>NC_137952.1:30890432-32282932 GCF_963924665.1 Micromys minutus
AACAGAGGAAGTGGAATGTTTCCTACCATTTTTATGAAAACATAATTTAGCAACATAAATTAAGTCTGATGTGATTTTAAATATTTAATTTTATATACATATTCAGCCTCAGTTCCCACAACTTTCAGCCAAAATAGCATTTCATTAAGATTGACGGGTAATGGAAACTGTTCTTATATTTCTTTAACTAAAAATTTCAGCTTATAAAATAAGATCTAGAGTTACGAGTGTGCCTGAAGTGACAAAAAGAAAACTAGAAACCTTAGAGCACTAGAAAGAAATTGAATTATTTTAATATTTCCACCACATGATAGGGCTATTTAAGTAAGTCTTTTAAACATTAATTCAGTCTGAGATGACCATGTTCAAAGTAATTATAAGAAATATGCAAAGAAATCCTATCTTCAACCAACTTCTATCAATGATAAGATCTTCTAGGGCTAGAGGCACTTCTCAGATTATGATGGGGTTATGTTAAGATCAATCCATTATGAGTTGGAAATACTGTAAGCAGAACATGCATTAAATATGTCTTACATAGGAAACATCAGAGTACTTTTGTATCACTATAGAGCTGAAATGTCATAAAGTTGAATGACTGTAAGTGTTGAGACCATCTGTGGTACCAAACCCAGGTCACTCATTCATAGAAAGTCAAATTAATGGAGTGTTTACAGTCTACATTCCCTTTCCTTGTCATCTTTCCTCCTCATTGCTCTGCATTTCTGAGTCTGAGCCACCACAAACCTGTTTTTTCTTTCTGTTATTTTGCTGCTTAAGGCATGGTGTATAGATAAAATCACACAGTAAAATATGTTGGGATTGTTCTTTTCCATTTAGCATAATTCCCTGCTGATTTGTGCATTTGCTTTGTGTACCAATATGTTAAGAATGTGAATGATATTTAAGATTAATTTCTTGGGTTTTCCTGGTACTTAACACATTTTAATAATATACATTTTATAATTATATACTTAGTATTATCACATTAGAAAGTATTGCAAATTGAGTACTCATCGGTTTGTAAAAGCATGCTAATCATTTTTTTCTTTGATGGTAACCTGTGATGTACCTGTTAACAATGTATTATTGTTATGGGATAATGATCATAGGAAAATAAATCATAGAACACACACAAACACACACACACACACACACACACACACACACACACACACACACACCTATTAAAATGTAAGACAGTGTATTGGAAGGAGCCAGGTACACCACTTATTTGAATTACTCAACCCATGCTGGGACCTAAGAAATCCAAAGGGTTTGTTTCCTCAGCATCCCTGCATCTTTATTTAATGTCCCTCTGTGCCTTCTCATGGTTGAATCTGTGAAATAATTCTGTTCTAAGATACAAGAGATGAATTCTTGAGGTTGAACAAAAGGATTCACTTGTCTCATGAGAAATTCATTCTTGTTAAGAACTGAAATCCCACTTCCCCTCAGTAATAGAGCAGCCATGAATCACAGCTTCTCCTGGTTCGACCATAATCTAACGCATCATGCCTCAGACAACAACTTGATTTGTCGAGAGACCATCTCTGTAAGGTTGCCAATATTATTGATGCCCATTGAAGAGGAAATAATTGAGCCCTGGGTAAGCTAATTTTATTTTTAACAGCTTGTGGTGCATAGTGTAAAATAGGAAATGGAGAAGATGCTGGGAATCTTTGCTCTATCCAAACCCAGAAAAAGGCTTTGGCTTTTCTTTTACATGGTAAAGGTTACTTAGAGATTCAAAGTATTGTTCTTTGAAACACCCCACATGATGTTTGTTTCTGCAAATTAAACCCTCCCAAGCTTTCTCCAGGTGAGACATTTTCTTTCAGATTAACTTCAGGGAAACTCGGTCCTCCATGAGTTATCAGCTTCTATTCTGGCTTGAGGACAGGAAAATTGATTCTAAGTTCACTCTACCACTTGCTGTGAACAGTTTGTAGCAAAGGTATTTGTCAATTCCGATAATTTCTCAGAAGCTTGTTATTTGCCAGGGAATACATTTTTTTAACCCAGAAAATGGGAGGAGAAGAAGCTGAATCATTCACATTTTAAGAATTTTAAATTGATATCAGTAAGTAGCAACTTAATGGCAATCTCGATCCTTCTCAAATTGAGTAAAGCTCAGAAGTTTCATGAGGTAAGTGTTCTACAATATATATATTCTACACACACACACACACACACACACACACACACACACACACACACACACACACATATATATATATATAACATTCCCTTCCCCAGAATTCTCTGCCTTGAGGCTTTATTTCCCTTTAATGCTAACACGTAACTTTTCAGAACATGGGAGTGCATTCAGTATGCACCATTCACATTCTGATAGAAAACAGTGTATTAGTAGTTTGGGCATAAAGAGTCCAGTAAAGAGTATATTTTTTAGGTAATTTAATTTAAAATTGAAAAGTTAAGTTGTTATTTCTTTCGCTGTGTGCTTGCAAGAGGAACATTCATATGCATGTTGGTGTATGTATAGGTGAGTCTTTCCATCCACATTCAGTGTGTGTATAGGTGAGTCTTTCCCTCCACATTCAATGTGTGTATAGGTGAATCTTTCCATCCACATTCAGTTCTTGTATAGGTGAGTCTTTTCGTTTACATTCAATGTGCGTATAGATGTCTTTCCACCTACATTCAGTGTGTGTATAGGTGAGACTTTTCGTCTACATTCAGGCATCCTACTCCATTTATTCCTTGCCTTGTTCTCTTGAGACAGTATTTTCTACTGAACCTGAAGCTGGTTTTGTTTGCTTGTTTGTTTGTTTTTAGATATATTAGGTGGAGATAAATACCAGCAATTCTCTTGTCTTTGCTCCAACCATTGCTGGAATTGTAGTCAAACCTGGCATATATATAGTACTTAGACCTAACCTCAAGCCCTATTCCTGCATAGTAAATGCTCTTACCATCTGAGTGATCTCCCCAGCCCAGCCCAGTTTATTTTCAGAGCCATAACTGAGCTAGCAAGGGACCTGAGACCAGTGCTCAGCTCTGCTTTAAACCCCGGGGGTCTTCCTGCACAGTGATGCATAGACTACAGACCCCTGCACAGTGATGCATAGACTACATGTCTTCCGGAGGTTGTTTTTAAACCAGGAGGG
Source organism: Micromys minutus (assembly GCF_963924665.1). Lineage (NCBI taxonomy): Eukaryota > Metazoa > Chordata > Mammalia > Rodentia > Muridae > Micromys > Micromys minutus. The sequence goes on from NC_137952.1 coordinate 30,893,564, forward strand.
AGACCTGTCCTTTGAAGCAGAGTTGGACCATTTACATTCCTTAGAACCAAAGGAATTGAAAAGAACTGGCTTTAATTTGCCATCTGCTATTTTGTCCAGATAATGCTCTGCTCCTACAGTACATTTCCAGGTTGCAGAATGACTAGTAGTATCTCAACAGGGGTGGTCAGCAGAGTAGAGCAGATCCAATTGCCTCCTTGAGAAAAAAACAAAAAAACAAAACAAAACAAACAAAAACAAACAAACAAACAAAAAAGAAAACACAATGAGCTCAGTCTCGAGTTCTCACTTCCCACTGCTGGCTGTTTTGTTGTCCAAGCAGTCCATGTCTAGACATCACCTGGATTCCCAGAGCTTTGGTGCCATGAGACTCTCTCCTTCCAAAAGTAAATCCAGTCTCCCAATATGCTGACATATGCCTTTCTTCTAGCTTAGTGCAGCTATCACATTGACACAGACCTGAATTATCTGAAGGTATCTCGATGGGGACATTGCTTTGATATACTTGATGTGTAGGCATTATATAAGGGATTTTCTTGTTTGTTGATTGACTGGGAGAGGAATACCACCATGGGCAGTGCCAGGTGTGGATAGGGTAGTGGTGGGTTGTATAAAAAAGGTAGCTGAATCCTAGCTTGTAAGCAGAATCCCATGATTTCTGCACTTATTTCACCTAAGATGTCACTTGGAATAGAAGCTGAAGTAAGCCTTTTCCTCCCCAGCTTGCCCTTGGTCCTGGGATTTACCACAGCAGCAGAAAAGCAGGCCAGGACATGATTCTTTTGTTTTTACTCTATGGCCTTAAGTTCGGGTTTGACAGACCTTCTCATCTATCTGTCACCTGACTGAATAATCGATTTCCATTTCTCCTTTACTTATTTCTTTTCTTTCATTAATTTATGTATTCACTTTATATACCTAACACAATCCTTCCTCCTGCTACTCCCTCACAGAGCCCCTCCTCCAGCCCTTCCCCAGCCCCTTCTCCTCTAAGAAGAGGGAGTCTCTTCTGGGTATCATTCTACCATGCTACATCAAGTCACTACAGGACTAGGCTATTTTATTCCCACTAAGGTCAATCCAAAGGGAGGCAACAGATTTAAGGAAAAAACCCAGCTGCTGTTGTTGGGAGCTGCATGTCAAACTGCATGTCTGTTACATATGTGCTGGAAGCCTAAGTTCAGCCCACACTTGCTCTTTGGTTGGTGGTTCAGACGCTGGAAGCCACCAACTGTTTGGTTTACTCTGATGGTCTTCTTGTGGAGTCCTTATCTCCTTTAGGTCTCTCATTCTTGCTCCAATTTTTCCAGGAGGCTTCCTAGGCTCCATCTAGTATATGGTTATAGTTATCTAGGTTAGTTTTCATCAACTGCTGTGTGAAGCTCTCAAAGGAAAATTATGCTAGGCTCCTTTTTTCAAGTATAACAAAGTATCATTATTAGTATCATAGACTGGTTCTTACCCATAGGATGGTTCCCAATTTTAGGCCAGTCATTGGTTGACCAATCCCTCAGTGTCTGCTCCATCTTTGTCCCTACCCATCTTGTAGGCAGCATATATTTTGCTTCAAAGGTTTGTGGATGAATAGGTGTCCCTTTCCCTCCACTAGGAGTCTTGCTTGGCTATAGGACATGGCCACTTCTGGCTCCACTGTTGTGGTATCAGCTAAATTCAGCCCATACACTACTTGGAACCTTTCTTTGTCCCAGTTCTCTGACAAGTCCTAAAGATGGTCTCCTATTTGTTCTCTCTACGACTAATTTCCTTGCCCAGTTACCCTCTCCAATTTTACTCTCACCCAGATTCCTTCCTCCATCTGCCCCTGAGGTCTATTTGATTTCCCTTTCTGAGTTAAAGTCAAGCATCTTTCTTGGGCCCTCCATGTTATTTGGCTTCTTTGAGTTTGTAGATTTTAGCATGATTATCCTCCACTTTATGGCTAATATCCACTTGTAAGTGAGTATATACCATAACATGTTCTTTTTTTTGGGGGGGGTCTGAATTACCTCATTCCAGAAGATATATCATTTGCCTGCCAAATTCATGATGTCCCTTTTAAAAATAGCTGAATAGTATTCCTTTGTGTAAATGAACCACAGTTTCTTTATCCATTCTTCGGTTCAGGGGCATCTGGGTTGTTTCCAGTTTCTAGGTATTACAAATAAAGGTTCTATAATCACAGTGAAACAAATATCCTTGTGATATGATGAAGCATCTTTTGGTTGTATGCCCAGGAATAGATGGCTTTCACTCTAAAATATCATAATCATAAATACAAACCCAAACTGTCCCAGATCATAAAAATTTAGGAACTAAAGACAATTCTGAATGCTAACTCTGAATAACATTATCTATCTATCTATCTATCTATCTATCTATATCTATCTATCTATCTATCTATCTATCTATCTATCTATTTATTTATCTATCTTCCTTCAGTGTCATTTTGGTTGACTATTTGTACTCTATAGAAAATTGAAATCAGATAGCATCGTTTTAAAATTTGATCATCATATTCAAAAATGTTTTGGTGATTCTATATATTTTTAATTTCAAGAAGAAAATTAATCAACTTATATTTTCAAAATTCTCTCTGGGGATTTTAATTGGAATTGCATTAAGTCTACAGATAACTCTGGAGAAGGTTATATGTGCTTGTGCTTGTGCATGTACATGTATGTGTACATGTATATATTCAATTTTTCTTTTTTCTATTTTTTATTTTTACACTCAAGATTTTATTCCCCTCCTGGTCAATTCTCCTAGTGTTCTACACCCCATACCTCTTTCCCAACCACCCTGTCTTCACAAGAAAGTTCCTACCCCACCTATCCCATCAACCCTACCAGACCTCTAAACTCCTTGGAGCCTCCAATTTCTTATGGGTTAGGTTCATCTTCTCTGACTTAACCCAGACCTGAGAGTCCTCTTCTGTATACATGTTGGGGGTCTCATATCAGCTTGTAAATGCTGCCTGGTTGGTGATCTAGTGTCTAAGATATCTCAGGGGTCCAGGTTAACTGAGACACCTAGTCCTCTTACAGGGATGCCCTCCTCCTCATCTTCTTCCAGCTTTTCCCTAATTCAACCAGAGTTCAGGAACACATTATGAAATATTATAAAGTACATTCCAACAATATCAGATATGCCTGATACTAAACAAATAATTTAATTAACATATTTATCAATGTCATACATTACAGATAAATGCACTCCGAAAACTACTGCTCATACGATCTCCAAATGATAACCACTTGCCAATGAAAGTATAGTTTTCTCCAATGGAATTTCACTGGGGGCACAAACTATTCTTAAGTTTTGGCTCCATGCTGTAGATGACCAACAGAACATAAGCTTAATGGTTCTTTGGAGGGTCATTGTCTGAGAATTCCATGTCATGGATATTCCTTTATAAAAAGTTTTATCGTATTATTTATTATTTTTATTTCATGTTTTATATATTTCTCCTACTCTCTTTTTACCATACAGGTCCCTCTTGCACATGTGCATGCAGAGACACAGACATACACACACCCTTCTGATTTTGTTTCTTTTGTTTGTTTGTTTTGTCTGAATGTTAAATTTTGTTTTATCATATTATATATTATATTACATTATGTTAGTATATTATTATCCCGTAGAAGTTTAAATATTTTTAATGAGAGAGGGTGAAGAGAGGGTCTGGATGGGAAGGAAGGTTGGGAGGAACTGGGAGGCATAAAGAAAGGCAATATCATAATCTGGGTATATTGTGTGAGAAATAAAATCTACATTCAATAAAGGAAAATAAGTGCTGCTTTGCTTTAACTGAATAGGTAAAATATTTAGGACTAGTAAATAAAGCTAAAACAATAATAGAAAGGCAGATAAAGTAAGGAATGACAAGAAATGGCTAATGAAGGAGGAAGGTCAACAGAACCAGAAAACCACATTATTAGTACATGAGAGACAGAGATGTGGCAGCATTCCATTTCTCTTTTCTCTATCTTCCATTCGACTTATCACTTCAACTATGTTGCCAGATCATATAGTGGCAGAGAAAAGCACCAATAGTGTACGTAAGTAATTAGGTCAGTGGCTTTTCACCAGGTAAGGCAGGCTGCAGACCTGCCAGATGCAGTGCTGTAAACGCTGCTGGAGTCCAGCAGCTTCACTTTGCTCTCAGTCTCCCAGCATTTCGTGAGACGAACACCCCAGCCTGAGCCCAGGGACAACATTAGGAAGCCTTGCTATAGATCTTTGTGCAAACAGAATTAAATTACAAGCAACATAAAGTCCAGTCCTCCTTCTCACTATCTGACTCTCCCAAACTCCCTCAAGCACTTCTTATTCAGGCTTTGAAATCAGAAATTCTGAAGTCATCTTTCTCTTATTAATCTCTTATTTTATTTGACATCAAATTCTGTTCTCCCTCAGTTCTTTGTTGCTTTTAGAACTGATTTGTGTGTGTGTATTATGTATGTATATATATATATATATATATACATATATATATATATATATGCATGCACATATATGTATGTGTAATTTATGACAACCATCATTCTCTAACCCCTCCACACACACACACACACACACACGTGACTTCTGCATATTACTGCCTCTCTCAGGTTTCCAAGATGATCCTTCTCAGATACAATGTGGTCCCCAGTCACTCACTCAACTGTTGAAGAACAGTCATGTTTTGTTTAACTTCAAAAGGAAACAAGAAATTCTTAATCATTTTGGATTTCTACACAGATCCTTTGAAGAGCTGCCTCTAGCACAGATCCATGTTGCTGTGCTCATGAGTCCCATTGTATGTTGACAGTTAACTCTCCCCAAAATATTGTTCACATATCTCTAAATATTTCTGTTTGATCTGTTTTTGTCTACGATGGCTTTTTTCCTCTTTGCTTGTCTTATAGGAGTCTTTGCAAGTACAAAAATTTAATTAGCCTCTTCACTCTCATCATCCCCCCCACCAACAGAGACACACTGGAGCTGTGTGTGACATGTTTATTCCAATGAAGTTCTAGGATATTTCTTTGTGGCATTTGTATCACAAGGTACCCCTGTTTCTTCATATGCCAATTTGCTTCACAAATTCAGTCATTTGTTTGATACACTTTCTACACCTAGAATACAAAGCAATGAATAAATAGTTGTTCTCCATAAGATAATGAACAATACGGATAACAATAGCATCTTTATTTTCCTTGTGCCCTCACACAGAGACACAATGGCATACAAACTGCAATTATATTCTCCTTAAATCATCAAGGACAGAAAGAATATTTTTTTCACACAATGCAACAATGTACGATTTGGTATTAAGATGGGACAGGTTGGATTCAGGACGCAGAGCGGAGCCTGGCCCAACTGCCAGCCGGAAAGGCGGCTCATGCAGGCTGAGCAACTGCTGAGTGGGAGACCTAGGCTGCTGGGGAGCAGAGGGATCTCTGCGGAGTGCACACGGAAAGGGCACCCCCTGCCCTGACCTGCCCTGTCCTCCCCGATCCAGTAACCGGGAACAGATCTTAGGAACTTCTGTTCCCACCCTGAGACGACTTCAGGACACAGAGCAGAGCCTGGCCCACCTGCCAGCCGGAAAGGTGGCTCGGAGAGGCTGAGCATCTGTGACCAGGAACAGATCTTAGAAACGTCTGTTCCCACCCGGAGGCGACTTCAGTACGCAGAGCGGAGCCTGGCCCAGCTGCCACCCGGAACCTGGGCTGCCGGGGAGTAGAGAGATCTCTGCGGAGTGCACACGGAAAGTGTACCAGGGACACAGACCACATACAAGGGAAAGGCAAGAACATATCACTGACAACAAAATGGCAAGAGGAAAGAGAAAGAGTATATCCCAAGGAAACCAAGACAATCTAGCAACACAAGAACCCAGCTCTCCGATAGTAGCAAACATCGGAATTCCAAACACTCCAGAGAAAGAAGACACAGACCTGAAATCATGCCTCAAGACGCTGATAGAGTTACTTAAACAAGAAAGGGAGGAAAAGCAAAAAGATTCAGAAGCTTTTAAAAAAGAAACAAGAAAAACACTCAAAGAACTCAAAGAACGAGACGAAAACAGAACCAAAGAAATAAAGGAATGGAAGAGGGAAATTAAAACAGAAATTGACACAATAAAGAAAGTGCTAAAAGAGATAACCCTAGAGTCAGAACACCAAAAAAAGAAATCAGGAGTCACAGAAGCAAGAATTTCCAATAGATTACAAGAGATCGAGGAGAGAATCTCGGGGGCAGAAGACAACATTGCAAACATAGACAAAACAGCCAGAGTAGATGCAAAAAACAAAAAGCTCCTAACCCAAAATGTCCAGGAAATCCAAGACACAATGAGAAGACCGAACCTAAGGATAATAGGAATAGAAGAGGGAGAAGAGTATCAACAAAGAGGCACAGTAAATATCTTCAACAAAATCATAGAAGAAAACTTCCCTACCCTCAAGAATGAGATGACCACAAGCATAAAAGAAGCCTTCAGAACTCCAAATAGGTTGGACCAGAAAAGAAATACCTCCCGACACATAATAGTAAAAACATCAAGTGCCCAAAGTAAAGAAAGAATACTAAAAGCAGTAAGGGAAAAAGGTCAGGTAACATATAAAGGCAGACCAATCAGACTCACACCCGAATTCTCAACAGAGACTATGAAAGCTAGAAGAGCCTGGACAGACATCATGCACTCCTTAAGAGAGCACAAGTGCCAGCCCAAGCTGCTATACCCAGCAAAACTATCAATCACCATCGATGGAGAGACAAAGATATTTCAAGACAAATCAAAATTCACACAATATCTGACCACAAACCCAGCACTACAACGAATTATAGGTGGAAAACCCAATACAAGGAGGGAAAATACAGCCTAGTAAAAACAAGAAAACTCCTAAACAAGAAAACTAAAAGAAGAAAAAAACACAGACACAACTCAACCCAAAAAAGCAAAAATGGCAGGAAACAGAAACAATTATTCCTTGATATCTATTAACATAAATGGTCTCAACTCCCCAATAAAGAGACATAGACTACAAGACTGGATACATAAACAAAATCCAGTCTTTTGCTGCATACAGGAAACTCATCTCAGAGACAGAGACAGACACTATCTCAGAGTAAAAGGGTGGGAAAAAAACTTCCAAGCAAACAGCTCCAAGAAGCAAGCTGGAGTGGCTATTCTAATATCAAATAAAGTAAACTTCCAACCAAAAGTTATCAAAAAAGATAAAGAAGGACACTTTTTACTCATTACCGGGGAAATCTGTCAGGAGGAACTCTCAATCATTAACATATATGCTCCAAATAAAAAATCACCCACATTCATAAAAGAAACTCTACTAAAGCTCAAAAAATACATTTCACCCCACACAATAATAGTGGGAGACTTTAACACCCCACTCTCACCAATTGACAGATCAGGGAAACAGAAACTGAACAAGGACACTGCAAAACTAGCAGAGACTTTGAACCAACTAGAATTAATAGATATATACAGAACATACTATCCTAAAGTAAAAGAATACACCTTCTTCTCACCACCCCATGGTACCTTCTCGAAAATTGACCACATAATTGGACACAGAATGAGCCTTCATCGATATAAGAAGATTGAAATACTCCCATGCATCCTCTCAGATCACCATGGTCTATGGCTGGTCTTTAACAACAACAAAGACAACAAAATGCCCACATACACATGGAAACTAAACAACGCTCTGTTAAAGGATAGCAGGGTCAAAGAAGAAATAAAGAAAGAAATTAAGGACTTTCTAGAATTCAACGAAAATGATAACACAACATACCCAAACCTATGGGATGCAATGAAAGCAGTATTGAGAGGAAAACTCATTGCCCTAAGTGCTTCCAAGAAGAAACTGGAAAGAGCTCACATCAGCAACCTGACAGCACAGCTAAAAGCCCTAGAACAAAAGGAAGCAGATATACCCAAAAAGAGTAGACGGCAAGAAATAATCAAAATTAGGGCAGAAATAGACCAAATAGAAACAAAAAGAACCATTGAAAAAATCAACAAAACCAAGAGTTGGTTCTTTGAGAAAATCAACAAGATTGATAAACCCCTAGCCACACTAAGTAGAGGGCAAAGAGAGAGTATCCAAATTAATAAAATCAGAAAGGAAAGTGGGGACATAACAACTGAAACTGAGGAAATTCAAGAATTCATCAGATCCTACTACAAAAACTTATACTCCACAAAATTGGAAAATCTGGAGGAAATGGATGAATTCTTAGACAGATACAAGGTCCCAAAGTTAAACCAGGACCAAATAAACCATCTAAATAACCCTATAACACCTAAAGAAATAGAAGAAGTCATCAAAAGCCTCCCAACTAAAAAAAGCCCAGGTCCAGATGGGTTCAGTGCAGAATTTTATCAGACATTTATTGAGAATATAACACCAATACTCACCAAACTATTTCAAAAGATAGAATCAGATGGAATATTACCTAACTCATTTTTTGAGGCTACAATAACCCTCGTACCTAAGCCACACAAAGACCCTACAAGGAAAGAGAACTTCAGACCAATCTTACTTATGAACATTGATGCAAAAATACTCAACAAAATCCTTACAAACCGAATTCAAGAACACATCAAAACCATCATTCATCATGACCAAGTAGGCTTCATCCCTGGGATGCAGGGATGGTTTAACATAAGGAAATCCATCAATGTAATCCACCATATAAACAAACTTAAAGACCAAAATCACATGGTCATCTCACTAGATGCTGAGAAAGCATTCGACAAAATCCAACACCCCTTCATGTTAAAAGTCCTGGAAAGAACAGGAATCCAAGGCCCATATTTAAACATAATAAAAGCAATATACAGCAAACCAACAGCCAACATCAAACTTAATGGCAAGAAACTTGAAGCAATCCCACTAAAATCAGGGACTCGACAAGGCTGCCCACTCTCTCCCTACCTATTCAACATAGTACTGGAAGTCCTGGCTGGAGCAATTAGACAGCAAAAGGAGATCAAGGGGATACAAATCGGAAAGGAAGAGATAAAAACATCACTCTTTGCCGATGACATGATAGTGTACTTGAGTGACCCCAAAAATTCCACCAGAGAACTCCTACAGCTGATAAACAAGTTATCAGCAAAGTGGCCGGATACAAAATTAACTCAAACAAATCAGTAGCCTTCCTATACTCAAAGGACAAACATGTGGAGAAAGAAATTAGGGAAAAGGTACCCTTGACAATAGTTACAAAAACTATGAAATACCTTGGTGTGACTCTAACTAAGGAAGTGAAGGACCTGTATGGCAAGAACTTCAAACCTCTAAAGAAAGAAATTGAGGAGGATCTCAGAAAATGGAAAGATCTCCCATGCTCATGGATTGGAAAGATCAACATCTTAAAAATGGCCATCCTACCAAAAGCAATCTACAGATTCAATGCAATCCCCATCAAAATTCCAACCCAGTTCTTCATGGAATTGGAAAGATCAATGTGCAATTTCATATGGAATAACAAAAGACCTAGAATAGCGAAATCCATCCTCAACAACAAAAAAACATCTGCGGGAATCACTATCCCTGACCTCAAGCTATATTACAAGGCAATTGTGCTGAAAACTGCATGGTACTGGTACAGAAATAGGCAAGTGGATCAATGGAATAGAATAGAAGATCCAGAAATGAGCCCTCATGTATATGGTCACCTGATTTTTGACAAAGGAGCAGTAAACATTCAATGGAAAAAGGACAGCCTATTCAACAAATGGTGCTGGTCCAACTGGCACTCAACATGCAAAAGAATGAAAATAGACCCGTTCTTATCTCCTTGTACAAAGCTCAAGTGTAAGTGGATTAAAGATTTCCACATTAAACCAGATATACTGGAACTATTAGATGAGAAAGTAGGGAAAACCTTAGAACACATAGGCACAGGAGAAAATTTCCTGAACAAAACACCAATGGCTCAAGCTCTAAGGTCAAAGATTAACAAATGGGACTTAATGAGATTGCAAAGTTTCTGTAAGGCTAAGGACATCGTCAAGAAAACAAAACAGCAATTAACAGAATGGGAAAAGATCTTTACCAACACCACATCAGATAGAGGCCTAATATCCAAGGTGTACAAGGAACTCAAAAAGCTAGACACCAGAGAATCAAATAACCCTATTAAAAAATGGGGTACAGAGCTAAACAAATCATTTTCAGTTGAGGAACACCGAATGGCCGAAAAACATCTGAGGAAGTGCTCGACATCCTTAGCCATCAGGGAAATGCAAATCAAAACAACCCTAAGATTCCACCTCACACCAGTCAGATTGGCCAAGATCCAAAACTCAGATGACAGCAGATGCTGGCGAGGCTGCGGAGAAATAGGAACACTTCTCCACTGTTGGTGGGGTTGCAAGCTAATATAACCACTCTGGAAATCTGTCTGGCGATACCTCAGAAAATTGGATATAGTACTACCTGAAGACCCAGCTATTCCACTTCTGGGCATATACCCCAGAGACACTTTAATACACAACAAAGATATATGCACCACAATGTTCATAGCGGCTCTATTTATAATAGCCAGAAGCTGGAAGGAACCCAGATGTTTTTCAGAAGACGAATGGATACAAAAATTGTGGTACATATACACAATGGAATACTACTCAGCCACCAGAAACAATGACTTAACCAAATTCTTAAGAAAATGGCTGCATCTAGAGAAGATCATCCTGAGTGAGATAACCCAGTCACAAAAGAACAGACATAATATGCAGTCACTGATAGTGGGATGCTAACCCCAGAGGCTTGCACTCCTCCAGAAACAACTCACAGACTGTATGAAGTCCAAGAAATAAAGAAAACAAAAAATATACATATATTCACAAAACAAGAAGACTTTGACTATTTCCATGTTGTGTTTTGTTTTGCATGTAATTTACGCTTATTGCAACTAGTACGTTTTCAATGCATACTGTCAAGCCCTTGAAAAAAATCAAGTACTGACTAAAAAACATATTCACATGGTTTTATGTAAAATTTATTTTAATGTCTGAAAAAACAGTACTGACAAAAATGTATAATTTTAAGCAAAAATGTTTAAAATCTTTACATTTATCTTTGTTTTGTAAAATAAAGTCGTTTAAAAAAAAAGCCAAAAAAAAAAAAAAACTGTTTAGCTAGTGTATATTAAGAAAGTACTTTTACATTTTTCCAAATATTCAAAGTCACAATATTGAATGATTAAAAAAAAAAAAAAGATGGGACAGGTTAAAAAATGCCAAAATTGTTCCTTTATTACATGCAAGCAATAGTGTTTCTCTGGAGGGAGTATACTACCTAAAGTTTGAATGCTGCTTAGAGACTCTTCAGAAAATTTTTCAACAGTAAAGGAAAACCTGCACCTTTAAGGGCCCAAGAAAGCGACGTATATTCTAAGAGCATTTCAATTTTATGAACTGAAATCAGTAAAATAGCATCACTTGGACTCTGGGGCTCCAATTCTCACCACTGATGGCCTTTAGGGTGTGGGTTTCTTCCGTGCTTTACATGTTTGTTTTCTCTCAGTATGGTTTGGATAACATTATTTAAAAGGGAATCAAATGATAGGGAAATAAAAAATGTTTCAAATTTTCTTGAATAACAGTAAACTGAAATCTTAGAGCCTTGGGGATTTTTGTTCCTCCCCAGTACACTTAGGATATTTTTTTCTTTATATTAATGGCATGTTTCAGGAAGCTGGGAGAAGCAAGGGTAGGGACATGTTTATGTGTACTTTGACTCAATAGCAGGTGAGGAGAAAACTCTGACGTCTTCCAAGGCTGAGCTTGATCATAAATTCTGCCATATGCAGTGTGTTCTGCTGACTTCTGACATTCTCTGGAGGTCAAAATGGCCTGGGTTGCTGACATGGGCGTGATCAACACCATGTTTCTCAGTCAAAGTCACCAGCTCCCTTCACCTGATTTCCTTCTGTTTTAGAGCAACAGTCCTTCCCTCTGATCTGTACTTAGAAGGGATACAGAGAAATGGATGTCTGAAAACAAAGCCACAGGCTAAGTCAGCAAGTTTTGAAACTATTCAGTTTGTACATGAATGAGGCTCCTACAGTTTGTACATGAATGAGGCTGTTCCTTTCTTTCCAACATTGTGGGAAATGTATAGTCCAGAAAATCCTCAACACTGTGAGGATGAAGACTCCATACAGCAGTGAATTACAAGTTACTCAACGGACAAGTGCATCCTTTGCTAGTACACATCTTTCTTTGTGTAATGCTATATGCATTTATCTGTTTTGCATATGGATTTGGTAGAATAATGTGGGATGGGTACTCTGTTATAATCCCAGAGAATTAGCAGTGAACAGTACAGATGACACCCGTGTTTGTGAAGTTTATATCTACTACAACTAATAGACAACTACTTTGAACAAATCATTTGCTTGTATAGTTAATGAGAAATGAAGAAAGATGAAGACATAAACATAATAATTGGCAAATTTGCATTTATATTAGGCATGCAGCTATCTTATAAAATTTGGGTGTATATGGAAGATGGATAAAATTTACCGACATGGATAAGCTACAGGTATAGACATTAAAAGGGAGAGAGTACTTGCCTTTTGGGACCCAATTCAATCTGAGGCTTTCTGAGACACCCCAATAAAAGAATGAACAGAATATTATTTCTGTGTCCTTGCTCAGAGGCAGAATTGTCAAGGTTTGCTCAGGGGCTTTGACAGGGGCCTCAATGGAGTAAAGGTTTCAGTGCCTAGGAACCCTGCTTTCCCAACTGAAAGATTGTGGCTATCTGTCCTAAGCCAACTGTGCCTAAGAATTGTTTGAATTAGCTTTCTGCTGACCTTGGGCCATTTCCTCTCTAAAAACAGTATGTAACATATTATATGCTGCTCTTCTTAATCTACATTTTGGCTAGAATCATCAGCTCTTGCAAGAAATTTCTATTCCTAAAATTTCTGTCTTCTTTATTTCTTATTTCCAGTGTTTCCCTAGCAACACCTTACCATTCACTGTAACTTTTTTTTTTCAAAATCTATTTTTAATGATGGTTCTTAATTGCTTTAACCTCCCTTTTAGCCTACCACTCACCAGAGTTAGTACTAAAGAAAGGATACAGGGGTGGTAGGAGGAGGGATGTGGACCTATGTAGAAAGGTTCTTTGGAGCAACTCCTGTCTATGTTGCCTGGAAATCAACAGATTAGTTTATAGCTTAGGAACAGCAGCTCTATCCACTTGCAAACACTTCAGAAATACATCATCAGTCCAGTTCAGTAGAATCAGTAGGATGGACCAGAAGGAACTGCAGGAGTTTTCATATGAACCTTTCTTAGGAAAGCGAAGATCAGTGAAGACTCCGGGGGACACATAAGCTTTGCATATGTAGCTCTGTAGGGCAAGCCAAGCTCAGCCCCCATCACTGTTTGTAGAGTCTTAGTTATACCTTCCAAATCTTGTGTGTTTTCCACGTGTCTTGGCTCAACACATGTCTCTCTCTCAGCTGAAATCAGTTTACCAATCAGCCCAAGTCTTCAGAAGCTGTACAAAACTGCAGGACACCACCAGATTTTTTTGGGGTGGGTTTCTCTCTATGGAGTCCCTACAAATGCATCTCAACAACTCAATGTAAGGTGAATCAAAAATGTGTTTGTCATCGGCAAAGAGTCCTTTGTTACATATCCTTTCATGTGCTGTTACATATTCTTTCATGTACTTGCATTAGCTGAAGCTCCTTACATCTGCATCTGCTTCAGCTAAATGTTCCTTCATGAATCTGCCTTAGTCCACTTCAGCTAAACATTCCTTCACATGTTTTCCCTAGTAAAATACCATCATTTCTACTTCAAAAACTTTCCAAAAAACCCTTATGTCTCCTCAAACATGAGCATAAAACTTCAGTCTAGACCACTGAGAATATCATAGCACTGTAGTCCTATTGCTAGCTGACTGTATCCTCAGAAAGTTCAGAATCTTCCAAAGCCATGTGGGTGTTAATATAAAATCATTGTTGGCTGTAACACTCATCCAGACTGTATCTTTACAGATATCATGAATCCTTCTGACATATAAATTTATCTTCCCTTAAGGAGCCCATCTGAATAGATCAAGCCCATCTAGAGAAATCTGCTTTTTGATGAACGTGCTCACAGCACATCAATGGTTTAACTACAGAAGTGAGATTCCACCATATTTCTTGCCACAACCAGAGTGGAATGGCAGGGATTGTTTAGGGATGGCTAATAGGGGATGAGAATCCTGGAGACAATGTTATAACTTTGCTCTCTGCCAGACAGAAACATATCAGTTGAGATCTCTTTAACCACAGGAGCCTTGCAGCTACCATTGCAAGTAACTGCCTAGCATAGAGATCTTCAGAATTTAGACTCCAGACATAGGTATGAGTCCTGTATCTATCTCAGAACATTGTTTGCCTCAGGTCAGATCGAGAGCTCTACGTGATGGCATGGATGATGTTCTCACACTGTCATATTATTTGCTGTGGGTAATTGAGTCAACAATGGTTTTAGCATTGGTACAATGTAACTACTCAGTGATTCCAATGTAGATGGCATTTCTCCAGATACTGTCTTTGTTGCTTCTTGAGTGGGAAATATAGTAAGTGCAGCTCGTTTGCCAACAGCCAGTACCATGATGAGAATGAAACAAGAATAACCTGGTTTAATGTGGTTATATTGTGTAAAGCAAACAATATAAATGGCTGTCTAAAAGGCCCTTCTTTCTGATAAGGAGATTTTCAGAATAACTAAGTCAAAGGCCCCTATATTCATAAAATCTTGCAGAAATTAATCCATGGAGAAGGAAGAACCCTCCTTCTGAAGCTCATGGGGAAAAATAAATGAACTCTTGCCACAGAGAGCTGTATCCTGACTCTAGAAAATCTATTTAATCCTGGTATCCACTTATAAGTTCAAGGTCATTTTCAAAGCAATTTTATCTTGGCCCATTGTGAACCATGTACTTTGAAGCAAGAAAACAAGTTTAAACAAATGATTGTGTCTATATCTTGGTACTATAGGGGAGAACTGGGAAAATGTATAATGGGCTCTAATACGTTCCTGATTTTTTCACTCATCTAACGTAATTTTAAGTGCTAAGGAAGATGGGGCTAATATAGATAATTCAGCTATGCTACTCTAATATAATGAGAAATTCTAGCTGCAATACTATAGAGATTTTTACAATAATTATTTGTGAGTAACCCATTATATTGAATTTTAGCCTTCAGTGTTCAGTTTCTTATATACAAGCTCTGGATGCATGAGGCTACTTGGATATATAAGATAGATGCTCTCAGAATAGCACTTTGAGACCTTCTGTTCTAAATCATGTCAGACATTATGGGTGTCATTGTTTGCATTAAATTTAGAGAAGTAGATAGACTACAGTCTTGTTATGGAAAGAATAGAGCACCTTCTGTTGTTTGATAGCTCGGGCACTTCATTTGAGACAATAGAATGTTGTGTGACTCAGATAGAAATGTAGGAGAGAAATCTCTCCTCTTCAGTTCTGTTCAGCTCCGACTGCCTGCATTTTATCACTCAGATGTAGAGCATCAGAGAATTCCATAATACACAGTAATGACATAATGCAAGCAAATAGCACAATACTGTCTCCCTTAACATGTATTTGCTGAATTACTCATGTCTATATTCAGCTGAGATGGAAAAAAGCCACTCAACATACACAAAGATTTCTCAGCAGCAAACCCAAGAAAGTTGCAAATGATTACAAATTACCTATGATCACAAAATAAGAAATTAGCTTATTTCAAAATGAAAGTATTTCATTTTCATGTTATGCTTAGCTTTTGCTTAGTGGGAAAATATCTCAAACTCAGAGGATTAAACAACATGATTTATCAAAAATTTACTCATGTATGCAATATCAAGTTTGCCTACAAATCTAGAAGGCATAAGCCCAAATGTGGATGTCTATTTTTAAAGAATTATTTTATCTCTGTGTATTTATGTATAAGAGTGAATGTGAACTTCATGGGCATGCCCTCTGAGATTAGAAAAGTGCATCAGATCCCTCAAAGCTAGTGTTACAATTGGTAGTAAGCTGCCTAATGTAGGACCTAGAAACCAAATTCATGTCTAGTATGTTTTTATAACAGCTGAACCAACTCTCCAGCATCCCAAACTTATTACTATCCTAAAACCAAGGTTTATAAGAGCCTGTGAGAAAAAAAACATTGCCTTGACCATTTACAGTCCCACGAAGCTGTGTGACATCCTTAATTCCAGACATTCTCCTTAAATCCAAAGTTAGCTATGGAAGTTGGGTGCTCTCATATGTAATATGCCCACTATTCCAGTAGTCATATATATCTCCTGTAGGCAAGATCTGCATATATTGAGTTAGGCCATGGAATTCTTTCATGAAGGACATTATATTGTATAACATATCTGTACTTTTTCTCAATTTACTTGGTCTCAAAGAATATTAAGATACAGTCATTCTTGGTGTCTTCTTCGGTAGGAAAATATGGCATCTTGATACTTTGCATTGATTGGAAATGTATCCAGGTTCTCTCATCATGGTTACAGTCACTGAGGATCCTCCAGGATCTGTTCTGCAGCTCAATTAGTGAATGAAAAATTGGCTCTTCCAGGAGTATCTACAAAACCCTGATCAACCAATGGACCCAAACATGCTACAGAACAGCCTTTTTATGCTCGGTAGAGCTATGAGTGGTGTCCAAGTCAGATTTTCAAATATTCTGCTTATTGTCACTACTAAGCAACTTTGAAAATTAGTTACTCTTTCTAGATATCTATGAACATTAAAACAGGCTAGGTGACAATTTAAGACAGTTCTGTACCCAATCTTTTATTTTTATTATTTAAAATCAAAGTTTAAATGTGACGTAATAGAATTATTAAAAATTTAGGCACCTGAGTCCTAGAATAAAAGACCAAATTTCCAATGTGAAATCCAAGCCACTTCCAGACCACTTATATCTAAGTGAGTTGGTGTTCAATGCACTATCCGTGGTCCTGGCTTTACCTATAAGAAATACTTTTAAGTTTAAGGATTTATTTTTGTCTGAGACTTTTGCATTCTTTAGCACAACTGTTCTTACTGCTTCAGTACAAATGACAGTTTTCCAGGGAGGCTCCTCTTGATCCTCTCTATCTAAATTAGATTTTCAGCAAGTATTTTTATCAATATTATGTTTTATTCTTTTAGAATATATTCCATAGTATGTTTTCATTAATTGCCTTTTATTAGTTGTCTATTTATACTGAGATTTACTAAACAAAACTCTGTCCACTAAGTGTATCCCTAGTCAGCTTCCTTAAAATTGGAAAGTCTTTAGAAGACCACAAGTTACCAAATCAATCAACCCACGGCTGCAGTGCCTTACCCATTACAGTATATCAATAGAATATCAATATGGTGTTACTCCACGTCTGTGACTAAATTATATGTACTCTTGGTTTTAATCCCTGTGATGATTTGCTCATCATCTATGCTTTTATCCAGACCTGTATCTCTGTAGGAGTCATTAGTCTTTATTCTAAACTGTAGAGGTTAAAGGAAATTCTACTCCTGATTAGTTCATGAAGAAACAACATTACCTTCTGTATGATTCACCAATGCCTTAACAAATTATCACAAACACAGAAGCCTAAACATAACAAAAATATTTATGAATGTCAGAAGTCTGAAGATGTATTCTTATGGCCAATTGAGGTGACTGAAAACTGTCTTTTTTTTCTGGAGGCTTTGGAAATAGTCTGCTTGCCATTTTCCAGCTTTGGAGATTGCATTTTGTCCTTGGCTATTACACTCATTCAACCCCCTAACACTCTAACTCAATGTCTGTGTTATACTCCATAAAGGGTAAAAGCCTGCATGTTCTTGACTTGTACTTATATATTTAAGGGATAATAATACATTGCTTTATATACTATGTGTGCAATTTCTCCCCCAATTTATCTTTCAGCAAAAAATATTCATACATGGCTGAATTATCTTAAGTGTGATGTCAATTCATCTCGTTCTCTTTATACAATACTTCCATTCAAATTTAGTTAACCACGAAGGAAGTTATTCAGTAATCAATCAACACCTAAAATTTATAGATGTGATGTTCACAAGATGATGATGAGGCAACAGTTGAATTATTAGCTTTGAAAATAATGTATTTGGGGAGATAGTGAATGCTTTCCATACTACACTTACTATATATATATAAACATGATGCTATAAACACGTATAATAATGCTATATGGCAAAACTACATTCTACAGTTGTATTAGATAGTTTCTGCTCTTGTGATAGAAACAGTAAAATCAGAAATTCTCATAATATAAAAGAAATATTTGGGGCTTCTTAGTTACTATTTTTGTGTTGTGATAAGACACAGCAACCAAGGCCACTTTTATTGGGGTCCCCAAATCCAGAAAGTTAGTGTCCATGATCATCCTGAAGGGGATCATGGCAGCAATCATGCAGGCACTGGAGCAAGAGAAGAAAGCTGATATTCTGATCCGTAAGCTCGAGGCAGAAGACAGTTAATTGTAAATGGCATAGGCTTTTAAAGCCTCAAAGCCCACACAGTAACACACCTTCTCCAACCAGGCTACACATTTTTAATTACACAGTTTCACCAACTGTGGATCAAACATTCAAATATATGAACCTATCAGGGTCATTCTCATTCAAAACACTAGAAACTTTCAGTTCCAGACGGTGAGTCCATAACTGGCAGAAGAGACAAAGCAAGAGAGTGAAAGCTAATAAACCACTTCTTGCACTACCAACACCAAGCAGACATAGACGTGGTGTCAGGCTACAAAATCTCAAATCACACTGCGTGATGTACATCCTCCAGCAAGGCACTGCTTTCTAGAGGTTCCATAACTCCCCAAACAGCCCCACTAACTGGAGACTACATGTTCAAAAACATGAACACAGTAGTATATCCATTTTTCCATCACATTGTGTCTATTGTTCTTCAAGAATTGTAAGAATTATTTGAACAGAGACCCATCCTTGACATTATCGCAGAAGTCATGCTGGAAATGTTACAGTGCGTTAACAGATTCAGAAACTTTCTGAAACCTACTAATATCCAATAACTAATAAAGAGTGAACTAAGATTTGAAATCATTTGGATTATAATCAAGTGTTTTCCAACCCTCCAAACATCCTAATGTGTTTTTTCAGCTTCCTTTCATTAATGTTATAATATAAAATTGTTCCAGCTTCTAGGTACCAGCAGCTCTCCACTCAACAGATTGCATCTTAATTAAGGCCCATTGTATTCTGACCCTCATCCAGCAGAGATTAAGAAAGACTCTTTGGAGTTTTACAAGGTCTGTAAAGACACGGGAAAACTGAGTTATACCCAGAGGAAGCTTGCATCTTAGCAAAAATTATTTTCTTTCAAAAACTAAGGTAAAAGAAGGCAATAGTAAATACTGCCAATTATGGCTAAGCAGACATTCTGAATCTAAATACAGAACATCACAAAGGAATGGGCTCTACAATGCATGTTGTGGTAAGATTAATAGTGTATGAGAACTCAGTCAAGCTTAGAAAACTGCAGAATTGACTTTGCCATGATGTTGCTAAGGAGGTAGAAATAGCCACTGAAACACACTCTCCACTGATATCCTATGCCAACTAAAGTTCCATTTGGCACACAGGGTTCACGGTTCATTAACTTCAAATATGAAGCTTCCCAAAAATGTTAACATACATATATCATATTAAAAATAATTTTCAAAGTGTTTAAAATAATAACCAAAATGAAAATCTATAATGAACTTGTGCAATAATTGTAAATATGCTTCAGCAAGAAAAGTGCACAGCATATTTAAAGAAGTAAAGAAATAGACACATAAAAGTAAGGAAAAGATAGAAACGTTACAAACCAGGCAAAGCTCAGCAGGGCACTGGACTAGAGTGCCCCACTTGTTATTTCCATGGGTGAGAAATTTTTTACGTCTCTATTGGACACAATGAATGAGTTCACCCCTCTCCTTATTGTAAAGTATTTCAAAGTTTCATTGACAAGCTGGGGAAGATTACTTTAGGCATTGCAAGCTGTTCAGAGATATTCCAGTGATCTGTATACTTCATTCATATTATAATAATCAACACTTTTTCAGACAATATATTATGATTTCAGATTACAAATTTGTGAATCTTTACATATTCTAGATATTAACCTACTATTTAGCATACAGTTAGCAAAAGCATTTCCACACACTGGAGAAAGTCTCCATACTGTCTTAATAGTCTCCCTTGTTAATTTACCCCTTCATTTCTTCCCACCAACCCCTCCTGTCTCTCCTTTTTCCAAGTCCTTTCCTGTGTTCCCCACTCTATTCACAAACAAATAAATCCCTTTTCTTTACTATTATCTCTCTCTCTCTCTCTCTCTCTCTCTCTCTCTCTCTCTCTCTCTCTCTCTCTCTCTCTCTCTCACAAACACACACACACACACACACACACAAACATACACGTGTGAGTGCACACACATGCACACAACAATCTATAAATATAACATGCTATGTTTCTGCTTTTGGTATATAATATATGGATTTAAGGATGTTGACGTTGTATTGGAGAACCAATTAGAGATCACATCTCCAAGAGAGGTTAATTCTCCCTATCTCAGAAGTTATGGTTTGTCACATAAATCATTGTCTAGAGAAGGGACTACCTTTAGAACATTCCCTACTTTTGAGGTACAAATTTTGTTGATACTGATATTGTCTAGTTTAGGCCTTGTTTATAGAGTCATTTCTGGGGGAGAGTATTTAACATCAGGCATCTGGTGTTCTGACTTTAATAATATTACTTCTCCTTCTTTCAATGTTAGCCTGAGCCACAGATGTGGGAGGTATGTTGTAGACCTATCTTTTTGGCATGGGCTCCCCCAAATCTGTTGATTTTTGTAGTTGTGATTCTCTGTGATGTTCTTCATTTGGTATAATAAGAAGCTTCTTTGATGAGAGGAGGCAGCTTCACTAATCTGTAAAAGGATAAGGTATAGAATGTAGTAGGGAATGATACTGGTCTAGTAGAGTTGTTGTGGCAGATTCTTTACTAAGATCATGACCCTGCTATTCCCACAAAGTTGTCTGAAATTTTGGTATCAGACATATTCTTCCCTCCTGTAGATGGGACTTAGGACCAGTTGGACAGCTGTGGTTACACCAACATGTGAAGGTTTGAATAAGAATGGCACCCAGAGATAGGTTCATATTGGTGTGGCCTTGTTGTAATAGCTAAGGTCCTGTTGTAGGAAGGTGGGCTTAAGGTTACAAAAGTGCACATCAGACCCAGTCTGCGTCTTTCATCTTGTTACCTGTACATCAGGATATAGCTCTCATCTAATGTTACAGTACTTGCATGCATGCCACTATGGTTCCTGCCGTGATGACAGTGAGCTAGACATCTAAAACTGTAAACAAGCTCCAAATTAGCGCTTTTATTTTAGAAGAGCTACCTTAATCATGGTTTGTTTTCATAGCAATAGAACAGTGACTGCGGCAGGCACACACCTTGCGCTTTCTTGCTCTTATGAATAGAGCAGCAGTAAACATCACTAAGAAAGCATCTGTCGGGCAGGATATCAAGTCCTCTGGACATACTGCAAAGAGTGAAATAGCTGGATCATATAGCAAATACATTTTAGGTCATTAAAGATTCTCCCCATAAGGATCTCCACAGCAGGTACAACAATTTGCATTCCTGCCTACAGTGAATGAGAAATTCTTTCTCTCTTCCACCTTGAAAGCACTTTTTTTTTTTTTTTTTTTTTTGTTGGTTGCTTGGTTTGAGGTTTGCTTGTTTGTTTGTTTTATTGTAGCCATTTTTTGAAGGGTATAAAATAAAAATTTTTAAAAAGGTGTTTTAATTTTTAGTGTCCTAAATACTGGGGAATATAAATGCTTTGGGGAATTGGTACTTCTTAGGCAGGGTTATTTCTTCAATTGAGAGGTCCATCTTAGGTCCCTACTCCATTTTTAAAAATGTTTAATTGGATATTTCCTTTTTTTTTTTGGTTGTTTAAAAATCTTCTTTGCTATTTTTAATTGAACAACTTTATTTTAAAAAACAAAAAACAAAGATAAATGTACAAATTTTAAGCATCTTTGCATAAAGGTATCCGAATACATTTTTGTCAGTGTTTGGCTTTTTTTTAAAGGTTTGATAATGTGCATTAAGATCTTACTAGTTACAATGAGCATAAAGTACATGTAAAACAGGATGTAACCCGAAGTTAGTTAAAGTTTTCTTTGTGTGTAAGGATCAAGCATAATGGTTTTTTTCTTTTCTTTTCTTTTCTTTTTCACTTTTCTTGAATTTCTTTACTTACATTTGAAATGTTCCCTCTGGAATCCCCTTATCCCTTCCCCTTCCCCTTGCCTCTATTAGAGGGTTTCTTCACCCACCCACTCCCTCCCATCTACCCACCCTGGAATTCCACTACACTGGGGTATTGACCCTTCACAGGGCAAAGAACCTCTCCTCTCATTGATGCATGATAAGGCCATCTTCTGTTACATATGTTGCTGGAACCATTGTTTATAATTGCATCATTTGCTTTTTGGGTTTTTTGTTCTTTCATTTCTTTGTATATTCTAATATTAATCCCCTCTCAGATATGTAACTGCCAAAGGATCTTTCTAATTCTATGGATTCCTTCTTCACTTGATTGATTATATGGAAGCTTTTAAATGTTATGGTGTCCCCCACCCCCACCAATTTAATGGCAAATGGTATCTCATTGAGAAAGTCTGTTTCTACATTTATATGAAATAGAGCACTACCTATATTTTCTTCTAGTAGTTTAAGCATTTCAGAGTTCAAAATGAGGTTGTTGACATACTTGGAACTAATTTTTAGTTAGAGTTACAGATTTGGGTCTATTTTCATTCTTCTGTACATGGACATCAAGGGTTCCCAGCATCATTTTTGAAGATGTTGACTTTTCTCCATATCAGTTTTATATATTTATCGGTACTCATGTTGATTCACCTATTTTATTGCATTAATCTATAAGTTTGTTTTGTGACAAATCATATTAATTATTATTATAACTTTATAAGATTTCTTGAAATCTGGAATGGCAATCTCTCCAAAGTTAATTTATCTCTATTTGTAGATGATATACATGAAAGATTACAAAACATTTACCAGGAAACATCTAGAAATATTAAACAATAACAGTAAATAATCTATATACAGAATCAATTCACAAGAAGTAGTTGAAATTCTAAACACTAGCAACCAATTCACAGAAAAGGAGACCATGGGCACCCTCCTATTTATAATGGCACCATAGACATAAAATACCTTGGATCAGAAGATTAAAGACCTCTACTACAAAAACTTCAAATTTCTAAAGAAATGTCTAAAAAGACAAGCATAGGAAGGTATCCTGTTCTCATAAATTGGTTGAATTAATATTGTAAAAAATTACCATTCTACCAAAAGTAACAAATGCAATCCCAGATAAAATACATTTTTCTAGAAATGAAAAAAAATATTAAAATGTATATGAACAAGGAAGCTCTGTAGATACCCCAAGCAATCCAGAGCAGAATGAATACAATTAGCTGTTTGTGACTGAACTACTTTCTTTGACTCTCTGCAGGTTTCATTTAAGGGCAATTTTGCAATATTATCCTTTCACCACTGACTCACTACCCATTTTATGTTCATCTCCACTCCTTATTTTCTCTCAAAAGCTAGCAGGACAATAATGGATTTGATTATAACTGTGCTGGAAGATATTCATTTACAAAAGACGTTCAATAAATTCTATCACTTTTGATTACGTGGTTTTAGATCATAACCCTGCTTCTATCTTCCTTTCTTCTCTCTTTGTTCTTGTCCTAGATGTTTAGATCTAAGTGTTCTAGCATTAGGCATGGATTGTAATTATATTCAAGGGTGGCTGTCCCCCTATAGACAGTGCCTTTTTTCCTACAGAGCAGTGTCTTCACTAATTGCTTTATATAAAGATTAATAGCATATGCCTACCTCTTGTGAAAATTAAAGTAAAGATACAGCTCAACTATTCTATTTTCTAAATCTTGTGAAGAGTGATGAATTTTGTAGTACATATTTATTTCAAAGATAAATGTACATATTTTAAGCATTTTTGCATAAAGTATATGAAGACATTTTTGTCAGTACTTGATTTTTTAAAGGTTTTATAGTATGCATTAAAATCTTATTAGTTACAATGAGCATAAAGTACATGTAAAACAAGATGTAACCTGGAAATAGTCAAAGTTTTCTTGGTGTGTAAAGATTAAGCATAACGGTTTTTCGTTTTCTTTCTTTCTTTTTTCTTTTAGCCTTTGTTTTTCTTGAACTTCTTGTCTGTGAGTTGTTTCTGGGGTGTTCAGAGCTTTTTGGAATTAGTATCCAATTATCAGTGACTGCATATTATGTCTGTTCTTTTGTGACTGGGTTATCTCACTCAGGATGATATTCTCTAGATGCATCTATTTTCTTAAGAATTTCATAAAGTCATTGTTTCTGATAGCTGAGTAGTCTCATGTCTCAAATACCATTTATTTTGGGATTGTGATGGAAGTATGACTAGTTCAAAACCAACCTGGGCTGCAGAGTGAGTTAAAGGCCAGTATAAGTAACTTAGTGAAACCCCTGAATCAAAATAAAATGTGAAAAAGGACTGGGATATGAGTCAGTGATATGACATGGCCTTGCATATGTTACATCTCAAGTTCAAGCCCCTGCCAAACAGCCCCCACACACAGAGAGACAAACAGACAGACAGAAAGACAGTAAATACACACAGGCAAACACACACACACACACACACACACACACACACACACACACACACATTATACAAGATTGACTCATCCAGTGGGTGTAAATAGCCACACACTTGTACAGATCAAACTTTGGCATCAAATAATAACGATGGTCAAAACATCATTTTTTTCAATCTATATACTGATACTTGTAGAATATTTTCAGGGATGACCATATGGTATTGGATAACCAATCAGTATGCTCTCCCTTAGAGAAGACTATGTCTTCTACTCCCAGCATTCCTTAGGTTCCTATAGTTATTTATATAGATGAAGGTTTCATGGACTTTTCTCCATCCATATTAGTACGTCTATTGATGCCATTCTTGTTCTGCCTATATTTAGACAGCCATGGTGGTGAGACCTTATGGGTACAGAATGAGTGTGTCAGCCTTTGAACAGATGTACAGAGCATTAGTATTTATAAATTCCAACTATCACTATAAGCCTATCCATCCGATGTAGAAAAACATCTTTTTATATACATTGAACACTGAATTGTGATTATGAAACATGCTACTTTTTCATTTATAAAGCTGTCCTAAAGAAATATTTCAAAATATTGAAACTTCAATTGAACACAAATACTCAATAGTACATTATTTATAGACATAAAGTATCAAAAGTAAGCAAATAAAAAGTTATTAGTATTGAGATATTTAAGTATGATAATCTCATGCCGTATCATAATCATTGGCTAAGAAGCAATAGTGTTAATACTTACCAAATAATATTAATATGAAACAAATGATGACAAGAAATTTGAATTAATTGCTCTATCTAGGCAAAACCATCATACAGATTATAGGGTAAACTTTTAAGCTTTCCTCTCATAATGTTGTAAATATAGCTTGACAAGGTATTTTTATTCTATTTTAATGTATTATATTTTAATTATAAATTCATAATGGAAATATCACAGTTAAGAGTTTATACATTCAGGACAGAATATTATGTTGCTTTAATTTTTTTTGGGTATTTTCCAGAAAGTATGCCTTTGTTAAAACTGCCTGCTTCTACTTAGGAGTCTAGACAGCCTTGGTAGGGTTACCTGGTTTTTCCTAAATCTTCCTTAAAAGAGTCGTGAAGGCAGAGAATGCACACAGAATCAGTATGGTACTGAAAGAATGGCAGTCTGGATTACAGCTTTCTCCACGTGCATTTCTCCTCCTGGTACAAGTTCAGGGAGAGTCGTAACCACAGCAAACTTTCACCAAGTGTTTCCCAAGTGATTTAATTAAATTTTGTATATGAGAAAAATGTACTAAATTATTGACCCAAAGACAACCCAAGTGGGAGTCATAAATAAGTTGCAGGATGAGATTCCCCTTAAGGGAATCACGAAGCATCCTCTACACCGATGCCATGCTTGTGATTACAAAGACATATTTTGTCTGGCATCATGCTTGTAATTTTCAAGTACAGTGGCATCGGTTTATGGGTGCTTTATAGTCTCCATAATACTTCAGGCTTATTTCTCTGACTGTAGAAACATTGGTGCACTTTGTAATTTCACCTCTATGTCCTTTACTTCTCTTTTTATAAAACTACGAAGGAGCTTCTATGTTTAGATATCTGGAGTAAGATAATATTTACATAATATACCTTTCTCTATTTCTCTACTTTGAATGTATTTATATGTTCAGTATCTAAATGCTATTCCCTTTTAGGTTTCAATGTATGTGAATATCATGCATATAGATAATGACTGTTAGTATATTAGCATAAGCATCAATACTGCAGAATACTAGAATATTTTTATCAGTCCAATGAGATGCATAAGTCCAAGCCAAAGTCAGCTATGATTGTATCTTCTCTATATTGATTTAGAAAATTTTCCTTTAAATGAAATTACTAGCATGGGGCCTCTAGTGAATTTTTATGCTATGACTATTCTGTAGCCTGTATAAATATTGCACTATTTTTATGGGTGAGTTATATTCCACTGCAAATGAATTGCATTTTATATATTTACCAATTTGTTAATATGTGAGTTGTTTCTATGTATCTGCTCTACAAAATATGTCTATGAATATCAAAGTATTTTTACTATAAATAGTTTTCATGCATTTATATTTCCAGTTATGAAATTGCTACAACATTTATTAACTTCACATTGAAAATTCAGAGGAACTTAAAATAGTCTCTAAAGTGACTACATCATTTCATTTCACTTTCTAATCTGCAGAGTATGAGTGTTTGATGTGTCCGCATGCCTACCAGCATTTACTCAGTCTTTTAAACTCTACTAGTATAGGGTGTATGTAGCAGTATTTCAAAGTGGTATTGCTATAAATTCCCTGAAGGTGAATGGTTTCATATATATTTTCTTATTCTTATGAAAATTAGCTTACTCTTCTTGAAAATAACCTCTCTGGAAAAATGTCAATTCCATTGACCAACTGCTATTATTATTAATAGTGTCTTTTGATGATTGAGTTGCAAGAGTGTTTATTTAAACTAGTGACTCACACCTCACAAAATTTTTATGTCCTAGTTGGTGAGTTGTCTTCGTCTTCTTGAAATTATTTTTAGAGAAACACTGAAAGTCATAAAAGAATACTTCTTTATTTTCTTTGAAGAGTTTCAGAACGTAGAATCATGTTAACAGTTTCACACACACATAAGCTGTGGCTACTGACCACTTGAACTTTCATATGTCTACTACCCTTCAATTTATCTCCCTCACATTCATGTCTGTGTGTTTACTCTGTGACCCACTGAGCCATCTTTATGATGAAGGATATAGAGCTATCAAATGGACCCTTCTGGGTTTGGTTGCTGAAATGCAACGAATGACAGCTATTTCCTTCCTCCCTGAACCTATCAATAGCCAATAAGTATGGTAAAGGTAGAACCCCATGAATTTTTCCTCCTTTGATTCTCACTAAACTTAGACTTGCATGAGCCATTGGTATTTACCCTAGTTATTGTGAAATAATGATTGCACTGGTTATATCAATATGAAAGAATGGCATGTTACAGCCCTTTATCTTCAAGATCTCTCTTCTTTTCTGCTTCTAAAAATAAAAAAATAATGTTAATAATAATAATCAAAATAAGGAATCAATCTAGGTATCCACTGATAGATGATCAGATAATGAAAATAAAGTACATGTGCCTAATGGAGCATTTTCATGTATAAAGAATAAAATTATGCCATGTGCAGAAAACGGAAAAAAAAATAGATGCTACTACATGTACAGGAATTTTAATCCAGCAACATGGCTGCTCTGACAACGGATCACATCCAAAGACCTTCTAGGTCCTTGTGATCTGGATGGAATGGCATCCATTCTCCCTAGCTGGAATACAAACATATTTATAGTATACACCTTTAATAAAAATCAAAGCAGCTAATATTAGTTTGTATAAGGAAGTAGCCCTCTTTGAAAATTATGTCTGATTGAGGGGAGACCAAGTCATGGTTCTGAGGAAGATTTGATAGAATGAGTCAGAGATGAGATAAATCCAACTCTCCTCAAAATAGCTCAGTAAAAAGAGGCTACTTGAGAGCAGTGTAGGAAGAAAAGTGAGGGTGGTATGTGTGTGTATGTGTGTGTGTGTGTGTGTGTATGTGTGTGTGTGTGTGTGTGTGTGTGTGTGTGTGTGTGTGTGTGTAAGTTTTATTGCAATCATTTAAAAAAGACAGGTGGCAGAAAGAATAAGCTAGACACAGGTAAAGACACACAAAGCCAGAGAATAAGAATAAGCCAGACAGTTAGAATACAGTACTAAAGTTAGAAGTAAGAGAAGCCAGTTTGAATCAGTCAGCTTGGAGAGGAGTTTCGAGCCAGAACAGCAGAGTTGAACCATCCAGCCAGAGTTTGGAAATAACTAGAAAGGGCTAGTGTATTCAGCAGGAAATCTCCGAAATGACACCTAAATCTGGTGAATAAAGTTGGTATCATTACATGTGGACTCCCAATTACATCTGGGAAGGAAACATTATGTTAACATAAAATAAGCCAGACCCAGAAACAAATGACACTTGTTTTCTCTCACATCTAGAACCCAGACATAAAACCATCAAAGTTGAAAGCAAACAGCCTATTTTTTGAGAAGAGAATGGGAACCAATGGAAGGCATTCAGGAAGTACAGAAGAAGGTGCAATATGGTGAATGAATAAAATCGATGTGTGTAACATACTTGCATTTGGTAGTCATAATGAAGTCCAATATTCGATAAACATGTTAACTAAAATGTGCAAGAAGATTTCTTCAGTGTGGTTACACTCATGAGCTCCCCTACCATGATAGTGTGTATGAGTTTTGCGTAGACTGGGGTGTAAATATTTTACTGTGGATGAGCATAGCATCAACAAGGCTTTTAGGAACTATGGGCAATTACAGCGTGTTGGGAGATGGGAGTGTCGTTATCTTTAGTGTTGCAGCCATAATCAACTTTTCTTTGCCACACTAAATTTCTTCTGGTTTACACTTGGGTAAGTAACTTTAAACTCACTAAGTAAGCCATACACAGAAAAGACAGTAAAGTTGAAGTGTGCCCACTGAGTAGGAGGTTTCCTAAGAAGAGCAAGGGAGATAAAGATGGAGAGGAGAATGAACACTCCTCAACTTTATGGTAGGGTGGCATTGTTGAATTTTTAAAAGTAGTAGAATAAATAAATCTTTAAACATAAGATGGCTCAGCAGTTAAGAGCAATGTCTGATTTTCTGAAGAACCCAGGTTTGCTTCCAGGACACTTGATGCAGCTAAGGATCGTTTGGAATTTCAGCTCAATGGGATTAGATAATCTTCTTTCATCTTCACCAGCAACATTTAAGCTCTTGGTGAATAATCATGCAGGCAAAAATGTTTATGCACATAAAATAATTACAAGTAAATATTTTAAGATGGGAAATTCTTTAGAAGAATGAAATTTAAAAGGAGGATACAAAAATTACCTAGGGCTATGGCAGAAATATTCTAACGTGATTTGTACAAGTTTCCAACTAAAAAAAAAGACAAAAATATAAAATAAAATAAATGGCAGAGTTGGTGGAAATAAAATAATCCAAATATTATATTTAGTTTGAAAATATTCAGATCTATAAGCAAACATTTGAAATATGTATAAGAACAATGATGCTAATTTAAGAAATCAGCTTTATTTTGTGGCTTGTAATTTCTGCATTTTATTCTTTAATCTGTGCTTCTATGTGCTACAATTATTTTTGCCAAGAAGGGTTAAAGAATAAACTATATTAAAGAAACAAATACAATAAATAAAATACAACTAAGTAAAAGGAAAGCAAGGAGATTTTTAAATTCTAAAAAGGAATATATAAATCAAACTATTTCAAGTTCCTGTCAAACTACATCCACTTTTCTTTTAATGCAATTTATCTTACTTTTATTTTCTAAAACTGCATTTATTTTTTCATGAGTATACACTGAGACATTCACAATTCCTGGAGAGAAGAACCATGAAGAAGGCAGTTGAAAGTGTGCAGGGAACGTTGGGTGCTATGGCTATACATCTACACTGGAGTCAAGAGATGATGCTGGGCATGAAGATTTTCCATCTGTAGTTCAGTGCAACAATGGTTCAAGGATTGGTCTGTTTTAAGCCAAAGAAACCTGAAAAGCAGCCTGTCCTCCATTGAAACAACCTCCAGCTGTGATCACCTCTTGAGATGCTTAGCCACTGACTGGGATACTGAAGGGAAACTGTGGATCTTGGCAGGGACTATAGACCAGGTATAATTTCAAGAGGTTTCTGATGAATGCACTTCCAAGACCTCTCTGGTTTTCCAGTGGGGCTAGCTTTCATACTGTTCTCAAACACACTCAGTCAACTCTATAAGCAAGACTGCCATCTCAATATCACTTTCATATGTACTTATCAAATCTCATGAGCCCAAATCGAGCAGACTGGAAGGCAATAGCAAGCAATGCCTGAGTAGAGCTTGGCTGGAGATTCCTTGAGAGTCACCGTGAGATTAGTCTTGCCTTGGTGGCTCACTTTCCATTTATGGTATCATCCTTGTGTGATCAGCTATATGTCTTGTTTTACACCCTGAGGCATGCTTCCTTGTTCTTATAATAAATTTCCTTTTACACATAAGTTAGTTTAAATGGATTTCTGTTGCTTTTTAAAGAAACCGCATTCAATCAAATAGACAGAGTCCTGATTAATGGATACTTTTCAGAATAAATATACCTTGTTCAGGCTTAGGTTTCCTGGAGTCAGCTATTTTCTGAAACACATTTTCCCAATTTTGTTGAACTTCTATTTAGTTGGCTCAGGTTAGGTCATACCAACTGATTACACTGAAGTTAGAGGCATGGACAGGACTCACAAGTACATATACACCATTTTGGCAAAACTGATCTGTGGGGCAGATTAAAATAAAATAGAAAGGTTTAGCTAAGAACCCATTAGTCAAATAATTCTGAACATTTGAGAAAATAATTGAGAGTTTCAGATATTTTTGATTAACTGATGAATTACATGTCTGAAATGTGCCATCCTATATTCAAGGTAAGACTCCTCGGCCCCGGGGACCTAGTGGAAGATCTGGGGAAAAAATGAAGGAGATGAGGAGATTGCAATCCCATAGGAAGAACAATATTAACTAACCAGTCCACCCAGAGCTCTCAGGAAATGAACAACCAACAAAAGAATATCCATAACATCAGCTACATGTGTAGAGGACTGCACTTTGTTTGGCTTCACTGGGAGAGGAGGCCTTTGGTCCTGTGGAGGCTTGATGCCCCAGCATAGGGGATGCTAGAGCAGTGACGTGAGAGTGGGTGACTGTTTGGAGGAGCATTTTCATTATGGCAAAGGGGAGGAGGAAATGTGATGGGGTGTTGCAGAGGGGAAACTGTGAAGGGGGATATCATATGAAATATAAACTAATAAATCAAAGATACTTCTAAAAAGAAAAACAGAAAAATACAAAAAACCTCAAAAACAAAAACTCCAAAACAAAAAAGCAGGTCAACCTTATAGAAATAAAAGTCTCCTAGAGCACTACTGCAAAAGAAGGAGTCACAGAAAGAGAAAGGAAGCCATGAGAGAAGGGAGAGTAGGCCTGACCAGAGCATGTTCCACACATTCAAAATGTCACAATGAAACCCATTGTTTTGTATAATTGTTTGACACTAGTAAAATGATTCTAGATTAAAAGAAAACTCCTCGGGGTGATACAAAGTTGGATGCTGTTCTTCAAATACATTGTCTAACAAATATTTTCTCCTGTAGCTTTTGGCAAACTCAAGTGACGATGTGAACCATAATTATTGATGATTTTAATTGGATCCAGCAGTGACATTTAAACAGAGACAGCAACATAGGCAGAACACCAATGTCCCTCATGCTTAAAACTATGATTACTATCCACAGTTCAAGAAGGTGAGGTTGCCTGGTTTTCCATGATGGAGAGGTGCTGTTTTCTTCTCTCTCTGTTGCTGCCAATTGTCTTGTGCTGGAGTATTGTGTGCAACAGAATGCAGGTTACTGATCACTGCCATGCTGACTGGTCAACACACAATTCCATGCAATTCCACCATCCCTGGTGTATGAAGAATTACTCATATTAATGTATAAGATGTCTGCCCTTTGCAGTGAAGTGTTTTGTCAATGATGTTCACATGTGTTGATTAATGAATATGCCTTTATGCCTCTGCTTTTGCACAATGCTTTATGATTCTTCTGTTGCAGCCTTCAACACCCTTGTCCCCAAGTTTGAGCTAACTGTCTCTTCTGGTAGTCACTGTAAAAAACAGTGTGAATATCTCAGCTGTTTTGGAGGGTCTATAGAACTCATTAATAATTATATGTTGTAAATAATAAAAAGAATTAAACAAGAATCAATTAGATTGCTCACCTCTTTGGAGAAGGAATATAACCATCTGGACCTTTGTGGTCAAGGGTCAGGTGTGCAGAACAGAATTAAGTCATTAAAATTTGCTCAGTGTTTGGAGATTTATTTTATAGAAATAATTATCTTAGAGTCATAGAAATTTAGAAAATATTAAGCTGAAGTCTTTATGATGCACACTGGTGAGGAGAAGGTTATAATTGGTCACAGAATAAGTCGGTGCCTTTGTATTACAAATGGCTCTGAACGTACTAATTAATGAAAGTATTTTCAGTTAGACTTGGACTAGTTCTCCAGACAAGGTAGATCATACCTCACAGATAATGCTCAAAGGGAAAGATCTGTTTAAATGTCACAAAGAGGAAGTTACAGTGAAGCTTTAATAGCTTTAATGATGAGAATCTGATCACAGTAATTACAGCTGGATAATTCAGAGAACGGAGCCCAACTGATACTGAAATTTAAATTAGACACTTGAAGGATGCAGACCTCACACAGGTTATTGAACAAAAATCTCTGAAATATTAAAATACTATGATAACATTAATTTTATAGGAAAAGGAGTTCACAGGGTCAAATTTTATTTCAGAATTAAGTACTTTATGTCATATTTATCATGATAGTCTTGAGATTATTAAATTATTGCATATACACAGTAGAAAATCAGAAACAACACTAATCATATATTCTAGAAATGTCTATCATCTTTTCTTGAATATATATTTTTTCACTATATATATATATATATATATATATATATATATATATATATATGATTTCAGTTGGTGTTAACATAAATTATACACACATACAAACACAGGTTGAAATCACAGATCCCAAATTTCACTGAGGCTTTATTCACATTAAACCTATTTTATTTATTCACTGAGCATATGAGTTTCTAATGTGGGAATAGAAACTACAGTTTACAAATTATTTTATCACTTAATACTTGAGTTTCTATTTATCATAATTATAGAGTTTTGTAAATTTCGGTTTACATTTGTTTCTTATAACAATAGTAACACTGGAAACTATATTGACATGTTAAAACTTCTTGTCATAAAGTTTTAACTTTACAGAAATATCCATCAAAGCATTAAAAATTAAACACAGTAACCCTTAAAAAGTAACACAGCATGGTTGTAATTCTGCCACTGAATGTTTTCACTGATTTGACAAAAAAAAAATGTATCACAAAGTCATTCATGATTTCCAAAAAGGCTGATATACTTCCTCTCTGGCATATGTTCTGGAAATTAATGAATGAGAAACAAAACGCTGCAGTGACTCAGATTCTTTAATGTCCTCTCTCATGAATGAGCTTCTCCCACTTTACAATCTGGTGATAAGAAGATAGACTACTAGCTTGAGTGTGGACTCAGCTAGTAAGCCTACTTCTTGCTCTTGCAGAGGACCTAGAGACCAGTCCCCAGCACCCATTCTGGTGGGCCCATAAGCACCTGTAACTCCAACTCCAAGGAACTCAGCCGCCTTATCTAGACTTCAAGGTCATGTTATTTATTTGCACATACCCATCTATATACACACACAACCCATAGTAAAAATGAATTTTTAAAAATTGAAGTGAAATTTCCTGATGATATACAGTTTACTTTCTTCTTTTTACAAAGCACTAAACATAATAAATATTTGGAAAGAATGTTTTCTAATCTTTCTTGTCATTTTTCATTATTAGTTGATTCTCTTATAGACTCCTAGACATATATAATGCATTTTAGTCCTTCTCACCTTATATTACCCTATCTCACCCAAATTCCTCTCTTTAAAACTCTACATTCAAAACAAAGAAACCTTCCTATTTTCATATCTGATGTGTGGTGGTGGTGGTGTGTGCTCACATAAAGTTGCCTGAATAAGTATGAGTGAAATGTCTTTTACTACTTTTTGCCTGGTCATTATTGAACAGGCACTAGTCCCTTAGAAAATAAATGAGGCCTTTTGAGCCCCTCTTTTCTTTGTGAAGTGCTGAAAACTGAAGTGTGAGAATCAGTATCAAAATTTTACAAAAGTACAAAACCAAAGCAAAATAAAGAGACAGAAATAGCTACAAGCTGAAGAAATAGACCACTAAACCAATTAACAGTGCATTGTAAAAATGCTTCACATGACCAAAGTGTCAGTCTTATTTTAAATGACTGCCTACAACTGCATTTTATAAATATTAATTTTCAAAATGAACATTTATTATTGGAAGGAGAGATACATCCAAAGTTACTATTGAAATTGTGCTAGAAACTGTTACCATTTTTATGCATTTGTGTGACTATGTTTTAGGCTAAACTCTTACAGATTTTTGGTTCAGTTGCTTGGCAAACTTGAATCTTTCCAAACTATTGTCAAGTCATCTTGCATAACGAGTGTTGATAGACATTTGTTTTGATCTTGCCAACAATTCCATTACATCTTTACAGAATTTCTTAACAAAGGTTGTTCTCTCTTTTAACTCAACACTAAACCAATCATTCATGAAGCATGAATACATTATATGCCATTCACTATTTCTTATTTCAAAACACTCTTTTCTCCTACTGGCCCACCTCCCATTGATAGTGTGTTGTTTCCCACAGAGCTTCATGTGTAGTTGGTTCATACTTCAGGTAATGCTTCAATTAGGAACCGACAGCACCCAGCAGTGATCCCTCAAGATTGGAATGGAGCTAAACAACTCCTCTCCTAGTGCTGTTACGGGTATCATATTGGTGTAGGGTGACTACTTGTCCAAGTGGTAATTCAGTGGTGGAACCAGCCTGCTGCTGTCAAATGTATAAAAGTGTTCGACAATCCACTGGGTAGAACACATAACATCTGTATTTATAACTGCGTTCATGTTCTGTTTGCTGTGATTGCAGACCAAACTTCTGATGCACTGGGATCCACTGGCACTGGCCACTTCCGTATCATGTCCATATCTCAGGGCTGCATCAAGGTGTCATGTTGAGTGAAGGACTCACACCAATCTCTGCTATTCTCACAATGATGACATATCATATGGATGCCTTCTCAGTATGCAGTCATGTTAAGTGCCATATCATTACATAGTAGGACAACAAGGGTGTGCCAGACTTGTTTCATTTTTTTCTTCCTTTTTTTCTTTTTTTAAACTTGTCCTTTTATTACAGTTGTTATTAACCTCCCACAGCTCCTCATTCCACTCATCCTGCCCTGTCTCCAAGAGGATGTCCCCATACCCCATGCCACCCCAGACCTCCTTCTCCCACTGAGGCCAGACTTTATGATAGTCTTATTGCATTTTGTAATGCCATGTTTGTCTGATATCACTGGGAGGCCAGATCTTTTCTGAAGGGAAGCAGAGAAGCCGGTGGATCTGGGTAAGAGTGCAGATAAAATATTTTGAGAAGAAGAGGGAGGAGAGCCTGTGCTAATTATGGCCTTTTAAGAAAATTGATAATTTTATCTTCACATGCTTTTTCTGTTTTACTTAGTCTTTGTATCGTATTACAAAAAATGAACTACACTTTTATATAAATATTATATATTTTCTGCATTTTGAAACTTCTACATAACCAGAAACATGAGGAATTATTCTTATGGTTTTCCTAGTAATAGAGTTGTGGGGTTTTTTTATAGTAAAACTTGGGTGAATACGGTGAGTCTTGGTAGGCTGGGTCAGAGATATTAATAATGCTTCTTGGTGGACTAGTAAAAAATATTCGCTCATCTCTGGAGCATTGTTTTTGATGTTGAGAATACAATGTGATCCTGCACCTAAACTCTGCTAGAATTTGCCACCGACAAGGATTAAAATTCTCCAGGTATTTAGGTGTTCTCCCTTATAAACAGAAGGTCTGCAAGTGGTCATGCTTCAGCATACAGTTGAAAAGCATTGTTACCCAGGCTCAGAAGCATGTGGGTCATTGAGGGTCTGAGTCTGCCATGCAGCCTACATTAGCAAGAGTTTATTATTTTAAGCATCTGTCTATCTATCTCTCTATCTACCTATCTATCTATCTATCTATCTATCTATCTATCTATCTATCTATTTATCTATCCATCTATCTTATGTTTTGCTTGCACATACTTAATATGTTTTCTACTGATGCCAGATCAGACCAGAATAAAAGTCAATAAATGCAGGTTTAATTGGCACGACCCTCAGGTGGGTTCAAAAGAACCAGGCTGAAAAAGTCATGCTCCAGGGCTAGGACAGGAAACTTTTAGAATTCTCAGGCAAGAATTGATGATGTGTCATCTAGGAGCTAAAACTGTGCCCAATTATTGTAAGAAGCCGGGCACCTGTCCAGGCACTTGGGGAAACTGTCATATCAGAACAGCTAGATGCATTGTCTGCCATAAATGTGGAAGTAGGATTTTAGAGACATCCATTTGGAGTTTTTCAGAGAGAATAGGGCTGGTGAAAGCAACACAAATGGGATTTTTCAGCTTCTGCAGGAATGGAATAACAAGGTCAAACCAAGCACTATGTATGTGCAGCATATGTGCAATCATTGTCCTTAGACATGAGAAGACATTAAATTCCCTGGAACTGGAGTTATAGACAGTTTTGAGTCATCATATGGGAGCTGGGAACCCAAATGCATCCTATGTGGAAGCAGCAAGTGCTATTAACTGCTGAGGTGTCGTTCCAGCTCCTGTAGGGATCTTTTTAATATGCCATCTCTTCAGTTATTTTTAATTCAGAGGATCTTCATAACATCTATGAAACCTGTCAATTTCCTTAGAGCACATAGCTCTAATTGAGGATCCAAGTTTGGGATCCAAGTATGATTTCTACTAGCCACAACCTCCTACAACTCCATCTCTAAAGAAGCCTACAGCTTTTTGCCCTTTAAGGTTCCTGACCTCAGATAAACATACACACAGAGACCATCACATATTCACATAATGAAAACTAAACATCATAAAAAAATAAGAATATACTACAAAATCTATTATATAAAGAACATGTGGTTACTCAGGTAATTTCCCAGTTCTTGATAGAAAGATTCCATATATTTTCCTCTATCAAGGGCTCCCTGAGATGCATCACTACATAGCAGAGAGTCAAAGAATTACATGACTATATGCACAAAATCATATGGCAAAACAACAAGTCACACTAGTTCATAGATCAGGATTACTTTTTATATAACCTGAATTGCCTCAGGAGACCAGAATTGTAGTGTCATTACTTCACCCTTCTACCAACATTCAACATTGCCACACCGAGGTTCAAGTTCCTAAAATGAGAATTTTTGGGAGATAAACTTTATTCAAATTTATTAAATGTTAAGCATTACATAATTTATAAAGAGGTATTGAGGAAGAATGGTTTATGGCATTTTTCCCCATGAGTTGTTAATTTATCTGTAGAAGCAAGAGCAACCAGGTGTCTCTAGAATTATTTCCTGAAACTTGCACTCATCATTTAAGATCTCCCATGCTCATGAATCTGCAGGATTAACATAGTAAAATGGCCTTATTACCAAAAGCAATCTACAAATTCAATGCAATACCCATTCTTCATAGTGATAGAAAAAGAAACTCTCAAATTCATTTTGAACAACAAAAATACCAGGATCATGAAAACTATTCTCTACAATAAAAGAACTCTTGGGGAATCACCATCCCTGATCTCAAACTCTACTACAGAGCAATAGTGATGAAAACCACATGGTATTGGTACAGCGACAGTCATGCAAATCAGTGAAATAGAATTGAAGACCCAGAAATGAACTCACACACCTACTGTCACTTGATCTTTGACAAAGAAGCTAAAACTATTCGGTAGAAGTAGCATATTCATCAAATGGTTTTTGCTTAAATGGCAGTCAGCATGTAGAAAAATGCAAATTGATCCATTCTTATCTCTTTGTACAAAGTTCTAGTCCACATAAACCGAGATACACTGGATCTAATAGAAGGGAAAGTGAGGAAGAACCTCAAAAACTTGGGAATGGGGGTATTTTCCTGAACAGATGGCAGTGGCTTATGATCTAAGAACAACAATAGACAAAGGTACCTCATGAAAATTGCAATGCTTCTGTAAGGAAAAGGACACTGTCAATAAGACAAAATCACCCAACAGATTGGCAAAAGATCTTTACCAATCCTATATCTGATAGTGGTACAGCCACTCTGGAAATCAGTCTAACAGTTCCTTAAAAATTTGGACATATTACTAATTGAGGACCCACCTATAATGCTCCTGGGCATATACCCCCAAAAATGCCCCAATATATAACAAGGATACATGCTCCACTATATTCATAGCATCCTTAATATTAATAGTCAGAAGCTGGAAAGAACCCAGATGTCCTTCAACAGAGCAATGGATATATAAAAATGTAGTACATTTGCACAATGGAGCGCTACTCATCCATTAAAAATTGACTTCATGAAATTGTTAGGCAAATTGATGGAATGAGAAAACATCACCCTGAACAGATTTATGACAGAACACACATGTACTCACTGATAAGTGGATATTGGGAAAAATGGTAAGAATATTCATGATACAACTTACAGATCATATGAAGCTCAAGAAGAAGGAAGACCAAATTGTGAATACGTCAGTCCTACTTAGAAGGAGGAACAAAATAATCATCAGTAGGTAGAGGGTGGGAGGGACTTGGGAAGAAGAGGGGGGGAGAGAAGAAAGGAGGTAGAGGATAAGGTGTGAGAAGAAACGGAGAAGATATACAGAGGGTCACGAATTTGAACAGAGTTATACAGTAGTGGTGGATGGGGAACTGGTGGTAGCCAACAGAAAGTCCCAGGAAAGCAAGAGGCTTCCAGGACCCAACAGGGATGACATTAGCTGAAATACCCAACAAAGTGGGAGAGGGAACCTGTAAAGACTATATACAGATGTTAGGAATAGCACCCAGTTGAGGGATGAGGTCACCCACCCTTCTTGAAATCTTAACTCATAGTTGCTTCAGTTGAAAGGAAATAAAGAGAACAAATGTAGAGCAGAGACTGAAAGAAAGGCCACCCAGAGACTGTCTTACCTGAGAATCCATTCCATAGGCAGCCAGGAACTCAGACATTATTACTGATGCCAATGGAAAAAGGACAGCCTTTTCAACAAATGGTGATGGTTCAACTGGCAGTCAGGATGCAGAAGAATGCAAATCGATCCCTTTTTATCTCCTTGTACAAAGCTCAAGTCCAAGTGGATCAAAGACCTCCACATAATACCAGG
Organism: Micromys minutus; assembly: GCF_963924665.1. Taxonomy (NCBI): domain Eukaryota; kingdom Metazoa; phylum Chordata; class Mammalia; order Rodentia; family Muridae; genus Micromys; species Micromys minutus. The sequence goes on from NC_137952.1 coordinate 30,933,424, forward strand.
CACACTGATGATAATAGAACAGAAAGTGGAGAAGAGCTTAAAACACAAAGTCACAGGGGAAAATTTCCTGAAAAGAACAACAATTGCATAAGCTCTAATATCAAGAATCAACAAATGGGGTATCATAAAATTGCAAAGCTTCTGTAAGGAAAGGACACTCTCAAAAGGATAAAATGGCAGTTTATTGGGATTGGGAAAATGTCTTTACCAATCCTACATCTGATAGAGAGATACTATTAAATATATACAAAGAGCTCAAGTAGTTATACTCTAGAGAATCAAATAATTTTATTAAAATGGGGTACAGAGCTAAACAAAGACTTCTCAACTGAGGAATATTGAATGGTTTAGAAGCACCTAAAGAAATGCTCAGCATCCCTAGTCATCAGGAAAATGCAAATCAAAACAACCCTGAGATTTTACTTCACATCAATCAGAATGGCTAAGATCAAAAACTCAGGTGAGAGCAGATGCTGGTGAGGATGTGAAGAAAGAGGAATATTCGTTCACTGCTGGTGGGACTGTAAACTGCTGCATCTGCTCTGGAAATCAGTCTGGCAGTTCCTCAGAAAATTTGACATACTACTACCTGAGGACCCAGCTATATCACTCTTGGGCATATACCCAAAAGAAATGCCACCATCTAAGAAGGGACACAGGCACAACCTTGTTGATAGCAGCCTTATTTATAATAGCCAAAGGCTGGAAAGAATCTAGATGTCCTTCAACAGAGGAATAGATACAGAAATTGTGGTACATAAACACAATGTAGTACTACTTGGCTATCAAAAACAATGATTTCATCAAATTCTTAGGCAAATGAATGAAACTTGAAGCTATCATCCTGAGTGAAATAACCCAGTCACAAAAGAAGACTCTGAGTATGTACTCACTTATAAGTGGATAGTAGTCAAAAAAGCTTGGAATAACCTAGAAACTATCCACAGAATTTATGAAGCTAAAAGAAAAGAAAGACCAGAAGGTAGATGCCTCAGTCTTCTTAGAATGAAGAACAAAACACTCATGAGAGGAAATAATGGGACAAATAGAGGAGCAGGGATTGGAGAAAACATCATCCAGAGACTGCCTCACTGGGGGATGCACCCCATATGTGCTCAACAAACCCAAGCACTGTTGCTGAGGACAAGAAGTGCTTACTGGCAGGAACCTGATATGGATGCCTCCCCAGAGGCTCTGCCAGAACCATACTGATAAAGAGGATGCTTGCAGCAAACCATTAGACTAAACATGAGGAGCACAATGGAGCTAGAGAAAGAATTAAAGAAGCTGAAAGGGTCTGCAACCCAACGGGAAGAACAAAATTATCAATTATTGAAACCCTCTACAGCTCCCAGGGACTAAAACACCAACCACTGAGTTCGCATGGAAGGACCCATGGCCAGAGGTACAGAATTTTCTGACATCAATGGGAGGGGAGGACTTTGGTTCAGCAAAGACTCATTACCCCAGGGTAGGAAAATGCCAAGGTGCTGAGATGGGAGAGGGTGGTTTGCAGAGGGAGCACATTCATGGAGACAAGTGGAGGAGGAGAGGATGGGACTGTGGAAAAGGGATAACATCTGAAATGTAAATGCAGAGGGAATTTCCAATAAAAAAAAAAACTTTGGGGGAAAAAAGTGCTTGTTAACAGTAGGCTGATGTGGATATCTCCAGAGAGGTTCACCCAGAGCCTTTCCAATTCAGATGTGGATGCTCACAGCCAACCATTCAACTAAGCATGGGAACTACAGTGGAGGAGTTAGAGAAAGAACTGAAGGAACTGAAGGGTTTTGTAACCTCATAGGAAGAATAATAATATTAACCAACCAATCAACCTCCAGGGCCTCCAATGACTAAACCAGCAACCAAAAATTACGAATGGAGAGACCCATGGCTCAAGCTGCAAGGTTGGTCTTATCTAGTGTCAGTGGGAGGGAAGTCCCTTGGTCCTGTGAAAGCTTGATACCCCAACATAGGCAAATGGTAGGACAGTGAGGCAAGAGTGTGTTTGTAGTGGGGGAGCACCCTCACCGAAGCAGGGTGGAGGGGGATAGGATAGGGAGTTTTCAAAGGAAAATGAATAGTTTAAATAATTTAAAATGTAAATAAACAAAATAGCCAATTAAAAATTTTAAAAATAAAATACAAGAAAATTATATAAATAAAGATATTTATTAGTTGCAATAGCAGGGTGGTGGTTGTCCCTTTTGGGGATGTTTTGAAACAGACTTCAATTCTGAATGCAGCAATAAGAACTTTTAAAACCAGCAATAAGTAATAGTGGTTTTTTTTTTTTGTGCTTACTTTGTCAATTATACGCTAGAATAGCTTGGTAAAATAGTAGCCTAACATGGACTCAAACATTGACAATGCTCCTGCCTCAGTTTTCTAAGTTCATAGATTTTAAATTATGAGAATCTGCGAGTACATACTATTTATGTCATTTGGGGTCTGGGTTATCTCACTTATGTTGATATTTTCTAGTTTCATCCATCTGTCTGCAAAAATGATGAAGCCGTTGCTTTTAATAGCTGAGTAGCATTCCAGTTTGTACCACAATGTACCACATTTTCTTTATCCATTCTTCTGTTGGGGAACATCTGGTTTATTCCAGCTCCTGGCTATTATAAATAAGGCTGATATGAGCATAGTGGAGTATATGTCCTTTTTATATGGTGAAGCATCTTTTGGGTATATGCCCAGGAGTGTATATCTTCAGGTAGAACTATTTCTAAGAGCGCAGAGTACCCATGATACAATTCACATGCCATATTAAGCTTAACAAGAAGGAAGGCAAAATTGCAGATGCTTCAATCCTACTTAGAAGGAAGAAAATAATCATGTAAGTCAGAGGGAGGGACCTGGGTAGGAAACAGGATGAGGAGGGAATAAAGAGAGAACAGGGTCAGGTATGGGAAGAGACAGGAGGTGAGTCCAGAGGGCTTGGAGAATAAATATAAATATGAAGCAGGGATCTTGGGTGACAGAGGGAGCCACTGTAAAGTCCCAGATGCCACCAATATGTGAACCTCCCAGGATCCATAGCAGATGACATTATGCAAAAAGCCCAACAACAGGGAGATAGAACTGGAAGAGATCACCTCCGGTAGATAGACATGGTCCCCAGTTGAGGGACTGAACCACCCACCAACCTCAAAATTTCTAACCCAGAATTATTTCTGTCTATAAAAAATGCAGGAACAATAAAATGGAGCAGAGTCTGGAGGAAAGTCCATTCCGACTGCCATATGCACCCATTCTGCAGATACCAAATCCCAACACTATTGCTGATTCCAGTATGTGGTTGCAAACAGGAGCCTGGTATGGTTGTCCTCTGAGAGGCTCTGCCAGCACCTGACTAAGACAGATGCAGATACTCTCAGTCAACCATTGCACTAAGTCTGGAGACCCTAGTGGAAAAGTTAGGGAAAGGACTGAAGGAGCTGACTTGTACTGCAACCCCATAGAATGAACAACAGTATCAACTAATCTAGACTCCTCAGAGCTCCCAGGGACTAAACAGCAAAACAAAGAGCATATATGAGCTGATCCATGGTCCTGCTCTAAGTGTAGCAGAGGACTGAGTTATCTGGCATCATTGGGAGGGGTAGCACTTAGTTCTGTGGAGGCTTTTCCCCAGAGTAGGGGGATGCTAGAGGGGTGAGGAGGGAATGGGTAGATGGGTGGGGAAGTACCCTCTTAGAGGCAAAGAGGAGAGGGTATAGGGTGGGAAGCTTGGGGAGGGAGACCTAGAATGAGGACAGTATTTGAATTTTAAATAAATAAGATAATAATAAAAAAGAAAATGATGTACTGCACACCACTACTTTATTGCATATTTGTTGTGTGAGAGAAAATGCTTATATGTCTACTTGTGTCAGATAGAGAACCCGTGATAGTCCAAAGCAATGTTTCTACCAACACCCAACTTGTGAACCAGTCTGTTTATTATCAGACTCCTCAGGCCTTTGTGCTGTTGATACTGGAAGATAACAAAAGCATCTGTTAGCATGGTGTCTAGGAGGCCAACTGCATCTGTGTTACCATCACCGTACAAATGCAGCTATCTCACTGCAAACCCCATCCTAGCGAGGTGGCAAATCAAAGAAGCTGAAATCGTGTTAACACTCTTCATGACTTGTAAGCATCTCAACAGGTCCAAGAATCTCCATTTGGCTGCTTGGATGGTCAGAATCTCACCCCAACCCAAGCCGCTGTAACTGTGAAGAGGTGTCTCTTAAATCTTAAAAGTTTCAAGATTCTAAGAAGTCATTTTTTTTTCTAACTCTCATGTGTTTCTCTTACATCTGCATCCTTAAAAAAATAAAAAAATAAATAAAATTGTTTCAGTTCAAAGGAAACTGCTTCATCTACAGATTAAAAACATCATTTCTAAATTAATATATACAATTCATCTATCATAGGTGAATTGTATTTCCTCAGGCCATTGTGCTGTTGTTATTGAAAGATAACAAAAGCATCAGTTAGCATGGTGTCAAGGAGGCGAACTGCATGCATAAGTTACCATCACAGCGGTGTCAGCCATCACTGTGCACAAAGGCTGCAGAAGAAAAGCACTGTAGCTTTCTGCCAGCCTGCCAAAACTTTCATTGCTTATATTGGAATTGAACACCTTGTAATATCTCCAGACTTTAGAGCTATGGATACAATGAGTGTGAGAGAGAGAATTTTGAGTACAAAGAACTTTGTGATAGATAAGACGTAATGAAGAGAAAGCAGGATCTACAAAACACAGTGTTATGCACGTATAAGATATTGTCACAATAAGTCTTTCCTATTACTGCTTTTGAATCCCCATCCTTCAGGCCGCTACACTTGAGGATTGTACCGTATCATCTGCGGATGGATTAGAAGTCATGCACTCAGTCATGTACTCCATCAGAGCCGAGGCAGAGATTAACTCAGACCGAATTCCAAAGAAATGGTGGCTGTGTGACTGAGTCCCAGCTGGAGACCCTATAATCTGGAGAGAACACTGATAATCCCAAGCAAAAGGAGAAGGAGGTTCTAGTTCACAAATGAGAAAGTTACCATCATTCTCATCTTTTATTCTATTTGGGTGATTACTATTGCCTGTGTGTAAGGGTGAGGTAGCCTTTGCCTACCTGTTGGCTCAGGCACTCTGTGATCTGCAAGCACACAACCATATGTAGAAATAGCATGTTATCAGCTAAATGGGCACTCCTTATCCCAGTCGATCTGTACCACAAACAGTTAACTAAAAAATAACAAAAAGTTTGGGTACTGGATAAAATAATTATAAGCATACTAAAAAGTGTCTGTATTCATGGTGGTCCATTTAACAAATAAGTTTTTAAATGGCATTTATATAACCCCATTCAGGAACGTACGTTTGTGGACCTGTGGCAGTGTTTCTCAACCTTCCTAGCTCTGGGATACTATAATACAGTTTCTTATGTTGTGGTTTTCCCAACCATAACATTATTTCAGTGCAACTTCATAACTGTAAGTTTATGCTATTATTAAGTATCTGATATGAAGAATGTATAATATGTGACCCTTGTGAGGGATCACAAGCCACAGGTTGAAAAGCATTGATCTATGAGAAAAGGTGAGTCCCACAAATTTAACCAGTTTAATCCAGCACCAAGAACCCTTGGAAAAGTGAAACTATCCTTGTTGTACATCAATTAAATTAAACATCAATGAGGTAGTGTGAAAATCGTCAGAGGTAAAAAAAAATGTCTCATAGGGTTCACTGACCTAGGTTTTGAAAGAAGATGGGTCTCATCTAGGTGCTGATAGAAAACTCTACAAACTTCCATTGCAGGCAGAAAAGATGTTCTTGCATCGCAGTGAGAAATCCTGGATGACCTGAAAGGGAAGAACAATCTCAACATTTTGTTCATGAGTTTAGACTACAATGTTTGTTTAGATTTAGAAATACCTACCACGCTATTAGATATATACAGTGCTATAGAGCTAGAAAGATGTCTGAGGTAAAGATGAATATTTGAGTACTATCTGTAGTCAATCCGTAGCCACAAGCTTGTCTGAGCTTGCTCAGGAATGGGAGACAATGTACAGTGACAAGCATGTCTTTCCTGTGTGAATCCATCAAATAGCAATAGGCTGTCAGGATTAAAGTCCCAACAGTTTTCACTGAAAAACATGCATATGTTTCTCCTAAGAATAGATTTGCCACTTTACGTTACTTCACAGCAATAGAAATAATTGTACTGGAATGAGGTTTGCTCCTTTTTGATCAGCCAAGGAAGTCTTTAAGCATGCGTGGTTTCTGCTGTCATGGTCATGTAAACACATGCTGATTTCACATGTTCTAAAGTGTTAGTTCATGCCATAGTTTGAAAACATCACTGTCTGTAATATAGTCAAAAGAACATGATCCAAAGACACTTATAAGGAAAAAAGATATATGAGAATTGCTTTCATTGAAACATCAAAATATTGGTGTAGCATGATCCCTAAAAGAAAGAGACAGACAAGTTTATGAAAGAGTACCAAGGCCAAATTTTCCAGATTAAGATACTAGAATTACTGTCAAGTTGAGTCACTTAAAAATTGTGCCCACTAATTGGATTGTTTTTAAATCAGTTTTTGGAATAATTACAATCTCAATAATGCAATGAAGAGCATTTCTCAAGATCTAGTATTAATACCATAAACTATTGGGATGATTTTAGAATTTTAATGAGGTTGGAAACAATGAGTAAAACTAAAATGTCATGTGTTTAAAAATACATATGGAGTCTAGGTATAACAGCAGAGTAGGACTATCAAATGCTTACCTTACTTGACAGCTGACACAGCTCCCATTGGACACCATAAGAAACCTTGGGTGCAGACTTCCAGGTCAGTTTCAGTTCGCTCGTTTATGATCTGTGTCTGAAGTGTGTGGTATCTTTAGCAAGAGGTTCGCTCCTTCTCACAGATCACTTCCAACCCAAAATTAAAATGTTTTTTTTTTTTTTTCCATGAGGGGCACTAAGAATTTGCAAGGTAGTTTCTGGTCAACCCATGTAATGTAATTCAGTCTCTATAGGTGTGTGTGTGTGTTATGTTTATAAAATAATGTCTCCATGTTGTTTTTAGTTTTCAGATTACAATTTAATCTCTCTCTCTCTCTCTCTCTCTCTCTCTCTCTCTCTCTCTCTCTCTCTCTCTCTCTCTCTCTCTGTCTGTCTTCCCTCCCTTCAAGTACTGAATATACTCTTCCATGCTTTTTCAAATTCATGTTTTCTTATTGTTACTAGGTACATATATGCATTCGTGTATACATACATATTCATTATTATAACCAATTGAGTCCATGCTGCTTGTGTGAATGCATATCTCTTTTAAATGCCATTAGTTTGATTAAGTCTCCCTCCTGCCTCTCCTTTTGCACTGTCCTCATTCCCCTTTCCCTAGTTACATCTCCACCTCAGGCTCCACCCCACTTCCTCTTAAAAGCCTCTATATCTTACAGAGTTTCATGGACCCTTTGTCTTTTCCTTCTTCCTCCATTTATTTCAGCTTCTGCCCAACAGGTAAGAAGACATACTGGATTTGTCTTTCTGAATCAGTGATATACCACTCAATATAATATTTTCAAGTTCCCTTAATTTACTGGTAAATTCCACCATTTCAGTTTTTCTTTATAGCTGAACGTCATTATTCAGTGTGCACATGGCACATCTGTCTTATTCATGCATCAGTTGAAGGATATTTAGGTAGTTTCAACTTTCCAACTATTGTGAATAGGATGACAATGAACATTCTATGTTAAAGTCTTTGGGAATGGGTCATATGATAATTTATTTTTAGGTTTTTTTTTGTTCATTTGTCATTCTAAGCTCCAAATCCTCAAAAAAAAAAAAAAAAAAAAAAATATCTACAGCTAAACCCCTCCTCAAAGGAAACTTTCTTTACAGAAAATGGAGACTATCATAGAAAAACAGAACTGGCAATAATATGGAAAGGAACTTGATGATCTGATTCTTTGCAGCCCATTCTGTAGAAGGAATCCAGAGGAATTGTTGAGAGGTGGGTATTTATAAAATCATGGTTCTTAAAAACGATATGAACAAAGTAAGTTTAACATGGATTTGATTTTGTTTATTTTTTTTTATTATTTTGTGTTGGTATGAATCAGAATGGCTCCCAATTGCACATATATTTGGATGCTTAGTCACAAGGGAGTGGCACTATTTGAGAAAGATTAAAATACTATTGCAGGAAGTGTGTCACGGGGGGGGGGGGGTAGAGGTGAGCTTTGGAGTTTCAACAGCCTGTGACAAGCCAGAGTTTCTCCTTCTTCCTGCAGATGAGCATGTAGCTCTCAACTTCTGTTCCAGCGCCAGGTGTGCTGCCACCCTCCATGCCCTGATGCTAATGGGCTAAGCCTCTGAAACTTTAAGAAAACACCCAATCCAATGCTTTCCTTAATAAGAATGACCTTGGTCATGGAGTCTCTTCACAGCAAGAACAGTGACTAAGACACCTTTGTAAAATATAAAATCTGGATGTGAGCAATCTATGTCACAGTTGCAGTCACTCTTCAGTTGTCCTGTGTGTTCCAGGACAAAGCTTCAATGGTCGATTGCCCGAGCTCTGACTGTGCAGCCGCTATAGTCAGAACATAGCAACACACTTCTAATAATTCCTTGTAGGTGTAGCCTGTTCACCAGGACTGTGTGGGCTGCACAACCTTTTAAAGGTGAGCATCTCCATGAGCAGAAGACAACCACGACAGACTGGTACAAGAGATGATCATAACCTTGGCTTCCCACCACCCACTCCAAACCACACTGTGCTTGCTATACTCCATTTTGTCCAATGTGGGAAGAAAACAAACCATCGCTTTGTTAGATGAAGACACTATTTTTTTTTAATAAAACATTATTTTAACCGTAAGTGAAATACTTCCTGCCTAACCAACCAGTAAGAGTTAGGTACTCTGCATCCTTGTCTGTATTTGATGCTGTTAGGCTGTTAGACTTTAGACATACATGTATTACATTTTATTTACCTATTGAGAAATGTTGCTGCTCACATTTTTATTCTCCTATATCTATGTATCTTTTTTGTGAGGTATCTGTAGAGAATTCTTGCTCACTGTTAAATTGCTTTTTGTAGCTGAAATTTTGAATTTTGAGAAGCTATTGTGTATTTTAGTTATAATTTGTTTCTTCAGATTTAAAATACATTTTATTGTTTATTTGCACATCTGTGGGTCTTTCTGTGTGTTTAGGAGCATGGGTATATATTGCCCCCAGTGGAGATTAGAAGAGAGCATTGAATACCCTCAGACTGAAATTACAGGAGATTGTATGCTTCCTGACATGGATCTTTGGTTTCAAACTTAAGTCCTTTGGAAGACCAGCAAGTGCTGTTATCACTGAGCTATCTCTATATGCATAAATATTATGGATGTGTGTATATATCATGCACTATTTTCTGCAAGTCACTTCATACTGTAATTCTATTGATCTCTTCCATGTCTTTCAAAATGCAGTTCTTTAGTGGAACTAAATTTAGTAATTGTCGTGTTTCTTTTTTTTTTTTTAGCTATGGGGTTTGACATGTTATATTTAGTCCATCTATTCCTGTCACCTTCAGAGTTTCTGTATCATTGTCCAGGACTTTCATAACTTTATAACTTATATTTTAGTCCCTGTTAAACTTTAAGAAATATACCATGCTTGTGATCATATTGTTTCTTTATAATTATTCCTTCTTTATATTTTAGCACATAGCTAGTTGTTCCAATACCATTTATTGGAAAACCTACATTTCTCCACTGAACTGACACTGCTCCTTTGTTCTAAATCAATTGGCTTTGTTTGTGCAGATGTGTTTCCAAGATCTCTATTTTGTTCCATTGATCTTTTGTCTATTCCTTTGCCAATACGATACTGTCTTAATTACTGTAGCTTTATAAGTCCTGCAGTCAGTCAGCATCAGAACCATGGCTCTTATTCTTCTTGTTTAATACACTGTCTAGTTAGATCTTTCATATTGGCTACATGTACTTAAAATACAATTATCAATATTAATAAAGTAATTTTCTGTGGTTTTGATTGAGAACAAATCTGTAGAGCCAATAAATCTGTAGATCAGGTTGAAAAGAATTGTTATCTTGACTATGTAGATGCTTCCAGTCTGGAACAAGAAATATATCCTTATATTTAGACTTTATCTAATGTCTTTACCCTGAAGTTTGTAATTTCTCTATAAATTTTTATGGTTTTGGTTCTAAATATTTATTACTAGGAAAATGCATTTTTGGGAACTTCATCTTTCTTTTTTTTTAAATATAAATGTAGTTGTGCTGAATTCAAAATTCCTCTGTCCATTGCAGATGCATAAAAATTGTTAAGCTTTATATATTTATATTTAATTCTAAAATAAGTATGTGCTTACTATTTGTGGGAGATAAGAATATCACTTACTCTTGATAACTTTCATGTGCTCTACACATATGAACATATCCTAAAGAATTATCATTTTGTTTTATTCTTTTTCCATATTTTGTGATGTATGGGATTCACTATAATGTCCAATACAATGTTAAGAAACAATCAGTCTTGACTTCTTCCTTTGGGAGAAATTATTTAGTTCCTTACTCCTAAATTTGGGTCAGTTGTAGGATACTTTTTATAACTATCCTTTTATTTAGCATGTTGCGGTAAATCCTCCTATTGCTACTCTTTTAAACATTTGGGCTTTTTATTTTTCTGTTGATACTCATTTTCTTCATTTTTGCTCCATTCACTTATGATGTATTATTTTCATTGGATTGTTTTTGATGGATTACATGGATTTTTGAATACCAAAAAACCACTTATGTACATGGGTCATATATGCAAATAAAATGTGATCATAATGTGTAATTCCTTTGCTATCTTTTAGTTTGTTTAACATTATTTTAATATCTTATAAGGTAGTTTAGCATCTGTACTAAAGAGAGGTAGTTGCCTATAGCTTTTTATTATTTTAGTTTCTGTCCTTGTTTACTGCTGTGTAAATACTGACCACATGAAATGATTTAAAGTGAATTCTCTCTGCTTCTTTTTCTGAGAGAGTTTGGAGAGGAATGGTGTCCTTCTTTGCTTACACGTTTAGTAGAAATCTCATGTGAGCCCTTTTGCTTTGCATTCTGCAACACCATTAATTATCGATGCAGTTTTTCTCGTTGATGTGGAGCTAATCATGTGATTTATTTCCCTGTATGTAAGTTTTGATATATTGTGCCTTTGAAGATATATTTAGATCCATAGGCAAAATTAGCAAGGATATCTTTAATTAAACAGTAACATCAGTCTGCTAAGTCAGATGGACATTTACAGCTAATCCATCTGAAAATAGTAAGATGAATTCTTCCCAAGATCTCATGAAATATTCACTAAGGCAGACCACAACACAGGCTCTAAAATGAGATAAGATTGAAGCTTGATAATATGATTGGATTATTATCTTTCATATTTAACTCTTTCCAATGTGTTCAATTTTTTCTCTTAAAATATTTTCCCAATTTTTGCCTTCTATGAACCCTTGTGTGAGGTTATTTTCTTTCCTTCCTTAGCTTGCCAAATGACCCTTTATAAGTATTTGGTTCTTCTAGCATCTGTAGTATATATTTATAGATAATCCAATTTTAATTTTAAAAGAATCATATTTCCTCTCAGGTTGTGGATGTTCTCATTCCAGAGAGCTCCATGGTTCCTCCTTGTACCCTTCATATAATGCTATTGTTCATCCTTCTTATGCCAAAACTGTCTGCTTTTTGTGTGCTTCTGAATGGATGCATCCTTATCTTCCTGGAAACACTAGATCCCAGGAATCCTGCACTGGAACTCTGAGAAAGAGTATATGAAAAGATGCTGATCTGGACCTCTAAACCATTCAACCCTCAGGCTAAAGATGCATTTGTTAAGGAGAAGCTAACCAATAATGTGAAGACTATAGCTCCTTAGCATAGAAGGTAAACCATAGATTTTTCTACATACTGCTGTTTCTCGAGAGTACAATTTTTGTATATTTATGACACCTTCTCTTAGTCCCACAGACAGTAATTTATTTAATGTTATTCAAAGTCCATTTAACTATGGCTACATTTTTATAATTAAAATTATAAATACCTTTTTCTCCACATCTAATGTCTGTTTTCAAAAAAAAATTAGTCAAACCGCAACCTGAAGTCTTTTTTCTGTAATTTTAAAATAAAAACACACAAACATGTCATTACTCTCCTAAAATCCACTCTGTTAGGTTTCACTCTTCTTCCCGAGAGTTCAGTACCATCAGCTTGTCTGCCTAGACAGGACTTAATCATATCGGTCTATTTATGATTTATATTATGCAGTCCATACAGATATAATATCTGTTTGGAAAAAAACTAAGAAAAACGTTGTTTGTTTTAAAAATATTATATTTATTTGCACTTGTGGCAGATACGTGTGTTTGCTCCCTGACCCAACATCCCTGCCTTTCTCCCAGAAGGACTTCTGTAAATGGAGAAAAAGGAAATGCTTCCATGGAGACCTTCTCTAACCAGAGACAGCACTACCTGCATCCCAGGAATCTTTCTCCAATCAGAGACATCCCAGGCCAGTTAACACCAGAGACAACCAGATAAAAATAAGCCTATGCAATTTAGCACCATGAGAACCAAACTCTCCTACCACAGCAAACCCAGATTACATTACCATACCTGAACAGCAAGATTCTGACTTTAAATTCTCATGAAATTGCAAATCTTCTCTAAGGCAAAAGACACTGTCAAAAGGACAAAATGGCAACCTATGCATTAGGGAATGATCTTTACCAATCTCAAATCTGATATAGGGCTGCTATTAAATATATACAAAGAACTCAAAAAGTTAGACTCTAGAGAATCAAACAATCCTATTAAAATGGGGTACAGAGATAAACAAAGATTTCTCAACTGAGGAATATCAAATGGTTGAGAAGCACTTAAAGAAATACTCAGCATCCCTAGTTATCAGGGAAATACAAAACAACCCTGAGATTTCACCTCACACCCCTCAGATTGGCTAAGTTCAAAATCTCAGGTGACAGCAGATGCTGGTAAGGATGTGGAGAAAGAGGAACACTTCTCCACTGCTGGTGGGACTGTAAACTGGTACAACCACTTTGCAAGTCAGTCTGGAGGTTCCTCAGATAATTGGACATAGTACTGCCTGAAAACCCAGCTACACCACTCTTGGGCACATATCCAAATGAAGCTCCAACATCTAACAGGATACATGCACATCCATGTTCATAACAGTCTTATTTATAATATGCAGAAGCTGGAAAGAACCCAGATATCCTTCAACATAGGAATGGATACAGAAATTGAGGTACATATACACAGTGGAGTACTACTCAGCTTTCAACAACAATGACTTCATGAAATTCCTAGGCAAATGGATGGAACTTTAAGCTATCATCCTGAGTAAAGGAAGTAACCTAGTCACAAAAGAACACTCATAGTATGTACTCACTTAGTGGATACTAGCCCAAAAAGGTTTAAATACCTAAGGAATTATCCACAAAACTTATGAAGTTCAAAGAGAAGGAAAGCTAGAAAGTGGACGCCTCAGTCTTTCTTAGAAGGAAGAACAAAACGTTCATGGGAGAAAATAAAGGGACAAATAGAGGAGCAGGGATTGGAGATAAGATAATCCAGAGACTGCCTCACCTAGGGATATACCCCATAAGCACACAACAAACCCAAGCACTATTGCTGATGCCAAGAAGTGCTTTCTGGCAAGAACCTTATATGAATACCTCCTCAGAAGCTCTCCCAAAGCCATACTGATACAAAAGAAGGTGCTTGTAGCTAGCTTTCAGATTGAACACGAGGACTCCAATAAAGGAGATAAAGGACCAAAGGAGTTGAAAAGGTCTGCAACCCCATAGGAAGGACAAAATTATTAACTATCCAAACCCACCACAGGTCTCAGGGACTAAAACACCAACCAATGACTTTGCATGGAAAGGTCCATGGCCCGAGGTGCATATGCAGCAGAGGATGGCATTTTCTGACATCAATGGGAGTAGAGGCCTTTAGTCCAGCAAAGGCTTTTTCTTCAGTCAAAGTGCTGAGATGGGAGAGGGTGGTTGGGAGAGGGAACCCCATGGAGGTAATGAGAGGGGGGGGAGGAGGGGATTTTGGAAAGGGATAACATCTGAAATGTAAATGCAAAAAATTTTCCAATAAATAAAATAAAATAACAGAAGAATTAAACCAAAAATATTTTACAGTTATCTATAGAACTTTTCGCCCTAAAACAAAAGAATATACCTTCTTCTCAGCAAACAAAAGCACAGTATTCTGAGCATATGGGACACAGTGAAGGCAATGTTAAGAGTAAAATGTATAGCATTAAGTGCCTTTATAGAGAACTTGGAATGATCCTATACTAACAACTCAATAGCATACCTGATATTTCTAGAACAAAAAGAAGCAAACATACACAAGGTTAGTAGAGTGCAGGAAATAGTCAAACTCAGGGCTGAGATTAGCTAATTAGAAACAAAGAGAACAAAAGAAAGAATCCACAAAAGCAAGAGCCGGTTCTAGGAGAAAACCTCCAAATCCCTCAGCGAAACTATCTAAAAGGTATAGTGGCAGTACGTAAATTTACAAAATCAGAAATGAAAAGGGAAACATAACCTCAGAAATTAAGGAAATCCAAAAATTCAGTTCTTAAAAGCCCAGATTCAACAAAACTAGAAAAAAAAATCTAGATAAAATGGATGATTTTACAGATATCATGTACCAAAGTTAAGCAAGATGAAAATGAAAGTATTCTCAGATAATTCATAGTTAAGATGTGATTTTTATCATCATTAAGTATTCATAGGCGAAAAGTCACACTATCCTTTAGAGTAGCAACTGTTTGATTGCATTACCCCATGACTCCAAAGAGCATTTTGGATATCACTATACCATCATACTGGGCACTTAGATTAAATAAATCCAAAAGAAAAAAGTAATCCAGACTCACTAGAAGCTCTATGATTGATTCAAATGATCCCTATGCGCTGAAATCCTCATGGAGAACACCTGCTGTGTTCTGTTCCCTGGGAGTGCAGGTTTTCTCTGCTAATCTCCAATCTCCATTCAGCATGTTTTTGTCACTGAAACTTGGGCTCACATATATGTCATTAATTCCTCCTTCCTATTGCCCATAAAACTGTCAGGAAGTTTTATGTTTTATGACCTTACCTGACCTTGTCTAGTTATGTCAAACTCTTTTTTTTTTTCTTTAAAAGACCAAGTTTCTTAAAGTTACAAACTTCATGCCTTTACAGTTGAACCATTCATAGTATAATATGTGGGAATCAGAACTCGGAGTACTGATTTATTTCTGTTTACAAAAGGATGTTTTATACAGATAAAAGGGCTTCTTACATCACAGAGTATAAATTATTTCATCCTGTGATGTGTCAGAACACATGCCCATTTTCTCTTTTTCATTACTGGGAGCTGAGAACAAACACCCTTTAAGACAGTTTTTAATAATTTGAATGACTGGAAAATGCAGGTAGGATAAGGAAAAGGTTAGGGTTATGTCTTTTATTCCCTCTCTCTCTACCACAAGCAAATTCCTCTATCTTTGAACTGCATAATATACTTTGTTGTCAATGTCAATAAATTATATGGACTTTTGTTGCATGACAGGCCCAGGGAACACACCTTAATATAATGCTTCTAAAAGCAGACAGGCCAGGGAGGAAGAATTGTTTTAAGCAGTGTGAGTGCAGCATTTGAATTCAGGTCCAGGAATAATTTCTGAGTATATCTTCACCATTTGTGAAAGAGATGAGCAGGCACAAGGAAAATGCTGCAGAATCTATACATTTAATTTTAAGTAAGTCTAACAGCATTAAATGACTTATGCGATGCTTGCTATAAATTTCTAAAACTGTGTGATTTTTCCCAGTAGTATTTGAAATTCTAATGTTTGGCTCAGTTTTCACAGATGTGGAACTGAGGATATAACCCGCTCAGGGCTACAAATATAATAGAATTAATTAAGCAAAACTTACAGAATTTAAACATAAAAGTAATATTTCTTCTGCTTCCCACTGTCCCCTTTAAACTATATCAAAGCACATCTTTCTTCTACAGCCTAAAGGCAAATTGGAAGATTTTTTTGGTCAATGGTAAAGAATAGACAGTCTAAGTCAATTTTGTCTCAGAAACTTATTAATTAAAATGCCTACTCCTATGTAATTATTACATTCACAGACTTGATCAAAAGTGAACTGGATTCTATATTCTGTGACTAGAACCAATTTTTCTTGGAAGTAGATATGGTCAGCCTTTACTCCCCTTCTTAATGTCCCTGCCTTCATGTAGGTACACTCTGAATTTCTCAAGGCTATGGAGATTCAGGCTGAGAGAATAGAGGATAATGACCCATCTAGGTGGTCTTCAGAAGAAATAGTTGTGAATGACGATTCTGTAACCAGACCTGGGAGATATAACAGTCCATTTTCTTTAGGGATCATCTCCAAGACTTTGAAGATCATCTACACCTTTGCTACTGATACTTTCACCTATACCTTTCTCTTGTTCAAATAAACTCTACTTTAAATATCGTTTATTCCTCTGGGCTCTGGACTGCTATTCATTTATCTCACTTGCAGTTTTATCAACTCTAAAGATTTCACACCAGAACATCAGTAATTCTCTTTTATATGGCCAATGAAAGTTGTCACTATTTCTCTCACCACCCTATGATACTTTATATATAATTGAGTTGTAATTATATTGTGCTTAAAAATGGAGAAAAATTACAGACATACCATGGAATGACTGGACAATTTATCATTGTACAAATGCCAGAATACAGTTAACAAAAACTAGACAGTGCAGATCAACATGCTATGTGACCTTCTGGTGCAATTGAGAGGCACAATATGCAGATACTGTATGATGCTGTTGCCAGAGTTGTAATATTTAGATTTTTATAGCAAATGTTTTCCAGAAGTGGATGGGGAGGAAACTGGGTAGTGAAAGAATACCACAATAAACAGGGCATTCCACTCACATAATGCTTTTCAACACTGCTTTAAGTTCTATGCCCTACACATAACTCTATATGTCCTATGATATGTAACTGGCAGGTCAGTAGATAAATTCCAAAAGCATTTTCATCAGTAAGGCAGCAGAACATTGCATGAAGAAGTTACAATGGCCAGCATGCCACTAAGCTATAAGGATTCTCACCATCATTCTCATATAATGAGATGACTGCCCTGTATGCAGTCATCACAGACTAAAATGCCATTAAGTGATAAACAACTATACTAATTTAACATATCTTATAAGCACATGAGACACGTAGAAAACTCTTTGTAATTCTGTAGAAGATTCTCTTGTTAGTCTTAACTTGAAAATGAAGCATTTGTTTCACATCCTTGGTGTGTGAATGTTAGAAGTAGAGATTGGGGCATGGTTGGTGTAGAATCAAAGAGGTGGTTCATCAGGTAAAGGCAGATTTTGGTTTCTAACACCACATTGTGGCATGGAACCATCTGTAAATCCAGTTCCATGCCATTTGATGCCTTCTTCTGACATCCTTCAGTACCAAACATACATGTGATATAGGCACATATAGGGAGATAAAACACTAATACCCATCAAATAAAGTAAATGAATATAAATTTAAAAAACAAACCTTTAAAAGGAGTATGATGGCATCTTTGTCTGAAATGTTCTTTTGCCCAAGTCATTCTTAAAAAAAAAATCTACAAAATTATAATGTATGTGCTGTCTCAAACTGCCAAGCTACTTTAGGTTACACCATTGGAAACTAGATGTCCACTACAACTATCTAAAATATATGTTAGGACATTTGAATTGGACTAATGTCTATGGCTGTTCTGTTTCTGTTTGATAAGGGAGTTGGTGGGAAGATGATTTGGCTCATTCATCCATTTTGATTCAGAAGTGCTTCATGCTCATTTCTGAAATATACTATAATTTAGCCAGTCAAAAATGATTCCTTTTTGCATTTCTTAGTCAAACCCAATTAGACTTTCTTTTTCCCATCTTCATTTTATAACTAGACACAAGTTATTCCTTGAAACTATCAATACGATGAATATAGAATCTCAAACATACACTCTTAGAGCGTGTAATTTCAAAAGTATAAAAGTTGTAAAATCAGGAAACAAGAGACAGACACACACTTCTTTCTTAACTCCAGTGAGAAAAATAGTTAAGAGAAAGGAAAGAAAATATAAAATGATACAATTACAATCGATATTAAGTATTTTAGGAAATCTTGTTTCCCCTTCTCATGAAATCTAAAATGACAACTGCCAAGGTAAATTAAGACTAGAAACTAGTGATAATATAAAACTTGGTATTTATGAAGGAAGGAGTTGAAAATATATGTAGAATAAACAGAGAAATTTGGAGGAAAAGGGCATATGTTAAATGTTCTTATGTTTGATAAAACTTTGGCATGCCCATCACTCAGATTCTAGGTGAACCGGGGAAGAATCCCCTCCTTTAGGTTGTCCAGTCGCTGTGTGCATAGACCATGTTTCACGAGAAGCTTTTAGTGTGGCTTGTTTTACATATCATCATCCTGTGAAGTTTTAAAGGAAACATCTATAACGTGTATGCACAGGTTTCATATTTAGTATCACAGCTTAGATGCAGGTATCTGATAGTAGTTCCTAGAGGGTATCATTTCCCTTGGGACAAGAGTTACAGACAGTAGTGGGTTGTCATGCAGGTGCTGGGAATTGAGCCTTGGCTCCGGAAGAGCAGCCAGTGCTTTGATCCATTGAACAAACTGTCTAGAATCTGAAAATTAAAGTATAATATTTCTGGTTCCCATCTGGATGTGGTCTTCTTCAATTTTTTTTCTTCTTCAGGGACTTGAAGTTCCTGTCATACTGATCAGTCATTTGCTTGGTTAGAGTTACAACAGGATATTTTATACTACTTGTGACCATTGTGAAGGGCTTTGTTTTCCTAATCTCTTTGTCAGCTCATTTATCATGTATATAAAGAAGGGCTACTGATTTTCTTTGACTTAATTTTGTATCCAGACACTTTGCTGAAAGTGCTTATCAGCTGTAGAAGTTCTTTGGTAGAATTGTGGTAGTTGTCTATGTATATTGTAAAATCATCCATTAATAATGGTACCTTGAGTTTTTCATTTCCAATTTATATTCTTTTGATCTATTTTTGCTGTATTGTTGTTCTAGCTAGAATATCAAGTATTGTATTGAATAAATAAGGAGATAATGGACAACCTGGATTTGTCCCTGATATTAGTGAAATTGCTTCAAGTTTTTCTCCATTTAATTTGTTGTTGGGTATTGGTTTGCTGTATTGTTCTTTTATTATGTTTAGGTATGGGCCTTGAATTCCTGATCTCTTTAAGACTTTTAACATGAATGGGTGGTAGACTTTGTCAAAGGCTTTTTCAGCATCTAGCAAAATGATCAAGTCATTTTTTTCTTTGAGTTTGTTTATATAATGGATTGTAGTGATAGATTTTATATATTGTATGATCCATAAAACCCTAAAATTATACCTACTTGATTGTGTTGAATGATTTTTTTTATGTGTTTTAGGATTCAGTTTGCTAGAATTTTATTACTGTGTTAATGTTCATAAACTAAATTAGTCTGAAGTTCTCTTTCTTTCTTGGGTCTTTTAGGTATTGTTTGTTCTGTTTTTATTTTGCAGAATAGTTTCAGGAGTATTGATACTAGCTTTTCTTTGAAGGTCTTGGAGAATTCTGCATTACAACTCCATCTGTCTCTGGGCTTTGCTTTTTTATGACACTTTTATTTCCTTAGAAGTTATGGGTTTGTTTATGCTAAGGATGTACTTAACAAACATAATATATTAAAAAAACTGATGTTTATGTCATCCAAACAATTTAATTTTTTGAATTAAATATAAAATTTTATCATTAAAAAGTGTACAATTTTAAAAATGTGTAAAAGCCTCCTACTCCATTATTTGCTTTAACCTTTTATACCAAATTGGCCTTTAAGGGATTATGTTGTTGTTGTCATTGTTTTAAGACACGAAGTTGGGTTGATTTGGAAAGGGAGTAAATCTGGAAAGAGTTGGGATGTGTGAATATGACCAAGACATTTTGCATGAAACTTGAAATTGTTAAAAATCTAATTCAAAACCTGGAAATATAAAAAAATCATAAATTTTGTAGGCCTGAGAGACTCTAGTCTAGCTTCTATGATCTGCTTAAGTTTGATGTAGGAGATTTTATCAAAATCTTATTTAGTGTTTACAATGGAACAGGAAAGAAAAAAAAAAGACAGAAATAAAAAACCAGAGTTGCCCTGAAAATGGACAGGTATACAGCTAGGCTGAGTCCTTTCTGTCACTCTAGTGCCTCGGTCATTAATGTATTACTAATGAGTATTAGAGGCCCATGGTCTGTGTTTACAATCATTACAATCACATACCTAGAAACATGCCTACACATATGATCTTAACATGCAAATAACTCAGATGAGCATTCTTGACAGCCTCCGTGCAGAAATACAGCTGTTTTTTGAAGTAGGATTGCAGCTCAGAGGCTCAGTGTTAGAGCAGATGAAGTGACATGGAAAGATCTAACCTTAAAATAGTTTTTGCCTGTACCAAGTACTTCAGTTTCTTTATACACTTCATTAAAGAACAATTTTTAAGACTATAATGAATAACAGGAGCTACATGCATGCACACACACACACACACACACACACACACACACAGACACCACACACACACACATACACACACACACTAATATCTGGACTTTCTGAGGTAAGCCATATTGTTTACCACTATGCCAAGTTTAATAATACATCTGTAGAAAAATGCCTGATAAATATTGAGTACACACATATTTCTAAATCCTTTAATATAAATTTGGGATGTTAGCAGGTAATTGTAGGCTGCTTAGAAGACTTTCTCATATGCTTCCACATGCTTCTCAAACTGCTGAAATAAGTTTCCCAGTACTAGTTGCAAGATCTAAGACACTTTATTAGGATGCTTCTCTTCTTTATATTTTTGTGGGGGAAGAAAGGGTTTATTCAGCTTACAACTTCCACATCACTGTTTATCACCAAAGAAAGTCAGGACTGGAATTGAAGCAGCTCAGGAAGTAAGAGTTTATGCAGAAGCCATGGAGGGATGTTACTTACAGGATTGCTTTCCATGGCTTGCTCAATTTTCTTTCAATTGGAATCAAGGTCTAACAGCCCAGGCTTGGCAAAACCCACAATGGGCTGGACTTTCCCCTCCTTGATCACAGGTTGCTAAAATGCCTTATAACTGAATCTTTTTTTTTCAGTTTTATTGGATATTCTCTGTACTTACATTCCAAATGTTATACCCCCACCCCATACTTCCCTTTTTACTTGTTAGTGAACTTGCCAGAATCTTTATGGTGTCTGTCAATATGAGATAAGCACATAGAATTCTTCTTGTATATCTCAAAGGATTTGTAAAATGGTCAAAATGTTATGCCACACAGACAGATAGGCAATAGTTGGCCATTAAGGCCCCTAAAGTTTCACAAAATATAATTTGACTCTGGACTTACAACATTGTAAACTATCCATAATCAGTTTTAATCAGCTAAACAGCATCCTAGAATGTTCAGTGGATGGTGCAGATCTTTTCAAAAGCTTTCATGCATACCATGGAAGTTCTCAAAAGGTAGGTAAAGGAGTCCAAACTTTACTTTGAATGGAACACTGCTGAACACTTAAGGAAATGCAAATTCAGATGATTTTTTGAGCCCTCACCTCAGTTAAATATCCCAGCCCACAACTCCAGAAGAAGACTCATGTTCAGCTGGAGGTGAAACCAGTTTAGGAACACCAGGTAAGACTGAGTTCTGTGGCTAATACTTCTCAGAGCCTGCCCAGCTGATTCCAACAGCTCCCTTTTCCTTCACCCCATATTGTGGCCCTTGCCTCAAGCTGAAGTCCTATGCTCTACTAGAGACCAAACCAGGACCCCTAAAAACCCCAGAGGCCAAGCAGGCAGGCAGAACCTCAAAGATCATACTGGTATTTAGAAACCCAAAGCCATGCCAGTATCTAGAACCCCAGAGGAAACATTGGCACCCAAAAACCTAGAGATCATACAGGTTGCCGAAACCCCAATAGAGACACCCTACTAGACTTGAAGACTTGCTAGTCATCAGAATATCAGGCTCCTCAGGTCAGCAGACCAGAGAGGATACAGAAACCATTGGAGAGAAAAAAATTTAAAACACTCCCACATTGAAAATAGCGTCAGAAGCAAGCACTTAAATGTATAGTAATCCCAATTCCATATGACTAAAGGCCAGTGTAAAAATGCAACAACAGCCAGGGAGATATGGCAGCACCAGAGCCCAGCTATTCTACAATAGCAACCCTGGGTATATCCACAGAACTGAAGCACAAAAAAACCTTAAGTCAAAGATGATGGAGGCATTTACAAAAGGAAATGGATAAACCCCTTAAAGCAATACAGGAAAATAGAGCAAACAAGTAAAGGGGATGAAAAAAACAAGTATCCAGTACTTGGAAATGAAAAAATAAGCAATAAAGAAAATATAAAGTGAGGCAACCTTGGGGATGAAAACATAAGACAGAGAACAAGGAATACAAATCAAGCATCACCAAGAGAATACAAAAGATAGAAAACAGAATCACAGGCACGCAAGACACCTTAGAGGACGCTCATGCATCAGTCAAGAAAAGGAAAGTGTAAAATCTTCTTAGGGACAAAATGAACTTTATGTATTTACATTTGAAATGTTATCCCCTTTCCTTCCATTCCCTTCCCCCTCCACCTCCACTACTGGCTTCCATGTAGGTGCTCACTCTTCCAACCACCATTTCCCAACTCAGAACCTTAGTGTTCCCCTGCACTGGGAAAATGAACCTTCGCTGGACCAAAGGCCCCTCCTTTCATTGATGCCAGACAATGATATCCTATGCTACATATAGAACTGAAGCAATGGATCTCTCCATGTGTACTCACTGGTTGGTGTTTTAGTCCCTGCAAGCTCTGGAAGTTCTGGTTGTTTGATAATGTTGTTCTTTCTATGGGGTTGCAAACCCTTTCAACTCCTTCAGTTTTTTCTCTATCTCCTTCCTTGGGGTTCTTGTGTTCAGTGTTGTAAGGTTAGCTACAAGCATCCTCATCTGCATCAGTATGGCTCTGGCAGAGCCACTGCAGGAGCATCCATATCTGGCACCTGCCAGAAAGCACTTCTTGGTATCAGCAATAGTGATTGAATTTGGTGGCTGTATATGGAATGGTTCCCCAGATGAGGCAGTCTCTACATGATCTTTTCTTTACTCCCTGCTCCTCTATTTATCCCTGTAATTCCTCCCATGAGTTTTTTTTTTTTTTTCTCTCTTCTAAGAAGGACTAACGTATCCACATTTTGGAATTCCTTCTTTTTGAGCTTCATAAAGTCTGTGAATTTTTTCTTGGGTATTCAGAAATTTTTGGGCCAGTATCTGCTTATCATTCATTGAGTATACACCATATGTGCTCTTTTGAGACAGGGTTAGCTCACTCAAGATGATATTTTCTATTTCCATCTATTTGCCTAAGAACTTCATAAAGTCATTGTTTTTAATATCTTAGTAGCATTCCATTGTGTAAACGTAGCACATTTTCTGTATCCACTCCTCTGTTGAAGGACACCTGGGTCTTATCTAGTTTCTAGCTATTATAAATAAGGTTGCTATGAACATGGCGGAACATGTGTTTTTGTCATATGTTGGAACTTCTTTTGGGTATATGCCTAGGAGAGGTATAGTTGGCTCCTCATGTAGTACTATGTCCAATTTTCTGCAGAACTGCCAGACTGATTTCCAGAGTGGCTGTACCAGCTTGCAATCCCACCAAAAAAGAACACACACACACACACACACACACACACACACAAAAGAATAATCGGTTCCCAGGAAGCACTGCCATACTTGTGGCCTCAGAGTTCCAGGTGGTCTCTCCCAGGATAGTCAGAAGAGAGAAAGTCAGGACTCACTTAGACTCAACCATGGGCTCAAAAGTGTAATGTCCTGGGTTCTTAGCTCTCTGTGGGGCAGGCTGTGAGAACAGATGGCTGTGGGCCAGCTCTCACACTTAGTCCTGAAGAAACTTTATGTTCTAGGACAGCTTACTACTCTTCAGAAGGGAGGGCTCTTTTTTTGGGAGGGGTGAATGGGAATAGAATATGACTGGAAAGAGAGGAGGGATAGGGCTACAGTATGATCAGGATGTAAAGCAAATCAATAAATTAAATAATGAAAAAAAAAACAATTCATACAATACAAGTAATATATGGATTTATTATTCTCTCCATTTCCAGATGCCTAACATTTCTGACTATACTAAGGTAAACTATACAATGCAACAATAAATCATTTAATTCATTCATGCTAGATGCTCACTAAAGAGAGAAAAAAAACATAAACAAAATCATGTACTAAACAATTGGAAAATTCTAAAAGAAATGCACATTTTAAGTAGATAATACTTAACAAAGTTAAAACTAGATAAAATAAACTGTTTAAATAATCCCATATCATTTTAAAAAATAGAAGCAAAAATTAAAACTCTCCCAATCAAATAAAGTCCAGAGTCAGCCAGTTTTAGCACAGAATTCTACCTGATTTTCAAAGAGGAACAAATACCAATACTTCTCAAATTATTCTACAAAATAGAAAGAGAAGAAGCATTGTCAAATTCATTTTATGAGGTCACATTCACCCTGATACTTAAATCACACAAAGGTTCAACTCAGAAAGAAAATTACAGACAAAATTTTCTCATGAACATTAATATAAAAAATTCAATAAAATACTTGCAAACTGAATCTATGAACACATCAAAAAGATCATCTCCCATAATCAAGTAGGCTTCATCCCAAGGATTCAGGGATGGTTCAACATACAAACGTCTGTCAATGTACCCTACGAAGAAACTAAGTAAAAACCCCCAAGGATTACTTCAATAGACACTTAAAAATGCCTTTGACAAAATCCAACACCTTTCATGATAAATGTCTTGGAGAGATCAGAGATATAAGTGGCATAACTAAACATAATACACAGCAAGGGTATATGCAATAATAAATTAACTGAAAAGAAACTCAAAGCAATTTCACTGAAATGCTAAACAAGGTAAATACTGTCCACTCTCTTCCTATCTATTCAATATAGTACTTTAAATTCTAGCAAGAGCAATAAGACAAGGGGATCAAAAAAATTACAAAACGGTAGGAAAGAATCAACATATTGTTATTTGTAGACTATATGACAGTATTCATAAGCAGCCTCAAAAATACTGCCAGGGAACTTTTATAGCTGATAAATACCTTCAGCAAAGTGGCTGGATACAAGAATATCTATTAGAAAACCAATTGCCAGTCTCTTATATATAAATGATGAGCAGGTTTAGAAAGAAATCAGGGAAATAATACAATGCACAATTGTCACAAATAATATGAAATACCAGGGTCAAATCTAACAAAGCAAGTGAATGACCTAAATGACAAGAGCATCAAGTCTTTGAAGAAAGAAATTGGAGAATATATCAGAAGATGGAAAGATCGTCCCGGCTCATGGATAGGTCTAATTAACATAGTAATAATGTCCATTTTACCAAATATAATCTACAGATTAAACGTATTTACTCTCAAACATCAAACACATTTTTTTTCCAGAAAAAAACATATTTAACTTCACATGGGACAAAAAGAAAAAACAGGAGAACTAAAATCATTATGTATTATCAATGAACCTCTTATGTTATCACAATCCCTGATTTCCAGCTACTCCAGAAATATAGAGATAATAAAACCCTAATGGTACTGGCATAAACACAGACATGCTGATCAAAAAATTGAATCAAAGACTTGGAAATAAATTTACATAAATATAGACACCTGATTTTTTGACAAATAAAATCCAAAATTATACAACAAAAAAAAAAAAAAAGAAGTCATCTTCAAAAATAGTGCTGGTCTAACTGGATGTTGGCATATAGAAGAATGCAAATATATTTTTATATATGAGTATGAAAAGTTAAGTCCAAGTGTATCAAAGACATCAATATAATACCAGATTCCCTGTTCAGCATTCTTAGCCATCATGGAAATGCACATCAAAATGGCTCTAAGATTCTGTCTTATACCTGTTAGAATGTCTAAAATCAGAACGACAACTAATAGCTCAAGTCGGTGAATATGTTGAGCAAGGGGAACGTACCTCCATGTTGGCAAGTGTGTGAACTTGTACAACCTCTTCTGAAATTAGTATGTTGGTTTCTGAGAAAATTGAAAATAGTCTACTTTGAGAGCCAACTATACCAATAAGCTTATCTTTCTATAAATGGGGGATGAGGATTGTGAACTGACCTCTTCTGTAACCAGACAATACTTCTAGTGGAGGTATTGGGATACCAACCCAGGCACAAAATCTTCATTTTGTTTTGCCTATAAGATTTGCAGGGGTAAAAATAGTATAAAAATTTTGGAGTGGCCAACTAATGACTGGCAAAGATTAAGACCTACGCCTAGTAAGGGAGCTCACACCTGGCATTGCCTAGAGGGCAAGAACCCAGAAGGATAAAAGGATAGAACCTAGCAATAACTAGAGAAAAAAAGGAGAAGAGGTAGAGCAGCAAAAGGCGAACATAAAGAAGAAGAAAAAGGAAGAGCAGAAGTCACTGAAATGATTCCTATTGATATTTTGCTATACCCATAGATTGGTGGATATTCCAATGAGAGTCTTTATTCAGCAGTTGATATAGATGGATCTCAGGAAATCCTGAAGAAGAGGGAGAGGAGGGATCTTAGGGGTGATAATGGTCATGAACACTAAAAGAAACCCACAGATTCAACTATACAGGGCTCATATGAACTCATAGAACCTAATCAAGAATGACAACCAGAGAGTCTGTATAGGTCTGACCAAGGCACTCTTTATATATGTTAGACTCATGTAACTTTATGTTCTCAATGGGAACATCATAGAGGCTGCCTCTGATAATTTTAGCTGCTATTTGGACCCTTTACCTCATACTGGGTTGCCTTGTCCAGCCTTAATATGAAGGGAGATGCCTAGTCACATTGCAACATGACATGTCATGTTTGGTTGATATGCAGAAAAAAATCCTGCTTTTTTCTGAAGGGAAAAGAAGGAGGAGTGGATGGGGAGGAAGAGAGGAGAAATTGATTGGAGAGACTGAAAGGAGAGGAAGGATGGGGGGACCTTTGTTCAGAATGTAACATATGAGAGAAGAATAAACAAGAATTACACACACACACACACACACACACACACACACACACACACACACACACAAGTTAGAGAGAATATGTAGAAAAGGGGTTTCTTATTCATTTCTTAAGATTATAAATATGACCATCGGAGAAAAAAGTATAGCAATTTCTCAAAAAAAAAAAAAATCTTTCATATAGCCATGCCATTAGTAGGCCATGGGAATGTGTGCACATCCATGTTATATCTGCATTGTCCACAGTAGTGAGTAATGAAACCATCCCAGACTTATAACAACAGATGAATATGTTACCAAAAATTTTGGGAGCCCAGGTCAATTTATCACATATTATCAGGGTAAATGTCATTCACCCATGAAATCATTTGTTCAATCAATCAAAGTTTGTAAGAACAGACTCAAGCAGAAGCTTTACAATGACATGTAATGTAATTGAAATGTAAAATCCGAGGGTAGGCAAATTATAAATCACAGAGGCTACCCTGAAGCAGAGGAAGTTAGAGAGGAGAAAGAGAAAAAGTAACACTGTTAAAGTTAGTTGAGTCAGCATGGCAGTCAGCCACATGATGAACAAGTATCCAGGTGGGAGAGAAAGGAGGTTTAACATAGAGTAGGGAAGAACCAGATAACAAGAAACCTATGCTTAAGCTATGGCTAACATCTATGAGAAAGTAGGAAAAGGCCTTTGTGATTTAGGACTCCAAGGGACACACAAAGCTAATGGCTCAGGAGGGCCTAAAGCAATTGCAATATGGGCAGTAGCTTCGGGAAGAAAAGGTTTATTATCTCATTAAGGGATAATTATCCTGTTTAGCAAAGATTAAACTGAACCTGCCTTCCTGCCAACTGGCCTCTTTGCCATGTGATTGATCTGCCCACCTGGATTAACTATTAGAGAAGAGAATGCATGTCTACACCTACATGAAGATTTCATTTTTACTGTAACAGAAGGATAATGAAAATGCAGAATATATAAGAATCAGAATTTATTCAGCAGAAATAAAATTAGGAAATTTAAAGGAAAATTGGTGGATCTGAAACTTTTAATATGTGTAGTAAGCCTGACTAAAAAAACAAAACAAAACAAAACAAAACAAATTGTATCATATACTGAGCATGGCCATATGTGTGGTATGTATGTGTGTGTATGTACATGCATGCTGCATGCATGTACATGTCTAGGTGGGTATAGGCTGTAAGACTAAAATCGAGTCCAGAGCAGGAGAGAAAAGCTCTTGAATAAACAGTAAGAGCGAGAGCTGTGGACCATATAGGATATGAAAATGGCAATAAAGCTCCTGGGGATGGAAAAATGCAAGGAGAGGTGTGAAGTGTGAGAGAAACAAAACATCCTCAGTATTTCTCAGTCTGATATAAGGAAACCAAAGGCTTTGTACGAACATTCAAAATAAATGAAGAAATAATAAGCAAAACCTGCATATGCTTGTTTTATTATGACATCTGTGGTCAGTAGATCTTTAATAAATAGTTCTTGCAAAGCAGATATCTCTTGCACATCATTTATCATCTTTAATGTGATTTTCTTAGAGACAAGGTAGATATTTTTTTCTCGAGTTTTGGGTGTGGGTTTTCAGGTGAGGTAACAGGACTACTAAGGTATTCCACGTGATTGTGATTGGTATGCTGCGAATACTCTGCCTGTGCTAATGAGTTAATCAACCAATCAGAGCTTCTTGTATATTATTTTGCTCTAACCTTGGGCTATTAGTAAAACAACTTTAAGGAAACAAGCTGCCAAACAGCCAAACACAGCTTACAAGGCCTGAAATATCGACAGGAACTTGTATCACTGCTGGAACAGCATTTGAAAACCAGGACCGTGTAGCTGTCTGTCAGCCCTTCAGACTCATTCACCTTGAATCCAGCAATGTTTTCAAGCTTTTCACCACAAATTTGGACAGTGACACCTGGAGAGATGGCTTCTTTAACCTAATGAAACTCTTGCCACTCCTGGAAGAGCCCCATCTTAAGTGTTTTCCAAAACAAAACATACAGTGTCTGTGTCCCTGTCAATGTCATGACTCATTTATCACGTAGCATTACAGTGCTTAGCAGACGGGTGCACATAGAGAAGTAAAAGACTCTTTACAGTTCCCCACCTAACCTCATTCAATATGTTTTTAGCTTCCACATTTCAAAGTAAATTCTTAACTACTATATTAATAATCATGAATCTATGACTCCCTTGAGAAACGAACTAATAATGCATTTTGTCATGAGTCTGAATTCATTGTCTCCTCTTTAATATTAATGCCTCTAAATTTGTTTGTTGAGCGTCACTTTTACCATGCTTTATAATGAAAATTCTGGAGAAAGGCTATTAATAATATAATTCATGTATGAAATGTTTAATATTTAACACTGTCTATCTGCTCCTCATCTAATGTATTAATATAGACACATCATTATGCTAGAGGAAATGCCTTGTGATGTTAGAAAGTGTTATAGACCCAAAGGAGTAATGTCTAGTTAATTACCAAGGAGTAATCTCCATCTGGTAGGCCCTGACTTCTTCAGCTCGTTCCCCGGTAGGTCTCCAGATGATCTCTCAGACTCCTCAAGCACGCAAAGGTTTCCCGGGTTATTACTGGTAATTGTGTTGCACAACGGAAAGAATTTTGTTTAGCGTGATGCAAGTGGCGATGTCATTATTAGTTGATTAGTGTGCACAATCTTTGACAATATGTAACGCCAACTCTGACTCCAACTGGTGGCAGCTTATTATTCTGATTGCTATCTGATTTGCAGTGCTATCAACCACGAAGTGAGCAAGATGGACTATGGAAGAAAAGCAATAATTGGAGCATTTTTTTTTCTGAGCTCGTAGCAATGAGAGACATGGTTTTATTGTTAAAAACAGATCTACCATAAGCAATTGAGATTTGGGGGTTATTAGAGGCTAAAATTCTAACAAAATGATGCCTGCAACTTCAGCCTGCCTTTAGGATATATGTCAAGGAATCAGATTATTCTTCTTGGCAAGTTAAATTATAACACGGATGGTTTATACTTCTTGCTGACAAACAGTTCTGATAGCATAACAAGACAAACATGCAAGAGAAAGGGAGCTTTGTTGTTAGAAGAACTTGGAGATCAACTACAGAGAAAATAAATCGGACAGATAAGTGTTACAAGCATGGGAGCAGCAGCATCAAATATGTAGAGATTTAAAGATAAAATGCTTTCTGGTGAATTGCAAAGTCACACATAAGAGGTTCTTTTTACTTTCTCTTAAAGTTTTTTAGTTGCTTCTGATGAATGACATCACATGACACAATCTGCAGATGCTAAGAGACAAAAGAAATATGATGTGTTAAAGAATAATTGAAGTTGACAGGATTATATAGTTACACAATCAAAGGTGACTTGATTCAAGACTATGGTATAGATGGAGATCTGGGACTAAAGCAGGGGGTTGAACTCAGCAGAATGTCTTACCAGGACACTGGGGCCTTATTCAATGAGATGCACCCAGCAAACTCAAAATATTTTGTAGAATGTGTACACTATTTTTAAATGGGCTCAATAAAAATGATTTTAAATATTTTCAACAATAGTTTTAAGGAAAAGGAAATTCTAGTGAAAATTGTATTTTTTTTTTCAAAGTAGTTGCGAATTGGAATTATCTTTCCTTAACAATTCTTACTGTTTATTTAATCCCAGACCTGGTCTAGGGCACTCAAAAATACACAAGATATTTCAGGGTTGAAACTGGAGGAGACTGTGAGAAAACAGAACACATTTAGCTCTTCTAACTTTCCATTCTCCCAATCAAACACAAAACCAACAACAACTAGCATTAGATCAGATCTAAAGGAGCCATATCAGATAACGTGTCATCATTATTTTAATTTTGTGAAAAATTGGATGCATTTATTTGAGCATCTGGGTTAGGACATTTGTTTAATCCAGCTTTCTTGGATGTAAGAATTAAATCAAGGAATTCAGCTAAGCTTCTTTTCTTACTGGAACATTGGCTTGACCATATGAACAGTGTAATTTATGCTCATAAATAATAATATAGAAGTTAAGGCTTTGATTCTTTGGGGGGAGGTGATGATCCCCAAATTTCTCTATGCATATTTATGATTCCATGAATCTAAATTTTATCTAAATTTGTTTTTTAAGTAGAGTATGGATTTTGGAAAAACATAAATAGTCAAACAGATCAACAAAATTATTCTTGATTTGGTCAATCACATCATTTGCAAATTAATGCAGCAGCTCATGGAAGTACTGTATAAGATAAGGAATACACACACACACACACACACACACACACACACACACACACACACATACACACACACACAACCTTCATTGTAGCTGGGCATTCAGATGAATATGATAGTGAAGAGTTTCCTGGCCATCATGACACTGAAGACAACTTAGAGAACAGACCTGAGATTTAAACAGACTGTCACTTCTGAAAATGCATTTTTTAGAAATTCAAAAGTGATTAAAATCGCAGAGACCTATGCCATCAAATAGAAGTATCTTCCAAAAAGTGAGAAACAAATGTTCATTGTTCTTTTCTACCTCCCTCTTTGTGCTGACATCTTTACTGCTGCTCACTTTCTCCATGTTTCTCTCTGAATGACAAGGCCAAATCTGTTCAGCTCAGAAAGTAGAGCCAGTCCACATGGGATCAGGCTCTGCCAATTCTTTGCTGTTGCAAAATTTTTGGAGCCTCCCTCTGGGTACCAGATTTTCAATGATAATAGTAATCTTGCAATTTTAAGAACACTTGGCTATGAAATTGACATTCATATATGGAACTAAGTCATTGGCCTCGCATTTCTTTATAAATTATTTATAAATGTGGGCAATAATAATAGTAATTGTTATGACTCTTTTTTTATTAGTGAATTAAGGTGTGAAAAGCCCCACTATTATGATATCCATTAGTTGAGACTTCAATAAATCTGGAAAAAAATTAGATAAAAAATTGATTATTGCCAGAGGTTATCTGCTATAGAGTTTAGACAAGGATTAAGTTAGCAAGGACAGAGAGAAGCTGGAGAATTGATGTTTCAGGAAGCAATAATTAATTTATATGTTTGGAGGGACATAAAGATGCTGTCTAAGCACAATTGGAAAAGAACTTTATAAAAATTACTCCTGACAGGTAACATGAGTGGAAGAAAAGACTGCAGAAATCATTAGCAATGAAAATCAGGGGAGAAATTAAATGGGAAACCTAAAAAAACATTGAAAAGTTGCCACTATTTGGTATAATTGTTTGAGGAGGTAAGGGTTACTCTCTAGTCTGAGTCCTTGGATTTTATAGAAGTAACAGACTAAGGAGCTTCTGAGTCATTTTCTCTGGCACCTGGATTGGACTATAAGTGTCTTTTGTGCCTTGCCTGCTTCTGCAAGCATATTTATAATATTATGATAATTTTCCTCTCCTGTTAGCATTTGCTAAACAATTGAACATTGACCTCTTTTCATTGAGTCACTCAGGACTTTCATCAAAATGTAAATTCCTATGCAGTTATCTGAACCTGGCTTCAGACTCTGCATTCCAACAAGGTCTATCCAGGTAAGACTGGAGCAGTGGGTGTGGGATTCCCAGTCTGAGCAGTAAGCTCTGAAGAAAAGAACAAGCTCAGTAGGGGTAGTCATGGATGTGACCTTGATCACACTGTGACCTTGATCACACTGTAGTGCAATCATCAAGTAAATATGCTCACACAATATAGATAGCCGTAAGTGCACACTCTACAAGTAAAAGTATAAATAAAAATCAAAATAAAGGCTGGAGAGATGGCTCAGCGGTTAAGAGCCCTGGCTGCTCTGCCAAAGGTCATGAGTTCAATTCCCAGCAACCACATGGTGGCTCACAACCATCTATAATGAGATCTGATCCCTCTTCTGGTGTGTCAAGGACAGTGTGGTCATATTCATAATTTAAAGAAATAAATGTTTAAAAAATGAAGCTAAAAAATTAAAAATGAAAATAAAAGTGAAGATGGGATATGTGTCCGTTACAGGAGTGACTGTTGAAGACATCACCAAGCAGTATTTATTTGTGAAACAGTCAGGTTTGCCAACCCAACTGTGTGTGATCATTTTTGTGTGTTTGTTTGTTTTGTTTCCCCAGTCTTGTGTAATAGCTTCCTGGCTGCCCTTAACACTTTGGCCTGCTCCAGTGTTAAACTGCTCTCCTGTGCATAGTTCTTTTCATAAAGAGTTTATCTCATCTCAATCCTTCTCTTCCTTCTCTTCTTAAAATTTCCATGGCTTCCGCTGCTATATATATATATATATATATATTACAGAATCCAGGCCACACAGCATCAACCCAACTCCCTACTACTGTGTGGTGTCCCCATCCCTATTTCTGGTGAGTCCTGTACACTCCTGTCTCTGGGTTGTTCTCTGCATGACTACACCCTCCATGCTGTGTGTGACAACGCCTGGCGTTTATATTCTTGCCAATACTCTTGGTGTATTTGTCTTTTCTCCTTTGTATACAACAGACACCACATACCTGTGTAACGAACAAGCATGCCAATGAATGTTGAGTTATTTCCACAAATAAAAGGGCTGGGTTTTCTTTGTTTGTTTTCATGAACTAAAGATAGAACCTAATTTTATTACTAGCACTAGCTGGGAACACACTTTCAACACATGTATGTGTCTTTGGGGACTTACTCTGGGTTTATGAAGGGAGAATTAAATAGCCAGCTTTTAATGTTTCACTTTATTTTTTTTAATTGAAGGCAGTGTCTCTGTAATTGCCCAGGTTGCTCTTGCTTATGCTATTCTGCCCTGATCTCTTAAATATCTGAAATTACAGGCCTGTACCATCCCATTTCGATTAAAACCTTAAAACTGAAAGTGATATCAGGGTATAAAACAACACATTTCATGATGGCATCGTCATGTGGCAACCACTGATCTTCTCTCATGTTCTTCCCTCGTGGTCCCTGTTTCCTCTGTTCTCTCCTGCTGACCCCATTCCTCCTCCCTAACAATTGCCTTCTGCTTCCGTGTCATATAAGTGTTTCACATGTGTAGAAATATTAAATATAAATTACATACTGAGGAAAACATGCCCAGGTGTTCCTGTTTTCTCTTTCATTATCTTCTTTTGTCTTCTTCCCCTTTATGTCCCTTCCTCTCCAATAGAATCCCCTTCTACTTCTATTGACAGTTACAATCTCTTTCGTTCAATGTTCTAAGTGATCTCTGAACTCATTATCTTCTTTACTTCATTGTGCTTTGGATTTATTTGTGAACTTTACTTGACACCACTAATATCACCTTTGCATTGTAAATGGCATCCTTGAAAAATGCGATTCTATCAAGTGTCTGCATGAATTTTTACAAACAGACCCTTTTGCGATCTGCAGTAGGATTATTGAAACTCCACAGGGAAGTCAGATGGCTGAGCTCTGGGCACATCAGCTGCAGATATTTCTCCAGAATTTAAATCTGTGGGCAAAGAACACCTTCTTGTCTATTAGTATTTGTGAAAAAAAAATGAGGAAAAAAACACACTCATGCTTGGGAAAGCAAATCGACTCAATCATTTTAGAAATACCCATAAGGAAGAACAGGGACAGGAGGCTTCGGCAGTCACTCTTCTGCTTGTACAATGCAGATTTCTTTGGGCCCATAACAGCTGAAACTCAAAGTGTCTGCTTTTATTAATGAAAGAGATGGAGTCGCAGACTGGATGACGGCTGACCTGATACACACTTCAAATGTCTGCTTAGGCACACAGGCAGGAATTGATTCTACAAACGCAATCTGTTCATAAGATGGCTGTGGCTCCCTATGGTATTATAAGGGAAGTTTTGTTTAAGATAATGAGCCAGGTATTAAGGAGCCAAATCTCTGAACTGAGTTTAATGGCAGACTACTTAAACTATACTTTAGAGACGCAGGCAGAAATTGGTCATAAAGGGGAAGAAATAAGCCTTTCTTGCTTTATTGCCCATGTTCATTTCAAATAATAACTAAGGATTGTCAAGACAGTGCTGCCCCCTCTGTACCCCTTTGTTGTAAGTGCTACATGATTGTTGTGCCAGTAAGACACTGGAAGATGCTTGAATGGATATGTATTTGGACTGTAAAATATGATCTTAATTTGGGAGAAGCAAAGCTTTGGAAATCAGGCTATAAATGTAAAAAACAAAAACAAAAAAACAAATAAGACCTGCAGAGAAAATTGTACCAAGTAGATGACATGCATTATAATTCCTTCTGTGCATTTGCATCTTTTGCTAGACTGAGCAGTCAAAAATAAGGGGACAAGTCTTTCTCTGCTCACCTCAGGTTTTGTCTGCTCCAAGACTGATGAGTGAGACAATAGGCATGACCTCTCTTGAAATTGTTGACAGAAGAGAGTAACATGGGAGCGAGTATACATGAGATAAGATAGAGACATTCTAATCTGTTCTTTCTATTGAAACCTTTAAAAAGAGGTAACCCATACTGTCCTTTCAGAGATGGCATAGGACTAGCAAGGTGGAAGGCTGAGCAGGCATACACATGTACTAAATTTTAAATATTAGACACAAGTCCGATTTTTTAATTAACCTCCCAATATACTACTTGCTTATTGCCTCTCTCCATTTAAAATGTACCTGTGTCAGTAAATGTTTTATTTCACCAGTGTGAAAATACCCAGAAAACTGAATCATAAAGGGAGAGACACATTTGAACCCTTGGTTTCAGAGTTTCCAGCATATCATTTTTTTGACACGCTTTAGGACTGAGGGGCAAAGCATCAATCATGGCTGAAGAGGCTCTGCACATCCTAGTAGGAAGCAACATAAAAGAAAATGAAGAAATAAAGCATGCCCCACCATGCTCTTCCATGGGGACCTAAGTACCCAGAAAGCCCTACATCCTAAGGTTTCCATTCATGACTACCACTAGCTGGGGACTATACTTTGAACAAATGTATGTGTCTTTGAAGATAAGCCAGCTCTAGTCAGCTACAATTGCAATAAAAGAATATTGCTAACTAAATACAGGATATAAATTAGAAATCAATACCTCCCACAGCAGGTCATTGTATGATCTAGACACTGCCTTCATGGTTAACCAAAGAGTTAAATAAAAGTATACTTTCCAAAACAATGGCAATCAAAACTATCATATTCTGCATTTATTATTACAGATATCATCGATTGGCTCAGTCTTTAACTTTTCTTAACTATATTGAGAAAGAGAGAGAAACAGAAACAAAGACAGAGACAGAAACAGAGAATGTTAATTAATCATGCTTGTTATTTAAGCTCAAAATAATCTTCTTGCTTTTCCTGGTAAATAGATGTGATTACCCAAAAATGAATTCTTCAGCCACATCACTTCCCATTTAAAAAATTTGCCTGTAATTCCAAAAAGACATCGGACAACTGTGAGTAACACATTCCCAGAATAATGGTGGCACACTTAAGGTCAGAAATTCAAGTGATATTTCTGTCATTCTTGAAACTTCAAATGTTTAAATTCTCCCATGCAAGACAACAAATCACATTCCCAACACCATGTCCTAGAGAACTCATTAGGTTACTATTTCTCTTTTAATTAAGAGAACATCATTTTGTGATTCAATGTGAATGGAAATTGTCATCTCTTGGAATAGGACCCAGTGAATTTCTAGAAGAGTTGTTTTGAGACTTCTCAAACCAAAGGGCCAACCAACAGCAGAGGTTTTTAGCTGCCTTGAATGCAAAGTGCAGCATACATATAAAACAGGCAGTGGGCAGGTATTTAGCCTACTTTCAAATAAGGCCACAGTGCTCACAAAACTAATCAGAAACAGATCTTTGAGGAGAATTTATATATAAAATATATAACATATTAATATCAATGTATGCATATTCCTACAGCTATTTTCACTGACTGTATTGCATATTGAGGACAAAATTGCCAGATTACCAGCAGGGTCATAGACCTGACAGGTGCTGAATGCCTACATGGTGTGTTAGCTTAGGGGCTACATAAAGATTTTATTAATTTAGCAATAATAGATGATATTAATTTATTTACATATGTGTGTGCATATGTGTGTGCATCTGTGTTCCTGCCTATGGACCATACATAAGTTATGTTAATTGCCTGAAGTTGCCCAACCTGTAAATGCTGGAATCAAATGCTGAGCATCCATGGTTTTCATGACATGATTTCTTCCCACTCTGCAGTAAAGACATCTGTGGCTTAATAGACGTCTGATGAAGTCTCCTAAATCTTATTAGGGATGTTCTCATTGCATCTCCTTTTTAGGTCATTTAAAACTCGGTGTCAGGAAGTGCTGCCCATGTCTACCTATTTAATATGTTGAAGAAGCTTCTCTGCTTTGCTTCAGCTGGTGTCAGGTTTTAACTCTTGATGTTTTGAAAGAGAAGCTGCACCATCAGATCATTTGTTTTCTTTCCCAGGGAAGGGAATAAAGAGCTGGTACTGTATAAAGACCGTATCAAAGGGGACACATAAAAGTTGATATTTTCTTTTTTACTACTTGAAAAGTGCATAGTGGCAATTAAAGTGCCTGGATCTCTGAGCACAAATGTATTTCCTGTGGCTGATCGTGAGCACTAGGGGAAGATGGGCCCGGCTCCAAGTGTAGAAGAGCTTCTAATAGTGTTTTAAGTGAAAACAAATAGCAAGAAGAGGCTTGCAGGAGAGCTTCTCTTTAGAGAGGCAGGGATGAGCAAATCCTATTATTTGTTAATGGGGTTTGAGATGCTAGCCTCCCTTATCACTTTGAAACCGCTTTGCTTTGTGCTTCTCTCAGGCCTCCCAGAACTTGGCCCTCTGGGCCCTTGTCAGCAGGACATCATCTGGTTCATGCCTTCATTTAAACAGAGTAAAAAGGACCACATGAAACCCTCTCAGATGCTTTCAGTCCACCTGAATGGGAAGAAATGTGTATGCTATAACTATGATCTATGCTTTGAACTTGTTTTACACATCAATGAAATCTGTATGATATAATTGAGACATGTAGTTCCATCTCAGTTTACATACTCGCTGCTGTCTTGAAATACCATCTACAAAGCTTCATTAGGGAGAGCCACACCTTACCAAACCCCACACTGTCTACTACTGATATATCTTTTTATTTAGGTTGTTCTTTATATCCTTGTTGGTGGGAAAATTAGATTAGTGTGAGATGGACATATGTCCCACAGACAGAAGATAGACAACCGGAAAGACACACACCATTTGTATCTGCTTCATACACAGTCATAGAGCCATAGCTCCTTCAACTTGGAGGTGTCAGATGACTGTCACTAACCTCAGGCAGGAAAGTCACTCAATCAACTGCAGGTGATAATGTGTTCTTCATTAATGCCAGATTCTACTCACTTACAACTCAGGGAGCCATGATCTAGGTTGCACATTACCATTCCTGGGACACGTTATAAATATCTAGCTCTGGACTATGCCAAGACAAATGTAGACAGTCTTTGTGTGGAAAACATGTGTCTGCATTCTAAGGCCTCCCAGACAATTCAAGTGAACAGTCAATACCAAGAGTGACTGGTTAAAGTCACAACTGACCATATGGCCAATACAGTTACTTTCTTCTGTGACTCAAGAAATCATGGCTTATAGGTCTAGAGACATTGTTCAGTAGTTAAGGTCCCCTAGTTGTTTCATAAGAGAACCCAGGTTCAATTTTCAGCACCCACATGAAACTCACACAGTTTGTAACTACAGTGTCAGGGGATGTAATATTGTTTTCTGGATTTTGAGGTCACCAAATATGTGAAGTACACAGTTATATGTGGAGGTAAAGCAATCATATATATGAAATAAGCATTTAAACCCCCCCAATCAAACATTTATTAAAATCCTAAAAATTAAAAAAAAGTATAATGCAGTCTCAGACTGATTTCAAGAAAAACCTGGAGCAGTTCCCAGGGGTTTAAAGACTGGTGAGAAGGGGATCTGAGTAGCCAGGGAGCAGAGAGATCTCTGCAGAGTGTGCACGGAAATCACACACCCCTGCCCTGCCTGATCCAGGGAGCAGAAACCCAGCATTGGGACCTGTTTCCACCTGGCGGCTTTGGAGTGCAGAACAGGGCTCGGCCCATCAGTCACCTGGTTCAGCAGTTCCCAAAGGTTTAAAGACTTGTGAGAAGGAGATCTGAGCAGCCAGGGAGCAGAGAGATCTCTGCCGAGTACGCACAAAAAGTATGCCCCTGCCCAGCCTGATCCAGGGACCAGGAACCCAGCATTGCGACCTCTGTTCCCACCTGGTGGCTTTGGGGTATAGAACAGAGCTCGGACCATCTGCAACCTGGATCAGTGGAGATCCAAGGACACAGACCAGGTACAAGGCAAAGGTAAGAACATATCACTGGCAACAAGATGGCAAGAGGAAAGCGAAAGAGCATATCCCAAGGAAATCAAGACAACCTGGCAACACCAGGACCCAGCTATCC
The DNA here is from genome assembly GCF_963924665.1 of Micromys minutus. NCBI lineage: Eukaryota > Metazoa > Chordata > Mammalia > Rodentia > Muridae > Micromys > Micromys minutus. The sequence goes on from NC_137952.1 coordinate 30,973,165, forward strand.
CATCACAGCAAACATTGGAATGCCAAACACTCCAGAAAAATAAGACACAGACCTAAAATCATACCTCAAGACGCTGATAGAGATCCTTAAACAAGAACGGGAGGAAAAGCAAAAAGAATCAGAAGCTGTTAAAGAGGAAAAAAGAAAAACACTCAAAGAACTCAACGAACTAGAGAAAAACAGAACCAAAGAGATGAAGAAATGGAAGAAGGAATTTAAAACGGAAATTGACACGATAAAGGAAACACTAAAAGAGATAACCTTAAAGGTAGAACACCTAAAAAAGAAATCAAGAGTAACAGAAGCAATATTTCCAACAGACTACCAAGAGATGAAAGAGAATCTCGGGGGATGAAGACAACATTGTAAACATAGACAACACAGCCAGAGAAGATACAAAAACCAAAAAGCTCCTAACCCAAAATGTCCAGAAGATCCAGGACACAATGAGAAGAACAAACCTAAGGATAATAGGAATAGATGAGGGAGAAGAATATCAACTAAGAGGCACAGTAAATATCTTCAACAAAACTGTAGAAGAAAACTTCCCTACCCTTAAGAATGAGATGACCACAAGCATAAAAGAAGCCTTCAGAAGTCCAAATAGGATGGACCAGAAAAGAAATTCCTCCCAACACATAATAGTCAAAACACCAAGTGCCCAAAGCAAAGAAAGAATACTAAAAGCAGTAAGGGGAAAAGGTCAGGTAAAATATGAAGGAAGACCAATCACAATCACACCCGATTTTTCAACAGAGAATATGAAAGGTAGAAGAGCATGGACAGACATCATGCACACCCTAACAGAGCACAAGTGCCAGCCTAAGCTGCTATACCCAGCAAAACTATCAATCACCATAAATGGAGAGATGAAGCTATTTCAAGACAAATCTAAATTTACACAATATCTGACCACAAACCCAGCACTACAATGAAATATAGGTGGAAAACCCAATTCAATGAGTGGAACTATATCCTAGGAAAAACAAAAAAACTCCTAAGCAAGAAAACCAAAAGAAGAAAGAGACACAGACACAACTCAACCTACAAAAGCAATAATAGCAGGAAAAGGCAACCATTATTCCTTGATATCTATTAAAATAAATTGACTCTACTCCACAATAAAGAGAAATAGGCTATCAGACTGGATACATAAACAAAATCCAGCATTTTGCTCCATACAGGAAACTCATCTCAGAGATAAAGATAGACACTATCTCAGAGTAAAAGGTTGGGAAGAAAACTTCCAAGAAAACACTCCAAGAAGCAAGCTGGAATGGCTATTCTAATATAGAATAAAGTAAATTTCCACCAAAAGTTATCAAAAAAGATAAGGAAGGACACTTTTTACTCATTACCAGGGAAATATGTCAGGAGGAACTCTTAATCCTCAACATATATGCTCCAAATTAAAAAGCACCCACATTCATAAAAGAAACCCTACTAAAGCTCAAAAAATACATTTCACTCCACACAATAATAGTGGGAGACTTTAATAACCCACTCTCACCAATGGACAGATCATGGAAACAGGAAACTGAACAAGGACACTGTAAAACTAGCAAAGACTAAGAACCAACTGGAATTAATAGAAATCTACAGAATATATCATCCTAGAGTAAAAATATATACCTTTTTCTCAGCACCCCATGGCACCTTCTTGAAAATTTACCACATAATTGGACACAGAACGAGCCTCAATCGATATAAAAAAATTGAAATACTCCCATGCATCCTCTCAGACCACCATGGTCTAAGGCTAGTCTTTAACACCAACAAAGACAACAAAAATCCCACATGCAAATGCAAACTAAACATTGCTTTGTTAAACTTTGTTAAGCAGGGTCAAAGGAGAAATAAAGAAAGAAATTGAGGATTTTCTAGAATTTAATGAAAATTAAAACACAACATACCCAAACCTATGGGATGCAATGAAAGCAGTACTGAGAGGAAAACTCATAGCCCTAAGTGCTTCCAAAAAGAAACTGGAGAGAGTTTCATCAGCAACCTGACAGCAGAGCTAAAAGCCCTAGAACAAAAGGAAGCAGATATATTCAAAAAGAGTAGACGGCAAGAAATATTCAAAATTAGGGCAGAAATAGACCAAATAGAAACAATAAGAACCATTGAAAAAATCAACAAAACAAAGAGTTGGTTCTTTGAGAAAATCAACAAGATTGATAAACCCCTAGCCAGACTATCTAGAGGGAAAAGAGAGAGTATACAAATTAACAAAATCAGAAAGGAAAGTGGAGACATAACAACTGAAACTGCGGAAATTCAAAAAATCATCAGATCCTACTACAAAAGCCTATACTCCACAAACTTGGAAAATCTGGAGGAAATAGATGAATTCCTACACAGATACAAGATCCTAAAGTTAAAACAGGACCAGGTAAACCATCTAAAGAATCCCATATTACCTAAAGAAATAAAAGAAGTCATCAAAGCCTCCCAACCAAAAAAAAAGCACAGGTTCAGGTGGGTTCAGTGCAGAATTTTATCAGAAATTTATTGCAGACATAACACCAGTACTCTCCAAACTATTCCACAAGATAGAATCAGATGGAATACTACCTAACTCATTTTTGAGGCTACAACAACCCTTGTTCCTAAACCACACAAAGATCCTACAAGGAATGAGAACTTCAGAACAATCTCACTTATGAACATTGATGCAAAAGTACTCAACAAAATCCTTGCAAACTGAATCCAAGAACACATCAAAATGATCGTTCACCATGACCAAGTAGGCTTCATCCCTGGGATGCAGGGATGATTTTATATAAGGAAATCCATCAATATAATCCACGATATAAACAAACAAAAAGTACAAAATCAAATGGTCATCTCACTAGATGCTGAGAAAGCATTTGACAAAATTCAACACCCCTTCATGTTAAAAGTCCTGGAAAGAACAGGAATCCAAGGTCCATACTTAAACATAATAAAAGCAATATAGAGCAAACCAAAAGCCAACATCAAACTTAACGGTAGGAAAATTAAAGCAATCCCACTAAAATCAGGGACTCGACAAGGCTGCCCACTCTCCCCCTACCTATTCAACATAGTACTGGAAGTCCTGGCTGGAGCAATTAGACAGCAAAAGGAGATCAAGGGGATACAAATCAGAAAGGAAGAGGTAAAAACATCACTATTTGCAGATGACATGATAGTGTACTTAAGTGACCTCACAAATTCCACCAGAGAACTACTACAGCTGATAAACAAGTTCAGCAAAGAGGCTGGATATAAAATTAACTCAAATTATCAGTAGCCTTCCGGTATTCAAAGACAAACATGTGGAGAAAGAAATTAGGGAAAAGATACCCTTCACAATAGTCACAAAAACTATGAAATACCTTGGTGTGACTCTAACTAAGCAAGTGAAGGACCTGTATGACAAGTACTTCAAACCTCTAAAGAAGGAAATCGAGGAAGATCTCAGAAAATGAAAATATCTCTCATGCTCATGGATTGGAAGGATCAACATTTTAAAAATGGCCATCCGACAAAAAGCAGTCTACAGATTCAAAGCAATCCCCATCAAAATTCCAACCCAGTTCTTCATTGAGTTGGAAAGATCAAGGTGCAATTTCATATGGAATAACAAAAGACCTAGAATAGCGAAATTCATCCTCAACAACAAGAAACCATCTACGGGAATCACTATCCCTGACCTCAAGCTATAGTACAAGGCAATTGTGCTGAAAACTGCATGGTAATGGTATAGAAATAGGCACGTGGATCAATGGAATAGAATAGAAGATCCAGAAATGAGCCCTCATGTATATGGTCACCTGATTTTTGACAAAGGAGCCGTAAACATTCAATGGAAAAAAGACAGCTTATTCAAAAAATGGTGCTGGTCCAACTTTGGCACTTGGCATGCAAAAGAATGAAAATAGACCCTTTCTTATCTCCTTGTAATTGTAAGTGTAAGTGGATCAAAGATCTCCACATCAAACCAGATACACTGAAACTATTAGATGAGAAATTAGGGAAAACCTTAGAACACATAGGCACAGGAGAAAATTTCCCGAACAAAACACCAGTGGTTCAAGCTCTAAGGTCAAAGACTAACCAATGGGACTTAATGAGATTGCAAAGTTTCTGTAAGGCTACGGATATTGTCAAGAAAACAAAACGTCAGCCAACAGAATGGGAAAAGATCTTTACCAACTCTACATCAGATAGAGGCCTAATATCCAAGGTATACAAAGAACTCAAAAAGCTAGACACCAGAGAATCAAACAACCCTATTAAAAAATGGGGTACAGAGTTAACAAAACGTTCTCAATTGAGGAATATTGAATGGCTGAGAAACATGTGAGGAAGTACTAGACATCCTTAGCCATCAGGGAAATGCAAATCAAAACAATTTTTGATTTGCAAAAATTACCTCATACCAGTCAGATTGGCCAAGATCTAAAACTCAGGTGACAGCAGATGCTTGCGAGGTTTTGGAGAAAGAGGAACACTTCTCCACTGTTGGTGGGGTTGTAAACTTATACAACCACTCTGGAAATCAGTCTGGTGATTCCTCAGAAAATTGGACATAGTACTACCTGAAGATCCAGCTATTCCACTTCTGGGCATATACCCCACAGAAACTCCAATGTACAACAAAGATACATCACCACAATGTTCATAGCAGCTTTATTTATCATAGCCAGAAGCTGGAAGGAACCCAGATGTCCTTCAGTAGATGAATGGATAAAAAAATTGTGGTACATTTACACAATGGAATACTACTCAGCCACCAGAAACAATGACTTAACCAAATTCTTAAGAAAATGGTTGCTTCTAGAAAATATCATCCTGAGTGGATAACCCAGTCACAAAAGAACAGACATAGTATGCAGTCACTGATAGTGGGATGCTATTTCCAGTGGCTCTGGCTGCCCCAGAAACAACTTACAGACTTTGTGAAGTTCAAGAAAAAAACAAAACAAAACAAAATCAAAAACAAAGAAAAAAAACAAAAAGTCATGCTCAATCCTTACACACCAAGAAAATGTTGACTAATTCCTGGTTACACCCTGTTTTACATGCACTTTTTGCTCATTGTAACTAGTAAGAACTTAATGCAGAGTATCAAACCTTAAAAAAAAAAAAGAAAAAGAAAAAAAAAAAAAAAGCCAAGCACTGACACAATTGTATTTGTATACATTTATGCAAAAATGTTTCAATTTTTTTCTTTATATTTGTTTTTTAAAATAAAGTTTAAAAAAAAGAAATAACACTAAAAAAAAAAAAAAAAAAGAAAAAAAAAAAGAAAAAGAAAAACCTAGCCAAAAGTCAGGAATAATCAAAGTTCAGTGTTTATTCATACATGTAAAATTTGCTAAAGTAGGGATTTAATACATAGTTTTATATACCTATGGTTGCAGGAGAACCACACTGGTCTTTGTATTCCCTTAGGATTTAAATTTATTAGAATTTTAAAACACTCAGTGAAATCCCATCTGCCCCCAAACCATTTAGTTTTTTATTTTCTTTCTGTCTCTTTCATTTTCTTCCCTTACAAGGTTTTCTGCTCTTTAGAATCAAAGATCACTGAAAGGGAAGCCTGCCTCTTTAGATTCTAAAAAAACAGTGACAGCAACAGGCATCAAGATCAACATTTAATAAATTGGATCTAGTAAAACTGAAAAGCAAAGAACACCATCATTTGGATAAAGAGACACCTTGATTTTTGTTTCTTTATTTGTATTTTCCTTAATCTGTGGGAGTTTTAGAGAAAGCAATGTACTTTTGACGAAAATATGTATTCTTAGTGTTTGATTTCTGCTTGATTTATTTGGTTGTTGTCATTTAACCTTAGTGCTTTTCTGTTTTGTTTTTTTTTTAAGATGATCTATGCATTGATGATAGTAGGGTGTTGAAGTTCTCCACGAATACTGTGTGCAGCTTATTAAGTGGATTTATATCTAGGGGCATTTGCTTTATGAGGTTTGATGTGCGTGTGTTTGTGTATGTGTTTGGAACTCAATTCTTCTTCATCGATTGTCCCTTTAATGAGTATAAAGGATGTTCTTCCTCTCTTGTTTCTACATCATGTCCTTTTCTGATATTAGAATGGCTATTTCCACCTCTTTCTGAGTTCCTTTAATTAGACATTTTCCTCCTATGCTCTTATCCTAAGGCATGTCTGTCTTAGACACCCCTCATGTTTTCATGGCACTGCAATAATGAATTCTATTTTCAATTCCACCCAGCATTCTGTTTCTTTGGATTGGAGAATTGAGGCCATTGTTATTCTAAGATATAACTTTTTAAAAGTATATATATTCATTCCATATTGTGGACTGTTTGGTGCCTTCTTAGCCCATTCCCAACCCCCCATGAACTCGTGGGTAGTCTTTGAGTCCTCTTCAGGTACAAATGTTCCCCGAAGTCAACTCTGGAGAGTAGGCTTAGTCCTCAGGAATTTCTTCATTTCTTCTATTTGCATCATAGGAGGTGATTATTCCCTATTCATTTATAATAGATTCTTAAATTTTATCATTCATCTTTATTACACAATCCAATCCCTCCCCCCTGTCTTCCATTCCTGATACTCAGTCTCCTCACTCTCCCATACAATTAATGAGACTTGCCCCTTAGGTTCTAATTTGTCTTGGGAACTTTTTTTTTTTTTTTTAATTTCTAGCATCATTTCAGTTCTTGCATTTTCTGACATTTCTGCATTTTAATCAATTTTGTTTCATATCTTGGCTTGAGTCCAAGCTAATTTCATGCAGCTATTTGTATTTATTCTTTTACAGTGGATTAATGTCTTGTTTTCAGCTGTTGGAACAGAATTGTAATCACTCCTGGGTGCTTTCTCAGGAAGTTCTTCCAAGTCATTTTCACTGAGGTTATATCTATGGGATTGGTGATATTTTAGGACCCATCACTTGGATTTTATTACTGTTTGTGTTTCTGCACTGTGTTCTGTGCATTAGTTTATCGCCTCTCTCTGCCTATCTCTCCACTGTCTCTCTCTCTCTCTCTCTCTCTCTCTCTCTCTCTCTCTCTCTCTCTTTCTCTCTCTCTCTATCTCTCTCTCTCTCCCTCTCTCTCTCTCTCTCTCTCTCTCTCTCTCTTTTCTCTCTCTCTCAAACACACACACACACACACACACACACACACACACACACACACACATACCTTTCTTCTTTCTGTAGTTATTCTCAATAATCAGGAGAGACTAAGTTGTGATAGGTTTAAAGTGTCATTTTCTTCTTTGAGATTTGTTGTTCTGGGCCACAGGCTATATCAATAACAGTTCCCACAATGGCCACCCCACTAGGTGGTATTGTTCTCTGCAATTTAATGTCCTACTCTATGTCAAATCTGACCTCTTCTCTGCTTCTTTAGCCTGTACCATGTAGTATGGGACCATCACCCCCACCTGCTTTATTCAGGCTTAGTTTCAGTCTTCCCCCTGCATCCACAACTTCCACATGCAGTTGAATATCTCCCTGCACCCATGTACCCTAACCTGGTCAGCTCTGGTCTTCTTCCTTGCTCTCAGCTTCCACTATGACTCATAGGTTTCTCTGTACCTGTATGTTTTGCTTTAGGTCAGAGAAACATGTTTTCTGTGTGAATTTTTAAAATGTTTTCTTCTCAGGGAATTAAAGTAATCTTCATATATATTAGTTTTTTAATATTATATGTATTAGTTCCCTAGAGCCACTCTACGAAAGTAATATAGACAACAGAGCTGTAAAGAGAATATTTTTTTCCATTCTGATGTACAAACATAATATATCAGCAGGACTATGCTTCCTACCCATGTGTTCTGCACCCTTGTGTTTCTGGACTTCGTGGAAACCCTTGATGATGATCCAAAACTCAGATGACAACAGATGCTGGCGAGGTTGCAGAGAAAGAGGAACACTTCTCCACTGTTGGTGGGGTTGCAAACTAATACAACCACTCTGGAAATCAGTCTGGCGATACCTCAGAAAATTGGACATGATACTACCTGAAGACCTAGCTATTCCACTTCTGGGCATATACCCCAGAGACACCTTAGTACACAACAAAGATATATGCACCACAATGTTCATAGCAACTCTATTTATAATAGCCAGAAGCTGGAAAGAACCCAGATGTCCTTCAGAAGATGAATGGATACAAAAATTGTGGTACATTTACACAATGAAATACTACTCAGCCACCAGAAACAATGACTTGACTAAATTCTTAAGAAAATGGCTGCATCTAGAGAATATCATTCTGAGTGACATAACCCAGTCACAAAAAAACAGACATAATATGCAGTCACTGATAGTGGGATGCTAACCCCTGAGGCTCGCACTCCCCCAGAAACAACTCACAGACTGTATGAAGTCCAAGAAATAAAGAAAACAAAACAAAACAAAACAAAAAAATCTTTATACAACAAGGAAACTTTGACTATTTCCATGTTACATTTTGTTTTACATGTACTTTATGCTGATTGTAACTATTAAGTTTTCAATGCATACTATCAAACCTTGAAAAAAATCAAGTACTGACTAAAATATATTCATACAGTTTTATGTAAAAATTATTTTAAAATCTGAAAAAAAGTACTGACAAAAATGAATTGTATAATTTTATGCAAAAAATGCTTAAAATCTGTACATTTAACTTTGTTTTGTAAAATAAAGTTGTCAAAAAAATGAAAGCACATATTTAGCAAAATTTGTAGCTCATTTTTTCATACATCCATACATTTCAATAAAAAATATATTAATCTAATCTCATATAAAACAAAATGTATAATAGAGATTCATTAGTAACATAGGTTATTTTCAGAGAACTATTGGATATTAATAATTAATAACAATGTACATCAAAAGCAGTGTAATGTTAATGGAAGTGCTCATAAGATTTGTTCTTTTCCCATCCAAATATGTGCTATTCTCCTAGTCATTTATCATGGTATTATTAGACATTTTAAAGAACCTTGTTATATTCTGCTTTAGTAAAGTTTTGGTTGTAGCTTAAAAAAATGTTCTCATTTTATATCTTCTTTATATCTTATGTTTTTAAATTTTTCTAGATGTGGAAATTTCTAGAAATGTCCCATACTTGTATGTTAACCGGATTCTATATTTCAGACACACCTGGTTTCCACCAGATTCATACATTAGAAGTTCTGTCCCCAGTACAGCTATTTCAGCAAATAGTGGGACCATGAATCTGGGAAGGAACTGGGAAGTCAGTGAAAGTGATAGCTGCTCCCTTTTGAAAGGATGATAACAGATACTGTCGACCTCTTAGTTTGTTTTCAAAAGGCTGGACTGACATGGGCTTGATCTCTCACACCCTGTGTTGCCTCATGATATCTTGCTCTGCCATGTTGTCATAAATCTTAATTGCCATATTTAGAGGTGCTTCCTAAGGTTGAAACACAATGAATCTTTCTTCATGGTTTAAAATTGTAAGTAAGTCAGTTTCCTTTACATGTTATAAACCTTGGTGGATGGATGGATTGACAGTTCAATGGATGATAGCTAGTTGACTAGCTGGCTGGCAGGATGGATAGATGGATGGTTAGATAGATAGAGAGACAGATAAACAGAGATATTAGAAAAACTGTATAATACAAAGGATTAGTTTTTTTTTAATACACTTTTACTTGAACAAAAAGTTCCTGAGTATATTGTTTCTAGATCAGTTGTGAGTACCAAGCTAGTTAAGCTCCCCTTTCTCCATGTGTTTTTCCTGATGATTTTTATTATTGTTAATGACAGAAAACAAGTTTTCAATGTATATTCACAGTGATAGGAAACTTATTATATATAGTCAGAAAGATCTTCAAGGGAAATAAATTACTTTTATTTGAATGATAGGTAAGTAAAGACACTAAACATGTTTAGAATAAAGGGATAAAATATATACCTTTCTATCTTCTATCTTCCACCCTCCCTCTTCCTCTTCTTCTTTTTTTCCTTCTCCATTTTTCTTGATACACAACACTTCCCTTTATCTTTAGGTTCAAAATGAAAACACTGTAGTGATAAACACATGAATGAGTGAGAAAATCAATGGTCTAGTAGACCAACAAGTGGTACTCTAGGAGTTGGAAGCTAATGCAGAGAAAGAGGCTGAACAAATGGAAAGAATCATGCTATTCCTAAACATTTGGTCCCCACATCAAGTTTTACTGTCATGTATCTTACATAAATCACATGTCAAAGTCTTTGAAACTGGCACTGCTTCATAGAAAATGCTACATAACTAATAACATATAATTCCTACAGAGTGTGGGGGGAGGGAGATGAGAGAGAAGAGAGAGAGAGAGAGAGAGAAAGAGAGAGAGAGAAAGAGAGAGAGAGAGAGAGAGAGAGAGAGAGAGAGAGAGAGAGAGAGAGAGATCTAGCCCTTCTATCCAATAGCAAAGTTTTTTATATTTAGTTAAGCTTGTATCATTGCCTGTGATTGAGAATATTTTAAAATAGCCTGATGCCAAACAGTGCATGCTGACAGGAACCTGATATAGCTGTCTCCTGAGAGGCTCTGCCAGAGCCTGGCAAATACAGAGGCTGATGCTTGCAGCCAACCATTTGACTGAGAATGGTGTCCCCAATGAAGGAGTTAGAAAAAGGACTGAAGGAGCTGAAGGGTTTTCAACCCCATACGAAGGACTACAATATAAACCATTCAGACCCTCCAGAGTCCCCAGAGACTAAACCACCGACCAAACAGTACTCATGGAGGGACCAATGGCTCTAGCTACATATGAGGCAGAGGATAGCCTTAACCAAGGATCAAGGGGAAGAGAGGACCTTAGTCCTGTGAATTCTTGATGCCCATAGAGGCAGTGGGAGAGCAATAAAATTAGGGATATTCTGGAGAGGAAAACTTGGAATGGGGGTAATATTTAAAATGTAAAAAACCAAAATACAAAAAAAAAAAAACAAAAAGAAAATATGCAAAAAAGAAAAAGAACTATACTATATCCAAATACATATCCAATATTTAAGTATATTAAAATAGGAATTTCTTTTCATGCTGCAAATAATATTCACAGGAATTTTTACCCACATGACTCAAAGATAGTTTAGATAAACCACTTACCTCTTTAACAACCATCGGCTGGCTGACTGATCAAACTTTCAATGCACTAGATATTGTGATGGTTAGTTTTATAGGGGTTATAATCACCATGGACACAAACCTTTTGCACATCGACACTGAACTTCCTAGACTATGTTCTTAAGTCGGGATGACCTCCATCAATGTGGATGGTACAACTCTGTGAGCTGGTGATCTGGTCTGAATACGTCAGAGAAGACAAACTGAACATCAGCATCCATTCCTCTTTGCTCCCTAGCTGTGACTGCAAGTGTCCGGCTGCTTCACGCTCCTGCCACTATTGCTAACTCACTGAGACGCACATTGAAAACGTGAGGCTGAGTATGCCTTCCATTCCCCGGCTTGCTGCTGTCAGGTTTTATTTGTCTATATTGTTTATTTGTTTGTTGTTTTGCTTCTGTTTTGTAACCAAGAGAACAGTAACCCAAGCATATTTGGGGGAAATATAGGACATATTCAAGCTTAATGGTGGGTAGTTTTACAGAAGGAAATTATTAAGGTTCAGACTTTTTTTTTTAATTTATTTTAAAAAACGAAGATAAAAAATTTTAAACATTTTTGCATAAATGTATACAAATACAACTGTGTCACTGCTTGGTCTTTTTTTTTTTTTTCTTTTTACAATGAGCAAAAAGTACGTGTAATACAAGGTGTTACTCAGAATTTGTCAATGTGTTCTTGGTGTGTAAAAATTGAGCATGACTTTTGTTCTGTTTTGTTTTCTTTTCTTTTTTTCTTGGACTTCACACAGTCTGTGAGTTGTTACTGGGGCAGTGCGAGCCTCTGGGGTTAGCATCCCACTATCAGTGACTGCATATTATGTCTGTTCTTTTGTGACTGGGTAATCTCACTCAGTATGATACTCTCTAGATGCTGCCATTTTCTTAAGAATTTGGTTAAGTCATTATTTCTGGTGGCTGAGTAGTATTCCATTTTGTAAATGTACCACAATTTTTGTATCCATTCATCTTCTGAAGGACATCTGGGTTCTTTCAAGCTTCTGTCTATTATAAATAGAGCTGCTATGATTATTGTGGTGCATATATCTTTGTTGTGTACTAAGGTGTCTCTGGGGTATATGCCCAGAAGTGGAATAGCTGGGTCTTCAGGTAGTACTATGTCCAATTTTCTGAGGTATCACCAGACTGATTTCCAGAGTGGTTGTATCAGTTTACAACCCCACCAACAGTGGAGAAGTGTTCCTCTTTCTCCGAAACCTCGCAAGCATCTGCTGTCATCTGAGTTTTAGATCTTGGCCAATCTGACTGGTATGAGGTAATTTTTGCAAATCAAAAATTGTTTTGATTTGCATTTCCCTGATGGCTAAGGATGTCAAGTACTTCCTCACATGTTTCTCAGCCATTCAATATTCCTCAATTGAGAACGTTTTGTTAAATCTGTACCCCATTTTTAATAGAGTTCTTTTGATTCTCTGGTGTCTAGCTTTTTGAGATCTTTGTATACCTTGGATATTAGGCCTCTATCTGATGTGGAGTTGGTAAAGATCTTTTCCCACTCTGTTGGATACCTTTTTGTTTTCTTGACAATGTCCTTAGCCTTACAGAAACTTTGCAGTCTCATTAAGTCCCATTTGTTAATCTTTGACCTTAGAGCTTGAGCCATTGGTGTTTTGTTCAGGAAATTTTCTCCTGTGCCTATGAGTTCTTAGGTTTTCCCTACTTTCTCATCTAATAGTTTCAGTGTATCTGGTTTAATGTGGAGATCTTTGATCCACTTACACTTGAGCTTTGTACAAGGAGATAGGAAAGGGTCTATTTTCATTCTTTTGCATGCTGAGTGCCAGTTGGACCAGCACCATTTGTTGAATAGGCTGTCCATTTTCTATTGGATGTTTACGGCTCCTTTGTCAAAAACCAGGTGACCATATACATGAGGGCTCATTTCTGGATCTTTTATTCTATTCCATTGATTCACGTGCCTATTTCTGTACCAGTACCATGCAATTTTCAGCACATTTGCCTTGTACTATAGCTTGAGGTCAGGGATAGTGATTCCTGTAGATGTTTTCTTGTTGTTGAGGATGGATTTCACTATTCTAGGTCTTTTGTTATTCCATATGAAATTGCACCTTGATCTTTCCAACTCAATGAAGAACTGGGTTGGAATTTTGATGGGGATTGTTTTGAATCTGTAGACTGCTTTTGGTAGGATGGCCATTTTTAAAATGTTGATCCTTCCAATCCATGAGCATGAGAGATCTTTTCATTTTCTGAGATCTTCCTCGATTTCCTTCTTTAGAGGTTTGAAGTTCTTGTCATACAGGTTTTTCACTTGCTTAGTTAGAGTCACACCAAGGTATTTCATAGTTTTTGTGACTATTGTGAAGGGTATCTTTTCCCTAATTTCTTTCTCCACATGTTTGTCCTTTGAGTATAGGAAAGCTACTGATTTGTTTGAGATAATTTTGTATCCAGCCACTTTGCTGAACTTGTTTATCAGCTGTAGGAGTTCTCTGGTTGAATTTTTGGGGTCACTTAAGTACACTATCATGTCATCTGCAAATAGTGATGTTTTTACCTCTTCCTTTCCGATTTGTATCCCCTTGATCTCCTTTTGCTGTCTAATTGCTCCAGCCAGGACTTCCAGTACTATGTTCAATAGGTAGGGGGAGAGTGGACAGCCTTGTCGAGTCCCTGATTTTAGTGGGATTGCTTCAAGTTTCCTACCTTTAAGTTTGATGTTGGCTGTTGGTTTGCTGTATATTGCTTTTATTATGTTTAGGTATGGATCTTGGATTCCTGTTCTTTTCAGGACTTTTAACATGAAGGGGTGTTGAATGTAGTCAAATGCTTTCTCAGCATCTAGTGAGATGACCATGTGATTTTGTTCTTTGAGTTTGTTTATATGGTGGATTACGTTGATGGATTGCCTTATATTAAACCATCCCTGCATCCCAGGGATGAAGCCTACTTGGTCATGGTGAATGATCATTTTGATGTGTTCTTGGATTTGGTTTGCAAGGATTTTGTTGAGTATTTTTGCATCAATGTTTATAAGTGAGATTGGTCTGAAGTTCTCTTTTCTTATAGGGTCTTTCTGTGGTTTAGGAAAGAGGGTTATTGTATCCTCAAAAAATGTGTTAGGTAGTAGTCCATCTAATTCTATCTTTTGGAATAGTTGGAGAGTATTGTTGTTATTTCCGCATTATATGTCTGATAAAATTCTGCACTGAACCCATCTGGACCTGGGCTTTTTATTCGGTTGGGAGGCTTCTCTAGACAGATACAAAATCCTAAAGTTAAATAGGACCAAGTTAACCATCTAAATAATCCCATAACACCTAATGTTCAGACTTTAATCCCAAGAGTTAAATGTTTAAAATAGGAGGATTCGGGGACACTATGTTGCTTTTAAGAACAGAGAGAAGGTACTAGAAGAGAGCATAAAACTAAGAATTATGGCAAAAAAAGCTGCAAACATTATTTTAGCAAGCCCCAGTGAATGAGAGAGTAGATAGGAACCTATCATTCCTCCCCACAGGCCAGTGCTGACTTGGATAAAATCAAATGGAAAGAAACCTGTAAATGGGAAGGAGAAAGTGTTCCACGTTTTCTTAAACTCTGGACATTCTTTATAATTTAAGTGCCTTCTTTATGATATATGTTGCCCCCACTATTATTTTTTTCTTTTCAGTGAAAATATAATCTCTTTCTTTCCTATTCACAGTATTAACACTTCACTTTTATGTCACAGACATCATTCATGAAATTTCTTTTCTTATTAATTATTAACACACTTTTATTTCTCAAGAGTGGAGTCTACTTAACTGATGTATGTATGTTTATTTAAGATGAATCATACCCTTGACATGTGGATGTGAATCAAAGATAAATAATTTTAGGAGGTATTCCATCTTCAAGATAGGATTTTAATTTCATCCTTACTCTTCAACTTTAAATTCTTTTTTGTTACATTGATGTAACATTTACATCACGTTGCAGAAGATATGTTGCTGGGATTGTGAAATGGCTCAGTGGGCAAAAGCACTTGCTGCCAATCTCCAGTATCTGAGTTCAGACCCCACAATATAATAGAAGAAGAAAGACAAACTCCAGAATGTACTATGCCCACATCCATACAAAATAAATAAAGAATTATAAATGAGAAATTAAAAATATTGCTTTTTAATTCATGCTATACCTAAACCAAGACATTTTCCCTTATTTATATAATAATTTTAATGGTATATATCACAGTAGATAACACTCCTATAGATATACACTTGAAAGGATCTTAAGCAATACCTTATTTTTCCATTTCTCCTAAATATTAGTAGAGTATTTTATATTAAAAACGTTGAAGAGCGTTTTAGTAAACAGTGGCTTAACCAGAAATTTGTATCCAAAGGCTATAAAGAGAACAAGATTGAGTGTGTTAATTATTTTTCAGCTGGAAAGGAGATTCATTTTTGCTAAGTACCTGCACAGACATCGTCGGAGGCAAGGAAAGGCTTATTAGCTTTACACATCTTCCTCATCTTTGAAATCTCTGCTATAATCTTGGATTACTATAATCAGTCTTTTGTGCAAGGACTCTGTCTGATATATCGTAATGTGTCCCAGAAAATGAATGTTTTCAGTTGTTTCCAGAAACCTTTTCTCATGATCTGTCTCAATGAACTAATATTACGATGGAAGGTATAGCTTAAACCACAGATGCTATAATCATGACAGATTATCTTATATGTTAAGAAATCATACTGATTAAGATACTTTCACACTCCTTTGAAATGCTAACAAAACTGATTTTTGTAAAAAAAAAAAAAAAAAAGAATATTTGAATAAAGATTTACCATCTCCTTTTATTTGGCTTTCCAATTAACTTTTTATTAGCTAATTATTAAGGTAGTCAATTATTCAGTCAGCTAAAAGACCTGTGAAATGAAAAATTGCTATAGGGAATCAAGATGCTAGGGGAATAAATAATCTCAAGAGCTTTATTATGTAGAAATAAGGAAAGACGACAAAAGATACTGTCATAGGTAAAATGAGAGCACGGAGCTGGGTAGAGGGCTTGGTTGCTAAAGTGCTGGCTGCCCACGTATTAGCATCTTTGTTTGGATCCCCAGAATCTGTATACAAAGCCAGGTATTGGGCTGTAATCCTATGTGGGAGCCAGAGGTAAGATCCCTGCACTTGCTGGTTAACTGTGCTACACAACTCACAAGCTCTAGGTTGTGGGATGTAGAGGCAGGGAAAAAACAAAGAGAAAAATTTTTATTGATTGATTCTTTAGTGTCCTTGTAGTATAATTATTTTCATATTCCATAGAATTCCATGCTATGAATGCACAATTGCTCAGTTTCACTAAATGTCACCCTCTCTACTACTTCAAATCCACATCTCTCTCAGTCTTGCCAGTGCCATCACAGCTATACAAGGGCATGTGCTTTCTCTCTGAAGGCGTGGCCAGGTAACCATATCAGCTTTGTCCTAATGGAAGCAGTGCATATTAACAATTCTTATATTATGCAAAGCCCAAATCAAACTTTTCCTTGATAATTATCCTCTAAATCAAACCCATATGGATTGAGTTTGACTATCATGGCATGATTTGTATTAAATTTTGAGATGGCAGTTGGTCATTATGTAGGGTATCATATTCACAAGTTTCAACCTTTCACAGCGGGATGTCTTTGGGAGAGTATTGCTTTTGCAGACATATAATACAGTGTAACTCTCAATGACTTGGACTCACACTTAGTCATATGACTGGAAGGGACTGGGCAAAGGTGAAGCCTGCTCATATATTCTTAAGATAGCCTCAGCGCTTATTTAACTGTGCAGACAAAGCTTCAAAAGAAGCTTGAAATTAATTGTTGAAAGTATCTTCCTTCCGTTTTTCAAAGAGATTAGGGTACAGCTGCCCCAGAACCCCTGTTTTCCACCCTCATCTTGCACTATTTTAAAATGGATTTAGTTTAGAAGACACAGTCTTTCAATGCCACTCATGAAGCTTCTAAATTTTCTAAGAAATACTGTAAGCAAGATGATAACCACTTGCTTTGTGCTTTTACTATGGTCTTTGGTAGGAATTAAACAAAGAGATTCCTCATTTAGAGGTATGGGATGCAACCCAGTTTAAGAACAATGTATACAAGTAAAATAAGTCTTTAACATTAAATTCATGGATATGTTTTAATGCTTACACATGGATTATTTTATAGAAAATGAATTATACCAAAGTAAAATAGTGTATATTAGAGTAGACTTTCACTTTTGAAATGTATTTATTTATTTATTGAATATCAGTGTGATATATATATGTTGATGTGTATGCAGCTTCATGTTTAATGTATGCTTAAGTGTGTATAGAGACAGGAGAGATTAGTTGTATATTTTTCTCAGTTTCTCCCTATTTTATTTTTTTTTTATTGGTCAGTTCTTTTTTAAAATAGGGAGTTTCACTGGATAGTCTTGGCTGCTATGAATTTCATTTTGTGGACCAGGCTGGGCTTGAACTTTTCAGAATGGGATGGTATTTACTTCAGAGGTTGAGTGAAAGTCTAATTTAATAATATTATAACGTAATATCTGATAAATACCTTCACTCTTCTCATTGCTACAAAAACAGAAAGACTGATGAATCTCTAAAGATTATTCTATTTGAGACTAAAATAACCTGAATGGGCTCTAATGCTCTGAATAAAGGACACAGGTTTTGTTAACGGAGTTTTTAACTGGAGATATTGAGTAAAAGTTTTGGAGACTACTGTTGGATGCTCAGGGATACAGTCGTATTTATCAGAATTGAAATCCAAACCACTCTGTGTGTGACTCCATCCTGAACTTACACAGACATGGGGCAGGGAGAGAGCATTTTATTTGGGAGCCTTGTCTGATATTTTCAAAGATCCAGTATTCAGAACTATAACAAAGCTTGTTCTCTACCATTAAAATGGTCCCTTTCCTCATTACTGAAAAAAATAGAAGTATGTTCTGCAAGTGGAGATGGTGTTCAAATGAGAAATTTCCACTAGTAATCTTCTGGTGGATGAGAATACATTTTCCTTCTACCTAAAGAAATCCAACAATGAAAGAAACTTAAAGTTAAAATTATCCCAAGCTTCAAATGTTTGAACTTCTTTAGGATGAATTATTCTGAAAGATTAAAAAAAAAAAAAAAAAAAAAAAAAAACTTGTTTCCAAGAACAACGGAAGATTTGTAACTGGTTTAAATGGCTTTTATCTTTTTGGACATCCTAAACATTTATGTTTGGAATTACCCTCATGTGTGCTTCTTTATTTTTGCAAAGATTTTTACTACAATGAAACATTATCATATTTTAAAAGATCATTTGGAGTGGCAAAACAGAATTCATGGGAGAAATCTAAATCACTTTGCAAGAAATGCTTTAAGTTTAGAAAGGTAATAATTAGGTCACATGAGGAAAGAGTGTTTGAAAAATGAGCATTCTTTAAAAAGTTTTACTATTTGCAATCTTGTTCAAAACTCTGGGCATAATGGTAGAAGGCACATGAATAATTTTAAATGTATCTTTCTTTGAGTGTGAAGTGCTGTGCCGGCTCTGAGAGCTTCCGACCCAATGCAGGTTCTTCTGATTGGAAGGCTCTTGGGTATGCCTTAACACCAACACTACTGTTTCAGCATCTTTAACACTTTAGGAACAGAAGGCACTGCATTTCTGTTTTGCTTGTCATTGCATAAATCACAGAGGAAATCCTGCTCTTAAATAAATTAATAATTTTTTCACTTCCCTATGAAGATAACTCCACTTTCACAGGGCCTCTCTGTTTCTTCCTCTCATCAGTGGAACAACTACCATAAGAAGAAATATTCCCCAAAGTGGCCAACTTAGGAAGTTCTTCAAAAGTATTAAAGAGTCAGAAGTTTCTTAAATCTCTATTAATTCTGAAGTAGAAAAAAAATCTGATGAACTCTTGCTTCATGATGGGATCCCATGAGAACTTATTTTTAAATGAAAAGCAATACAATGTTCAGAGAATAAATTAATTTACTGAAAATCACGAGTGGCTTCATTTCTTATCTGAGAGCAGAATAATTTTTAATTTTTGTATGTACATGTCATGCATAATCGACTTTTATCATGAGTTGTCAGCATACATCAGCCACTGGGGTACTCATTAACAATGCACGGTTCTGGGCTGGTCCCCTAAATCATTGATCCAGTAGTTTTCATATGATGAGAACAGCATCCTGTATTTTAAGTAAATGATCCCAAGTAAATCCAACCCGAGAGCTCATAATTTTCTATATCCGCTTACCTAATATATAATCATATTTTCCTAAATTAATTTGGGATTTAAATTGTTCCAAATATATTATGTCAGGTCTGTCAGCAATGATGTCAACTGTTCATCTTCATCACCTATTATCTAGCTGAATACTAAAAATAGCAAAAAAAAAAAAAAAAAAAAAAAAAAAAAAAAAAAAAAAAAACACTTAAAGCTATGAGATAACCAAACAAAATATGTACAGTCAATATAAGTGTGCAGAATTAGTAGTTTTAATTCAGATGATTGTCTATCAGCAAATAAAGTGATATAAAAAGTAATAAAATAAAAATCACCCAGGAATAAGTTCTTGAAAACAGTTGTTAAATACATTAAAATGTTTTAAATTGAGAGCACACCAAATGTTGTATATTGTTATAAAATATTAGTGTAACTTAAACTAGTTAATAAAATCTTCCACAAGATCTCAAAATATATTTATTCATGGGTAGTAAGATGTTACAGTAGATATAGATATGTTTTGCCAAGCATGATTACCTGAGTTAAACTTCTGGGATTTACAGGAAGGAAAGGAGGGAGGAAGGAATGAAGGAAGGAAGGAAGGAAGGAAGGAAGGAAGGAAGGAAGGAAAGAAAGAAAGAAACTGAGTGCTCAAGTTGTCTTCTGTCACTCCCTACATTCAACATGGCATGTTCACATGGAAAATAAATTAATAGATTTACCTAAAAATTAAAAATATGAATTTATACACAGCAAGAAAATGTAGATAATATCTTTACTGTACAAACTATTATGGTGTAATGAGAAGAAACTTCATGTGAGTTATAAAGTTGGTGTACCTAAAAGGAAGTGTTAAGAACATTGTAACAAAATCCTTGAAGAGCTAAGTACATCATGGGAGAATGTACTGAAGACACTTAAGAGATTCTGATCCAGAATCCCTAGAGTTGCTGTCTTTTTTTTTTTTTTATTATTATGTTTTATATTTTTAAATATTGCTTGCATTCTTTTGTTTGGTTGGCTGGCTTTTCTTGTTTGTTTCCATTAATTTAAATATTTATTCACTCTATATCCAGATTTCAGCCCCATCTTTCTACTATTAGACCCACGGTACATAGTCTCTTTCTCACACTACTGCCTTTTCTTTTACTTTTGAAAAGAAGTTTTCTAACTGGGTACCAACTCACCCTGGAGCCTCAAGTCACTGCAGGACTAACTGTATACTTCCCCAATGATGTCAGACAATACAATCTAGTTGGAGATCAGGATCCACCAGCAGGCAACAAAGTTAAGGAAAGGCTCCTCCCTCTTTTTTGTTGGAGGACACATATGAAGACCAAGTTGCATATTTGCTACATATGTGTTTATGTGTATGTGTGTGTGGGGGAGTGATAGATACAGACCATGTAATCTCTTTAGTTGGTGCTTCAGTCTCTGAGAGTCCCAAAGGGTCTGGTTAAGTTGATCTGTTGGTCTTCCCCTAGAACTCTTATGCTCTCAAGGTCTCTTAATCTCTCCCCAAACCCCTCCACAAGAATCCCCAAGCTCAAGTTCTATGTTGAATAGGTAGGGGGAGAGTGGGCAGCCTTGTCGAGTCCCTGATTTTAGTGGGATTGCTTCAAGTTTTCCACTGTTAAGTTTGATGTTGGCTGTTGGTTTGCTCTATATTGCTTTTGTTATGTTTAAGTATGGATCTTGGATTCTTGTTCTTTCCGGGACTTTTAACATGAAGGGGTGTTAAATTTTGTCAAATGCTTTCTCAGCATCTAGTGAGATGACCATGTGATTTTGTTCTTTGAGTTTGTTTATATGGTGGATTACATTGATGGATTTCCTTATATTAAACCATCCCTGCATCCCAGGGATGAAGCCTACTTGGTCATGGAGAATGATCATTTTGATGTGTTCTTGGATTTGGTTTGCAAGGATTTTGTTGAGTATTTTTGCATCAATGTTCATAAGTGAGATTGGTCTGAAGTTCTCTTTCCTTGTAGGGTCTTTGTGTAGTTTAGGTACGAGGGTTATTGTAGCCTCAAAAAATGAGTTGGGTAGTATTCCATCTGATTCTATCTTTTGGAATAGTTTGGAGAGTATTGGTGTTATACCTGACTGGAGAAATTAGACAGCAAAAGGAGATCAAGGGGATACAAATTGGAAAGGAAGAGATAAAAACATCACTCTTTGCCGATGACATGATAGTGTACTTAATTGACCCCAAAAACTCCACCAGAGAACTCCAACAGCTGATAAACAAGTTCAGCAAAGTGGCTGGATAAAAAATCAACTCAAACAAATCAGTAGCCTTCCTATACTCAAAGGACAAACATGTAGAGAAAGAAATTAGGGAAAAGGTACCCTTCACAATTGACACAAAAACTATGAAATACTTGGTGTGACTCTAACTAAGCAAGTGAAGGACCTGTATGACAAGAACTTCAAACCTCTAAAGAAAGAAATTGAGGAGGATCTCAGAAAATGGAAAGATCTCCCATGCTCATTAATTGGAAAGATCAACATTTTAAAAATGGCCATCCTACCAAAAGCAATCTACAGATTCATCGCAATCCTCATCAAAATTCCAACACAGTTCTTCATGGAATTGGAAAGATCAATGTGCAATTTCATATGGAATAACAAAAGACCTAGAATAGTGAAATCCATCCTCAACAACAAAAAAAACATCTGCAGGAATCACTATCCCTGACCACAAGCTATATTACAAGGCAATTTTGCTGAAAACTGCATGGTACTGGTACAGAAATAGGCATGTCGATCAATGGAATAGAATAGAAGATCCAGAAATGAGTCCTCACATATATGGTTACCTATTTTTTGACAAAGGAGCCATAAACATTCAATGGGAAAGGGACAGCCTATTCAACTAATGGTGCTGGTCCAACTGGCACTCAGCATGCAAAAAAATGAAAATAGACCCTTTCTTATCTCCTTGTACAAAGCTCAAGTGTAAGTGGATCAAAGATCTCCACATTAAAACAGATACACCGAAACTATTAGATGAGAAAGTAGGGAAAACTTTAGAACATATAGGCACAGAAGAATATTTTCTGAACAAAACACCAATGGCTCAATCTCTAAGGTCAAAGATTAACAAATGGGACTTAATGAGATTGCAAAGTTTCTGTAAGGCTAAGGACATTGTCAAGAAAACAAAATGGCAGCCAACAAAATGGGAAAAGATTTTTACCAACTCCACATCAGATAGAGTCCTAATATCTAAGGTATACAAAGAACTCAAAAAGCTAGACACCAGAGAATCAAATAACCCTATTAAAAATGGGGTACAGAGCTAAAAAAAACGTTCTCAGTTGAGGAATATCGAATGGCTGAGAAACATCTGAGGAAGTGCTCGACATCCTTAGCCATCAGGGAAATTCAAATCAAAACAACCCTGAGATTCCACCTCATGCCAGTCAGATTGGCCAAGATTCAAAACTCAGATGACAACAGATGCTGGCGACGTTGCGGAGAAAGAGAAACCCTTCTCCACTGTTGGTGGGGTTGCAAACTAATACAACCACTCTGGAAATCAGTCTGGCGATTCCTCAGAAAATTGGACATAATACTACCTGAAGAACCAGCTATTCCACTTCTGGGCATATACCCCAGAGACACCTTAGTACACAACAAAGATATATGCACCACAATGTTCATAGCAGCTCTATTTATAATAGCCAGAAGCTGGAAAGAACCCAGATGTCCTTCAGAAGATGAGTGGATACAAAAATTGTGGTACATTTACACAATGGAATACTACTCAGCCACCAGAAACAATGACTTGACTAAATTCTTAAGAAAATGGCTGCATCTAGAGAATATCATTCTGAGTGATATAACTCAGTCATAAAAGAACAGACATAATATGCAGTCCCTGATAATGGGATGCTAACCCCAGAGGCTCACACTGCCCCAGAAACAACTCACAGACTGTATGAAGTCCAAGAAATAAGGAAAACAAAGAAAAACAAAAGAAAAAAATCTTTATACAACAAGAAAACTTTGACTATTTCCATGTTACATTTTGTTTTACATGTACTTTATGCTCGTTGTAACTATTAAGTTTTCAATGCATACTATCAAACCTTTAAAAAAATCAAGTACTGACTAACAAATATATTCATACAGTTTTATGTAAAAATTATTTTAAAATCTGAAAAAAGTACTGACAAAAATGTATAATTTTATGCAAAAAATGCTTTAAATCTGTACATTTATCTTTGTTTTGTAAAATAAAGTTGTTAAAAAAAAAGAATCACCAAGCTCCATCTAATATTTTCTTATTGATTTCTGCATCTGATGTGTGATGTCTCTTAGAGAAAGTTATACTAGCACCTGTTTACAAGCTTAATAGAGTATCAGGATCAGAGATTGGTTCTCTCCCATGGAATGGGTCTCAAGTTGGGACAGTAATTGGCTGGCAATTCCCTCATTCTCTACTCCATATTTGTCCCTGTACTTCTTGTAGGCAGGACAAATTCTGGGTTGAAGTTTTTGTAGGTGAGCGGTAACCTTATTACTCCACCTTTAGTACTGCCTGGCTCCTGGAGGTGGCCACTTCAGATTCCATGTGTTTGAATTTGCTAGGAGTTCACTGCAAGGAGTCTCACCTATAGTCATCATTTTAGACTCCCTGAAGTCTCCTCCATCTCAGGTCTCTGGCACATGCTAGAGATGCCCTATTCTCTCTCTGAGAGATCTCTCCCAGTTTCTTTCTATATCTGATACCACTGTTCATCTCCTTACACGTTCTCCTACCAAGTTCCCCTTTTCCATCTACCTGGGATGACAACTTTGTACCCTTCTGAGTGATAGTCAGTCATCCTAACCTGAGCCCTTAGTAATTCAGCTTTTTTTGTTCTGTAGATTGTAGCATGAGTATCCTGCACTTTATGGCTAATATCTACTTATATGTGAGTACATACCATGCATGTCCTTTTGGGTCTGGATTACGTTGCTTAGGGTGCTATTTTCTAGTTCAATGACAAATTCATTATGTCCTTGTTTTTTATAGATGAATAGTATTCCTTTGTGCAAATGAACCACATTTTCTTTAATCATTCTTCAGTTTATGGGCACCTGGGTAGTTTCCAGTTTTTAGATATTACAAATAAAGATGCTATGAACATGGTGGAACAAGTGTCCTTGTGGGATTGTGAAGCATCTTTTGGGTAAATGCCCATGAGTAGTCTGCTTTCCCTCTAAAATATTATAATCATAAATGTAAACTCAAGCTGTCCAGATTATAAAACGTTAGGAAATATTGACAATTCTGAGTGCACACTCTGAGTAACATTATTTCGTTTATTCATTATTCTTTCTTGAATTACATTTTTGTTGTCTATTTGAAGTGCATAAAAATTTAAAATCAGATAGTATAGTTTTAAAATTTGCTCATCATATTAAAAACTTGTTTTGGTTATTCTAGATATTTTTAATTTCAACAGGAAAATCAACTTACATTTCAAAATTTTCCCTGGGTGTTTTTAATTGGTACTACACCAAGTTTGCAGATAACCCAGGAAAAAGTTAGCAACTGAAGAACAGTTGAAACAGAAGTGGAGTGCTGCAGTCTGGATGCAAAGTGAGCAAATCAATAATGAATAAAAAGAAAAATTCTACGTAATTGAAATGGTGTGAGAAGATGCCTTTGGTCCAGGGAGGGTACGTTTCCCAATGCAGAGAAAGCCAAGGCAATAGGGTGGAGAGGGTAATTGGGAGAGAGAGCACCTTCATGAAGACATGTAGAGGGGGAGAGGAGATGGGAGAGGGGTGGGAGAAGGGGATAAAACTTCAAATGTAAATACAGAGAGTATCCTAATTTAAAAAAAACTACAAAAAATGGCATAACACTTCACCATTGAAGTTATCTTTAATTTCAACAAAAAGACATGAATCATTTATATGGTATAACTCTATCATTTTCATAAAAAACATTATATGATATTTCAGATTGTAATATTAGCTTCTAATTTTACTTTGAATTTTCTATTACTTGTTTTATAATGTAAGAATTGATTTGTATGCTAAGATTTGGTCACTTGGTTTTTTTTAAATGTATTTATTAATTTTATTAGGCCTTGCCCTAAAATCTTTATGGCATTCTATATAGAATAGTTGCCTGGGGGAAAGAAGGGGATGAAGGAATTAGAAGACAGTAGGGAAATGGGCAAATATTGCCAGAGTACAAAATATATACTTAAAAATGTTTCTGAGAAGCTTATTACATTGTACAATGTATATAAACAATAAATTATGAGAAAATATACAGCAAAATTTAAAATAAAAAAATAATGGGGGAAAGGAGCAAATAGAAAGAAAGAAATGATGGAAGGAAGGGAGGAAGGGTGGAAGGAAGGGAAAAAGAGGATAAATATATGAGGCTCTTTCACTTAAGATACCTTTGACATAATGATGCTAGACTATAGATGTTGGTACATATCTTTTAATTTCTTAATTTGTATTTGAGAAAAAAACAACATGATCTTAATATATTATTTTCTAAATATGCTCTTAAAGTTCATTTGCAAGTATTTTTCAAAGGTTTTGCATCTATGTTACTCTGAAAAAATAATCTGTAGAATTTATGTTTTATTGTGTCTTTACTCAGTTTTGATATGAGGGTAATACTGACTTTATAATTTGTGGTGCTTCTTTCTATCTTGTTTTATAAAACAATTACAACTCTTGGTAGTACTTAATGTATTTATTAATTCTGGTAACTTTCTTTCCTAAAATTTCTTGGACATTCTACATAAGAAGATTTCCTGAGGAAAAGAAGATGAAGAACCAACCAATATTAACTGATATTTACCAAGTGTGAAAACTAGAAATCCAGTTTTTAACAAGCAATTCTGGTAACTGATACTAGCTAGTGTAAGCCAATGCATACCACTGGCCCATGACTTCATGTTTCTGTAAGCAAAAATAAGCACACATTTTCAATATATGATGGTATATATGACCCTTATAGGAAAACTATAGAACTTTCAGATCCATAAACTAATCACACACACACACACACACACACACACACACACACACACACACACACACACTCACTCACACTCACACATATATGTATGTAAGTATGTATATTTATATGTATAGATACCTTTTTATATAGTTACATATGTGTGTTAATATGATAAATTTATATGCTAATTTTTTTTAAAGTTTCCTAATTTTTTACTACAGTCCAGTAGTTATACTTCCTGGTCCACACTCTGACTATTCCTCATCCTATAACTCCCCCCACTGTCTCCAAACCCTACCCAACTCCCAGTACCACTACACCAAACCTCACCACTACCTGGTGCTCTTTAGGGATATGTTAATTTTCTCTCACTGGAGCCAGTAAACTTTTTCTTGAATTTGTTTGAAACTATTTTTTTTTAAAACTTCATACATAGATCCAATGTATCCCAATCATGGCCACTGCTTATTTCCTCCCTACAGCTACCCTTGTGACCACAGCCAGCACATTCCCTTCCAGTGTCACACTCATGCTCTATTGCCACTGTTATGGTTACTATTTTAAAAAATGACAAAAGCTGACCAATTTGTCTAAGTCAGGGTTTCTATTCCTGCACAAACATTATGACCAAAAAGCAAGTTGGGGAGAAAAGGGTTTATTCAGCTCACACTTCCATATCATCTCCAAAGGATGTCAGGACTGGAACTCAAGCAGGTCAGGAAGCAGGAGCTGATGCATAGGCCATGGAGGGATGTTTCTTACTGGCTTGCTTCTCATGGCTTGCTCAGCTTTCTACCAGCCCAGGGATGGCACCACCCACAATGGTCTGGGCCCTCTCCCCTTGATCACTAGTTGAGAAAATGTCTTACAGCTAGATCTCATGGAGGCATTTCCTCAACTGAGGCTCCTTTCTGTGTGATAACTCCAGCTTTTGTGAAGTTCACACAAAACCAGCCAGTATAATTGACCCCTTGTCAAGTTGACATGTAAACAAATCAATATTAAGCTTCAAACCTTACTTTCTTGTTCATCCCCATGATCTAGATAACCTTAAGAGTCCCACAGTCATTACCAATTCTTACATTTTAAAATTGCAATACCTTTAAAATATTTAGTCTTTTAAAAAATCAAAGTTGTTTTACAATTCAAAGTCTCTAAACTGTGGGCCCCTCTTGTTCCTTCAAGAGGGAAAGATATCAGGGCAAAGTCACAGTCAAAGAAAAATCAATCTCTAACCATCCAGTGTCTGGGAACCCACTTACGAACTTCTGGGCTCCTCCAAGGGCTTGAGTCACTTCTCCAGCTCTGCCCTTGGTAGCACACACTTTGTATTCCAGGCTCCAGCTGCCTGTTCCCCTGTGCTGCTGCTGTTCTTGCTGGTCATCTTGAAAGAGTTAAAGTTTCAAGCTAGCCCCCACTAACCCTGCCTTGAGGACAAGTATGTCTCAAGGCTGAGAACAAAACCTGCAGACCACCTGGTCTCGATAAGGTCTGACTCTTCAGTCCTGAGAAAAACTAGTATGAAGGTCAGTGTGCCCCAAAACTGAGTGGCCTAGAGTTAAATCATATCCAAAAGGAGAGAGTGCACCAATTTGAATGAACCAATAAAATTGTTATGAGCTTGTTGCTAACTGCCTATGTAATTTTTCTTACAAATATGTCCCCCAGCTAACCAAAACCACAGAAGGGGACTTCAGAAGAAGAAGAAAAAATGCCTCCATCAGATTGGTTCTCTCCCCATCAGTGTTTCTTTTTTGTATCTTTAGTATAGCATCTTTTTGGGTATATTTTCTGAAATTTTAAAAGCATAAATTTTTTTCCAACCACCATGTCTGTTTTGTCTGCTTGTCTTTTGTTGTTTGTATTCTTCTGATAATTCTGAACATAATTCAACCATTTCCATACTATAGTAATTTTTGGACTTGGTCATTGTGATAATTTCTCTTTTAGTTTCATATATTAAATCTTTGTTTTTTTTCCCCTTTGGATTAGGCATTTGTTTTACTGAGTCCTTTTTTTAAGCTTTCCACATTGCATTTAATTCAAAGTTGAATATATTGGATAGAATTATTTCTCCCTTCATGCACACTGCGCACACTTTGTAGTGAGGTGATATTATTCACTGTTTTTCCATATTTTCAAATTGACTTTCTTTTTACTTTTAGAAGAGTTTGTCAGTGCATGTGACTTGAAAAATCTGATGCAGAGGTGGTCAAGTAACTGCAGGATGACAAATAGTTTGACATAGAGCAATGACATACAGCTTGGTGTTGCTAACAGTCAAGAACAGAGAAAGGATGGACACAGCATCACTGAAGCAGTTGCGTTTAAAGAGTGCTTGCAACTGATAGAAGCTGTCAGTATCAGCTGTGCAGGTGTTAAATGCACTAAATCCTTTTGACAGGGACACCTAAATCACCTGCCATTTCTTGTAATTGTCTCACAATCATGGCCCTTTGAGGAACAAAACAGTGCCCCAATAACCAGACAAAAAGAAGAGTCTGAAGAGGGCACTGAAAAGAAACTGAGTAAGCTTGGCACACTTATCTCTCAGCTGCAAATTTCAGTTTGGTCCTCAGGACAGGAAGTGATAGCAGCAGAGATAAAATGCTCTTGCAGAGGCCACTTCCATCCCTTTACTGCATCATGCTGGAAACTAAGTTGTGAACATCTGCTGCCAAGCAACTATGTTTAATGCATCTCTAAATGCCTTTCGCCCAGCACAGGACTTTGAACCTGTATATTAGCATGTACAAATTGCACAAAATGGTGGCTTGCTCTGTCATGCCACATGTGCATATTGCATACTTTAATCTCCTGTTTCCTCTTTTTAGCCCTTCCTTTACATCTGTCTCTGTCGCATGCTTCCTCTTCCCTGATAACCCTCTTCCTCTTTCCCGTAGTGTGTAGGAAGTTTAGCTTTTTGATTCTACCTGTCAAAAAAATACTCCATTCAGGGGTCTGATGAAAATATTTAATATTTTTTTCAGCAAGAAAATGAAGTATTCAATAATTATTACCTCAAGACATACTCAGCTGGTATAGTCATTTAAGAAATATGAATAAAAGACGCATTCAGATTCCATCACACTGCAGCCAGAATGACTATCATCTAAACAAACAAATAGATAAAAAATATATAGGTTGTTAGGTGGACATAAAGACAGACAGACAGACAGACAGACAGATAAATAGTGATGGTGATGCCTGAAGAAATAAATCTGCCATATTGTTTTGGGGAAAATAAATCAATAAATCATGATTTTTTTAAGTTTAAATGTTAAGGTGACCATGCTTTTTTTGTTGGATAATACTGTGCAATGTTTTTTTTTTTTTTCTTTTTCTTTTGAGAATGTCAGCAGAGGTGGAGTCAGTGAGCTCACATATTTGCAGGAATTTCTTCACTGCATGATCACCCACCCACTCACAGTCAAATCCAGAGACATCAGCTCCTCTCAGAATTTGTGTTCTCATCTCTTACAGCATTCTGTTGGCAGTATCTTCTCACCAGGCATCATGAATTATCAATTACGCATCTTTAGACCTCTCTTATTTCCCATATTGTGTGTCTGCACATTGTCTTCCCCCAGCCCTTGTTCTGGTGTGTTGTAACAATCCTGACCCCTTTGCTTTTCTCTCAGCACTTCACTTATTCATTTGATCCCTTGAGTCTCCTACCTCAGTGTAC
The DNA here is from genome assembly GCF_963924665.1 of Micromys minutus. Classification (NCBI taxonomy): domain Eukaryota; kingdom Metazoa; phylum Chordata; class Mammalia; order Rodentia; family Muridae; genus Micromys; species Micromys minutus. Next base: position 31,003,163 of record NC_137952.1, read on the forward strand.
AATTGATGTGCAGTTTTCTTCTTTTCAACTAATAATTTTGTTTCTCTAGAAATAATTAAACACTGAGTCTCCTCTGTTTTATATTTCAGCTCTGAGTGTGTGGACTATATGATCTGATATCTCATCTGAGATGCCCCATTCCTACTACCAAGCACAAATTACACCACTTTCCAACTCTAGTGCAATTTCATCTCATTGCAAACATGAAGGGAGTTTATTCTCAGGTGAAAGTATGCAGAATTCCAAGTGAAAGTAGAGGCTTCTCATCTGATTAGAAAGATTAAGCCACATTTCAGAACATAGCATCACCCTAGGAAATCAGCATCTGAAATGAGGATTGATTTGTAAATGTTGATTACAGATATAGGATTATAAAACAAAATTTTAAACAGAGAAGAATGTCATCTCCCATAACAACTTTTCACTTTTTATATCTCTGTTCATCTTTTTTATTTTCTTTCTGCTTTCATAATGGTAATTACAAAACAAATATCAATCAATGTCTTCCTCTGACATTTTTCCAGAAACATTTGCCTGTGTTAATATATCATTATCAAAATGGTTATTTAGTGATGGCTTTGTATTTAAGGAAATGCTTTCATCTTTGTTTAATTAATAACTCAGTATCATTTGGTATGTTATTTGTTAATGTGAACATAAAATATTATTTATTGGTGTGAACATAAAATACTATTTTTTATTGCATATACAAAATAATGTTTTTTTCTCTGAAGAAGAATGATAAGATTAGAATCTAAACTAAGCGCTCTAAAGACTTTAAAGATTGTACCACTACATATATGATCTAGACATGTGCATTCTATGTGACACTCTGATGAGCTCAGAAGAGTGGCTAAACATGTACTGATTAGGCATTACAATTATTTTATTAGGGAGAGCCAACCCAAAGGTGTTCAGTGTTTCAATATGAGGACTTATATATAACAACATAAATTTACCTACATTTATTCTTGTCTCTTTAAATGAAAATCATTGTAATGTTAATGTCATGGCCCAACTCACATTCAGATGATTTTAAAATTACAGTTATCTCTGTTACATTCATTAATACTATTGGCTCTTTCCTCAGGATTCTAGATTTTTGCTCTTGACTTCAAGATCCTAGATTTGCCTTTGACTTCAGAAGTGTCAAAACACTTCTGGCCTAACATATTGCCTAAAGACTGCATGGATATAATAAAGCTGAGGCTGTTATAAAGTAGAAATTCTACTGAACTGAACTCCTCTGTGCTTCTCTCTGTCTTAATTTTCTACTATGTGAAGCAGACCTCTTCCTAACTAGATTCCAAGAAGAATTTATGGAGATTGGAGTGTAACCCTGAAACACCCTGTGAACAAGAAAAGTTGATTCCAGAAATGTTTTGGATGGATGATATCCATTCTCAGAACCCAAGTCCAAGGAAGAGTGTTGAGCTCAAACATGGTGATAGTTGGGTCTTCTCATTGCCAGGTTCATCTTTTATACACTAATCTCTAGTCCCATCGGGTGCCTTATTCCTGCCAACTACAATGCATTTAAATCCCCATGTCATTGCTTAGGCTAAGAACACAGCTTGGCTTGTGCCATTTTCCCATGCAGGGTGATGTTCTAATTTTATTGCAAGACTTGGTTACAAGTCAGCAGTTTTATAAACCCTTTCTGAATAGCCAGTATCTAAATGTTTAATGCCTTTGCTTCAGATTTTATACTGATTTTTCCTCTCTACAATTCACAGGCTTGTTGGTAGAATGCTCTTCTGCTTCCCTTCCATATCCATTTTCTCAGGCAAATGATGTTTCATAGACATGTTTATGATTTAAATCAACACTGTGCAGGTAAGCACATAAAGTTTTCCATTAAATCTACTTGTCATTGATGGTTAGAATGACAATTACTATTTTGGCATGTATTTGAAAGAAAGAGACTTCTTACTGGTTCATTGTTATTTCATTGACAAAGCTAAAATGTTTAGATTTTTTTTTCTCAGAACAGCTGAATTAACATTATAGTCTTTGACATGTATTTTTATAGCTCTGAGTATGAATGTTTTCTTGTTTTTTTTTTTTTTGCCTTCAAAATGAGAAAAGATTTCACGAACATTGCTATCTAAAATAACTAAACAAGAAAACACAAACAAAACACTGTTTTCCAGACATTGTCATAAGTACTTCTAAAGCTGAACATGCTGTGTGTGTCAGATACATGGTGAGTATTTTCATCTCTGTTTTCACCACCGTTTCACATCGTCAACTCGTCGGCAGGCCTAAAATAATGCACATGCCCTGCATGAAGGGGTAATCGGGAGTTAGAGATGGAAACCTGCCCTGCTGGGAATCTCTGTTCCCGGAAACTGAAGAGAACTGAGCTTCAATGCAAGTGTGTGGTACCAAATTCAGGTCTACAACCTGCACTGTAGTCGATTGCTAAAGCATGCAAAAAACTAATTAGCCTCATGTTCCTGTCACATGTTCTTCATCATGATGAAACAAACCTTTGGAAGGCAATCTTGTGAAAGGGTCTTGATATAGCATCTCTCAAATCAGAAAACAAGCGGAATTATGACTCCCTAACACAAAGTATGGTGAAACCATCACAGACATGTGTCCACAGAACTGTTTCTTCAAAGTCTTTTCAGCTCCCTCAGACCTTCCATAGTAGCCTATGGGATATTCTTTAAAATAAAAAAGTTTAAAAGTCTTAGACTTATATGAAGATGTGGCCAATAGGTCTGGAGTTTACATTTGCTTTTAAGGATGTTTGGAAAACTGGAGATAGTTAGGAGTGCATACAGTTCTCCCAGAGAGCTCAAATTTGTCTTCTAACACCCATTTCAGGTAGCTCACAACCAGCTGTTGTAACCACTCCAGAGGCATCTGATGCCTTCCATTGGCCTCTGTGAGCTCTTTACATATGTGGAATGTGGCTGTAAATATTTAATGATTGGCTTATCTCATTATTGGCCTCTGTAATTTCACTCCGTGGCCGTTGCTCTACTATGGATCTGAACACACAGACTCTGTCATATAATCAGCAATCTGTACATGCTGCATGGTCCTTTTCCATGGCAGTTAACTCTGCCCACCCTGCTGCTTCTGTCCTGGGTGGATACAACTGTCTGGCACAAACATTACTCCAAAGCCAAATAGTTTTTCTTGTGGGTTTATATATTAAAATGTCAATCCACAAGCCCTTTGCACAATAAGATTACATACAAAGGATAAAGACACTAATTGCCCTTCTATATAGATAAAAAGACCTATAGAATCCCTGAATAATATTCATATCTACTTAGCACCAATTACAGCCATGAGGATCTAGGTCTGCTTCCTCTACCTCCATTTGATTTCCTTTCTCTCCATCCCCTCTCTCATTTTTTTTTTCATTTTTACAACTTACTCTCCACTGTCCAACCATGTATCATCTTAACATCAATGAACACTGGAATACAGATCTTTACACATAAATGAAAATATATCATTTAAAAATAATATTTTAGCTCCATATATTATGTTGCAGGCACAACTAAATCATAAGTAAGCAGTAACTGTTTTATAACATAATATAAAATAAAATGCAATATAAATGTTTGATATATAAACTTAAAAATTAAATTGTTAAAAAGATCTTATATATTAGAAATATTAAATTTCAGAGGAAGAAAGAGAGAGAGTATTGTGTGTGTGTGTGTGTGTGTGTGTGTGTGTGTGTGTGTGTGTGTATGAGAGAGAGAGAGAGAGAGAGAGAGAGAGAGAGAGAGAGATTCATGTTATTTTGGAAAACCAATAAATGTATGTGACAAAAAATTTTTAAAAATAGATTCATTAACTTGTGGCTACTTTTTTCTGTCCTACATAAAATATGTAATTTCAGGTTAGCAAGTCACTAGTAATTAATGATTTTTGAAAAAAAAGGTCTTTTTTTATTTCCATATATAAAATATTAACAAGTATATTTAGGTTTCCTACTGGGGTGGCAAAGTTGAGTAGACATAGTACCACTTTCTGAAAAATATGCAGCACAAACTTGTGGATGTAGAGTGTATCAGTGATGCTAATCATCAAATAAAAATGTGAAATATATTATGAACTTTAAACTCTTTCATGAATTTTTTTCTTCAGGGTGTAACCTGTAAAGTCAAACTGAACCCAGTGAAAAGAAATGTCTTCCTTTATCAATTGATCCTTTAGCACTGACCTTATCGTCTAGTGCCTAATGAATGTTATAGTCAAGGAATAGTGTAAAATAGACACATAGACAGACAGTCTGGCAGAAAGAAAGAAAGAATTGTTTTCCCAGGATAATAACTCAACACTAAACAATTGTAACAGCAGACTCACACAAAGAAAGCTGATGAGATACTTAGAGAAAATGGCTCAAAGTAACTGTGGACAACGTACGACAGACCACGCATCAGAGTTCCCTAACATGATTATGTTAGTGATAATCAGAAAAAGGCTCTAGAAATTCTGAAGGATAAAAACACCAGTACCACCTGTCTTCTCTGGTTGTTGTGTGTTTCTATGGCTAATAGAGTAGAGAGCAGACATAGTATAGGCTATAAAGTACCACAGTCAAAGACTCTGTATGTAGAATCTTCTTTAGTGAGCTGAAAGCTTCCCAGAAGGTAAAGTTAAGACAAGAGCCTGCCTGTGCTCATTGTTCTCTTATTGGGGTTATATAAAATTACCCTCTGAAAATTCTGATCACAATCACATAAATGCACAAACATGAAAAATGAATTCACATATTCTATTTATCAGTTAAAAAATAATCCAACCAGGAAATTTGGTTTAAACAGTTGTAAGGGAGGCTGAGGAGCTGTTCCAGTAAGTGAAGTGTGAGGATGAAGAGTCTTGATCCTTCAAACACAGTTATAAACTGTAAGGTATAACAGAGACTTATACATCTCACATTTTGGAGGCAGAAATAAAGGATCCCTGGAGAAATATTGATAGCTAAACTAGAATTGGTATTTACTATTTCCAGGTTGCATCTTATTTTACATGTACTTTATGCTCATTGTAACTGGTGGGATCTTGATCACACTATCAAACCTTTAAAAACAAACCAAAAAAAAAAAAAAAAAAAAAAAAAAAAAAAAAAAAAAAAAAAAAAAAAAACAAGTACTGACAAATCTGTACATTTATCTTTGTTTCTTAAAATAAAGCTGTTAAAAAAAAGAATTGGTATTTACAGGACTAGTGGGAGACCACATCTCAGAAAATAAAAAGCCATCCAGGACATTACTCAAGGTTAACTGCAAGCATTCACATGCATACAAATTCATAGGTGCCTACATACAAATGTACAGTGCACATAAATGCAAAAACACATACTTCCACTTTCCACTCACCATCCACATATACACGTGACCAGAAAATGTTACCAGGTTGGAATTTATTCTAGGTTCATGGAAGAAGTACAACAGATTTCTCAGACCATAATTACAAGAAGTTAATATGTTAATTTAAAATAAAAATAGGGGACAAGAAACATCCATGAGACAATCAGACCCTAAAAATACTGGTGATAATAGAATTCTATGATCACAACACTATTCTATCAGTCCTTTCTAAGAGACAGAAAATAATAAAGAGAATCCTGGAGAGTTCAAAGTATTATCAACCCTGCTGAACAGATCTGAAAGCACATGTTACTTAGAACATACACTAGTTGCAAAGAAACTCTGTGAGCCAGCACATTTGACAGAGTTAAAAATAGGAGTTAAATATCTTAACGTCTAGAGTGAAGAAGTCAAAGTGAAGCCCAGTAGCATAAGAAGAAGAAAATTTCAAACTAGAAACAAAAAATATTAAGCAAACGGTGAGTTGATATCTTAAGTATAAAACAAAAAAATAGGGGGAAAAACACTAATAAAGAGAAACGCAAGTGCCGATATAAGAAATCATTGAAGGGGCAAGAATACTTGGATTTATGAAGTTCAACAAACTGTAAGCATAGGAGCATATTGTTAAGCTGCATAAACATCAAGAATAAAATGCTTTAACAAAATGAAAAATAATGTGATCAATAAAAGATTATTCTTATTAGATCTCACTTGTTTTTTTGTTTTTTTGTTTTTTTGTTTTTTAATTCACAGCACCCATTTTGATCCCCAGGCTCTCATAAACATTTAATGTATTTTGAATAAATTATATCATTTGTTATAATTCATCATCTAAAAAGGATGTCAAAATCCAAGTTCAAAACTAAATTTTATTCTCTCTGGGATAGCAATGTGACAGGGTTAATAAAATTACTATAGGAATCCAATATGCTTCATAAAAAAAGAGTTTGAAGAACTCTTTCATTAGCCACATCTATCACTTTCAGCTACAGCTACCATTACTTATTGCTGCCTTTCCCCTCTGGACAAGATGCCTTTAGGTTGAATTCTGAGTCCATCATGAGACAGATATCTCTATTCAGAAGAATAACTAAGCAAACTCTGCCTGGTATCAACAGCTGGCTCTTATGCTCACCCTGGTTACCCATTGTTGGTCTGGGTGCTGCTTCCCCATTTCTCAGTCTCTTTAGCTTGAGAGTTGTTCCATTGCTGGCATCACTTCAGGGCTCATTTTTCCTGCCCTGAAGACAAGAGCCTCAGTGGAGAGGAGTTATCAACCACCCTAGCTATGTACAAACTCATTTTAGGTCAGGAAAGTCAAAAGCAGTTTGCTCTCATTTCTTCTGTTCCACCTATAAGAAAAATTAATGCAATAAAATGTGTTTTAAGCTGAGACTACAGTGAAACATTTTCCCCTGGCATAATTCATAGTGATCACATGAATGAAAGAGATATAATTTCTGATAAGACATCAAGTAAGTTCATGAATGAATAAAATGGATTGAGAAATTCTAGGACATTCAGGTTTCTCACCTAGTCATATCAAAATCATAAAATATTCTAAAAGTTACATATTTTCAATTTTCTATTAATTATCTAATACATTTCCTATAAAATGTCCCATAAGAAATCAAAATTAGATGAGTTTTTTCTTTCTTTGTAAGGGAGCTTCTCCCTTCTTGAAAATTTTGAAAATGTACTTTGACAGATGACTGTAATTTGTTCCAGGGAAGTTGTCAGGCAGCAATGCTGAGCAGCACAAGCGTCCTGCAGGACAGTTACTGGCAGATACTTGCTAGCAACTCAACTCAAGGAATTATATAGTGGTACTATTTGGTACTTATGGCTGTTTCGGGGAAAAGAGTTGTCTGAAGATAAGCAAGCAATCAATGTGTGAGAGCATCTACTGGTAGAGTAGGTCTGTTGAGTAGTGACCTGTAGGTCTTACCCATTTTAACCACACCTTCCACTGAGCACAATCCAGTATCAAGCAGATACTGTCTTACTCAGATCATACTAAGAAATATGTATCTAAGCATAAGAAATGTGTCCAAAATATGGGCAGATCTGACAATCTCATACCCACCATTGAGAAAAAAAATGCAATACTCATTTTCATCTCAGGGGCATTGTATTTTAAACATTATATTCACACTTTTAGGTCTATTTTATTAATTGCTACTGGGAAACTTCTAGCCTTCTAGTCAAGGTCAAATACAAGTATTTGTATTAGTCAGGGTTTCTATTCCTCCATAAAACATCATGACCAAGAAGCAAGTTGGGGAGGAAAGGGTTTATTCAGCTTAAACTTCCACATTGCTATTCATCACTAGAGGAAGTCGGGAATGAAACTCAATCAGGTCAGGAAACAAGAGCTGATGCAGAGGCCATGGAGGGATGTTGCTTACTGGCTTGCTTCCAGTGGATTGCTCAGCTTGCTTTCTTACAGAACCCAGGTCTACCAGCCCAGGGATGGTATCACCCACAATGGGCTGGGTTCTTACCCCTTGATCAATAGTTGAGAATATACTTTAGCTGGATCACATAGAGGAATTTCCTCAAGAGAGACTCTTTTTGTTGTGGTAACTCCAGCTGTGTCAAGTTGACACCAAGCCAGCTAGGACAATATTATACCAATAGAAATATAGATGGAATTATCTGACATTATTTTCAAAATATCAATTCACAATTTCAACTTGGTAGTCTACTATAAAACCAATTCTATTGACTATAAGTTAATTACCCAATAGCTCATGATCTAAATATCTCCCACCTCCCTTTTCATCTCTCTCTCTCTCTCTCTCTCTCTCTCTCTCTCTCTCTCTCTCTCTCTCTCTCTCTCTCTCTCTCTCTTGTTCTCCCCCCCTCTCGGATTTGTGTGTATGTATGTGTATGTGTATGTGTGTGTGTGTGTGTGTGTGTGTTCATTATTTCTCAAAGTAAGGGAAAGAAGGAAAGGAGATAGGAAGAAAGAAAATAAGAAAGAAAGAAAAAAGATAGATACATACATACATACATACATACATACATACATACATACATACATAGTATTAAAATTCTACTTAACTAGCAAAGGATCATAATATAAGGTCATCTAACAGAATGTGTTCTGTCTGAGAAACAGTCCTTTTACTTTGATTATTCTGTGACAAGTTAATACTGTACCGCTCACTATTTGCTTCTATTTTAACGGTGCTCATTTAGAAAGACTGAATTTTTTGGTTCCTTGTGATTTTTCAGCATCCCAAAAATGGCAGTATTTTTCCAGCATCAGGAAAATTCGTAACAGTTATATATAAAATACATTTAACTTCTTCAAGTCTTTGAAACCATAAAAAAATATATACTCTTAGTGAAATCTAAACAGGAACTCAACATAGATTGTTTATCTGATATAGTTTAAATGTCATTTAAGTTGTTCATTCTCATTGTGCCCTATAAAAAGAACCTAAAAGTAACTGCTTATATATAGCAAAAAGTTACATAATTGAATTACAGCATTTGAAGTTGTATTCTGACTATTTCTAAGTGCCGAAAAACCAGCTATCATTTAGATCAAAAGTACTATAGCTTCAAAAACTCAATGGAACAAGTAAAATGTTCTGTTATTAAGATTATTACATCTAACACTGTTTGGTCATTTTTCTTGCATGATTACACAGCATTTCTTAAGGTTACAAAGATTCAACCAAAGCAATGCAACAGAAATAATGCTCAGGACTAATAAATGATGATTCATGAACAAGTAATTAAAATCAAATGCTTAACAAGGCTCAAGCAATGTAAAACATGACTAAAGAACAAAGAAAATCTTAATTATGTTCAGTGAATATGAAGCCAGAATGCCATGTTCTATATAAAAAGATATTTAAATTAGAATACAACAAGATATAATTAATCTGTGTATCTTGAAATCAGTAAATAAGGTTCACAAGTCAGTGATCAAAGAAGAATAATCATAATAGACATCAGAAAGTATTTGACTTATGAAAATATTAGTGTATTTATATTATCAAATTATTTTATTTTGTTTTATTTTCCTTTCATTTTTATTGAAAATATTTTAGTTACATTTTAAAAAGAAAATTATGTAGCTAGTGCCATGAATCCATCCATGTGCACTCTTTGGAGATTGGTTTAGTTCCTGGGAGCTTTGGTTGGTTGGTTATTGTTGTTCTTATGGGATTACAAACCACTACAACTCCTTCATCTCTTTCTCTAACTTCGTCACTAAGAACCCTATTCTCAGTTCAATGGTTGGCTGTGAGCTTCTGACTGTGACATACTTTGGCAAAGCCTCTCAAGAAACACATCAGGCTCCTGTCAGCATGCACTTCTTGGCATCAGCAATAGTGTCTTGGTTTTGTGGCTGTATATGGGCTGGATACCCAGGTGGGGCAATATATACGAATAACTCAAGAAGGTAGACTCCAGAGAATCAAGTAAACATATTAAAAATGAGGAACAGAGCTAAACAAAGAATTCCCAACTGAGGAACACAATGGCTGAGAAGCACCTAAAGAAATGTTCAGGATCCTTAGTCATCAGAAAAATGCAAATCAATACAACCCTGAGATTCTACCTCACACCAGTCAGAACTGCTAAGATCAAAAACTCGAGTGATATTAGGTGGTGTCAAGGATGTGTAGAAAGAGCAACATTCCTTCATTTTTGGTGGGATTGCAAGCCCAAACAATTCTGGAAATCAGTCTGGCGGTTCTTCAGAAAATTTGACATAGTAATACCTTAGGGCCCAGCTATACTACTCCTAGGCATATACCCAAAATATTCTCTAACATACAACAAGGACACGTGCTGCACTGTGTTCATAGTAGCCTTATTTATAATAGTCAGAAGCTGTAAAGAACCCAGATATCCTTCAACAGAGGAATGAATACAGAAATTGTGGTACATTTACACAATGAAGTACTACTCAGCCATTAAAAATAATGGCTTCCTAAAGTTGGAAAGCAAATGTGTGGAACTAGAAAACATCATCCTGAGTGAGGTAATCCAGACACACACACACACACACACACACACACACACACACACACACACACATATGGTATGCACTCACTGATAAGTGGATATTAGTCCAGCAGCTCAGGAAAACCCAAAATACAATTCACAGACCACATGAAGCTCAAGAAGGAGGACTGAAGTGTGGGTGCTTCAGTTCTTTTTAGAAGGAGAAACAAAAATATTCTCAGAAGGAAATATGGAGACAAAGTTTGGAACACTGACTGAAGAAAAGGTCACCTGAAAATGTCTAAGCCGAAGCATCCCAGTCAGGAAATAACAAAATTAGATTAAAGGTTTTGAAAGCAATGGCAAATAAAGGTGAAAATGTTAAGCAATAAGATTCAAAGAAAAATGAAATGATAAAAAATATGTGATTACAAAGAAAAAGGTGATTACTATTTTTAGATTTGGATCAATAAATTGGTGCATATTAATTAACTAATTAATTAATTAATTAATTAAAATGAGTGAATGCAGGGGAAGAGAGGGGGGAGAGGTGGTGGATATCAGGGGGAAATTTTGTATGTTTCAGGAAACAAGCAAATCCTCTATACCAGGATTAACAGTTTTATGACATGTGTTTCCAGGTTGCAGTTCAAATTTGAGAAACCAGGGGAAACCCAGCAGCTTACCTGCCAACAAGAGGTAGAACTGGAATTTGGGGAAGTTCAAGAGACTGGAATTCATAAGATATAGTACCAAAGAAAAGAAATCAGCAGAGAAAATGACTGCAATTTACTGGCTATTAAATTGAGGCTTCTCAAGTGTTCAGCAGACTACTGGCTAGTCTGTAGAAGCATCAGAATATATGGGTGAATAGACAGAAGCATGTATTCATAACTAAACATGTCTGGTTCCCAAAGAGATAGGAGTAACACCTATTTCTACAAGATATGCTGGACAACCTAACAATCTGTGGGGAATAGGCAGCACATAATAAAAATTTTTGTGTTACTGTGATAACATTTTGATTGTACAACTACTAGTAATTTTCTTTAGAACGGGAATTATTTCCATCTTTTAAAAAGTGAATAAAAATTTTCAAACTAGATACCTGGCAAAACAAAGTTCAGGAAAATGAAGAGATTAGGAAATCCTGGGCATTAACAGAGATAGAAATTACTCAGTCACTCCAAACTTCTTTTATATAGACAAAATGATGTAAATCCTGCAATAATAGTGATTCAATCCCATCCCAGGACTGATAGATGTTAAACTCAGCAGGACATACAGTGTAGATGTCTCTGGAGTGGCAGTCTATGTGCTTAGCACAGAATATAAACACATTTGAAAAAGGTTGAATTTCTACTTCAGAAAATTTCAGATATAACAGTTCCACTGATGAATTCTGCCACACCCTCCAAAAATAATTCTAAATATATTGGTAAGAAGAGGCCAAAAGATTGTAACAGCTGGAGTTGCCAGGTAAAAATGAAATATTTTCTGCACATAAGAGGACAGTTACACAAATGTCATTACAGCAGTTCCGACAGCATGCACAAGACCCGAGTGAGCTCAAGACAAAAAATATGCCTGCGTGGGAAAGAAAGATACACAAGAAGTCTTTCCCTAGCTGAAGAGGTACTGGTAATTGCAGACTAGTAAGAGAAGAAGATGGAGGAGTGGAAGAAGGAGAAGAAGAGGAGGAGAAGAAGGAGAAGTAGTAGGAGGAGAAGGAGATGGAGGAGGAAGAGAATGAGAAGGAGAGAAACAGAGAGACAAAGAGAGAGACTTCTCTAATGCTTTGGATTCTTGTTGGTGTACCATGCTCCAATGGATGGTCTTATACTCAAGAGTAAATATTGAAGTGATAGGTTTAAATATGAAACAAAACAAAACAGCAAGTCTGGTGGGTGTGTAAGGGAGGTCTATCTGGAAGGAGTTAGGGGAGAAAGGTAAACATGGTCAAAACATATCATTTGAAAGCTTAATAAAGAAATAATAAAGAAAATTTAAAATACCCCCAAGTTAATGAAGAAAACCACAATATTGAGACAGTAATACAAGCAGAAGGACCTAAAGGCATAGAAACATTACTATCTGATACATTGAATGGGATTCTGAACACAAATAATAGTGTTAAGAAATTGAATACATCCAAGTGTAGAATTGATTCTGTTTAATAATAGTCTACTAGTATGGGTTATTAATTGTAACATGTCATCATACTATCAGATGCTACTGACTTAGGTAACTACTGTGAGGTAAGCAGTGACCCCTTGACTGTCTTCAGAGTAAGTCTGTTGAGGATCCCATCACTTCAAAGGACAGAAAGGACCTAATTCAGGTACCTTTGAGGTTCTATGCTCATGAACTTATTAGCCCCAAAATCTCATCTATTGATGGTATTATATTGTACATAAGGAATTCAGTAAATAAGAAATGAGAATAAACAGTGCCCAAGTGAAGTGTCTGGGATCCTTAATTAAACCCTGGGACACAAAAACAAAACCTGTTGATAAATAAACTGAAAAGAGACCGATGTAAAACATGTTCTGCATATTCTCCAAATAAAGATTTCATACCTTGTGAAAAACCTTTTATGGCTATTGAAAAGCTAACAATTTGAAAAGAGAGACAGGATCTGGAAAGACATCTTATAATTAGTTTGTGAAGCTTTCATTTACTCATTAGTTCTAAATGATAAGCTAACATGATATTTTATTTTAGCCTAAAAGGAAATAGGAGTATCAGGGTTAAGAAGAATATTGGATTACATTTACTTACCATTTACACAACTGTGAGATCATTACATACAGAAAACAGTTAAACAAATCTAAGATAAAGTTATTACTGAGAAGTAACATCATACTTAGTTACACTCAATCACCAAATTTTTCAGCTTACTCTGGAAAGTGTCTTTCAGTTGTCATAAGAATAGTTACACGAACCCACACCATACACCCCCCCACACAGACCCACAAACACATACAAATAAACACAATGCTGTTTTATTTTTTTACAAATGAAACACATTTTATTTTGGTACTTTGCCTTTACTAAATTCCGTAGAACATCAAGACTGATAATTACCCAGGTGTGGAAGCATATTTCAATAATTCTAGAGCTTCCTAGGCATACCCAGAATATCAGGAATTTAACTGCATTTTATATAGATTTGAGAGCATCATTGAGGGGGTGGGAGAAGAGGAATAGAGACAGAGAGAAGAGGGAGTAGGAGACAGAGAGATTTTCAGATGTTGGATATTCATGTCAAACATGTATTTTTTTTCCTTTCTTTTTCTTTCTTTTTTTTTATTGAGGAGAAGATTGTTTTGTAATTTCTGTTTTTTTTTTTTTTTTTTTCTGGTGGTAAAAGCAGGTGAATCTCTGTGAATCTTAGGCCAGTGTGATCTGAGAGCTAGCTTCCAAACAGCAAGGCCTACACAGAGAAGCCCTGTCTCAAACAAACAAACAAAACCTTGCTATTTCTCTGTGTCTGGCACATATGTGATTATGTAGATGTGTGCACATGTTCACTCATGGATCCAGCACATGAAAGCCTGAGGTTCGGCATCTTGTTTTTATTCTTTGTTTGTTTGTTTTTATTGGATATTTTCTTTAACAAAGCTGAAGCAGTGAAGCCCACCATGTGAGGACTATCTTCCTTCCCAATCCCCAAAATCTCACACTCATAGATGACCACATGTAACTAGGCCCATCTCGAAAGACCTTCCACAGTTTCATTAACTAAAAAGCATTCCCATCTCATAACTTGTGTTCCCTGTCTCACTTACTTAAGAGAGGGTGCCTGTCAGTCATAGCAATCAGTGGATGCTGTTGTCTGTGCTGTGGATGGGAAACGGCATGGTCCTCACAGGCTCAGTTAAATGGCTGGACTCCAGCTGACAGCAATATTCTGGAAGGCTGATGACTTTAGCAGGAGGAATCAGCCAACGGAGGAAATCCCTTGGCATTTATTATTCTGGCTGCTTTCTATTTCGCTCTTGACTTCTGGTTCTACACATTGAACTGCTCACTTCTGCCACATGCATCCTTAACATGATGTTTTGATCAATCTCATCATCTCATGGCTTTCAGAGACACAAACCAAAACCAAACCAAACAAACAAAACTTCCTTGTTTAACTCATCTTCTGTCAAATATCTCCTCACATCAATGAGAAAAGTAACAAACACAGCAAGTAGGGGCTCAACTTTTCTTATTTCTTATATGGACCAGTTGCCTTTGCTTAGAACTAACACTGCTTCAACGCTCTGGTATACTTTCTTTCCCTCTCCTTCATCTTTTACCCTGTCTCCTTTTCTGTCTTTTGTTATACCCTAGTTTACTTGAGGTACACTGGTACAGAGAACTCATTTTGACTCTCAAAATGGCTCCTGTTTGAAACAGTCTGACCAAGAGCTATTTAAATTAAAACAAACACTTTAGGTATTCAAAGCCTTTTTCTACCTCTGTTTGAGCTAATTCTCTTCAGAGTCTGTCTACCACAGGAACTATGTTTCATATGGAACCAACCCTTAGTGAAGTGGGGAACTCTTATGTGTGGAACAAAAGTGTTGGTAAGCATGCCAAGGTAGGTAGAATACAATGGAAAGACAGAAAGACTTAGCTGGCCTCTCTGTGTGCATGAATAGCTCCCAAAATATATGTACAGACTTAGAGTAAGAGGATCAATAAACAAACACAATGAAAGCAAAGGATGAAGTTTGAAATTGATCTGCTTAACAGCCTTTGGAAAGTGTCAACCTAGTAGCACATCCATCCTCATGGTCAACCTGCACACATGTTTCACACTCTGTAGTACCTCACAAATCCTTCAATTACCCACTAATTATAACACCATTGAGTGGCTATACTGAGGCTACAGTATAATTATGGGAAGAAAAGCTCTGAGCAATTACAAGGCTGAGCATACTGGCTCATTACTATAAATCCCCTGTTAATTGTTGATTTTGTCACCTGCTTAATGTACCTAATCTCCTGACATATGTGATACACTATTCACAATATATGAAACCGAGCCTTTGGGGAGAAAACCTGACTTCAATTATTGGGAAGTTCATATTTGTGATTTACCCATGAATCAGTTGGTAGATTGACATCTTATTTATGCAGCCATCATATAGCTTCAGCTAACTGCTCTACTGGCCTTTACCCTCTAAGGCCTTGCTGTACAAGGGAGACCCTCATGTATGTACCACAAAGCAAAATAGCATCAGTAGAGATGGCTTTAGAATATTTTAGAAGCCTAAGTGGAACCAGTGGCTTTGACAATACCAGAGAGAGTTCCAGAAAGTCCTCATAGATGAGGTAAATTGTGTATAGTTTCAAACAATGAAAACATTTTCATGTATATGGGGGGAAAACAAAAACCTTTAGAATAGAAAGCTTATATAAAGGATATTGTTAAATCAGCCTAACATAAGCAAAAATACTGTAGGTTTCTTCCAGCCCTGAAAAATAATCTTTAACTACACATAAACAGAAGTCCTGATCTCAGCTGTTAGAAATGGAAGTGGGCAACAGCAGTGAGGAAATCACATTGAATGCTGAATTTCAAATGGTTTTACAGTCTGTTTCCTTAAGCAACCTCTCTTGTGTTTCTGGAATAATCTTACCTAAGAGTTTCCCTTGGCAAATCCTGTAATTGACTTTAATCCTTGAAGCAACAAAGAAGCCTGAATCAACATGAAATAAAATGTTAACTGAACGGATATGAATGTAGGAAAGTTCTTTTACATTTTCACAGTGATTCTGTGAGTGCATAGTTTCTAGCACCCTACCTCCTCAGCCTGTGTTTAAACAGAAGAAAGCGCCCCAGGTATTTCACTCTAATTATTTTCCAGGAGAAATTGTATTTCCAAACATTGGATTGACATTTTTGGTTTATAGTATATGGATTTCTCAGCTTTGTTTTTTCAGATCCTGTAGGCCAAAGTGAAAATTCAGCTATTTTACAGAGTCAAAATTCAGTAATTAATATTTATGTTGAATAGCTAAGATTGGTATGTGGTTGTTTTTTCAAAGAAACTAGAAACTTAACATATTATATAGCTCAGAGGTATGGTGGAATATTTGTTTGGTATAAAAATATTTCTCTTTCTGGAAGGAAAAGTATTGAACATATTTTCTCAAAAAGAATAGATTATCAAATCCCTTTGAAATGCTGTGACATTTATACATTGTGATTTATATATAGTAACATTTAATAGAAGTTTTCTTTACTAATTTCAAATCTGAAACATTACCTCAACATATGTGCTAGATAGATTTTTGTCAACTTGAAACAAGGTAGAGAATCATCTAGAAAGAGGGAACCTCTTAGAGAATATTTCCCTATAAGATGGACCTGTAGGCAATAATGTGAGGTATGAGAAGTACCATAATTACTAGTATGAGAAGTCCCAGAAAATTGTGGCCAGCGCCATCCCTGAGCAACTGGTCCTGGTTGTATAAGAAAGCAGGCTAAGAAAACCATGGTGAGCAAACTAATAGGCAATAATCCTCTATTGTCATTGCTTTAATTTCTACCTCCAGTTCCCACCGTGAGTTCTGCCCTGATGTCCCTTGCTTCTCCCTTGCTTCTGATCATGATATTTTTATCATAATAATGGAAACAATTGGTATCATATTCATGAGCTATTGTGAGAGAAAGGGGAGGATTGTGAAGGAAGTTTGGAACTTTGGAGTGAAAAGCTGTTGCATACTAAGAGCTTAATTAGATATTATGGAAGACTAGAAATAGAGATGCTGAAATAGATGTTGATAACTTGTCCTGGCCCATGAAGATTTGGATGGAAATAGACTTTCATAGGTCCATTTATATAATAGTTTGAATTAAGAATCTGTGGTTCTGGTCTTTTGCTGCTGAAAACTCAGCTGTGATTAACAAGAGGGCAGCACCACTAAAGAAAAACCTTTGCTTTACTGAGGCAATTGATGTGGATTTCTGAAGCTTTGAAATTGGCTATGATTAAGAAGAGACCAGCTCTCAGAGGTTAAATCTTTTGGAAAGTGTTTTCTTAGGGTCAGCCCACAAAAGCTTTGGTCCAGAGAAAGCCAAGGATGTGTCTCATGGTGGCAATCAACCTTGGTAAATGTGCCTTTCCATGTGATACAGGGTTGAAGTTATTAACAAGTAATGATTCAGGTTCTTTTTTGTTGTTTTCTTGCTTGTTCATTTGTTTGTTTGTTTGGTTGGTTGGTTGGTTTGTTGGTTTTCTGGTTGGTTTAGGTCAATCAGACACAAGGTAAAGTCATCTGGGATGTTGCTATAGAAGTAAGCATAATCACACTCGTCTTTATGTAAGCCTGTAGAGTATTTTCTTTATTGATAGTTGATGTGAAATGGTCCATCCCACTGTGAGTGACATCATCCATGAGTCAGAGGTCTTGGGATGTATAAAAAGCAATATGAGCAAGTTCAGGGGAGTAGCTTTAGACATCTTTCTTCTGAGATTTGACTCAGTTCCCACATCTCATCCTGGTTTCTTTCTTGAACTCTCACTGACTTTCCTTCATGACAGACTACAACTTGAAGATAAAATGATTACAAAGACAATTTTTAAATATGGTAGAAAAACTCACATTTTGTTCGTGCAAGTGCAAACTAGTTCATCCACTATACAAATTCATTTTCTGTAAAAGCTAAGTGTAGATTTACCATGACCAATTCCCCAGTGTTTAGGCAGAAGACTACACATCACTTTACTGAGAAATGCCTGTATCTATGTGTATCCCTGCACTCTTTACAACAGATGACCTATAGAACCAACCAAGAATCCAATAACTTAAAAAGGGAAAGAAAACTTAGTACATATTGATAGTGGAATGATTTCCAGTCATAAAGAATGAAACTATATCATTTGCAGTAATATGGATACAACTGGGGGTAATAGAAGCAACTTAAGTCAGCCTCAGAAAAATAAATTCAGTTTTCCCTCATTTGTGAGACACTACATTGTAAAGGTATAAAATCAGGTACGTATGATTACAGAAATGCAGGAAACAAGGGAGACTAATGGGAGATGAAAGCTCATGGAGCCTTGTCACAAGTAAGTCTCACCCCAGTCTGGATGGCTTCTGTGGAGCTTCATTACTGTAGTTCTCCTCCAGATAAGCTTGGGCCTACTACATACTCTAGCTCATTGAGAAGCAAGAAAGGTCCAGTGGCCTTCTTACTCATCTTTCTATAAATGAACATTAAAGCCAGCAAACTTGGTTTTGATGAAGGTGACAGCTGTTTTGATGAAGGTGACAGCTGTCATTCTTGAAGGACATCACTCTCCAAAAACTCCTTGATCCCTTTTTAAATTTCGATTATAATTGGCAGATAGCTATCTATGGTTTCCCTAAAACTGTCCCAAAAAACCCTGCTTCTAGAGAAGCAAGTCTCCTCTTCTTTGTTAATTTTAGATTCTCTTGAAACTCTTCTTTTATTGTTTCATGTATTTTCCTTTCTAGAGTAAAACAAGTAAAAGGATTTTTTATTTGGTAAAGCACCGTTCACTTTGCATTCTCTTACCTCTGCACACAGGTAATTTGAAGTTGCCTTGTTGATATGAACTCAAAAAATTAAAGCCATTCTTGCCAATATACTGCAGTGTCAAAATAAAGAGCATTAAGTTGTTCCTTAAACAGTTCATCTTGTTTGATACAATAGAACCCACAGGATCAGGACAATGAGGAATATGGAATGATCTCTTCTGCTATAGGAGTCTTAATTTAAATAGTAAAGTTTATCTAAACAGTCAAAGAAGCAGCTTTCAGATTGAACCAGGATGGCTCTAATCCAATAGCTCCCATTCCTCTTTACAGCTAAAAACCAAAACAAAGCAAATAAAAGCAAGGCATTATCTCCTTTTTATAACTTTTTAAAGCTTTGGAATATCACATTCAGTAGAGATGCCAAAATATCAAAGTGTGATAATATCTGTGTTTCATTTCCTGTCGCTGTAATAAAATACCATGACAAAAAGCATCTTGGGGGAAGAAAGGGATTTATTTTAATGATCAACTCCAGATTACAGCCCACCATGAAACAAGGTCTTGAGAAGATTTGGAGGCATGAATGATCTAGGAGAACAGAATAATTGTGAGTGAGTTTGATATTATAGAGAGGAAAGGTGATTTCTGCATGGCTGGCAGACTGAGCTAGGAAAAATGGCGTAGCAATGAGAGCAGAGGAGACATGTCTGAAAACAATAGTGGATCAGTGCTTCATTCACTGCAGTGGAGAGCCACTGTGGTTTTAAACAAAGGTTACACGAATGGCAGTTTTAAAAAAAGACTTCACAGGTAGCTTTTCTATGAAAGACTATGAAATAAAATCAGAGGGCTGAAGAGTCTATCTTACAAAGAGTCTATCTGACAGAGTCTGACAAAGAGATTGCCATACAAGTATGAGGACCTTAGTTTTATCCCCAGAACAAGATGAAAACTGGGTTTAATTGCATGCTTGTCATCTGAGCTCTGAAAAGGAGGGAGCTCACAGGCCAGCCAGCCTAGCCTACTTGGTAAGGTTCAAAACTGTGAAAGGCACTGTTCAAAAACCAAGATGAGTGATACGTGAAGAATGAGACCGTAGTTTTACATCACCATCTACAAACCATTTTACTTTGTATATTCTATTCTTTCTCTCCTTCCCTCCCTCCCTCCTTCCCTTTCCACCCTCTGTCTCTCTGTCTCTGTCTCTCTGTCTCTGTCTCTGTCTCTCTCTATCTATCTCTCCCTCTCTCTCTCTCTCTCTCTCTCTCTCTCTCTCTCTCTCTCTCTCTCTCTGCTTAGACTTTCAGTAATAGACAGACTCTTGCTGTCCTAGGAAAGAGTCTTCAAGGGGAAAAAGCAAATAAGTTGATGGTCTTCTGATGAAGCACTATTCAATGCTCATCTCCCCACCATCCCACCATGCTGCTGCCACTGTGATGTTAAACCTCTCCAAAAACTCGTCACCTAAAGGCTACATCATGTTATTTCCCCTTTCCACCTAGTAACTCCTTTTTTCTCCCAGTAAAACTCATCCTGAAAGATAATTTCAGCTCCTTTCCTGGGTCAACTGATTTTCTGACTTGCATCCAATTATAAGGCCTAAGCCAGCCTCTGACCCTACACAAACATCTAAGACATCCTCTGCCCTCCCCATAACATGCACACACAAATACAAAAAAAAAAAAAAAAAAAAAAAAAAAAAAAAAAAAAAACTAGAATGAAAGAAAGGAAGGAAGAAAAGAAAAAAGGAAAAAGAGAAGGAAGGAAAAAATGAAAGAAGGAGGGAGGGAAGGAAGGAAGGAAAGAAAGAAGGAAGGAGGGAAGAAAAAAGGAAGAAAGGAGAGAAGGGAGGAAGAAATGAAGGAAGGAGGGAAGGAAGGGAGAAAGAGAAAGACTATCAGACTATATGCCAGTTCTTAAGGCGGGAAGATGAAGCTCTCTGCATTAGGGTAGGGTCAGAGCTTTAAGACTTGTTGATGTTTACTCTATACAATCTTCTCACACCTTTTCATCTCCACTTATTCCATATCCATGTGTGAGCACTATCATTTTCTTTGTCTTCACATGCCTTTCCTTGGTCTGGATAGGTTGCTTATTTTAAAGGACTAGTGGGAAAATCTTTATCTTTTGAAAATCATTTGCAGGTTTAAATTTGGGGTTGGTATTCTATGTGACTTCTGATTAAATTATTTAATTATCTTCTTACATATCTGTTTATAACAGCCACCCAGGTTCACATGTTATCTATGTGTAGAAAGTCAATTGTGTATTGTAAATACTGGATGAATTCTAGACTGACAAAAATGAATAATACAGCTTTCAAATTAAATATAATGATCAGATATGGGACTCTGTCTGGGACTGTGCCATGGGAAAGCATTAGTAAATCAATGGTATTTGATCAATGAACCCATTTATTTAATGTATATTATTTAGGACTTAGTGTATGTGGATTATTTAGGATTCATGAGTGAAAGAAACAATTACAAGACTCAATTAGTGTTGAGCTGAGCCCTCTAATGGTGGCAAAGCTTTGAGAACATTTTCAAGGTGATGTATTACATAAAAATCTCACCCCTACAAATTTACTTCTGTGCTATACAGAGCATAATTTTTGTTCAAAATTCCAAAAGTCATTGGCAGAAATAACCATGATAAAATACATGCTTAATTTTGAATTATGTGAACCAAACCCCCACTGGGTTAGGTAAAATCCACAAATAAACTGTAGCCCATCAGTAGAGTTCACAATGTGTCTGCTATAATTTCCAACATAGACCACTGAGGGCAGAGACACACAACAGTTGTTCATTGAGTAGAGAGTCAATGAAGGCCTGAAATCTACTCATAGGCAAGGTAGCATGTAGAAAATATCATATTCTTAATGAGGCTACTGAAAATAAGCACGGAGAAAGCCAGAGTATGCCAAAGCTCAAAGTATGTGATTAACCAAGTGAAGAGAGTTTTGTTTTTTTAAGTATAAAACATAGAGTTTTATTTCAACTCTTTGTCACACACATGCTTATACATATATGTAGATAGGTATATATGGATGGATGGATGGATGGTTGGATGGATGGATGGATGGATGGATGGATGGATGGATGGATGGAAACTGTCAAGTGACCTTGACTATTCTGTTCTCATTACCACCAAGCCTTAGACAACACTATGTCTTTCCTCTGCCACATCATACTGCCTGCAGCTACGATTGATACCTTAAGGATGCATGGAAATGACACAGCCAACTCTTTGGCTGGACATTCTGAAGCCATTCAGCTCAGGATTGGAGGAAGGAATATTCTGCAGCATAAAGAACTGCTTGGGTTAAAAAGCATCCCTGCAGCCTGCATGCTGTGAAACCGTGAGAGCACACTGCTCCCGTCTGTGACTGCTAAGATGGGAATTAATAGGGAGCCAGAGGGTGATTACAGTGTCTGAGAATTGATTACTGAAGGACTAAGGATTCAGTGCAGTGCATTGGTTCAGAGCCCAGATTTCAGTCAGATGACCGGAGGTTCCAATCACAGAGATTTGCATTTTTATTAACAGACAAGCCATCTTAAAGTCATTATCTCTCTTAGAGTTTTCTTTGTTATGTACTTCAATAACATCGCATTTTCTATCCAAAGTGACCAACTGTTTTTTCACAGGCACATGTCAAAACATCCTTAAAACCTAAAATCTCTTTCTAATACCATTTCCTCTTCATTTCATCATCTTACCAAAGCAGACATTCTATGGTGATTTTCCCATGCATAAAACAGTTACAGTGATCCTTGCTCTTTTGTTTATCCATTTGTTCTAGTGATGTAATTCTTTTACATACAAACACAATACAAACAAATCTAGATTTCTCCCATTTGGAAAATGCTTTTCAACAAAATTCTTAGTTATCTTATGACAAAATTCCATCCCAGTGAATCAACCAAACGTAAGAAGTTTTACCTTCATTTTAAACATCACCAGGAGTTAACCTTTCCCTGTATTTTTATGTCGAAGGGATAAAAAGAGAGTCTGCAACCAACTTAACTGCTTAGTCTCTGGCAGCTACTCCTTCTGAGACAGAATCTTGTGATGCAGATTATTTGCCAATAGAAAGGAACTGCACTAGATTCTAACTGTGAAACTGGACTGACATAAAGCAGTCTTGGCTCTCTATTTGCATACTGCACTCATGGTAACTACTGAAAATTTTCAACATTATCTTTTATGTGTTTGTTTTGCATGTTTGAAAAATGTATCTGCTGTGAGTGTTAATAACTCTATGATATTATGTGGGTTTCTAAGTATTAAATATCATCATATATAAATTGCTGTCCTCCCATGGAAACATTCCTTCTAGGGTATACTGAAGACTCAGAAAGTAAGACTTCACTAGGGTTGTGACTGCATGAGAACAGTAACCACCACATGGGAAAAGAGGCTCTGGCTCAATGAAGCAGCCAGCAATAGCTCAGGGAGTTCAAGGACTCAGCATTTGTTACTTCCCACCATATGGCATGCTCAGCTGCTCAATGATAGAGCTGTCTAAGAGTTACCCATGCTCCTATAGTCTTCCATGTCCCTGCAAGTAAAGTAACCTAACAACAATGTTACCATGTTACCAGTTCACTAAGCTCTCTCTCTCTCTCTCTCTCTCTCTCTCTCTCTCTCTCTCTCTCTCTCTCTCTCTCTCTCTCTCTCTCTCTCTTTGAGTGTGTGTGTGTGTGTGTGTGTGTGTGAGTCTGTCTGTCTATCTGTCTGTTTGTCTCTTCTCTCTGATTTTTATTTCTTTATATATTTGGTTTGTCATCAGTGCCCTAACTGATGCTGAAAAGACACTTGTTCATGTCTCCCTGTGAAATACCACCCAACAGGCAAGGATGCAGAAGCAGAGATGTCTGAAGATGTTTGAAGCCAGTATTGTCAGGAACAGTGGACACTCCAGAGGGCCGAGGTTCACAGAAGAGCCAAGGAAAGACAAATGCTTAATTCTCAATGCTGTTTGGAGTTTGAAGGTACCTGTGAAGTGGTGGCCCATGCCTTTAATAATAGTACTTGGGAGGCAGAGGCAGGTGTATCTCTGGTCTATAGAATGTGTTCCAGGACAGTCAACAAAGAAATAGTCTTAAAAAAAAGTTCAAAGAAAACAGAAAACTTGTGGACACTTGTTTTCAGAGGAGAAATGTTTGTAGGCATAACTGATAGCCTGCACAGACTCACAGATTAATCTATAGTAAGTCATTCAAATTCTATTTTATTTCAAGTTACCAAATTTACAATGATGATGATGATGATGATGGTGCATTGTACTCTTGTCCTGACATTTCTTTTAGTCTGTTCTTTACTCTGGCCCTGAAAAACAGTGCCCCTTTTAATTTTTCATTCATTCATTCATACATTCAATCATTAATTCATTCATTTAAGCAGCTCACACTGCTTACCTTCTCATATCTTACAAGTTACTCTGTGATGTAATCCCACTATTGGAAGGATGATGCTTAACTCTTGCACACTGGATTTTTTACAGGGTTACTGTTTCTTCCCCCAACGTCTTTCTTCTCTGACAGCATGAATTTCAAGTTTTATGACCGTGTCATTGCTGGAGTTTTATACTCAGCATGTGGCCTTTGCCTCCTTTTTTTCTAATTCTCCCTGAAAATCATCTTATCTTAATATGGTGTCAGGTAATGACTACATAGAATACCTCAGTCTTAAACTCAGGCACATTACTGCATATGCTGATGTGCGTGACCAACACCTATGAATGGCACAAATTAACATGGCTTTTTGCAATGCCATCCTAAGAAACACCGTCATCTACTAATCTGGTAGCCTTAAAAATATCCCTGATTTCCCCCCTTGATACTTACACAGGTGCTGTTGGCTTTAATCCCTAAATATTTCTTGTCTCTACTTTCTGCTCACATTTAACTGTATTTTTTCAACTTCAGTTTACCTTCTGCTGGAATGACTCAAGAAATGTCTGCAATGAATGAATTGATTAACTGTGTCCTTAAAATCTTGGCTGCTTCCTGGTTTGCTGACAGAGGGCAGGCAAGGCCAGGTAATTGACTCTCTGGATACTTAACCACAGTTTCCTCCAAGTGATCACTTTTCTTTCTTTGTGGGGTTTAAAATAAGATTTTACTTGGGAAGGAATTTTTTTTTTGCTGTTTACTGTGCCTAAATCACTGTTCTACATCTAATCCATTTTCCATGCTACAAGTATTATGCTAATGTGCAGATTTAATCTCATTATTTCTGTGATAAATTACCTTGGTATTAGCTATGGTTTATTCTGGAAACCAGAACCACAGTGATAAGGAGTAAGAGATTTGTTATAGGCATTAAAACATCTACAGGTCCAGAGGGTGATGGAGGAGTCTATAGAAGGCAGTTCCTCATGCATCTCATGGCAGACCATACTGGTTATTTCAAGCACTGGAAGTTGGGTTGAACAACTCTAGGGGGGATGGAACAAACCCAAGCCTAGAAGAAGAAGAATACATACTGTCTGTCACCCTTTCAAGTTCAGCATCATCTATGACTTGCCAAGTGTCTGTTGTTCTGCTTTGTTAGGCTGGACATAGAAGCGTTGCCAGGGATCTGCAGACATCCTAGTTTGGGACATGGAGAATAGGATGCAGATATCTAATACAGGATGGAGAAGTCATAAGTCTGTCCTGATCACTCTAGCACAGTGAGCCTATAATACATGGTCCTAATGTTCAGTGACTGATAAGGGGGTTACAGCGACTGTCTATTTCATCTCTGCATTCAAAACTTGCATAAATCCCTCTTGAGGCCTTCTGGAATCCTAAGTGACACAGGGAAACAGAATGCAGGCATGTAGCTCCAGCTTAGCTAAATGTCACTACACCAGACCACCAACCCTTTCTCACACACATATATAGCCCCAAAAAGAAAATAATTATCTCTGAGAAGCCACAGAACACAGTAACAATTGGGTCTCAATTTGCTCCCAGGCCCAGTTGGTCGGAAACTTCCCAGTCCTTATGACAAATATATTTTGGCTCCTGAGCATCTTTTGCTTTCCAGTCCTGATATATGCATGCACCCTGGCACCATAAGAGTAAAAGATCTTGACTGTGCTTTCATTCTTTGACACAGATGACTCTCTGAATACCACCTGACTTCATGACCTGTCTCCTAGGACCCAGTTTAGTGTGTGAATTCTTATCTTAAGTTCATAGCCAATTTGAATGTCACAGATACTGTCTGATGACGTATGGTATGGCCCTGGAGGTTATTCACAGTACCTTTCCACCTGTATCCCCATCTTATCTCTAACTGGCCCATTGCCAGTCACATGAGTACATGGTGCAGTTGAGCTGAGCTGTAGTAGACAGTGCCTTGAGGTCCTCTTTATCTTTCTAAGTCGGTACTGTTGCTCTACTGTTTGAGGGCTGTGGTCTTTATAACCATATAGCAAACAGTCCTTGACTAGTCTTCCTCATTGTGCACTAACTTGTCTCCTTGCTGAATCTTTGCAGAATTTTATTATACTATCCAATTTTCTTTTTTGTTTTAGTATTATATTATTATTATTGTTGTTGTTATTGTTGTTATTATTATTACTGGCATATATTTTGTTATATTTGACTTTGCATTTCCACCATCACTCAATTCCTAAATTTAATCACTGATTTGTGCCATTTTAAACTCTAGCATTGGGTCCTCGGGAACTAAAATGCACCGGTCTATTTGGGTAGCGTATTTTCAAGAAGACCATTTAAGAAAGAAAGAAAGAAAGAGAAAGAAAGAAAGAAAGAAAGAAAGAAAGAAAGAAAGAAAGAAAGAAAGAAAGAAAGAAAGAAAGAAAGCCTGCCCGCAGAGAACTGAGCGCCCAAGATGCAGGAGTGCTCTCCCCACTGAGCCCACAGGTGTGCACAAGCTCTCTCTCCACTGATTTTCCGGGACGGCCCCTGGCAGTCATTCACTCACTTTATTGGGCAAAACCAGAGAGAACGTACTGTGTGAGGGACGCAGTGGATCAGGAAGCTTCATTTGAGATGAGAGGCCGAGTGCTTCTGATGCAGGTGGTCTGAACCCACACTTTGAGAGGCTGCCAGAGAGAACAATTGCTGAAGGGAGCAAGGGCAGGTGGAAGCCAATGTGTAAAACAAACAATTATCTGCAATTTAACACTTAGCTAATTCTGGCTTTGCGGTGCAGAAAGCTGGTCCAAGTACAGAAGTAGTTAGCTGCTAACAATAGAAACCTCATGATTGAAAAAGTGCACCGAAGCGGGATTATGCTGGACCACAGTTCTGCACAACTTGAGAAAAACACTAGAAAAATTGCTGTTGAGAAAAACAATAAAAAAAATAACCCTTTTTTGTGGAATAAGCTTCTTAGAAAATGTAAAACCATACTGAATCAACTGTTTCAGCATCAGGAACAGAATTCACAGCCTCTATATTGATTCCATGACAAAATATTTGAAGTGCATAGAAGAGACTTCAAATTGGCTAATATCCATCTGGAGTTAAAGACAGATAAAGCAACACACGCACACACATGCACACACACATGCACACACTCATATCATAATATGTAAGAAATGAGATATTTTCAAAATCATCACATTCTTTGTGGTACTTCTAATATTTTTGTAGACATTATGACATTTTCAAATCTTCTTATCTAGAAAGTTGGCTCCTTACCTAACCTTTGTCTTCTGCAATGTTTAATGAAACCTCTCTTGGCTAAACCGTTGCAGAATTTCCTTTTGCCCAACTGTCCTTTTGCTTTTATACTTCAGGCATTACTCTCCCACTTAGACAGGTTTAACACCCCACCTTGAAGCTCTTTCCATCACTTCTTAGCAACTCCATGTTGTCATGTGTGTGAGAACGTAGATTCTCTTTCATTATGCTCACATGCTGAGTGGCTTGGCACCATCTGGGTACCCCTGTGTTAGCCAAGTTCCTATCATCTCGTTTGTCACCATTCCATGTCTTCTCATCCACCAGATGCTATTACACCATAGTCTTCTTTCACCTAACTGTTGGCACCATCATGACATCAAACTCCCTTGCTACTCTTTTGCCAAACTGGGCAGTCTGATTTGATCAACCCTAATGTAGAGCAAGATCTGATCACTCTAGGTTGAATGATATTTAACAAAGTTTTCAAAATTTTATCTTATAAAAACATTGATTACATAGAATTCAGGTATAAATTTAGTCATTGGTGGGAAAGCAAATTCGGAAGACCCACATGCATAGCCACATCCTCACTGAGTGTGCAGACTGGTCCCCTGGCAATGAACTTGCTGTGGTCCTCCTTCCCCATCTATTTTCAACACCTAGTTACATTTACCATTCCCTGCAGACTAGCATTTCATTAGTTAAAGCTTCATTCTTTTCTTAAGAAGGCTGTTTATACATTGAAAGAACACTTAAGAAAAAAACATGATATATATATATACATATATACTTATACATATACATATACACATACACATACACATACACATACACATACACATACACATATACATATACATATACATATTTATATATTTGTCATTTTTACAAGTAGTTATTGTCTTAAATCATAAGAATACCAACTACCTGACATTATCAATATACAAACTATGTGTCAAGTGGTAGAAATATGATACAGATGATTTTTAATATGGTGAACATTTTTATCTATACTATTTATGATCGTTCAGGGTACTTAGCTGGGGGCTGGAGAGAGAGTTCAGCGGTTAAGAACACTGACTGCTCTTCCAAAGGTCCTGAGTTCAGTTCCCAGCAACTACATGATGGCTCACAACCATCTGTAATGGAGAAAGCAGCTGTGTATTCAGACGTAAATGAAAGACTTTTTAAAAAGTACTTAGTTGCTAATAACCAAAGTAATGTAAAATAACTATTATTCATTAAATGCTGGCCCCTGAGGCATTATCTGAAGTTACCTCACTTGGTGCTCACTAAACCCTGCAAAGCAGGCAGTCCTCCGGAATACGGCAACTGTCATACTTTTCAAGACAGCCTGATTCCTAAGGTTCATGTTCAGCTGATGAAAATGAAGCTCAGAGTCGTTAACACCAAAGACAAGACATTGTAAACAGAGCACCCAGGGTTCGAAGGCAGAGAACAGCATTCAGGCAAGCCTTGTGTTCCAGTTCCTCCTAATTCCAGCCTCTCACCTCCAAGCTCTTAAGTCCAGTTCCTCTGGAAAATCAAATGATCCATCAGTATGAACTTGTCACTTTTGTGTGACCCAAAGTGTTTCTATGTATAATACGAATATAGAGATATTTCAATCTAGCCTTCTCTACTCATTACCACAAAGTAGCAATGTGCTGGCCTGGTTACCTCACCCACTCCAGTAAAAGGGACTAGAAAGAGAATCCTTCCCTGTGTGTGCAAATGCACAGTGTGGCTTCTTATAACTCTGTCACATTTGTCCACTAGCCATGTGAGTTTGCAAGCCAGTACACAGGTTAAAAGTGGGGACCCCAGGGCAACCAGAGTTCTCTGCATCACATTCACTGCTTTTGATTTCAGAATCCTCCTCTAGGGTACAGCGCATGGTCCAAGACTTTGGATTAGACAGACTAGGTTTGAATAACAGTTTCAGTTTGAGATTTAGATTTTAGTATTGTTCAATGCAGATGATGAGATGACCTTTTCTAAGTAATCACACCATTGCTATTTGTTAAGTGACAAATGACAACAGACAGATGCCTCTTTTCTTGGATCCCAAAATTCAGATGCCACCTAATAACCCCATTTCTCTAAAAATGAAGATGATTACACAAGTTCAATAAAATCTCCCTTTCATGCTGGAAATATTTGCTGAGAAACTAAATTGTTTTCTCATGGACAAAGCATTTGTCACAGGTAGATAGCACCACAAATGCTCAGCTCAGGCCATTCACTTTTTCCACAGAACATTCATTATTTGCTTTACAAAGTTTGCATATTTAAGGGCAGCAATATTACATGATTGTAGCATCACATATGCTCCTGCTATTACTGAGGGTTCAGCCAAGAGTTTTGCAGAAAGCGGATGTTGAATAAATGCTTGCTCAAGTAGTAAATGAATGGATGAATGAATTACTGAATTCATCACACAAAGTTCACTACAGTCATTCTCATTTGCATAAGGTCTCACACAAGGCCAAAAAGCATCAAGAAAGGGAGAAAATGAGACAGATTAAGTCATGATTTCCATAAGATAGACTTCACTACACTTCATTGAGTGCCACTCAGCTATTAAAAACAATGGCTTCATGAAACTCTTAGGCAAATGAATGGAACTAGAAACTATCATCCTGAGTGAGGTAACCCAGTCACAAAAGAACACATAAGGTATGTACTCACTGATAAGCAGATACTACCTCACAAAGCTCAGAATACCCAAGAAACAGTTTACAGACTTTATGAAGATTAAAAAGAAGAAAGGCCAGAATGTGAACGTCTCAGTCCTTCTTAGAAGGGAGAACATAATTCTCATGGGAGGATATACAGGGACAAATAGAGGAGCAGGGACTGAAGAAAAGATCATCCAGATACTGCCTCAACTGGGGATCCACCCCACATGTAGCCACCAAACTCATCTACTATTGCTGATGCCGTGAAGTGCTTACTGGCAGGAGCTTCTTCAGAGGCTCCGCCAGAGCCATACTCATACAGATGAGAATTTGCAGCTAACCATCAGACTGAGCACAGGAACTCCAATGGAGGAGCTAGAAAAGGAACAGAAAGAGCTGAAAGGCTTTGCAACCCCATGGGAAGAACAACAATATCAACCAACCAAATACCCCAGAGCTCCCAGCAACTAAAACACCAACCAATGAATTCACAGGGAGAGATCTAAGGCTCCAGTTGCATATGTACCAGAGGATAGCATTGTCTGGCATCAATGGCAGGAGAGACCTTTGGTCCAGTAAAAGCTGGTTTTCCCACTGTACGGGAATGCTAGGGCACTGAAGTGGGAAAGAGTAGTTGGGAGAGGGAGCGCCTTCATGGAAGCAAAGGGGGGGGAGATGATAGTATTGGAAAAGGAGAAAACATTTGAAATGTAAATATAGAAAATATTCAATAAAAATGATAAAAAAAAAAAACTCTAGATTTTCAAAGGTAAGGACCATGTCAGGAGGCAGGTTTTAGCTGTCTCCCTGAACATATAATCACTTTCTGGAAGGAATTTGGATGAGCCATGTAGTCATCTCCCAAAATGTACAAAGCATTTCTAATACTGAGCCAAAAGAAATATTTTTCATGGAACTTGGATGTAAAGTTAACTACAAATGCTTCCTTTTGGCCACAGAATGGAACTGATGTATGAGGGGCACAATTTTAATATGTTAAGACGAAGAAACCATTCAATGATATTGAGTTGTAGCCTCTGGTGAAAGAGTTAATTCTTCTATAACTAAAAAATGGTCAGGATATACATTAACTCACAGCTCACAATATGGATTACATCATAAAAAGGTAATCCCAATAAATCTGCAAGGTTTTCAAATAGATACTGCTGTCATTGAATCCATTAAATAATGTAAAGTGTTTTAAGATGTTCATTTCAAATTAAAAACATGAAAATGAGCATTTAGAGAGAACAACAGTTAGGTACAGCTTATGATATGATGGAGGAAATTCTGATGCATATTCAAACCATTAAACAACCATTACATCAATTGTAAAATACATTAAATGATATTCATTTAAAAAACATTCCTAATATCTTTGAGGATAAAAGTTAAAGCAGCTAGATGACATCAGTCAGTGGTTTGTTTCATATGTGTGAGGCCTAAGGGTCAGTCCACTTATGAAAAAAAATATACAACTGTCTGAGAGATTCTTCAGTCTCTTCTTAGTCATATAATTAGGGCTAGCTTATCTCAGAGAAAAGTTTCCCGTTGCGACAGGATAATGCTGTTTTATTTGATGTTTCTGCCTAAGTAAAGAATTGGAGAAAGTTTTAAAAGATGTTTCTACAGTAAGATTGAAATTTTGTAAACCTCAAAAAAAAAATGCCTAACAAATAGCATTCCCCTTCAATAGATTCTATGCCTTTTCAAATTCCAAAGGTCAATGGAATGTCCTAGCAGCATGTCTTTCCCTGAAAGGCAGACGTGAGTGTTGAAGCACTTGGACTGTTTCACTTTGTGGATAAAGTGGGTGGGGAAGGAAGCAGGGTGCCAACAGAGGGCGTGACACTTTCCAATATGCAAGCTCTAGAGCAAATCTCAACTCTAATAATAATAAGACATATGAAGAGGAGAAGTGGGAGACGTATCTGTCCTTCTGCCCAGGTGCCAGGCTCATTCTACATGTTAGAGGAGAATGACAGAGTTCAAAGTAAACATGTGAAGTTGAGATGTGGCTCCCTTGTCATTTACAACCAAGTATAATTTGTCCTTTTTTAATATAGAATAAAGTTTGAAAATAAACAAACTTTGATGGACTAACATGATAGGTCATGTTAAGTAAATGAGGTTGGTATCTGCTGGAATCCACTCGGCTTCTGCATTTACAAACCATTCACAAGCTGAGTAGATTACAAATGATACAAACATCATTGAATAGAGCAAAGTCACATTCATAGTTAAGAATTAAATTCACAGTCCCCAGAGTGAGACTTACTCTCAAAAGTTGGATAAAGAAACATAATAAATCCTAGACATGAAGCATATAGATATAATCTACTTCAGAAGTATACCACTTCAGAAGTAGGAATACTAAACTTCAAATAATACATAGGTAGATAGATAGAAGATAGATAGATAGATAGATAGATAGATAGATAGATAGATAGATGATAGATAGATAGATGGCATATAGATATATATCACAATGTGCTTAAAGAAGAGGAATGTGAAATTTAAAAGTGAATTTAAAATGATAAAAAATAAAACACCTTCTGTTGCAAGCTGTTTTTGAGAGAGTCATAACTAGACCCTACCTCTGCTTGGAACCTGAACTGAATGAAGCAAGTGGACCCAAACAGACAACATGGTTTCTATATGTGGCCAGGTTGTGCTTTCTTGCAACAGGGTATTTCACAGTCTTCTGCCTAACTTAAAATTCTAGGTTGTCAGAGTTGAAGAAGAGTGCTCAGAACCACTGCAGCCACTTAAAATTTGGGCAGGTGTGATTACCATCTGCAATCCCAGGAGTCAGAGATGGGAGAAGACATTTCAAGAAGAAATGGTGGTGGGTCGAATTAGAAAAAAAAATACAAGGTATTCTCTGGATGAAGTAAGAAGAAATTGGTGATAATATTGAAGGAACGGCAGGACTTGTGAGTACTTTCAGCTAAGCACAAATGATGAGATACACTTTATTGGTTCTTAAGATATTGTTTAGGCTTCCAAGTCTGTCTTTAAGTCTTCTTCGAAGTCTGCTCTCCTCGGATGCCTACATGACACCATGAAGAGCTGCCCCAGGAGTGAGTCACATCGGGAACATTTAGACAATAAGAAATGGAAGATACAGGAAGTGGATGAAGGTCTGAACAAACGTGTGGTTGACATGGGTCCATATATGGCAAAGACTCCAATGCCCCAGACCCACTAGAACAGCAATGCGTTCCTTGTGTCAGACCCTGGGAATTGGCCACACTTTTCTCTGGTCTGCCTACAGATGTCAGCAGTGTGCTCACTAACTCAAACTTGCAGCCTTCTCCTGGGATACTGCTCTCTACAGAGACCTCTCAGCAAGAGTCACTAAGCCCCTCCTTGTGCTGTAAGTAACAACCACACTGAGTTACCAGGCTGTCCTGAGGTATCTGTCCTCCACTGGAGTGAACCCAGCAGCCTGCTGACCTTCCCTACCGCCCTAGTGTTCTTGTTTTTAAAAGCAGAAACATATTTACTAAATAGACTCGAGTCTTTGGTGCAGCTCTTAATTGTCTTTAGGGATACAGTGTACAGTTCAAAATGCTGTTTTGCAAAGTTAATTATATTCCAAGTGGCCTAGTCAGCCTGGTAATCCCAGCGATTGCTCCGGCAATTAGGACTACTTGTTATTGGTTTAGTAAAGATTGCAAATATGCAATGTGTCCAGCTTTCCTATTTTTTTAATGTATGTGGGGATGACATCATATTGCTACATGTTCGAGTGAAAACTGAAAGGTTTGGTCTTGTAGTGCTTTCTGACAGAGGTTGTTCTTTAAAAATAAAGAAATCAGAGCTATTCCTACCTGTGCCAATTTAAAAGTGGGCACATATAGAAACATTTCTGAACCAAATCTGTAGTAAAAGGACAAACTCTTAGCTTGGAGCATAGATATTCTTGGCTCACTTAGGCGGGGTTGATGCATGTCCATGCTTTGGGTTTAGAGATACCCGGCCACCATGCACACGCCTCTCACCCCTGCCTCTGTGAGTCCTTAGTCTGCCAACAACAGACTCAACTTAGCTTTGCCTCCCTATCAGCTTTGGTAACTATCCAAGCTTCCCTAAGTTCAAATAAAGAAAATGGTAATTGAGTGAATTCAGTTCTGCCTTGACCTTCCGTGAACTCGGTTTTCTCTGTAGGTGTTTTACCATTCGCTGTGCATCTGCGTTCAACTTCTTAACTACTGTGCAGCTTTAGGCAAGAATTTCTAAGAAGCCCAGAGAACCAAAGTGAGTGATTCTAAATCAGGCTGCACTGAGTTCATTGGAAGCGTGATTTACAGATGTGTTCAGATTTCCAAGATGGGCAGAGCCTACCCACAAAGACAGATCTCCTTTGTACAGTGTTCTAACTGTCACTCATAAAACACACAGCACTGTACTATTGCTAGGACCATTCGGAGCACCTGACAACTGTTGAACAAACACAGTAATTCATTAGAATCTCGGGAAGTTTTCTCTTGAGCAGTGTGAATAGGCCCCCTTAAGCTCCAGGACAGAATGCTAATGCAGCCAGCCTGTGATCAAAGTGGACTGGCATGTGCAGTTAGGACAAGGAGTAACTCCACACTGGTGTTTCTGTTTGATTCTTTTGTTCAGGGAGAACAGGACTGCCAACGGAAGTGCACTCACAGGGGGGCGGGCATCTGACAAGTCCCAACAAGGGAATCAGGCAAGGCTGAGATGTGTATCCAAAAGACAGTTTTGTTTTTATTTTTTTCTTTTTATTTTATTGTCTAAAGGTTTTATTTATTTATTAATAACTATTTTAAAAAAAACAAAGATAAATGTCCAGATTTTAAGCATTTATGCATGAAAGTATGTGAATACATTTTTTGATTTTCTTTTTCTTTTCCTGTAGCTCAAACTTCGCCTTAACATATTTTCATTATCTTGGGCAAACTGACTAACTAGACAGCCAAAGTCCCTCTCACTAGCCTACAGGAGCAACCCTAGAAGCTAACAAGGTCTCAGGGGCCTTTGATTACTAGGGACAGGTTAAAAGCTTGGGTTTACTGTGAAAATGTGGCTGAGGAGTTTCTTGCTTTCCTTTTTTGATAACCAAGCAATGGTCCTATCCTATGACATGTCATAAATGTATTTGATTTTGTGCCCATCCCCCTTCAATCTCTGAGCTTCAAGTCACAGTCCACACTGACTTTGATGTTGCTACACTCAGACATAGCTTTAATGGCTTTGAAGAAGAGTTTAATTCTAGTTTTCTTAATGCTCATCTTGTTTAAGATGACAAAGTAAGCTTATATTAGAGATTAACTCGGTCTTCAACATCCCTATCTGATTGCCGTTACAACACCAATGTGGACTGTTACTATGACACCATACTGTAATAATAAAATCCTGCTTTGAAGAGATATAGTGAAATTAAATATAATATTAAACACATAGTAGGTTAAAGCTTATTAATGAAGATATGATCGTCATAAAACTATGTATATATTTATTTTTATTGCAAATGTTAATTAGTGGAAACCAGAGTCCAGAAACCAAAGCATGCCTGGTCAATCACAGAAAGATTCAAGGCTATTCAATAAAAGAAAAACAATGTGCTTAAGAAATGATTGGAAACAATTTACACTTTTATGTATTAAAAATTAATTTTAAGCACCAATGTTTGTAGAACACAGTAAGAGGTTGTCTGCTAGTCTTTCTGTGGTCATCCACTCATGCATGCATACCAATACCTGAACACATACAAACATGAAATTATATGAGGGAAAAATATCCCAACCTTGCTGTGGCAGAGGGATTGTATCCTC
Source organism: Micromys minutus (assembly GCF_963924665.1). Taxonomy (NCBI): domain Eukaryota; kingdom Metazoa; phylum Chordata; class Mammalia; order Rodentia; family Muridae; genus Micromys; species Micromys minutus. Next base: position 31,039,135 of record NC_137952.1, read on the forward strand.
TACCTTGTGATGCAGAGCTCAGACTCTACTACCTTGGCAGATTGGACTTTGTAAAATAACAGCCCATCTTCCAAGGGTACTATTTAGGAAATGAAGAAACAAGTCATATGCTGAGACAAAATAGTCCAAAAAACAGCATGAAATGAGCTCTCTGAAATTGATACAATAAACACATCCTGTACACTATAAGCAGAAGCATCCGGCAGAAACTACACTGAAGATCAATGCAGTGGAAGGCACATACAGAAGAGGGGTGTTGAACCCCCTAGTGCCTGTGGAAGGAACAATTGTAACTACAAAAAAAATGTCACTAAGTAACTATTGGAAGGGGTCACATATAACAAGAAAGAAACAGGCTTGTGAAAAGCTGGCAAAGATGAAGGGGAGCCAGTTTTTAAAAAACAATGCTTAAAATCTGTACATTTATCTTTGTTTTTAAAAATAAAGTTGTTCAATTTTTTTTAAAAAAAGGAATGTCTGCAGTGATACAAATCAAACAAAAGTAAATAGTTAAGTTTGACTATATTTCATTTAAAAAATAGATAGTATAGCTTTATAGTACACATAAAAATATTGCTATTAGAATTTAGACCATCATGGATCCCTTGGGAAGACACCTAGCAATAATTTTAAAGTTCATCCACTTGGCCGGCCTTGAAGTCTGAAGCAAACCTTCCTTAGAAATTAACAAGAAAAAAAGCAAGACATATCTCAATACAGACACTTCCATATGAGTTTCGTTAGAAACTTTTGCCATTATCACCAAAAAGGGAAATGCAGCTGTGTCTGTCTGCTGGTAATCGGCTTACTTGATTACAATGCATTCATATAGTGCAAGTCTACCCAGCAATAAATAACAAAGACACAGAAAAAAAAATAGATTCAAAAGCATTATGGGAAAATCAATGAGACTGCTTTCCATAACCACCATCCCAGACACAGATGCAAGTGCACAAACATTTGCTCCCACTTATGTGGAATCCTGTAGAAGAAAGCTTTGATGAAAGGAGTCATAAAGAAATGGCTGCCATGGGCTGGACTGAGGAAGGTAGGGTAGCCCATGAGAAAGGCAAAGCTTGGGGACATTCTGTGCCTGGACTAGAATGGTGCCTCTATATACGATGACTCTGACAGAATTCAAAAAACTATGCCAAAGGTCATAGATTTTACTGTTCAAAAATAGATTTGAATAAAATATTAATAATACTCACTTCTAGGGAGACAACATTCTTCTGTTTGTTGTTTTCACATGGTAATGGAAATGTTATATACCACTGAAGTACTTATTGCTAAGGTGCTTTGGCCTCAAGGTGCAGTAAGAACTTGGTCAAGACAGAGTTTGAAGCAGGTTCATTGTGCTGGCTGCTAGGCCAATGCTGTTTTCGCAGATGACAGGAGCAAAAGAAGGGGTGATGAGGTTTGTATCTAGTGTTTAGAAGCAACTGGGCAGAGAGCAGAGTCTGGCCTACCTGCCAGGCAGAATGGCGGCTCATAGAGGCTGAGCAACTGCGATTGGGAACAGAAAATTAGAACTTCTGTTTCCACCCGGAGGCGACTTCCAGACGCAGAGCGGAGCCTGGCCTACCTGCCAGGCAGAACGGCAGCTCATAGAGGCTGAGCAACTGGTGAGTGGGAGACCAAAACTGCAGGGGAGCAGAGAGATCTCTGCTGAGTGCACACTGAAAGTGCACACCATACCTTGCTTTGCCCCGCCCTGCCCGATCCAGCGATTAGGAACAGAAAATTAGAACTTCTGTTTCCACCCGGAGGCGACTTCCGGACGCAGAGCGGAGCCTGGCCTACCTGCCATGTGGAACTGCAGCTGATAGAGGCTGAGCAACTGGTGAGTGGGAGACCTAGACCACAGGGGAGCAGAAAGATCTCTGTGGAGTACACAAGGAAAGTGCACCCCCTGCCTTGCCCTGCCCGGCCGTGCCTGATCCATCAAACAGAAGCAGAACGTTGGAACTTCTGCTCACACCCGACGACTCTGAGGCATAAAACAGGGCTCGACCCATCTGACACCTCAACCAGTGGAGAACCAGGGTCACAGACCAGATACAAGGGAAAGGTAAGAACATGTCACTGACAACAAAATGGCAAGAGGAAAGAGAAAGAGTATATCCCAAGGGAACCAAGACAATCTAGCAACACCAGAACCCAGCTCTCCCATAACAGCAAATATCGGAATTCCATATATTCCAGAAAAAGAAGACACAGACCTGAAATCATACCTCAAGATGCTGATAGAGATACTTAAACAAGAAAGGGAGGAAAAGCAAAAAGATTCAGAAGCTTTTAAAGAAGAAACAAGAAAAACACTCAAAGAACTCAAAGAACGAGAGGAAAACAGAACCAAAGAAATAAAGGAATGGAGGAGGGAAATTAAAACAGAGATTGACACAATAAATAAAACATTAAAAAAGATAACCCTTGAGTCAGAACACCAAAAAAAGAAATCAGGAGTCACAGAAGCAAGCATTTCCAACAGATTACAAGAGATCGAAGAGAGAATCTCGGGGGCAGAAGACAACATTGCAAACATAGACAAAACAGCCAGAAAAGATGCAAAAAACAAAAAGCTCCTAACCCAAAATGTCCAGGATATCCAAGACACAATGAGAAGACCGAACCTAAGGATAATAGGAATAGAAGAGGGAGAAGAGTATCAACTAAGGGGCACAGTAAATATCTTCAACAAAATCATAGAAGAAAACTTCCCTACCCTCAAGAATGAGATGACCACGAGCATAAAAGAAGCCTTCAGAACTCCAAATAGGTTGGACCAGAAAAGAAATACCTCCCGACACATAATAGTAAAAATATCAAGCGCCCAAAGTAAAAAAAGAATACTAAAAGCAGTAAGGGAAAAAGGTCAAGTAACATATAAAGGCAGACCAATCAGACTCACACCCGATTTCTCAACAGAGACTATGAAAGCTAGAAGAGCCTGGACAGACATCATGCACTCCTTAAGAGAGCACAAGTGCCAGCCCAAGCTGCTATATCCAGCAAAACTATCAATCACCATCGATGGAGAGACAAAGATATTTCAAGACAAATCAAAATTCAAACAATATCTGACCACAAACCCAGCACTACAACAAATTATAGGTGGAAAACCCAATACAATGAGGGAAAATACAGCCTAGTAAGAACAAGAAAACTCCTAAACAAGAAAACTAAAAGAAGAAAAAAACACAGACACAACTCAACCCAAAAAAGCAATAATGGCAGGAAACAGAAACAACTATTCCTTGATATCTATTAACATAAATGGTCTTAACTCCCCAATAAAGAGACATAAACTATCAGACTGGATACATAAACAAAATCCAGCCTTTTGCTGCATACAGGAAACTCATCTCAGAGACAAAGACAGACACTATCTCAGAGTAAAAGGGTAAGAAAAAAACTTCCAAGCAAACAGCTCCAAGAAGCAAGCTGGAGTGGCTATTCTAATATCGAATAAAGTAAATTTCCAACCAAAAGTTATAAAAAAAGATAAGGAAGGACACTTTTTACTCATTACCGGGGAAATCTGTCAGGAGGAACTCTCAATCCTTAACTTATATGCTCCAAATAAAAAATCACCCACATTCATAAAAGAAACCCTACTAAAGCTCAAAAAATGCATTTCACCCCTCACAATAATAGTGGGAGACTTTAATACCCCACTCTCACCAATGGACAGATCATGGAAACAGAAACTGAACAAGGACACTGGAAAAGTAGCAGAGACTTTGAACCAACTAGAATTAATAGATATATACAGAACATATTATCCTGAAGTAAAAGAATACAACTTCTTCTCAGCACCCCATGGCACCTTCTCAAAAATTGACCACATAATTGGACACAGAACGAGCCTCCATCCATATAAGAAGATTGAAATACTCCCATGCATCCTATCAGATGACCATGGGCTACGGCTGGTTTTTAACAACAACAAAGACAACAAAAAGCCCACATACACATGGAAACTAAACAACGCTCTATTAAACGATAGCAGGGACAAAGAAGAAATAAAGAAAGAAATTAAGGATTTTGTAGCATTCAACGAAAACGAAAACACAACATACACAAACCTATGGGATGCAATAAAAGCAGTATTGAGAGGAAAACTCATAGCCCTAAGTGCTTCCAAAAAGAAACTGGAGAGAGCTCACATCAGCAACCTGACAGCACAGCTAAAGACCCTAGAACAAAAGGAAGCAAATTTACCCAAAAAGAGTAGACGGCAAGAAATAATCAAAATTAGGGCAGAAATAGACCAAATAGAAACAAAAAGAACCATTTCTAAAAATCAACAAAACAAAGAGTTGGTTCTTTGAGAAAATCAACAAGATTGATAAACCCCTAGCCAGACTAACTAGAGGGCAAAGAGAGAGTATCCAAATTAACAAAATCAGAAAGGAAAGTGGGGACATAACAACTGAAACTGAGGAAATTCGAGAAATCATCAGATCCTACTACAAAAACTTATACTCCACAAAATTGGAAAATCTGGAGGAAATGGACAAATTCCTAGACAGATACAAGGTCCCAAAGTTAAACCAAGACCAAGTAAACCATCTAAATAACCCTATAACACCTAAAGAAATAGAAGTCATAAAAAGCCTCCCAACAAAAAAAAGCCCAGGTCCAGACGGGTTCAGTGCAGAATTTTATCAGACTGTTATTGAGGATATAACACCAATACTCGCCAAACTATTCCAAAAGATAGAATCAGTTGGAATATTACCCAACTCATTTTTTGAGGCTACAATAACCCTCGTACCTAAACCACACAAAGACCCTACAAGGAAAGAGAACTTCAGACCAATCTCACTTATGAACATTGATGCAAAAATACTCAACAAAATCCTTGCAAACCGAATCCAAGAACACATCAAAACAATCATTCATCATGACCAATTAGGCTTCATCCCTGGGATGCAGGGATGGTTTAACATAAGGAAATCCATCAACGTAATCCACCATATAAACAAACTCAAAGACCAAAATCACATGGTTATCTCACTAGATGCTGAAAAAGCATTCGACAAAATCCAACACCCCTTCATGTTAAAAGTCCTGGAAAGAACAGGAATCTATGGCCCATACTTAAACATAATAAAAGCTATATACAGCAAACCAACAGCCAACATCAAACTTAATGGCGAGAAACTTGAAGCAATCCCACTAAAATCAGGGACTCGACAAGGCTGCCCACTCTCCCCCTACCTATTCAACATAGTACTGGAAGTCCTGGCTGGAGCAATTAGACAGCAAAAGGAGATCAAGTGGATACAAATCGGAAAGGAAGAGATAAAAACATCACTCTTTGCCGATAACATGATAGTGTACTTGAGTGACCCCAAAAATTCCACCAGAGAACTCCTACAGCTGATAAACAAGTTCAGCAAAGTGGCTGGATACAAAATTAACTCAAACAAATCAGTAGCCTTCCTATACTCAAAGGACAAACATGTGGAGAAAGAAATTAGGGAAAACGTACCCTTCACAATCGTTACAAAAACTAAGAAATACCTTGGTGTGACTCTAACTAAGCAAGTGAAGGACCTGTATGACAAGAACTTCAAACCTCTAAAGAAAGAAATTGAGGAGGATCTCAGAAACTGGAAAGATCTCCCATGCTCATGGATTGGAAAAATCAACATCTTACAAATGGCCATGCTACCAAAAGCAATCTACAGATTCAATGCAATCCCCATCAAAATTCCAACCCAGTTCTTCATGGAATTGGAAAGATCAATGTGAAATTTCATATGGAATAACAAAAGACCTAGAATAGCGAAATCCATCCTCAACAACAAAAAAACATCTGCAGGAATCACTATCCCTGACCTCAAGCTATATTAGAAGGCAATTGTGCTGAAAACTGCATGGTACTGGTACAGAAATAGGCATGTGGATCAATGGAATAGAATAGAAGATCCAGAAATGAGCCCTCATGTATATGGTCACCTGATTTTTGACAAAGGAGCAGTAAACATTCAATAAAAAAAAAGGACAGCCTATTCAACAAATGGTGCTGGTCCAACTGGCCCTCAGCATGCAAAAGAATGAAAATAGACCCGTTCTTATCTCCTTGTACAAAGCTCAAGTGTAAGTGGTTCAAAGATCTCCACATTAAACCAGATACACTGAAACTATTAGATGAGAAAGTAGGGAAAACCTTAGAACACATAGGTACAGGAGAAAATTTCCTGAACAAAACACCAATGGCTCAAGCTCTAAGATCAAAGATTAACAAATTTGACTTAATGAGATTGCAAAGTTTCTGTAAGGCTAAAGACATCGTCTAGAAAACAAAACGGCAACCAACAGAATGGGAAAAGATCTTTACCAAGACCACATCAGATAGAGGCCTAATATCCAAGGTGTACAAGGAACTCAAAAAGCTAGACACCAGAGAATCAAATAACCCTATTAAAAAATGGGGTACAGAGCTAAACAAATCATCTTCAGTTGAGGAACACCGAATGGCCGAGAAACACCTGAGGAAGTGCTCGACATCTTTAGCCATCAGGGAAATGCAAATCAAAACAACCCTGAGATACCACCTCACACCAGTCAGATTGGCCAAGTTCCAAAACTCAGATGACAGCAGATGCTGGCGAGGCTGCAGAGAAAGAGGAACACTTCTCCACTGTTGGTGGGGTTGCAAGCTAATACAACCAATCTGGAAGTCTGTCTGGCGATACCTCAGAAAATTGGATATAGTACTACCTGAAGACCCAGCTATTCCACTTCTGGGCATATACCCCAGAGACACTTCAATACACAACAAAGATATATGCACCACAATGTTCATAGCAACTCTATTTATAATAGCCAGAAGCTGGAAGGAACCCAGATGTCCTTCAGAAGATGAATGGATACAAAAATTGTGGTACCTATACACAATGGAATACTACTCAGCCACCAGAAACAATGACTTAACCAAATTCTTAAGAAAATGGCTGCATCTAGAGAATATCATCCTGAGTGAGATAACCCAGTCACAAAAAAACAGACATAATATGCAGTCACTGATAGTGGGATTCTAACCCCAGAGGCTTGCACTCTCCCAGAAACAACTCACAGACTGTATGAAGTCCAAGAAATAAAGAAAACAAAAAAAAAATACCTATATTTACAAAACAAGAAGACTTTGACTATTTCCATGTTCTGTTTTGTTTTGCATGTACTTTATGCTTATTGTAACTATTAGGTTTTCAATGCATACTGTCAAGCCCTTAAAAAAAATCAAGTTCTGACGAAAAAAATATATTCACATGGTTTTATGTAAAAATTATTTCAATGTCTGATAAAACATTACTGACAAAAATGTATAATTCTAAGAAAAAAATGTTTAAAATCTGTACATTTATCTTTTTTGTAAAATAAAGTCATTAAAAAAAAAAAAAAGAAGCAACTGGGCATGTCTACTAGGATGTAAGAAAGTAGGCTCCAGCAGTCTCTCTGAATCTCGTGTGGTTCCTTCCAGAATATTCCTTTCCTGCACTTCTCACTTGAAACTTGTAGCTACACATCACTCCAACTTTTTTTTAAAGCACAAAATTAAGACAGGGTGTAATTGTTCAATCTGCAATATAAGAAAACATGGATACTGCTCTGTTGCAGGTCCTTTTTTTCCCTGAAAATCAAAGTCTTTCTCTTGGTAATCATGAACAGGGCATTTACTGTTTCAGGCCCAGAGGCTGAAGTATTGGGTTCCAAAAGTGATGAAGGAATGGGAAGCCAATTAACCAAAGGTGGCTGTGAAAGAGATGCCAATATTGGGCAGTACAGGGGGTAACAAGGTCCATAGGGCAGTGTGAAGATTTCCCCAGTGAGCGCATGCCTGCTAAAATGTGGAAAGCCAAGGTTAAATATATGTTCCTTGCTGAACCTGCCATCTGGATTTTTTTTAAATGATGATGCATGTACCGAATGTAAAGCAGACAAGTTTATGTTTTTGTTCCACAAACAGATCTCATTGTATAAATGGAGTACTTTTTTAAGATGGCTTGGTTTTTGTCAAATACCTACAAATAATACATACAAATAATGGAATACAAAATGAAATGTTGCATCATGGTTCACTTCCTACTTCTCCCTGATCTAGCACAGTCTCCAGGGACAAGACACCCTGAAACTTGCATGTATTGTTTTGTTTTGTTTTCCCACAATTGAACGATGTGCTTCTGCTGTTGACTGTTGACTCACTGTCTTTGGTATGACCTTTCATGATAGTGTAGCATCCCATACACACTACACACAACATTTCCCTGCTCTTACAATGAATGAGCTGCATCTTAGATTTTGACCAAATACATAGGAATTAATAATTTTAATTTTTAGATTTTTGAAAATTTTTATTTTTAACCTGTTTTGCTTTTCTTCTTTCGTGTATTTTTTCCTTTTTTCTTTACTTAATGTCTGATCATTTATCGCTAACTTCCTTCTCTAGACAACCATAATCTAGCACAGTTATTAAAACTGGTGCAGCCTATAACAATTCATGAAGATCCAAGTGTTTCTGAGGACAGCTTGTTCTCAGAACCACACACACAGGTGTCCTGCTATGACTCTCTTCCCAGCAGTTCTTTAAGACATCCCATTGTTTAGATTGTGAAAATATTTTTAATATGATCACAAATTGCTTCTTTATAGCTTCTAGTAGTGTCTGAAGACAGAACATTTATAAAAACCAATGATATCAATGTTCACTCAGCTGACAAAATCTTTATATTATTCTGATACTTTCCTTTTAGTTTATCAAGATATAGGAATATAGACATTCTGGGGAAAGTTGTCTTTCTATGAATTTTTAAGGCTTTGTTGTGTTTACCATCTAAAATCCACTTTTCTTGATTTTTTTTATAACTTTAGAGGACGTAAATTTATGTTTCAGTCTCTAGAAGGTTCTGAAGTATTATAAGAACTCAACTTGGTATAGAGACCTTTTTCATTGCTATACTAAACACTTCAGGATCCTTGCCAAAGAGAAGAATTTTGATTTCTGTATATGGAAAATGGCATTTTTAGGTAATTGGGGTAATTTCACTTCCACTTTTCTTTTCTCAAGAGCTGTGATGTCATTGATTTCATGAATTCTGTGTTTCATTGTTTCCTGTACCTTGCAAAGCCCACCTTTGTGTGGGTAGGGTTGACTTAATCACCACAGTCTACTGATTGCCTTCTCAAATTATAGGGTTTCCTAAGAATCTATTTTGAATTATTTGGCTGCTTCTTCATAGCAGAAGCTCTAATTTTAGACTGTTCTTGATTTCCATAACCCCCCTCTCTCTAATATATAAACTATAACTACAAGAAAACCTTACAATTTCATTTGAAAGCAATTCATTGTTTAAAGATGCATGAACCTTAAAAAATTCTATTCATATATACATATATGTATCCAACTAGAGTTGGAGAGATGGCTCAGCAATTATGAACACTGACTGCTCCTTCAGAGGTTCTAAGTTCAATTCTCAGCGATTTCATAGTGCCTTACAACCAGTTACGATATACTCATATACATAAAATTAAAATAAAATAAAAATCAACAACCAAAGGCAAGGAGAAAAGCATAAAGGTGGTGATTCACACAGAGAAATTATCTATCAGCTCATATCCTAAGCAACAGAAGAGAAAGCAGTCAAATGGCCCTGTCAATTTACTAGAAGGGACAACTTAGTTCACTTACTTCTACCTGGAAGACTTTCAAATTTTAAAACTGTGAAAGCATATGGCATAGGTTTAAGCATAGGACTGGAGAAGTCATCATTAGCATGAAATCCCATATGAGAAACCAGAGTTACACAAAACTGGAAAGAATGATGTCAATACAATATAAAAATAACATTTTTAATATTTTTCATAGATAGTTTTGAACACTCAATGCTCCAAGAAGCTAACTTTATAATAAGCACTGTAACTTTGTTTTTTTTTTTTTTTCAAATCTAACTTTTAATGATGGTTCTTAAACACTTTAACCTTTCTTGTAACCCATTACCCACAAGAACCATTGGAAAATAAAGGATACGATGGAAGTTCACCCATTTAAAAAGGTTCATTGGAGAAAGTGCTGTCTGTATTTTCTGGAAATCAAAGTACAGTTCACAGATTGGCAGGCAGTGGCAGCACGAACCACCAGCCAACACCTCACAGATAGACCAGCAGTTCAGTTCTATTTTTAAGATAGCACCCTTAGTGACACAACCTAGCAGAGACAGCCAGGCCGCAGCCTCAGCTCCTGTCAGCAGGAGAAACCCAGAGGGACCCCAGGAGAAGTTATCAGCTGTGCCTTTCTCTGGGAAGTGAAGATGAGTCAAGACAAAAGACCCACAAGCATTGCACATTGAGCTGTACCAGCAAGTCCTCTCTCTGTCACTCCGTAGAGTCTTATTCATGCGTTCCAAACATCACGTGTCCTTAACATGTCATGCCTCAACATGTACATCCCTTCAGCCTGAGTCACTGGAGGCCACAACAAACTTCAGTCCACCACCCAAAAGATTTTGATGAGTTACTTTCTATACAGTCCCAACAAATGGAGCTCAACTATGCAATGTAAGGGAGACTATGCATGCTGTTGTCAAAGAATCTTTCAGTGTGTATCCTTTCCTGTGCTTGCTGTAGCAGAGCATCCTCTCTCCTGTGTCTGTTTCAGAGTCCACCTTAGCCTTTCACACCTCTGTCCTCTTTAACAAAACCTTCCTTCATGTTTGCTCCAGCAAAACACCATCCAACTGACTTTCTAAAGAAACCTTAAGTTTCCACTTCATATTCCCTTTCTGTTTAAGGATTATATCTTTCTCTAATATTAACAATCTATACAGAATGGAAATCATTATAAGAACCACCACATTCTCAATAAACGACTCATGTACAATATAGTCAAACAACAGTCTAAGAAAATAACATTAAATTTCTATCAATATACAATGAAAAAAACCCAAATATCTATCTATAAAGCACATTGGCTTATATCATATTTGGGTCTCACATGGATGTTGACAGACAACACAAAAAAGAGAGGAAGCTGCTTGTACTTCAGCAAGGTGTTACAGCAAACTGTACTAGCCCAGTGCTGCTCGGACTCAGTGTGCTGAGGGAAGACCAGCAATGCACTGTCTGAAGCAACACATACAAGAGTAAACTTAAGACATGTGATGAAAAGTCAAAAGACTAAATTAAGTATTTATTGAATAAAAGAGAAAACAATAAAATGGGAAAAGGAGACAAGAAAGTCTGATAAAATCACTGGATTTAAATCTAAATGTGGGAAGTAATGTCTTATAAACACACTCAGGACTAATGCACATATGAGCTCAGGGAGACATTGGTAGCAATGCCCAAAACCCACAGAGGGTAAGGCAGGTGGGGTCCTAGCATTTAGAGGGGCAGTAGATACAAAGGTCCATCCCCAAAGAAGAAGCTCTCAGTCAATGGAAGGACACTGGTCTATCAACCATACTCTAGGGCAAGTTCAATGCCCAGGATTAGTCGCTCAACAAAAACAAAGTTATTGTGAGTGTGTGTGTATGTGTGTGTGTGTGTGTGTGTGAGTGTGGGGGGGGAGACAGAGAAAAAGACAGAGACCGAAATAGAGAGAGACAGAGAGAGGCACGTTTTTTGTTTTGTTTATTTTGATTTTTGTTTTGGTGTTGAATTTTTGTTGTTGTTATTTGTTTCTTGTGCTTTTTTCACTTGTTGAAAATATATTTTTCATACAATATATTCTAATTATAAATTCACTCCCTCCTCCTCTCAAGTCTTTCCTATGTCTCCTTCCATTTTGATATATATTAGTTTTTCTCGTATTAGAAAACTAATAGGCATCTGATAAAATAAGTTAAATAAAAGAGAATCAAATCAGACTATGACAAAACAACCAGTCAGAAAAGCCAAATATAAAACACAAGAAACACACATAGACAGAGAGACATATTTGAAAATATCTGAATCCTATAAACCCCAAACACGAAGCCAAATATGAACACAAAGGACTGATAAGGATAAAAGAAATCTGACTTAACATTATGAGATAAATAACCTCCCAAGAAAGATAGCATCTAGTTGTTTTGTTTTAGTCATCTCCTTCTGAGCATGCAGCCTACACGTAAGAGTAGCTTGCTTCCCCATGTGATCCTTGCTTGGAAATAACAACAACTAATTCCTCCTTTGCAAGTGGCTATCAATTGAGGATTGCTACTGGGTCAGGGATGGGGCAATGCTTACTTTGTTTGGTTTTATTCTGTTTCCTTTCATTTTGACAGACAAAAAACATAATATTTTCACTAAGCAGGTAGAGAAGTGGAAGGATTTGAGAAGCGTATGGGTAGGGAGAAAAACGTTTTTGGTTTTATACATACATACATATATATATATATGTATATGTATATAATGTATATGTATATGATGTATATGATGTGTATGTATATGTGTATGTATATGTATATGTATATGCATGTGTATGTGTATATGTATATGTATATGTGTGTGTGTGTGTGTGTGTGTGTAAAACAAATGTAAGCCAGAGGTTGGTACATTGCAATTATGTTAAAGGCCAATGACTCTCTCTCTCTCTCTCTCTCTCTCTCTCTCTCTATCTATCTATCTATCTATCTCTCCTCCCTCTTCTTCTTTTTTTTTTCTACAGGAGATGCATTGTGGACTTATAGATTACAAACTCTTGGAGCAATAAGGGATCAACAAACAATTAGTAAAAGGTAATAGAGTAGCCATAGTGCTGAAATTAACCTATGCTGATATCAAGGTAGACTTCAAAATAATAAACATCAACTAGTTATACATTTCAGAATAGAAAATAATTGCTTTGCCAAGGAGTCATCAAAGTTGTGAAGGTACAAATGTAAAATAATTACAGCCAAATATGCTATAGAACTGAGGAAGATTTTAAAGCATACAGGGTAATACTTAAAATATCTAAGTGCCAATAATGAATGAGACATGTAGATAGAAAAATAGATGGGGAATTTGAACAACTTCTAGGAAGAACATGTGGATTACATTCAATGGCAGGTTATATACCAAGCCCTAAAGCAAATCTCAGCAAATACAAACATAGTGGGACTTTATGGTGTAATGAAATAAGAAACAATAAAAAGATATGGATAACCAAAGTTTCAGAAAATGAATAACATAATTCTAAATGGTCCACAAGTATTAGAAAGCACATAGAAATTGAATAAGACAAATATAAAAGAAAATTCAGGGAAGGGCAACTAAGGGAAACAATGAATTCATTTGCTAGTACAAAAATGGAAGATAAGTCCAAATATTGAGCTTCACATTAAGAAATTGACACATGAATAGCCAGCCAAAGATAAATTAATCAGACACAGGTAAATATCATATAATACAAATAAATAAAATTGTGACTACAAAAGCTGATCTGTTATATTTCTCCCCATCTTTCTATGTGTGTGTGTGTGTGTGTGTGTGTGTGTGTGTGTGTGTGTGTCTGTATGCCTAGAGTCTAACAACAAGTGTCTTCCTCAATTACTCTTCTACCTCTCCTCTTGTAGCAGGCTTTCTTGCTGAACAAGGGTTCATCAATTTTGGGGAGTGGCTAGCCAGTTTCTTCCAGAGATTCCTTGTCTTTGGTGTACTCAACATCCAGTTGGTTACCACACTCACACAGCCTTCACATAATTTCTTGGATCCAAATGTTAGTCCTCATATTTGTGCAGAAAGCACTTTAGCTACAAAGACATCTCCCCAGCTACCCATGTCACCTTTTTTTTCAACAATTTATCACGACCATTGCTGAAAACAGAACATAAAATAGAAAAACATCTAGATTATGAAGATATAGCATTTTTACTCCCTTACTCATTAACGCACACACACACACACAAAATCATCATCTTGATAAAAATATAAAAATAACATTGAAAACACAAATTCAACAACATTTAAAAACACAATTAAATATTGAAAAATACAATTATACTCAGCAGATTTTTAGTATAAAGAAACCATTTATACATATATTATATATATATACATCATATGTATATATATATATATATATATATATATATACATATACATATATATATATATATGAGACTATTCCAATAATAGATGATTCAAGTAAGCAAAGAGATTTCTCAGGTATCCATGCAAATGTATTTTGTTCTAGAAATTCTTGGGACCTTTATATTCATGTAGCAATCCAAGAAAAATGTTAGCATATGTAATCACAAAGGCATGTGTAAAAATGCTCACAGAAAATTTATTTATAAAACTAAGATTCCAGAAATAATTTAAGCATGCAGTTCCTGATGACAGGTTATCAGAGTGTTATACTATTACCAAAGAGAGTAATTCATCAATGTGAAGGAACAAAGTGCTGCTCTACTACAGACTGACATATGTCAAGAACATTGCTCCATGAGGGCTAAGTTGATAAGCTCTACACTGTGTGATTCCTGTTAGGTCACAGCTCTATAAGAGGCAAGATGTTGAAACAAGCTTGTCAAAGAGCCCTGGTGGAAACATGAACAAGTTTCACATGAACCTAGTGAATTATCGGGGGACAATGAAAGTCTGGAAATTAAATTCTAATGTAATTCATTTAACATAATAAATCAATTCCTAAAATATTTAAATTTTCTATTTCTAATACCAGAGTTGATTGCATAAAATTCATACCTGTCCAGAACATTTAAAAATGTATGTGTGTGGGTACCAGGTCCTTTCCAAATAATTCTGAAAAAGATGAATACTCAATTTCTAATAATGTTAAAGAATTAAAAACCAGCTTCACTATGCAGTTGTGTTTCCTTTGACTTGTTTAATGCTAACAGATGAGAATATTTGGGCTCTGTGGCTCTTCCATTAGCAGGTAAGTCTATTAACTAACTCAGTCCTACAATTACCCCATTCCTCATCCTTTTGAGTCATGAGTTGGAATCTCAGAACTAACAATACAGAAAGAAGTCATGTTCCACAAAATGTTAGTGAATGCTGACACCCCTTTTCCCAATCTCAACACACTTGAAGGAATGATGACTAAACATCCCAATAGGCTAAAAATAAATAGTTTCAATTGCTACAGAGACACTTGCATTCGACGATGTTACTACATTTTGCATTGTCTTCATAAATAAATACATTAATATTATGTGAACTTCTATAGTTAATCGAAGACATATTAATGCCAACTTCAGTGATCAATTTCAAAATCATTAAAGTCTTGGGATTATGGAGTCATTGAATCTAGAAGAGAAAAGAAATTATCCATAGAGATTTCTCTTCAGAGTCCTATAACATGATACACCCACCTTCAAGGATAAAGGTATAGTTTAACATTAAGTATATGAAATATGAGAAAATTTTATATGATCCTTTTATAGAATAACACACAATCTTCAAAGTAAGTGACACTGCATTTTTAAAATATTTGATATAATTTATTCAAATTCCCATGCTCTACTTTGCAATCATTTTGCTAAAATAAGCAATAATTCTAGGGGAAAGGTATATTAAATCCTATCAAGCTCATTGATTTTCCAAATGTATAATTGTACATGTATCAATATTTTTGATAATACAACTAATAATTGTATTGTTTTAGAAGTTATTACTCTACCCCAATGCAACATTCTAGCCATTGGGACTTTCTTTCCTAAAAGAAGATTGACCTTACGATCCACCTATTACAAACTGCATATGGTAAGGGCACTGTATCCTCTCATTTGCACTAAGAGGTGAAGAGATATACCTTAGTGAGGCTCTCACAGGAGTTCTTGATACAATTTCAGATCAGATATATTAAATTTTCCTTAGGAATTAATTGATAGTATTTAAAACCTTAAAATTTGAGGGTTCTTTTCCTGGGCTCAAGCTGTAATTCACTTGTGCCTTTAACTGACATTTCCAAATGCTGTACTACTTTTCATATCTGGAAGAAGTTGCTCAAATAACTCAAGAACCTTATTGTTACTGCAAAAACATTCTCCTCTAGTTTTGATCTCTTCTAGGCTCTCATGAACTTTATTTTGGTATTCCTATAAAGACTTACTGCCAGAAAATCTCCAAATTAACTTAAGTTTTATTTACTTCATACAGGTGATGTGTTTCTTAATAAAGTCTATTATAATCTAGATAGAGACTAAAAGGCTAAAGTATATAAGACAAAGATCAGATGGTTTCAATCTCACATCAAAATATTACAGGCAACTAAGAGACACTGAAAATGGGAGAAATATTCTTTCTTGGGGAGAAACACCCAATTATAATCCAATACATCATTCTGATGAGTGTTTCAAAGACCAGAAAGCTTAGAAAGTCATGGACAGTGTAGGCTATGCTTTGAAAGTTTTACCAAGGGGAAAATCATCAGAAAATTGGATAAAAATCGTTGTGATGTTTTATGGAATATAACTGATTTCACTCTGTCCATGTGCTGAGAATGGAACTGAGATTAAAGTTAAAGATGAGGAACTAATTTGTTTGCCTAAGAGACTCTAAGATACTGTGTCGTGATTACTACTGTTATTCAGGCCCAGAAAGGAACTTAGAGTTAGAAAAACAAATGGAACAGAGACATGAGAAAATTGGGCAATTTTAGGGAGAAATAAAAGATTAAGTTTAAAGATAACAAAGGCACAGAAAGTGTTTCTGTAATGGCTGAAGATATTAGTACCTTTAAAGCAAAATGTCTTGCTCTGCCCTGGAACAATGGGAGTAGTGAGAACAAATCTTCATTCTTACCTGAAAGGGGTTCTGATTTGTAAAACTACAAGAATACTCAAAAGAAAAGATTCTTCCATGATACTAGCAGTTCAAGACTCAAGATTTTTTTTTATTCAAAACCAACCATCAAGGGAAGAATTTTCAAGAGTCACTCATAAAGACAGGCAAAGTTGGAGCAATTTTGGTCCAAAGTAGAAAGGCTACATCTCCATCTCTAGCTCTAAATTACAGCAGGTACTAATCAAGGTTCTCTGGAGAAACAAGACCAATAGGGTGTGGTGTGTGTGTGTGTGTGTGTTTGTGTGTGTGTGTGTGTGTGTGTGTGTGTGTGTGTGTGTGTTTGAGAGACAGAGACAGCCAGAGAAAGAGATAAAGGGAGGGAGGGAGAGAAAGGGAGGTGGGGGGGAGAAGAAGTGAAGGAGGGGAGGAGGAAAAAAGTGTGTGTGTATTAGGTTATTTTTACAAAGGGAGAGCTACGGGGGAAAGTTGTACCCTGAACATTGATATGATAAGGTTCCAGACCAAACACAAAGGAGAAAAACAAGGTGAGTATACCAACATTCATTTTTCTCTGCTTCCTATTCATAAACATAGTGTGGACAGAATGTAGACATATTGCATAAAATATACAGATTATGATGTCTGCCATAATAAAACCTGTTCCCTTAAAACTGCATCTTGTTGGGTATTTTGTAACAACAAAGATGGAAGTAACTAATCTAGGGCTACATAGAAAAATCTGAACAGAAACAAATATTTTCATCTAGCAAAATTAAACTCCAAAATTAAGAGGTATTAATATACTTCTGGAAAAATAAAAATGAAAAGAAATCATGGGTCTGAGCAAGGGGGCCCCAATGGAGGATATAAAGAAAGGACTGAAAAAGCTGAAGGGGATTGCTGCCCATAGGAATAACAACAATATCTACCAATCATACCATCAGATTTCCTGGGGATTAAAGCACTAACCAAAGAATATATATGCAGGAGCCCATGGCTCCAGTTGCATGTGTAGTGCAAGTTTTATTGTCTGCCATCAATACAATAAGCCCTTAGTCCTAGAAAGGCTCAATTAACTCTTTAGTGTAAGGGAATGCCAGGATGTTGAGGTGGGAGTGGGTAGGAGTGGGAGTATCCTGATGGAAGCAGGGGGAGAAAGATGGGAGATCACTAAGATCTAATTGGAAGAGGCAAGCATAGGAAAATACATGGAAGTTTAAGCATATAGATAAAGCTTTCTGAAAGTGACAGATCATGATTGCTCAGCAAGTAACACAAGGAAATAGTAAAAGTATTGTATGAGATTAAAATCTTTCTTCACAACACTGGGGTGATTAATTCAGGAGGTACAGTTTTCAGTATTAGAGACAATTTTCCTAGCTATAGATCAAATAGATTAACATTTATCTTATATAAAGAACTAAATGACTCAAATAGTAAATTGACTTAATGAAGCAAACTGACAGTTCTCAAAAGCTGAAGTAAAGATGGCCAATAAATATATGGAGAACACATCTAACATTATTGACTAGCATAGAAGTGCTCATTAAAACTATCGTGAGACTCTATGTCATACAAGAAAGAATGACAGTCATCAAGTAAGTGAATGATGCAATGCGGCAAACATCCTAAGAAACGGGAGTTCTCATACTTTCCCAATTTCAAAAACATGAATGGGTCCAGCTACTCTAGAAACAAGTCTAGAAGTTCCACAGAAACTTAACCATATACCTTCATGAATAATGTGCATATACCTTAGTGCCTTCAAGTAAATATACCACAAATGTTGTATCTTTGGTTATAGCACTACTCACAAGTGCCAAATTACAGAATCAGCACAGACATCTATCAACCAATTGATGAAGAAAAATATGGTGTGTACACACAATGAAGTTTAACAACAAAAATATTATGTCATCTTTAATAAAATGGAACTAGAAATAATCATTCTAAAATAAATTTCAAAAAGACAAATATTATAACTTCCTCTCAGTAGATTCTAAAATTTTTATAGATATATAAAAACATATATTATATATGCATTTCATATACATATATGATATTTTACACACATACACATATTTATATATGTATATAAAATGTTATATTATGGCATAGGAAATACTAAATTAGTAAAGAAGGCATATAAATTAAAAGCAGAAGTTAAATTATATCTGTTCAAAGATCACATGAACATATATATATATATATATATGTGCACACATTATATATATATATATATATATATATATATATATATATATATATATATATGCTACTAGGAATAATAAATTTAAAATACCAAACCTGCTAGAGTTTCAGAATATACAATATGCAGTGAATATTAGCTTCTGTTTACTACCAATAAACAACATAATATATTGAAAATAGCTTCAGATTCAATAATATCAAATGTAACAAAATACCAACATTTTTTTGCAAAAGAGGTATATGATGGTTTCAGTTGCAACTATGGAACATGATGAAAAACATCATTGAGATTTTTCATAGCTTCAACAGCATTCCATGTTCATAAATCAGAAGCTTAGCATACATGGGATAGCAGTTATCCCCAAAGTGCTCTGCTAATTGAGGATACCTCTATTGTAAGCTCAGCTGGATGGATCATAATCAAATAGAAATGCAAGTCTCTTCAAGACAGTATTGAAAGAGAAGAAAAAATGAGATGATTAAATTCCCTTGTGTTAAAGCTTACTATATACCTGAATGTACTCAACATTATTTTATACTGACAAGAGGACAGGTATTTGAAGAAGACTGGAACAGAACCAAACTACAAAAAAAATATGTTTATGCTTCATTGATTTGAACAAGCAAAGAGATTTGATAGACAAAGAAAACTATTTTAAAATACCAGACAAATGCATATACAAGTACAAATGAAAAGGTAGTGTTTTCAAGTCAAGTGCATGCAACTGATTGCTCAAATGGATCTATACACAAAGAGAAGAGAGAAGACATACTGAATTATTTGAGGAAGGAAATGCAAATCTTTGATTGTTCTACCAAGGAAATGAATTCTTATAAGTGACACCAAAATATAAAGTATAATGGATCAATTATCAGAGTTTCACAACCACTAAAACTTTTATAAATTAATCTGTACTAGAAGAAAATATCTTTAAATATTATTTATATATATGTATAATTTTATATATAGATATTTAACTTTTACTATGAAGGCAATAATAATTATAACAATAATTATTATTATCATTATAATTATGATAATTATATCTCTCAGTCTTTCAATTTGGTAGTGATGTATCTCTCTTCTGAGAATATGTACAAATGGCCCATAAATCTGTGCAAAGTGCTGTTAGACATATGAGAATGACATGCTGAGACTCAGTGAGATAAATACCCTTAGATATATCTATTTTCAGTTTGTCTATTTTTGTGTACACACAGAAACACACACATACACACACACACACACATATGCACACACACACACACATACACACACACACACACACACATCATGTCATCTTCAATTATTTTTCTCTATCACTCTTCCCTTTATTTCTTGAGACAGGGTGTCTCCCTGAACCTGCAGAGCTCTGATTCCATTCCCCTGGTTTTCCAACAAACCACAGGGACCCATTGTATGGCTTTCCTACCAATGATTACTCACACAGAATTGTGCACCTATTGATGGCACCACTTTCACTAAGTAAATAGAATTATTATCCATGAGTAGGATGTCCAAATACTACTTCAGTATATGAAGTTGAAACTATTTAGAAAAATATCAAGTATAATTAATCTGGCTATAAGTTGATACAGAAACTAATTTGCCAATTTGAAAATCTAGGGAGGATTGGATGCATAAAATGAAAGGAAAAGGTCATTTATACCCTTTGTCTAGGTTGTCATCTGTATTGATGTTTACCCTGCAGAACTATTGGTTAATTTCTAACTATATCCAGACCAACGTCTCTCTGTATAAATAGCTATGCATGAACCAACCATTTTATAGGGTTATATCTGCAGATGGTCCAGCTCACTGACTTAAAAAAACTACCACTTTACAACCAGAAAATATCCTCGGCCTTACAATTTATCAGATCAAGTAATCTGTTTCAGACAGCAGCTTGTGAAATATCCACAGTTTGACCTCAGGATCCAGCAGTACTGATGAATAGCCACAAGGTTGTCAGAGACCTTCATCAGTTGGGCTTGCTGAGCAGTTACATCTATTTCTTTGGCAAGCCAATCACACGTCGGGGAATTTTACCTGTAAAACTTGGTCCATTTCATCTAATTAGATTTTTAGTGATGTATATCTTAAGTTCCCTAGAGATAAGACTATCAACTGATTTATGTGACTTGATGACTGATAAACATTTGGGACTTGAGTGTTAACAAAGTTCTAGATGTACGTTCTGTCTATTTTGATCAAGTGAAGTCCTTTAGTAAATCTGTTGGGTATCGTTTGCCTCCTTATCAGTCTCAAGTGAATGACATACTTTAGTTTAAAGAAAATGATGAAAATCATGTAGCTTCTATTACAGCTCCTAGGACAGACACTTATACAGGAAAAGACAGATTAGATGTTGGTCAAATAAATAGCATTTTAATATGCTCATCTTCACTGTGTGTCATGAGATATCCAAGATGTATAAATTGATTCTGAATTAAAAGATATATTAGATAGGAAATGGATAGTTTCTGAAAGACTAAGATCAATGTGTTAATAAAAGTAGCTTACATAAGCATACATAAAACAAGTAAAGGTTTTAGCATCACTAATGTGTTATAGACTTTAGCCCACTCACTTGGTGCTAGGTATTTACTTTCTTACCCACTTCCCACACCACAGAATTGCTAGACGAGGTGATACAGAGCACATGCTTTAAAATCAGATCTCCCATAAGACAGTCCACGCACTTCCCTTTCTACCTCTCTGACCTCTGACAATTTTCACAGTTGTCTGTAGGGTCTGAGCATTTACAAAAACATTGCTTTGAATTTTATTAAGAATTACATACATTAGTACACACCAAGCTTGGCACACTTTAAGTACATAATTGTTTCCTTTTTATGGAATAGCTTAGCCTTTCTCTCTAGTTTAGCTGAGAAAACTGAGCAGCGAAGGGGGAGGCATGGTTTTAACATTCTAAAAGCTATTTTTCTTTGACTCATATAAAATTCTGCCCTTAATATATTTCGGTAAAGGTCTTAACATGGTCCTAGCTGGGAAAAGTACTCTATTTTATTTTTGTAAGTAATTACAATTCTCTCTCTCTCTCTCTCTCTCTCTCTCTCTCTCTCTCTCTCTCTCTCTCTCTCTCTCTCTCTCTCTCTCTCTCTCTTTTGACAAATCTGAAAGATTTCCAGAACCTTTGTGGAAATTCTCACCTTTTTAATAAGAAACACAATGTGGGTGGGGAGCACAGACCTTGGGCAGGTCGAGAGGCATGCATGTAAAGAACAGATTCACTGACAATGGGAACAAAACAGTGTAATAGACCACCAGCGTGTCTCTGCTCACCATCTGACCTTTAATTGAATGATTGAAGGTAAGTAGTTCCTGGGAGAAAGCAAGAGGCCGATTCACTTACCCTGCAGCTTAAAGTAAAAGAGCTTTCCAGAAGCCTTCCCTGCATTAGTGACACCCTCCTGTCACTCCAAGCCAGTCTCAGCACACTAAAATGCCAGAAATAGATTAATGGGGCCCAGACAGACACCAAAGCTGGAGGAGAAGGGGGAGGGGAGGGGAGCAGGAGGGGCAGGAAGGGCAGGAGGAGGGAGAAGACCCATAGCACAGGTCTGAAGGAACATTTTATAAAGTTCACATTTCAAACCAGAAGCTTGTCTACCTTCAGAAATACTATTCTATAGAATAGCAACCTATAGAATACAGTTGTGAAAAGTCCCATTCACTGTACTGTCCTTCTAATACACATACTTCCTGGCATTATACACTGGAGGAATCCCGTAGTAAATCCTAAGAACTGGTAGTCACTGGCAAGGAAGTCATTGGGTATCTGATAGCAGTCGAGCCTAGACTACGCTGATATGAGTGGGGAAGCTGTGTTTATACCACTGTCAGGTTAACAGCTCACACCTCCATACATCATTTGACTGTCCTTTTCAACAAGTGAGTCAAACTGAACTATTTACTTACTACAATTCAGCCATAATTTCTTCTAATCCTCTATAGCTTTCTAAATGTTTACAGAAAAGGCTCAAATGGAGGGATAGTTAAAAGGTTAATCAGCATTCATTTGTGCAAAGTAAAAGAATTTATTTACCAAATTAGAGTCAATATTGTAAACTTATAAAATACATAAGGCATCCTGATATATGTATCGTAATAAAATCATACAAGAGAAAAAAGGAGTAATTTGATTAATGGAATTTAAGCAAATTATGTCAAGATACAAAATATATTAACAGAGGGAGATTAAGTTGAGTGTCATATTGAGATGGATAGCCTTGATGACCGTATGAGGGACAATTTAAGTTGGTGGGGAGAGTCAGATTGTCTCATAGATTTTAGATGCCTTAGGAAAAAGTTGACACAGAGAAATGTATTCACACAAGGAGAACTCTAGATTTTGAAGTGACATAGTGATGAAGAAATGAAGTGAAATGTGGCTTATGAAAGGGTCCTTGATGCCTTCACGATAAGGTGTAAGATCATACACACAATGATGTTGACAAGGAAAAATTTCATGTGGGTTGATGATGCTTGAAGTTGTTTAGACATTTATCAAGCTATTTTATAATCTATTGAGTAGATTGTACAGTGTAAGAAATACTTCCTGGGAAATAGTATTGGATGGACATAGATCATATCATGGATATAAGATGGAAGAGTGAGTGGTCCCAGTCCTTGCTAGACATTGATCCTTACTGACTGCATAATGTTAAGCAAGTTACCAAGACTCCCAAAACTTGTTTAACTCTATGAAATGGAAACTGCACCCAACTTGAAGAATTGTCTGAAGTTAGTGGGTAATGCATATAAACTATCCTGTATATCTGACAATATTTAGGTTGAAAGAAAATAATGTATAATAATGATAAGCTTTCATGCCAAACTTTCTCAGTTTATTCAACTATGTTTTATAAATCATTATTATCGTGCTTGTGAGGATTTAAGCTTCTGGTTGGCGGAGTATGTCTGCTTTATTTGTTGATATAATTTAGTGGCCAGAACATTTTCAGGAGCATACCATTTAATCAATCAATACTTACTAAATTTGAGAATAGATGATTATCAAATCTAGTATATCATTATCAGTACTCATCACTGCCAGAATATTTTAGGAAAACAAATATGGTCCCTCTATGAGAATTATTGAAGAATTAATGGAGGAGAGAGCATCTTTGTTAGGACTAAGTCCTTATACTGACCTAGGTAAATTTATAAAAAACCATGCAACTAGATAGAGTTGAGTTGGTTGGGACAAGTACCATAACTTTGCTGGTAAGTATTTAAAGATATGATGAAGAAAGAGCCAAAGAAGAAGAACAATTTCAGTGAGAAGTAAGGCATTCATAATGTTTAAATTTTTGAGGCTCGGTACTTAGCTTAATTCACCAGAGAGAGTGGTATCAAGAGAAACTCTGTTTTTACAGAAAGGTAAGAAAGTCAATTAAAAATTTGACAGGTGTATATAATACTTGTTACTGTGTTTTTCTATGTTAAGCACAGTGTGAATGGCTTCACAGACATTGTTATTTTGTATCCTTACCAATGGTTGAGTGGGTGGATGTAAGGATTATAGACTCTGACCTGAAATAGGAGACTAATGTGTTCTGCATAACCTGACTGTATAACCTATCTAGGTGTGCTCATAAGAATATTTGGAAAGGTCTGCAGGTAGTTTGAATTACAGAAATTTATGTGACACAACACTTCATAGCTCATTTGAATTTGAGTTTACATTTAAGACATTGTGGAGATGAAAGAAATTTCATAAGAACTCAGATAAATGCTTTGAAGTGAACCATTATAGCAGGCCTGAATGATTTTTTTATTTTTAATAAATACCTTTCAAATTGTTTCATTAAATGGTCATTTGATAGACTTCCTTGTCAGATACCCCTACTTGTTTATTGGCAAATATTTAATTCTCAGAAAGGTTGTCAAAAATGAGATACAGTGAATTCCTCTAGTGGGTGTAGAGATGGACCAATAATAGAAGGGACCCAGGTGATGGTGCTGTCTGCATACTCAAAGCGTCCATGGACACTTGAAGTTATCTTTGCAACTTGATGTGGTTCAAATTTTTCACATGAATTTCCCCCAGAAAATATTAAAATATAATCACCTCAATTCTCAGTGGTTTATTTTCAATTTAAAAAAAATCTAAGTGGTAAAGAACTTTTTAGTACATCCTTAGTTGACTCACAAGAAGAACTTTAATGAATGTCCTTGAAATAGCCCTTTCTCCTCTCACTTATTCCAAGGAGAAATATATCCTTTAAGAAATATATCCTTTTAAAATATCCTGCATTAATAAATATATTCTTTATTGATGAAGACACATTTCTATGTCCTCATATGTCTCTTTGCTTACAGTTTAGTTAATCATGTTATATAATAATGAATGATAAATTGTCATCCAAATTCCCTTTGGGGGATGAATTCTTATAGTTGTACTTGCCTACAAGGTCTCTAGACAAGTATGTCTCTGGAGATCTTGATGAAAAGATCATCCCAGAAGGTAAATAACCAATCGGAGTTCATTGCTATATGAGACAAGATGCAGGTTTATGTCCCAAAGGTCAAAAATCATACAAATCAGGAAAGCCTGTGTTCCAAACAGAAGCATTAGATTTCCCACTATTTCTTAGTCAGTAGACAATAAGGACTACAAAGATAAGTTTCTGGAATGTATCTTCAGTCAAGACTCCATTAGGTAACTGCCATTTTAAGGCATCCATTAAGCTTAAATGTGAGGCTTGTTAGTGGATCAAACAGTTTTTATATAACTTTATCTAAGTTTGAATTTCTGTATTTGGTTGCACATGATTTTCTAAGCTTCTAGGGAAGGGAAGCAAGGAGAGCCCTTCTTCAGATTTGTCACACAATCTCGTCATAATCATTGTCAGACATGTCTACTGCTGCTAGGGTTTGTTCAGTGTTTACTAAAGAGAATGATAGTATGATTGTGGAATATTTGTAATTTAATTCAAAGAGCATGAGCTATGCTCAAAGTATACATTATGATGTAGACTCATAGGCAGCATTCTGCCTCTTAAAAATGTTAGACCTTGAAAAAAATCAGCATTGAAATAACTCAACAGGCAAGTCAAGAACCGTACAACTTGACGCAAAATAGATTCATTTTGGAAGCGTGAATCTCAATGGAGACAATTAAGTACCAGATTGACTTGAGGGTAAAATCAGTGGTACATTTTTTCTGTTTTTCATAATTTATATGCATTAACATTATATCATTACTACAACACCCCTACCTCCTCTCCTCTGGTCTACCTTTTCAAATCCTTCCTCCATCACCCCTTTCTACTCATAGTAGGGGAAGGCCCTCTTTTGAACCATCCCACCTTGGCACATCTACTCTCAATAGGACTAAGCACCTCCTCTCCTACTGAGGCTCAACCAGCCAGTCCAAGTAGAGGAAAGGGATCCAATTGAAGGAAACAGAGTCAGAGACAGCCCCAGCTCCAACTGTCAGACCCATATGACATCCAAGCTAAATATCTGCTACAAACATGTAGAGGCCAAGGTTCAGCCCTGGTATGCTCTTTTCTTGGTGGTTCATTCTCTGTGAGTTCCCATGGGCCCAGGTCAGTTGATTCTGTTGATATTCTTGAGGTGTCCTTGACCCCTCTGACTTGCTCACTTCTATCCCCAACTCTCCCCAAAATTCACCAGCTCTGCCTAATATATGAGTGCTGGGATATATGTAGATAGGTACATCTAACAGATGATGGGGAGCCCCTGGGCTGGTGGTCCAGGGTGCTCCAAGAAAGAAAGTTGAGTAACCCATTAAAAGCAAGTTGATCTCTGCTTCAGTTTCTGTCTCTGGCTTCCTGCCCTTCTTGAATTCCTGCCCTGACTTCCTTCAATGCTGTGCTATACACTGTAAGATGAAATTAACTCTTTTCTTCCCAAGTCACTTAGTCGTGTTATTTTATCACATTAATAGGAAACTTAACTAAGACATTCCTAGAAGCTAAACTAATATTTCCAGGGCATATGGCCCCAAGGAATGAGAATTATAGTTTATGCCACCAAATTAAAAAGTGCCCAGACTAACCTTTGGGTGCTGAGATCAAAGACTAATTGTTTTGAGCCTTGATTGTCAGTGATACTGTGGTCAACATCTTTTGATCCATGGCTTATAGCATCTAGCACTAACTAGAGTGCCGGCAGTAGGAAATGGCCAGTATTTTATCCGAGGGGTTTTGGGTGTCAGGCTCTTGTGCTCAGGGGTTGTATCATTAGCCAAAATTAATGAATCAAGCTTTTAAGTCTCAATACCAATAGCTATACTTTCTAAGCCTAGCAATCTAACCCTCAAAGTCATTTTTTATTTATTCACTATTATCCTGTGAACATGGCAGACAAGCCTGCACCAGCTGCTTGGTAAGAAGAGTGCGCTCAGAGTTGAGGACATGGAGACTATAAGGAAATATTTTATAGTAATGCCTTGACTCCAGTAATAACATGTCCCTGTGTGTACACAAGCTTAGCTGGCACACGGAAGAGGAAGAGTTATATTCAGAAAGAGTGGCAAACTCATGGCTCCTCGTTGGGTGGAACGCATATCACACAGCCTGAGAACAAAGTCAATGCTGAGGGATGGCAGAGGGAATCGGCGACTAGACGCTGTAGCAGCCGACTGAAGGCAGATGCGTATTGCCCTGGAATAAACTCAGGCTCTGTCGTTAAGGATGTAAAGAATCAACAATAACCTCTCAAACTTCCCCTAGCCAGTGAAATTTTGACATGCCTTGGAAGAGAGAAATGAAAAGAAAAGTCACTTTCTAGGTATTGCCTTTGAAAAACAGCTCTTTTTTAGTGTTAGAGATTAGTCCACTAAGAAGAGCTGACATTTCAAATGAGCAGTGGCAGTAATTTAGCCAATAGCATAAAGTAAAGATTGCCCTGTGCACGTCATTCATCTGCAATATAATGTAGTATTCATCCAGACAGGATAGAAGTTTCTTTTTCAAGCAGTTCAACACTCCTCTAATAACCTACAAAAGTGCAATATACCTCCACACATGGCTTTCACGGTGTAGGTTTCCCTTCAACCACCTTAAACAGCAATATCAGCCAGCAAGATATAATACTATTTTAAATAGATAAAATATAACAAATATGCTGCTCTGATAAATAGTATGTTTGGACATTTCTTTTCATAGTGATAATATTAATTTTTATGTAGACACTGACAAATGCCTGAGAGTGTTATCCACAGGGATTTAAAGGGGGAGTTGGAGAGAAAGTACTTGGTGCCAATTTGTATTTAAAAACAAAAACAAGACTGACATTTACTAAACATTTGTGGCATTACATCTCCAAATTTAATCAATATAACAAATGTAACAAGTAGGCACTTTTTCTTATTATTTAGGCAAAGTTATCTGAGTTTAACAGTTAAAAGTATCTTGCACACAGTTAAATGTCTAATGAGAACAAGACAAACCTTAGAACCATGCCTGTATGACAGTGATTTATAAGCTTTTAGCCCAAGGTGCTCCCACTGTGAAGAGCTATTTCTCCATTTCTCCCAATGCAATGAATTCTGTGTACCATAGTTGATGTAGTGGCATGAAGACAGTCAAAATTTAAATGAATGCTGCATTTTGTATGTACTAATATGTGGCCTATACAGTATCCTGGACTGAAATCATAGAAAGGATGTTCTGCTTAAGTGTGTAGGACTTTCTTATATGTTTGTGGTTCAGCACGAGGTGCTGATAGTTTCAGGGTGTAAGTGCAGCTAATTAAAGGGTAACATGTGAAAGTAGATGATGCAGAAAAAAAAAAAAGATCACTTTTAAAGGTTATAAAACCAGAAAGCCAAAGTGCAATTTCCCAGCCATTAACTTACCTAGCAACTGCTCAGCACATTTGGGTCCTTCCTTATCTAATGTACCTAAAATGCAGGGGACTGCATTGCAATATTTGACATAAAAATCTAAAGACTGGTGTTATTTCAAAATTTAGAACCATTTCCTATCACCTTATTTTAAATGTCAGAAAGAAGAGATAACTTAACTTTGGGCGGGTTTTAAATCACTGTGATTTCATTTTACTGATGGCTCAGAATGGAAATGAGTGTGAGTGTATTTCAATGCAGTGGAATAATTCACACCTTCACCCCTCCCAGCAACAAGTAACAGTGCGTGTCTGCAGGCCCTGCTATCCTGAGCTATTGGGCAGTAAACACCTTCTCACCTGCTACTGTCAAACCACTAGTTAAAAACAACCAAGGCTTTCTGCAGGAAGCAACCCAGTTTTCTTGGGTAACAGTCATCCAACAGGAGTTGTGATGAACTGGATAATATAAATGATCTAAGAAGTACACTTCGAGACATTAGAATAAAATTCATCCGTGTTCAAAATCATTTCACACATTTTTCTTAAATTTAAAACTTCAAAAGTTGACACTTCCTTTTCCAGAAATGCTTGCTCTTGTCACCATTATGTATGCTCTCGGTGTGAATGTGGCATCGTGTGTAAATAAGTGTGTTCAGGTGATATCACAAAATGGCATACGCAATGTTAAGAGATCAACTATGATCTACTCTGAGGCCTTCCTGTGATGGGGCACTTTGAATATTTTTATTTCAAAAAAAAACAGAGGAGACATGATAAAATTCAAGTAGTATGGACTGCTGAAAAATTTTAATCCGGCAGCACAGGTACTCTGACCAGAATACAGACATGGTCTCCTTACGCACATTTATCCTGAAAAATGTAGCTAATCCTAGTGAGTAGAAGGAAGAGACCATGTTTGAAATTGATGTCTAGTTGCTAAGAAAGTGGTTCAATGAGTAGGAATTCAGTTGAGAGGCAGTGCAGTGAAATTAATTCTGTGGCAGCTCAGTTACCTCAGCTCAGTGCAGGTTACTAGGCAGCCAAAGCCAGAGAATAAGAAGCTAGAATCTAATGAGAATATCTTGTTTCTTTTTTCTTTCAGTTCGTTTATATGGTAGATTGCATTAATTATTTTTTATGTTTAACCATCCCCCACATCTCTGGGATAAAGACAACTTGGCAAAAGATATTTTTTGATGTGTTCTTGAAATAGGTTGTGAATATTATATTGAATTTTTTTGCATCTATTTTCATAAGGGAAACTGGTTTGAAATTCTGTTTCTCTGTTGAGTCTTTGCATGGTTTAGGTATCAGAGTGTCTGTGAACTTACAGAATGGATTTGACAATGTTCCATCTGTTTCTATTTTGTGGAATAGTTTGAGTATTAGTATTAATTCTTCTGTGAAAGTCTGGTAGAATTCTGCAATAAAACCACATGGGCATGAACTTTTTACTGTTGCTGTTGGGAGAATTTCTTTTGCTATTTATTTATTTGTTTGTTTGTTTGTTTGTTTGTTTGCTTAATGTCCCCCCCCCCCCCGACACAGTCCCTCTTTCCATTCTTCCTTCTTCTGTTCCTCATTTTCTTAGGTATCAACTGACATTGGTACATCAAGTCACTGCAGGAATAGGCGTGTTCTCTCTCACTGAGGCCAGACAAGGCAGTCCAGTTAGAGGAAAGGGATCCAGAGTTAGGCAACAGAGTAAGGAACAATCCTGACTCCAGTTGTTGGGAGATCCAAATGAAAAACAAGCTGCACATCTTCTCTCTCTCTCTCTCTCTCTCTCTCTCTCTCTCTCTCTCTCTCTCTCTCTCTCTCTCACACACACACACACACACACACAGTAGGTATAGCCTATATATGTTCCTTTATTAGTATGCTAATCTCTTGGAGTCCCCAAAGGTCCAGGTGAGTTGATTCTGTTGGTCTTCCTGTGGACTTCCTTTCCCCTCTTGTTCCCTTAGTCATTCCCCTAACCACTCTATAAGACTCTCCAAGGTTTGTCTAAAGTTTAACTGCATGTCTTGGCATCTGTTTTGGGCACCTGGTTGGTGAAGCCTCTCAGAGAATGGATATGCTAGGT
Source organism: Micromys minutus (assembly GCF_963924665.1). Classification (NCBI taxonomy): domain Eukaryota; kingdom Metazoa; phylum Chordata; class Mammalia; order Rodentia; family Muridae; genus Micromys; species Micromys minutus. Next base: position 31,070,004 of record NC_137952.1, read on the forward strand.
TTCTGTCTGCAAGCACAGAGAGTATTAATAACGTGTCAGGAATTGGTTCTTGCCCATGGGATAGGTTTCATGTTGGGTCAGTCATTGTTCGGCCACTCTGTCATTCTCTCTTCCACCGTTGTCCCTGTACTTCTTGTAGGCAGGACAAAGTTTCAGGCTGAAGGTTTTGCTTGATGGTTAGTGTCTATATCTCTCCCTTGAGAGTTCTGCCTGACTACATGAGGTGGGTACGTTAGGTTCCATATTCCCCACTGCTAGGTGTCTCAGCTAGTCACCCTCATAGACTCCCTGGAGCCTCCCTGATCCCAAGACTCTGGCACTTCTTGGAGATGTTCCCTCACCCCAACTTAAAGCTGAAAACTTCCCCAACCCTCTTTTTCTCTCGCTCTACATCTGATTCCTTAACCTTGTTCTCATCCCATCTCCTATCCCACCAAGTTCCCTACCTCCATCCATATCCGGTGTCTATTTTATTTCCCCTGAGTGATATTCAAGCACCCTTACTTGGGCCTTCTTTCTTTTTTAACTTCCTTTGGTCTAAAGAATGTAGTGTGGCTATCCTGTACTTTATGGCTAATATCCATTTATAAGTGAGCACATACCATGAGTGTCCTCTGGAGTCTGAGTTTCCTCCCTTAGGGTAATATTTTCTAGTTCCATCCATTTACCTTCAAAGTCTATGTCATCCTTTTTTAAATAGTTGAGTGGTATTGCACTGTATAACTGAACAACATTTTACTTTACCTGTTCTTCAGTTGAAGGACATCTAGATTGTTTCCAGTTTGTGGCTATTATAAATAAAAATGTTATAAATATAGTATAGCAGGTGTCCTTTGGTATGTTGGACCATCCTTTGGGTATATGCTCAGGAGTGGTAAAGCTCTTTCTTTTCTCTCCTTTCCTTTTCTTTCTTTTCCTTCCCTTTCCTTTCCTTTCTTCTGTTTTTTTTTTAATTTATTTTATTTATTTACATTCCAAATGCTGCCCACTTCCTGATACTCCCAGAGTTCTTTACCTCATCTCCTCTGTGCTCCTAAACTGATGCTCCCATTTTACCCCACCCATCCCTATCTTATCCCTGCCATCAACCCCATTCCCTGGGACATCAAGTTTCTGCAGGATTAAGCACATCCTCTCCCACTGAGGCCAGACAAAATAGTCCTCTGCTACATACATGACTGTAGCCACAGACCAGCCCATGTATGCTCTTTGGTTGGTAGGTTAGTACCACAGAGCTTTGAGTGGTCCAAGTTAGTTGATACTGCCATTCTTTCTATAGGGTTGCAATCCCCTTCAGCTCCTCCATGCCTTCTCTTAACTCTTCCATAGGGGTCCCAGACTTCAGTTTAACAGTTGGTTGTATCTGCATCTGTCTCAGTCAGCTGCTGGTAGAGCCCCTCAGAGGGCAGCCATGCTAGGCTGCTGTCTGCAAACACAACATGGCATCAGTAACAGTGTTGGGGTTTGGGGCCTACACATGGTATGGACCCCAGGTTGGGCCAATCACTTTTCTTTCAGTTTTTGCTAAATTTTGTGTACTACATTTCCTTTAAACAGGAACAATTCTGGATGAAAATTTTTGAAAATGTGTGGGTCAACTGGGGCCATGTCTATTTACCAGAGGTGATCTCTTAAGGTTTCTTCTCCCCACCCTTGAGCATTTTGGCTAGCATTGCCATTGAGTCCTGGGAGCCTCTCACTTCTCAGTCTCTGGGATTTTCTAGAGGTTCCCCTGACTCACACTATTGAATATTTCCATTCATCTTTCTGGCCCTCTGAGCTTCTCTCCTGACCCTTCCCTTCCAGGACCTCATCTTTCCTCCCACTTTTCCCATCCTCATCCCTCTCCTACCCAGGTCTTTGTCTCTCTCTCTCTCTTTCTCTGCCTCCCATGCTTAATTTGTTCCTTCTTCTAAGTGCAATTAAAGTTCCCACTCCTAGACCTTTTTTCTTGTTAAGCTTCATAGGGTCTGTGACTTGTATCATGGGTATCCTGGGTATTTTTGCTAATATCCAATTATGAGTGAGTATATACCATGCATGTCCTTTTGAGCCTAGGTGACCTCACACAGTCTGAAGTTATCTATTTCCATCCATTTGCCTGCAAATTCATGATGTCCTCATTTTTAATAGTATTTTATTTTATAAGTGAACCATGTTTTCTGTATATATTCTTCTACTGAGGGACATGTGGGTTGTTTCCAGCTTCTGGCTATTACAAATAAGGCTGCTACGAACATAGTGGAACACATGTTCTTATGGTATAGTTGGCATCTTTTTTATTTGCCCAGGAGTGGTGCAGTCAGATCTTCATGTAAAAGTATTTTCAATTTTTGGAGGAACCACTAGGATGATTTCCAGAGTAGTTATACTAGTTTATAATCCCACCAGCAATGAAGGAGAGTAAGTTAGAACTATTACCATTATTTTTCAGAAACTTCCAAATAGATGAATAATCCTGAAGGATGGAGAGCTGCTAATATCTAGGTGTTTGAAGATAACAAGCTAGTGCCCTGGATTCCACAGCAAGCCATTCTGAGGATTTAAATATTATTCTTTTGGGCCTTACAAATTTCTAAATGTAAAAAGAATGGTAGGCTAAACACAGAAGTGGACAGTAAATGCCTGGCCAGATGCCCAAAGATAACAGAAGGTAAATTTTGACTCACAACCTGCAACAACTTGTTCACCACAATCACAGAATTCCACATTGTCAGGACCACAGGGAGGCTCAAATAGGCATGGTTTCTTGGAATCTTCAGTTTACAGTTCACTTCTCGGTCTATCATGAACATTTTGTCTATGTAAAAGTCAAATATTGTCTTTGTCCCAATGTTCCAGATCAGGTTGAGAAGGCAGAAAAGTAATTTTCCAGAGAGAAAAAAATAAATGGGAATTAAGAGAAAAAAAATCTGTCTCCCAGTCACATGAAATACATTAGACATCACGATCTCAAACATAAAGATAGCATGACATGAAGAAGGAAAAAGAGTGGTTGAGAATAGCAAGCATCTCAACTAAGGAAAAGCACCCTGCTAGTGCCATCATACTTCATTTAATGACACTGATTGCTTATTTGCCCCATCAGTAAATAGCCCTCTAAGCATGACAGTCTAATTCAGATGAGATTGGAGGCTTGAGTAGGCAAACAGGCAAAACAAATTTGTATCATAGAAGAACATAATGACTTTTGCCTCTTGGGGCTCTCTTCTTATCACACAGGATCCCAAGCATCTTAGACAATTTTCAAGGTATCTAAATATAATGCATTTAAGAAATATGTAAAGAGATAATTAGAAATATTACCAGAGGAATTTTGAATTTAGCTAACTGAAGTGCACAGTTGTCACTGCAGTTCAAGGTGTCAGCATCTTTGCTGAGTCCCTAGGGTGTTCTCTCAGAAGTAAGAATTATGAACACAGAAATTTACAAGATGTATAAAGTATAAAGCACAGATGTAGTAAGATATTCCTGGTATATTCATTTCCCTCAATGATGAAGGGTTAGTAATGATATTTCTTTTCTTTACCTGTGAAACCACTTGTTTTTAGATTTTTTATTTATGTCTTTATCTCTTATTTTTTTAAAAAATAAGTTATGTATTTGGGTGATTTGCATGCATGTAGTTCTATTCAACACATATATACCTGGAATGCCAAAGGCAAGAAGAAGGCATTTGATCCCCTGGAATTGAAGTTTTTGAATAGATATGAACCACCATGTGGGTTCTAAGTATTGAACCCAGGTTTTTAAATACTCAGTCACTTCTCCAGCCCCTAGTCATCTCATTGATATCAGTTCTTAGAGAATTTCACACAAGATATTATGATCATATTTATACTTCTCCACCCTACCACAACTGTATGCCTTATTTTGCTATTTAAACCCATCCAATGCAGTTGGGACTACCCATATATTTAAGGAGGTATGGCTTCGTCAACCAAACAGAAGCCTACCCTAACAGTGCCTTGGCTTGGGGTGGGAACTCAAGGCTATCTTCTTTTCCAATAATAAGATTACATCTAATTTGAGCATGTCTAAGCCCTAACTATGCTGTCTCCAGTGCCATGAATCGATGTGTGTAACTGCCTTGCTATATACGCAGGACACTATTTCCTGTGTCCGTGAACTGCCTCCATCTCTTAACAACTTTTTCATGATCTCTGCATGGGAGGAAGAAGCAGGCTATAAATGTCTTGTTTAGCGTTACATTCCACAGTTTCCTAGTCTCTGCACCTTGACATGTTGTGAATCTCTGAGATAATCAACGTTAGCGGAAAAACAAAACCTCTGATGCCAGTTGAAAATAGGGAAAACGAAATTTGCAGCTCAATGGATGGAGCTGAAAAGCCTCATTCTGGGCGAGGAAACTGTGGCCCCCAAAAATAAATGTTGCATGTTTTCTCTCATTTGTGGCTATTAGAGTTGAGTTTTCAGTTATGTGTGTTCCACTGGGAATTTCCATAGGGGAAACAATAAGTAAGGCCCTATGCAAAGGTGGATTTCAATGGAAGGGAGAAATAAGGGAAAAAGAAGGGTTATGTGTGGTGAGAGTTGGAAGTCAGAATCGAGATGGGACAGGGAAAGAGAAGTGACACTAAAGAAATTTTGAAAAGGACATATGGAAACTTAATTTAGTAAAAGCTTTTTTTTTTTTTTGGTGAGCTAAAATGAACACTTCTTTAATTTACTTTTCTCATATCACAACATAGAAAACAATATGTGAATCATATATTAACATGCACATTTTCACAGCAATGTTCAGTTACATTTATTATATTATTATTATACATTTCAATCGTGTGCCTGAAACAACGCTTGGCATCAGTAGTCAGGGCACGACTTTAGCACGCTCCTCTCAGCGCTTCACCAGCACTGAACCATCCAGATTGATGGCATCCAGAAACAATGTGAGAAAGCACTCAGGCACTGAAGAAAAAGAGAAAATTTTGGAAGAAGGGAAACAAACATTTACAAATTAGAATGTGACATTAAATGTGGCTCTTATAAGGCACAGTGAACACATTGACACAATTAGAGGACTTGGAGAGATTTGAGAACAATAAGGAACTTTGAATATCAGACTTCTGCAAATATTTGACTGTCATGAATGACTCTATAGCAAGGGGACAGTGGCATTCAACTGAACCTCATCTGACTCAGCAACTATTTCCAGAAAAAGAACTTTTAGAGTTTTGAGAGCTCAAAGGTCAGTTGGAAAGCTAGAACATATTGTAATATGTTCTTGGTAATATGTAATATGGATTATAGCACTGTTATATACTTCAGCTAAGCCCATGACAGCATAAAGATATATCTTCCTTCTGAGTTTGTCAGGAAGACAATTACGTGTAATAACAAACCTTTAAGAAGGTCTGAATGGTATCTGAGAGCAAAGCGAAATTTTTTCATTTCTAGTTGATGACTTATCGTTGCTTTAGAAAATGGAATTCCGGTATGAGTTTGGTCCTCAGGGCATCTAGGCAGATCTTGTGAAATACTTATGCACTGCACCGAGTCAGCCTCATTAGAGACTGGACACATAACATCCCTGAGTTTTACTCTGATTCCTGTCTTGTGTCTCACTCTAAAAAGTTGAGTTAATGTGCCTACAGAGACAACACCAGATGCTTTGGTGCAAAAGGTCCATGTTGGCACTTGGTATGGGCTTGGTTAAAAATTATTTTTTTTTCTAATCTGAAAGAAAAGATGTGGTACTCCAAATTCCATATCTCCCTGAAACAACAGTTTTATGAAGTCATTTCTATTAGTAACAATAAAGAAAGCAACAAATTAAGGCATACTTTAAATGTATTGATGGAAAAATCATGTAGATGAGTCAGGACGTCAATACTGTGGCCTCATTTGCTCTGTGTGATGTTCTTTAATTTGGGATGCTAAACCATTAGATGGTTTAGAGTAAAGGGCATTTCCACAAAAGGCATGTGTAGCTCTCAGAAGTGGATTATCCATGAAGTCAGGGATTTCCTTTCTTTAGGAACTTCCCTGTTTCTTTGGTAATTTTCAAAATCCACAATAAATAATAACCATCACATTATATACCATGAGGTACATAATAATGGTAATAGTTATATTTGTTAACAACATTTTCTTAATCATGGTAAAATCATAAGGTCCCCAATAAATCATTACTTTGAATAGATTACTTTTTCTAAATGATAGGTAATTCCTTGGAAGCATCCTATGATACTTTAAACCTCAGCTCCATGTTTCCTTACCTATGGTCTTCTCTGAATATAATCCCCTTCTTTCTCACAAACATACATTAAGAACATAATATCAGTCATTTCATGGACTGGACCCTGACTCCTCCTTGGATTCAATCCTTCCAGTGTTCATGAAGTTCTGTTTCCCTCACCTTTGAGACACTTGGATTCTACCTTCATCTCTATTGAATACCATGTATACAACAAAATGATACTTCATGAAGCCAAAATAGAAGGGGTAGCAGAAAACAAAACTCATTCCATTGCTTTTTTTTTTTCAATTATATCAAGGATAAGTAAAACTCTAGATAACAATTTTGAGTGAATCACTTAAGACATTGGGAAACCTATCGTAGGCTAATATCTGAACATTAAAAAGCCAAGTAAGACTCTCTTTAGAATAGAGGAGTCTGTGGGATTAATTAATTCAAAATAAAAATGTTTAATATCTTTTTCATAGGTGATATAGAAACTAAGAAGAAAAATAGAAAAGTAAAAAATGAGCTTTTTTTAAAAAATTGTGCCACTAATAAGAATGACTGTGTAGACTTCTCATGCATAATAACCTACTAATTTTCACATTAATCTTAGGAGTAGATGTTTAATAATTTTGAAAAAAAAATAGTTTTAGCTTTTTCAATCAATAATAAAATGACCCTAGAACATGATTTCACCTCCTATACAGTATGCAAATTTAGATTTAATGGTAAGTTTTTAACACTGGCCACAGAGCAAGGTGCTCCCAAAACACCTTCATATCAAATCTGAGGTACTAGAAATAAAATATATGAGAGTGTCAAATCTTTTGGTTAGGAAAAAAATAGGAATCTCTTTATGGTGTTTCAGTGCTATAGATGCAAAGTTTAGTGTGTTTAGTGAAAGAATCCCTTTGCAGTTCACACATGTGGACTAAGAGCCACACTCAGTTAGGACCGGTAGAGCTCAGAGTTGTGACATAAAAGAACCATAAACAAGCAAGCATAAATCTGGCACTTGCTTTCTGAGGGAATTCATCCAATTTGCTTTTGTCCAGAGCTGTGGACATTATTCTTAAATGATCAGCTGCACATTTGAACTCACAGTGGTTGTGACAGCATGCAGCAGACTGGAGCATGCTCAGACCAGACAAAATGGAAAGAGGAGGTAGGTATGGAATTCCAGGTCAACTGGGAAAGGGAGGGTCAGTTTTCTGTCAGGGTGTGGCCCTTGCTGTTAACCAGGGTCCAGGGAAGGATACATATTTAAGAGTACATGGACAGCAGAAAATTCATTTGTTTTTATTTTTGTTTTCCTGAGTAAAAAATTAACACAAAGTTATGTGAGTAGAAAAAGTGTATCTAGGAAAAGTAGAAGGAACAAGCTATGTAGTACAAAATTATCGAGGTACTAATAACAGGAGAAAAAGTAATCACTTAAAATATAGAAAATTTACATCAGTCTAAAAATAGTTTCAGAGAAGTCAAGAGAAGAAGAATTTGTTCCATTTTTTCCCCTTACAATCTGCTATTTGAATACATCCATGACCAGCATAAAAGTGGGAAGAAATTCCAATTGCCTAACATGATTTTGCTAATTTCAGGTAATGAAACCAGTAATTGCTGGAATCTGTGTTCTTTGATTCTGAAATTGCACAAGGACCTTCAAACTTCCTCCGAGGGCTACAAGTGTATAAGTAGAGTTGATTAAGCATGTGTGTGAGAGCCTCTGCAGAGAGCTAAGCAGAGGGATGGAAATGCCTGCCTCACCCTGGTCCTCATGGCCGACCTGAAACTCTGTGCTATAGTGAACACTGGGAGGGAAGGATTTCTTTTTCTCCAATTCACAAGGAACAGATGGGTGTGTCATTTCACCGGAATGAACAAGTAAAGTTTGAGTGGAGAAAGTATGTTATTGCACCTTTCCTGCCCTCTAAGGAGTTAGAGTCCTTTGCTAAGATAAAAGGCACCAATCCCCAAAGCATGAACGCTGGAGGTTCTTTTATTTTCTTTCTCCTGTAACTGACTATACTTGTCTAAGGAGATCGCAGCTGTTCAAAATGAATGCCAAGCTAACCTAATTTAGCAAAACATTCCTAGAGATTGATGGTGGCTTCTTCAGCGAAGTCCGAGTCACAAAGCATATTACCTCATTCATCAAAACATATTCTATTAGATGGAAACGTTTTCTGAGGGCGAAAACAAATACCAAAAACATTATTCCTAACATATTAAGTATTTATATAAATTATGGTTCATCGCATTTTCTTTAATTTATCTTCTAAATATGAACATCCAGGAGTGAAATTTAAAGGGATAAATGTGTATGTGACAACAGTCCCATCTTTATCTAAATAAGTGGCCTTTTTTCTTTAGTCTATTTCATTTTTCAGCCTCACATATTTTTATGGAATCAATACTGTTTTAAAACTGCCATTCATTGTGAATGTTTATATCTCTTTAACCATTACCCTTTTCTTTTAAAGATTTGCTGGTCTTGAGATCAAATACAGTTGTTGGGGGTGGGAGGAGGTGTCCACTACTAAGGTTTAACAGAGGATTTGCCATTCTGCATAAGTCTCCAGAGCTAGAGGGACCCTTCCTTATTTCTGTAGCTTGGCTATAGACAATACCTCTATTACCTGCCATTGCTAGTCAGTTGAGATGCCCCTAAGACACTGACACAGTCATGGCTTAGGCTGTTCTGTGATGCTAAACAAGTCCTAGCATTCATCTGGGGCTCATTCCTAACTCATGATGCTTTCAAATGAGATGCATAGATCCAAGTCTCCCTAAACATCTGCTGATCTGCTTCTTGTGAACCTTAAGTTAGTTCTCTCACAATTAGGAAGGACTCAACATGCCTCTCATTAGTTTAGCACCACCCATCACAGAAATGCTGTGGAAAGCACTAGGTACCTGAAGTCAAATGACTTGGTTGATGCTGTCTCCACCACTTACTAGTCCGGGACCTTGAGCAGAGCTCCAAATCCAGATCTCAAAATCCCTTTAAATATCACCTTACCCACCTGTCAACAGGTTAATGGTAACTTGGACTTTTACATGGGTGAACTAAGTTATCAAACAGCATGGACTTTGTAGAGCATCTTTCCTGAAAAAAAAAGTTTACAGGTATTCTCCCCAACTTATAGCAAAGATATTCTTAAAGCATTGTGATTTACGTTGATGTTTTCTCTAAGTCATGTTTCCAACCTGAAAAAAATAGGTGGCAAAGGAATAACTTTAGACTTAGCAGAATGATCAGAAACAGGAAGACTTGTGGGTATTTGAACATTACCTTCTTCCTTACAAGTTGATTTTTTAAGCAAACCAGACCTCAGCCTCTAGTGCCTAATTATTCACTTGTTGAATGACAAAAATAATATAAAATTGTAATATAAGATCTTTATCAGATTTGACTCTAACATGTACGTTTTTCAATTATTAATCTTTAACGCATTAAAATTTGATTGAGCTCCCACTCTATGCCAGCTTTTGTTCTAAGTGTCTTAGATATTTTACTTTTGGGGTCATTGTTCCTACAATTATTGTGTTATTATATGTAATGAACTTGAAGTTAGGAAAGAAAGAATTCATAACTATTCACTTACTTCATTATGTGGCTTAAACTTTTAGAGTCTTGGCAGGTTATTTCCTGTACAAGTATTTTCTGTTTTAAAATTGTATCCTAATTTAGTTACAATATTCCATGAAATTGGACAGTTTTCTGCTTGTGCTGTGAAAATGATTTATTGTGGGAACCGGAAAATACTATATTTTCTCCTCTATAGATTTTCTTCAAATCTCTGATTCTGTGAAATAGGGGTGTTTCCAGAAGGCCTGGAAGTCAGTACTTAGATTATAAGTTTTCTGTGTAAACATGGCGTTGTGATACATATCTGTAATACCAGCACTCGGTAGGTGAGATAGGAATCCACGGTTATATAAGCCTACCATATCAACTCGGGGCCAGCAAGCAGTGCATAAGACAGTGTGTCCACAACAAAAATGGATAGATGAGTGGATGAATCCATACTTCTACATGAGTTTAGAAAATGAATTTCTTTCTGTCTTCTTACTTACATGTAAGATGAGAAAGAATAATAGTAATTACTTCCTGAAATAGTTGTTGGAATAAATGAATTATTATTCATAGCATGAATAGAATAGAGACTATAGCCAGCACTCAAAATAATTCTAAAGCAGATAAATAGTTTTTAATTTAATTATACGTGTGAATGCTGCTGTTTTATAACAACTGAATCAGTATTCCATTGTGTCCCACAAATTTCCCCACAAGCCCCAGAAGTCCTGTTTTTCCACCAATTAGTAACCTGCAACAAGTTCACATTCCCTTTCTTTGAAGTAACATCAATACCACATATCCATGTCCTCCCCTCTTAGACTCTAAAGAGTATCACCAGGATAGTCACCAGCAAGAAATGAAGCCACACTCTTTCACTTTTTCCTGTAAATGAGCCTATTTCTGTAGGACATTAACTGGAGATGCTATAATTTTTTCTAGTATTTATTGAGATGCATATTGGCTGTAATTCAATAAATATTTAAAATGACAGAAACCAAAAACCATAGATAAAGCATCCCAGCTGAATACTTTGCAGATTTCAAACACATCACTTTCCTCTCCCTCTCCACTCTTTCTCTCAATCTGATATTCATTCTCTTTACCATCTCTGTTTTTCCTTCATATTAGAAACGTTTCTAGGCTGAGAATCTTTTCCTACTACCTTGCTTTACATAATGATTTCACAAATGTTTAATTGGCCTCAGACCTATGCCCAAGTAGTTTATAATTACTACTGTAGTAATTTAAGTTGTGACTGAGAGTTTATAGCCTCCATGTTGTGTATACTAGTCTTTCACATTTAAAATCATTATATATCAATTAATTATTAAAGTTAATGTTAGTAAAGTTTCATTGAGTTTATATTAAATCCCAAGTGTTAGATAAATCACTTTATATGTTATTTAATTTATATAAATCTTATCAGGTAATATTGTTTCTTGACATTTCCTTACAAGAAAACTGATATTCAGAAAATCCTAACTATATTCACATAGTTGTAAAATGCCAAGAGTATTATTTCAATAAATATATATAATTAACCAATTCTTAGCATTATGTCTTTCTTTTTCTATTTAAATGTTTTACTAGAAATAAATATTGTTTAGATTACACACAATCTTTTTCATGACAAATATACTTATGAGAAATCAAGTTAAAATAAGGAAAGAATTACTTTGCATTCAGGTTTTATTGCACAGAAGCAAGATCTGTTTGCTTTGGGCCTAACATTGGAAGAAGAACAGAAAATTTCTACTTTATGAAAGCTAGAAAGTAAATCAAAAGAGAACATAGCCAGCCACATTTGTTTCCAAAATCATGCCATGAGAGATGAAATTTCCTATCACTGCCACCCTCCAAAAGTTTAGTCTTTGAAGAGCATCAGTGGTTGAAGACTAAGTCTCCAACTAATGTGCCTTTTATAGAACATTAAAAAACCAATAATGATAACTTGTGATAGAGTATATAGCACCAAAGATGCCTTCCTGTCACAAGGAACTAGGAAACCAAAACAGAAAACACCCAAAACAAAACCTAAACAGCACTGTTGAACCCTTGTTTATGATGACTGAGTAAAGATGCAGCACAAAAGGGTATCTCAAGACTCTCCCAGTACTCCTCCTGCCCACTCATAACTAGTGTTTGTTAAAAGAAAGATGGAAACTCAAGGGGAAAACATTGCACTAGTCTGAAGAGTCAGAAATCAAGGCACAGAAAGGGAATGTAACGAGTTGGATGTTATGGGGCCAAGTAGAAGGCAGAGAGGACAGGAGCAAGGAGCCATGTCACACGTCTCTTGAGTCCTGGAAAACAAAGGAGCACACAAGATCATAATGAACAGCTGGATGATTGAGCTTATCCTGCATGAGCTCACAATAAACTTTTGGTCAGGCAAAGTGCAAAAACCTTAGGCTATAAATGGGACCTCATGAAATTGCAAAGTTTCAGGAAGGCTAAGGATACTGTCAAGAAGACATAATGTCAGCCAACATATTGGGAAAGGATCTTTACCAATCCTACAACTGATAGAGGTCTAATATCCAATATATACAATGAACTCAAGAAATTAGACTCCAGAGAATCAAAAAATACTATTAAAAATGGGGTAAAGAGCTAAACAAAAAATTCTCAACTGAGAAATACCAAATGATCGAGAAGCACCTAAAGAAAGGCTCCATATCCCTAGTCATCAGGGAAATGCAAATCATAACAACACTGAGATTTCACCTCACACCAGTCAGAATGGCTAAGATCAAAAACTCAGATGACAGCAGATGCTGGCGAGGATGTGGACAAAGAGGAACACTTATCCACTGTTGGTTGGGTTGTAAGCTTACCACTCTGGAAATCAGTCTGTTGGTTTCTCAGAAAACTGAACATAGTACTACCTGAAGACCTAGATATACCACTTCTGGGCATATACTCCAAAAGTGCTCCAATATATAACAAGGACACATTCTCTACCATGTTCATAGCAGCCTTATTTATAATAGCCAGAAGCTGGAAAGAACCCAGATGTGCTTCAACAGCAAATGGATACAGAAATTGTGGTACATTTACACAATGGGGTACTACTCAGCTATCAGAAACAATGATTTCATAAAATTTCTAGACAAATGGATGGAACAGAGTATCATCTGAGTGGGGTAACCTAATCACAAAACATTGCACATAGTATTCACTCACTGATAAGCTGACGCTAGCCAAGAAAGCTCTGAATACCAAAGAAACAATTCACAGTCCTTATGCAGCTCAAAAAGAAGGAAAGCCAAAATAAGGATGCCTCATTTCTACTTACAAGGGAGAACAAAACATTCATAGGAGAAAATACATGGTCAAATAGGGGAACAGGGATTGAAAAAAAAAGATCATTCAGAGGCTGCTTCACCCGGGGATCTACCCCACATGCAGTCACCAAATCCAAGCACTCTTGCTGATGCCAAGAAGTACTTGCTGGCAGGAAGTAGATAGAGATGCCTCCTCAGGGATTCTGCCAGAGTCATACAGATACAGCTGAGCATGTTTGCACCTAACCATCGTTTTAAACACTGGGATCCCAAGGTGCTAAAGAAAGGACTGAAGGAGCTGAAAGGGGTTGCAACCTCATGGGAAGAACAACATTATCAACCAACCAAACCTTCCACATTTCTCATAGACTAAATCTCCAACCATTGAGCACAAATTGATTGACCTATGGCTCCGATTGCATATGTAGCTGAAGATATCAGTGTCTGGTATCAATGTGAGAAGAGGCCTATGTTCCAGTGAGGGCAAGTTTTCCCAATCTAGGGGAAGCCAAGGCACTGGTGGAGATCGTGATTAGGAGAGAATGCACCTTCATGAAAACAAGTGGAAAGGGAAGGAGGATGGGAGCAGGGAAGGGGAAAACATTTCAAATGTAAATACAGAGAGTATCTAATAAAAAAAGAAGAAGAAAAAGAAAATGTCCCCACCACTGCTTATGAGTTCAAGGCTCTTCCCCACTTTCTGTTCTATTAGATTCAATGTATCTGGCTTTATTTGGAGATCCTTCATTCACTTGGACTTGACCTTTGTGCAAGGTGACAAATATGGATCTATTTTTATTCTTCTACATACACAATACCAGTTAGACCAGCACCATTTATTGAAGAACCTTTCTTTTGCCTATTGTATATTTTTGGCCATTTCTTAATAGCCGATTTTTCGTAGTTACTTAAACAGTAATTAAGATTTAACTAAAGCAATTTAAACAAGAAAGGGGTTCTTCTGGTTCATAGTCCAATAGTATAGCCTTTTATGCAGTGAAGTCAGGCAACAGGACTGATTGATGAGAAAAATATATTTGAAAAATTTCAGTGTGAGGTTCCTTCCTGTCTTTGACCATTTATGCTGCCAGAAGAAAACACACACATATGCTTCATATTTTAATGTGCCTTAAAAAGCACTCTAGATGGGAAACTGCCCACCTTCCTGCTGTTAGATTCTATTTCCTATCAACAACTCAAATTATTACTTACCATGCTTCATTGGTGCTGCTCTTAGGTTCAACCAGGCAACTCTCTGGGCCCTGTTCTCTTTTCCCAGAAGTCATAGCTTCTCTTCTAAGTTCTCTATCCCATGGCTGCTCTCTCCCTGTCTTTCTCTTCCTCATGGTCCAAAATCCCAGAAAACCTAAACCTTGCTTATGTCTCTTCTCCCCAGCTATTGGCTGCTGGCATCTTTATTTAGTAAAATGTACTGGGACCCATTTCCTGAAGGCTATGTACTGACTCCAAATCTTGGAGGTCAGCTCTTATCTTATCTTATCTTATCTAATAAATGGTAAAAGGCAAAACCTCAACAGCTGGACACGTTGCTTCTGGAGTCAGAAGTCCTAGAGAAGTGAATGTTTTAAGCTTGCTTTCTCCCTTCTATTCATTCTGACTTTCTATCCCATGGACTCTCCCTGCCTACATTTAAGGAGGGATTTTAAACTTTAACTATCTTATTCCAGAACACTTTTTTAAACACATTTTTTTCATTTAATGAAATTTTAGGTCACATAAGCAAGGTAACATTTATTCCTTCTCATCCTCTGGCACTGGGTCTGTGGGCCACTCCTCTACTGTGGCACTGTTGCTCTCTGGGGTGGTGTTACTGTCACTTGTCCCTTCTACCTCTGTGCTGTCACTGCCCTCCTGCCCATTCTCATTGTCCTCGGGTATAGATGTACGTGCCTTCTTCACCATGTGCTGGCTCTCTGCTTTGTCTTCAAGGTGTGTCTCCCCTGTCTCCATCAAAACGTTCTCCTCATCCTTCTCAGCTTTGTTCGAGACTTGCTCTTCCTCCTTCCTTGGTTTGATGCTGCCTTGACTGTGCTCAGCTTGCTCTGCGGCCTCCTTCTCCCTCTCCTGCTGCCTTTTTAAAGCATGCTCAGGTGTGTTCTTTCAAGGTGAATTGGAAATCTCATCAAGGTGACAGTCAAGATCCACCGTCACTGCCATGTTTCCTAGAACAGGGGTATACATTAAGGAAGCAGAAAGCACATCAATTCAACCTTACAACCCACATCTTGAAGTCCAAAACAATTTATGGTGTTACATATCAAAGAATGTACTGGGATTAAAAATATGTGGTAATCAATAAAACATTGTTGCTCTAACAAAGGTGTGAATGTACCTCTTTAATTTATCACTGCTTAAAATTTGGTCCTTTCACATAGATTAAACATCAATGAAGCCTACTTAATCATTTAAAAGGTCACAAAGTTCCATATTATGGTTAGTGTTACTTGTTAACTTGATGAGACCCTGGCATCATAGGCTTCCACACCTACTTATGAGGGATTAATTATTCTCTAGGCAAGCCTGTGAGGAATGGTGTTGGCTAAGATAATTGAAGTGACAAACTTCACACTAAAAGTGAGCAGTATTGTTCTGGTGCTTTGTGATACACTGTAATAAAAAGAGATCTAGCTAAGCACAACCATTGTCCCTACCTGTTTTCTCATTGTGGGTGGAATGTAATCAGCTTCTTCGGTCTCTGCTGCCTGGAATTCCCTGCCATGATGGACTTTCCCCCTCTGAGCTGTGTTTTGTCAAGGTATGCTATCAGAGCAACTAAGCCACTCCAATTTGAGATCTCTCTAAACTCAAACTGCTGTGTTCTAAGCATGATGTCCAAATTAAGAATGTTCAAAATATTCAACTATAAACTGTATGCAGTAGGAACCATAAACAAGAACAAGGTAGTGTGAGGTATTGATTACCTTTGTCCTTTGAGTTCAAAATGCACCCAAGCAGCTTACTTGGGAAGAGTCATAAGTGAATTTGTAATTAGTTGATGGATTTTAAAGTAAAGGAGACAAGAAAACCCCAAGATCTGAAAATATCATAGTGACAAATGGTCCTTGAATGGGGGGTCGGTGTCCTAGCCTTGTTCAGGACCAAGAATCTTAAATTATTTTCTTGAATCAGTGAAGAAAGTGATCTAGTAGAGATAGAATGACAGCTAGGCATGGCAGAAGGAGAAAGCAAGATATCCAAGAAGAATGAGGAACTGACTCATTTGTCCCTTGGCTCACTCACACTGTGTTGCAGTTTGCCAGTGACTGTTCCTTCAATCAGACCCAAAGCTATAGATTGGAGACTTTAGGGATGCATTGGATAAATTCTGTATCTTACCATGGAACATTTTATCTCTCTTTCATTAAAAACATAACAACCATCTCTTCGGTTCTGACTTTCGATGTGAGATCAACTAAGTTAGAATTCAGAATAACCCAATGTGTCTCCACCCATACCAACCCCTTTCTCCCTGAAGGTCCCAGATTAGGATACTAAATTGCAGACCACTCCATAGAAGTACAAGGCAGACAAACACAAAGAATAACCACAGCTTCCCAACTCAAACTCTGAGAACTTTTCTTTAAGTGATCTAAAATAGAGTAGGGCTCACTTTTAAGTATGAATAAAGCTTGGATGTTTTGCCTATTGTGTAAGACTGCAATGGACTCATGACAGTAGATAATTTAAGTATCAAATGAATGCAACCATGTGCTGTTCAATAATGATATGACACTTTTTTTCAAGCAAGAGTAGCAGAAATGCCATAGACTGTCAAAATTTTCTCCACTTGGGAAGAGAAACACAACCAGAATATCAGTTAAATGGAAACAGCAGTCATGTAAAATTGTTTCATGGGTGAATCTTACAATCAACACTCAACTAGGTGACCAGATACATATGAACGCAAGGAATAGGGTGAAAGGTGTCACACAAAAGGCTATGGGGCTGATTTCTATATAGTTAGCTAATAAGGACAATTAAACATTGTTTCTTCATTCACTTGAAATATTTTATGTAAAACTATCCACCTTTTTAATTTAAGTTTTGTTGATTCTTTGTGAATTTCACATCAGGCACCCTAATTCCACTCACCTTCCTGTCCCACGTTTACCAGGCCTTCACCCTTTCAAACTCCCCCACCCACAAAGAAAAAATATCTATTGTAGAACCTGTAGTGTGTCACAACATGCCCCACAATATATACTTATGCCCACATATCTTACATTGCAAAGTTCATTGCAGAGACTTCTGGCTTCTACATTCTTATTACTGGATCCTCAGCCAAGACGCCTCTTGGATATCCTGTTGATGCCCTGTGTCATGAAGATTCTGCAGCTTTGGAACTGTAGATAATATTTATTTACAACAAAAACAATGAACGGTGGACAGGTTTGCCTTGGTTATATTATTCTACTTTATGTTACATTTTTCAAGAAATTTTCTTTATTCTTGAGAACTTTGTGTGTATATATAATGAGACATTTGGCTATCTATCCCACTTTCCCTACTCAGTCCTTTCATTCCCAACCTACATCCGTTCCTTCTCCTGTTTTTAACTGTGCCTCTGTGTGCCATTTTTTTTTTTACTAAGTTATTTATTCCTTCTACATCCTGATCTCAGCTTCCCCTGCCTCCTCTTTTCCCAGTCCCTTTTTCCCACCTCATATCCAGCTGAAACGGAGAAGCTTCTCATAGATATGGGGCAGCCCTGGCATACCAAGACGCAGCAGGTTTATATGCAGCTTCTCTTCCACAGAGGCTAGACAAGGCAGCCCAGTTAAGGGAAAGGGCTCTGAAAGATAGGAGCATGAGCTGTCTAGTATGTTATTATTAATAATCATAAATCCCTATCTTTGATGAAGCCACAAATGTGAGCTGGTTTATACTATTAGCTTGAAAAATAGTTCATCGCTGTTTGTTCCTTAATTTATAACCTATTTTGAAACTTGAAGGGTCATCACTAAAGCACAATTCTAAACTCCACTGCAGTGATATCAATGCTAATGGGGAGCTAAATGGCATTGTTAGCTACAGCTCATTTTGCAGTTATAATTAGGGGCAGGGAGACACGGGCCTGTATGTCAGAAACTTAATGGGAAACCCTGAAGCAGAACTAGATGTAATATACCTCAAACAAGGATCCTTCACGGAAGTGGCTTCCTATATTTAGAAATGGAAAGTTCTCTGTTTATCAATAATGTTGACAATAAGGTATGTTTTCATTTTACAAACCACTCCAAGTCTTCAGTGAATATTAAAATGATGTTTCCAGATCTTATTGACAGAATATGGGAGAACTTTGTGACTTTGTACAAGATATTCCTAAGGCTATGAACCCAACTGCTATTTGTTACACTTTGATGTAAACTAAATTAAACAAGGCCACCAGCTGGTCAGTTCTACATAGATGTCAAAACATAATGAAATCAATTTAACAATTCACAACACTCCTACTTTTAAAAAATGGCTGTTGATAAACCATCAATGGAGAAGTTGGGCTTTATAACAGAGTCAACTTTCTTTTCCTTAATTAGATATTTTATTTATTTACATTGCAAAGTTATCCCCTTTTCCTAGTTTCCCCTCTGGAAACCCCCTATCCCATGCTCCCTCTCCCTGCTTCTTTAAGGGTGCTGCCCCACCCACCAACCACCTCCCACCTTCATGCCCTGGCATTTCCCTACACTGGGGCATCAAGTCTTCCCAGGACCAAGGTCCTCTCCTCTTATTGGCGTTCAACAAGCCCATCCAATGTTACATATGCATCTGGATCTATGGGTCCATCCATCTGTATTCTTTACATGGTGGCTTAGTCCCTGGGAGCTCTTGGGTGTCTGGTAGGTTAATATTATTGTTTTTCCTATGGGTTGCAAACCCCTTCAGTGCCTTAGTCCATTCTTTAGCTCCTTTATTTGGGACCCATGCTCAGTCTAATGGTTGGCTGTGAGCATCCTCCTCTGTATCACTAAGTTTCTGAACAGGAGACAATTATATCAGGCTCCTGTGAGCAAGCACTTCTTGGAATTAGTGATAATGTCTGGGTTTGGTGGCTGCATATGAGATAGATTCCCAGGTGGAGCAGTCTCTGGATGGCTTTTCCTTCAGTCTATGCTAAACAGGTTGTTACTGTATTTCCTCCCATGAGTATTTTGTCCCTCCTTCTAAGGAGGACTGAAGCCTCTACAATTTTGTCTTTTTCTTCTTGAGCTTCATGTGGTCTGTGAATTGTACCTTAGACATTTCAAGCTTTGGTGCTAATACCGACTTATCAGTGAGTGCATACCATGTATATTCTTTTGTGACTGAGTCAACTTTCTAAAAATGATCTTACCTTATTTTCTTATAAAAGCTACTCATAAAACAGTAGCTGCACCGAGTGCCTTTTATTTCCATCAAAGCCTTTTCAAAACAGTGTATCTTTAACCCATCTTTCTTTCAATTCCTCTTGACTGGGAGCAATTTATAAAAAATAATGTAAGTCTATTCTATTATTTCCTTTTTTAACCACATTTTACTTATTTTATTAACTTGTTGGTGGACATGCAGGTTCCACATCTTGTTTACTGTGAATAATGCAACAAATGTCAATATGAAAGTATCTATGATGTGCTGACTTACAGGGATAATTTTTTTTAATCTTTATACTTCAACCCGTTATTTATTTTCTGTTAACACAAACAGTTAATTTAAAGAATATTCTAGATTGGGGTCCTGTGCAGAGTATTACTAGTTGCTATTTGGTTTCAGTCCCCAGAACTGCAAATAATGAAATATAAAACAAAAAAATAATTAAGAATAACTATTATTTGTTGATTACTAATTAATTGATCATAACTATGACAGTATTGATAGCTTCTTATCAAATAATACATCTAACTGCTTTTTAAAGATCATTATTGCTTTGTAATCTTTTAAGTTTGTTTAAGTACTTTTCTATTATTATTTTGTAGAATATTTGAATCAGTTCATTTTTTATTGGATATTCTCTGCATTTAGATTTCAGTTATTATTCCCTTCCTTCAATCTCATCTCCCCACCCTTTCCCATGGCCCAATTCAATTATTTCAATTTCACAATTTTACAGTTCAAGAGACCTACATAAGGTATGAAGTTTAGAAAATATTCACAAGAATATCTCAAAATAATCTGTACATGCTTATACATTGTTTATATGTATCTGAAATTAAAATGTAACTGGTTGTATTAGTTAAGATTTTATTGCTGTGAACAGACACCATGACCAAGGCAAGTCTTATAAAGGACAATGTTTAATTAGGGTTGGCTTACAGGTTCAGAGGTTCAGTCCAGTATCAAGGAAGGATCATGACAGCAATGAGGTATGCATGGTACAGGAGTAGCTGAGAGTTTTCTACATCTTAATCTGGAGGCTGCTAGTAGAAGATTGGCTTCCAGGCAGCTAGGGTGAGGGTCTTAAGCCCACATCCATGGTGACATACCTACTCCAACAAGGCCACACCTCCAAATAGTGCCAATCATATACAAACCTCATGCTGGTGTCTGACAGTATATTCATATGTATAAATGTGCTGGGTTTTGTTCCTGTGATGAATATGTTACCCATACAACAAAGTATATGTAACCTCACCACTACCAACTCTGCTCAGTGTTTGAGGACAGTTCTTGCCACCATTTTATGTATGATTTTATGCAGTGTCAATATCAATTTCTGATGCTTATACAAGATGTGGTAAATTATTTTGAGAAAATTGTTTTCACACTTTCACTTTTGATGATTACTATTCATAAAGAGACAATTCCAGAGAAGAGTTAGTGATATTATTCAGATGTTCTCAGTATCATAGTAGCACCTCATAACTATGTTTATCTTTGCAGCCAATATCTGCCTCACAGGTCCCCGCATCTCGGAAACTGAATTTAGAAGAGCCCATCTCCTAAGAACTCAAAGTGGCAAACAATTTGAGGTGTGATTCCTGCATGGATCTAGATGAATGATGCGATTTTCCTCATTAATCTTTCTGTCCAAAAGAGAAACTATTATTTTTGTCAGCTTTTCTCTACTGTTCTTTGGCTAGATTATTTCAGCTGTGGAAAGAGTAAGGACAAGGTTGCTACTGTCACATATCTGTTAGTGTCACAGGCTGTGTTCACTTTAAAGTGGCAGCATAGGGTAGGGTTTCAAACAAAGATCACTGCTCATGTGCTGTTGGAGCCTAAGGTAGATTATGATACAAGACTATATGTAAGATATAAGCATATATCCTATAAGAGCTATAAAAATATAAAATGCATATAAGAATATGAGATATATGATAAATATGATAAGAATATGAGATAAATATGGCTTTTCTCTGACTTTTGGCCCAAAGATCTACTAGATGGCATGTGACTTCCAAAGGCAAGAAGAAAGCAATGGATTCACACTTACAAAAAATATTAGTCCTAAACACCTACAAAACCCATTACACAGAGCTTCAGATAAACAGAAAAGGGAAAATAATATTGAAGATACACGTTTAGTAAAGCTAATGGAAAACCCTATGACTTTAACTTGCTGTTCTGTAAGGTAAATTGCATGTCTTAAAGCTGGAGCCAAATTACAGTTTCTTCTTTTTAGTACCCAGGTGTTAAAAGTATGAAATTGAATTGCTTTTTTTTCTTTCTGTTACTGTGCTTTACCCAGTAGAAATGTCTGCATTTGCCACCTCTATGACCTTGAGCTACTTGGATGAGGACATCTTGAAGCTTGGTAGTAATTACCATCAGGGACATGATTATGATCTTTCAGCATGTTCCATTTTGCTCTCCACACAATGGTGGGAAGGGGACATGCATTATGCAGGGTGATGTATTATTGTTGCTGTAAGTGCTTGAACAGATGCTGTTATAATGGGCAAAATGGACATGCTTTGGATTCATGGACTTTTCCTAATAGTCATGACTAGTAAGGTCTATAACAAGGGGATGAACAGAAGATTCCCAAGAGCGCAGGTCCCATGGGGTAAAATACTCTTCACACAGCAGGTAAAAGCACCATTTGGATGCCATTAGCAACTCTAATGTTGTTATTCTCAATCTATGGGTCATGGTGCTTTTTGGTCAAATGACCCTTTCAGAGAGTTGTATATCAGATATTTGCATGACAATTCATGACAGTAGCAACTTGCAGTCATGAAATAGCAAAAAAAAAAAAAATAATAATAATAATTTTTCATTAGATGGTCACCATAACATAAGAAACTATATAAAAGGTGGCAGGCTTGGGAAAGTTGAGAACCACTGCTCTATAATTTAGTTGAAATTTTTCATCTCCAGTATATCTACACATTATTTTTTTTCAGTGTTTTGTTTAATTCTTCCTTGTTTGTCTTCTTATAATAAATTGTATAGTCCATTTTCAATTTTAGAGAAAACTAAGATCAGATTTATGCCATCCCATTTTTCCTCCTGCAGCCACCAATCCCCTAGACAAGGTCATCATGACTTCATCCTGAAAATATCTTGCTGTCGTTGTATTGACCATGAAATAATGGGAATTTCAGAAAATGTACTTTGAACTTGGGAAAGTATGGGTAAAAACATATGATTTTATAGGTTTGCAATTAGATTTATATCCACTTTGAAGAAGGCTCATCTCTGGAGGGAACCAGATAAGAACATCTAAATGACCTGCAGCATTCAAAGAAAAATTTCCCAAGTGTCTTCTTTATGAGAACCAAGGAAAATATGGTTCCTTACAAAACCAGTTGTGCATAGCTGGATATAGCTGAAATGTCTGTCCTATTTTGAGACTAGGAGTACACTAGCAAAGGAAATTTTTGTATGTAGGTATAATATGACTTCTGTTTTGGAAGTCTCCATAGCATAAAAGAGGGGTGATTTCAGCTGCAGCCATCAGAATCTATCCCTTTTTCTGCTCAGCATCATGAGACAGAACAAGAGCACAATGAAAATAAACCTGGAAAGTGTGTCAAACAGAAAAAAAAACAGTCGTGAAATTAAATGGGTTTCCCGAAAAGGATTATTAAATAACACTCCATAGCTCCATATAGGATAATTCTATAATTTTTGTTGGGTAAGAGAGAGGTCAAATGGCCTAGACAAATATGCGAGGAGTGTTATTTGTGTTTGAGGTACACAATAGTCCCTAATTCTAAAAGTATACTCACAGTTTCTGTCCCCAGGTGAATCCAGCACATGCCTTTCACTTCCCTCACAACATTTAATGACGCCTTCTCAGAATTAGCATCTTTGCTAAGCACTCCTGGTCTGAAAAAAGCACATAAATGGTGACAAGGATTAACTATCTCAGAAGGTAAACAATAAGAAGACACTATTAAGTCTCTGCGTATTGTAGCAAATAAAAAAAAATGCCAAGATGTTCCAGATGAAGTCATTAAGAAAATTTCAAAATAGTTTTGGCCGTGACCATAATGGAGATATTCCTTATAGGTTTTGGGTGATAGATCTGTGGTAAATGTTCTTCAGGGAACTTTGTTGATGTATTTATAATAAATATTCCACAGAGACATTTGTTATTATACTCGTGGTGAATATTTCACAGTGGAAATGCTGCAATTATTTTTATTCAAATTCCACAGAGCAGCCAGTTAATAATACTTTCTTGTTATATATTTGTTTCAGAATGAAAAGATGGCAAAAGGAGAAATGTTTATTTTGCTAGAAAATGCTTTGTTTTTGCTTGTAAGAAATAGTCACTGCTTCACATCTCAAAAATTATACCAATTTTTGTTAGAAAAAAATTCCAACTCACAGAGTTAAGTAAAAATTAAGATGGAAAAAATTACAATATGATAAAAATATAAAATAAGTAGAATGGTGTAGATTTACAAACCCCCTTCTTTCTGTTTGCTTAGAGTACTTATTTGTAGGTGTTAAAATTGTCATTACAAAGAATTATGTCACTGCTAATTGCTACCTAGCAGCTCCAGAGTTACCCATATGAAATAATTTTATTGTGTTTAGCTCCTTTTTGTAGATCTGGAATACATTTGTATTGTCACTTATACTGATGTTGAGTTATGATATGAATATGTCATGATTTGATTACAAGAAATTTGGTTTATTTTCTAGCTATGACTATTATGAAAACAGTTTACAAGATACAATTAGATTGGTATTATAACAAAATGTTTAATGCCCCTCAGATATATAAATTAGAGTGGGATTTTTATGTCATGAAAACAAAACATAACTAGCAGCATAGAAATGCTTTTTATCTTGATTAAGAGTTGATGAAAAGAGTGTGTAAAAATTTTTATAGCTCATCCAACTGTGTGTAAAATCTGAATCTTTTACTGATGTGACCAAACCTTTAAGCAAAATAGTATAGGGAATGTACTTTCCACTCTTTTATTTACACATGGAGCAGTTTGTTCAGGATATGAAATTTTTAGAGCAAGCTATCTGTTGCATTTATATAGTATTTTAAGCATTTTAGCATTTTTATGATTATGGATTTTAGTAGAAGGTTTATTCACTTCCTAAGGAACTTATTCTCACTCATTTGTAGATAAGGAAAATAAGACAGCCAGAGATGAGAAAACATAAAGAAGTCACACAGCAAGAACTGTCTGGAGAGGTCAGGGTCACTGGTTCGGGGTATCAATGGCCTCAGAAATTGCACTTCCACATATATCCAATATACTGCTGCCTCACTATAAGTGGAAGAATGAGAAATGTTGTCTTTTAAAGACTTCCTTGTTTATCAAAATGACCCTGAGATTTCACCCTATACCAATCAGAATGACTAAGATAAAAATCTCGGGCGATATCAGATTATGGTGAGGATATGGAGAAAAAGGAACACTCTTCCACTGCTGGTGGGATTGCAAACTTGCTTAACCCCTTGGGAAATCAACCTGGCGATTCCTCAGAAAATTGGAAATAATAGATCTACCAGAAGACCCAGGTACACTACTCTTGGGCATATATCCAAAAGAAGCCTCCAGAGATTGAGACCCCTAGAAGGCGGGGAGGTCTGGTGGAAAAAAGAGCATCCTCATGGAACAGAGGGGAGGAGAAATAGGATAAGGAACTCTGATGGAGGTGGGACCAGAAGATGGGCAACGGATGGATTATAATTTTTAAAAAATCACAAAAGACTTCCTTGTTATAGTTAGCCTCAACAACTCTACTCTTTGAGGTTGTGTTGAACTAACAACGCAGTTTTACACTCATAACTGTTTTATTAAATGATACTTTTGGAAAACCAATAAAGAGAAAGCAGGGATTTCTGCATTTACTAGACCAAGAATAATAGCATCTCATCAAGCAGTCATGCTCAGAGCAGATGATTATCTGCCAGACATGCAGCTTTTCTTCATAATAATGTCTTCATGAATCAATTGCAACACTCACTAGACATCATTTTTATGTCACAGGAGTCTGGGGAAAGGCATTATTTCTGCATCTTTCTCCTCTTTCTGTTCCCTTTTGTTCTGGACTCAGGATATTTTTCATGACAGTGCACAGCAAACTTCAGTGGAGGAAATTGTCACTGAATCACTCACACCAAGCCCAATGTCATAATTAAAGCTTATTTCTTTTCATACAGTCAATGATTATTTTGGTATGAAATGTATGTGTATGACATGTGCACATAAGTGTGTAGGAATGTACATGCATATATATGTGAGAGCATGTGTGGGCATGCATATTTGTGCATGCATGCCTACACTTGCATGCATACATGCATGTGGAGACCAGAAGCTAACATCAGGAATTTTCTTCAATCTCTCTCCACATTATCTATGAGAAAATTTCTTGCAGTGAACCTGAAACTCATCAATTTAGGTAGGCTATCTGACCACCAAGGACATCATGGGATCCCTCTGTCTCACCAGCACTGAAAGTATAGGAACACACTGCTATGCTTGGCTTTTCATTTGGCTGCTGCTGATATGAAGTCAAGTTCCCATATATATCCAGCAATTGATGTACCAAAAAGAGACACTTCTCTAGACCCTGTAGAGAGTTTTATAAGAAACATGTAAGATGAGAACTCTTTGCCCATGTTCATGGCCTTTGGCAAGACTGCTCATTTGGAAGCACCCATGTGATATTCGGTGTCTTACTCTCCTATCTGCCACTAATCTTCTCTATGTTCATATGTTTATACAAACTAAAACAAAGGACTGTCTTAAGAGGACTTCCCTGGGAAGGAACTGTAGGAAGCTGGAGACCAAGGGGTGCACTCTCAGCAAGACAGCAGCCTGATATCAGCCTCTTATGTTTATGCAGCACATAAACTTTTATATTTCCATTCTTTAAGAAGTCAGAATAGTAATTATAATCTAAAACCTCAAGAGATTTGAATGGACTAATTTAAATAAGTTTATTATAAATACTGTTCTAAACAAGCTACACTAACCAATGACAATATATATCCCTGTCATGTATGGTTCTCTGTGCTATTAAAAATAAGAAGTAGAAAAGTTCAAGTCAGAATAGTGTGTCTAATGGTATCAGTCTATACACTTGAAGAATAGTAAAGTTCAATAGTATTAGTCTATACACAGGAAGAATAGTGTGCCCAATAGTATCAGTCTATACACATGAAGAAGAATAGTGTGCTCAAAGGTATCAGTCCATACACATGAAGAAGCAGACAACAGATCAAATGTGATACCTCGTGATAACATGAGTACCAGGGTAGAGCCTAGGAACAGCCACTGAAGCACTCACTCTTCTTTGCCTTTGTTTATATCTGACCAGAAGATGCTTAGTTTATTACTAGTTTTTCATTTAATTGCTTACTTGCTTTGCTTTTGCTTTGAAGCAGAGTTTTGCCCCGTTTTCTAGAACAACCTGATTTCACTATACAGCTTGCCTTAGTCTTCCAACTGCTCAGGTCATGGCCCTTTAACACCCCGTCTGACTTTACTGTTACATTTTAATTGTTGATCTGCATTATTATTAATGTTTGCTTAAGAAACTTTGATATTAAATAAATTAAACTTGGAAACAGGACAAATTGAAAAGCAGCCAGGGAAATTCCCATGGGAAGATTAACTATTGCAATGTGGCTACTCCTAGGGATCACCCAAAAGCTAACAGTAGGGAGTTTTAACAATTGCACATTCCCTGAATCAAAGACATAGATGAAAATTTCTCACAGCTGATAAAAGAGGAAGTAAGTGTCATATATAGCAAGGACTAAGTGTGTCTGACCTCAAGATGATGATGATAATGACGTGTGTGTCTGTGTGTGTGTGTGTGTGAGAGAGAGAGAGAGAGAGAGAGAGAGACAGAGACAGAGACAGAGAGACAGAGAGACAGAGAGACAGAGAGCTGCAGTGTTTTGTGGGATGCATGTTAGCAGCCACACTTAGCACAGGGACAGAAATACACACAGCCTTAAACCCTGATGTCTTATTTATTTTAATATGAACTAGAAACAGTACCAAGTAAGGATCAGACAATTTATCTCTATTCAGTTTACAAGCCTGTCTGAGGGGGAAAGGAGAAAGAAGAAGGAAGCCATTGTACTGAGAAATAGCTCAGAAGTATCAGTTGTCAGTAGCTTGCAAGAAGAAAAAAAACCAAAAAAAACAAAAACTACATCTCACATTTCAGACCCTTGAGAAGAAAGAGATAGAAGAAAGGAGAAAAGAAGCAAAGACAGGAGGTAGGGAGGAAAATTAGAAAAGAGAGTAATTTACTACAAATCAGAAGATAATTAAAAACAACTGTTACTGAGAAAAGAAAAAGGAAACTTAAATACTATGCTGAAAATATACCCATGTTCCAGGAAAAGCTATGTCAACACAATGAAAACACAGGCTAGCATGGACTGAGGCCCTATTCCAGACAGAATTCCAAATTCAGCAAGTAAAAAAGCCCATGCAATTTTTCAGAGACTTTTTAAAATCACTTGTTTATTCTAAGCTCAAAATTTAACTAGTCATCTTTTATCTGGCAATACATCTAACCGGGACTTAAGAAATCTAGTAAAGCCATGTTGGTAGTCAAGCAAAAGATAATGAAAGCCTCAAGTAAAGCATCTGGCAGCGAGCACCAAGCTCACTTAATGGGATGACAAGCTGAGGCAGATATTCACCTGCATTATCAATATAGGATGCACACATGTTCCCCGATGCTGTGCAGGACCATTACTAACAGATAACGTGAGGTCAGGGAGGGTCTGAAACATGAAAGATAGAAGAAATGTGCTGACATGTTCATGTGAATATGAAAAAAGTTTAAAGGTTAAAGTTAAAATTGCCTGCTGAAAGAGTAGAGTCCTAATCACATGCAGAAGTATGGCATAGAAGTTAAAACAATCAAGCAACATGTGGATGTGTTGTAATGGAGAGAAAGGGCTTATGATGAGTCTAGCATTGAGATCAGTCAGGGACTTAGCAGGAAGGAGGACTTCATCAAGGCAAAAATCTGAGGCTGGTTTGCTTTGGCATTAGAGGAATCAGGAGAGGAACTGAAATCATGGTATCAACCCTAACTGGAAGGATGAGTAATTACCAGTGCATTTCATACATATGTGTGTGTGTTTATATATGTGTGTGTATACATACTTTATATACATACATACACACATATTTTATTTCATATATATATGTGTGTGTGGGTGGGTGGGTATGCCTGTGTGCCTACATGTGTATAATCACATGGAAACCATACTAGAAAAGCTAGAAAACTTGCAGAAGTTCATTCTCTTCCTGTACTATTTGGGCCCTGCAAATCAATCTAAGGTTATTCATTAGCCTTGGTAACAAGGGCTTTACACACTGAGTCACCTCACTGCTCCAATGTTTTAGTATTTTAGGAGGAAAAGTTTGTGTAAAATGATAAGAGTCACGTATGTAATACTCAAGGATCAACAGGCAGACTCGTAATATTTACCATGCCTCACCTTTAAGGATCTTAAGAAGAGGAGGCTGCCATGATGCAGGGTGAAGCAGTGAAAAATGGTCTACTTTTATTCTTGTTACTATTGTTGTTTAGCACCTGTCTTAGGGGTTTTGTTATTTTAGTTATAAAGTGAAATCACCATAATTTCAATAAAAATAGTATTTTATATCAGAAAGTAAGTTCTACAACAGCTAGATCATTAAGTAACAGAATTCTTCAAAGAGAATTCAATACCTCTTGACACACAGACATCTAGAACATTCATATGCTAAATAGCAAGTTTAAGAGGAAAAAAATGTTAATTTCCAACATCAAAATAAAAATCTAATGTAAGCACTATGTGAATAAAATTTAAAACATTTTCATCATTAAGATTATAATATTATCAGAAATTCCTAAAAGTTATTTGTAAAGGGTTACAATATTGAAAGAGTAAAATTTTCACAAGAGTAAAATTTTGTATACTGTTTAAACTTAGCATGATTTAAAACTAATTAAAGGTATTTTGTGCAAGACCATATGAATAATTAAACAAACAAAAATATAACAAAGTAAAATAACAAGAAATAAATAAATCTTGAAGACAACAAAACACATAAATAGAAAGCAATAAACTAAGAAGAATTTTGTTCATATAAACTAATGATACGATGGAATCAGTTAAAAATAGTGTAAATATGGATTCCAATATGAACACAAATCTTCTATATGGTATATGGTAGGACATCAAAATCTAAGGGAGAAATTGGATTATTTAAATAACAATGTTATGTAACTATGCATAAGATAACATTCCTAAAATTAAATTCCAAATGAAGCATGCATTTACATGTAAATCATGTGTCAATGATTAAATGAAGAATTATTAACAGTACTTTAAGAAGTCACAAGAAAATTACTGCTTGAATTTAAAGTGGGAAGATTACAAAATATTCTTCACATGCAGATGCTCCCTCATGAAACTGAGGAGGACAGCATTCTATGTGCTTGCTTAGGCTCTAAGCACTGTCTCAAAGGGGATATTGGAGGGGATATTTTAAATATTTGAGGATGTTTAAGTGGGTATTTTCTATGCTATCCCTGTCCTATAGACCTCCACTATGCAAAGGAACCTTTTGTGGACAGGGTGCAGACAGAATAAGTAGGTCTCCCCCAACTCTACACACAGTTTGGTCTTAAAAGAAGGAGCAGAGATATTTCGCTGAGGTGGCATGCATTGACTTCCAAGAGAGAAAGAAAGTTCCAAATATTAGAAGGGAGTGGCACACAAAACTACTGCAGAAGACTCCTCCGTATGAATAAAATGTTGTTTAAATGAGGGGAACTACATCCTAGTAAAAACAAGAAAACTCCTAAGCAAGAAAACCAAAAGAAGAAAGAGACACAGACACAACTCAACCTACAAAAGCAATAATAGCAGGAAACAGAAACCACTATTCCTTGATATCTATTAACATAAATGGACTCAACTCCCCAATAATGAGACATAGGCTATCAGACTCGATACATAAACAAAATCCAGCATTTTGCTCCATACAGGAAACTCATCTCAGAGACAAAGGCAGACACTATCTCAGAGTAAAAGGGTGGGAAAAAAAACTTCCAAGAAAACAGCCCCAAGAAGCAAGCTGGAGTGGCTATTCTAATATCGAATAAAGTAAATTTCCAACCAAAAGTTATCAAAAAAGATAAGGAAGGACACTTATTACTCATTACAGGGGATATCTGTCAGGAGGAACTTTCAAACCTTAACATATATGCTCCAAATACAAAAGCACCCACATTCATAAAAGAAATCATACCAAAGCTCAAAAAATACATTTCACCCCACAGAAAAATTGTGGGAAACTTTAATACCCCACTCTCTCCAATGGGCAGATCATGGAAACAGAAACTGAACAAGGACACTGTAAAACTAGCAGAGACTATGAACCAACTGGAATTACTAGATATCTACAGAACATATCATCCTAAAGTAAAAGAATACACCTTCTTCTCAGCACCCCATGGCACCTAATTAAAAACTGACCACATAATTGGACACAGAACAAGCCTCAATTGCTATAAGAAGATTGAAATGCTCCCATGCATCCTCTCAGATCACCATGGTCTAAGGCTGGTCTTTAACAACAACAAAGACAACAAAAAGCCCACATACACATGGAAGCTAAACAATGCTCTGTTAAACGATAGCAGGGTCAAAGAAGAAATAAAGAAAGAAATTAAGGATTTTCTAGAATTCAATGAAAACAAAAACACAACATACCCAAACCTATGGGATGCAATGAAAGCAGTACTGAGAGGAAAACTCATAGCCCTGAGCGTTTCCAAAAAGAAACTGGAGAGAGCATACATCAGCAACTTGACAGCACAGCTAAAAGCTCTAAAACAAAAGGAAGCAGATACACCCAAGAGGAGTATACAGCAAGAAATAATCAAAATTAGGGCAGAAATAGACCAAATAAAAACAAAAAGAACCATTGAAAGAAACAACAAAAACAAGAGGTGGTTCTTTAGAGAAAATCAACAAGATTGATAAACCCCTAGCCAGACTAACTGGAGGGCAAAGAGAGAGTATACAAATTAACAAAATCAGAAAGGGAAGTGGAGACATAACAACTGAAACTGAGGAAATTCAAGAAATCATCAGATCCTACTACAAAAGTCTATACTCCACAAAGTTGGAAAATCTGGAGGAAATGGGTGAATTCCTAGACAGATACAAGATACTAAAGTTAAACCAGGACCAGGTAAACCATCTAAATAATCCCATAACAGCTAAAGAAATAGAAGAAGTAATCAAAAGCCTCACAACCAAAAAAAGCCCAGTTCCAGACAGGTTCAGTGCAGAATTTTATCAGACATTTATTGCAGACATTACACCAATACTCTCCAAACTATTCCGCAAGATAGAATCAGAGGGAATACTACCTAACTCATTTTTTGAGGCTACAATAACCCTTCTTCCTAAACCACACAAAGACCCTACAAGTAAAGACAACTTCAGACCAATCTCACTTATAAACATTGTTGCAAAAATAACACAATCCTTGCAAACCAAATCCAGCAACACATCAAAATGATCATTCACCATAACCAAGTAGGCTTCATCCCTGGGATGCAGGGATGGTTTAATATAAGGAAATTAATCAATGTAATCCACCATATAAACAAACTCAAAGAACAAACTCACATGGTCATCTCACAAGATGCTGAGAAAGCATTTGACAAAATTCAACACCCCTTCATGTTAAAAGTCCTGGAAAGAACAGTAATCCAAGGTCCATACCTAAACATAATAAAGGCAATATACAGCAAACCAACAGCCAATATCAAACTTAACTGTGGAAAACTTGAAGCAATCCCACTAAGATCAGGGACTGGAAAATGCTGCCCACTCTCCCCCTACCTATTCAACATAGTACTGGAAGTCCTGGCTGGAGGAATTAGACAGCAAAAGGAGATCAAGGGGATACAAATTGGAAAGGAAGAAGTAAGAACATCACTCTTTGCAGATGACATGATAGTGTACTTAAGTGAACCCATAAATTCCACCAGAGAACTCCTACAGCTGAAAAAGAAGTTCAACAAAGTGGCTGGATACAAAATTAACTCAAACAAATCAGTAGCCTTCCTATATTCAAAGGACAAACATGTGGAGAAAAAAATTAGGAAAAAGATACCTTTCACAATAGACACAAAATCTATGAAATACCTTGGTTTGACTCCAACTAAGCAAGTAAAGGACGTGTATTACAAGAACTTCAAACCTCTAAAGAAGGAAATCGAGGAAGACATCAGAATATTGAAAGATCTCCCATGCTCATGGATTGGAAGGATCAATATTTTAAAAATGGCCAACCTACCAAAATCAATCTAGAGATTCAATGCAATCCCCATCAAAATTCCAACCCAGTTCTTCATTGAGTTGGAAAGATCAATGTGCAATTTCATCTGGAATAACAAAAGACCTAGAATAGCGAAATTCATCGTCAACAACAAGAAAACATCTGCGAAAATCACTATCCCTGAACTCAAGGTATATTACAAGGCAATTGTGCTGAAAACTGCATGGTACTGGTACAGAAATAGGCATGTGGATCAATGGAATAGACAAGAAGACCCAGAAATGAGCCCTCACCTATATGGTCACCTGATTTTTGACAAAGGAGCTGTAAACATTGAATGGAAAAAAAACAGCATATTCAACAAATGGCACTCAGCATGCAAAAAAATGAAAATAGACCCTTTCTTATCTCCTTGTACAAAGCTCAAGTGTAAGTGGATCAAAGATCTCCGCATTAAACCAGATACACTGAAACTATTAGATGTGAAAGTAGCGAAAACCTTAGAACATATAGGCACAGGAGACAATTTTCTGAACAAAACACCAATGGCTCAAGCTCTAAGGTCAAAGATTAACAAATGGGACTTAATGAGACTGCAAAGTTTCTGTAAGGCTAAGGACATTGTCAAGAAAACAAAACGGCAGCCAACAGAGTGGGAAAAGATCTTTACCAACCCCACATCAGATAGAGGCCTAATATCCAAGGTATACAAAGAACTCAAAAAGCTAGAATCAAACAACCCTATTAAAAAATGGGGTAGAGAGCTAAACAAAACATTCTCAATTGAGGAATATTGAATGGCTGAGAAATATCTGAGGAAGTGCTGGACATCCTTAGCCATCTGGGAAATGCAAATCCAAACAAATTTGAGATTCCACCTCACACCAGTCAGATTGGCCAAGATCTAAAACTCAGATGACAGCAGATGCTGTCGAGGTTGTGGAGAAAGAGGAACACTTCTCCACTGTTGGTGGGGTTGTAAACTGATACAACCACTCTGGAAATCAGTCTGGCGATTCCTCAGAAAATTGAACCTGAAGATCCAGCTATTCCACTTCTGGGCATATACCCCAGAGGCACTCCAATATACAACAAAGATACATGCAACACAATGTTCATAGCAGCTCTATTTATAATAGCCAGAAGCTGGAAAGAACCCAGATGTTCTTCAGTAGATGAATGGATACAAAAATTGTGGTACATTTACACTATGGAGTACTACTCAGCCATCAGAAACAATGACTTAACGAAATTCTTAAGAAAATGGTTGCATCTAGAAAATATCATCCTGAGTGAGATAACCCAGTCACAAAAGAACAGACATAAAATGCAGTCACTGATAGTGGGATGCTAACCCCAGAGGCTCGGACTGCCCCAGAAACAACTCACAGACTGTGTTAGTTTCAAGAAAAAAAACAAAACAAAACAAAACAAAAAAAGTCATGCTCAATCCTTACACACCAAGAAAACGTTGACTAATTCTGGGTTACATCCTGTTTTACATGTACTTTTTGCTCAATGTAACTAGTAAGACCTTAATGCAGAGTATCAAACCTTAAAATTAAGAAGAAAAAAAAAAGCCAAGCACTGACACAATTGTATTTGTATACATTTATGCAAAAATGTTTAAAATTTTTATCTTTGTTTTTTAAAATAAAGTTTAAAAAAAAAAGAAATCTTAAAGACAGAAACTATTGGCTGTTTGTAGGAGTAAGAACCTCTTTGTAGAGGTTGAAAGTTTTATCTAAAAAGCTTTATACACTGTTAAATTTGTGTATGTCTTCCTTGTCCAGAGGATAGATTATATACAACTGAATAAAAATTACCAAAGTCAGTTAGAGTAAGTTTTTTTTAAGGTATTTATACTCATTTAATTCTCTTCACATATCCCATAAATTGAAATTTTTACTGGCTCTTTTTGTATCTGTGTCTAGTCACATACTTTGTTATTTTTTGGGATATTTTTATACATTTACATTTCAAACGCTATCACCTTTCCCAATTTCCCTTTTGGATTCTCATTACATTCCTCCTGTTCCTGTGAGAGTGCTTCTCCATATACTCACCAAATTCCACATTACCACCCTGCCATTCCCATTCATTGGAGCACTGAGTTTTCACAGGAACAAGAGCCTTCTCTTCTACTGGTGCCAGGTAAGGCCATCTTCTGCTACATGTGCATATGGAGCCATGGGTCCCTCCATGTGTACCCTTTGGATGCCGATTTAGTTCCTGGGATATCTGGGGTGGGGGGCTTAGGTTGGTTGATATTATTGTTCTTCCTATGGGGTTACAAATCCCTTCAGCTCCTTCAGTCCTTCCTCTAAATCCTCCTTCAGGGTCCTTGTCCTCAGTCTGATGATTGGCTGTAAGAATCCTCATCTGTATAGGTAAGGCTCTGGCCAAGCCTCTCTGGAGACAGCTATATTAGGCCCCTATAAGCAAATACTTTTTGCTATCAGAAATAGTGTCTGGGTTTCGTGGCTGCACATTGGTGGGCAGTCTCTAGATGGCCTTTCCTTAAGTCTCTGCTCAACTCTTTGTCCCTGTATTTCCTTTAGGCAGGAAAAATTCTGGGTTAAAATTTTGGATTTGAATAAGTGGCCCCATCCCTCAATTGTGACATGAGCTTAACTTCTGAATGTTGTCTCTACAGCTTCTCTCCCCCCCTTTTTTAGATAATGTAATACCCCTTGGGTCCTGAGAACCTCTTGCTTTCCTGGCATCTGAGATTTCCTGGTGACTACCACTAGTTTTTCATCCCCCATTGCTACACACTACTTCTCAACTTGCTGACCCTTGACAACTTGCTGTACATTACCTGATTCTGACCACTTTTTGTTCCTTGCCCCTCCTTTGTTCATCCAAAATCCAAGTCATCCTCTACCTCTCATGATTATGTTATTCCCACTTCTTTGTAAGACTGAAGCATCCACATTTTGGTCTTCCTTCCTCTTGAGTTTCATATACTCTGTGAGTTGTAGCATTGGTATTCCAGAGCTTTTTGCTTAATATCCACTAATCAGTGCATTCATACCACGTGTGTTCTTCTGGGACTCGGTTACCTCACTTAGGATGACATTTCCTAGTTCTATCCATTTGTCTGTGAATCTCATGAAGTCATTGTTTTAATAGCTGAGTAGTATTTCATTGTGTATGGACCACATTTTCTGTATCCATTCCTCTGTTGAGGGACATCTGGGTTCTTTCCAGCTTCTGGCTATTATAAATAAGACTGTTATGAACAGAGTACAGTATGTGTCTCTGTTATATGTTGGAATATCTTTGGTGTATATGCCCAGGAGTGGAATAGCTGTTTTCTTGGTGTGTAATATGTCCAAATTTGTGAGGAACTGTCACAGTTGTTTCTAGAGATGTTGTACCAGCTTGTAATCCTACCAACAATGAAGGAGTGTTCCTCTTTCGCCATATCCTCACCAGTATCTGCTGGCACCTGAGTTTTTTATTTTAGCCATTCTAAATGGTAGAATCTCAGAGTTGTTTTAATTTGCATTTCCTTAATGACTAAGGATGTTGAACATTTCTTTAGGTGCTTCGCCTTTCAAGATTCCTCAGTTGAAAATTTTTTGTTTAGCTCTGTACCCATTTTATAGGGCTATTTGGTTCTCTGGGGTCTAACTTCTTGAGTTCTTTTCATGTATTAGATATTACTCCTTTATCAGATGTTGAATTTGTAGAGACTTGTGCCAATATGTTCCTTGTCATTTTGTCCTATAGACCATACCCTTTGCCTTACAGAAGCTTCTCAATTTTATGAGGTCCCATTTGTCACTTGTTGATCTTAGAGAATAAGCCATTGCTATTCTGCTCAGGAAATTTTCCCCTGTGCCCATGTGTTCAAGGCTCTTCTCCACTATTTTTCATTAGTTTCAGTGTATCTGATTTTATGTGGAGGGGCTTGACCCATTTGAACTTGAGCTTTGTATAGGAGATAAGAATGGATCAATTTATATTCTTCTACATGCTGACAACCAGTTGTACCAGCACCATTTGTTGAAAATGCTATCTTTTTTCCCTACTGAATGGTTTTAGCCTCATTGTCAAAGATCAAAATACCATAGGTATGTGGGTTCATTTCTGGGTCTTCAAACAATTCTATTGCTCTACTTTCCTGTCTCTGTACCAATACCATGACATTTTTTAAAAATCACTATTGCTCTGTAATACTGCTTGAGTTTACAAATGGTGATTCTCCCAGAAGTTCTTTTATTGTTAAGAATTGTTTTTGCTATGTTGGGTTAGAACCCTGTGTTAGAACATTGATCAATTGAATAGAATTAAACAGACAAAAATAAAACCACAAACTTACACACACTTGATCTTTGACAAAGAAGCCAAAAGTATACAATTGAAAAGAAAAGAGAGAAGAAAATGAAGGAAAAAGGATTTTTTTAAGTCATTTAAAATGTCGAAAGTATAATGAAATACCTTCAAAGAGCACAATAATTTTCAAATACAGGAAATGCAAAGGAACCCAAATCTAAAGTTTTATAATCAATGATTTAGATCAAACAAGTGCAAATCCTGGAAGCAGCTACAGAAGGGTACCACAAGCTGTGCAGAAGGCAACAACTGGACCCAACCAGTGATCTAGAATGTGTGCTATGGTGCAGGGAATCAAGGGGCCCCAGAAAGCTGAACATCTGGCAAGTGTCCCATGCATGTAACCCCAGAATTCAGCAAGAGTTATGTACAGATGCCCAAGGATGACATTTAGGACACTACTCTGTGCTTCTATGATGTATGGATGAAAAAATGTCTTGCAAAAGTCCAGATGTGTGAATATTTGGTCCCTAGTTGGCGATGGTGTTTGAATAAGCTTAAAATATGTGGATTTGCTGGAGGAAATATGTCACTGGAAAGAGGCTTATGGGCTTTAAAAGCCACTTGCAATTCCCTGCTTACACTCCCTGCTTTCTGCCTGAGGTTCAAGTTGTGAACCATCAGTGTTCCTCTTACCAGCCTGCTGACTGCTGGCAAGAATCCCTTCCATGATGGCTTGTTAGCCCTCTGGAACTCTAAGCCTCAATGAACTCTTTCTTCTGTAAATGTTTATTTGCTCCTGGTGCTTTATTACAGAGTTTCAAAAGTAGCTAATGCAGCTCTATATAAGAGCTCCCCAAATAAACAAGGAGGCAGGCCACTAATTGAGAGCCCTGTAATGCTGTACTAGAAAAGTCATCTCACAAATCAACCATCCTTTTGTGAGGACACTGTAGAAACTAGGAATCCAGAAAACTCTCCTCATTAATGCTTGATATTTCTGAAAAATCTTTCAGATAATATCATGCTATGGTGAAAGAGTGAAGTTGGTTTCTCCCATGCAAAGGAGACAAAGACCTTCCCACTTGACAATCTTATTTAGCTATGTCCTGGAGGTCTTTTACAGGGTAACTAAGCAAGAAACCAATCTAAGGCACCTGGATTCAAAGGATGATCTGATCTTATATATAGAATTTGCTAAGTAATTTCCTGAAGAATCATTACAGCTAAAAAGAGTTTGCAAAAAATATTAGGAGGCAATGTTAATATGCAAAAAATAATTACATTTTGTATTTCTGAGCGATATTTTGAAAATTAGATTACAGAGAAACCTCATTTAAAGCATAATCAAAATAAAAAATATATTTAGTAATTTTTTATAAACTTCTATTAGATTTTTATACAAAATTATTTAATGAGACTGAAGATCTAAATAATTCAAAAGATGTACCATGTTTAATGAAATGACTTGGTACTCTATGAGGAATCTCTAAACTGATGACATTTAGTCTCAACCAAACCTTTACTTTTATCTAAGCTCACTTCTTTCTGGAAGTTTATGGACTGAGTTTAATGTTCATAGGAGTTAAATGGGACTTAGAACAAATGAAACACTTTTGAAACTGAAAAATAATAAGATCAGCTATGCTTTTTATTTCAAGCCACTAAAAGCTCTATTAATCAAGAGTGTGGTAAATTTTAGAAACATAACGAGACTATGAATGAATACAATTGAATCAAGAGTTCAGAAAAGAGACTTTACAGCCAGTTTTGAAAAAAAAATAAAAGAAAAAAACTAAGTCCCTAAAATCATCTATGGACAAACTAGCACCTTTTGAAAAGATGTTAAGGATAACACAGAAACTCACATGCAAAATATTTACCTCAGACTGTACAAAAATGTACCTCTGTTATGAAGAAAATCCTTTAAGATTACATTTATGGAAGAGTTAGAAGTTTGAAACATAAGTATTAGTGAATTTGGTTTAAGCAATTATTCTTTAGATAGAAAACCAAAGCTCAAGTCATCATTGGAGCAAAAAAAATAAATTAGATTTCCTCAATATTAAAACCATTTGTGCTTCAAAGAATAGTATAAGGAAATTACAAAAGTAATGTACAAAACAAGAGATAAAATGTGGGAATCAGAGATCTGATTGAGGAACTGATATCCAGAACATACAAAGGATTCATACAGTTCAGCCATGAACCACAAATAACCCAATTAAAAATCTTCAGAGAACTTGAACTGGCATTTTTGCAAAGAAGAAAAACAACCAACAATAAACACTGAAAAACTTAACAACTTTAGTCATCATGGAAATGTAAATTAAAACCACAATGAGATAATACTTCATGTCCACTACAAGGGCTGTAACCAAAGTCAAGCAAAGGCAAAAGCTGAGGAGAATGTGAGGATGCTCTCTCATCACTGATGAGGATGCACCCTGCTGCAGCCACTCTATTAACAGCTCAAGAAAATATAATGTTATTAAGAAGGTGCCATATGTTAAAAGTCATGGAAAGAACAGGAATCCAAGGCCCATACCTAAACATAATAAAAGCAATATACAGCAAACCAACAGCCAACATCAAACTTAAATGTGGACAACTTGAAGCAATCCCACTTAAAACAGGGACTGGACAAGGCTGCCCACTCTCCCACTACCTATTCAACATAGTACTGGAAGTCCTGGCCCGAGCAATTAGACAACAAAAGAAAATCAAAGGGATACAGATCAGAAAGGAAGAAGTAAAAACATCACTCTTTGCAGATGACATGATAGTGTACTTAAGCGACCCCATAAATTCCACCAGAGAACTCCTACAGCTGATAAACAAGTTCAGCAAAGTGGCTAGATATAAAATTAACTCACACAAATCAGTAGCCTTTCTATATTCAAAGAACAAATGTGGAGAAAGAAATTAGGGAAAAAATACCCTTCACAATAGTCACAAATACTTGGTGTGACTCTAACTAAGCAAGTAGAGGACCTGTAAGAAAAGAACTTCAAACCTCTAAAGAAGGAAATGGAAAGATCTCCCATGCTCATGGATTGAAAGGATCAATATTTTAAAAATGGCCAACCTACCAAAAGCAATCTACAGATTCAATGCAGTCCCCATCAAAATTCCAACCCAGTTCTTCATTGAGTTGGAAAGATCAATGTGCAATTTTTATCTGGAAAAACAAAAGACCTAGAATAGCGAAATCCATCCTCATCAAGAAAACATCTGCAGGAATCACTATCCCTGACTTCAAGCTATATTACAAGGCAATTGTGCTGAAAACTGCATGGTACTGGTACAGAAATAGGCATGTGGATCAATGGAATAGAATAGAAGATCCAGAAATAAGCCCTCATGTATATGGTCACCTGATTTTTGACAAAGGAGCTGTAACATTCAATGGAAAAGGGACAGCATATTCAACAAATGGTGTTGGTCCAACTGGGACTCAGCATGCAAAAGAATGAAAATAGACCCTTTCTTATCTCCGTGTACAAAGCTCAAGTGCAAGTGGATCAAAGATCTCTATGTTAAACCAGCTACACTGAAACTATTAGATGAGAAAGTAGGGAAAACCTTAGAACTCATAGGCTCAAGAGAAAATTTCCTAAACAGAACACCAATAGCTCAAGCTCTAAGGTCAAAGATTGACAAATTGGACTTAATGAGATTGCAAAGTTTCTGTAAGGCTAAAGACACTATCATGAAAACAAAATGGCAGCCAACAGAGTGGGAAAAGATATTTACCAACCCCACATCAGATAGAGGCCTAATATCCAAGGTATACAAAGATCTCAAAAGGCAAGACACCAGAGAATCAAACAACCCTTTTAAAAAATTGGGTACAGACTTAAGCAAAACGTTCTCAATTGAGGAATATCAAATGGCTGAGAAACATCTAAGAAAGTGCTCAACATCCTTAGCCATCAGGGAAATGCAACTCAAAACAACCCTGAGATCCCACCTCACACCAGTCAGATTGGCCAAGATCCAAAACTCAAGATGACAATAGATGTTGTGGAGGATGTAAAGAAAGAGGAACACTTCTCCACTGCTGGTGTGGTTGTAAACTGATACAACCACTCTGGAAATCAGTCTGGCGGTTCCTTAGAAAAATGGACATAGTACTACCAGAAGACCCAGTTA
This sequence comes from Micromys minutus, assembly GCF_963924665.1. NCBI lineage: Eukaryota > Metazoa > Chordata > Mammalia > Rodentia > Muridae > Micromys > Micromys minutus. The sequence goes on from NC_137952.1 coordinate 31,111,257, forward strand.
TTCTACTTCTGGGCATATACCCCAGAGACACTCCAACATACAACAAAGATACATGCATCACAATGTTCATTACAGCTCTATTTATAATAGCCAGAAGCTGGAAAGAATCCAGATGTCCTTCAGTAGATTAATGGATACAAAAATTGTTGTACATTTACACAATGGAGTACTACTCAGCTATCAGAAACAATGGCCTAATGAAATTTTCAAGAAACTGGATGCATCTAGAGAATATCATCCTGAGTGAGATAACCCAGTCACAAAAGAACAGACATAATATGCAGTCACTGAAAATGGGATACTAACCCCAGAAAGCCCTGAACACCCCAGAAACAACCCACAGACTGTGTGAAGATCAAGAAAAAAAGAAAAAAAAGAATATATTTTAATTAAAATAGAACTGTATCACATCCCCCTTTTTTTCCTAAAGCCCCTCCCAGTTCCTCTCCTATCTCCTCAAATTAATAACCTCTTTTCCTATATTATGGTTACATAAATACATATGTGTATGTATAGGTACCCACAAATAATTAATTACAACCTTATAAAAATGTGTTTGTATACTTTTATGCAAAAATGCTTAAATATCTGTACATTTATCTTTGTTTTTTAAAATAAAGTTAAAAAAAAGAAGGTGCCATATGACCTCAATACCATTCCTTAATACATGACCAGAAAAATTTGAAAATTTATTCCCATACAAAAACATTTGCATAAATGTTTATAAAAAGTATTAATTATATTCTTTTAATTATATAATGACCATAATTGTGCATCAGTGGATCGAGATACAATATATCACAGTCATAATCTGGACTACTATTTAGCAATTAATAGGAATAAATTATTAATACATTAAATAATATGAATGTTTTAAAAGCATTATGCTAATTTAAGAAAACTAATTATGAAAGATCACTACCATATGGTTCTATTTGCATAAAATCCCTAGAATTGGCAAATAAATGATTAGAGTTATATATATATATATATATATATATATATATATATATATATATAATATGTAACTAATATAATATACATTATATAAGTGGTCTGAGATTTCAAAAGAGGGAGTGTTCAGAAGTGATGTCTATTGGGTGTTTACCTTTTTAAAGCTGATGTAACAATTCTCAGATTAATTAGCAATGATGGCTATATCTCATTACACATACATAAATTTATCCAACTGCATATCTTTATGTTGTATCTTATAATGTGTATTCAAAACTTAATAAAATATAAAATATGTAAGCCTGGCCCAATAAAGACAGAAACAAAATCAATGTAAAATATCTCCACTATTATTTGATAAAATACAATAATTTTATAATTTAAAAAATATCAGCAAACCAATATCAGTGTGTTTTGCATAGACAAATCACAAGTATCTACCAAAGTATATAGCAAATAAGAAAAAAATTGGAGCCCACAATAAACTGTTCTCACATAATAAAATATTATTATACCAGGCATTAAGAGAGTGGAATGAAGACATACCGAGCCTCATTTAGAAAGGCTTCAGAAAGGTGCTATCGCTGAACAAAGGACAGTGTGTGAGCCCGGAAGGAGCTGGGAGCAGAATTTAAAATCCACAGACAGTGTTCAAACCAGACAAGTAACAGAAAAAAAAAAAATGACACGGACCAAGAGGTTTTAAAACTTGAAGAGAAATAACCAAGCAGTTGAGGTTTAAGTAACATAAGGAATCACAAGAAAAAGAACCACAAATAAAATCTTATCTAGCCAAGGCAGAGCAAAGAAATAGCTGAGAGCTAAATACAAACACAGTCTCTGGTATACCCAAGAAAAACCACATCGACCCATTCAAATAGGAAAAAGTCTTCCTCAAAGGCACAGCGTGGATTCTTCTGGCAGGAGACACATCATGACCAATGGAAGCTGAAATATTATAGAACACACATGTTACATACTTGCAATCAAAATACACTACCGTAGTCAAACACTGGGACTGCTGTGATAGATGAATTATAGGTCACTTTTAAATTACCCTAAATGTTTCTGCTGTGTTATGCATATGAGCAGCCACAGTATCCTAAGCTTGCAAAGATATGCAAAATTGTGCTTGCTGTTTATTTGCTTTTATTCTTGTTTTCATTTGTCTTTTGTTGTTTTTTTTTTAGGGCAATAGTTTTGGAAAAGGGGTGATTTGTTTTTGTTGTTGTTTTGAAACAGGGTGTTATATAGCCCAGGTTAGCCTTACACTATCTATGCAGCCAAAAGTGACTGTGGACCCCAGACTTTCCTCCTACACATACTGGAGTTTCAGGATTAACAGTTAAAACCTCACCTGTGTTAGGTGTTGCTGGGGGTGAAACCCAGGGCTTTGTGCATCAGGTCAAATACTCTACCAACTGAGCAGTATCCCAGACTCTTAGTTTTCACTTTTCAAAGGACAGAATTTCCCTATACATCTCAGGTGGGCCTCAGACCAATGACCCATCTAAATGCAGAGATTCCAGAGGTAGCATTACACCTGACTCTTTTCCAATTAAACATTTAGTGACACCATGTCAACATAAGTCACATGATCTTTTGCTACATGCATATATTCTGTAATAAGGCTATTTACTCTATTTGTGATTAAAGATTTCTTTGTGTTTTTTACATGTTTAATCCTTGCTGATGTACTGTTTAAAGGTTCTTCCTTATTCTCTTGAATTTTGTTTTATTGATAGTTCCCTTTGCGGTGAAGAGTTTTCAAATCTTTATGTAAAGCCACAAATCTACTTTGGCTTTGCTTTCTTACAATTTTAGAATCATCTGCAAAAATGTATGCCTTTCTCAAGCCACTATCACAATGTATTTCTCAGGTCTTTTCCTAATAGTTTTGTAGTTGCAAGTCTTATGAAAGTCTATAACCCATTTTGAGTTGATTTTGTACCAGTAAGGATGCAGTGGTACATTTTCATTCTTATGAACATGAATATGCAAGTTCCCCAGCATTAATAATTTAAAAAACAAAACAAAACCCTCTTCCTTGTGTGTTTCTAGAGTCTTTTCAAAAATGATGCAGCTACAGCTCTGTGAGTTTGCTTCTTAGCTAATCTAGTCTTCTAGTGTAACACCACAGAGTTTCCTGCCTATTTAAAGCTACATTTGTCTGTCTGTCTGTCTGTCTGTCTGTCTGTTTGTTTGCAGTTCCATGACATTTTAAGTGTTTGTTTTCTTGTTCTGAGAAGAGTGTCATTGAGATTTTGTCAGTGATTTATTAAATCTCCAGATTACTGACTTAATTGAATGTTTTCAATGCTTCTAACAAATCGACATGAAATGTTTCTCCAGCTTTGGTCTTGTCTTCTTTGTTTCTTTTACAATTTTTATATTCTAGGAATCCTTCTCCACTTTGGTAAAATGCACTCCTAGTTATTTAGTTTTGTACCTGTTGTAGATATGACTGCTTTCTTTAGCTTTGTTCTAAATGATTTAGTCACACAGCAGTGCTATTAATCCTTGTATGTTGGATTTATTGCATGTATCTGTTGAATTAACTTATAACATTCTAAGCAAAGGCTCTTATAGCTGGCAATATCATTATGACTTTTAATGCATAAGATAATAATCAGACCATTAACAAACAGTGAAAATCTGACTTTCTCTTTTGTCATATGGATGTCTTTGACTTCTTTCTTTTGCCTGCTTATTCTTTCTAGGATTTCTGGCACTGAGGTAGGTAAAAGCTGTGCACACAGGTAGTGCTGTGCTGGAGTCTAGAGAGTAGATTGTAGTACTTCCTCACTCAGTCTGCCAGCTGTTCCTCTGCGTTCCTTTTATTATGCTAAACTCTGTTCACTCTGCCTGATTTATTTAAACATTTTATATACAGAGGGATATTGAATTTTCTGCTGTGTCTTTTCCCTGGTGAGATGATCGTGTGTGCATTTCCTCCATTTTGTTTACACGTTTCACCCATTGATTTGTATATATCCATCACCCCAGTCTCCCTAAAGCAAACCCCACAGGATTATTAAATATAATGTTTATAATGTGCAACACAGATGCAATTTTCTCATATTTTGTGGAAGATTCTTTTATGCATGCTCATTAAGATGTTGGAATCTACCCTCTCTTTTTCACATTCAATTCCTTTGGCTTTCAGCATCATAGTGGAGCTTGTTACCCAGATAGGTTTGGGGAGAATACTTTCTTCATCTTTGATGGCATGTTTAAGAAGTAGTGAATTAATTCCTTCAATATTTTATAAAATCTAACAGTGAAGATTTCTGCTCCATGTCAACACCTAATTGGAGATACTTTATTATTGATCTAATCTTATTGAATGTTGTATTTCTATTCATGGATTTTTTTTTTTTTTTTTTTTTTAGTAAAGACTATGTGTTTAGGGATTTGTGTGTTTTTTTTTTCTGGGTTATCAAGAGATGCTTTAATCCATAAGGATAAATCATTTGCAATGGGTTTAATGTTATAAACTTAGCAGAGTCAATGTATTCTTGAAAACTTGGTGTTTTACTAGAAATTGGCGAATTTACTAAAGACTACACTTTTGAATCTTGCTCTCTCAGAACCCATCAGTTGTCAGCAGCTTCTCACCTAGAGGTCGAACATTAGCCCATCCCCCAATTTCATGCCTAGATACAATAAGGCTGAGTTTAAACAGATCTGGTACATATTGACATAGCTGCTGTGCCTTAATATGCAAAACATGCTTCCAGAAGACACTGTTTCCTTGTCATCACCCATAACCTCCGGCTCTTACACTCTTTATTCTCCCTCTGTCACAATTATCCCTAAGCCTTGGGAGGAGGGTGTACGATATAGGTGTTCAGATACAGGGCTGAGCATTACATAAGCTCCTATTATTTGCATTTGGCCAGTGATGAGTTTTGGTGTTAAATATCATCAATTGTAAATATGTTTCCCCGTTGAAGGTTGAGAGATGCATTAATCTATAAAGATAAGTCATTAGCAGTCAGTTTAATACTGTGTTTATTCGGCAGAGTAGTAAGAGGCTGTGATCTATGACCATGATACATCTAGACATAGGTGGTTCACCCAATAATCATGTGAGGTAAGTTTTTATCCTGTGGACTGGGGCTTAAATCCACCTTTAAATTTGTATTACTCTCAGGATGTTCATGCCATTACTGCATCAATAGGATTGTCCTGCCAGGCCATTCATTACTAGCTTGCAGGGTCTATAACTTAGTGAGAGTAATGATTTCTTTTCTCCTCCAGTAGTTTACAGAGTACTTCCCAATAGTACACAATCTAGCCAAGAAGGATGAAGTTTCTAGGTGAGTACCAGCTTGCTTTCCCCAAGTTGATGCCTCAACTATGTAGTTCCTTCAGCAACAATGTCTTACCATCAAGTTCTAAAGAAAGATTAATAGCATCACAATAGCCTGTAATATCTGGCAGTCTACAGGACCTCACTGGCCAAAAACTCCCAAAGAACTAACCCATTACTAGAACTCAGCTTTCTATTTGTCATTCTATTGTTGGCATATAGCCTATAGAATCTCCAAAAACAAGGCAAATAAACAAAATACCCTAAACACCGAAAACAAACAGCCCAATAAAAATGGGACATGAAAGTAAACAGAGAGCGCTCTAAAAATGAATTTTTAAAAAGGTTCAAGAACCTTAACTGTCAGGAAAATGCAAATTAAAACTACATGGAGATCTAATTTTACCCCAGTGGAAATGGCTAAGGACAAATGCTGGCAGGAAAAAGGGAACACGTATTCACTGCTGGTGGAATTACTAACTGGTACAGAAACTATAAAAAAAACAATCTGAAGGGTCCGCCAAAAGCTAGAAATACAGCTATCATGTGATGCAGTTGTACAACTCGGCAACTCTGAAAGAACTCTATGTCTCACTATAGAGTTACCTGTTTGTCCATGTTTACTGATGTCTTATTCACAAGAGCCAGGAATTGGAAACAGCCTAGATATCCATCTACCTACAAATGGGTGACATAGGTATATGCTTAAACAATGGATTATTATTCAGTGATTGATAAAATCAAAATCATGAACCATAAATGAATAAATGGAGCTGCAGTCACCCTTCCTACATGAGGTAACATAGACCCAGAAGGACAAGTGCCGCATGTTGTCCCTCATTTGTGGTTGTTGGCTTTGAATCTTCAGAACTATGTGTTTCATTTAGAATACCTATGAGGTCAGAAAATTAGCAAGGGGCCTTTCAGGAAAAGGGAGATAGGACACAATGGTACAAGTGGCTGAAGGGAGAATAAAGAGACAGGACGGGTCAATGTGGGGCCATAAGGAAAGAGTAGGGAATGGAGTTTAGAAAGGAATAAACATTACTTAAGGCCTTTCAAATAAGCGATATGGAAGCCTATTACCATCAAGCCTCCCTAAGATACATACATACACACATGTTAAAAGAGCTGACAGGAAGTGTCCCTAAGACAAACAGATGGTTTTCAGTTTTTCACAATGTGCTGAGACTGACTTCTTGCTTCCCCTATGCTATGCAAGAAGGGTTCCTCATGCTGGTGGGGACGGTGATTATGTGGCAGGAATAATCACCTGGAATGTTGTGTAGATATCTGTCACATACATTTAGGCCTGGGTGTGATTTGACTCTGTGTGTTTTAGATGGCTTTCTGTCTGAGAAGTGCATCTATTACTGAACTGTGATTGTTAATATTTCCAACTATTCCTGTGATTTCATCCCTCTCTTTTTTTGAAGTATTACTCTCTTTTCATACATGGTCTTTGATCTGGATATTTTCGTTTATAATTTTTTATCTTGCCAGACTAGCCTCTGCATCCTCATCAAATAGCCTTTCCTGTTGCTTTTTTCTGCTTTAAATTATCAGCCATTCATTTTACAAACTTTGGTCACTTCTGCTTTCCTTCCGATTGAATTTAAATGAAATATCTTTTTCAAACCATTGTTTCGGCCTGTGAGTGTCCTTCGAGATAAAGAGTTTCCCATAAGCAGCTTATGGCAGAGTCTTGTTTCTTAAGCCCATTCAATCACTCTGTCTTTTAGCTGGACAATTTAACCTATTGCATTCAAGATAATAGATAGGATGGATAAGGTCATGGTCAAGCCGCTTTGTAATTTGTTTGCTAAATTTATTGACGTTCCTTTCCTTCTTCCCCTCTCCTAATAGCATTTTTTAAGTGACTAAATTCAGTGTTTCCATTCTTTGCTCATTATTTGTATTTGCATATTAAAGAGTTTGGCCTATTTGTCACAGTATATATATATATATATATATATATATATATATATATATACACATATATATACACATATATATATACATATATATATATATGTAATGAAAGTGTCATTTTATTATTATTTTACGTTGCATATAATACACATAACAATATTATAGCATTATATTATTATAATGTTATTTTAAATAATGGTAATTTAACATTTTATACATAAAAGAAACAAAGAACAGATAAATGTAATAATAAATTATCTAATCATATTCTCCACTCTCAAATTTTTAAAATACTTCATGTCCAATTTTATGTCTTCTGCATAGCTATCTCAACATATAAATGCAGCTATTATTAATCATTTTGATTTTTAGTCTTTATTCTGAACACCCAAACTGTTCATGCTTACTGTGTTAGGGCATTCTGAATTTGTCCATAGACTAGTTCTTATCAGTGAATTTTGTACCTGATAATGTTCTTCCTTATTTATCAGCATATTTCCCTTTTAGTTTAAACAGATTTCTTTAACATTTCTTTTTTTCTTTCTCTTTTGAAATGTTCTACATTTTATTACTGGAACAACCACACCCTTAATTTAGGCATGAGCAAGTCTTCAGGGTAAAAATGTTGAGCGCCATCTGGTAGGACTCTTCTGACTGATGACCATGATTCAGTATAAGCCCTCAGTCTTGCAGTTGTGTGACTCCTCACAGGCCCAGCTTCCTTCTCCTCCAGTGTCTTCTCTTAGAGTTGTACCGGATTGCCTTACCAGGTTTCATCTGCATCCATTGAGAGATGGGATAATTTTGCTTTTGTTTTTTGGCCGGGAATCACATAATTCAGAAAGACTGCCGAGAAGCTGATTCAGGTGAAGAGCACACCATCCCGCCTAACATTTCTCAGGAAATGTTGGACAGAGCTGCGTCTTCTTTCACTGTTTGTTTGAAAATGCCCTTGTTCCTTCTGTATTTCTATCAGATAGCATTGCCAGGCAGAATACTCTTGGCTACCATGGCTCTACCTTCATTAATGTGAAAATGCTAACCATGGATTAAAGGTAACAAAACCACCCTCAGTGTTAGCCAAGCACAGTAGCATATGCCTGCCACAGGATCTGAGACAGGAGCACAAGAGTAAAACTACAAGTTTGCTAAACACAATACAATACACAAGGTTGCAAACTGCATGATAGTATAAGATATATGGTGGGACCTCATTACAAAGCAACTACAGATGGCTCAGTATTGCTCAGTGACCAAAGGGAAATGAAGCAGGAAATCTGTTAATAAAAATCTACCTAGGACATGATCAGATGTTTGTGTATTATACTACATACCTTTAAATAACATAAAAATTAAAGTAAATAATATATAAGTTATTAAAGTAGTTCCACTGAATGATAAATCAAATGTAACATCAAACAAAACCTTAAGTAATAAAGCTGGATTAGCGCTTGGAAAGAAATTTAAAAGTTAAGATGTAGCAAAAATATAGTGTAAATTGATATCCCTAGCTATACCAAAATATTAGAGAACAGCATAACATCAAATTCGGAGAAAATCTGTAGATGGAAACAAGAAAACAACAGTAAGTAATAGTGAAAAAGAAAACAAGGGTATAATTAAAATAACAAAGGCTGGAAGCCTGAGAATGTAGGCTGCTCATTAAAAGGTCCTGGGTTAAGTTTCCGGAACCAGCCCCAGGGGATCCAGTGCTCCCTTCTGGTTTCCACAGACATTAGATACCTAGGTCTGCAAACAGCACATGTAAAGGCACCCACACGGTGGCTACAAACTATCCACATGTCCAGCCCCAGGGGATCCAGTGCTCCCTTCTGGTTTCCACAGACATTAGATACCTAGGTCTGCAAACAGCACATGTAAAGGCATGCTGGCAGAAGATGTCTTCATATAAAATGAAATGCTGTAAAGAAAATGACAGGTACATTGCTTTAAAAAGTGCAGTGTAAAAGGCAAGCGTCTACTAAGGCAAATGAGGCAAACAAGATGGAGACCTGGAATATTATAGCAGAAAATTGAATAAAACAAAATATAGAATTATTGAAATCTGATAGAATAAAAACAGAAGAGCAATCTCTGAAAAAACTTAACCGGGAAAAAGAATATTTATCTCAAAGCATCAAATCCCCAAAACAGGCACACAACAATAGAAAATCTGAATTGTGTATTTTCCTAAAAGAATTAAATTATACTTAAAATACAACCACAAATAAAGCACACTTTCTAGATACATTTAAATTTTTTTTCTATTTTAAAAGTAAAATAAAATACATGTAAAAAATGCATGAGAGAGGGAGTGGGGAAGTGGGGGGAGGAGGAAGAGATAATGTAGCGAACTTTCTTGTGAGTAGAACTAATAGGGGCAACAAATAAGAACATAAACAGGTGCTGAAGAGATGTCTCAGTGGTTAGGAGCACTGACTGCTCTTCCAGAGGTCCTGAGTTCAAATCCCAGCAACCACATGGCGGCTCGCAACTATCTGTAATGGGATCTGATGCCCTCTTCTGGTGTGTTGGAAGATAGATATAGTGTATGTACATTAAATAAGTTAATATCCTTTTTAAAAAAAAATATCTCCCATGCTCAGAAACCACCCCAGACACTATTGCCGATCCCAAGATGTGTTTGCAGACAGGAGCCTAGCATGGCTGTACTCTGAGAGACTCTACCAGCACCTGACTAAGACAGATGCAGGTATTTATAGCCAGCCAGTGGACTGAGACCTGAGTCTCCTATAGGAGTTAGAGAAAGAACTGAAGAATCTAAACAGAGTTGCAGTTCCATAGAAAGAACAGCATTATAAACTAACCAGACTTCTCAGAGTTCCCAGGGACTAAGCCACTAACCCAAAAGCATAGATGGCTGGTCTGTGGCTTCTTCTACCTATGCAGCACAGGACTGACTTGACTGGCATCAGTAGGAGGGGATTCATTTAGTCCTGTGGAGGCTTGGTGCCCCAGAGAAGGGGGATGCTAGAGGGGGAGGTAGGAGTGGGTGGGGAAGCACTCTCTTAGAAGCAAAGGGAAGTGGGATGGAGTGGGGTACTCATGGAGGGAAGACCTGGAGGGGGAATGACATGTCAAAGGTAAATAAATAAAACAATTAATAAAAAGAATACAAAAAGGAGCAGAATTGAGACTAATATGTCACTATTGACACAAACCCAACCTCAAGGAGCATTGAACGACACATGGGCAATGCTATCCTGTGAGGCTAGTTCTATTCAAGTTTAATAAGTAAGTGCAATTTACTGTGTGCTCAGGAAAAGAAAAGCAAAAGCACAAACCCCCTTCAGAACACACCCAGAAGACTCTCATCATGTTCAGCATCCATACAGAAGCTCAGCAAACTGCGAAAGGAACATCTTCCCGTCTCAGAGAGTGCCTCTCTCAAAGAAATGGCAGATATGGGAATTTTTTATCCATCTGAGACTGTGAGCCAGACAGGTAGACTTCATTCCCGCCATCCCTCTCAATGCTGTACTAAGACAATCACACACACACACACACATCAGAGAAGTGAAAAAAGATGCCAGGAGACATGTGGAGAGCCCTGCTCTCACGTATCAATCTGAGGCCAATCCTAGCCAAGACTACAATAATAGAAAACATGAAAAATTCTAGAAATCATCTGTTATTAATCTTAATCAAGATTACCTCTTTTTGGGGTGAGTTTTCTCTTTGTTGCTTTATTGTGTGTTTTTCAGGATATTTAGATGCAATGATGCACCTGAATTCTAATATGTGACAGACACAGCATTTCTTTCATTGGAACATTACAGCATTGCTTGCTCCCCAAGGTGAATGTCCAAGGCCTTGGCAGGGGTTTTATTTTTTGTTAATGCAAATGTATGAAAAAAAATCTAAGACCCGAGCTCTAAAGTTGGTTCTGTAATCTTCAAAAGCATTTGGAGCTTCTTGATATCCACTCTCACTATGGTCACAGTTATGTATGGCTCTGCCATGTTAGTTGAATTCCGTGATCCCACCGTAACAGGTTGTTTGATGCTGTTGTTTATTTCACATGAAGCCCGGGTTATAGCAGGACAGTCTTCTAGCTGGGAGACTTAGTTAGCTCTCTATTGCTATGATAGAAGACCACCATCCATTGTAACTTCCAAATGGTTAGTTCATCTTAAAGATTTTCTGGTCACACTCCATCACAGAGGGAAGTCGACAGAAACCAGGGGCTGTATACTGAAGTTGAAGCCATGAAGGAGCACTGTTTACCAGCTTTGTCCCCATGGCTTTCTAAGCTTTCTTGCTCCTAACTGCTTTTTTATACCATGCTAGACCGGGTGCCAAGGGGCAGCATAGTCTCCAGTGGGCTCGCCCTGTATCCACATATCAAGAATTAATTTTTTAAAAAACTTACAGATTTGGTAACAAACAATCTAATGAAAGTATTTTCTCAACTGAAGTTCCTCTGCCCATAAGACTCTAACATGTCTTAAGCTGATTGACAAGGAAAAAAAAAAAAAAGAGGAAGAGCCTCCAAACTAGATTTTATGGAACTTCTGTGCAGACATATTCTACTACCTCCTCTCCTCAGTGCTGCCAGAGCAAATGATGTAGTAAATCTATTCCAGGCATTCACACAGAAGTCCCTCAGCATTTTTCAAGGCTGCAACACAGATGGGTGCTATTTTTAATTTAAAAACACAGTCTAACATTCAAAAGAAAAACAGTACTTTCTCTAGAAGGATAAAAAATGTATAAGATTTAAAAAGAAACTACTGATTTCTTCTTTCTACATCAATTTATATTAATAAGCCTGACTTAAAAATATTATCCTACCCGTGACTGTCAATATACTTGTCCTTAGCACATTATTCCAAGAGAAAATGTGGACATCTCTTTACAGATGTCCTATAGATCACAGATACACTATAGAATTCTGTCAAAGAAAGACAGACAAATAGACCAAAAGAAAGAAAAGAATGGAATGAGAGAGAGAGAGAGAGAGAGAGAGAGAGAGAGAGAGAGAGAGAGAGAGAGAGAAGGAAAAAGAAGGAAGGAAGGAAGGGAGGAAGGAAGGAAGGAAGGAAGGAAGGAAGGAAGGAAGGAAGGGAGGGAGGGAGGAAGGAAGGAAGGAAGGAAGGAAGGAAGGAAGGAAGGAAGGAAAAGAAAGAAAAGAAAGTTGATTATTTTACGGTTGATATTGCCAGACCTCAGGGGTCTATAGAAAATGCTTTATACTATTTAGAACATCAAAGTACATGAACAGTTTAAAGGAGTTTTAACATCAGAAGTTATAAATTTCAAGTTTTATCTTTTGTAGTCATAACTAAGTAGGAAACACACTCACCTGGTTTAGGTTCCAGCCAAGTTTATCTGCTGGAACCTTTCAGAGTCTCCATTTTCATTACTCACAAATTGTAAGAGACCTAATTTAACTTTATAAATGAATACTACAAAACACACATGGCTACAGAACAATCCTCTGTTCTATAGGATACTTATAGATCCACATGCTTGTTGAATCTTCTATATATTTGAGGACAGTTCCAGCTATGTAAAGCAAGCTGACCTCAAAGAGACGGCAATCAATCACCGTACCTCTGTCTCTCATCATCTGGGAATAGAATGTGTACCTCCATGCCTGCCTGCCCAGCACATGAACTTCTGAAAATATGAGAGAGGGAGAGGAGTGGGGGAGGGAGGGAGGGAGAGAGGGAGGGAGAGAGGGAGAGACAGAGAGACAGAAAGACAGACACACAGAGACAGAGAGAGATCATGCATACTCAAAAAAACTTTGTAAAGCCACAGTGCATTAGCACAGCCAGCACACTGACAACCAGGAATGTCCTCATCTTGTACCTGACACACAGACTCCACCCCGTACCTACCTTGCACTGGCTATTCCCAGGTATTATTCATAAGGTGCCTCTAAAATTTTATCACCTAAACAAGGTCTGATTAGCATCAGTCCGTCTGATTAGCTCAGGTTTCCTTACGGAAGCTTCATGCATCATAATAAACATCCTCTGATCATATCCAACCTCCACTAGCTCCCTTTGTCCTTCCCTCACTGTGCCTTCTCCACATTCGCCACTTAGAATCTAGATTGAGAAGATTTGGTGCATTTGTTCTTTCTCACATATAAAAAATAGGTTTGTGGCAGGGTTTTTGGGTATTTATTTTTTTTAGATTTTCTTTTATTGATCTTCCCTTCATTCTGCTCCCTGCTTTCCCAGCCATCCTGAAGCAGCCCCTCCCTACTCTCATATCCCATGCATTCTATGACCATTCTCTGCACAAACTTCATGTTACCCTTTCTAGTACCATGTATTACATCTACACAAGCATGTGAGTGTAGGTGCATACACACACACACACACACAAAGGAGCACACAGTCATGAACACACATTCAGGCACACACACTTCTTTCTTTCACCCTTTCACTTCTCTAAGAGCAGTCTGATTTATGAGCTCAATTTATGTCAATTTAAGTGACATAACCAACCAACCAGAACCTCTCATACCTTGTAAAAATTGTCTCACGGCTGTGAACACATGTCACTACTCCCAGTGACGTGGGCGCATCTCTCTCATGTCTATTCTCTGTAGTCTACTGTCCTCTGATATTTCTACAGATCTTTACAGAAGACAGTCTCACATGGTCCAGATGAGTCAGGTGGCCCGAGATTATTTTCCATCTGTTGCCTTTGATTTCTCCCATTGTCTCAGGAAGAGATGGGCATTTTTGGTTTAGTTTCTAAGCTTTTGCATCATTTGGGCTGGTTCCATCCACTTCATCTTGTATCATCATGATACAGCCCACGAAAGGCCTTTGAATTGTGTAAAAGTCTGTCTTAACTCGACAGTTCAGAAACCTAATATTCATTAATCACCAGAGTGCTGGGAATCTGAGGGTAAACCCTGCCCTCATACAGGGCTCTTTCTGTCATTTGTCTTTATCCTCTTCCCCCTCACTGTCCCATGCTCCCAAAACCTTTGGGTCCTAGCAGGGGCACAGGCCTTTGTTACCCCATGCTCCTCCAGTCAGCCATAAGAAATAGCAAGGAACTACTGCCATTTGATTTTTGCCCTACACATTCAGGTATTACTATAAAGACTGATATCCCAAGTGTTTTCCCCTTTGTATTTCTTCCATTATGTTGGCAGATTCTCTCTGAGATAAGAGCAAATCCTTTGCTACCTATATTTTTACTAATACAAAGGCCACATAAGAACAAGCTATTTTAAATCTCATGGCTTATCTGCTACTTCCAGTGATTGTAACATGTTACTAAGTCCATTAGCTATCAGAAGGATGGACTACCTGCCTCATAAAGTATGCTCCATTCATTAAGGAAACTGTCCACTATCCTACTCTATCCCACACTAGAGAAGGTGGCCACCTTGCCCTCCCCATCAGATACTCCTTGATCAAACAGAGGAGCCTTGGTTGCATGTTTTATCACTCATAATAGGGATGATGTAACTGTTTTCAGAAAAGGATTATTCTGTATCATTGTGGGAATGAAAGTCCTATGGTGATGACCATTAAAGATTTCCCACTCTCAGGTGTGCTAGCATCAGCTACATGTCTCAGAACTCATAATGAAGTCAGTAAACTGTTTCTACCAATCTTGGTTCTATTGTGTCTTAGTCAGGGTTTCTATTCCTGCACAAATATCAATACCAAGAACCATGTTGGGGAGGAAAGGGTTTGTTCAGCTCACACTTCCACATTGCTGTTCATCACCGAAGGAAGTCAAGACTGGAACTAAAGCAGGTCAAGAAGCAAAAGTTGATGCAGAGGCCGTGGAGGGATGTTACTTACTGGCTTGCTCCCCCTGGCTTGCTCACCTTGTTTTCTTATAGAACCCAGGTCTACCAGCTCAGGGATGGCCCCACCCACAATGGGTTGGGTCCTCCCCACTTGATCACTAGTTGAGAAAATGCCTTAAAGCTGGATCCCATTGAGGCATTTCCTCAGCTGAGGCTCCTTTTATCTGAGATGACTCCAGTTTGTGTCAAGTTGACACAAAACCAGCCAGTACATATTGCATCACTGTTTGGCACCCAATGTGTGATTTTCCTGACATGCCATGAACAAAATGTCTGTCCCAGAGAGGACATGAATGACAGGCCAAATACGTGACTCTACCCACATCTAGCTTGGTCAAACTAGGACTATAAATGAAGTTATTTGTATGAGCATGGGTAAGCACAGGATTACCTACAAAGCAAGGATAATCTGTTTTCAGATATATCATCAAAGATCACTAATCACTCATACATATGGAAGGAGTGACCTAACTGGACTTATCTAATGTTCTCATGTGATACAATGCTCTTATATTAGCTTGTAAGTAGCTCATGAGCCTCTTGCATGCTGCCATGTGTACTCTGGGCTTTCATGTCTCCATGAGAAAATGTTTATACCTTACAGAAGACAGAACTTCATGAAAATATGCTATCCAATTATGCATATTGAAATTTCATTGCTTTTGTTGCAGGGTCCAATTTTAATCTAAATTTTCATTAATTTTTCTTCCATTTATGCATTTTAATTAGCTAATTGCCTGACATTCTTATTTACTTTAGAAAACCTATTTTTGTTTTAGTTGTTTCTGATTCTATTTCATTAGTTTCTACGGTGATATTTTGAAGTTACATATATTAAAGAATACTCATATCTGAAAAAGCAGATGTATAAGTACATTTGTAATAAAAAAAATGCAAGTTCATCTTAATATAATATACATATATGTGTGGTTATCAGTTAAGAGGTCACTCAGACCTAAAGCCAAAACAAATTGGAACTACTGAAAAAAACTTCACCACGAATCCAATGCATTTCACACACTATGGCAGAAATTAACAAGTATCAACTGTCAGATACACATTTTTCTCAGTAACATGTGTAAATTTCCTTCAAAATACATCACATTTTCAGCCATAAGACCAGCATTAAAGCTTATTTTAAAGGGAATAATTCATGGCATAACGGAATAAATAATTCACCGTTTATCATCATAGCATAATGGGATAAAGGCAGAAATCATTTGCCATGGAACCTCTAGAGACTGCCACACATCGCCATTGAATAGTCAGTCTTTAAAGACCAATAATAGGCCATTGAAAATTTTAAAGATGAAATGAAACTCTTAGAATGTAGGTGCCTAAATCAAAAATCAGAGACTGTGCTGGAGAGAAAAATCAGTAGCTGAGGATCACACACACACACACACACACATGCACACACACACACACACACACACAACACACACAAATTAAAATTTAAAATATCTTTAAAGAGAAAAGAAAGGAAAGAACTAAAACAAATAACTTGATCCAGTGAAGGTTTTATAAAAACTCCCTGACGTCATCAGATGGAAAGTGGCTTGATTCCATGTGTGGTGTGATGCACTGGAATTCCACACAAGCTGTTGTCTAATCAATAGTCTGTATCTCTTTTCTGCAGAATGGTGTTTCAACATATGGATGTGCTAAACAATAACATCTGGATTGTTTTCCAGCTTGGGAAATTATGTTAAAAACATTTAAAAACTGTTTGAAATTTTTGTACACTTGTTTTTGTGTGTGCCCACATAAGTCATTTCCATGTGGTATTAATGCTTGGAGTTACAAATGCTGGGTCATATAATAATTACATGTTTTATTTTACGATCTATTGCCAAGCAATTTCCCAGAATAAAGCCAGCCTTTCTTTCCTGGAATAAATCCAGCACGGCCATGGGGTACACCCCATTCATATGTGTTTATACATTGTCATACTTTCTTTCTAACAGCGTATTTTAAAGACCCTTGCATGCACAATTGTGACTATCTTAGTAATTTTCTTTTTCAGTTTTGTCTTTTTCTGGCTTGGGTATCACAGTCTCACTTGCTTCTAAAAATGATGGGAGACATATCTCTTACTATATTCTGACAAACATGTTGAGTTTGTTTTAGTTCATTTTAAACATTTAGAATAGTTCTCTAGTAGAACCATCTGGGCACAGATTTCTTTTTTGGTGGTTGCTAAATTTCAAGTTGAATTTTTAAAAAAAAATGTACAGATAAAAAGCAACAAGAACGTTCTACTGCATGATGAGCTGTGATATTTTGAAAGACATCTTTCTAAGCCATCGGTAGTTTATGTGCCGAGTTGTTTATAGAATTTCCCTGCTGTATTTTTCACGTTTGCATGAGCTAGAGGAGAAGCTTCCTCTTCATTCCCCATATCCCCAATGTTTATCTTCTTTCTTTTAATAACATGTCACTCTTATTGGAGATTTGTCAGTTTTCCATTTCATTGGCTTTTCTCTGTTTTGTTTATGTTTTCAATTACACGTATTTTGGGTTATTATCTTTATTGCTCTCTTTCTGCTAGTATTGAGGTGATTTGCATTTAATTTATAGCCCTTGAGGTAGGAACTAGAGTTACTGGATTGAGTGTTTCCCTCTTCTCTGATGTGTGCATGTGCTGTTGTAAGCCCACTTGACTCAGCACTGGCTCTGAACCACAATGATTAACGTGTTGTATACCACTTGGTCCATAGACAATGTAGCTTTGTATTATTTCCCATGGACTTCAATATTTGATACTGTCGTTCAGACATTTCCTTTTGATTTGATGTTTTAATTTGTGTGTGTATGATAGTGGAGTATAGAACCAATTGTTCCCTGGCATGCGTGTAGAGGTCAGGATATCTATACCCGACAACTTAAGAATGGATGATCTCTCTTCACTCTAGGCTTCACAGATCAAAGCCAGGCAGTGATATTCACAAGGCAAATAATGCCTCTGCCTACTGATCCCATTTTCTCATTCATCACAAACTATTCTTATCCAATCAAAGTTATTGGTTTACTGTGTGGAACAATGCACATTTTATGGTATTGTTGTAAAGAACAGAGCAACTGACTGTAGTAAAACATTATAGCTAAGTGTTGCCACATAAACAGACAATAATAGTGCCCTGGGCAAACCAGTTCCCTCCAAAGTTATTTTGGGCATAGTCACAGGAACACTTGTGTACTACAGCATCAGAGACTCACACCTTTTCATTTTACTGGATGGTGGAATTTATGGCTACCTAAAACTATCCAGCCAGCTATGACTCAAATGGTCTAAAAGGAAATATGTTTGACAAGTACTGGGAGTGAGAGACAGTGGCCGATGCACACAAACAGCCAAAGTATGTGCTTCATATATCAGGCAAGAGCAGACAAATGGAACTGTCTGAGAAACAAGCTAGATGTGAGATTAATAGACAGAGCCACTGAAGAATGAATTAAAATATTGCCAAGTGCAGCTGAGGATGCTTGCAGTTGGCCATCGGACTGAGCACAGGGACCCCAATGAAGGTGTTGGGGAGACAACTGAGTTGCTGAGGGGGTTGGTAGCCTCATGGGAAGAACAACCATTATCAACCAACCAAATTCTCCACAACTCCCATAGTTTAAAACACCAACCATTGGGCACTCATGAGGAGATTCATGGCTCCAGTTGCATATGTAGCAGAGAATAACTTTGTCTGGCATCAGTAGGAAAAGAGGTCTTTGGTCCAGTGAAGGCACACTTTCCCAGAGTAGAGAAATGCCAAGGCATTGAGGTGGAGAGGGTGATTGGGAGAGGGAGCACCTTTATGGAAACAATTGGATGGGGGAGGGGGGTTTGGAGTGTGGGTAAAGGGAATAACATTTGAAATGTAAATATAGAGAATAGCCACTAAAATAAAGTAAAGCAGTGTGAGAATATCATATTAAGTCTAGAATGTCAATAAAGAGATTACAAATTATGAAAACAAGAACTACATAAAAATATCTGGAGACACACCACCCAGGGTTCATAATACTTAAAAGGAGCCTTCAGGCCATTCATTGAGAAAAGCATAATCTTTTCAGCACTACATTCTGAGACAACAGGAAAGTAATATGTGCACAAGTGATATTGAATACTTAGCTCCTAACTTATGTAAAACTTCACACAAAATAGATCAAAGACCTAAATGTAACAGATGAAAGTGTAAAAATCCCTTAGAGGACACATATGGGTAAATCCTATGACT
The DNA here is from genome assembly GCF_963924665.1 of Micromys minutus. Classification (NCBI taxonomy): domain Eukaryota; kingdom Metazoa; phylum Chordata; class Mammalia; order Rodentia; family Muridae; genus Micromys; species Micromys minutus. The sequence continues at coordinate 31,130,506 of NC_137952.1, forward strand.
CTATCTTTAGCAATATATTCTTAAATAAAATATCAGTAACACAATCATGTGAGGAGAAATAAAACACAAGCATGACTGTCAGTTTTCTTTTTTTTCTTACAACTTTATTTTAAAAAGAGAGATACATGTACAGATTTTTAAAAGTGTTTTGACATAACACTATATGAATTTATTTTTGTCAGTACTTAATTCTTTTAGAGGTTTGATAGTATGCATTGAAATGCCACTAGTTACCATAAGCATAAAGTACATGTAGAACAGAACGTAACATGGAAACAGAGTTTCTTGGTGTGTATAGATTAAACATAATGATCTTTGAATACCAAAAATTGCCACAAGGCTATATTCTTTCCCAACCCCACATCTGATAGAGGTCTAATATCCAATATATACAAAGAACTAAAGAAGTTAGACGCCAGAGAATCAAACAATACTATTTAAAAAATGGGGTACAGAGCTAAAAATAATTCTCAATTGAGGGATATGGAATGGCTGAGAAACATCTAAGGAAGTGATATCCCTAGTCATCAGGGAAATGCAAATCAAAACAACCCTGAGATTCCACCTCACATTAGTCAGAATGGCTAAGACCAAAAACTCAGATGACATCAGGAGGATCAGAGATACAGAAAAGTATCAGAGGCTTACCTAACCAAACCCTGGACAAAACCTTTCCATCTCCCTAAAGAAGACCCAATGATTCCTAGTAGATTGAACCTAGAACTGTCTAAAGCAGGAACTAATTGACTGTCAAATGTTAAGGTCATAATGGTGTAAGGAGAGAAAAGAAGTCAGCTCGCTTTCATGTGCTTGCAGTAGATTTACAGCCAAAATCTTTTCAAAGTCAAATGGAAAAATAAAATGCTAATCAAGAACACTATACTTGAAATAAAAAAAAATGTGCTTTAAAAATCTAAGAGACAATTATTTTGCTAGACAAAAAGTGAGGTTTATTTTTTCATTTTTCTTTCTTCAACTATACCTGTTACAGAACAAATGTGATCAGAAAGTTTCCAAGTTTAAAGAGCAGGAAATAGAAACATAAAAGGATCCCAGACATGAGTGTAGTAGAAATAAATGGGTACATGAGATAATACAAAGAGACCACTGAGAAGTTTGTGTGCCAATCACCTTTAACTAAGGACTAGACACTAATAGACATAAGCATTAAGGAGAACTAACCCCACAAATCGATTGATTGATACAGAATATAACAAGACATGTGTCTGACAGTCATGACAAAGTTTGGATTAGGGTACAATGTACAATTGCTGTATATAAAGAGGAATTAAGATGTCATCTCAAGGGAGTTAGTTCATCAGGGAGAAGAATCCTAGCATCAAGCACAAGGAAGAAAATCTTGTGCCTACAAAAAGAATCTCAAAGAAGATCTGGATGGATGTAGTTTGGAACAAGAGAATTTGAAAAAGAAATCAGTTCTGGAAATGGCAAAGTAGATTTTACCTGGGACTACTTTCTTCAGATGGTAAAGGATGAAAACTAACAATTATAAGACATAGAGGAAAGGAATAAACTGTAAAGAAATATCCCAACTATATCTTTTCTGGGGTGGACAGCAGAGTGAAAATGGAAAGAAGAGATATAGGGAAGCAGTGATCAGCAGGAAGAAGAAGTTGAGCTTCAACCAAGTCAGAAACCATCACAAGACACAAGTAAGACTGTTACATTGCAATAAAGTAGGGCCTACAACAAGACAATGTAACAATAAATATATGTAGTCAGTTCCAGAACAACTATACAAAGGAAACACTGACAGTGCTAAAAAGAAAAATATGTAACAAAACAATAATAGGAGACAGCAATAAGATAATTGACACATCCTTCAGACAGAAAGTTAATACAAACACAACTTGAACTACACTATATAACAAATGGACCAAACAGATATATGCAAAGTATCAGAGGAATACACCTTCATCTCAAACACATCACAAGTTGCTCCCCAAGGTGATGTCCTGAGTAATGCAACACCTCTTAACCAATTTTAAAAGGCTGTGATCACTCAAAGAATGGTTTCCAGTTGTCCTAGAACTCAACAAGAAAGATCATCCAGAGACTGCCTCACCTGGGGATCCATCCCATATGCAGCCACTAAACCTACACACTATTGCTGAGGCCAAGGAGTGTTTACTGGCAGGAATTTGATATGGACGCCTCCTCAGAGGTTCTGCCAGAGCCACATTGATACAGAGGAGGATGCTTGCAGCTAACCATCAGACTGATCATGAGGACCCCAATGAAGGAGCTAGACAAAAGACTGAAGAAGCTGAAAGTTTCTGCAACTCCATGGGAAGAACCACATTTTCCCAGTGTAGGGGAATGCTAAGGCACTGAGGTGGGAAAGGGTTTTTGGGAGAGGGAGCACCTTCATGGAGGCAATGGGAGGGGAGAGGGGATGAGATTGGTGGAAATGGAATAACATCTGAAATGTAAATACAGAGAACATCCAATTAAAAAATGAACTTATCAAAAAATAAATAAATCAGTATCTAAGAGAAACAAAGTCATTCATAAATTCTTGGAAATCAAGAAACATATTTTTGCCAAAAGGTTAAAGCAGGTTGAATATGAAATTAAAACATCATCAAAACAATGAAAATGAAGTCTCAGTATGTAAATATTTATGGGATACACAACAAGCATTAGGGAGTCCACTGCAAGCCACTGCCAAGTCCCCTCACTAAAGTCACATAACTAGCAATATGACTATGAAGAAAGCATTACATTCTCAGCTTCTGTCTTATTTTCTCTGAATTAGACCATGAGGCCAGTTACAAATAGCATGGATGTGAAATGCCCCACAGAGCAAGTTTTTATTTGGAAGTTTGAGAAACTTTAAGGGTTTGATCCCTAGGGGGAGCCAGTGTATTGGAGAGGGTCTTTAACCTGCTTCAGTATTTCTATATCTTTTCTTCCCTAACATGAGCAACCAGCTTCTATACAACCCACACCCACTCCTAACACGCTGGCTGACCAAGACCAATATGGAGTACTCCTCAGAAGCCATGAGCTAAGAAGAATTGCTCCTACCTTAAATTGTTTCCTTTAGATGTGCTTTCATAGCAACAGAAAAAGTAGTATTAAAATGAGTGAATACAAATTTTTACAGCTGAGATCTTAATACAGTACACAGTGGACCTCAGAAAAACTATTAAAACAAGACTGTTGACCCTAATAATGAGTCATCTGTCCAGCAACACGAGCCCATCCTGCATACTTCTTCCTCTGACTTTACATACTGCTGTTAGAACTGGGAGCAATGCCAGGGATTTCTGGGAAAGTATCACAAAGATGCTCTAGGGCTCCAAGTTATGTGGTTGGCAATATGGTTCATGTTTTCATTCTTTACCTTCAATGCTCTTGTCAGTGGTGAAAGCACAAATGGGACTGATTCCATTATCTACATAGCAAAGACAGGAATATGATGGGTTGTCAGATAGATTTGATGCTCAATATTATAATTGTTAGAATAATTTTGAAGTTCTGGGTAACATTGCTTTCCACATTATACATACTTCATGCAAGTTCCGTCATATCATTTCAGAATACTATTATGATCAGGGTGTTTGTTGAAGAGTATTTTTTCCAAACCCAAGCAAGAAACTTATTTACAAATACTACAACAGCATGATTACCAGAAAAGATATAAATGGGGGCTAGAGAGACAGCTCAGCAGTTATGATCATTAGCTGCTCTTCTAGAGTATTCACCTGGTTGTTCACACCCATTTGTATCTCCAAACTGCAGGGAGCCAAATGTTCTGGCCTGCTTATGTACCAGGGACCACACATGGTATAGACATGTATGCAGGCAAAATATCACTATCTATCTATCTATCTATCTGTCTGTTTGTCTATATCATTATAAATATCATATATATGAAATAATAATAAAATGCAAAAATATATAATTATACATTTTAGTTGGTATTTCCTTTATCACAAATAATGAGATTTATAGTTTATTTTCTGGGGCTGGATGTTGCTCAGTAGTTAAAAGCTGGCTGTTCTTGGAGAAGAACTAAGTTTGCTTCCCAGAACCATCGTGATGACTCAGTTCCAAGGGATCCCATATACTCTTATGTCATCCATGTGCACATATATGATACACAGACATTCATGTAGACAAAAGATCTGAACATATAAATGTAATAATAATAATAATAAAAATAACCTATCAATTGTATCTCCTTCATAAATTATTTTTATACTCTTTATAGATTTTCTATTTGGTCAATCACTATTTAAATAATGTACACATTCTTCAATGTGACACATACTTGTGTATAATTTTCCACTGCTCTTGTTCTTAATGTGCTGAGCATGGTTGAACAGTATCTATGCTCAGTGCCGATCCTTTGGAGTATCTTATTCACTGAGTACATATGTCATCAGAATAAATAAGGTGTTCTTATGAACAATTCTCCGGTTTAAAGCAGGTTTAATTCCTCATAAAATTACTTCTTTATAAATTGAGAGGTAAATATATAATTCTAAATTTAACAAATCGTTACATAGATACCATCATTAAATAAATTCAGTCTTTTGCCATTAACTTATTATGCCAACTTAGTCATGGACTTAATTTTTAACCCACTCAAGTTTATTTGTTAATCTCAATTGATATAATTTACATATAAAAGTCAGAGTCTTGGCCAGTTTGATGGCTTGCTGATTAATTGACTTTAATGTTTTATTGCTCTTTTATCTCCCAGACTGTGAATTAACAATTTCATTAATTTATAAATATGTTTTGGAAGAGTCAAAAATCATTTCAAACTTAAATCTTTCCATTTTGGAGCATAGTTGTAGTTATCTGGGGTTCATTTAACGCATGACAAATAATTTTCTTTATTTCTTTATTTTTTTATTTCATGTGGTTCATTCAAATTTGATGTTACATTTGTTTCTAAATTGTTTATAACCTGTGTTTTTCCTGTGAATGAGATTGATTCTACAATATTATTTAAATATTTCTGATATTGAAAACTGACTTTAAGATGAAAATAATCTTAGTGTCTTAATACATTCAATAGTCAAATAAATAAGTTTTCTTTCTTGCCTTTTCCAATTTCTCTGAAAAACAACTACATAATATATAAATTATGTACATTTATATATAGTGTCTAAATATCATTAAATGAATTAATAAGTGACTGGCCATACATTGTTATATACAAAGGATGCTGAAATAAATTGGACATGTACTCAGAAAAATGTGTTACTATTTTAATGTGCTAGTTTAATTTTTGGTTCTCCTTGGCAAAAGCCGAGCACACCTTAGCTCAATGTAACTGGAGAAAAGAGTGAGGCAACTTAGGGTATGTTATGCTTCCATATAAGGAGGCAAACTGCTGGGCACACACAGTGTGCCTGTTCTAAACCTGAAGATTTGCAGAAAACCTTAAAAGCTGCTCTTCACTGAGTCCATTGAAGATACACTTATTTTTCATAATGCATGTGGGTGTCTAGCGCTACTGAAGAGAGAAGTCTGTCCTTTCCCCATTGTATATTCTTGACATCTTTACTGAAAACTAATTGACTGTAAATACATGAATTCATTTATCAGATATCTGCTGTATTGAACTTATCTGCACGGTGTGTTCCCTGCCAAAACATACAAAGAACACTTGAATCTCAAATAGGACAAAATCAAACAACAACTCAATGAATAAAAGACACCAAAAGTCCTAAAAATCATCTTATCAAGTAAAATATGTAGATAGCAGGAAGCATATAAAAACATGTCCTACTCTGTATGCAGCTGGGAAAATGCAGATTGAAACAATGACAGCTCACCACGTGGATCTTGTAAATCCAGAACAACAGTGAAGGCCAAAGAAAATAGAGTCTGGAGCATCAGGGGAGTGAGAGCCAGACCCACCCAGGATTGCGTGCCAGTTGCTTCTTATAAATCCAGGCGTATCCTTCCTACATTCCCTGGTATTTACCAAAGGACTTGAAAATATATATCCACACAAACCTCACACACAAGTGTCTATAGCAGCTTTATTCATAACTGGGAGGTAAACCAAACCAGCCAGCCTGTCCATGAAATACTATTCAAGAATGGAGAGGAAATATGGTGCTGAAAAGGTAGACCAGGAACTGAGGATATATACTGCACTTGCAAGGGATCCTGGTATGGTTCCCAACACCAAGTCAAGAGGCTTACAACCACTTGACATTCCAGCTTCAGGAACATTTGAAACCTCTGTCCCATGCAAGCATTCCTGCACACATGCACACGTAAACACACCACATATACATACACACACATACACACACACACACACACACACACACACACACACACACACACATACACACACACATTCCCAGACATGAAAGACATTGACTGGACAAAAAACTCATCTTTAAAAAAAGCAAAGGACAGAAATAAACAATGAAGTCATGCAAATACAAAAAAAGGAAATGTAAACGTTTGTGACTAGGTGAATGGAGTCAAAGGACAAGAATATGTGATAATAGGATTTCCTAGTTTAACTGGAAAAAGTTGAATAAGCAGAACATGCCAAGGCACTGAGGTGGAGAGGGTGATTGGGAGCTGGTGCACCTTCTTGAAGACAAATAGAGGGTGAGGGGGACTGTGGTCGGCAAAGGGGATAACATTTGGAATGTAAATACAGAGAGTATCTAATAAAAAATAAAATAAAAATAAAAATAAAATTGTCCTATTAATCTCCTCCTATAGCCATGCAGGAACCCCAATAGAATGACAGAGACACCATCCTCCAAAAAACTTTGACCCAAAATCTATCCTGTCTAAAGGAAATGCAGGGGTGGTGGATAGAGCAGACACTGAGAGAATCGCCAACCAATATCGAGTCCAACCTGAGACTCATTCCATAATCAAGCACTAATCCCTGACACTATTACTGCTACTCCATTATGCTTCCAGACAGGATTCTAGTATGGCTGTCCTCTGAGAGGCTTCACTTGGAAGCTGACTCAGACAGATGCAGACACCCATAGACACAGTAGATGGAGTTGGGGACTCTTAAAGAATAGAAGGAGGGATATTGGCCCTGAAGGAGATAGGCATCCCAAAGCAAGGCCAAAAGAGTCAACTGACCTGGACTCTTGGGTCTCTCAGAGACTAGACTACCAGCCAAAGAACATACACAGGATGGACCTCGGCTTCCCCAGATATATGTAGCAGATGTGCAGCTTGGTCTTCATGCAGGTTCCTAACAATTGTAGTAGGGTGGAGAGGAAGAGAGCTATCTCAAAAAGCATTGCCTGTACGTGGGACATGGTCTTTCTTGTCTGGCCTGATAGGGAGAGGATGTGTCTAGTCTCTCAAAGACTTGATTAGCCAGGGTTGGGGAAGTCACAGATGGTTCTCCACGTGTTCAGATGAGAAGAAAGGGGAAATGTAAGGGAAGGATTGTGGGAAGGGTAACCAGGAGGGGAACAGTGAGTGGGATGTAAAATGAATAAGTTAAAAATTGACAACAATAAAAATCACTCAAAAAATCTGCCATGGTAGATGTGAGGTGGGATCCCAAAAATAATATTTGAATAGTCATTCCAGATGGTTCTGACCCAAGGGACATTTGGATTATGCTTAGATAAATAAACATTTAGCTTATTTAATGAACTGTCATAGGATAATACACATTCATGCTTGATCATAATATTTTTAACTTTGTCTCTTACCCATTCCAAAACCAGATGACAAAATTCAACTGGTGAAAGCCAGGGAAGGGCAATAATGAGTATTGTGAAGTCTAATAGCAAATGTCACAAGCCACCACTGTACATTCAGAGTAAGACGAGAAAAACTTACCACCATGGAGTTAGAAAATAGAACCAATGGGTAAACTTCAGGAGCCATACCAAAGGTTCTAAAATTCCGGATTCTCCAAAACCGCCAGTGGTTGTTATTGTCTCTACTCTTTTTCTACGCAGTGCTTAAAGCATGTTGCCTGGGCTTTCTAGATCTTATCAGGTTTCCTCTGACCATTGATTGCAGCATACCAGCACCAGACAAAGTGAGACAGAGCTTAACAGGTCCCATGCTTTTACCTTCAAGACACTACAGTCTCAGAAAGATGGTGGTGGTGGTGACTGTGGTGAAGTACAGTTCCCCCTTGTGTTGTCACCAATCTCGCTTGTCATTGTGAAGCATATTATCAATTTAAGTTTCAGAGGTGCCTGTCTTTGTGACTTCCTATTTTATATTCAATGAAACAAGGAATGCTAGAGAGGCTCCTTAGTTTTGAAGGACAGTTTGCATTTTTGGTTTACATATACCTCAGTAATGTAGCATCATCTGTCCCCAGAAGTCATCTTCATGGTTCTTTCCTGGGTTCTGAAAGGAAAGGCTGAAGAATGCATTAACATTCATTTATTAAGAATGGAGTTTGGCAAGGGAAGCTCTGTATTTCCATCTCCTTCAAATATTTAGTTGGATACGTTTCTATTCAAATAACTTTTGGGAGTTTCTGACAAATGACATCCTGTTGCAGTGTTAGAGAAACATGGTGAAGAAATAACATTGCTTTGTCACCTCACCGTCTCTAGGCAATGAATAACCAGGTTCTGCAGATGAGCTCACCAGGCAGTACAAGTTCACTCATTGACCGGGATAAAAACAACAGTGACATTATGTTGATATGAGGCTGCACAGCAAGCAACCACCTTGTAAAACCTCGCCCACTCCCACTCAATTTCTCGAGGGCATGTCAACAAAGTTCTGTTTATTTTGATTTAATGTATAATTATTGAAAATTTCATAAGAATTTTACCAAGGCACTAGGCATGGCATCAAGCCCAGGAATTACAGCTTTATTGCAGCCCAGACTGACAGCCAACTCATAAAAATGAATGACATTCCATATCATAACATCTCATCGGCCATGCAAGATGTTATAGCTTCCTACATCTTCTTTTTAGTATAATGAGCCAGACAATGTAACAATATGTAGCACAAAAAGGAATATTAAAAAACAGAATTGACGCAGGAAAGTAACATTTAACAACACTCAGGCATGATTTGGATTAAGAGTTTCAATTAAAAGAACATTCAAAGCAAAGTTTTATTAGGCAAGACCAATCACTATTTTGAAGAACATTCACCTGAAGAAACACTTAACTCCTCAGCCTCTGTTTCTAAAATGATCCACACTTCTTGTTCAGTTCAGCGTTGCAAAATTCATCAGATTAAATGGAATCGCAGCAGGTCTCTGTACTGCAATGATTGTAAAGATGTCTCTTGATCACATAACGGAGGCAGTGCTTATCTCTATGAAAGTTGTTCCCTCAGCCATTAACCTTGGACTTTTCTACCTTTTCAAAATTCTGGTTTTTATTTTGGTGGAGAGTTTTTAAAATATAGTTGACTGGTATGTAGGCTGAGGAAAATATCCTTACCATGTAAAAATTAGCATGTATATTCATAAAGATACATTCTCCATAGAGTGAACTTAATAGATAAGTAGGAATAGAAGAATACAATTACATGATAAGAACATTTTCCCAGGCCATCTACCAACTGATCCATGAACATTTTCTGTGGCTTAGAATATTTCATTTGAAATTAATTAGTTCTCAGAAGATAAAATCATAAGTGGCTCAAAAACACTTAAAAAAAAAAAAAACTCAACCTCAAATGCCAATCAAAATTACTCTGAGATTTTCATCTCACACCTGTCATAATGACTAAGATCAACAGAACAATTGACAGCATAGATTAGTGAAAACACTTATCTATTGATTGTACAATGCTTACAAACTTGTACAGCCACTATGAAAATCAGTAGGGAGGTTTCCCAGGAAAGCTGTAAATTGATCTGCCACGAGATTAAGCTATAACACTCCTAGGCATATACCCGAAGAATTCTACATACTATTTCAGAGATACTTGGTCATCCATGCTAATTGTGCTATAGTCGTAAAATTGAGTAAATGGAGACAGGCTTTCTGTCAATCAACTGGTGGGTGAACAATAAAACTGTATTACATTTTCAGAATGGAAGATTGTTTGGATGTTAAGAAAAATGAAATTGTGAAATTAGCAGTAAAATAAGCCTTTTTGAGTTAAAATAGACTCCAAATGATAAATATTGGGTTATGTTTTATATGTGGATGCTACCGCTTAAGCTTCAATGAATGTGATATGTTCTGATTACTACAAATGTCGTGTGCCTAGTAACAGTGATCTCCCAAAAGGAAGTAAGGTGATATCCCAAGGTAAGGGAAATAGACTATAGTGTTAATGAGAGTTAAAAAGGAAACAAGAAAAGGGGGAATTATATTGGGGAGAGAATGGGGAAGAGGGCAAATGAGGAAATATGAGAAAATAAATTACCACTGAGGGACCTTTTAAAAACCATGTGGAAATACACCACTGTAGAAATACATACAGAGTGAAAGAAATCTAAGTGGAGCTACTGTGAAATTGGGAAGACAATGCCCCAACTATACAACTCATGCCACTAGGTGCCAAGAATAGGTTACATAATGCTGAGTCACAAAATATTCATGAGAGGAAATAATAGGACAAATAGAGAAGCAGGAATTGGAGAAAATATCATCCAGAGACTGCCTCACCTGAGGATCCACCCCATATGCAGCCACACACTATTGCTGATGCCAAGTAGTACTTACTGGCAGGAACCTGATATGGATGCCTCCTCAGAGGCTTTTCCAGAAGCATACTGATACAGAAGAGAATGCTTGCAGATAACCATTTGACTGAATACAGAGACCCCAATGAAGGAGCTAGTGAAAAGCCTGAAGAAACTTAAAGGTTCTGCAACCCCATGGGAAAAACAAAATTATTAACTACCCAAACCCACCACAGCTCCCAAGAACTAAATCACCACCCAACGAGTTCTTATGGAGAGTCCCATGGCTCCAGGTGCATATGCAGCTGAGAATACTATTCTCTGGCATCAATGAGAGGAGAGGACTCTGATCCAGTGAAGGGTCATTTTCCCAGCGTAGGGGAATGCCAAGGCACTGAGGAGGCGGAGGGAGGTTGAGAGAGGGAGCACCTTCCTGGAGGTAATAGGAGGGGTGGGGGATGGCATAAGCAGAAGGAGGATAACACCTGAAATGTAAATACAGAGAATATCCAATAAACAAACCCTCAAAGGTAGTGTTAGATGTTGTACACTTATTTTCCTTCAGAAGTTATGTATCAATGTGATTCTATGTCTTGTTTATCCAATTGTTTGTCTTATTAAAGATATTTTAAATTAGTGTATTATTTCCCCACAAGAAATTGATAATATTGTCTTATATTGAAATATATTTTCTGAGATAATATAAATTCTTTAATTAAATTTTAAAGGAGATCATATCACAGCCTCCTTAAAATATTGACTATCCAATACTTTGAATTTTTGCAGAGAGTAAAAGAAAGAGAGGGAGAAGTATGTGGGTAAATGTACTTAATATTCTCTGTGGAAAATTAAGAGATTCTGGAATGGTGCTCTGCTATCCCCATTTGATAACTCTGATGAGACTTAGAAGAAGATACATCTTAGGGGGTGAAAAGCCTCCAAAACTCTGGATTAACTCATCTGATTATTCTTTACACTATTAGAAAATGTTTTCTTCCTTCCTTCTTCCCCTCCTTCCTTCCTTTCAGTCTTCCTTTTTTCTTTATTTCTTTGCCTGTTTTTCTTTCTCTCCCTCCCTTCTTCCTTCTCTCCATCTCTCTCATTTCTTTTTGACAAGTTTCTGCTTCCTTTTTTTACTTCCTTCCTTTTGGGGATGGTTTCCTTTAAGAGAGTGTAGCTCCTGGGAAAGTGACCAGAGGGGACAGAGGTAAGGAAGAAAAATGAAAGATTTGAGAGGAATTTGAGGAGAGTTTATGAAATTTTCAAAGGACTATTAAAATTGTTAATGTAAATATAAGACAGTATTTATAAAGTATCGTGTTCCATTTTTATTTTAAAAGCACTATACAAGTTTATTTTAGAAGTAAATATACTTCCAGATGCACAGCGTGTCCATGATAAGACAATCTGTTAGGCAGCTCTAGCCATGAGACTTACACAAGGAACAATGGAAAAATAAAAACAAAATTAGTTTATAGAAAGCATCTGCTTCACATTGAGTCCATGCTGAAATAGCATCCTGGTCTGTGGAGCATCAGAAACAAGATAATGATTGGTATGTGTCCAGGCTGCAAAGATTTCTTTGCTGAGTTGTACCATCAGCTCCTTGTAACAGTCCAAAAGAGAAAAGAAAGAAAATGCATATATTTTCCTAGCACAAGTATAAATATAAAATAACTCAGATCCTATGAACATGATGAAAACTTGTACAAGCAGCCCCCAAAGTACAATATTAATTTCATTTGCTAACAAATTCCACTATGAAGGGGAAAGCATGGGAACTGAGGACAGCTGGTCCACTCCTACAACAGCAACAACCCTTTGCTGTGACTCAGTATCTGCTATGGCTTTTGAGTAGAAAATGGTGTGTTCCTGCTGGAAATTCCCTGTGAGAACAAGTAGTATAGCATCAGATTTCTTAGCTTCCTCCTGGCAGTTAAGACAAAGACCATAAGGGCAGAAGAGCAGAGAAGGCTATTACAAATGTCAACTCAGTAAAGACAGCAACATGAGAATAAAATGATACAAAGTAAACAATAGAAAATGGGGTCATATAATTAAGTGCTGAAACAAGACAAGTACATAAAAACCTATGCAATTTTTTAAAAAGTTTATTGCTTTCATTTAAGAAATATATGATTAAAATATTTGAATAACTACTTGTCAACAAATTGTTTATATCAAGTGAACTGGTTTCTATTACATGTACCACGGGCTTGATCATACCAGAAACTGAAAGATACAGCGCATGTTTTATGATTATCACTGTGAGGAATTTAAAAGCTATGCATTTCACTTAGTGATTTTCTGATTTGATGTCTTGATTGATTTGCCACTTAAAACATTAACTGACTGACATGCCTTGTAAACTAAGATGAAGGCACAGAAAATGTTCTTAGATGGTGCTGTGTTAGGATAAAATCTGTAGTAAATAGTCAACTGAAGCTGCAAAGAGTGGAGAATGCTCAGCATCTAACACCAGTAGTGGGAAACATGGCTTCTTCTGCGGTGGCTCTTAAAAGGTTTAATGCTCCACAAGTAGGTAAGCAAGGATGCTGGTAAAGTAATTCTGTGAGCAGAGAAAGATACCACAAAAATAACACAGAGTAGGGTGATAGCAGGGCAGGCTGAGTGAGAGAAAAGGACAGGCTACTACTGAGTGCTTTCTTGCTGAAAAAGACCAAAACTCTCTAAACTCTAGGAGTCAAACATTACAAACAGGCCAAGTATAAGATTGACTAAGGTAAGAGCCATCTTACAAAATGCAAAATTCAATAATCCAAAAATTGCTATGGGGAGTGGCCAAAGTGATTGGATTTTGCAATGAAGAGAGAGTCAAGAGATGCCACTGTTGATGGGATCAGATTGCAAGGGTCCTAGTACTGAGTCATTTTGATAGTTTTGCAATGCATTGGAAACTCTCAGATTACTTTAAGCAAAAATGAAACATGATCTTGTTTATATTCTGAGGGTCATTAGAGATATATTACATGTGTACTCTTATAGGGGGAGAATCCTACTGTAAATAAAAGGACCAGATTGGTACTCTGCGGTATAATGAAGTTTGTAACTCAGTCTTGTTGATATGTTGGTAGACAACAAAAAGAGAATGATAATATAGTTTGATCATTAAATGTAAAAAGAGACTAATTGATGAGGGTCTTGGAATATGGTTCTTGACTTTAAAGGTGTCTTGACTTTAGATGTTTAAGGCTTGGGTTTTTTCTTTTTTTGTTTTGTTTTGTTTTGTTTTTCGTTTTTCTTGTTGTTGTTCCTAAAACAGTATCAAGAACAGCATCTGCAGGAAAAAGAATCAAAGCTTCAAAATATAGAAAGTAAAAGACTCTTGAAATTTCAGTGTTGTACTTGACTTTAAGGTATGATTAAGAACACCGTTAGCTGTTTTAAAACCATTATATGTTATTGCTAGCAGCTCTTTGATAACCTTTTATTTATGATAATTAATGTGATTAGTGTGCTAATTTTCTATAGATGGGACCACGGGCAATTGCGCAACAGGTATAATTTTAAAAATTGGGCAAATAAGTAAATGTCAACCTGTAATAAAATCTAAATGAGTCCTTGACAAATGTTGATGGTGGCTAATAATTTACCTGATAAAATATTTTAACTGCCCAGTTACCCTGGAATGGATGCTTTCTCAATGTAATTGCTGTGCTTTGAGCAAGAGAGCGTCACAGAAAATCTCAGCACAAAGAGAGAAGTTTTAATTCAGCAATTTAAGCATCACACTCATTAATAAGTCATATTTCAAAGCAAATAGTTCCATCCAGAAGAGGATGATACACTTATTACTCTGGCACATGACAGTGAGGGCTCCAGTGCTGCGGGAAGATTTGGAGTTTCCTAGACAACCAGTCTCCATCACTCTGAATTACAGTAAACTTCAGAGGACTTAATGCAACCCAAGCGGACTATTGATTTCTGCCCCTTTACAAAGTACAATCTGTTAAAAAAAAATGTCAGAATCAAAGGCTAGGTAGCCCTCTTAGGAATAGGATCTAAAAAACATTGGGTGGTTCCTCACCAGGAACCTGACCAATCATAATGTACAACAAATTTTCTAAAAGTCTTCCAGGCTTTTCTAATTTGTGAGATCATAGATGACAAATTCATGAAAGCTATAGGAGCAAACTAGTAATGTGGTGGACTAAAATCATGTCCTGCATAGTTCCCAGCTCATTTAATTTTTTGCTAACTGTATTATTTCACTGAAGTCTCACAGGTGTTAAAAGTTGAAGGAAGTGGGGTGGGGGAGGTGCTTAAGATCCCATATTTAGAGCAGAAATAGACAGTGATGGCCAGGAACAGGGACATAGGAGGGTGTAAGGAATATAAAACACCAAGGCAGCTATGGAAACAAGTATATCCTCAGAATATCTGGAATTGCCTCCTGAAATTGGTATTTTAACATATAACCAAAGCTTATAGCTAAGCATCAGTTTTGGCTTTGGGACCCAGGCCCACAAAATGACACATTCATCAAAGACCAGGCAGCCCTAACTTAGGCTCAGGTCTATAGATCAGCATTCACAGCTCTGCCACAGATATAGCTCTCACACATGCTCTTGGGTACTCCAGTCTCCAGTGATGTATCTGTATCAATTCTTTCACTGTCTTATGCTTTAAAACTTTAAGGCACCAGGAGATGATAAAATCTCAGATTTTTATATAAAAGTTTAAAAGAAGAAAAAGAAGAGTGTGTTATTAGAAGATATACAAAAATATCTAATAGATGTTGTGGAAAAGATGGACAACCTCACTGGTCATTAGAGGAACACATACTCACAAGCACATATATACATTTATTTTGAAATAGGTCTTACTACATAAGCCAGGCACACACACACACACACACACACACACACACACACACACACACACACACACACACTGCAATTTTTTTAAACTTCAAATATAAAATAATAGCAGATACCTGATATAACAGGACAGTTGTGATTTGTAACATGAACCCCGAATAACAAAGTCACTATGGGAACACTTGTGTAATTTTATGTCATTATGAGTGTTCTTATCCAAGTCAAAATTTCTTCTACAATTTTACTTGAAAGAATGGGAGGGAATGAAGGCTCAGGAAACAGTGAGCATGCAGGTATTTCTCATTCTTGCTTCTGAAAACACGTAAGATGCACACTGCTCTGCTGACCGGCCAAGTAAGGTAGGAATGTAATATGTTTGCTAACAGGATCAATTTTACCAGAGGGATTTTTCAGGTCAGAATAAGAATTTACTTTAAACTTATAAATGAGGCAAAACTGACCAGATTGGCCTATTCCCTTTATGTCCTATTCTGCCAAAGACCAAACTACAGAGACAAGTCAAACCAGCATTTTCCAAACAACCCAGGTTGTTCAATTCAGTACAAAGACACATGAAGAAAATAGGGTGGGAGGCATGAGGCCTGTGGGCTGAAGGGCTGTGTCCAGGACTCTTGTGCTTGTCTACTGTGTATCTTCATAGAGCGTCCATTACAAATAAAAATTATGCATCAATCAATTCTGTTTATTTAGCAAAGCAACAATAGAAGATGTGGGTAATTTAATATATATTCCTTTAATTAAACATATAGAATATTTAAGTTCATAATTTTCCTATGTTTTCTAGTTTTTGAATATCACTAAATGACTGTGTGACTCTCCTGCATCTTTTCAGTAAATTCTACTGGTGTGAGCCACCACAAATGGCATTGAACACATGAAGGCAAAAATGGCTGAAACTGAATATACCAGATCTGCACAAAATAAGTTAGGAAAAATCTAACTACCGGTGTAGAAGTGGATCATGAAGCTCTACCCTACTGAGGAGCTATTAATAGCTCTGGCTGCTGGGAAGAGAAAGCTGGTTCATTTCAGGGAAAAGTCTTCAAGAGGCTACATATGCTCCAACAGATGGTCCTATAGTCAAGCACACACAGGCAACACTAGCTAGGTGGACTCATCGGGTTTAAAAAGGAGAAAATTGGTAGTGACAATGAGGGAGAAATTGAAAGGGAAAAATGGTAATGGGTTTGATGAAAACATGTGGTATTCACATATGAGAATACTAAATGATTTAAAGTCTACAAAAATTTAGATATGATAGTTCTACAAAGCTGGGTCATGGTGGTGCATATTTTTAATTCTAACATTGGCTAGGCAGAGGCAGGTGGATTTCAGAGATCTGTGGCAACCTGGTCTACAGAGTAAGTTCCAGGACAGTCAGGGCTATACAGAGAAATCCTGCCTCAGAAAACAAAAAAGCAAAAAAAAAAAAAAAAAAAAAAAAAAAAAAAAAAAAAAAAAAAAAAAAAAAAAAAAAGAACAAACAAACAAGGAGAGAGAGGGGGGATTTATAAACCTTAGAAACACTGGGAATAAAATGCACATAAGCAATTACCCACATTTTCTAAATTCAACACCATCTCTATAAAATCTAACAAGGTATCACATGAAATGAAAGTAAATTCAGACACTATTGAAAATAAGGTAAAAAAAATTAAGGTAAAAAGTTAAGATAAATGTTTTCCAAATAAATCAAGAAACCTATTTTATTTTTTAAAGATGTAACACAAACTAGTGGGTTCCTATTTATACCAGAAATGCAAAGTGTAAGACCCGATAATTCCAAGCAGTCAAATTTGATTTTTCTTTTGTCAAAGATGTATTTGATTGCAGGAAGTCAACCTGATTCATTCAGAGATATGGGAAGAAGTTCTGATATGCAGGATATAGGCAATTTTTTGTGATGTGATTTTGAATAGAGAAGGAGAGGAGTAACAATCACACAGGACAATACACACACACACACACACACACACACACACACACACACACAGACTTCCAAGCAGCTCAGCTTATGTGTGGCCACATTTGAAATCTGTTGCTCAAATATAACAAACATACACAGACAGATAAATAAATAAATAAATAAATACATAAATACATAAACGCTATGGACCCATCAGAATAATCCACTTTCAAATGAAGATCAAACTATGTGATTTTCAAAAAAAAAATTGATGGGTAATAATATTAGCTAGAATTTAAATCATTTATTGGAATCACAGCAAATTGAAACAGACCTTTTGTTTGTTTTGCTTAATAGTTTAAGAACCATTATCTCTGACAAAGTAGAGGGTGGGGAGGTGAGTACGAGCGTTTGGTGAAGAGCCTAATGAAATGAGTTCAGATCTCCAGCACTCTCAGTCAGCTATCTCTGCACACCAGTCTGTAGGACAGAAGGATCTTCTAGAGATGGCTGCCCATGTAGTCCAGCCAAAACTCCAAGCTCTCGTTTAGTGGAGACCTTGGACTAGAAGAGGAAATTGTCAGTCACACCCAGCTGTGGAGTATGTGAGTCACAGTAACAACTGGTCTGGCAATGCATGGCCACTGGTGCATAATGTAACAGTAGAATGAACCTCTGTTTGATTGAATTTAAGTCTTACCACCCCAGATGAAATTCATGCCTGACACCATTATTGGGTGAAGAAACTGTGGCTGGACAAGACATTGACTGTAAGGGAAAATTGACTATTATGCTGCTAAATATACTTAGCATGAAACCAATTCCTAATGAATGGTCATTATACCCATAGATCAATTCATGTCTCAACCCTTACCTGAGCTGGGCAACTTCTTTTTTCAGTAAATGGTGATTTACACAGAGACCCATAACTACCGAAGGAACAGAGATTAAGAGAGGGAAGAATGCTCAACTCTAAAAGGGTCATATATACTACACCTCTCCTTCCAAGATTTCAGTGATTACTGTCAAAGAAGGGGTGGATAAAGTGTAGGAGCCGGTAGCAATGGGATGGCTCTAGGAAATCATTTTCTGGACACATCAGGGCAATGAGTGAATGAACTTACAGCAGTTTCCACAGCATGCATAAGCTCTGGGTAAGCACAACCCAGATCAAGTACTACCACAGAGAGGAGAGTTGGATACAAACAAGTCCCACTCCCTAGTCATGGTGCTCCTGGCAATTGTTAGCTGCTGAGAGGGAAGATAGTGTTCTCTAAGAGAAGAAGACATGATAAGTTACCCTTACGCTGCTGTGAGCCCACATATTCAAGAATCTTTGAACAGCACAAATTGGTCTTAAAGGGTACCACAGAAGACACATGACAGTGTGACAGGAAAGTTGGGATGTAGGAAAGACTGTAGGGAGTGAATATTTCCAAAACATATTGTACTAAACTCTCAAATAGCTAATAAAAATAATTTAGAAAAGTATAAAAGGAGATACATGATAGCTGGCTTCCATATTACATGCATATTCCACACAACACAGATGCAAAATTAGAAAAGGGTCTCCAGCAAAAAAAAAAAAAAAAAAAAAAAAAAAAAAAAAAAAAAAAAAAAAAAACAGAAAAACAAAACAACAAGAAATTCTCCTTCACACACAGACATTGCACATAGGCACGCACACACTGGCACACTCACAATGGGGCTAAATTACTTATTCCCATCACTTCCATCCCATTTCATTCAATTCTATTAATAGCCCGTGTAATGAGGCAGAAAGCTAAAGAGTAAAGACTCTGAAGGGCAAAATGCCATTTCCATGTTCAAGCTACACACATAATTGTGGTCACGCAAAGTCCAAAAGCAAATCTCTCTATTTAATTATTAGAACTGATAACACAATTTAATGTAGCTTCAGGTATAAAAGCTATGCAAAACTTTCATTTCTTTATAAAACACATGGAAGATTAAAACACACAGTGATACCATTTAGAATGGCATCAAGTAATTTTGCACATATCTAATCAGATGTATAAAAAAGTCTATATAAAACTGTATTATTGAATTATATGAAACATATAAGTGTAGACATATGATAAATTCATGAATCAAAAATTGTCCTATAAAGGTGTCTGTTTTCCTAAATTAGTCCACTGATAATGATACCAATAAATTTCAAGGGGCTTTAATACTTTAAAACTGAAATAGGTTCTAAAAGTAGATGAAAATTCTAAAGGGTTGACCATCTTGTAAAAAGGTATGTAGGTTTTCAGACGTAAGCATGTATGTAGGATATAAATCATGGCAGTTTATTGCAATTGTGGTGTGTTAACCAATGCTTCCTTGCTATGATAGAGGCCCTTGACAATGGCAACTTAAGAAGAGAAAGGTATGTTTTGCTCACGGTTCATAGTACGGTTCACCATGATTGAGATATAAAGGCAGAAGGAGCTTACAGTAGCTGATTCCTTCATATCCACAGATGATAGAGGAGGGGAACGAACGGAGGTTCTAAGTTTTCTCTTCATTTTGTACAGACCACAGTCCCATATTAGGGAATGGTTCTGACCTAAGATAAATCTTTCTGCCCCCGATAATGTAATCAAGATGATCTTCTATAGGCATGCTCAGAAGTTCATACCCCAGAAGACTGTATTTTCTGTCAAGAGGATACTTAACAGGAGCCATTACAACTTGTAACTCACACTTATCCCTAACCCTCTACCCATGTGCCCATAGGATCATGACCATGTCACAATGTAAAAGGCCTACAGAGACATCCAGTCTATCTTTAAAAGCTTCCAGAGTTAATGGTTTAACTTTAAAAACTCTAAAGTCTCTCAATTTTGAGTAAAATTGTGTCTAAAGTAAAATAAAACTTACACATGCTTTCATACAAAGACTCCGAGCACCCATTCCTGATTTACAGGGACGGGGATAGGAGCACAGCAAAAATAAAATAAAATAAATATTAGATGAAAAGAAATGCAGAAACCAAACAGGAAAAATGCATCAAATTTAGGTGATCTATATGGGTCTCAGGATGGAATCATTTTAGCTCCAATGCTTAGTTAGCTCTGCACCCCAAACTCCTTCTCAGGAAGCATAGTCCCTCTTGAGCCAGTTCCACCCACCCCTATGCCTGTAACTTTCCTGAGCAGTCATCCAGAGACTTTGGCATCTCAAACATTCTGAGTTCTCCCATTCAACTTAGCCTTTATCTTTACAAATTCAGGACAAACTCCCAGGTTCTCTCTGTAAGGTCTAGCACCCTGAAACACATTGTCCAATCTGAGCTGCTCCCTAAAACCACACTGCTGGAATCCAGGACTCTCTCAGTCTGAATCTTTGATGGTCAGTAAACTTTTCCTATTATCCCAGTGCACATCAGGAAGCTTAGCTTTAATGGTCTGAATCTAATCTTAACAGTTGAGAGTGCTTTCTTGTATGCACTCACCTTCTACCCCACTGCACACTTTCTCTCACACCATTTTTCACCAAGTTTCATACTTTTAAATCTCTTCTTTCACCTCTTCTGCCACAGAGGCAGATGCTTACAGCCAACCATTGGACTGAGCATGGGGACTCCAATGGGGACCCCAATGAAGGAGTTAGGGAAAGGACTAAATTAGCTGAAGAGGTTTGTAATTCCATAGAAAGTACAATAATATGAACCAACCAGACCCCCCAAAGCTCCCAGGGACTAAACTACCAACCAAAGAGTACACATGGGGGGAACGCATTACTCTACTTGCATATGTAGCAGAAGATGGCCTTGTCAGGCATCAATGAGAGGAGAGGCCCTTGGCCCTATGAAGGCTTGATGCTCTAGTGTGGGGGAATGCTAGAGTGGGGAGGTAGAAGTGGGTGGGTGGGGAGCAACCTCATAGGTGCAGGGGGAGAGGAGATGCAAGAGGACATGCAAATCACAACATGTACGCAAACTCAAAAAGAATGTCCTGACCTGCACCAACAAGTTACCAGTGTGGAAGCTTGGGCAGTAAGTATGGGCTAGCAAATGAATAGAATTTAAAATGAAAGACAACAACAAACATCATTGTATTTATGTTGCTCCTAGAGCAGGAAAATTAGAAGACAGTAAACAAGTGTATCTCCAGCAGGCAAAGCATTCTCAGTCAGGATATGAAAATCACAAATTAAACTGCATTTATTCCTATAATTCCCATGAAAGTAAAATGTCCAGATATAAACAAGTCATTCAAGGTAAGAAGATTTGCAGCATCTATAACTGATGAATGGCTTACATGCAAATTTTACAAAACTCAAAACAAGGAAAAGACAGACAACGCAGCGGAGAATGAGTAAGGGTTTTGGAGAATTAGCTCACGAGATTATAAGAATATCCAAGACAAAAGAAAAGAAGAAGAGGAGGAGGAGGAGAAGGAGGAGGAGGAGGAAGAGGAGGAAGAAGAAGAGGAAGAAGAAGAGGAAGAAGAAGAAGAAGAAGAAGAAGAAGAAGAAGAATGAGGAGGAGGAGGAGGGGGTCGGTGGAGGGAAGGGGAGGAAAAAGGAGGGAGGGAGGGAGGAGGAGGAGGAGGAGGAAACGAAGAATGTCCAATACAGATGGAAACTGTTCAGCCTGAGCAGATAAACATGAAGTAAATGCTGGTGAGATTTGCCATAAGAAAGCCTATCAAGTCTATAAAAAATCTTCCTTTTTACATTGTAAAGTTTAAGTTTAGAGCAACTGGTAACTCCCAGGTAGGATGCAACCGTGAAAACCATGTGGGAAACAGGGGTCACCTTAGCTACTGTGTTTGAAAGGTTTGCTTTCTGTGTGACAGGGTACTTTCTTTTCTAAGTGAATGTTCAACAAACTTCTTTAAGACATGATGTTTTAGACACTTTTGCTATCATTCTTTAAGTAACAGAGTAATTGTGCACATACTAGCTAACCCCTCAGTTCCTTGGGCCTTCCTTAATCTCAATCATGGTTTTCCTACTTGAGTCTCTCTCAGCTAACAAAAAAGCATTGTAAATTTCCTTTTTTGAGAGAAAAAAATCTTTTTACATACTGACATTTTACTTATATCTGTCTAGGCATGGGAATGAATAGGTAGCTCAGTGATTAAGAGCACTGGAGCTCTTGCAGAGGACCAGGACTGAATTTCTAGTACCTGTATAACAGATCACAACTATTTATCTGTAACTCCAGTTAGTAAGAATTGTTATTATCAGAAGGTAAATTAGAATATTAGTAAGAATGCAGAGAAAGATAAACTAGCATGCTCTTGGTGAAAATTTTGAGAATCAAAACTAAAGTAGAACTTCCATGCAATCCAGAAAGCCAACCTAATGGTGATATCTAGCCTGTAATCCTGAGATCACATGCATACCAGAATACTCTTTAACCACACAGTTGTTCATCAACCCTGGATAACTCCAAAGGAGTCATGTGCCCCATGTTTATTTCAGTATTCTGTAGACTCAGAGTGTTATCTACCACTTAGTGAGTGAACCAATAAAATACGGGAAAAAAGACACACTAAATGTTTCCCATACATAAAAGAAATGGAGAGCCCACAAAATAATATCATAGAAAAAATAATGAAATAGTGCTCACTAGAGACTAGTTAAGTTATAATGAAGGAAGGAGGAGAAGGAGATAAACAGGGGGCTCTTTTTCTGGAATTCACAACTTGGTAGTAAAACCAATAATTCCACAAGAATCATGCTACATTTTGAAATATTCAAAGAGTCACAAGTTTCCAGGACATAGAAAAGGAAGATGGCTTTGTGGATAGAAATGCTAAGTACCCTGCTTTATTGTCAGACATTTTATATATGTGCAGAATCATACCTCCTAAACATGTAAATAAATCATGTGAACAAAACAGGGTTTAAAATCGGCTGAAACTAAAGGGAAGTGATAGGATAAAATGTTATTGGAAAGAGACTAATTTTCTATAGGAAGACTCTGCCCTTAAGTTTTCACCTGTAACTCATAACTTATCAGTTCTTCCAGTTAACAGTATAATTTGACAAATATTGCATTAATTGTGTTGTTACCTGTTTCATTGTGGAAAGGAAAAGTAAAACCTTTGTAATTAGGCCTCAGTTACTAATAGCCTCAGAAAAGTCAGGATATGTGATTCACGAGAGAAACTAATGTGGGTTGTTACAGTCTTAATGTGGATGTAGTATAAGATGGTACAAGTTTGCTCACATGAGATACATGCTCTCCAAAGTCCTGAAAAGTAGTGACAGGGATAAACTGCTCAGATGCAAGGTCCCATAAAGGCAGAAGGAGCTGAATCTTCCTTTACATGTTATTGCGTATGTTGGCTCAAGGTTCAATTCTCTTTCTCAAAGAAAGCTTATGGGTATCTTTGATGTTTATACATCAAAGAATTGGGTGATACATCACTGAAAGTTCATTTCCCTTGACAGGCTGAGTAAAACATTAAAATGACAGCAGATGGGTGATCTGATTGCAGTATTGATCGTCTTATGGCACAGAAAGAGGATCCTCTTCTTTTTGAGAATTTAAAAATGAGAGGTGACTATTTCTGGAACTTAGTGAAATAACAAAATCACCTGCTCTATCTAGACCAGCACTTACTTCATTAACCTAATTAAAATGTGAATCTTCTGCGATATCTATTCGCAATCCTTTGTTGTCCACAATTTCTCCACTTGGCCATCACCTGTTGATTTAGAGTGAAAGCTATTATAATACCGCAGAGTTAATATTTGGAGGTATGTGCTCACCATTTGGGCAGACACGTACAATCCACAAGCACATTTGCATTTCATTAATTATTTATCTGAACCAGAGTCAACAAACGGTGAAGTGAGCTTCCCTTCTTGTAGTCATTTCATCTTCTTGGGAGCAGTAGAAATGAATAGGATACATTGAAGAAAGGGAAGAAATAGGAGAAAATATTATATTGAAAAAAGACTAATTTCCTGTAGGAAGACTCCTATACTAAGCATCCACCTGTAACTCATAACTATTGTCACTCTTTTAGTGACCAAGGGAAGATATTCTTGTTATATTTTCATCTTGGGAAGGAAATGTAAAAGCTTTGCAATGATGCTTAGGATAAAATCCTCAGAAAGGTCCAGGTAATCACACAAGGTGTTGTTTTATATTCCTTTAAAAAAAACAGGGCCATGACCAGATCATATTTGATATAAATGGTAGACCTAGATAATATTTAAAAGACAAGAAAATATCAAAAGCAATTTATCCTGAAATTGTAAAGATTTAAAGGTAATCACATCAAAACTGTCTTCATATATTTGAAAGCTTTTCAGTCATGATCGGGATGACATGTTTTATATTCCCAAGCAGGTGGAAGTAAATTTTCATACAAGTTTTGATGTTGCCTATTTGAACATCTTCAATGGATAAATGAAAATTATCTAATATGGGTTTTTCTAAGGGGTTGAAGATATAAACAGGAATACCAACATAGTATTATTGATAGGAATATTGTGTTAGATATTCAAGCATCATATAGTGAGTAACACTGTGACATTCAGGAGATGAAAGATTTTCCACAGGGTTATTTGCTTGAACATTTAGTTTCTCGTTGGTGGTGCTCTTTGGGGGAGATAATGGAACCTAGTCCTCTAGGGTTACATACATACCCTTTTCTGTTTCCAACTCTCTCTGCTCCTGGTCCACAGAGATCTGAAGAATCTGCACTCCAGACTCTACTGTCATGATTTCTCTACCTCTGTGGACAATATGTTTGACAGAAATCTAAAATAAGTTCTTTGTTCCTTAAATCACTTCTATCAGGTATGCTGCCTTTGTGGTGATAAAGGAAATCATTACATAGGTTCATTAATTTTTATTTATACTTTCAATCTGGTAGCTTGTCACTGTATAAAGATGTGCTAATATTTAACAACTATTTAAGGATCATGACAGTCTCTTCTGTTGTCCATTGGGTTAATGGGATTTGTTACAGCTAATCTAAAATGCCAATCTAAAGTCACATGGGAAAAGAAGATCTGGTCATGCCTGTTGGGATTATGGAGATTAGGTTCCTTGAAATGAGAAGTACCATGTACTTGGAGTGCAACCATTGTACTGTTTGAGATCTTGACCTGTTAAAAGGACAAGGAGATCCGAGCAGAAACATTCATCATTCTTCTTGAGTGCAGATGCAATGTGAGCAGCTGTGAGCTCCAGCTTCTGTGACAGAACTCCCTCCTCTGAAGCATAAGGTACCAATGAACTGTTACTCAGAATGAATCCTTTCTCCCTTAAGTGACCCTTGTCAGAGGATTTTTTACAGTAACAACAGTGTGTGAGGCAGAAGGAGGGAAATGTATCACAAACATGCTTCCGTGATGGCTGTTAGAACGTTTGAGCTGAAAGATGCAATTTGAGGTTCAGTTCTGTCACCTCTTTTCCTAGAAATATGAAGTTATGAAAATCAAGTTATCTGAGACTTGGGCAGACATTTACCTTCAAGGTACTCAATATAACAAACCTTTAAGAAAACCAACATGAAAATCATTGTTACAAATTGAGACTTTTAAGATAGAAAAGAGAAGATTGTACTCTAAAACATTCCCAGGCTTTAATAACATATAAAAAGAAGCTATAACTTTGTACAAAAATACTATTACCAGGAAAACATAAAAGTATTTTATGAACAAATTGAGAAGGTCTTGTTGTTTGGGAGACAAATCACAGGAAAAAATGAAAAAAAAAGTAGTAAGGAAAAACTGAAGGAGATTAAAAATATTTAACAATTAAAATCAGGATATAGATGGTATGCCAGAAACTTACCAGGAAGAGCATAAGTGATACAGGGAGGGAAACCAGAGTAAGCATTTGTTCTTCCAGGTGGAAAAAATAAAGTTAAAAGTAGAGTGCTACCATTCAATTATGTCATGGAATAGATTTACAATGGTGCATGATAGCTCGAAACAGGCTGTATAGGCAAGAACATTTAATTTTTTAGGCTTATTCCATCAAAACAAGAGACTTTGAATTACTTTTACATAAGAAAAAGGAGCAAATACATAATAAAAGTATATATTTATATAAATATATAATTATATATATTTATGTATATAATTACATTATATAATTATACATTTATATAATTATAAATTCATAACTTATATAATAAAATTAGATCAATATATGATCCAATAGCTCAAAGTATTGTGCTACAAACCGCTTGGAGCTACCAGCCTTGGAGTAAATCCCACTTCAAAGCTGAGGCTCCTTATTCATATAAAACACTTCCACACCTGAAGAAAAGCAAAGAGGATGAAGAATGAAAATGAAGAGGAAGCCAGAACTCATGGGAAGATGAAGGCAGAAAAGGCTTCCAAAGGATGAAAATTCCAAACCATGCACATGAGGTTTCTTAGACTATTGTGTTCATGCTTTAAGATTTCACAAGGTCAAACTACAGTGAAAAGGCCAATGAGGTGAAAAGAGATGAATTAGGGCAATAGAGTGGAAGAATCTTGAGAGGCCATGCTAACAATTTTAAATGTTTAATTGAGAGCCTAGAAAGGCAATGTTGTTTTAAGAGTTACCTTAGCGCTGTTAGGAGAAATGTCCTAAAAGTCACCTTTAAAGGCTTAAAACTAAGCAGCAAGTAGACATGACAATAAACTAATAGCCCATTCAAAGAAAAATTAAACACACACATAAAAAAAAAATCAGTTTTACTGACTCTTAAGAAATACAGTATAGAAACTATTAAGCATAAAACAAACACAATTCTTAAAACATGCCCCATTAAATCATAAGACAATAAACACACACAACAAAGACTAGAAAGAGACTTTCAGATAACCAAGGTGCCTCTAGAAAAAATATATATATATATAAACATATATGTGTGTGTACCAGATATGAAAATACCTTCACATTTTACATTTCAAAAAGAGTGAAAGAGAGTATGCAGAAAATCATCAGAGAGGCAAAAGGTTTCTAATGTGAATGAAATATCTGATATATGAATGGCCCAAAGGTTGAGAATCACACTGCTCTAGACTTACAGTCTTCATCCTGTATAAAACGAAGTGTCTGCTGTTACCATTTATATAGTTTCTGTGGTCACTGACTTGTGTAATTTTGTTTCATGCTGTCTTGGACTTGATAGATTATTTTTCAATTAATGTCTGAGTGCTTGTGAGAAAATTTTAAGAAACCAAGATAAGAGTCTTGTGACGCCGGGTTTTATTTTTAAACATTAGTTCTAGGATTATGCTTTGGTGCCTCTGTCAGGTGTAGCAGATGGGAGTGACTTTACTTCAGGTTATTTATTACAACTGTCTATTGTTCTTTGATTATCTGCCTCTATGGAAAAAACATGATGTCACCATGTGTGGACTCTCTGCCATACGCATATTGCTTGCTATGTTTGACTTGCCTTTCTGACTATATGCTTTACTCATGTGGGTTCTCTTAACCCTCAGAGTATAAGCTGTCTGATTCTCTCATTAAAGTTGCCTATTGCATGAGTGTGTTGTCTGTCTCATGTGTCTGCTCCATTCTTCCAGGTCCCTCTGCCTCTAGAGTGTTAAAAAAAAATGTTTACAAACATTACATATAATCTTAAATTACTAGAAAATTCTAGACCTTCACTATGATTCACAAAGCTTCTTGTACCAACAGAGAAGGGAAGAATATCTTTTCAGATATGCCTAACCTAAATTGCCATCAACATGCCTTGAATATATTATAAATAATTTGTTTGCTAGAATTTATGAACTAAATAATCCGTGACGTGTCAATTGCTGACTGGATGGAATATCAAGGGAGCACAACACATGCCCTGGTTGTTAGTAGCCTGCTTCTTATTGGTATGGAAGTCAAAGTTTTTTTTAAAACAAATCAAGAATAGCAAAAACAAGAACATTTCAATGGGAAAACACACAATGGCATCATTGCCCAGTCGATTTAGGTTTTCATCTCAATTGTCATATTTGGAGACATTTTTTTTTTTGAGAAACTGGGCATATCCAGAGTTGTCTTCCCAATAAATATATGAACTACCATAGCTAGCTAAAGAAAAGGAACTTGAATATTTTTTAACATTTAGAAAGCTCACATTATTTTGCATATTTTACTTTTGTCCTATAGATATGTTGAAACTCTGAGACTAACATGGAAATGTGAAAGATAAGACTCAAATGTTATAAGTGTAGACTTGATATTAAATATTCCTTATATTAGTTAAAAAGCCATGTCCCAAAGAGGCTTCTTTTTGCAACTTATGTGGTTTATTTCAGAGACCCACAGTGGTCACAATGCAGAGAGTAGGTGTTTTGTGGTGCTGAGTCCCAGCGGGTACATCTGTGACACAACCCCTACTCCTAAGGCTCAGGGAAATTTATGGAAGCAGGAGAGACAGATTGTTAAAGGTTGAATACCACAATATCTACTGACAGATATTATATTCCAGATATAACAGAGAGATAGCACCCATGAAATTTCAAAGATATGATTGCCTAAATAAGCCATGCATACATCATATGAATAGTTGACAATGCCAGTGTGAGCAGAGAAAAGTTCACAGGGATCTTATGCCTAGATGAAGAGCCACAGGCAATGTTACCTCCTAATAAATAGTATAGGTATGTATAAACAACCCTAAGTGCATTCGTTATGGTATCTCTGTGTATGTATATGTAATATATAATATGTGAAATAATTATTAAAGAAGAGGTCATAAATCTGAGAGGGTGTGATTTCGAGGGATATAAGAGGAGTTTGAAAGGAAACAGGAAGAAACACAAGGTTAAAAACCAAACCAACCAAACAAATAATAACACCGATGCCCAAAATTCTCAGAAACTCTAAATAACAAATGTAGATGCAATAGAAGATGTCATAGAGATAATTCATCACTTAAGAGTACTTGCTGCTCTTATAGAAGATAACATTTTGATTCCCAGGAATCACATAGTAGGATGTAGCTGCATATAAATATAGTTCTAGAAGACTGGATGCCCTCTTAGGCACCAGCAGACACATGGCACACAGATTTATATGCAGCCAAAACGCCCATACACATTAAATAACAAAATATTTTAAATGGCATAAAAATTTTAAGTAACAAACCAGGCACCTGTCACAATGCCTTTATCCAAAAATTGTATTTAATTTAGAACACTATGGGAAATGATATACCCAGGCCAAAACTTTAGCTCACTAAATCTCTGAAGATCATTCATTCCCCAACACTTCACATAGCAATGTCATCAAGATTCTAGACTACTTATCTTGGTACATTCTATAAGAAAGTCAGATTTTCCTTAAAGTAGTCACATTTTACTGTATTTTTATGTGTCTGAGTAACTATACAAATACTTATGTACACGGTCCCCCTCAAATTAAAATCAGGCTAAAGCGAGACTTATAGTTCTGGTACAGGGCAGCGGGGGCTTTTAAGAAGTTACCTGTAAGTCAGCATTGATGATTTAATAATTCATAGTCTAAGTAACTGAAAGTATTGCCTAGCTTTGAAGCCATGAAGGAAACAATGTCTTTATGCTTAATAACTGAAAAGTAAAAGGAAATCAAATGCCACAAAACAAAATAAAAAAGCCATGTGTCAGGTAGAGCCCCAAAGTGACTCATGAGTCCTGAGCCATGAAAAGTAGTTACTGTGAATGCTCACACTGACACAGAGGAGTCCCTGAAGTGTGTCAGCCCGAAACAGCAAACACTAAGCACTAACATTTTGCCTCACATGATCATAATCTTTGATGTTTAAAATGGACAGAAATAATCATCTGAACAGAAGTTGGACCATGGAGGAGGGGTGAGGAGAAATGTTTGGGTATCAACTGAGACATTCTGAGACATGGAAATGCTCTGTATTTGATTGGAATATGAGTTATTCATCTAATTTGTGGACTGTCACTCAAAGGGCTGGTGAGATTGCAGAGGATAAAGTGCATGATGCATTAGCATGAGGAACTGAGTTCAAATTCCACAAACTCACATAAAGTCCAGCATGGTAATACATATTTATAAACTCGGTGCTGCTGTAGTGAGATTAAAAGCTAGAGTAATTCATGAACTCCAGAACTGGCAGTGAATACAGCACTGAAGAACAGTCCACTCACACAGCAGTGAAGAACACAACACTCACCCAGCACTGAAGAACACAACACTCATACAGCACTGAAGAACACCCCACTCACACAGCACTGAAGAACACAACACTCACACAGCACTGAAGAACACAACACTCATACAGCACTGAAGAACACAACACTCGTACAGCACTGAAGAACACAACACTCATACAGCACTGAAAAACACAACACTCGTACAGCAGTGAAGAACAGTCCACTCATACCGCAGTGAAGAACACAACACTCATACAGCACTGAAGAACACAACACTTGTACAGCACTGAAGATACTCCACTCACACAGCACTGAAGAACACTCCACTCATATAGCACTGAAGAACACAACACTCACACAGCACTGAGGATACTCCACTCACACAGGACTGAAGAACACCCCACTCTCACAGCACTGAAGAACACTCCACTCACACAGCACTGAAGAGCAAAGAAATGCTGCTGCAAATAAACTGGAGTTTGACCTCTGAACCCCACAAACATTTTTCATTCATTTACTCTCTGTGTCTTGCTTTGCCCTCCCTCTCTCTCTCTTAGACACACACACACACACACACACACACACACACACACACACACACACACACAGTATTTAAAGAATATCATAATTAAAACAAAGGTAAAAATAACTAGAAACTTGAGACAGTAAAACTTCATACATATGTTACAAAAGTTATTCTTTCTGGCATTCCTATTATGTATTAGTGTAATTTTAACTTTTAATTGTCTAAGTCTGCTGCTCCTCAGTTTTAAGAGAGAATTTTTTAAACAAAATGAGCAGATGCAATTCAATCAAGATCAAGCAATACACAAATTATTTTCAGTTTAGTTTGTATGATATGAACAATATTTTTCCAAGGATGTCCATAGGCTTAACAAGAAATTTCAAGACATAAGGAAAAAAAAAAAAACCTTTGAACCTACTACTGAGCACACACAGCTTAAGCCAGAGAGCCTGATTATCCAGGTGTACTCAATACAACCACATGAACACTTAAAAGCAGAGAACTTTCTCCTGCTGGAGGAGAGACTGAGACTACGCACTGTGCAGAAGCCTGCTAACTAATAGTGAGGGACTCACACAGTGAGACTAAAGCCAACTGTCTGGCAACAGTTGTGTATACTGGCTGACACCAATAAGCAAGCAACCCCAAACACTGTGTAAGTTTCCAGAAATGCTGCATTCAGTTGCAAGCAGCAAGCTATGCCAACAGCCTTGATAAACTGGCCATAGTCTCTCTGGGTCATCTTAGTAGCCCCAGCAGCTCCCATCAGACTGATGCTTGATTTGGGACTCTTGAGAGCAGCCACAGAAAGCAGCTGCTAGGCAACCTTCCAACATGTGGGTCAGTGAAGTAATAATTTATGTAGCTTAGGCTGTTGTAATTCCTTATGGCGGCAATAGAAAAATAATACAGTATTTCAAAATTAGAATGAAGTATTTGATTTTAGGGGACGGTGGAAAGCATCTCATAAATCATGTGAAAAGATGAAAGATCTGGGAGACAATATCGATAGCATCTTTTACATCCAAACTTAATTTGTATCAGATTCTGTGACACGCCTTAGCTGGACCACCTCTCTCTGGCTTGGTTTCCCAGAGCATCTCTTCATGGTATTAAAGCTTCTCTCTAATTGTGCAAGTATTCTTAAAACAGTCTTGAGTTTGTACTTATTCTCAACACTCTGACTTCATTTACCTATAGATAAGGTTGTTACAAGGCCAAAATTCTCGTTTTTAATTTCTCAAGTAATACAGAAAATATAAGTATTTTATTTGAAATGTGATCCTCAATCTTTATGTAGTGGCTGTTTCTGGTTGTCAACTTGACCATATCTGGAATTAACCACAATCCAGAATTGGGAGGCCCACCTTTGATCTTGATCTTGAGGCATAGAGGCTAAGAATCTTAGGAAACTAAGGCAAGGAGATCACTGAGCTCAAGGTCATCTGGCAAGGAAGTCCTAGATCCAGGTGTGGTGGCACATACCTATAATCTGAGACACACTTTCATTTGGAGAACTACATAAGGACATTGGAACAAGAAAGGCTCTCTTGGCCTGCCTGCCTTCTGGGACTTTGCCAGCCAGTCTTATGGGACGTAGCATTTGCTAGATCCTTGGACTTCACAGCTGCTGCTGGCCATTGTTAAGGGATTGGACTACAGACTGTAAGTAACCAATAAATACCTCGCTATATAGAGACTTCATAAGTTCTGTGACTCTAGAGAACCCTGACAATACAGAAATTGGTACCAGCATAGTGGGGTATTCCCGTGACAACTTGACCATGTTTTGGGAGGACTGTGGAAGGACTTTGGAACTTTGAGCCTGAAGAGCCATTGGCATACTAATAACTCTATGGGATGTTCTGTAGGTGTTTGGAAGATAATGTTAAGAATAGTGCAAAAGATGGAGGCCTGGCTTGTGAAATTTCAGGGGGAAGATTAAAATCTCTTTGATCTGGGCTGTTGCAGTTTTGGTTGTGAAGATTCTGTGGGTTTGGTTAGCTGGGGCTGAAAAATCAGCTGTGATTAACAAGATACCAGAACTACCAAAGCAAAACCTTTGCATTACTGGGACTATTGATGCTGGTTAGCTAGAGCTAAGAAATTAGTGATGATTAAGAAGAGACCAGCATCATTGAGGTGAAAACTCCTGGGAACTGTTTTCTGAGAGCACAAAGAGGCTATGTTCCAGAGATAGCCAAAGTTGTACCTTGTGCTGTGGCTGGACTTGGTAATGTGTAAGAGTTATCCAGATGGTACTGGTTTTGAAGGAATGAAGGGGTCATGGAGAGCAGCTGAAGCTCAGCACTGTGAGAGGCCATAAAAGACCACTGGTGAAGGTGCATCCTCAGTGGCAACTAGTGACCCAGAACTGACAGTGGTGTTTTAGAGATGCCAGTGCCATGAGATGACCACCAAGAACAGCAGCAGCAGTGGGGAACAGGCAGCTGGAGCCTGGAAGACAAAGTGTGTGCTACAAAGTGCAGAGCTGGAGAAGTGACTCAAGCCCTTGGAGGAGCCCAGAACTTCGTAAGTGGATTCCCAGACACCCAATGGTTAGAGATTGATTTTGCTTTGACTGTGACTGTGCCCTGATTTCTTTCTCTCTTGAAGGAAGAAGAGGGGCCCACAATTTAGAGACTTTGAATTGTAAAAAGACCTTGATTTTTAAAAGAGACTCAATATTTTAAAGGCATTGCAATTTTAAAATGTAAGAATTGGTAAAGACTGTGGGACTCTTAAGGTTATCTAGATCTTGGGGATGAACAATAAAGTAAGGGTTGAAGCTTAATATCAATTTGTTTGTGCGTCAAGTTGACAAGGGGTCAGTTGTACTGGCTGGTTTTGTGTGAACTTGACACAAGCTTTAGTTATCACAGAGAAAGGAGCCTCAGTTGAGGAAATGTTTCCATGATATCCAGCTGTAAGGCATTTTCTCAACTAGTGATCAAGGGGGGAGGGCCCGGCCCATTGTGGGTGGTGCCATCCCTGGGCTGGTAGACCTGGGTTCTATAAGAAAGCAAGCTGAGCAAGCCATGGGAAGCAAGCCAGTAAGTGACATCCATGGCCTCTGCATCAGCTCCTGTCTCCTGACCTGTTTGAGTTCCTGTCCTGACTTCTTCTGGTGAGTGTAAGCTGAATAAACCCTTTCCTCCCCAACTTGCTTCTTGATCATGATGTTTGTGCAGGAGTAAAAACCCTGACTAAGACAGCCTTTAAGGCCTTTCACTCTAATTTGTTTTAAACATTGGCATCTGTGACTGTTTCCTCTGGTTTCCTTCTTTGTTCCTTTACTTAACATTTCCCCACCCTCTTTCCTGATGATCATTACACGTGCTTATAAGGGGTCTTTTGTATTACTCATCTATAGGAGTAAAAGCAATAGGATGTGTATGTGTATGCCTGTAGGATAGGGGTTGGGTAGCCAACAATGGCTGGTTGTACATCAGAGAAGCTAAGAACTTGTTATTGACTTAATCTGCACATTGAACGTCTTGCCCATCTCAGTCTAGCATGGAAGACCTGGAGAATTTCCAGATATACCAGTCTTCAGTTCACATCATGGTACCTTTGTTATCTTCATAGTGTTTTCATCATTAATTGTAATCCATGCATAGTCATGCAGCATGAAAGAAGGCATGGAAGGGGCAACATTACCTTTTTGCTCAGGGCTCAGTATATCTGGGCCACCTTTTTGGAGGTATAACTCATTCAGAGGGCAGGCTTTTTCTGATCAGCAAATCTTCTCTGGAAACACTCTCACAGGCCTGGCTCCTAGTTGATTTGGGGACTTTCAAGTTGATAAGCAATATTAGCTGCCACAACTGATCAAGGCCACACCCACTATGACTTCATCAGAAATAACCTTTCATGTACAGTGCTTTTTCTTCCTCTTAAAGATTATCTGTGAGATTTAGTTTAAGGGGAAAAATATTATAAACAAAGCCATGTGAAAACTCATTCAAAATAGTCACTGACAAGGTGAATTTCCAGCATTACCTGAGACAAAGTGTGTGTGTGTGCAAGCATGTGCATGTGTGCATGTGAGTATCGTGTGCACATGTGTGTGTGAGAGAGGGACAGCCTATGTGTGAAAATATGTGTGTCAGCATGTGTGTGAGAGGGAAAAGTATGTTTGTAAATATGTGTGCATGTAAGCATGTGCATGACTAAGTATGCATGTGTCAGACTGTGTGCAAAAAAATGTCTGTGAGAAGGTACATGTGTCTATGGATATACATCTTCTGCATATATATGTGTGTATATATTTATACACACACACACACATATATATATATATATATATATATATATATATATATATATATATATGCATGTGTGTATTTGGGTGTGCATGTGTGTGCGTGTGTTTATTCAAACCAGAGGTTAAAAGCACTTAATAAAGAGGAAATGTCTACCAGGCTAGAACAGATGCTCCCAAGGTGATTCAAGAGACACTAATGTCACAAAGAAATTTTAATGCTCTTTAATGATGAAAATTCCCTTTTTAGGATATTAAAGAAAAGTAACTTCATTTCAAAAGCTATGATTGTAACAAGCTCCAGTTTAAAATGCCTGGCTACATTTTAGGCATAAAAAGGATAACAATTGTGGGAGGGCACTTAAGTTTATTGGCTTTAATTAAATGTGTTTGCTCTAGACTGATTTAGAATGCATTGTAATTGAAACAGAATACATAGAAAAGAATTATTATATATTTGGGTCTTATTTGCCTGTCCATACAGGGATATTCATAGTCTAGTGCAAATAAGTCTGATACAGAGAAGCTATAAAATCTCTGGCAATATTACTTTTAAAAATTCAAGTCAAATATTTAAAACAATTTATATATATAACAAAGTATAATACTGTTTTCTTTCTTCTTAACTTTCATTTTCAAAACTAAAACCTACCTAGACACTTTAAAAATGAAATGAGTTTCTAGAAGTGAATGTATTCTTGTGACAATTTCACTCTTTACTGAAGGACAGAGGAAAAAATTCAGTGTTTTTGTAATTCATTAAGCCCATTTATTTCCCTCCTCATCAGAAGAAACCAGTAGTTTCCTTCAGTTTTCCATGTTTAAAATGTCTGAGTCCTTTTCAACACAATTTAGCCAATTCTGAGTGAAT
The DNA here is from genome assembly GCF_963924665.1 of Micromys minutus. Taxonomy (NCBI): domain Eukaryota; kingdom Metazoa; phylum Chordata; class Mammalia; order Rodentia; family Muridae; genus Micromys; species Micromys minutus. The sequence goes on from NC_137952.1 coordinate 31,166,642, forward strand.
AAACTCAGCCAGTGAGGGCTGTATGACCTGTGTTTGATTACAACACTAAAAGGCATGTGTGGATGCAGGGTACAAGATCTGTCTGTCCTCAATATCCATCCAAACACAGTGAGACAAGATCACGTTGAGAGATGAGAAGCAAAGAACTAGAGAAAATAAACTGTGTTTCCTGAGTTTGTGTGTAAGAGGCAAGTGACAGGCACAGAGGAGAAACATATATAAAATGGATTTTTTTAAAAAAGTCCCCTCTTCACCATCCATTTCCTTTACTACAGAGTTTTCTAAGTCCAGGGAGGGTGACAGATTTGATGGAGATACCATATTTAGGACCGAGTGTTTCAAAGTCTCTTACTCACTGCATATTGTCCAGCTGTAGATATTTGTATTTTTCCCCATCTGGTTCAGGAAGAGGATTCTCTGGTGCTAGCTGACCAAAACACTGATCTATGGGAAGCACAGAATTGTTAGTTTTACTGCTGTGTCTTTATGGCAGAGTGTTTGGGTTTTGGCCCGGGAACCATGGCCTATCTAAAGGCATGGATTTGGGTAGGCAAGAGAATGGGGAGGATCTGAGGGAAGGGAAACCATGATCAGAATATATTGTATAGGAAACAAGAGCGACTTGAATTTTTAATAGTAAAGTGTGTCCCCATTTTGTAAAAAAAAAAAAAAATAGACAATAAGTGGTTATTGCCAGCTCCTCCAAATTTCCTTAATTGGAAGGCCAGTTCTTGTTTCTCAGTTTTGTCACATTGGCTGGCTGTCCAGACATCAAGTTAGAGAGGAGAGCACAGAGCACATAGAAACCTCTAATCCCATGGTGCAAAGAAATGCCACTGTGGCAAGGAAGAGAATTATGGAGAGGGAGGCCAGTGACTTCAGCAATGAGGACGAATGATTACACACTCTTTCCCAAAATGCATATAAGAACTGCATTCTGTCCATGGCAAGAGTACAAAGAAATTAATTGCTATTTTCCCTTTCCTTTTGGCCCTTTACAGCTTCACAAGGTGCTGTTACTGATTCTGCTGGAGAGCTGTCAGCCAGAAAAGGGGAATTGATAAATCAGAGGACATGTGAATTTTAATTCCAACAATATTCAAGAGAAGCCCAACATGTACTTTTCTACATTTTAATATATTTGAAGTTAAGAAGTGACTTATAGACAATCCTGTTCTTCAATTACTGGTGGCAAGGCAGCAGGAGTTTTGAAGTTGTAAGTTTTTGTTCAAATAACGTGAGCTGAACATCCTGGTCATATAGTTCAATCTGCGAACCTTGATTTACATTTTACTCCTCAGTAAATGACAAAGACTCACATCTGGACAATGTGTAGACAGAGAGAAACCTTGAAATACTCAATCCTAATGGGATATCTCTACCAAATCCCTCCCCTCAGGGCTCAGAGAACTCTAGAGAGATAAAATACATGGGTAATTAAGTTAAGAGCTAGTTGAGGAAGAAGCAAAGCTTTTGGCCTAGACATTTGTTCATGAAATATTAAGTCTCTGGGAACAAAATAAACAGTTGGGAAAACACAGGATTACAGATGCATTTAACTACAATTTTCAGCCAAGGTGTTCATCATTTGTTGGTGGTCTAAAACCAGTAGACACGTTCTGGTAGTACAGTTCTTAAGTCAACCCATATGACTTAGTCACAAATCATGGAGACAATGCTGGAACATTCTTTGTAAGATATTGTATAATAATAATAATAATAATAATAATAATAATAATAATAATAATAATAATAATAATGTGATAAAGAAGTTCTAAAAATTTTGAATTAAAAAAATGAGAAAGAAGATCATGGTAGCAATCACTTGTAAGTCCAACACCCTAGCAGCTAAGGCAGGAGGATCATGAGTTTGTGACCACCTAGGTAATATAGTGAGAGACTCTCAAAAATAAGTGTCTAGCTTGAACTTAGTCAAGACTAGTGCATGCTGTCACAACTATTGTGAATTTTTTACACAAATATCCTATTTTTTCCCACCGTCCAAGAGTCCTAGCTCTGAAGGGGAAGGTGGGCAGTGGTCCTTTCTGCAGCCAAAGAGCTGCTGCGAATTAATACCTGCTAAGGGAGGGAGAGTCAGTTTTCTTCAAAGGTGTTAATCCCTGATAAATCAGTGATGCTTAAGGGGTGGGTCTCACACCCAAAAGTATTTGAACAGCACAAATTTGACTAAATAGGCTTTTCAAAAGGAAACAGAAGACTAGACTTTTGGAGTAAGGAAGTCAGGATGCATTTGGGAGAAACTGGAGAAGGGGCTATGAATAAAATCAAAATACATTGTGTAGAACTTTCAAAGAATTAATAAAAATATTAGAAATAAATGGATTAGTTAGTACTGTTAATTTATTGAATTACAAAAGAAAATAAAAAACTAATATATATATACATATATATATACATACATACATACATATATACATACATACATACATACATAACATTATTATTTTATGTGTTTGAGTGTTTTACATGTTTCCCAAGACCTGGTATTAAACAGAAATGTGAGTTACCCTGTCAAACCCAGCTCTTCTTCAGGAGCAGCCTTGACTGCTCTTGACTTCTGAGCTATCTTTCAATCCCAATATATGCAAAAACTGAAGTAAATTTAAAATAAGTTTAAAGTCTACAAGCTTAAAGCACAATATGAAAAATAAGAATTGTTGTATTAAATTGTGTTATTAAGAAAATGGCTTTTTGTTTCCAATAAAAATATTTTATACTGCAAAACTATTTAAATAAGTATCAAGAAAATAAATATTCAGCACAAAGTGATTAACAGAGCTCTATTGTTTATGCCAACAATAAGATAATGTGTAAGTGCCAACATCTTAAACTTGGTGAATTATGGCATTGTCAAAATATATTCAAAACAGGTATTTATTACCACTATACAGAAAGATCAGCTTAGGGAAAAAAAATTCCACCATCAGTCATTCATAGGAGTGAGGACCACACTACAGACTCTGTGACAGCAAAGGAATTATACGGCCACCCTAGTAACTCCAGCTAGTGTAATAAAGCAGTAAGAGAAGTTAAGGTACAGATATTGAACGGGAAAGATAAAAGCTATCTTATAGGCAGTATGTATAAAACATCCAAAACAACTATAAAATAAAATACATTTAATAAGGGGTGGTAGATTGTCGGTAAGTGCACAAGAGCAAAATATCTGTTGTATACACATACAATTAATGATGAAATTCTAAGCATCATTTAAGGCATATAAAATTATATGAGATATAAGGAAAAGCAGGCAAACAAGGCTCTTCTTGAGGTAATAGCTGAAGGGACAAAAGGTCTGCAGAGGTCTTTTCTCCCAAGAGGCCCTCACTGGGCTGTAATAATGTAAAGTCCTTAACCCACATACAATTGTTTTATGCATTTGGGAATTACACAGATCTATCGAAAATTTGAAAAGTTATCCTGATTCTACCAGGTCATGTTTTTCATATGGTTACTGTTCTTAATTGAAGTATAATATTTGTGGAAATAACAGGAAATCTAGGGTTTTATTTAAAGTAGATGTGATCTCCTTAGGATAATGTATCTCATCTACTCTAGCTTCTACTCTTTCTACCTCATCGTCTTTCTCAGTTTGAGTGTGTGCTCACCTTTCCCTTCCTTGTATTTATATATACATATATAATTTTTATAGTACGAGTTTTATATACAGTGAACTACTTTAAAGATTGTACAATGATTATTTATTACTTTAAGTTGAATAGTATCAAATATAAAGAAAAAGCAAAAATGATCTTTTAAAATAGATTTATCAACCATTACTGACACTTTTCCAAAATTCTTAGTGATTTGGTTGTTTTTCTTTGCACATTTACTATTGCTCAATTTTTAATATATGAAATATATAGTGTTTTTATTAAAAAAGGAAACATTGCTATAAAATCAACTAAATGAAATTCATACAGATATTATAACAATAAAAATAATGAAAGCAGTTGTTTCATAGCTCTTATTTGGTACTTACATTATCTATAATTCTGTTTGTATTGCATTATGGTTTTTAATTATCACAATAACTTTAGGTGAGGCATATAAAATAAATTTTATACCTATTTAATGCATAGTAAAACGCAGGTTTTTGGCATAGCCAACTGATGCATTTCTAGGATGTAGCATCTAGGTTTGCTGATTCAAGAATGGCAGGAATCCTTCTGTTCTAATAGCATTCACATTGCCCCAATTTAGCCTGTGACTGAATCAAATGTCTTCATTGGCATTTCAAAAAGGTATGATAGAGAGCTTTTGTGCCCTGACAAACTTGCTACTGTTCCTTCTCTCTCTCTCTCTCTCTCTCTCTCTCTCTCTCTCTCTCTCTCTCTCTCTCTCTCTCTCTCTCTCTCTCACACACACACACACACACACACACACACACACACACACACACACAAGTATAAATGTACACAAAGAGAAGGGCAAGAGAAATAGTTTTTGAGACTACCAGTTTGTACTTCAATCACAAAACCCTTCCCAGTCCCTAGCACTCGAACACATCCCCAGGATGTTTATCCTGAGTGGACTGGTGATTAAATTGGAGCCTAAGCTCAAAATTAGCAATGCTATGCATATGTGAGTTGTACAGATCTAACAAAATTTAAGACTAAAAATTTCAAACAAGGGGGAGATTCTCCCACTGAAACCAGGCTGCTGTCATTTATGCAGATGTTTAGTAGCCAAAACAAGAACTTGGAAAATGATGATATCAACTCTCTACTTCCCATATAAACACACACACACACACACACACACACACACACACACACACAGAGAGAGAGAGAGAGAGAGAGAGAGAGAGAGAGAGAGAGAGAGAGAGAGAGAGAGAGAAGTCTATAGCTATTATACACAGAAGAACACAGTGAGTTTTTGCAGAGGTGTCTTACCGTAATTATTGTTGATAAGGGACACTCTCTAAAATATGCATACAGTGAGTATCATACTGAACCATGCAGGATTGTGATGGAATTCTCTGGGTCATACAATGAACCAGAGTTATGAAGAAAAGCTGTTCAGAAATGAACACATTTGGTGTGCTCTGACCCATGACACATTAATGTGACAGAATGCACAAAAATGTGAGCAGTCCCAAAGCAGAACGTTCTTATCAGGAAAAGTATAGAATCAGTTTTGTATTTACAACACATTTCAAATCCTGCTGACTGGAAAAGCCAACACACTTTCAGTACAACTGCATCAAGAAGTCCCAGGTTAAAAGAAAAGAGTAGAATCCAAATGAATTCAGACTTCACATCTTAATTATTCCAAGGTTAAGAATGGAACGCAAAACAGTACATAGGCTATTCCATGCATAATCCTTAAAATAGTGTGTTATTAAAGTTTGCAAGCAGTGTGAGAAAAACCCTAAAGAAAGAATGCAGTAAAGGTGAAATTTCTACTAACAAAGGCATACTTTTTTAAAATGCAAGCCAGGAACCATTCAAGTAGTAGCATGAAATAGTCTTTATAATGAAGGTATTCTCTCTCTCAAGTTTGTTTTATCTCCTCATAATATACTATTCCTCAGAATTTTTCTAAGTTCTAAATCACTATGATTTAGAAATAAGTCTACTGAAATACAGAGATATGTCTACATATACATATCATATTACTAAGACATGAAATTATTTTAGTATGCATTTAAGATTAACAACAAAATCTTTTTACTCATTGAGATTTAAAATTTTCTTATATCTATGTTCTACTTAATATGAAATAAAATTAGCATTTTTATTAAATGCCCACTTTAACGTCTTTTTTGTCTTTTGTAACTAATAACATGCTAAGTAACTAGTTCACCTTTAGAAACAAGTTCCCCAATAATGACTTTGATTTGGACAATTTCTAATTAATAAGAAAACTGTAAGATTTGTTTTTTTCACACTTCAAAGAAAAAAATTGATTAAAATTTGGAAGGGAGATGATTTGTTCTTGAGGATGAACATGTGAGATCAAGTGTGAACTTTCAACAGAGCAACAGCATAAGTGGGAAGTAACAATGTTGTGGTCTGTAATGAATTTCCACTGTCAGAATAAGGCAATGGTATCCACCTTGTACTTGTCAAATGTGATTTCATTGTTAAGGGGAAGGATGCTGTTTTGAGGTAGACCAGAAGGACCAAATGTGCAGGCCTGTTAGATTCCCTTGGTGCTTTAATCAAAGAGACTCCACTATATGTAGGAGACATCTTTAGGACTTCCATCCAGTTTACTGTTCCTTTGCATGCAATTCTTGTTTTCCAGGAACAAGCCTGGACCACTGATTTTCATTTGCAATAATTTTGAGAAAGTTCTTTTTGTACCAGGCTGAGATACCTAATTTATGAGGTTCAGGAAGTATTTTGGGAAGATAGGCCCTTTCTCCTGTGTTTCAGGAGAACATTCTTGGACTCTAAAATAATAGATTTGATTTAGAGAGCTGGTACAAAGGTACAAAGTGCTGTCTGGCTCAGAAAGCACCACTTTCAACCTTAATGAATGTCTTTGCCCAGCTTCCAAAGCTTCCACAATGTTTTCACCCACAGAGGAAAGCGCAATGAACTCACACATAACTCTTAATTGAATCACCTATTGAGACTCAAATGTAACCTATGTGTCTTATCGTTTGTACATTTGAGAATTTGGAGTCCACTTGACTGTGACTCTGGGGCATTTATGGAATATGGACTGTCAGAGCATGTAAGACTTATTTGGTCTCACTGCTGAGCCTTATAAAATCTTGATTTCCCTTGACTTCTACTCAGCAAGCTAGGACAAGAATGGGACAATCCAATGTGGGAGCACTGTCCTCCAAGGAGTCAAGCATCTTGCAGAGGAGTCAAGCATCTTGCAGTCATGTTTTTTTTCTACATTGCAATAGATGAAAGTTTTCCTTGGACAGATGATTATATATAACTCTGCCAAGAGTTATATATAATACAATGAAAAAATAGAAGAATCAGGGGTTTCATTTATTTAACTATAATTACATATAATATATAACATTTAATTGTTTCTTTGAACTTGCAAAGTATGAAAATGAAAGGTGCTGAATCAGCAATTATGCCTGGGCAATTATCACAAACTGATACTAATGTTCACCCTACCTATATCTCTCGTAAGGTAACTGTATCTAAATCATAATTGTTAGTTTAAAAATATTTTAAGAAGATGAAACTATCAAATTTACTATGTTAAGAATCCATGAATAAAAATAAATAGGACACAATATATTTGTATTGTTACAGCTTCTTGGAAAGAAAGTTCTAGAAGAGTTTGCTGCGTTATTTTAATATTTTGCTACATGATTTTCCAAATGCCCTTAATAGTATGCCTTGCAAATTATTTAGTATCCTGAGTTTTCTATTTGGCACATTAAAGTTTTTCCTGATACACCAAAATGTGCTTCATAAATGTTTTAAATTATTACATTATCTTAAGAGACATGGCTGTAAAAATCAATATAATCAGAACAATTGTCACTTACAATGCTTCCGGTGCCCGAAAGCTGCTGCAGTGGTGTTAGCAAACATTTTACGACCAATCTTTCACATTCTCCTGGCCATATTTCTTTAATTGCCTGTAGTTATTAATTTTTTATTTATGATGACTTCTAATTCTTGCATTTTAACTTGCTGTAGGGGACTTTCATTCTTCAGTGCTGTCTGGGTTTTGGACTATGCCGATTAGATTGTGTGTCACTTTCTTAGCCACTTCATCCTGCCATCACAAAAGACCAGACTCTGGGTAACTTAAACACAAAAGATTTGTTTCCTCAGTGGATCTAATACCAGAAAGCCATCTGGCTGTGGCAGAATGTGGTTTCTTGTGGGACCTTTCTGCAGACAGACAGGGTCTCCACATGGCAGTAAAAACCATAGGACAGACTCTGATGAAGGGCTTAAAAAAAGAATCCATCCTTGATAGGAGCCCAACCTGGAGGCTCTTATCTAAGCCTAATTCACTTCTGGCCATTTGAGATTAAATCCTCATCTGGCTAGGAATGAGGGCTTCAGCCTACCGATTTCAGAAAACATAGCTGTGCTAGTAGCATCCATAAAGACGGCATTGCTTCCTTCTGCCTTGTACCTGGAACTCCATCCTCCAGAGAAATGACCCTCTTCAAATCATTCTATTTAAACTACAGAGCACTGAGTTTCATTATAAGCTTTACAAATGTACTACTGTGGGTTTCTCACATTCACCCCTCATTGCCTCCACCAGCCCTCCCTCTCCTCTCATTGTCCCCTTCCTCAGTGGAAGACTGTGACCCTTCTTCAAGTTATATGCACTTATTAGACCTAGATTCTGCATATGAACAAAAAATGGCATTTGATTCTAACAGTCTAGCTTATTCCATTTAACCTGGTAGCTAATTCTATTTTCTGGAAAATGACACGATTGCATTGTTTTTATGGCTGACTGAAATTGTGCTGGGCCACAAGTGGATGTTTTCATTGTCTGCTGATGGGCCTCTGGGCTGGTCATGTGCTTTGGCTATTGCACATAGTGCAACAATAAACAGCTGTGCAAGTAACCTTGTGATGTGCTGACTTCCTTGAGTAGAAAATTCAGGAATGGCAGGTCTGACTCCCAGAGTGGCTGTACAAGTTTAAATTCCCATCAGCACTGTAGGTTTCCTCTCCCTGCCTGATCATTAGAACTTTTGTCATTTATTTATTTATGATGACAGTCATTCTGACTGTGACTAAACAAAATCTCCATGTTGCTTTAATATGCATTTCTCCCAAGGCTAAATATATTGAACTCTACATTCATTTATTTATTAATTATTTCTTTTTTTAAGAACTCTTCCATTCAATTCATTTGTTGACCCACTGATCTGCTGATTATTTCAATTCTTGATTTTATTCTCTGTCAAGATACATAGTGCAGATTTTTATCTTGAGTGTGGTGAATGTTACCTTTTCTGTACAGAAGCCATTACATTTCATGCAACCCCTTCTCTCAGTGAGATTGTTTCCCACACCTTAGAGTATCTTCATCTCAGCTGTCCTTAAAGTGTTTTTCCTGTGTTGTCCTCTAAAGGTCTAGAATTCTGATTTTTTTTTTTATGAAAGATGGGTCCATTTGGGATTGATTCTTACAAAGAGTGAGAGAAGAATTCTGCCTTTTCCTTCTATATGTGAACATTCAGTCTTCATGCCTGTAACTTGAAAGTTGTCTCCACAAATGTATATTTTGGACACTTCTGCTGCTGCAGCCTGCCAGCTTCTTCTGGGTCATTTTACTCCTTTGTCGTCTAAATGTTCATTTGGGGCTAATGCCACGCAGACTGAAAACCACATTGCAGCATAAGTGAAATAGAGTAATGTTTCTGCCTATTTGCTATTTCTGCTTAAGACAGGGATTGCAGTTCAGGGTCTTCTGTGTTTATGAGACATTCCAGTGTTGTTTTTACCTACTTCTCTTTGTCACTGGAATTTTAATTGAGATTATATTTTTTTTGCAGATCATTCATAGTATAACTACTTTTTACAATCCTTACAATAAGTGTACAGGAAAATCTTTCATTTTCTAATATCTTCATTTTCCCTACTCTGGGCTAATAGATATTTTTTCTATAGAGGGCTTTTGTCTTTTTGGCTTTACTCCTCTGTATATTATTTTATTTTGAGATTATTGTGAATTTTGTCCAACACATTGTTTCTTAGCTGTTCTTTGCTGGTGTATAGAAAAGATACTGCTATTTAGAAGTTGATTTTGGTTTCTTACTTTGCTGAAAATATATACCAGATTTAATGTGTGGCCCTGGGGAATGCAGTGTCATTTACATATTGAAACAAAATATGTATCTGCAATAGCTATGGCATTGAACCAATCCGGAGAAAGAAATAAATTTAAATCCATTAAAGTCAAATTCTTTGCCACCAGTAATGTTTGGGAAAAAAAGGGAAAAGAAAAAAGCAAAAGTAATTTAATCTATCCAGTTAAAAACTAATGAGAGTAAATAAGTAGAAATGATAAGTAAGGAGGGTTAAGGAAGATGGTGGTGGAAAGGGAGAATAAACATGTCGGGGTTGAACAGAAAATAAATCAATAAAATGAAGAGAATATAGAAGAATGTATGAAGAGAGAAAAGAAAGGTAACTTAAAAAAACACCAACTACATAATAAAGAAAAACATAATAAGCAAAAAAATCAAAAAGTAAATGAAACCCCTGTATGAGTTAGGAGTTTCTCTTGGGTGGCTGTTTACAAATGTATTAAGTGAAAGCTTGTGGAGAATTTTAGAATCAATGCAGCATCTTTCTCCTCTTTCTATCAACGTTGATTCCTAAGCTATCCCTAATCCATAACATTAAATACCTACTGTCACTTAATATTTTATCCCGATTCCACAGCAATTTTGAAGATGAGAGGGATTGGTCCTAATTAGATTTTCACAGCTAGAAATAAAAGCAGAAGAGTTCAAACAGTGCTGGGTTATTAATTATTTAATGTCCTGATAAATGTCTCCTGAAAATGTCCATGACTGAATTCTGTGCAGTAAGGATGTGTCAATGCTCATATCAGATGTTAGCAAATGATATCATACAAAGCTAAACTACTAATAACTTGTATAATTCTGTAGTCATAATTTGCAATGTATTTCCATAAAGTTAAGGGAAAAAATTATAAAATTATTTAATTTACTTTTTTTATGTACCACTCCATAAACAGCCAAGTTTTAAGATTTGATATTGGAAAGGTTCTATTTTATTTTATTATCATAAATTGTTTCAACTCTTTTCAAAGAACCAGCTCTTAGGTTGATTTTTGTTTTCCTAACATTTGTGACCATTTCTATTTTTAAAAATCTTGTCAGTCTTCTAAAAATATTTCATTAATGATTTTTAAATTTAATGCCTCACAATGTATAATACTTTTTAAACTTGCGTAATAGTAAAAGCAAATTATACAAATCTAATTCTATTGGAAATTAGGGTATAAGTTTGAAGAAATGTATTTACACACATGATAAAGTAACTGCTAACTAACCATCAAACTGTGGATGTAAGACAAGCCTCGATAATACAGCAGATAACCACAAAACTTGGTCACCCTCATCCATCTTCAACGCACTCTAAATATGTCTTCCCCTGTCATTTATCACTTCCTGTATTGTTTTGCTTGCATTTTCCTGCCTGAGTTTCAGTTCTTTTGCTAAAAGATCCATTCTTCATCTTGCCATTTTTAGTGTGATATGTTTGAGATATTTATATTTTTTTCTTATCTATGGTAAGCTCCTTTTCATACACTGTACTCACCTGACACTAACTAAGCCTCATTATCTCTCCTTGTATCTCTCTCTGTGTCTGCATGTCAGCAGAGTCCTCTTTGATTTAATGGACCAGGTTTTACAGATGCTGTTACCTTTGTAACCCAAAGCCAATTGATGCGGTATATTCTTTCTGTCATATCTTTTCTTGTCATATTGCCCTTGTTGTTTTCCACTATTAAACATGAAGTATGTTCCACGTGAGCAGAGAGGATGTTATTTTATTATTACTGTATGAGGTGCATTTTCATCTGAGTTGTTTGTTAAAACACCAGATAGGATACCAACAGAGTGAATTATGATAACAATTGACAGTTAATTCAGGATGTTTAAAACGTTTTATATCTATTACTCACCAATGTGTCTCAATATCTTACGACAGTGGTGTTCTGGCTGGATAACTACAGCCAGTATTCTGCCTTGGGTACCACAGTGTGGGCAGAGACAGAAGATGAAGTGAAGGATCTATAAGGTCCCTGTGTATATCACTTTATACATATGTACATATTCATAGGTGTTATAACTTCTCATCAGAGACATTAAAAGGACTATGTTGAGGCTTAGAGAAAAATACATCTTTTAGTGCAGTACTAGAAGAATGGTTAAATATGAATATTAGCCTGAAGCCATGAGGAGCATGGATGTCATTCTAACTCATCCTCAGATCATGAAGGAGATTCTGTTAGACTAACTATAAGAACTCAGTCTGTCCTCTATGTTAACCGAAGAATTACTCTATTATCAACTCTAGATGTCATTTTTTTCACTCAAAATTTCTAGTCAGAATCAACCTCAGAAAAATATGCACATTTCACTTGAGTAAAAACTGGGATTTTTAAATTTTTCCCCCAAAAGTTCTTAATCTATATTTGTGATTATATTACATGGTATTTTAAAGCATCCCATTTTTACTTTATTAAATAAACTTGGAATGAAATATACTGAAGGTTATGAAGTCTGTCAAAGCATTATGTCCACATTTTAGAGCCATTAGATCTAGTATGTACTAGAGATAAGAAGGATATATTTATAGGTTAACGTCTGATTCCTATTTTAAATGCACAGGTGAATATCCAGGCATCGGTTTGTGAGCTGACAAGTCTCCAGCTTTGCAAGGTTGCCAATAGTGATTTTTCCATTTAAGGGAACTAGAGATTCATGGTTTTAGAAGTTTAACTTGTTAGCTTTATATGGATTGCTTTAGTTTTCTGTAATGTTTTGTCTGTAGGATAATTAGAGTGTTCACAAAGATAATTGAACATATTAAATTTATAAATGAAGTTTGAAATCTTTACAGGAGTTTAATTAACCAAGTTGTAAATGGAGGCAAACATTAATCAAAGTCCTCCTTAGGATTATTTTAAATCTGAGAAATACAAACAAGAGGATGAGATTTTTAATTTAGCATCTAAGACTTTTTGTACATAGTGTTTTGACATCCAGGAGTCGGATGAAAGACCTTAAAATGGCCACTGATATCTGCCCCGAGAGCTGTAAGGCACAGTTCATGCCTGACGTTTATACTCCATAATGAAAAAAAATCACAATGTTTTATTTTTTACTTTATAATTTTAAAGTTTTATGCATGGAGATAGATGAGAGAATTTAAATTTTTTTCAAGGCTTCTTAGATCAAATGTCGCCATCCCGAGCTCCCTCTTTCATTCATCTCATCTCAGAAGATCTACTTGCCATTGACTTGGAATCTTTTTTGGACTGACCTTGAATATGTTAATTATTGGGCTCACAAAAACATTATCACTGAGCCTGCTCAATTGATGTGCCAAGACTTTTGTAGAGCGGGCTCTTGTTCTGAGCCTCTGTGTGTAACTTTAATTTTTTAAAAACCTATTTTAATGATGGTTCTTAAATGCTTTAACCTCCCTTTTTGCCCACCACCCATCATAGGTAGTGGGAAACAAAGGATAAGGGACTGGATTAGACCTCTTGAGAAAGATTCCTTGGAGCAACTAGCTTCTGTCAAGGACTAGACAAGGCTACCCACTCTATTTCTATCTCTCCAATATAGTCCTAGAATTTCTAGCCAGAGTAATTAGAAAACTAAAGGAGGTCAAAGGGATACAAATTGGAAAGGAAGAAGTCAAGATATCACTCTTTGCAAATTATATGACAGTATACTTAAGTAACCACAAAAATTGCACCAGAGAACTCCTACAGCTGATAAACAACTTCCACAAAGTGGCTGGATATAGAATTAACTGAAACAAATCAGTAGCCTTCCTCTACTGAAAGGATAAATGGCCTGAGAAAGAAATTAGGAAATTGACACCCTTCAAAACAGTTACAAAGAATATAAAATACCTTGGTGTAACTCTAAAAAACAAAGTAAAAGAACTGTATGATAAAACTTTAAATCTCTGAAGAAGGAAATTGAAGAAGACCTCAGAAGGTGGAACGATCTCCCATGCTCGTGGATTGGGATGATCAACATTGTAAAAATGGCCATCTTGCCTAAGGCAATCTACAGATTCAATGCAATCCCGATCAAAATTCCATCAACAACAAGAAAACATCTGCAGGAATCACTATCCCTGACCTCAAGCTATATTACAAGGCAATTGTGCTAAAAACTGCATGGTACTGGTACAGAAATAGGCACTGATAATTGGATACTAGCCCAGAAAGCTCTGAACACCCCAGAAACAACTCACAGACTATATAAAGTTCAAGAAAAGAAAAATAAAAATAAAATAAAAAAACATTATGCTTGATCCTTACACTCCAAGAAAACATTGACTAATTCCAGGTTATATCCTGTTTTACATGTACTTTATGCTCATTGTAACTAGTAAGATCTTAATGCACACTATCAAATCTTAAAAAAAAAACCAAGCACTGACAAAAATGTATTCTTATACTTTTATACAAAAATAGTTAAAATCTGTACATTTATCTTTGTTTTTTAAAATAAAGTTGTTAAATAAAAAAAAATTCCAATTCAATTCTTCATAGCGTTAGAAAGAACAATTTGAAAATTCATTTGAAATAATAAAAAAACCCAAAATAGCAAAAACTATATTCAACAATAAAAACCTTGTGGGGGAACCACCATCCATGACCTCAAGCTGTATTACAGATCAATTGTGATGGAAAAAAAAAAAAAAACAAACCCTGCATGGTATTGGTACAGAGACAGGCAGATAGACCAATGGAATAGAATCACAGACTGAGAAATGAACTCATATACCTATGGTCACTTGATCTTTGACAAAAGAGCTAAAAACATTCATTGAAAAAAGGACAGCATCATAAACAAATAATGATGGTTCAACTGGCAGTCAGCTTGCAGAAAATGCAAATCAATCCATTCTTATCTCCTTGGACAAAGTTCAAGTTCAAGTGGATCAAAGATCTTTGTATAAAACCAGGTACACTGAAAGTAGTAGAAAAGAAACTGGGGAAGAGCTTAGAATACATAAGGCACAGGGGAAATTTTCCTGAACAGAATACCAATGGCTTATGTTCTAAGATCAAGAATCCACAAATGGGAACTCATAGAATTGTGAAGCTTCTTTAAAGTCAAGGATACTGTCAAAAAAGACTCAGCAACATATAACAAGGGTCCACTATATTCATAGCAGCCTTATTTATAATAGATGGAAAATGTAAAAAACCTAGATGTGCTTCAACTGAGGAATGGATACAGAAAATATGGTACATTTAACAATGGAGTACTAATCAGCTATTAAAAACAATGACTTCATAAAATTCTTAGGCAAATGGATGGAACTAGAAAATATCTTTATGAGTGATGTAACCCACTCACAAAAGGACACACATGGTATATACTCACAGATAAGTGGATATTTAGCCGAAAAGCTCTTAGTACCCATGATAGAACTCACAAATCACATGAAGGTAAACAAGATGGAAGACCAAAGTGTGAATGTCTCAGTCCTACTTAGAAGGGGGAACAAAATAATTATGGGAGGGGGAAGAAGGAAAGGATCTGGGAGGGTGAGAGGAGGGATAACATAAAAGGGGGGCAGAATTAGGTATAGGAGGAGACTGGGGAGAAGTATGGATGGTTAGGAAATTGATTGGAGGTGTGTATCAGTGGGGATGGGAAACTGAGTGTAGCCACTTAAATGTCCCAGATGCCAGGGAAGCAAGATTTTCCAGGACCTAACAGGGAGGACATTAACCAAAATACCCAACACAGGGGAGACAGAACCTGTAGAGACCATATCAAGTGGATATGCACAGCCCTCATGTGAGGGATAGGGCCACCTACCTATCCCAAAATTTCTAACCCAGAATTGTTTCTGTCTAAAGAAATATGGGGACAAAGAGTGGAGCAGATACTGAATGAAGGGCCATCCAGAGCCGGCCCCACCTAGGGATCCATTCATCTACAGACACCAAATCCAGACATTATTGCTAATACCAAGAAGAGCTTGCTGGCAGGAGCCTGATACAGCTGTCCCCCAAGAGGCTCCCCCAGAGCCTGACCAATACAGATGTGGATGCTCTTAGCCAACCATTGGACTGAGCACAAGGTCCTCAATAGAGAAGCTGAAGGAGATTTCAAACCCATAAGAACAATAATATCAACTAACAGTACCCCCAGAGCTCCCAGACACTAAACCACTAACCAAAGAATACACATGTAGAGACCCCATGCCACCAGATGCATATGTAGCCGAGGACTGTCTCATCTGGCATCAGTGGTAGTAGAGGCCTTTGGTCCTGTAAAAGCATAATGCCCCGGCATAAGGGGATGCTAGGGGTGGTGAAATGGAAATGGTGGGTGGGTGTGGTGGCACCCTCATAGAGGTAGGGAGCAGAGGAGTGGCACAGGTGGCTTGCAGAGGACAAATCAGGAAAAGGGTACAACCTTTAAAATGTAAACAAAATAACCAATTTTAAAAAAGAATTACTGTTTTTGAGCTTTTTAAATTTTCTCATGCCTAATTGACAGTTTTGCTTCACACACACATGATATTCTTTATCGGGAGTAACAAGAGGGGAAGAGGACATCTTTTGTACTCAGGAGCATACATGAGCTTTCATTCATCAAGAACTGTTGTCTAGTGTGGGTTTTCAGGTGTAGAGCATGCCACAAGACACCTTCCTTACTGTGCTCCCTTACACTGGTTGTTTCCTTTAAGGTGCACTTTCCACTTCACTGTCTTGGAGACACAGAGACAATAATCACAAACTGATTGAAGAGAGATGAAGACCAGGGAGGTCTTACCTCCAGGATTTTGCTGTTTGCTTTTAATCTCCTTTGGTAACATTACCAGTTAACTGGATATTGCTTGTTCTGGGGTACTGTGTTTTACTTCTCTGCAAGCAAACAAATCTACTTCATGTCCATAGGACCCAGAGGCAGTGCTGCCACTGGTGAAGTGTGGCTGTACACACAATTCTTCTCTCTACCATAACCCTGCTGTCCTCTCCCTTTCTGTACTGTCAGGAAAGAACTATTCTCTCTTTAATCAGGCAAGTAAGTTATCAGACATCTGTGTATTTCTTAATTTAAAAAAAAAATGTAACTCCCCAATATTTGAGGATATACTTTTTTTACCCTTTATAGTTTCAAGAAGGCACAAAGTACTGGTGTGCAGTACATCACACATGCTCAAGTGCTAAGACCCATTCTTGCTATTGCTGAAGAGAAACTCCATTGTGGGATTCTTGGAGCAGTTTTACAGGGTCTGGTTTATAATTTTCAAATTGGTTGATTAACTTTACCTAAATAGTTGGAATTTTCTCCTTCTAAACTTACCTGTATTTCCCAAACTATGTTAATAATGAAGTTAAAGTTGCTCCCATTCCTTTCCTCTAGCTAACTAGCAAAACTTAAGAAACAGGCTAGTTTTTCTTCCCAGTTTACTATGGTCTGCCTGAAACATCACCTGGTCCCTAGCATTCAGCAATGCATGGTTTGACTTTTTTCTCTTTTGTTGGAATGGGAAAATAATAGCTTTCTTTTTTTATTTTATACTTTGGGCCTTAGTGTGAGAGGTAGCACCTAGGCTTTCAGAGTCTTGAAGTACCAGGGTGTGTGTGTGTGTGTGTGTGTGTGTGTGAGAGAGAGAGAGAGAGAGAGAGAGAGAGAGAGAGAGAGAGAGAGAGAGAGAGAGAGAGAGAGAGAGAGAGAGAGAGAGGAGAGTCCCCATCAGCAAAGAGGAATAGGGAAGTGGGGAGAGGAAAGGACTGTGGAGGGGGAATGACTGGGATTTAAAGTAAATAAATAAAAATATCAGGAAAAGAAATGGAAATTCAATAAAGTTAACAAATATGACTGTGGGAAAGCTGCCTCCAATGAACTGGATGTTTATAGGACTTTGGAAAACATAAAAAGCAATTTACAAAGTAAAATACTAAACATAGACTGTGAAAAACCCAAAGTAATCTTTCTCTTAGTAGGCATGTGCTGTCTTCATCACTAATCCACAAACAATCTTCAATTGGCAACTGCTTGCAAATAAAACAATAGTTTTCTCTAAGGGAGACTCATTAGGGAAACCGAACATCTTAACTGTAGGCCCCATGCCCAGCAGTAGATGGGCATCAGAAAACAAACTAAATGGCATCTTTTGGTGTTCTTCATCTTTTAATGTTGAGTTAGTGGATTCATTTTTACAGGTGTTTTGAGTATATCTTAAGGTGTCATGTTTTGTGTTTTGTGGAATTCTTGTGTATGGGAACATATATGCCTCTGAATCTATACAGTTTCACTTTGACTCTTCTGATTCATCTGTCTTATTCTGATTTCTTTGTTTGTTTTATCCCATTGTATTTTGTTTTATTTTATTATTCCTTAGATTCCTGCTAATTAAGGAGATATAGAACAGGATGGTGGAGAGAAACAGGAATGAGTACAAAGAAGGCAAACTATAATTAGACAAATTATATTTTTATATAATATATAGATAGATACAGATATTTTCAACTAAAAAAGAAAAGAAAGTCAGACACTGAACCAGCAACCAGGAAGCATAAACTATCTGGTCTGAAGCCCCAGACACATAGACAGAAGATGACTGCTTGGTTTGGCCTCATTGAGAGAAGATGCACCTAACCATTGAGAGACTTGAGGCCTTGGAGAGTGGCAAGGGATAGGGTAAGTGGAGGGGTGATGTTCTTGGAGAAGATGGAAAAGAAATGGGATGTGGAACAACCAGAGAATTACAAGGAGAGGGATGGGAGGACAGTAGCCAAAATACCCAATGAAGGGGAGAGAGAACCTATTGAGACCATATGCAGTAGGTAGGTCAGGACCCCAGTTAAGCAATGGGGCCACCTGCCACCTCAAAAATATTAATGCAGAATTCCTCCTGTTAAAAGGAACTGCAGGGGCAAAGAGTGGAGCAGAAACTGAAGGAAAGGCCATCCAGATACTGCCCCATCTAGGACTACATTCTATGTGCTGACACCAATCCAAGACAATATTGTTGATTCCAAGAAGTGCTTACTGGTAGGATCCTGGTATAGCTGTCCTCTGAGAGACTCTGCCAGAGCTAACCAATACAGATGTGGATATACACAGCCAACCATAGACTGAACTCAAGGACCCCAATGGAGCAGTTGGGGCAAGAACTGAAAGTGCTGAGGGGGGTTACAAGCCCATAAGAAGAACAACAATATCAACCAACCAGACCATCCAAAGTTCCCAGGGACTAAACCACCAACCAAAGAGTATATATGAAGGGACCCATGGCTCTATCTGAATAGGAATCAGATGGCCTTGTCTGGTTTCACTGTGTGGAGAGACCTTTGGTCCTGTGGAGGCTCGATGACCCAGGGTAAGAGAATGCTAGGGTGCTGAGGCAAAGGTAGGTTAGTAGGGGAACATCTCATAGAGGCAGTGGGAAGGGAGAAGGTATAGGGGCTTTGGACAGGAAACTGGATAGGAGGATAACATTTGAAATATAAAAATTAAAATAAGCAGTAAAACTGAAAAAAGATTAAAGAATGTTGCTAATAATAAATGCCATTAAAATAAATAAAAGTAATTTTTAAAACTGTACTAATTAAAATTCACAATAGTCTTTATCAGATGAGTTATTTATTTTTAAAAAATTAAAAGGAAGATTTTGCCTAGCCTAGCAAGACTGTAAAATTAATCTCCAGCATTGAAAATTAATTAATTAATAGAATAGAAGTACATTAAATCAGAAGCAGTGACTTGTTTAAATTCTGACAATGTATCTATAGCCATCTTTAAATAAAGATAAATTTTTCAAAGTACTTAAGAAGTAACTTGATTTTTAAAATTTGTATATGAATATTTTGCCTCCAGATATACATGTGCACCATATGCATGTCTGGAACCTATGAAGAATGGAAGAAAATGTTGGATTCCCCTGGAATTGGAGCCACTGATGATTGTGAGCCACCACATTATTGCTGGAAGCCAAACTCAGGTTTCTGCTAGTACATCTCTCCAATCAATTTTCAAAGTACTTGAACATTTTTAAATTACATGTATCCATTTATTTTGTGTGCATATGTATATGTGTGTACATACATGTGTAGGGATCCTAACTTGTAGGAATCAGCTCTTGCCTTTGACCATATAATCCAAGAAACTGGATTCAGGTCATTAGGCTTAGTTCCAAACTGCCTTACTTACTGAGTCGTTTGCTAGGCCTCAATATGATTTTGAGTGAAACACCTTATTTCATAAATAATACATTCCATTTTTATTTAAATGAAATGTGTGTGTGTGTGTTCAATTGAAGTGTTCAGGTTATAATTTAACTATCACCAGGAATAATAGCAAGTGGGAGTATAAACAATGGGCCACTTCCAGACAAGTGATTTATTTCTAGAATGTGTGTGGTTTTTCATAATCAAGGATTATGAAATGTTATCACATTACTATTTTTGATATTTTACTTCAGTTAAAATCACAGAAAAGGGAAGAAAGGCAGGTGACAACTGTAGCTGTCATAAACTTATTTTATGAATGACCTTTTTGTACGTAGTCCTTGTGCTAGTAGATGCCTGGTAGCACATGAAGAGATTCCATACTGTATACAGTGAAGACAGAGATGCAAAATTGATAAGGGTTGCACAGCTGGAGGTGACTTCTGCCCTAGGTGGACAACAACTAATTCTATAAATTCCAAAAAAAAATTATTGCTTATTCTGAAAATGTATATGTTTAAGGATCACATAAATTGTGCATATTTTACTTTTTAAAAATATAAATACTGGCGGTTTGAAACAAAGGGCAACTTCTGTCCCTCTAGAATGTTTTTATATTTCTGGATAAGCTCAGTGACTATTAATCGTGAGTCTTTTTTTAAATAATGTGAACCTGGCTCTGGTGAAATCAAAGGTAAAGAGTAAATTTCAAAAAGAAATTGGAGGCCTGCAGATTACCTCAGGATCCTTCTGATGTGTAGGGATCATCAGTCAAAAGGTCAATGTTACACTGTCACAAGCTCTTTTTAATACAATAAGTCAAAGAGAAGAAGAGATAAACAGACTACAACAAATCTCACAGAAGTTCAAAAATCAAATCTTATAAGAAGTCATTATCACTCATGATTCTTCACAGTAGAACCCTCCACTAACCTTACACCAACCCTCCACCAACCCTCCACCAACCCTCCACCAACCCTCCACAGACCTTCCACCGACCTTACACCAACCCTCCACCAACCCTCCACCGACCTTACACCAACCCTCCACCAACCCTCCACAGACCTTCCACCGACCTTACACCAACCCTCCACCAACCCTCCACCGACCTTACACCAACCCTCCACCAACCCTCCACCAACCTTACACCAACCCTCCACCAACCCTCCACCAACCTTACACCAACCCTCTACCAACCTTACACCAACCCTCCACCAACCTTACACCAACCCTCTACCAACCTTACACCAACCCTCCACCAACCTTACACCAACCCTCTACCAACCTTACACCAACCCTCTACCAACCCTCCACCAACCTTACACCAACCCTCCACCAACCCTCCACCAACCTTACACAAACCCTCCACCAACCCTCCACCAACCTTACACCAACCCTCTACCAACCTTACACCAACCCTCTACCAACCTTACACCAACCCTCCACCAACCCTCCACCAACCCTCCACCAACCCTCCACCAACCCTCTACCAACCTTACACCAACCCTCCACCAACCTTACACTAACACTTTTAGATTTCAGTGCAAAATATGTTCTAAATTCCATCTTGGTGGGTTTTCTAAAAAGATATAAACTTTTTTATTTTTTACTTAATAAAAGAACATCTTACCTCAAATGTTCATTAGTTTTATCCAATATATGGTAAAATAAGGTAAAATATAATAAAACAGGGTAAACATGATAAATAGATAAATGATTGATTTTGATTCTCTAGTCTCTTTTCTAGGTATCAAAACTGAGTTTCGATCGCTCTTATCAATGATTAAAAGCATTATTTTCATAGGGAAATTTAATTCTGTAATAAAATGGTAAACAACAACAACAACAACAAAAAAAAAACAGCAAATATATCCTGAATGCCTGCACTGTGGGATTAGCAGA
This sequence comes from Micromys minutus, assembly GCF_963924665.1. Taxonomy (NCBI): domain Eukaryota; kingdom Metazoa; phylum Chordata; class Mammalia; order Rodentia; family Muridae; genus Micromys; species Micromys minutus. The sequence goes on from NC_137952.1 coordinate 31,188,455, forward strand.
GCACAGAGATCTCAGAAGGAAGGGCATGGTCCTGCATGCTGCAGGGTTCTTTGTGGGAAGCCTTGGCAGTGGCAAGAATCTTGCACAGGTTGGGTTCCTTTTCTAATGGGCAGCTCTAGGAGCACCCACACTGATTCTGCATCCAATACTCAGATCTATAGGGTTCCTGAATGCTGTGGCATCTCCATACCTGTGCCTAGGCAGAAGTTAACAGTCCTTCTAGTTCACTTTTCTTCCAGTAAGGAAACTTTCAACATTCTAAGACCACTGTAAAACAGGGTGGTTAGGGGCAGTGATGCTTGAAGTCTGCTTCTGTTTCAACACCCACAGAAGAATAGAAAATATTCTGCATGGCTATTTTATTAGAACAGGCCCTTTGGTTTTGTTAGGCAGCAGAGAAGAAAATGTACCAGGTTTCTTATTTTGGGGATAGGGTAGGGTCAGAGTTGTCACCTTCTTCTCCTCTTCTCTCTTTTCTTCCTTCACTTCTCATAATAAAAAAATCAGAATAATTTTCTTCTAATATTAGGAATATCTAACTTTTGTTTTAAAAATCTATCCTTATTTTTGTCTTCAAATTTGACATGATATCAGCATCTCTTCTAAACTTCAGTATGTGATAGTCCGTTTTCTGGCCCTGATAATTGTGGAGTAGCATATATGGATTTATTTGTCACCCACCACAATTTTAAGTGAGGAAAAATTATAAGTTTTCCTCCTGATTTTTCAAAAAATTCTCTCTCATTCTCCCTCTCCTTCTCCTTCTCCTTCTCCCTCTCCCTCTTCCCACAGTCACTACACACACACACACACACACACACACACACACACACACACACACACACATACACACACACACACACACACACACAAGAACACACACACACACACACACACACACACGCATGCACTCACAGGGCAGGGGAGAGACCAAACAGCTACAAAATGCCACAAACCAAGAGACTCCAGGAGCTGAAAGTTAAAGTGAGAAAAGAATCCACAGTTCTCTAGCTGTGCTGCTCTGAAGAAGTACTGTTTGGTCCCCGAAGCTGTACCATTCCACTGTACCCCCTACGACCCAGCAGGAACTGATATCTGAGTGAGGTAACATGTGAAGTGTTCCTTTGGGTATATGGTGTGGGGTGGTTCTCAGAGTCAGGATTTGTGAATGAATTAGAACACGGGGCTACCTACTTTCTCTGCAGAAGTGCACCACATGTTTCCACTTTATTTTTTGTCACAAAAACATGGTCAACATTTTCAGAATAGGATAAATGCTTTATATGTATTTTCCATAATGACAACTATACTCAAAGGGGAAGCTAAGTTGTGCTTTACTGAGTTCTTACTGGTGATAGCTGAAGAGAGTCAACCTTAAGGAAACCAGCATCTTTTTATCTACTGGGAACAAAAGACAGGAAAGTCAACATTAGCCTAGACAGATGGAGGATGAAATTCAGCTCTCTTATGATATACCCCTCAGAGAAAATAAATCCCAGCTAGACTGAAATGGCATTACTAATTGTGTGAATTGAACATGTGTGCCTAGTCCTTGCCTTATGTAGAAATCCCAGTTCTCATGGTGGTACTTTCCCAGTGGATAATTTGTTGATGAGGGCAGATCACTCTAATAAGTTTATAAGTAGGAAGCAAAAGAGAGAGGATTGTTTTTTGGCCATGTGAGGCCATAAAGCAAGGTAACCATCTAGCCAGGCATGGTAAACTTAGTTATTTGGACACAAAGTTAGCAGGTCACCACAAGTTCAAGATCAGCCTAGTCTACATGATGAGTTCTAGGCCTGTAATGACTACATAACAAGACACAGCACTTTCTCTCTCCAACATACATGATAATAATAAAATAAAGAATGAAAAGAGGAAAATAGGAAGACAATGACTTGCAAAAGAGGATGAAGAACTAACCATGCTGATACCTAATCTCAGTCTTTCAGATTTCCATAAAGTATATGTTTTGTCTTTGAATTACCTAGTTAATGGAATTCAATTATAGCAACTGAACTTATATTGACCTGTGGGAAGAATGGTAGAGAAAAAGATGGCTCTTCAAGTCAAAACAATTCTGAGATTCTACCACACACGAGTCAGAATGGCTAAGATCAAAAACTTAGGTGACGGTAGATGCTGGCGAGGATGTGGAGAAAGAGGAATACTCCTCCATTGTTGGTGGGATTGCAAGCTGGTATAAAAACTCTGGAAATCAGTCTGGCAGTTCCTCAGAAAATGGAACATAGTGCTACCTAAGGACCCAGCTATACCACTCCTAGGCATATACTCCTAGAAGCCCCAACATCTAACAAGGACACATGTTCTACCATGTTCATAGCAGCCTTATTTATAATAGCCAGAAGCTGGAAAGAACCCAGATGTCATTAAGTAGATGAATGAATACAGAAATTGTGGTACATTTACACAATCAAGTACTACTCAACTATAACAAACAATTCCTAAGCAAATGAATGGAACTAGAAAATATCATTCTGAGTAATTGTAACCCAGTCACAAAACAAAACAAAAAACAAACAAACAAACAAAAAACCAAAAAGATAAAACCACACAGTATGCACTCACTGATAAGTAGATACTAACCCAAAAACCTCTGAATACCCAAGAAAAAAATTCAGAGACCTTATGAAGCTCAAAACGAAGAAAGGCCTGAATGTGAATGCCTCAGTCCTTCTTAAAAGGGAGAACAAAACACTCACAGGAGGAAATAAAGGGACAAATAAAGGAGCAGAGACTGAAAAAAAGATCATTCAGAGACAGCCTCATCTAGGGATTCACCCCATATGTAGCCATTAAACCCAAGCATTATTGCTGTTGCCAAGAAGTGCTTACTGGCAGGAGCCAGATATGGATGCCTCCTCAGAGTCTCTGCCAGAGTCAGTTGAGGATGCTTGCAGCTAAGCATCATACTGAGCACGGGGACCCCAATGAAAGAGTCAAAGAAAGAAGTGAAGGAGCTGAAAGAGTTTGCAACCACTGGGAAGAACAGTATTAACCAACCAAACCCTTCTGAGCTCCCAGGGACTAAAACACCAACCAATGAGTACACAGAGAGACCCATGGCTCCAGTTGCATATGTAGCAGAGGATGGCATTGTCTGGCATCAATAGGATAAGAGGCTTTTGGTTCAAAGATGGCTCATTTTCTTAGTGTAGGGGGATGCCAAGGTGCTGAGATTGGAGAGGGTAGTTGGGAGAGGGAGCACCTTCATGGAAGCAAGGGGAGGAGGGGGAATGGGATTGGGGAAAGGGGATAACATTTGAAATGTAAGTACAGAGACTATTCCATTTAAAACAAAAAGAAACAAAGAAAGAAAGAAAAAGATAACCTATGACAGACTACTCAATGTAGGCATAGGGAACTGTTTGGTTATGGAATGTCATGTTCCCGGGGCCTTTTCTTACATTTTAGACATTCCTTAACATACTGTTTGGAAGTCTTGAAGAGCTGTGCAAGAATAAGTTTATTCGTGTTTTTTGTGCAGACCAGCAGTCCTTTCCCAAAGATCAGAATATTATTAGTAATTCTTATTAAGCTAGTTAAAATCCTTTCCTTCTTACAAACTGTATAAGCCTACCCTCACTTTAGACAGCAGGTGATTTTTTTTTCTACCAATGATTATATTAGTAAAAATTAAACCAAAATTTGGAACCAAGGCTTAATATAAGACATGTTCATCCTGCCAAAATATTAATATTAGGAACAGGGGATATTGTATATAAACAGAACATAACAAATCCTTTAATTTAACACAAGCTTTTCTGGGTATTAATCTTTGTCTTGGTATCATGTTCAAATCTTATAAAATCCAATATGATGTTAATCTCATTTAGAAGACATGCAATATATTTATTTAACTATTTTGCAATTGAGCAGAACTCATCCTGAATCTTCTCCTCAATGTTGAGATTAGATATTTCTCTCTCATCAGATTTTATTCCTTTTTATTTGTTAGAATTTTTCTCTGATAACATAATACCAAAGTTTCTTGCATGAAACATGTTTTGATGGATACCTCCAGTTTCCAACTTTTGGGTTATGCCATGTCCTGAATTTAATCAGCTATGTGTTTTCAATAGATAGAAATTAACACAGAAAACCACAACTGGCCAACATACCGTGAACAAGAGACTATAGAACGTTCATTCCTAAATGAGACAGCTATGTCACACTCCCCCTTCATGGTTCAGGGATCTATGTGGAAAAGAAAACAGATAAAATATAGGAGCTAGAGTTGGTGGATGACTACAAGAAAACTTTTTTCCAGACACAGTTGGGCAAGCACACATATTAACTCAGAGAGTCTGATAGCATAAGAAAGGCCTGCACAAGCTCAAACCAGACAAATTCACAGTACAAAGTGCAGGAGGCAGGCATGAAATCCCAACCCTAACCAATATAGCTGCTGAAAAAAAAAAAAAGAAAGTTAATGTTCTTTATTTGACTAACACTGGGAATATCAACCATGCTCCAGGGCAAGCGCCATGCTCAGAGGTAGTTGACCAATGCAACAATGATTTCCTGGGTTCGTTTTAGTTTTGAGACTGAGAGAGAAGATGAAGTTGAGTGTGTAGGGAGGTAAAGGGTTTGGTAGGGGTGAGTGGATATACAACTATAAGGCTACAGAATGGTGTCAGATAACATCCTCTTCCCCATTTTTCATTCAAACAGGGTCTCTGAGTTTTACTCAGAGCTTATAGATACAGCTTGTCTTGCTCCAGCTTGCTCTGAGAATCCCGTCTCAGCCTTCCATAGGCTAGAATCATAGGCTAGCCACTGTACCTCTCTGGTATTTATCTTCTGGAATACAAATTCTTGTCCTGAAACATAGCAAGTGCTTTAACTATGGAGTCATTTCTAAGCTCGGAATCATTATTTCTCAGTTATATCTGTATGACGTTGATGTAGCACACTGAAACTAGAATTTGCTGGTGGAATTAGTCTAAAGCCATGGAAAGGCCAGGCCAGCTTGGTGTCTGTAAATCCTCTGTTCTCTCTGCTTTTGCTTGTCCATCCTGTTCTAGCATTCATATTATTTTGTCATCCATAGTTTAAATGTAGTGTCTGAAATATTTATTTTTACACAACCCTGGACTGATCTATCTGCTAACAGTATCTTTAGTAGCCATTATAACTACTTATATATACCTACCTTAATACAATTTAATAAGCATTATAACTATATATTCTAGTTTGATAATCTGCTGTTGGTTTAAAACACTTACCAAGAGCAACATGAGAAGGAAGGGGGGTTTATTTATTTTACAGATGACAAACCCTTATCCAGAGATACCGAGGCAGAAACTCAAGGTTCCTGGAGGCAGAAACGGAAAAAGAAATCACTGAAGAACACTTCTTACTGGTTTGTTCTCTCTGGCTTGCTCAGACTGTTTTCTTAGATAGATCAGGCCTACCTTCCCAAGGATAGGACCACCTACAAGGAACTGGGCACTTTTACATCAATAATCAAACAAGCAAATACTCCCACAGATATGTCTGCCAGCGAGGGTAATGGGAACAATTCTTCAGTTGGAGGTTTCTTCTTTAAGCTAAGTTTGCATATGTATAAAATCGACAAAAACTCTGATACCATATCCACTTAACTTCCTAGTATCATTCACTAAGCATTTTGATTATACCTACCTACCTCGTTCCCTTTCTTATTTCTGAATTCCTTTGGTTTTTATTTATTTTTTAATTTTTTTCAATGTTTTTTTTTAAGAGTTCCTCATAGTTCTTGATCAAGCTCCTATTCCCTACAACGAGCAATAGCATCTATTAATTACTACAGTTAAGATGTCACACTTCATCTTCAGATATTGACAAGAAAGACTTGCAGTGTTGCTTAGCTAATAAATGCGTGTAAGAGCATATATTTTAAACCATTTCTGTGATGAAGAAGACCCCATGGATGGAGAGTAGAGAAAAGGAGGTCAGGGTCAGCTTAGCAACAGCAGCAGCTCACAACTGCAGTCCTTTTATAAGGAGAAACCAATCATCAATAAGCTCTACAGATTGTTTTTTACCAGAGTAACCAGATCAATAATTTTCAGCTCATTGACCTTTTCATTCCCATGTGCCTGAGACACAAGAAGCAGTGTGTTTATCAAGCAAGCAAGAGATTGTGGTTTCTATGTACTAAAGGCAGCAATATCTTTGCCTTTTGCCATCAAAACATTTTAAGAAAACAGGCAAATTCTGATAGAAATTAGAAAGGAGTTAAGTATATGGACAGAAAATTGGGAAATAACAAATAATTATGTGACCGTATTGGTCGATGAGTTCAAAAACAAAATCTAGAAGAACGAGATAATACATCTTTTTATACAAGGGTGTTTTTATTCAGCAACTCAGTTTGAGTGACAATGAGAACTGTAGGGATGCAGAATTGTATCTTCTCCCTATCCCTCCTGTCAGACAAGTCCAGCCCAAGGTGTTGTCATATTCTTAGTGAGGTAACAAGCCACTGCGTGAAAAGTGCCACATGAATTATTCTAGGAATGCATTGGAAATGCATTTGTGTTTTTTTGCAACCTCAAGCTTATAATTCAGTTCAGAGACCATCCTATATGAATGTAGAAACACTGTAATTATCTTCATAAATTGTTTTTTTAAACATGCAAATAAGCACGGTGCAAACTGAATGCATAAGTGCGGGGCGGGCAGTAGAGAAATGATCAATGCCCCTGAGATTAATCAGAGAAAAGTTTCTGGTGGGGGGGCCTGAATTTTAAACAGAATTTGATGTATCTGTTTATGTAGCACTCATTTTATGCTTTCTAATTATAAATATAATGTATTCTTATAATTTTATGTCAATAAATGTGCAAATTCCAAATTAATAATAAGAGAAAAGTGAACAACAATCCTGTTGACCCAAGAACCTAATGAGCAAGTAACAGGCAGGCACTGAGTGGAACAAACCCCTCAGGAGCCTGAGTGTGCATCAGCGCACAGATCTGTGTTCTAGTCACACATTGTTACCAGGAAGCTAGTCATGTAGGAATTTCCAAGTTTTTGTTAATATAAAAAGTTACAAAAAAACATTTTTGCTGATGAGTTTCTTGTACTGAATATTATTTTAAGGTGCATTTCAAAAATTCAATCATGATTTATGAGCACTTTAAACTTTCTACTTTTTTAGTGTTCATTTAAAATAAAAATATCACCTCAGAATAGTTATGATCCTATGTCACACATTTCTATACTTATCATTATTTTTAGAAATCTGTCAACATGCTAAGTGTTGTTTTTTTCTTCCTCCCAAAGTAATCATTTTTGTTAGTCTAAAGTAATTTACAAACTATAAATTAGTATCATTAATGTTTTAGTGAAGGCCATTGTTATAGGCATACATAACGCTTGTGTGCACTGTGTAAAAATTGTCTTTTTGTTAATCAAGTGCTGATTTCTCCGCCCTCATATCATGTTTCAATCTAGACAGGAAATTGTAATGGTTACGTCAAGAATCTCCTGTCTCAAGTTTGTATGAACAATTCTTCCTATTTGGACTGAGAAGTCACCATGCCCATATATACATTATGTGTGTGTGTATGTGTGTGTGTGTGTGTATGTATAATGTGTGTATGTATATGTATAATGTGTGTATATATATATATACATATGGGATATATATATGGCTAAATCCCATATGTAAAAAGACATCAAGAAGTTAGACTCCAGAGAATTTAATGATCCTATTAAAGAATGGGGTACAGAGCTAAACAAAAACAAAAGAATTTTCAACTGAGGAGTACCAAATGTCTGAGAAGCACCTAAAGAAATGTTCAGCATCCTTAGTCATCAGGGAAATGCAAATCAAAACAACCCTGAAATTCCACCTCACACCAGTCAGAATGGCTAAGATCAAAAGCTCAGGTGACAAACTGGAACAACTACCCTGGAAATCAGTCTGGAATTTCCTCAGAAAATAATGTATTCCCTGATTGCCCTTGCTGTCTTCAGCTGCCTCTGAAGGGTCCTACATGATCTCTACCTACAACTCCCACAGCATCCTTGACCTCACCTCATGCTACTCCACAGAGCAGAAAATAAGTGTGTAGCTAATGGTGAACAAACTCAATACCTTTATCAAGACAGTTCAAGATCATAAAATGTTATCTACTTACTATAGACATCATTTTAAATCTACATAGAGTTTATCCTCTGTTTATCTCTCCTTTATTCCTCCAGTCAACCTTGTTATTCATCTACATATGATTTTAGGTTAAATCTTAAGACTTCTGCAAATTATATAACAAATGTATAACTGACATCTATGTTATTCTCCTTTATTTTGCTATTAAAGATTATTAACGATTAAAAACAATGCAACAAGCAGCACGCCCTGTTGTTTTCTATTGAGCTTTAGATATCAGTTCCTAGAGCCTTCAATGATGGTGTAAAGAAAGCCAGTCTTCGTACAGTTGTTAATCAGCAGGACCAGGTGAAGAAATAGCAAACCATCCATTTCCTTCTACAGCCCTCTCAGAAAGGGCTGTTGCTTTGTTCTTTCTATGCTTATGATGGGAATTAAGCCTAGTATTTGCAGCAGAATTTCCAAACAAAGAGGAATACCACAGAAGTTGAAATACTCCCAGGGCACTGCTCAGCCAGTCTCTTATTTGAGAATTCAGATTTGCTCTTCTCTGTAGAATTTAGTCATGTAAAACTTAGTCATTAGGAATACAATAGTGAGCAAAACAGATTCCCAGGCCACTCCTGGTCTGGATTCTGATACACAAAAGCAGTAATCTCATATGAGCCAGGATCACCAAGTCTATCCTATTTAATTAGGGTAAAAATGATAACTGGGAAGGGAATTGTGGCAGATAGCCAGACTTGAACTCCAGTAAATAAGAAATGAAAGGCTACATTGTTTGGTTTTCAGACCCCTGGAGAAGGGACTGCAGCACATGTTTTGCATATCAAAGCAGAGCTGGCCTCCAGGTTCTCCTGGCATAGGCATCCCTCAGTCCCTACCTTGTTTGCCCCCAATGCAGACTTCAGACCTGAGCTTCCTCCCTATATAATCCACATAAGTTGTTCCTTTCTTCTTCTTCTTCTTCTTCTTCTTCTTCTTCTTCTTCTTCTTCTTCTTCTTCTTCTTCTTCTTCTTCTTCTTCTTCTTCTTCTTCTTCTTCTTCTTCTCCTCCTCCTCCTCCTTCTCCTTCTCCTTCTCCTCCTCCTCCTCCTCCTCCTCCTCCTCCTCCTCCTCCTCCTCCTCCTCCTCCTCCTCCTCCTCTTTCCCTTCTTTCTCCTTCCCTTTCCTTTATTTGCCTTCTCTTCTCTGTCTCTTCTTGTCTCTTCTTGTCTCTTCTCTTCTCTTCTCTACTCTTCTCTCTCTGCATATGCACCCATTCTCTCTTTTGCTCCCCCCCTCCCTGCCTTCCTTCTGGCCAGTGAACTCCCCAGGAGCAGCTTTTCAATATATCTTCTAATCTGGTTTAAATTGGCTCATCTCACCAAAAGAAAATTAACCTAACATATGTGACTAACAAATATGAATCCTATTTCTGGAGTGCACTGTCCTAGAGAACAACAATGTATGACTTTCAGTGCAAAACATAGCTCTGGAGAATTGCAAAAATACCCTAACATTGTTTTCCCAGAAGAGGCAAGAGGGGTGGGTAAAGTAAAGTTATAAATAAGGACTAAGAATGTCAGTCTTTAGCTAGTTGGATAGATGCTGGCCTTTATCTGTCAAAGCCAGTCCATATGGTAGGAAGTAGGAAAAGGTGACTGTCACAAAAGGTGTATGTGTGTGTGTGTGGTCTGTCTGTCTGTCTGCCTGTCTATCCCTCTGTCTCTGTCTCTCTCTTGCCAATCCCATGTGTGTGTGTGTGTGTGTGTGTGAATGTGTGTGTATGTGAAGCAGAACACCAAAGAAATAAAGATCAAATAACTTACCCCAAGATTGGCAATCTGAGCATGTATGTGGCAAATGATCAACAGTATCTACAGTAATCATCTTGAAGAAGCTCATCTAGCAATAGGAGGAAACTAAAGTTGTCAAAATAAAATTCATAGGTCTATGAGAAGAAACTATAAAAATTAAAAATCGAGCCAAACAGAGATCTGGAACTTAATGAATTTCTGCCAGAGCACTAAATTTCAATACAACTCCAAGGGCATACTCTTTCACGCCAAAATTAATACTGAACACCCTCATCTTCATCTGCATCTTCACTCCCATCCAGTCCACTCCTTCCTTCTGCCTCCTATGATTATTTTATTCCCCCTTCTAAGTGAGAATCAAGCATCCTTGCATGGGTCTCCCTCCTCGTTTATCTTCTTTGGTTCTGTGGAGTATATCATGAATAGTCGGTATTTTATGGTTAATATACACTTATCAGTGAGAACAAACATACCGTGAATATTCTTTTAAGACTGAATTACCTCACTTAGGATATTGTCAACTTTTATCAATTTCCAGAAAAATTCATGATGTCTTGCTTTTACTAGCTGAATAGTATTCTATTATTTAAATGAACCACATTTTCTTTATCCATTTTTCAGTTGAGGTACACCTAGGTTGTTTCAAGTTTCTGACTGTTATGAATAAGACTTTATGAAATTCTTAGGCAAATGGATGGAACTAGAAAATATCATCCTGAGTGAGGTAATCCAATCACAAAAGAAACACACATGGTATGTGCTCACTAATAAGATGATATTAGCCCAAAGGCTCAGATTAACCAAGATACAATTCACAGACCACATGAAGGCCAAGAAGAAGGAAAACCAAACTGAATATGCTTTAGTCCTTCTTAGAAGGAGGAGCAAAAGTAGTCACAGGAGAAACTATGGAGACAAAGTTTGAAACAGAGACTGAAGCAAAAGCCATCTAGAAACTGCCCCACCTGGAGATCCAGCCCATATACAGCCACCAAACCCAGACAATATTGCTGATGCCAAGAAGTACATGCTGAGAGAAGCCTGATATAGCTGTTTTCTGAGAGGCATTGCCAGATCATAACAACAGATGTGGATGCTCACAGCCAACCATTTAACTGAGAGTGAGATCTCCATTGGAGGAGTTAAAAGAAGAATTGAAGGAGCAGAAGGGGTTCTCAACCCTATAAGAACAGCAGTGCCAACCAACCAGAGCTCCCAGGGACTAAATCACTATCCAAAGAGTACATATAGATGGACCCATGGCTCCAGCTGCACATGTATCAGAGGATGGCCTTGTTCGGCATCAATGGGAGAAAAAGTCCTTGGTCCTGCCAAGGTTTCATGCTACAGTGTAGAGGAATGTCAAGACGGGGAGGCAGTATTGGGTGGGGGAGCACTCTCATAGAAACTGGGGGAGAAAGGGTTAGGGACTTTATGGAGGGGAATCTGGGAAAGGGGATAACATTTGAAATGTAAATAAAATATATCCAAAAATAAATAAATAAATAACTTCAGTGAACACAGTTGAGCAAAAGTCCCTACGGTATTTCAGGCCAGTTTTGTGGTATATGCCCAGGAATGTTATAACAGGGTCTTGAGGCAGAACTATTCCCAGTTTTCTGAGAAACTGACAAGTTGATTTCTAAAATTGGTGTATAAGTTTGCATTCCCATCAGCAGTGGAGGCATGTTCCCCATGTTTCACATCCTTGCTGGTGTCAAAACTTGATCTTAGCCATTTGATGGGTGTAAGGTGGAATCTCAGAGTTATTTTAATTTGCATTTCCCTAATTCCCAAGGATAATGAATATTACTACCACTCAAGATTACTCTGTTGAGGTTTCTCTGTTTGACTCTGTACTCTATTTTTCCATTGGGCTATTTAGGTTGTTGGTGTCTAATTTCTTGATACACATTCACATAGATAGATAGATAGATAGATAGATAGATAGATAGATAGATAGATAGATAGATAGATGGATGGATGGATGGATGGATGGATGGATGGATGGAAGGATGGATGGATGGATGGATGAATGGATGGCTAGATTGATGATAGATAGATAGATAGATAGATAGATAGATAGATAGATAGATAGATGATAGAGATAGAAAGATACAGATACAGATAGATATAGATATTAGTACTCTGTCAGATGTAGGGTTGCTGAAGATGCTTTCCCAATCTGTAGGCTGCCCTTTTGAAATATTGATGGTCTTCTTTGCCTTGAGAAGCTTTTTATTTTCATTGGGTCTCATTTCAGTTTCAATGGGCCTGAACCATTAGTAGTGTGTTCAGGAAGTTGTCTCCTGTAACAATTAGTTCAAGGCTATCTCCCAAATTCTTTTCTAATAGATTTAGTTTTACATTGAAGCCTTTGGCCCACTTGGACTTGAGATTTGTGGAGAGTGATAGATACAAATGTATTTAAATTATTCTACATGAAGACATCCAGTTATACCAGCATCATTTATTAAAGATGCTTTCTATATTCCACTGTATGGTTTTGCCTTCTTTGTCAAAAATCAAATCTATAGGTGAGTGGGTTTATTTCAATGTATTCCATTCTGTTCAATGGAATAACCTGTCTGTTCCTGTACCAATAAGACGCAGGTTTTATTACTATTGCTCTGTAGTGCAGCTTGAGATAAGGGATAGTAAAACCTCAGGAAGTTATTTTATTATTCAGAATTGTTTTAGCTATCTGTTTTTTGTTTTGTTTTGTTCTCTATATGAAGTTAAGAATTGTTCTTTCTCTCTCTTGCTCTCTCCCCTTTGCCCCTTCTCTTCCCCTCCCCTTACCCTCTTCACCTCTCTCCATGTGTTCATGGCCAGCCTCTACTCCTCTATTCTTCTCTCCCCTCCCCTCCCCTCCCCTCCCCTCCCCTCCCCTCCCCTCCCCTCCCCTCCCCTCCCCTCCCCTCCCCTCCCCTCCCCTCCCCTCCCCTCTCTTCTTCTTCTTCTTCTTCTTCTTCTTCTTCTTCTTCTTCTTCTTCTTCTTCTTCTTCTTCTTCTTCTTCTTCTTCTTCTTCTTCTTCTTCTTCTTCTTCTCTCTCTCTCCCTCTCTCTCCCTCCCCCCTCCCTCCCTCCCTCCCTCCCTCTCTCTCTCTCTCTCTCTCTCTCTCTCTCTCTCTCTCTGCTTCTACTACCCTCTTATCTCCCCCATGACCTGAATTAACTCTATTCTGTAAAGAAAAAAAAAATAATTGTACTCTTAAGGCCTTCAAGAATTTTGTTGGAATTTTGATGGGAATTGCATTGAATCTATAAATTACTTTTGGTAAGATGGTCAATTGTACTCTGATAACCCTACCTATCCATGAGCATGGGAAATATTTTCATTTTCTGATATCTTCATCAGTTTCTTTATTCAGAAACTTGAAATTCTTGTCATATAGGTTTTTCACTTGCTTGGATAAAATTACAAGAAGATACTGTATATTATATATGGCTATTGTAATTGGGGATGCTTCTAAAATTTTTATATATGAATTCTTAATAAAACAGGTTAGTTTTTTAAATATGAATCCTCTTTACATATTAAAAGCCACATTTTATAAATTGAGTACTCTTTGTACCTCTAAAGTTGAATGAGACATCAATGGTAAAAATAAGAAGTTAATGTTTATTTTTGTTTTGTATCTGATATGAGGTATTATCACTGCTGAGGGAAGTGGATAACCCAACATACATTACTAGTCAGTGTTAATGATTATTTGGTTTCTTATTTGCATCTCTTGGGTTTACTTCTTTTTTTCTTTTCAGAACGGTTGGAAAATATAAAACAACGGAGATCCATGTAAAAATACAAGTAGATACAATGTGAAAGAAAGAAAATACTGAGAAAATCAATCAAAACATCCTGTGTGTGTGTGGGTGCACACACGTGCATGCACGCATGTATGTATATGTGTGCATGAATTCTTGTGTGCATAATGTTGAGATTCTATACACCCCACCCCTCAGTTACCTGGCAATAGCCAGGTATGCTCCGCCCCAGTGACCTAACATTATAAAAGGGGTTGCTTGCCCCCTCCTTTCTCTCTTGCCTCTCTTACTCTCCCACCCCCACCCCTCCTCTTCCCCTCTCCCCGATGTGCTCATTGCTGGCCTCTACTCCTCTATTTCTCCTCTCTCTCTCTCTCTCTCTCTCTCTCTCTCTCTCTCTCTCTCTCTCTCTGCCTCTACTACCCTCTGAACTCTCCCATGACCTTAATAAACTCTATTCTGCACTATACCGTCATGTAGCTCTTCCCTCAGGGGGAAGGGATTCCCAACATGGGTCTCTCAGAGGCATCTCCCTTGGCCCCAGGCCTCGCTGCACCTCCATGGGCCATACCCCCCCCCCACTACTCTCTTCATCCTTTCCATAACATTGGTGCTGAAACCTGGGACATCATCTTCTAACAACATTGGTGCCCCATGGCTTTTAATAACATATAATGCATACAGAGAAAGTAAAAAGATAACACAATATAAAGAGATAAAAATAAAACATAAAAGGTGAGCTGCACACAGAGACTTCCTTTAATACAGATGAATAGAAAGATGTTGAAAAGGGAGTGAAATTAAGGATAGAGGAGAAGGCATTGCTCATGTCTATTGTTACTTTCATCTTACAGAGTGTAAGAACATGACTTGCTTAAACCATATTGTAATGATGGAGTTCATTCTTGTGGGACTCGGACAGCCCAGTACTGGGGAGGACCCTCTTTGTGGTATTTCTGATCATTTTTGTCATCATACCGGCGGGAAACTTCATTATTGTGCTGATCAGAACAGATTCCCACCTGCAAACACCCATGTAGTTATTCCTTGGCCCCCTCTCCTTTGTACACATTTGCTAGTCTTCCAGTGTTACCCCAAATATGCTGCATGGCTTCATCCCAGACCAGAAGACCATCTCCTATGTTGGATGCTCCACACAGTATCTCCTCTTCATTGCTCTTGTGATCACTGATTTTTACATCCCTGCATCCATGGCACTGGACTGCGATGTGGCTATCTGCAGCCCTCTGCCTTACAGTACAAGGAGGTCCAAGAAAAAATTTTTTCTCAGCTCATTTGTGTAAAAGAGGACTACTGATTTTTTTTTTTTTTTAGTTAATTTTGTATCTGGCCACTTTACTGAAGGTGCTTTTCAGCCGAGAGAGTTCTTTGGTGGAATTTTCAAAGTCATTTGTCTGAACTATCAAATCATCTGTGATTAGCAATACTTTGACTACTTTCTTCCCAAATCATGTCCCCTTGATCTCCTTTAGTTTTCTTATCACTCTAGCTAGAAATTCAAGTAGTATATTGAATAGATACAAAGAGATAATAGACTTCTCCCTGATTTTAGGGAAATTGTTTTACTCTCTTCATTTAATTTGATGTTGGCTATTGGCTTGCTGTATATTGCCTTTATTATGATTAGGTATATACCTTGTATCCTTGATCTCACTAAAACTTTTACAATGAAGAAATCTGAGGTTTTGTCAAAGACTGTTTTTAGCATCTAATGGGATGATTATGTTTTTTTTCTTCAGTTTGTTTGGTAGATTACACTGATGAAATTTCATATACTGAACTATCCTTGCATCCCTAGAATAAAGTCTTCTTGATCAAGGTCAATATTATTTTTGATATGTTCCTGGTTTCAGTTTGTGAGTGTTAACTGAGTATTTTTGCATCAATGTCCATAAAAAAGTTGATCTGCAATTCTCTTGCTTTGTTGAGTCTTGGTGTGGGTTATGTATCAGGGTGATTGTGGCCTCATAGAATAAGTTTAGCAGTGTTTCTTCTGTTTCAATTTTCCGGAATTGTTTGAGACATATTGGCATTAACTCTTCTTCAAATGCAGGGTAAGATTCTGTACTAAAACTATCTGGACCTGGGATTTTTATGGTAGAGTGATTTAACAATGTTTAATATTAATCATTAATAAATAATGATTGCTTCTAATTCCTTAGGGGTTATGGAACTGTTTAAACAGTTTACCCGATCTTGATTTAATTTTGGCAAGTGACATCTGTCTAGAAAATCATTAAGATTTTCTAATTTTATAGAGTATGGGCTTAAGAAGTAAGAGATAATGATTTTTTTTATTTTACTCAGTGTCTCCTGTTATGTCTCCACTTCACTTCTAATTTTGTTTACTTGGATACTGCCTCTCTGTCTTTTAGTTTGGCTAACTGTTTGTCTATTGTGTTGGTTCTTGGTTTCATTGATTTTGTGTGTTGTTTTCCTTGCTTCCAATTGATTTCAGCTCTGACTTTGATCATCTCCTGCCTTCTACTCCTTTTGGGTTTGTTTGTTTCTTTTTTCTAGAGTTTTCAGATACATATTTAAATTCCTGTATTTTTTTAATGGTATCTATTGAGACAATGAACTTTAATCTTAACACTGCTTTCATTGGGTACCTTTAATTTAGATATGTTGTGCCTTAATTTTCATTGAATTCTAGAAAGTTTTAATTTCTGACCCAGAAATCACTGAATATAGTTGTTCAGTTTCCGTAAGAGTACAAGTTTTCTGATGTTTTGTTGTTGAAGTTCAATTTTAATCCATGGTGTTCTGATAAGATTCAAGACATTGTTTTAACTTTTCTTGTGTCTATTGAGGATTTATTTGTGATTGATATATGGTGAATTTTGGAAATGGTTTTATGAGGTGCTGAGAAGTAGGAATATTCTTTTGTGTTTGGGTAAAAGGTGTTCTAGATGTCTGTTAAGTCCATTTGATTCACAAAATCTCTTAGTTTCGTCATTTCTCTGTTTAGATTTTGTCTAGATGACATGTTGATTATGAATGAATCATTGAATTATGAGAATGAATTATTGAATTCTCCCACTATTAATGTGTGAAGTTCTGTGTGTAATTTGAGATTTAGCAATGTTTCTTTTATAAATGTGGTTGCCCTTATGTTTGGGGCATAGATATTCAAAATTATATAATCTTGGTAGATTTTTTACTTTGATATGTATGAAGTGTCCTTCCCCATCTTTTTAATTGATTTTGCTTGAATGTTTATTTTATTATTTAGTAGAAATACTACTCCAGTTTACATCTTGGGTCCCTTTCCTTGGAAAACTTTTCTTCTAGCCCTTTAATTTGAGGTTATATCTATCTTTATTGCTGGGGTGTATTTTTTATATTCAGCAGAATAATGGATCTTGTTTTTATATCAATTCTTATAGCCTCTTTCTTTTTATTTGGGAATTGATTTCATTGATGTTCAAGAATATCAATAACCAGTAATTGTTAGTTCCTGTTATTTTAATTTTGGAGTACTTGTGTGCATGCACATGTGCATGTGCATATATGTATTTGTCTCTCTGATTGTGTTTGTATGTGCTTTCTTTGTTTTGTATTTGGTGATATAAAATGACTTATTTCCTGCATTTTCTTCAGTCTAGTTCCTCTTTGGGTTTGAGTGTTCCTTTTAATATATCTGTAGGACTGGATTTGTAGAGAGTTATTGTTTAAATTTGGTTTTGTCTTGAATTATCTTGTTTCTCTATCTGTGGCTATTTAGAGTTTTGCTGAGTATAGTAGTCCAAGCTTGCATCTATGATTATTTTAGAGGTTTCATGATATCTGTTCAGGACTTTCTAGCTTTTAGAGTCTCTGTTAAGAAGTCTGCTATAATTTTGATAGGTTTGCTTTTACATGTTACCTTCCCCCTTTTTTTTCAGCTTCTAATATTTTTTTCTTCTGTAGATTCAGTGTAAATTCTCATCAAATCAGCCATGTGGGATTAGTAAAATGAACTTCACATAAAAGATTCAATGTCTCACATCAAAAGTTGTTTGTGAAGGTAAATATGGATAGATCTACCAACTTTGTTCTTTTAAGCTCATTTGTATGTTACAGGACCAAAGTTGTCATTACAGCTACCACTCTTAGGCAAGTTGGTCACCCTTTGATTACCGACCATGTTTTTTTTTTTTTTTACTTAAACATCTTATTGGATCTTGGGCAGTATCTCCCATCTATTCAAAACACAGAAGCCATAATAAAAAGGTGTATAACCTAATTATTTTTTCTAATTGTAACTGTCATGAACTGTGTGTGTGTGTGTGTGGTGGGGTGTTTGGTAGATAAGACTATAAATATGCAATTGATGTTTTTTTATAATTCACTGCAAAGCTCCAGGGCTTCAATATGTCTATTTTCCATTGTAAAAATATTCATTGAACTGCAGGTTTCAGGTCTGGGCAAGTACTTGCTTGAATGTCTGTGTTAATTTAACTGCATGATGCTTTTAATTTGCAAGTTTTATTTAAATAAAGTGATTTTGATTATAAAAAATATATTATAGTTATGAAGATTGTGCCTTTAGTATCAATTGTCCATCTTCCAATTTAAATAGAGCTTCCCTCAGCTTTGGTATGAAGTTTTCATTGATGTCTGTAAAAACCCATCAAGTAATATTTTCATAAGCAGACATCCAGAGAGAGAGAGAGAGAGAAAGAGAGAGAGAGAGAGAGAGAGAGAGAGAGAGAGAGAGAGAGAGAGGAGGCTCACAGACAACCAGACAAAGAACTTAGTTCCAGAGTGCTCACAGAGACTGAACCACCATCAAAGAGCATGCACAATCTGTACCTAGGCCACATATATATTTGTATGCATATATTTGTAGCAGATGTGCAGCTTAGCATTCATGTGGGTCCCGTAACAATTGGAGCTGGGGATTTTTCTGACTCTGATGCTTACCATTAGATCCTTTTCTCCTACATAGATAGCCTGGATAGATCTCACCAGGGGAGAATGTGTCTAGTCCTGCTGGAAATAGATGGGGTGGTACTCAAGGATTCCTCCCCTTCTCTGTGAAAAAGGGGAGGGACTAGTGGGGAGAGGGATTTCTAAGGGCATAACTAAAAGGACAGTGGTAGAGGCTGAGATACAGATGTAAAGACAATAAAATATATTATTGAGAAAAAAAGAATATGAATTATAAAATCCTTCCAGGGAAATACTCATAGAGGTCACAAGCCTAAATGTCCTTTATATATTTTGAATTTTACTTTTTATGTTACTATCAGTTATTCTTCTCATTGACTATACTTGTTCTGTTGTATGTTTAAGATTATATAAGTGGCTAAGAATTAACCTATGTGCTATTAAAAGTCAGTTAAAACTTCTCAGGATTCACATTAAAGGCCCTGGAAGAAGCTCCATGGCTCCTTTTCCAGTTGTGTCATCTGTGAGATATTCGGAATTTTGCTAGTGGTGGCTTTCTTTGCTCTTTCCACTGACTTTTCTATGGGAGTATGTGTTGTTTACAGTACAGTCTCTCAAATGCCCATGGCCTCTCTAAGAGAAAAAAAAATGAGGTGACATTATAATAGAGCTGTTTCTTAAGGGTCCCATTGTCTCAAGAATCCTGACTGTAATAGGCTAGAGAACAGGTCAACTGACTCCGGGTCTTAACTTTAGTGTAGCATTTAGATAAGGCTCAATAAAAATCAGACTTAAATAAATTCAGATGTTTGTTAATAGAACATATTCTCAGGTAAGTAAAACCTGATAGCTCTACCACAAATTTACAAACACGTAAAAGAGAGTTGGATCTAAATTATACAACAAATTAAAGATTAGTGGTTCATCTATAATTAACCTATAAGGTTCTTGTTTGTGGCAAATGTTAGGTCAACTTCATTAACACTTGAATTTCTTAAGAGGCTCTTTTGCAAACTTTTGTTTCTCACAAAAAATCTGATAGTTTAATAGTGGCCCATTCCAGCAGGGGCCATCAGAGAAGGCAACATCCAATAACTTTGGACAGAATACTGTCTTAGAAATAAGAAAATAAAATATGCTTGAGATATGAATCCTCATATGCTAACCCTGTAGTTACAGTTTGGAATGAAGGCATCTGTCCATCTGTCACCCTGAAGAACTGGGAACGATAACAAAAATCAAGATTCTGGTGATATTGCCTGAACAAGTTTGTTACCAAATTCAGTAATGTAGAATAAACCAGAAGAACCCTTGTCCTTTTATATTGAAAAAAGAAAAGAGGAAGTGGTTAAGAGAGACTGCATAAAGTACAAGGTCCATCCAGCATTGTAGCTTTACCAACCAGGAGCTCAAAGACGAAGTCGACTCTGTACCACTGATGATAGTATCAAGCCTGGAGATTCCCCAGTGGACAAAAAGCAGGAAAGTGGCATTAACCATAAAAAAGAAGGAAGAGAGGAGTGAGAAGTTCCAACTGCCCATAGGTGTCCTGACTGTCCAGGCAGCCAAAGAACACAAATTATGATATCCAGAAGTGCCTTTGGGGAAGAGGCACAGAGAACAAGAAAAGGGGACACTGTGCTTGTGGGTCACTACACAAGAGTGTGTCTAAGCAGAATAAGATTTCAGGCTCAGAATCAAAGGACAATTTCATTGTTTTCTGCAGTTTCCACACATTAATTTTAATGTCTCAGGAAAAAAGATGGTAGCAAGGACATTGCAAGCAAAAAAGTGCTTAGCTTTATGAAAGCAAAAAAGAGCAGGTTCGAAACTCTTAGGTGTTCTTAATCCTTGCTTGGAGTGTCTTGGTTTGATTGGAGCAGAAGCACAGTAAGTCTTGTTGGGATCTAACTGTTTTGCATTGTTGGTGTTGACTGTTGAGTCTGTAGTGTAAAAGCAACAAGCATGCGATTGTAGCACAAGTAGAGCAGAAGATAGAGCAAATTATGGATCATGGAAATGATTTAATTAGTCACGTTACAACTATTCCTGTGTCTGAAGTTTCTGTAGTTACAGCTTGTTTTACTTTTATAACAGCATTAAAACAACACTTGTAAACATCTCATTTTTTCCTGTAGCATTTTTTCCTATTACTAGGTAAAATGTAGTCCTTGGTTCCCGACATTCTAGTCTTCGTTTAATTGTAGGTCTGATGATTTGAATGCACACCCTCTCCAGGAAGGAAACTACACCAATATCTGTTCCTCTTATGGCAGCTTTCAGTCTTTGTTTGTTTTGTAATGCTGTCAATAAATTTTCATTTCATTCAAACAAAAAGATAACATGAGAAGATTTGTTCAGACGTGCTCCCCTTGTCCACAGATGTGAGTTGGGACGAGGGAGGGTCAACAGCAGTCAGAAAGCAGTCTCTACGTGGCTCAGTGCAATTATCTAGACTCGGGAAAAGCTACCAAGGGAATGCTTGGTTTCAGAGTGCCATGCTTAGGCATTCTAGCATTTCAAATTGCCTACAATCAGTTTTAAGATAAAATAAGGTAATACTTAATTTTATTACCCACAGAATTTTGATAATTTATGTAATCATTAAAAGAAAACGTGTTCACAGGAATAAATTATCTGAATCAGGATCCACTTTACAGCATTTTAAAAGTTGGGGTTCTACCTTCAGGAAGTTAGGTCTGGGCACAGGGAATGGCTGATTACTTGGCTGTTCATCTGAAGAACAGATTTAATTGGATGGTGATGTTAGAAGTTAGATTGCCATTGAGAGATCAGCTTTTAATTTTACCTTTGTTATGGCAGGACCACACCATGTTGTGAAGGAAATTGAGTCACCTCTACATCATTTGAAGAGTGTGTGGCTCCAATGTATGTGTATCAGTAGCATATAACTAAAGGGTTATCTAAGGAGAGCAGAATCACGTCTCATCTCAGGAGGCCAGGGTTTTTCCTTTGATCGCTTATACT
Source organism: Micromys minutus (assembly GCF_963924665.1). Classification (NCBI taxonomy): domain Eukaryota; kingdom Metazoa; phylum Chordata; class Mammalia; order Rodentia; family Muridae; genus Micromys; species Micromys minutus. Next base: position 31,210,028 of record NC_137952.1, read on the forward strand.
CAGACTGAACTATGGTGCAAGGAAAACACAAGACATTTTCCCTTGAGGTCTGAGAATCAAAGGAACACCACTGTCTCAGGATGCACTGAAGATTACATGCTGAAGAATGTAGTGCCGTGGAAATATTAGCGATTCCCAAAGCTGTTCTAAGGCAGTCAAACTAGAGCCTACTTACTCAAGTTATCCTGAGCCCCTCAGCATACCACTGACTCACAGGACAGTTTTGTTGATAAGGATCCCTGAATGTCTATCAGGGCAAGACTTTATAGTAGGCAGCAAGGGTTGGGGGGTTGAATGTAAAAGCTTCTAACTGGGAAGTTACTATGACCTTTAACTCAATTGTCTGGTGCACGGAGTCATATCATAAACTTGATTTCTATTTTCCTCTGCATTGCTGGTCATTAGGTGGTGGATGGGCTTATAACCTGGGGTGCAGATCTATTGGGGTAATAACCTGGAGATTCTGGTTTTGTTGGAAGTGAGCCTATAGACTGGAGCTAGGTTCAGGTTTTGTTAGGGGGTAACTTGGAAATTAATGCTAGGTATAGGCCTGTTAGTTTACCTGAGTTCAAACGTAGGTGAGGTTCTTTAAAATGGAGGTTGAATTTAAAAGATTTGGCCTCAAAAGAGAATTACTTGATGAATGGAAAAAAGAAAAAAGAAAAGTGTGTCCCTTGTGTCCAGTCTCTTTGATCCTGTCTCTTTGGTCCTGTCTCTTTGCACTTAGTTCAAACTCCTAATGTTATGGGTGCATTGTGACAGGCACTTATGTTTGAGGAGGACCAAAAGGCCAGGATTCTCTGCTTCTACCTACCTTCTACCTTCTATGTGGAGTGAATTAATTCTCTGCCAATTTTCTGTTCTTCAGATTGCCAAGGAAAAAGATGTGATTAGACTGACTTACAATATCTGGTCTTAACACTACTTTTCTCTAATTGTCTTTTGGGATGTGTTGATTCCTGCATCCTACCATAGTCCTTTTTGATGATTTCTATAACACCCTGACCTTCCATGTTTAAGAGACTTTCTTGCAGCTTCCACCTCTTTCTCTTACTATTTAACTCTCAAGGGCATTCAAACTCCATATACCATCTATATGTTCCATCCTTCTCAAGCCTTATGTAATTCACCCCAACTTCCTGTACATACTCATTTCTAGGTTTGCTACAACTTTTCTTTCTTAGGAAAAGTTCTTAGCATACATATGCATATATATTTGTATATACATATGAAAGCATCCCGCAGATTTGGCATGACCTTCTACTTAGTGGCTTTCTTTTACATTATTTATTCATGTATGTGCCTTTATCCTCTCTGTTCCTTTATCATCAAAATGAGTCCTTGAACTGTAAACCCATCTCTCAGTACTTCATGTTTCTCCTACCTCACATCCTTCTGTGACTTCTATGCTACTAGGAGGGCTCCTGTGAAGACCTGACACCCTATGGCTGAGACCTCCAGCCACCTTTACTACACAGGTCTTCCATCTCCCCATTACTTGCTGTTTTCACCTACAGCACAATATCTAAAATCAATTCTCTACTTACAAAATAAATTTATAGTTTTTCTGTACTCCTTGATTTCTTTCCCTTTATTCTCCATAGGATCAGAGGTAACTATTTTTGAGACCCACATACATGAGCAAATTTACTATATAATTTCTAGACTATATGCCCTGTCCTAATTTGTTTTGTCTTCATAGTTTTATATTACATAATTAAAGCCCTTTATAATCACATTGTCTCCTATCTATTATATTCATAGATAGTGGCCACATTCACTTGTACGTGTGAAAACCAAAAGCAGAGTAGCCAAATATAGGAAACTATAAGAGATTTTAGCCAAATTCCTTCAAGAGAAATGAAACATAAGCAAGAGACCAGACTGCCTTCAGATCTTCACACAATTCCCTAATGAATGGATGGGATCGGATTCCAACAAGATAGCCTTCCATAAGTGGTGGGGTATTGCCCTTTCCAGAAAACTACCTGCTTTAGAACCTCAACTCAGCTCCTCACAACTGAGACATTTCGATGAGATAAAAACCAGAGCAAAACAAGACCAAAGTTCCCAATGCCACGTATGGGAAAAGATGGACTGATTTTACCTCAGCCAGCTTGATACCAGAGAATTTACGTCAGTAGCCATATTACATGCCCTGTTAGAGTCCTGGTGTTTTACTCAAAGGGACTCAGGTGACACACAAAGACTGTAAGACACAGAAATATGCTTGACTCACCTTTCCAGAGACGTGCAATCTGTTTCTCTTCCAAGTTTTAAAGATGTTCACAACAAATCTACAAACTGAGGCAATCAATTCTCTTCCAATGGGGTCCTTGTTTCCTCTCCAAGAATTAAATGGGCAGACAGAGAAGGGTGAACTAATAAGAATATTAATAACATGGGGTTACCTATCAAAAGGAAAACCCAGTGCCAACACTAGAGAAAAAGCGATGAGATAAAATCTCGGCACAGTAGCAGGGTAGCTGAGGGCTTGCTAACAAACCTATAAGGTATTGTGGCTTCAACACCTCCAGTGAGGTCTTAGAAAGAAGTAAATGATAGGTCCCTGTATCAGGAATGAATTTCAGTCTATATGCATGAGTTCAGTCTTTGAGGCAGAGGCAGGAACAAGTTCCCTCCTGAAGCCACAGTTCAAATTCACAGTAGTAATGGAAGCCCACATGACCCCTACCATTCTTGGATGAATCAATTGTCAGTTAGTCTTGAAGACAGATACAGTCTTCCTTCTCTTCAAGACAAGTAACCCCATGAGTCTGACCCCAAACCCTCAGTCTTCTTCCAGCCATGAGACAGCTGAGGGTTTTACTTAGGCCAGGAGTCAGCCCAGCGAAAACAGTGTACAGACATGTATATGATTATCGGTAGGCTCTGATAGGCTGGGTGTCCATATATAAATAAAGTGCAGAATAAGATCCAGTCGAGAGAAGATGTAAAGCTGGTAGTGTGGAAAAGGCAAGCCTGTCAAAAGTTTTCCTGAAAAAGTCAATGGTTCTACTTCTTGTTAAGATGTGGGTAGGGAATTATGGAGTTGGTTGCCAGAAAGACAGTCTGACATAGCCAAGGAGTTTGAAGTCATTTGTGATTGCTCTGTGATGAATCACAGTTCCTGATGCAGGGTGCTAAAGGGCACTAGCTGTATCTGAGTCTTTTCACATGGACCCATTACCTTTTTTTCTGGTTGCATGTTAGCCAAAATCCAGAACCCCAACCTTATCTTCTGCTATAGAGAACAGGAATTAAACACACACACACACACACACACACACACACACACACACACACACACACACACACAATAGGTCTCTGTGCAAGAATAAGGACAGGAGCTTTGACCTCCCAGAACACGCAGAAAAGCCAGATGGTACAGAAGCTCCTATAATGTCAGAACTTTGAGGCAGAGACATGGCATTCCCGGGGCAAGCTGGAAAGCTAAACCAGCTGAACTGTTCATGTTCAGCAAGTGAACTTCCTCTCCATATAAAGTAAAACAGGTGACCTTGCCTCTCCATATAAAGAGGAAAGTAAAGTGATTGCCTTCCAGACTGGGTATGCTTTTAAACCATAGTGTGTCTCAGGTGGAAACACATCCTAGGGCTGTTCTGAGAGCCTATGGTTTTCTCTGTGTTGCTCTTTCCTGCTCTAAAGTGATAAGAATACATGGAGGGTAAAGTCTACCAAGACCTTTCTTTCCTTCTCTAAGGTATCTACCATTCTGAACATAGAGAATAATCATCATTTGAATATTCTGCCATCCTATTAAATATACAATATCTTTAAAAAATACTTTGGTAAATTTTTAAGTAATATAAATGGCATATCTGTTAATGAAATAAATTCACTTAGCACTTGGTGAGTTTTACCTATAATTGTGTTTGTATAAGTCATTTCAAGGCAATATTTACTTAATTTAATACACCTCATCTTTAGGTAAAGTGAACCTTGTTTAAAAAGCCCATTAAAACTGTGCTTTAAACAATATCCTACTGCTGTAGGAATGGGGAAATATTTCTCCAGAGTAGCAACTCTCTATAGAGAATTTAATACATCTCAAAAGTATGCTTGTTATCAATTTTAAGTGGTATTGCCAAATTGCTCTTCAAAGAAATTATTTAAAGCCTTTCTTTGTTTGCAAAATTCTATTATAATGTGTCATGAAGAAAAGCATCAATTTTCTTTTGGAAGGAAATTGAAAATGTCATATGGGTCAGGCCCACTTAATTTGCAAACTCTTGCCACCTTCTTTTTAAAGATAATTCTTACAACCACAAAGTGGATAAGAAAATTTCATATCTCAGTCAAAATGCCCTTTCATGCACTTCTCTGAGGCATGACTAATAAGACCAGCAATGGAATAAACTATTAAGACCTCCAACACTCCTGGTTCAGAGTTTGTCTTCACTGGGGAAATGAGATGGATACTTGAGCAAATTATAATACATAATGAATGGCAGGGAAAAACCCATCATTTATAACTGTGCAAATTTGTGACCCAGTTTATTCACACACTTTTTGGTATTGTGTTTACAAAGTGATAGAACTTATAGTTATTGACTAATGGCAGGAAGTGGTTAAAATCATTAGACACATATAATACATTTACTTACCCTGGAATTTTAGGCCTCAGTGAATATATGGTGAAAAGAGAGAGTCATGGGTATCTCTAGAGAGCATTGTAAGTCAGATGGTAAACGTTGCTTATTAAGGCAAAGATCCAGTTAACCTTGGAATACTCCAATATTCTATAATAGCTTATTTTTTCCTAGCCAATATTCACTGACTGTTATTTGGTCTGAATACATTCTTTCCTGTTTTATTTTTTCTATTTTCTTCCCTTATCTGTTTAAAGAAAAATAAATGAAAAACTTAATAAAGTTAAATAAAGTTATCAACAAACTTAACCAAATTGACATTTCAAAACTATTCTAGCCAACAACTATAGAATGCATGATTTTCACATATGTGGAGAATATTTATTGCATTAGACCTTATTCTGGGAAATAAAGAAGGCTGAACAAATCTGGCAGGACTAAAGCCATTTTAAGTGTGTTTGTGACCCTAATGTTTTAAAATTAACACCATAAACATAATATTTTGAAATTCTCTTGATACTAGAAACATAGAGTTAAACAACTTAGGGGTTAATGAATATACCTCAAAGGAAGTTTATCAACATATTAAAAAGTTAGGATTAAATATACAAAATACTAAACAAATTTGGCTTCTATTAAAGCTATGAACAAGGGTGAAATTAATAAATCACTTAAATTTCTAGCCTAGAATACTTGAAAAACTTGACAAACAAGATCAAGATTTAAAAAGAAATGTTAAAGTATATATATTTTAGCAAAATGATTACACGAAAGTTTAACCAACACAAATTAAGGACGATTAATACAAAAATCAATAGTTATGTCTAGATATGAAAGTGACAAATGGAAATTGTTGGATGGAGGGGACAAATAAAATCAGAAACAAGTGTGGGAGCATCCCACTGCTTACAATGATGTTGACTTGAAAAGAAAAAAATGTTATGGACTAGAGATTGCCAAGAAATTTGACAATGAGAACCAACCCTCAGGAAAGTATAATAAGTTAGACATGTGGCAAAATAAACAGCACAGAAATTAAATTTATAGTTCAAATTAGGAAAATAAAACCTTTTATGCCCATACATTTGCCCAGAAAATTCTTAATGACTTATAAGAAGAAACAGTTCCAAATTCTAAACATTTCTTATACAAAATAGAAAAATATAGGAACATGTCAGTATTCATTTTGTGAGGCTAGAAATGCTATAATTCCAAATCCAGGCAAATATATTTTAAGAATGTGAAATATAAAATATAGAAATATCTAAAAAAACAATGCACCATTGATACAGACAATATATCATGATCAAATGTGGTCCATCCAACTGATGAAGGTTTTCTAACAACCAAAATTCAGCACAAGTAAGTTTTTAGATATGCCTAAAGAATAAAGAAATGATTGTGTCAACAGAAGCAGAAATGCTAAGAAACTTTTGTCAAATGAAATTTTTATTCATAATGAAGAACTCCCAAAACCTTACAGTAAAAGGTAACTCCCTTAGTCTAGTAAAGGGGACTTCACTTAAATGTGTGCTATACTAGAATTTATGTTAAGAAATACTCATCTAGTAGTTCTAGACAATTTGTGAAGAAGATTGCTTTCTTATCAGGTGAGCTCTGCTGTTGGTCAAAAGTAAATAAGCCACATTTGTTTGAGACTATTTCTGGCCTCTTAGTTGTTTCACTGGGTACTGGAGTCTTTCACAAAGCCCACACTTTCAGCTAGTATGTCATAGAGTCAGTTTTGAAATTAGATAGTGTCAGTCCTCCAATTTTGTATTTATTTTCTTAATTATTTGTTTATTCCTGTTCCTTTGCTTCCAATATTGATTTGGGGAACACTATATATATTTTCACCTATTTCATGATTATATTTTCATGGGGATTGGGTTAAGCCAATAGAGAGTTCTCTCTAGCTGCCTGCACTTCTGTGGCAATACCTGGTCATATGAAGGCACAGTGTGCCTAGACCTAGTCCAAACTGAAGTCTTATCATTTAGTCTCCATATTCACAAATAGTATATCTCTTTTACCAAATGGTAGGCATTATACATTTTAAATATTTTGGTTGGGATATAGCTAAGTGATAGTACTTTAAGTGGATATTTTGATTATGAGTACTTTATAGTATTAGCAAGATTTACTTTAAAGGACTTATTTATTTATGATAATATTAAAAAAAGAATCCCAATGTCCATGAAGACTTGAATAAAGAAATAATAATTGATATAGTCATGTGATAGAAAAGCAATAGAAATGATGAATTCAATATACACGCTATCCAAATGTTAAAATAAACATGTTGATTACAGCAGTCTATCTAAACAGAAGCACAATTCTCTGATTTTATTTACCCAAAATTATAGAAAAATGTGAGGTACTATGGCTACAGAAAGCAATAAAGGCATTTCCAGAGTCTAAAGCAGTGATGTGAAAAGAGACATGGAATGGAGAATTTCAAAACTGCTGCTAAACATTGGGGATGAATGGATCTGACCTCTGACCTCCTCCTTATTATGGTGATAGATTCATGGGTTCATACAGAGGTCAAACTGACCCAACCACATTCTTTAAATTAAATGTTAACAATATATTTTGTGGTGATTAATTATAACTCCATGAAGTAATTATTAAGCTAAAAACTGTGTTTGTATATTTAATAATACACTAAAACCTACTATATCACCTGTCCCTTTTACTCTGTCACGTAGTTTTTAGAAATTTTGAGTAGATAACAAAATATAAAACTACAATGACAATCCACAGTGGATATATTTTTCTCTGAATTTATTCCACTTACAAAGTAACACTCTAATCACACATTTAAAACTAAATGCTCAGGAAGTTAAAGTGATATTTTTGTCCCATAGAAGTCATAAATGGCAATGATATATTGCATTAGGCAATTACAGTTTTGAGGAATGGATAGTGTCCCCCTCAGAGTGGTTACTTAAGACCTCATAATGGTGGTGTCATGATTATCACAGCACATGGGAGGCACAGCACTTAAATGCAATGGAAAGGCCATTAACTTAGGAAGGTTTTAGAACTGTCATCAGATCCATTAGGGTTGATACTAGTATTTTACATCAAAATTGCCTGCCATGAGGATAAGAAGTCTGAAATCAGATGATTCGAAGAAAGAAAAATCAGATATCTGACTGCCAGATGACATGACTGTTAAAAGGACACACACTTGATTTTGTGTGTGTGTATTCTTGTGTATGTGTGTGTGTGTGTTTGTGTGTGTATGTGTGTTTATGTGTATGTGTGTGTGTGTGTGTGTGTGTGTGTGTGTGTGTGTGTGTGTGTAAAATTTGGATGCACTGAAGAGGGAAATTGCAAGTGCCATAAAGAAATGTCCTGGCTCTTAGATTTAGAGAAGAAAGATAGCAGAGATACTTTTGTCTATAATGGAAATATATTCAACATGGTGAGTTCAGCCAAGAAACCCAATCAAAGAGGTCATCAAAGTGACCTTTGCTCTCTTCCTTCTTAAACCTTCACAGAGAAAATATTACTTGAAATTTAAATTTTCATCATCTTGGTATCACATTTTAAACTCAAAGTTACCATTGGCTGATATAGTTCCGATATGAACAAATGTGTATATAATAATTTTGAATTTTAATCATGATGATTTCTTGCACATACAGATTTATGTCTAATAGTAATTATATATCTTGTAGCATTCAGGAAAAAACAGTGGTTTAGACTTCTGGAAAGAAACCTACTTGGAAACCATGTTCAGTGTCAGCTGAAACATTAGAGATTTGTGTTTTTATGCAGGCGGCAACTGAAAGAAGACAGTCCTGGCTAATGGTACATATTTATGTGACAGGACTGTAATAAATGTATGGTCACTTTGTTGTGGGCCAGGCTGTGTAATCTTTGACACAGGCTAGTGTTTATTTATGATCTTTGGAATTTTCCACGTCTTGTTTCCTGAGCCCAGCATACACCAGTGCATTCTCTCAAGTGCTCACAGACCTCACTTGGAGACAGCTAGACTCTTAGGTAGTTGAATGAAGATTATAATCAAGTGTAGACTATTTTTGAATAGAAGGATGATGTGCTTGAGCACACACAGAAGTGCTTCGAGCCTGTATCCTCCTCTTCCTGGATTTTAGGAATGCAGAGTGCTGGAAATATATTCTCCACAAGGCCTTCCCCACACGGAGGCCCTCCAAAGCCCAGAACCTATACCACCTGTGCCTTCCTCAGCCTTGTACTACCATTATGGGCATGTGGGTGCAAAGTTAATGGTGCGTGTGATTAAACAGGTGGTAACCATATCAGGGATTTCGCTGAGGTATTCTAACCAAAGGACATGCCTACAGAACCAGCAACCAACCAACATATCCACTGCGTGGCTCACAGGAAAGACAAATACAGCATCTTCTTTTGTCTATATTCACTTCATTTTCAGAATACTTTTACATAAAATTACATACATTTCTGAGATATAAAAAGTTAATAAAAAATTTACAAATGAAGTGGTTCTTGGAGTAAAATTCTAGATAAATTAAGGCATGAAATAGAAAAAATTGATAATCAAAAGGCAATTTAGGAAGACATTATAGGTCTTCTGTAACCTACAGAGGCCAGACAGGAAGAACAATGGCCTACCATTTGAGTAATTGTTGCTTGCTTCCAGCAAACACCTGTAGCATACATCACTGCTTCCTAATTTGTTATCCCATGAAGTCAAAGCCCTTCTTCTCCTTTATATTCCTTAGACCTAATGAGAATGGCGAGCCCTTAGTGTAGCACAACTTCCTACAGCCCACTTTACTTTTTGGTCACTTTTAGGATTAGCTCCACATGGCTTGGTTCAGTCTGAAGACTGTTCTACAGAAGACATGATGGTGTTCTAGATCTTACAGTTTCAACTCTGCCATGATGGTCCCTCACCCAGAGATGTCTTTGCTGGAGTTGAGCTCCCCATGATCCATTCATCTCTACATGGTCTTCAGTTGTGGTTCTCTATGTGATGTCTTCCATTTGTCATAAAGAGAAATTTCATTCATGATTGGTGGTAGCTGCACTTGCCTGTGGATAGAAGTGTATGATTTAGAATGTACTAAGGAAGTACATAGAAAACTGGTGGTGTGGTGATAGACTTTTATTAAGAGCTGTGATCTCACTAGCTGCAGGATGTTGGCTAGGTTTCTAATACCAGTTGTCATCTTTCCTGGTGAGTGACCTTTAAGTCCAGTTAAACTACGTGTCACCACCACAATGGCAGTGCTGTGCATTTTTCCCATACAGATATTGTACCATGTAGGTCACTGTTGTGGTTTATAGGTGTTGCAGATGGACAGAGCTGCTTCCTTCCCTTGACAGCTTTCATAGTATTTCCTGGTACCATGAAAGCTAGACCACAGGAGAGAGGTATTCAAGTATGATCTATCTCTGCTTGTAAAAGTTTTGTGTACTAAGTCTATCTTCTGCAATCGGGGCACACCAAGTCTCTGAGAGGCAACAAATGGCTCTGTCAATCATCTGCATCGCTTTTGGAGTCAACCGCAGTTTTATGTTTGGTACTGTGGGTTTTATTATCCTGTCTTTCTTGTGAAGAGCACTGAGATAAATTTGAAATGGCATCTTGCTTTAATCAGAATGGTGAAGATCAACTAAACCATCAGCAACATCGCTAGTGAGGTAGTGAGGATTCACACTAGCACTGGTAGGAGCGCAGGCAGCCCTGGAAATTAGAATCGAGAATCTTCAAACTCCTAAAAGTAAATCTACTATATGAACTGAATTCTGTTACTCCTTGGCATATGCCCAAAAGACTCAATATCTTACTCCACAGATACGTGCTCAACTATGGTCACTGCCACACCATTTACAATAGCCAGGGGACGGAAGCAAACTAAATATCCTTCTACAAATGAAAAGACAGTGACAAATGTGATACAAAAGCCCAGTGTAATACTATTCATCTATAAAGAACAATGACATCATGAAATTTTAAGACATACAGACAGAACCATGTGAGTCTATGATGCATGATATAACCTGGTCTTGGAAGGACAAACACCACATGTACTCGTTCAGCTGTGGTTTCTAATTCAAACTTATTGGTTCTAGCCCCAAGTCTTCAAGTGTGAGTATACAACATAGAATCAAGACAGAAAACAGGAAAATATAATTATACATCATATTCATATACACCATATATAATATATATTATACACATACACATATTCACACATATACACATACAGATATATGGAAGAGATATGAAACTGTAGGATAAGGGTGATATGAAAAAAATAGAAAAAGAGAAGACCTCCCCAACCTCAAACACTCTCTCTCTCTCTCTCTCTCTCTCTCTCTCTCTCTCTCTCTCTCTCTCTCTTAGTTTGAAAATAGTTATTTAACTTGGGCTGACAATGCTACCCACAAGAACAATATACTAGAAATATTCCAGTCGTCATTTTGATGATGACTAACAATGAAATAGATATAAAATTACAATTGGAGAATAGAGAAGTGGCTCAGTCTGCAGAATGATTTTCACACAAGCATATGGGTATCTGAGGCTAATCACCAAAAGCCATGTAAAAGGGCCAGAAACAGTATCACAAATCCATATTCTTTGAACAAAGAAGGCAGAACTAGTTGGATCTTTGGGGCTTTTTTGTATAACAGGCTAGCTGAATCAGAGCTGTTTCAGAGAGACTTTAGCTCAAAAAGTAGTATGGACAGCAGTTGAGATAGAAATCCAGTACTAACCTGTGGTCTCTGAAGATGAGTCTTTTATTTCCTCAGAAGATGGGATACAATGAGAGTCATAACCAAATTAATGCAAAGCTGAGCCCAGAGCTTTTTACTGTTCTAATTATCCCTAGGACCAGGCATGAAAGCTTCTAGTCTCCATACAGTCTAATCTTCCAAGCTGACTAATTCAATCTAGCTTCTCTCAGCTTCTTACTGAATTGCTCTGCTTGGCCTCATACTAACTTTGGCAATCTGTTCTGGACCTTCTCATTCTCTGGCTTTTTCTATATTCACCCACATCTAGCTTATTCTCTCAGCAAACAGTGTCTGTAAAGCTGCCCTGATAAAAGTAGCCTTTCTTCCCTTTCCTGTTTTTGTGAGAATTAGGCACACAAATCTTTCTCTAATTTGTCACTTTGCCGGCTCCTCAGTTAGATATCACTTTCAAACATGGCTTCTTCCTTCTACCAACTAATCTTACCTATATTGTTATGGATTAAAAGTGTGTAATAAGGGCATGTCTGTATTCCAACCAGGTAATACTGTAATCCAGGATGAGTCTTCATTCTGTCCAGATCCTATAAACCTAGAAGGTCTTTGAATGTAATTGCTTACCAGAACAGCCATGTTGTTGAATTAAAATTCTTCTACAGGCCTTCACAGAAATGCATAAGTGTACATGTACACACACACAAATGCATAAACACCTATGTATAAACAAAAACATATGTGTATAGATATACAGAATATAAAATTTATTTTACATGAAAATATTTCATTCACTGATGGACTAGTTTGCTTTACACTCAAGTGGCTATATCTGCAGATTCTACTTCAAAGATTATAGGCACCAATTTATTTTGTTTTTATTCTTTTTCCTTCTCCAAATGCCTGTTTATGACATCATCTTTAGTCAACTATTCATGAGTCCTCAAGCAGTGCACATGCAACTTTGGAGTGAAGTTGCCTTTGATGGGAGCAATAAAAACGTACTCTCTAAAAATGTAACAAAACATTTCCATGTAGCTCAATTTTGCACTATCTTACGCTCATTGCAAATTTATTTTTCTGTTGTGGCTTAAAATACTTCCAGTTTTGAAAAAAGAAATAAAGAAAACACCTGTTTGAGGTCCAATTATGAATCATAGAGAACTATCATTCTTAATTACTAAATAGCTACAGAATTTTCATTTAAGTCAAATCAACTACACTTGAAAATAAACCCAAAATTTAAATGCTATAATCACTTATAATTCATTCTGCTTCTGTACAAAAATACTAAAGCTCAGTTCAAAGCAAGCCTAGGGTGGGACGTATGCCTTACAAATCTTACTACGTGGTTTTAACCTAGATGACATTAATATTCAAAACATGTAATGGATGTTGGCTTCTTTCTTAAAGTACATTTTGCAAATAAATTTTGGCTTATTCCCGACAGCTTCTTTAACTCCAGATCTAAACATGGCAGCATGCAAGGATTCTAAACATTTTTACTGTAACTATTTGAATAATCTGTAATTTTTACTGTGAAGTCATAATTGAGAAATTTGTGAAGAAGAAATAATTACATTCAATTTGCAGGAAAATCCATCTCTCAGGGACTATAGAGAGGGCTCGGTGGTTTAAGAGCACTTGTTGCTTTTGCAGATTATCCAGATTCAGTCCCCAGCACTTAATCTAGTCCCAGATATGATGCCCTCTTTTACCTTCATGTGCACCAAGCATGCACTTGGTAAACACACACACACACACACACACACACACACACACACATTCATGCATGTACATTACAATAAATAAATCATAGAAATATTGTCTTAGTTGTTTCTCTATTTTGCTATGATGAAACACCATAACCAAAGCAACTTATATAATGAAGCATGTTTTATGGGCTTGCCTCCTAAATTATCAGAGAGTGACTATGAAAATCACAGCAGGGAGCACAGCAGCATGCAGGCAGGCTTGGTGCTTAGGCAGTAGCTGAGAGCCTATATTTCAGAGAGGAGTAGAGAGGACCTGATGTGAGCTTTTAAAATGTCAAATTCTACCCTTACAGCCAGGCCACCCCTTACCTTCCAAACCAGCTCAACTAGCTAGGGACCAAGCATTCTGACTTATGAGCCTATGGGGACTACTATCAAATCCCTAGCTCATAAAGGCCAAAGTACATACCAAGCACTACATGCCCATCAGTAGCATCAATCACCCAGAGAACTCTAACCCTAATGAAGACTTTAATCTTTGTCAAGTGAACAAACTTATGAGTTCTTTAATTCATAGGCACACTCCAGGTTTGTGGGTTTTGTTTGTTTGTTTGTTTGTTTGTTTTTGTATTATCAGTCTCTCCAAAGTGAGGAGCATTTATATTTGAATAGTGAACACTTCAGCCACCAATTCATCAATGTATCATTAAATGGACATATCTCTTCTTTTCAAAGGCATCTTACTAGATTAGAACAGTGTGAAATGCAGTGAGTTACTTTAAAGGAAGAAATCAATGGCTATGTCTTGTTAAGATGCAGTTTTGTTCACCAAGCATTCTCCGACAGGGTATTTTAGACATACTGTTTACTGCTGCTTGAAATAAGGTCACAAATAACTGCTGATTGCATAAAATTCTCTTTTCATAAAATTCTCCTGATCAGCACATATTCTGACCAAAACACACATCACAGGATTGATTTACAGGAATCTGACAGTAAGCTTGTGAGGTGGACGGGAGGTTTAGCACTCCCTCGTGATTCTGCATGCGAAGTGATTTACTGGGATTGGTGGAAGGGATCTTAATTAAAATCTGTGTGCAACAACAAAAACAAAAGCATAAATTTCTTTGCCATAGTTACTCGGGTTTCACATCTCTGGCTTTGCTTCACTTGTTCTTGTTTAGTTCTGGTATAGTTTCATGTAAGAGTATTACAGGCTTCTGTTTTGTCTAATAACTTTTCTTTTTATGGTAGTAGATAATAACCTGTGGCCTTAAAATGTACATTAATACTTTGCCAGTGAGTCTCACCTTTAATCTAACATTGCTATTTGACCAACATACAGACAAAACACACACAAGACAGGTAAGCACACATATCACACACACACACACACACACACACACACACACACACACACACACACACACACATACTTTATATAACACATATACATGAGACATACATACTTATATGCCACATACATGCACACTATCACCAGCCACATCAGGCACAGAAACACACACACACACACACACACACACACACAAACTATGGAGTTTCTAAACCCATTCTAAGAATTAGAGTAACCTTGGAGTCATCATTCTCTTTTGGTAAGTATTTCCAAATTTCGCTATTATCTTTTTCTTGATGTACAGGCTTGGAAAGGAGTGACTCTGTGATGAATAACATGCTCATTTTTATAGGATTTAAAACACCATAGTCAAGTCTCTGAGTGAATCTGTGATAGATTATGTGGAATTCTGTGACCAATATGCAAGCTTCACCATACATATGGGAAGCATCATTCCATAGGCTGGAGTTCTTGACCAAACTAAAAGAGGAAAGCCAGCCGAGCCCAAGCATGTTTTGTTCTTGGCTTCCTGAATATGGATGCAATGTGACCAGACACCAGCTCTGGTTGTCATATGTCATCTTTTATCACTGACTATATTTTTTAGAACTGGAGTGAACATCAAAACATATGACTAATTCGCACTCTATTTTCTGTCTTGTACTCTAATGGCAAAGTTTTTCAGACCATGAAGTTGGAAAACTATTTCAGTTTGATTGTTACAATTAAGCAAATGCTTTTAAACAAGTCCCTAATATCTTTAAATTTAAGCTATTACTCCCAGTTTAATCAATGACCAGACTACAGAGTCTTTGACTCCCACTTGAGAGGCAAGTATCCCCATGACAGGTTTGGCCCTGCTGTTTTCCTTCTATCTTTTACCCAGACAATTTTATTGGACCAGACAATTTCATCTACAAAACCCAGGAATCAACATCAACTATCTCCATGACCATGTCAGAACTTGGTCTTTATTTTTGTTAAATATTTAAATATATACATATTGGAAAGTTAATAAAACATTTAATATCTACAGCCTTGTTGAGGAAAAATATCAGTATAAGTAGGCTTTGAAAATTCTCCATCTATCTATCTGTCTATCTATCTATCTATCTATCTATCTATCTATCTATCTATCTATCATCTATCTATCACCTATCTATCATCTATCTATCTATCTATCTATCTATCTATCTATCTATCTATCTATCTATCTATCTATCTATCATCTGTGGTTATGAGATTTCATTACAGCAAATAAATAGGTAATGTGGATGTTGGTAACAGAAAGATTATACTGTGAATTACCTGACTGTCTGAGTCAGGGTTTCTATTCCTGCACAAAACATCATGGCCAAGAAGCAAGTTGGGGAGAAAAGGGTTTACTCAGCTTACACTTCCATATTGATATTCATCACCAAAGGAAGTCAGGACTGGAACTCAAGCAGGTCAGGAAGCAGGAGCTGATGCAGAGGCCATGGAGGGAGGTCACTTACTGGCTTCCTTCCCATGGCTTGCTCAGCCTGCTTTCTTATAAGAACCCAGGTCTATCTGCCCAGGGATGGCACCACCCACAATGGGCTGGTCCCCCCCCCCCCTTGATCACTAGGTGAGAAAATGCCTTACAGCTGGATCTCATGGAGGAATTTCCTCAACCGGGGCTCCTTTCTCTGGGATAACTCCAGCTTGTGTCAATTTGACACAAAACCAGCCAGTACACTGACCATGTTTATTTTTACTTTATTTTTGGAGAGATGTAGAAAACCTAGGATGTTTGAATTAGCAAATCAGTTGAAAACTATAGACAGAGGAGACTAGGGCACTTCAGTAGAAGCATACAAGACAGTAGTGTGGAAAGTAACATGATCAGTGTAGACCTGACTCACAGGAGGGAGCAAAGTCTCTAGTAAGAACAAAGATAGGACATTTCTACCAAAATATCTGTTTGCATTCTACCTGGTCCTAACAGTTGACTGAGGGTAATTAAATAGCAATGGACCAATTTTTAGAAGAAATTCAAGGTATAATAACATGGAGTCTGTGGCATGGTTATTATTGAATACTCATATTCAGCTCTTCAGCGAACAAAACATAGACAGGACACAAAGAAACAAAAAATGGACAGTAGAGAGAGAAAGAAGAACTAGGAGGATGAGGTTTGCAGCCAAGGCTTGTACAGAAAAGGAGATTGTAATTGTTAAGGGGACTAACACCATGGCAGCAAAGCCTCTTTCTGTATTTAGGAAAGAAATGAAATACTGTCTGAGGCTAAACTCCAACCAGCTCATTCTCCAACATGTGGAAAAGAGCATAAATAGTTTTCTTCTAGAAAGCACAGAAAAGTCACTTCAATTGAGATGCAAAGGAGTGAGGGTCCATCCCAAACTGGTAGCCTGATTTGGCAATGTGATCCACGTGGACCTGGTACTGGAGAAGGAGGCAATATAGAAGAAGCAATGAATTATTCTCATGAGGTTTCAGAGACCTGCTGAGCCCACAGGATGTGTGCTAAATAGTGTTTGAGTACCTGCAAAGGGCCCAGAGAAAGTATTGGATGAAGCTGTAAAGGTGAAACCTGGGTTTCAAATACCTAGATGTTGGAGATGCTAAAGCTATTAGACATCTTCAAAAAAAGAACTATATACGCAGAATGAAACCAGTACAAGAAAAGAATGAGTGTTGCAGACAACAAAGCTTGAGATGGAGAAATACCTGAGCCCTTTGTAAATGAACCCTGAGATAGCAAACCTTCAGGATTGAAAGTGTGTGTTCCTGGGTTTATGTCTTGCTCTGATTTAAACTGTCTTACTGTGCAAACATCCTCATTTGCAGAATGGTAGAGCATATTCTGTACTATTTTATATCGAAAGTATAAATTTAATATTTTAATGTATATTAAATATAATATATTATACCATCATAGTCAATAAAATGCTCTGAATCTCCAAAAAGATTTGGACTTTAGACTTTTGAGCAATATTAAGACTATTAAGGACTGTGGGGTCTTTTGAAGTTAGATTAAATGCTTTTTTCATCATGAGATGGCCATAAGCTTTTGTGGGGCAGGGACAGAATGTGGTGATTTTAATGAGAACATTTCCCCATGATTCATGTATTTAACAAATTGGTTCCCAGTTAGTGGTGATGTTTGCCAGGATTATGGAACATTTAGGAGATTTAACCTTGAGGAAGTACATCCAAGGCGCCAGGCTTTGACAGTTTTCCCTTTCCTTCCCTCCCTCCCTCCCTCCCTCCCTCCCTCCCTCCCTCTCTCTGAGTGTATATGTGTGTGGTTTTCCTGTGTGTGGATGAAAATGTGATCAGTCAGTTATCTGTTTCTGCTGGCTTGCTATTATACCTCTAGACCTTTTATAACTGAAAACCAAAATAAACTCTTTGCTCCTTAAGCTGCTACAATGTGAATGCAACAGCAAGTAAGTTGGAAGAGAAACTTCAAAGTGTGTAGGATAATTTATCAAGAAAATTGACATTATAAAAATGACCCATTCAAAAACTCTAAAAAGAAAAGAAAATCAGTAAAGTAAATACCACACCAGAATGCCACACTGAGAGACAAAACTATGGAGAAAGGGAATTTCAGGAAGGGAAAGCCAAGTTGAGACAGTAATACATTCAGACATATGCAGAGACATTAAGAAATGTATCAAAATGTATTCGTATACATTTATGCAAAAATGTTTAAAATGTTTTTCTTTTAACTTTGTTTTTTAAAATAAAGTTAAAAAAAAAGAAATGTATCTAGACTCCCAAGAAATTTGACATACATTATAGATGAAGTCTGAGTATAAGAAGTCCAAAGAAATAGACAAATTATATAATACCATATATAATAGCATCCCAACCTAGAAAAATATGTTAACATCTGCCACAGAAGACATTTAGTATTTCAAAGGTGTATGAGCAACAAAGACCCCTACCACCACATGCTATATCAAGATTTCAGAAGTACAGAATAAAGAAGCAAAGCTGTAATGAAAAAAGTCAACCTTCATAGAAAAACAGGAAGGTAATAGTAACTCTGGGTCTTTTAGGATACCTAAAAGCCAGAAAAAAATGGGAATATTACTGTTAGCTCTTGACAGAAGTAACTGCTAACCAAGACATTAGCAGCGAATCTGTCTTCCAAAATGGTTGGAGAAATGAGGTGTTTCAAGGCAAACTCAAACAATTCATTTCAACCACACCAGCACTAAAAAAACACTTAAATGATAGCATGCAAGGAGAAACTATTAAACATTCTTCTCCATAAGACCAAGTGAATGAAGAACACCAAGAGAGGAACAAATGGACAAAATAACAGTTAGTTAGATACAGGCAACTGTGTCCGCAACAATAAACGACCAATCTCCTCAAACTATCAGGAGAAAAGGGAAGGAAATATCAGTGACCTAACAACCAGATTGTCATCTACCAAAATCATAAGAAATAACAAACCTTTCAAATAATGATGTTAAAAATAAATGCCTTCAATTCACAAATAAAACATTTAGACAACTATCTTCTCTGAGAAACCCACAGCTAACAAAGACATAAAAAGCCTGCGTGGCAGTACATGAAGATCAACTCACCAAGAGAAGAGGAGTAACCAAGCAGCCACATTCGTCCTTATATCTATATTGCTGACTTGAAACCAGAACTACTCCAAAGAGAGGACGAGGGCTATTATATACTAATGTACAATGCATCAAGGAGAAAGAACATGGTAGGCATTTATACAGGAAACATTGTGCAGCAAATATCATAAGACAAACACTAAAAGTAATCTAAAAGACATCAATGGCGCACAGGTCCTGATAAAATAGTAGCAGAAAACTTCAGGATCAAATTCTGTTTCATCTAATCTTAGAAACTGAACTATCAAATAGATTTCAGAGCAAATTATACCAAAGCTTGAGTGGATTTAACAGCTATCTTCAGAATATTCTGTGCAACATATATGGAATAGCCTTCTTTGCAGTCACAAACAAGCCATTCTCTAAAATTAGGAACATCATAGGCCACCAAGAAAACTTACAAAAATACAAACAAACAAAGAAAACCTAGAGATAACACCCTGGATGCCACCAGGTCAAAGGGTAAAGACACTACAAATCAATGGCCAGAGAAACCCCATAAATTACCCAGGTATTTGAAGGCAGAGCCATACCCACTTGGATTGATGGTGGATTCTTAAAGAAGTCAGGAAGGAAATTTAAAAATTCCTAGAATGAAATTTAAAAAAAAAAAAAAAAAAAAAAAAAAACTATGGGATCCTCCAAGTCCCAGATAAGCCAGTCCTAAGAGGAAATTTTATAGCTGGAAGTACTCTCACTAAAGGATTGGAAATATTTTAAATAACCCAATGACATATCTTCAAATGCTAGGAAATCATGATGCTCTCCTAAACCCAGTAAGCAGCTGGAAATAAACTATTAAGGGAGGGGCAGAGTTTCAATAAAGATGGAAGGAAGAGAGTTAGCAAAGCTTACTTTCTTTGACATTGCTATAGGGAAACTAATACTTTGTATGTTAATCTTAACACAGCACAACATGCCCACGAACATATGCATCCACATACACATAATCTTTCTTCATTCCGCTTTGTGAAAAGTAAACTAGGATGCATGTGACAGACAAGAGAAATGAAATGTCTGAGAAGTCGTTATCACTCTTTCTCCCTTAGACTGGTACCTCGCCCACAGGACTCTAGTCACTGTTGAAGAGCCCTTCTTTTTTGCAAAACATGTAGCTTTCCTTAGTAAATCGTGGGAAGCAATTATGAGAGGAAAATCAGTAAATAAGAACAGAGCAGGAGATCCAGGCTAATAAGTTCTCTTTGGCTACATGAATGACAGTCCCTGGCTTGAAATGGGTTCCTTTAAAACCTTTCCTGCCAGAGTGCCTGGTTGGAAGTCTGAATGCAGCCCCAGGGGAAAGCCATCCCAGCATGAAGACCACTGAGGTAAGAAATATGTCTAATTTTATCTACGAGAAGGTTTTTATCCTACATTGCTCTTTAGACCTCTATTAAATTACATCATCAGAAAAACCACCATTTCCCCCCAGAACCAGTTCCAGTGAGGCATAATATGTCCTTAATATCTTTGAAAGCTGAAAGAAAAAAAGTAATATGCCATTAACTGGGAATAAGATTAGCTGAAGCCTGTACCTGCAGGGCAATTGATAAAACAATTACTTTAAGATAATCTTGAGAGCTTCAGTTTCCAACCCTAGAAGAGCTTAGAACTGGCCATGCCCCACTAATAAGGAAAACACAGAACAGACTTAAAAGTTAATTATCCTGCTTAGATTCATTTAAGAGGGAATGGGACAAAGATGTATACATTATAGAGAGAATCAGTCTGATAACCCAAATCCCAACTGGTCAGACTGGTGATCCATGTGGGAACCAGTACCATCACGAGAAAAGATGAAGTGAAAAAAAAAAAAAAAAAAAAAAAGCAAATGTCTGGAGGCCTGGTGTGTGTAATGGAGAAAATTGTAAACTCCTTGAGGAGCTTGGTGTAACCAGGTGGAAGGTGTGATGCTGAGGCCCCACTGTTATCCACACAATCCTCGATTATCTGCTATCCACAAACAAAGGCTCCACTCTGTGGAACACCATAGATAGATAATATACACTTATGTTTGTGAGGACCATAGAAATGAATTGATTTTCAACTTGAAAGTTTCTACAAGCTGATGTCATCATGCCATTCCCCTTCATGTCAACACAGTAACACACAAAAGGGATCCCCATTGCCTATAACTTCTCCAGGTGCTAAAGAGAGCTAGAGGCAAGCTTGCAACTTCCCAAGCAAGCAGAAGGCTACGGAGGAAGTTCATTCAGATCACCTCACAGGAAACAATACAGAATAGAACCCAGATAAATTGCCTAGAGTCAGATAGAATAGAAACTGAAAAGCAAATGTCAAAACAGCATGAAGATCTTGAAGGCTTTGGGCGTCAGCCAGCCAGCTGTGCACACAATTACAGATGTCAGTAAACCTTACACCCACTGACAAAAGTAAGTTCATTGCCAACAGGCACAGGCTAAAAGTGTCCCCCACTGGTGGAGGCATTTGATAGCTCACCTGAAACCCAGCTTTAGAATCCAACCACTTAACCTCGCCCAGGTACAAGGATGATTGTCTCCATTGGGGAGTCAATAAGGTTACACAAGTCTAATTCAGTACAGAGCTGATGGCCTTATCATAAACCATACCAACTGATCCTGTTCACCATCAGAGAGATGTCCAAGCCTATGCATTTTAGAGAAAAGAGAAAGTCAGACTTACTTGAAAGATGCACAGGAAGACATGCAGATATTCGTATCAGCTCAGGATGACAGAGACAATCATGTATTGGCAATGTGTATACTCTGTCATCAAGCTCAGCCTCGGGGGGTAACTCTGCCTAACTTCAGAGCTCAGCCTATAACTTTGTAGATGAACATGTGTTGGAATTGCTCAGGCAGGAACTTTACCAATCTGAGCAGAGCTCATGAGAGCAAACAGCTAGGCATTGCATTTGTGCTTTATCCACAGAGAAGCTCAGCTAGAAATCCAACCTCACAGAACATCAGAGAACATGTTTTGGACCAGCCAATTAAAAAATATAACACACCCTATGTGCCCAGGGACATTGCCAGGTAATCATGAAGTTTGGAACACTGCTCCAAAATTGAGATTCTATCTTTCTTTGCCCAAAGCATCAGTCAAGATAGAATAGGGAATGTTTACTCAAAGGCACAGACAACAATGAATGTACAAAAGAGAACAATGCAATTCCAAAAAGTGGAAGCCAAGTAAATAGATGTTTGAACTGACTGATAAAAGCTGAAGTAGCTTTTGTTCAGAATTTTAGTATGCTATGAGGATGGTCATGAAAAAAAGAATGTGATAGAAAAACTACAGGAACAAAGTCAGATTCGGTGAAAAATAATAAGTGGTAGAAAGTAAGATGGGGACGCAATGGATAGGTGTCTGAAGCATCAGATGCAAGAGACAGATCTTAGTGGATCTAACCAAATAAGGAAGCACTTGGACTTATCCAACAGGAAGGAGAAAGAATAAGCAAAGGGAAGTGAAAAAAAATGAGAGGGAATCCTGGGAGGGAGGGTGGCCCCACTGAGAGTCAGACCCTTCTCATGGCAAAAGACTCAGAAGAAAACAAAAGAGAAATGGGCCAAGCAAAAGAGTGTTTGAAAAAAAACAATGGCTGAGTTGACTTGCCAATATGCAAGCAAAAGAACTGTGGAAAACTCCAATCAATTCCAATCCAGAAAAGTTTCCAAGATATGCAAGTGTGCTGCCAAACTTCAAAACCAACAGCAACTTCCTGAGGGGAGGAAAAGATAAACATGTCATATTCAAAAAATATGTCAACACAACTGTCAGCCGATTTCTTGTTAGCAATAATGGAGGCCCAGAGAGAATAAGACACTACAACCAAAGTATAGAAGGCACGCAAGCCTGCCAAGTATCTGGGCAGTCAAAACTGCATAGGTTCGGCACCATGTGTCATGCTGTAGGAATTGCTATGGTATGAATTAAGTACAAACAAAAGTCCAATAATTCATATCAATTCACAAAAATACAAGTATTCATGACATAACGAGCACAGAGAAAACCAAAATACTTTAGCAATGTAAAGCATTTACATTCAGTTTTCTAAATGTAAAGTATTATGTCTTGCATAGCAACTTTATCCTAAGAAAGAGGTTTCAAAGGAAAAATCTTCTAATAGCAGTTACAGCAAGAGTAAATTACCAGGAAACAAATATTAAAAATAATGTCATTAAAAATGTTAAAGGAAGAGAAAATAGCTCAGGTTTATGTCATCAAAGTTGGACTGGAGATACAACATAGTAGTTGGTTATTTGCCAAGTATGCTTAAGAGCCTGGGTTCTAATCTCCAGTAAAACACACACATACAAACACACACACACACACACACACACACACACACACACACACACATACATACACACATACATATACACACACACGTAACTGCTAAATAATTATATTTAACAATTAGAGTCTGATACAAGCTATAAGTATTTCCAAATAAGAAACCTGATTTAGGAGTTGCCTCCTTCAGATTGGTCTCTAGAAAATTCTGTGGGTCATATTCTTGGTTGGTGATTGATATGGGGAGCCCAGCCCTCTGTGGATGGTGCCAGCACTGGACTAGAGATGGTAAATTGTAAAGCAAGCTGAGAAAGCCATGGAAAGAAAGCAGCCTTCCTCCCTAGCTTTGGCTTCAGTTTCTGCTTCTCAATTCCTACTTTGGTTCCCATCAGTGATGGTCAGTAAAATGAAAGCTCATTAAGCCTTTCTCTTACCAAGTGGCCTTTGGTCTTCTTGTATAACACAACAATAGAAAGCAAACTGGGGCAAACATTACAGAAAGTCCTCATATATCTCAAAGAAAGAAGATGAAGAAATAACAGAGAAAGGGGAAATCTACAAATTAATAACAAAACGCCAGTAGTTCCTCCTTACCTATTTATCTTTCCTTGAATCCACAGAGATTAAATTATTCAATAAGAAGACAAGAATAACTGAAAAGATTTTTTTTTCAAAATTTAAAATGTATATGTTTGGGTTAGCCAATACTTCTAATTACAGGACTAGGGAGGCTAAGACAAGAAAATTATCTACATAGTAAGGTTGTATAATAGAAGAATTATAATTCAACCACATACTATGTACAAGGGACTCATGTCATACTTAAGAACTTTATTAGACAGAATATAAAAGAATAGAATATACTCCACACAATTTGAAAGTGAAGAAGGGAGCTAGAAAACATGACCAAAATGAAATTTAATGTGAAATATTATTATATTTATATTTTAAAATGGGCAAAGAAAGTGTTAACCGATGATAAAGGATGAATTCACTAAGTGATTGTAACAATTGTAAACATATGCCTAATATAAGATCACCTAACTATGTCAAGTCATATATTCAAAGTTACAAAGTGAGAAAAGAGTGAATCAGTAGCAGGGGTATCAAATACTAACCAACGGATCATTGAAAGAATTGCTCAAAAAACATCAGCTCTAAGAAGTGTGTGAGACAATGAATAGTTACATAAGGAGAGTAAAATCTCAAGGCAGTACTGGTGACCCAACCAGAATTCCAGCACTTGAGAAGCTGAGGGAGGACAATCTTGGGTTCAAAGCCAGCCTGAGATATAATGAGAATCTGTCTATAGATACATTGGTAGATAAGTAGATAGGTAGATAAGTAGGTAAATAAATAGATAGATAGATAGATAGATAGATAGATAGATAGATAGATAGATAGATAGATAGATAGATAGAGATAGATAATTACTAGAAATGATGTGTCAGCAGAATTAGGGGCTAAGATTTTGTAAAAATCTGATCATTTTAGCTAGAAAAAAATACTCAAAGACAAAAACAAAAGGGAAAATATTAAAAGTGATAACACCCAAGTACACAGAATTATTTGTAAGATGCTTCCTGTAAACTTACAGGTGAAGAGATAAGCTTTCAGGTGAAACAACTAAATGGTTAGACAATTACAACCCACCAAAGCCAAGTCAAGAAGACAGAAAATTTGAATAAACTACTGATTATTTTGGAAGTTAAATCACTATTAGAAAGATCTTTAATTTAAAAAAAAACTGTAGGAGCTGATGACTTCAGTAATGTAGTATATAGCAAGAAAGAGTGTGTAGAGATAATCTCTTGTGTGCTACGTGGAAGTGTCACCTGTCAATAAAAAGCCTATGCTCTACAGAAAAGTATAGAATGGAAGGTGGGATGTCCAGCATTGGGAGAGAAACTCTGGGATAGAATTTCCCACCAGAACCCAGGAAGTCAGATGTATGAAACTGGGAAGAGGTAACTAGCCATGCAGTAGACATAGAACAGTATACATGGGTTAACATATAGGCATTAATCCATAAATAATAAGTCTCTGGGTAATTATTTAACAACTGGGGCACAGGTGAAAAGGTATGGATCCGTGGAAAAGCAGAAGCTCAAATGAGCTGGGATGAGTGGAAGGAGGGG
Organism: Micromys minutus; assembly: GCF_963924665.1. Classification (NCBI taxonomy): domain Eukaryota; kingdom Metazoa; phylum Chordata; class Mammalia; order Rodentia; family Muridae; genus Micromys; species Micromys minutus. The sequence goes on from NC_137952.1 coordinate 31,235,480, forward strand.
AAGGTAAGTGGTGGCATGTACTGTATGAGAGAAGAATCTATTTTCAATTTTGAAAGGACAACTAAAGCAAACCTTTCACAACTCTTCCAAAAATAAGTAACAGGTAAAATAATAAAATAATACTTTAGTAATCAAATGAAAAATATTTCCATAGGTTTATTCAATGGAACACTTGGTCCACTATTGGTGACTCTATTTGAGATTGTAATAGGCTCAGGTATATGAACACTGGGTTTCCACATACAGTTCTATTTGGGAATGTTACAGGCTTACACAGCGGAGTGCTCCTGAGTGTGCCTCTGTTTGGAAAGGTTGTTGGCTCATTCATGGTCCCTGAGTTGTGGTTCTACTTGGGAAAATTATGGGACCTTCAGAGATGGTAACTAGTTGAATGAAGCATGACACTGAAGGCATAATGTTTTAAAGATCGGCATCATGCCCCTCCCCCCCCATTCCTAGCTGCTATGCTGTTCATGATTGATGGACTATGTCCACTCTAAAACAGTAAACACACACACACACACACACATACACACACAAAACCTTTTTTCTTGTAAGTTGCTTTTGGTCATGATATTTTACCACAACAATAAAAAATTGACTATACAGATACCAAAGCTGTACAAACAATACAAGATGGAAGAGCCAAAGGCCAGGTAATACTGAAGCAAAGCACTGTCTTTAGGGCATGCCAATAACTACATTCATGCACTCACAACCATCCTGTTTGCCTGCATAATATTAAGACAGGCAACATTCTAGCAAGAGCAGGAGCAGGGCTCATGACCTTTCACTTGTAAGCTTTAGAGGAAGAAGAGTCAATTCCAGACTACTGGAACATTGCACAAGTTGCAGTGAATACTCACACATGAGTACAATGGAAGCAAAAGTTGGACTCAGTGGGTTGTAAAAATAACAATAGAGAGTATTATAAGTTGGGAGTGAAAAATGGGATGTTAGGTAAGAAAGGTCTTTGAGTATTAATGGAGGTTTATGTAGGACCAAAATACTTTGTATGCATGTATTTAATTCTCCAATAACTAATAATATTAAATTTTAAGTTTTTACTTCTCTAAAAATACTTTCTTTTTGGTCATGCTAATTTAATTGGGTAGAGAAATCTTAATCCAGCAGCATGGCTGCTCTGGTAAGGGACCACTCACATTTAATCCCTTTGGCTGAAATACAGACATACTCATAGTACATACCATTAAGGTAAAATTAATTTGTAGAAAGATGGGGCCATGTTTGAAAGTGGTTTCTAATTGGAGAGGAGACAAGGTGATGAATCAAAGAAAGATTTGACAGAATGATCCAGAAATAAGATACACCCAATTCTCACAAGAACAGCACAGGAAAGAAAACCTTTTTTTAAGAGCAACACAGGCTGAAAGAGTCAGTTAATTTTGATCAGTCAGTTGAGTTCACTGCAGTAGAGTTAAGTCAGTCATCTGGGAGTCAGCGCAGTGAGTACAGTGTAGTAGAGATGAATTAGTTCCTAAGTTCGTACAGTGCAGGTCAGCAGAGGCAGTTAGAGCCAGGAAATAGGAAAGAGTCACAAAACTAGAACAAATTCCCCAGGTTAGTTTGAGGCCAAGGAGAGCAATTCAGTGAGAAGCTGAGAGAAGCCAGATTAAATCATTCAGCTTGGAGAGGAATTTGAACCAGAACAGTTTTCATGGCTGATATTTGTTATGGATAGCCAATTGGTATACTCTTCCCTGGGGGAGACTATTTCTTGTTCTCTCATCATTTCTTAGTTGCCTGTATTTTGTTGTATAGGACTGAGGTCCTGTGTGCTTCTTCCTGTTCACTTCAGCATTTCAATGGTTGTTGTTCTTGTTCAGGTCATGTTTAGACAGTCAGGTTTCTGAGGCTTTTATGTATATCTTTTGGCATTAGAGATACAATTGCACTACAAACTCCATGATCCTCTGGCTCTTTCAATGTTCCCAAACCTTGTTCAGCAATAATCCATGTGCCCAAGGTGCTAGAGTTGGGTTATAGACGTATCAAATGAGACTGGGTTCCACAACTCTGCATTTTAATTGATTGTAATTTTCTATAATCACCTCTATGTGTTGCAGAGATGTTTCCTCGATGAGGGATGATGACTGCTTATCTGTTGGCACAATAACAAATACTTAGAATACAATTTTTTAAAGAAATGCTAAGGTGGAAAATTCTGGTTTTGTTGGAGAATCATGCATGCCATATGATGTTTTTCTGGAAGCTGTTTTAGGATATGATGTTTTGATTAAACAGACATGTGAGGGGATGTTTTGCAAAGAACAGACATGTGTTTTTCTGCAAGCTGTCAGGTGAAAGGGCATGTGATGGTTTGCAAGAACCAATGTTTGAGAGGACATGTGATGTTTGGAAAAAGAATAAGTATAACACAACAGACAGTAGATGATGTTTGGGCAGTGGTTCATCTTGCTTTATTCGCTGATCTTTATTTGCTATGACTTCATAGAGAGAAATGCATCAAATAACTTTTGGTGGTGGTCTAGTTTCTTCTTGCTGTTTACCAAACTCATGCGAGTTGGTGGAACCTCAAGGCTTCTTCTGACTTGAGCCACTGCTGATTTATGTTTGATGTGACGCTTATAGACTGGAATTCTGACAATGAAGATTGAAAATGCCCCCAAAGAACTACTTCTAAAGAGGTCCGCATTCCCATCAGATTATTAGCTATTTTCTTCCCCTACCTTTGTTTGATGAGGAGTAAGGGAAGTTGAAGCACTTAAGAACCCCAATTAAAGTATGTTTTTAAAAGTATAAACCTAGAAAGGGTATTAAAAATACCACAGGAAAAAATTGCAGACCAGATATTGATGAACACAGATACAACTTCCTCAGCAAAATATTGTAAAGACAATTCAACAATAGGGTCAATAGTCTGATTCCTCTTGTTATTAAATGTGAGAACTCAGACTTCCTGCTGAGATCAAGACAATACATTCTTGCTGGCATCATCACATGAAGATAAGCCAGTAAGACAAGAACATTAATAAGAATAAGGACAGCATATATATGCAAATATCATGAATGTTGACTCTCTACATAGAAAACTAGAAAAAATAGACAAAAAAAATAAACAACAACAACAACAACAACTCTCCAGGAACTAATAAGTAATGGAAGTGGGAGTTTTGGATATGATGAAAATATGCAAGTCAATTTATTGATTCTATACAAGCAATGAATAAACAGCTTTTGAATCTAGTATTGTAAAAAATAATTATGAATCCAATATGTACATTTTCCTTATGAAAACAGCAATGGTAGAGGCCACATTGCTTTGTCTCTATTTTTCATTGATTTTTCAAGGAAAATGAAAAAAAATAAACAAACAAAAGCAAAATGGTCTGTGTCTTTGTGTAATTCACACGGGTATGAAAATAGCGTGAAGCATTACCTATCATTAAAAAATATGTAAAAATGTATTACTTGAATTTTATAAGCCAAAATAGAAACTTGAATATAGTATGCAGACTTTTGTCAATGATTTCCCAGCTTCTTAATCCCCAATTTTTAAGTTTCTAACTGAAACGGTGTCACATCACTTCCCTTTCTTTCTTCCCTCCAGCCGCCCCCAGTTCCCTTCTATCAAATTCATCCCCATATCCCTCACTTTCAAGTTAATACCCTCTTTTTATTTGGTTATTGTTGAATTTGTTTTGGTTGTTTATATGCATATGGTTTCAAGGCTGAGCATGCTGTTTTAGGCAACCAATAAGGGAGCTCATCCCTGTTAGCAGATAGTTCTTCTTCTGGCCTCTGATAGTTGCCTGTGGTTCTTTGTCTAAGGATAGACCTCCTGGAATGTTTCCCTTTCTACATTAACAGGACCATTGGCTTTGGTATTGTCCTGTCTTGTTTATGTAGACGTTCAAAAAGAAACTGTTTCACTGTAGACTTTCTAGTTTTGTGCTCTTATAATCTTTCTGTCCTCTCTTCTTGAAGGATGTAGGGACAAATATATAAATGTATCTGTTGGGGTTTGATTTGTCAAGATCGACACTGATCTCTTCATTGTATCCAGGTTTGCTTTTTTGGGATGATCTCTATTCACTGTAAAGAGAAGCTCTTTGATAAGAGATAGTAATTACATTTAAATAGATCTTTAAGATTTACAATGTAGTAAGAAATTGTATTGCTCTAACAAAGTGTTGGCCTGTTTTAAATTAAAACTGTAAAGTTCACTCACAGTGTGGTTTAGGCAATGGACTTTGATCATTATAAATTCTGCAGCCATTCATTTATTTTTTCAGTGTATTACTAATGATTTCTGAATAACAATTTTAATACAAAATAGTTAATAGCATATTAATGTAGATTTAGTTATATTTTTAATGTGAGAAACAGTTGTTTAAGACTGAAAAATAAATGCCCTGTTATCCTGAACACTCTGTTATATGGCAAACAGATAAATACTCCTGGAACTTAACAACATTAGCTTCAATTGACAGTTCCATGTGGATAATAAGTCATTAGAAATCTTAATTCAATAATATGGCAACTTAGCCCAGAAATAAATGTGATATTGCCAAAGAGGCTGCCTTACAGTCTGTCTCCAGACCGAAACTCTGTGTACATTTTGCTCTTATCAGATATTGTGCAGAGAATTCCAGGGACTTTAGTCATCGCTATGAATTATATGCCCTCAATCATTCTCCAGAAAAAAATCTCACACACTCTCTCTCTCTCCCTCCCTTACTCCCTCCTTCCCTCCCTCCCTTTTTCCTTCCTTCTTCTCTCTCTTTCTCTCTGTCTCCCTCCCCCTCTCGCCCTACCCCTCTTCCCTCCTTCCCTCCCTCCTGCACTTTCTTCCCCCCCATGTGTATGTGTGTGTGTGTGTGTGTGTGTGTGTGTGTGTGTGTGTGTGTGTGTATGTTTGAAAATGTTGGAAGTTTCACAGGCATAACACATTAGTAGCTAAGAATAAAGCTGATATTTATTTTCCCTGTGCTTTCCTTTATCCCACCGGTATTCTATTGCGAACTGTTATCTTCTAATAGCAAAAATAAAGGTAGATAAGTATAAAAATCTAAATGAAAGGATTCTCACAATGGCTTTGTGTAGAAGAAAGACATGGCATTGAATTAAGTCCCCAGCTTACTTCTTGTAGCCTAATACTTTATCATAAAACAATGGCCAGCTTGGGAGGCTTCCTTAGGAGATGTGACCAGGCGCTGCTTTAGGGCTTTCAGTCTGGAGCTTCCCTTCTGCAATAGGTTGCATAGGTACTGATTTCATGTAAGATCAAGAATTCTATGCCTACACTCTCTATCTCTCCAATCTCCCCACTGTTGACTCTAGTGTCCTTTCTCTAGGGCAGGTAAAACATGCAATTATACTAATGAGCAGGAAAGTAATTAACTGGGTGAGAAATATGCCCAGAGTACATTTTAGATGGAGCTTTATAGCAAGCATTCAATTAGTTAAGAAAAACCAGGTAGGAGATAAGGCCTCAGAAGAACCTAATATGATCAAAAAAGAAAGAAAAAATCCAGCTGGGTCAACCTATTTGCAAGACAGAAGAAGCAAGCAAAGTTATAAGAAAGTCATTCTGGAATGTCCTGATTATATAATATCCTTGGAAAGACGAACTCTGCACCTTCAATTCCAATAACCCTGAAGGATGAGGAAGAGCCCTGTCCATCATCCTTGCCCCTGGTAATGAGTTCTTCACTGCTAAATGAAATACTGCATCTTCTTACCAAACCAGGGCACAATCAGAATAAAAGTTCATGGGGCTGGGCCAATGGATGTAACTTGGGGTTTCATACCTCCATGTAAAAGCCTAGAATGACAGAGCAAAGCTTCAATCCCAGTGCTGGGAAAGGAGCAGTGGGTGAAGAGGGGCAAATCCTTGAAGATCCTTGGCCAGCCAGCTGAAGCAATTACTGAGCTCTGTGTTCAGTAAGAGAAGCGAGCTTAGACCCAGGATTGGGGGATCCTAGAGGGACAGGGGTCCTCATATGAGAGTAATGTGACTAGGTGGCCTTGAGGCTTGAGCCTCCTCCTAGAAACCTATCCCTAAAACTGGGTCCAAGTTTGGTTTTCAGGTGACCATGATCAAGGTTTTCATTGACATCAGAGCAGTGTGACAGGTACGCTTGACCACATGGCATGAAAAGTTCTTGTCTCTTGCCCGGTACCTTATAGTAAATGGTGTCACAGGTGCTGACATGAAAGAAACCACTGTCGGGCAGCCGTGCTGTTTGCACAGATCCCCACAGGTGGGTACTGTCTCCCCAGCCCTCTTTGACTTTCTCTAAAAATACATATGGTGCTGTTAACTTGTTAGAAGCTCAGAAACGTGCTTCAGTGACCAAGTACATTTAAACAACAGTATGAGGACCCCCTGGGAAGGAGTAAGAGAGTACAACTAGCCGCAGGTCCTCTTTTCTGCTTGGTTAATTGGATTCGCTGAACTGGCTCCCACAATGACAGAAAGCAAATGTTGGGATAGAAGCCTTTCATCAGTAGAGAAGAGCAGCAGCATTTCAAACAAACATTTGATCAAACATTTCATCACACAGCCCGTGTTTGCCCATGAAGGCTCTTCTGCCTCTCTGTGCACCTCCTTTCTTCTTTCCAAAATATTTGCGTGTCACTTTCATGGCGCAGGTTGAAGACATGAAATCTCTCTCTCTCTCTCTCTCTCTCTCTCTCTCTCTCTCTCTCTCTCTCTCTCTCTCTCTCTCTCTCTCCCTCCCTCCCTCCCTCCCTCCCTCCCTCCCTCCCTCTCTCTCTCTCTCTCTCTCTCTCCCCCCCCACACACACACACACAAACGGTTTATTTTCCTGTTTTATTTGGAGTTCTAACTATGCACTGTTTAGATTGGCTGCCATTGTAGTTGAATTTTAGAGGTAGTTTTTTGATGAATGCCAGTGGTAGGTACATGATGAGAAATGTTCTACTTTCTCTGAATAAAGCTTGCTTTTTTTATTTGTCCTCTGCTTTGTTAACTTCCTGGCTGAACAGTCCTTATCTAGCTCCACCCTCCCTTGTTCAGGGCCTAATTCTGCATCTCTATTTTTATAAGCAGTTTCATCAACTAAACTATCGTATTTGCTCATATTTATTTAATAAAACTACTTCCCACATGAAGTCTCAACAACGCCCCTCAAAAAGAGAGACATAAGACACAATTTCACTTTCAAGACACACAGAATCTGAAGGAAGTTTAAAAAATGAAGTAACAATGCATTATACTGTGGAAAATTCTGATATGGAGATATGCTCCCTAATTTAAGGAGGTACAGGAGATTAAGTTCCTCCTATGTGCTACTAAGATAAGAGTAGAAGGAATGAGGATCAAAGGAATCAGAAGAGCTCACATTTTATTGAGAATGAAGGCCAGTTGCTTCCCAAGATAACCGAGAATATTGGAAGATCTCTTTACAACAAAGTGCATGCACACCAAAGGCAGCAGTCAACCAAGAGGCACTGAAATATGACTTGTGCAAACAACAGGTAAAAATGGACAGGGTCTGGTCTTTCCACAATGTCTATCATTCTTGGTAGTTCAGGTTTAAATGTCTAAGTATTAGGTAACTTGGGGATGTATTGAGGAAGAAGTTCGAGTTGTAGAAAGACTGGGATGTTTTCAAATCTATGAAAACTGCCTTGACAGGGAAAAAGTCAAAGCTGGAAAACCACATGTAAGGCTTTTATGTAATAAAAGTAAGACCAGGAGAATTGGAGTCAAGAAAGAACTTCTAACAATGTGGAGAAAAAGGCATTTCAAAAGCTCTCTAGGATAAAAAAATGAAGAAAGATGGGAACCAGGGAGAGTCTGGTTGATTCTTGGATTTCCTTATCTCACTGAATGTTATAAAAACACAGGCACACACACACACACACACACACACACACACACACACACACACGCTAGGAGTGTATACACTGACCTAATAACTCTTGAGCAAATTGCACCATTAAGTGTGTTTACGCATTTATGAATCTTTTATTGATCTCTCAGTTCTGTGTTCTTAGAGGAACATGAACCAAGAAAGCTTTGTGGCATTTGAAGGAAATCCAGTTGCCAGAGTCTATTAATTTCTTGAGAGTCCATTGCTCATATCTGAAATTTTAGTTCAGCCATTACACTAAGTAGCACTGCAATGTAATATTTCCTAGGAGGTTTTTATTACAGCATTATGTCTTTAAAATTATTGATTATTCAAGATACATGGACTATATTCATGACATGTTGAATATTTTAAGATTTATCACATGGTCAGCATCTTTACCTGGCTGTAGAAATGTATAGCAAATGACACTTTGAAACCCTTCTGGGCCTTTCAATGATCTCACCACAGACCTTCCACCCATCTTACCTCTCAGGTACTCATGAATTTAATTACTTAGAAGTCATCATCTCTTTTACTTTTCTTTCCAGAGTATGCCATATGGCCTCCTCACAAGTGTGATCATGCTGGCCGTGTGCTCCCGCCTCACTTATGATCTTACATGTCCCCAGATATGCACCTCAGGTCACTTCATCATCTGAGTGTCACAGAGTGCGCTGCCTACTGCATATCTATGCTGGTACTAGGTTTTGCTAGGTTTTACTTGTTACTTTTATTAAAATCAAGTGGCATCAACGCATGCCTCCATCAGCCTGGGTCTGCACATAGGCAAACACATCCCAGTCTGGCTTCTCCACATGTGGAGTTGTGACCTTGGATAATGACAGTGTTGTCTTCTGCTACACTTTCTAAAAGACTTGATTGGGGCTGCTTCATGGTTAAGTTTTCTATAAGTAATACCACAGTCTAACAGTACATACACAAAGCAATACCTTAGCACTTTACCATTGTTACCAGTTTTTAGGGTTTCGTGTGGCAGTATGTGGTGTGGTGTCTGGGGGGAGAGGATGGGTTTGTTTTTACTACCATCACCCCAAACATGTGATCAAACGGCTGTGCGTCATACCCTGATTTTGTAATAAAGCACAAAGAGAGTCTCAATTAGATGTGGGGAGTAGATGCCGAGAGAGGATTGAAGAATGATGCTGTAATAGGAAGGAAATGGAGCTTGACTTGAGAGATGCAGACCCAGCAACCAGAAAAGTCGAGAGGAAGGGTCTAGTGTGAGCAGTAGTTTGTTTGGAGACAACCACTAGAAGCTTGAGAAAGATTTCAAAAGAAGGAAGAAGTGAAAGTTTCTTCTGATGAGCAGAGACAGTTGTTTGATGGAGAATACTTAATGAAGACTACTCCGCTCTGTATTGCCGTCTGGGAATGTTCATTTCTAGGGAAAAAGAGTGTGACAGTAGACATATGACTGTACACCAGGCTCAGACTGTAAGGCTTGAGTGAAAATTGTCACCACAATGTTCTTAAGTCCATGAACTGGTGCTGACCCACATTAAATTTTGAAATAGAAAGTGTCTCTCTTTAGTAGGACTTCATCCTTTTTTTCCTTGGGAAATTGCTCATTCTTAGGATTTTCATGAGGCCTCTAGTTACAAAGGATATTTACATCCCTGCCAATAATCTGCACATTCTTCTGTATTTTCATTTATCCACTCCCAGAGTTAATGGGGATACTGTGTGAATGTCTCATGGGGAGACATGAACAAACGTCTGCTTCCACTGATAGGGTGTTGTCCAGTTCTATCAAAATCAAAGTTGGCAAGCCAAAGAGTGTAGGGGCTTATTTACATTGACAAGGAAAGGATGACCCCGAAGAAGCTAAAGCAAGCATAATGGTGCCTTTGTGGCTACAAGATGGAATCTCCCATTCGTTAACCTTCCACCTTGCATATACTCTAGTATCTCCTGAGACCACAAGGCCATATGCAATTAGAGAAGAACTGCACACAGCTGACAGCCAGCACATTAAGGATTGTCTGAAATGTGAGATGAGGGTCTGGCAACCCTCCTCCTGTAATTCTTTTATGAATGCATGTCAACAGGCTGGAACCTGGGTATCTCTGGTGAGTACTGTTGCTGTGATGAAGCTAATGTCTGTTTTGCTCAAAAAAACAGCATCCTACAACACTTGCACATTACTCAATTCAAGGAATTTCTGTCTGTGTCCTCAAATTTTTATTGATGTGGAGAATTCATACTTGTAAATAAAATTCTGTCCTGGTCACTCATGAAAGACTGAAGGCCTTCATGAAGTCAGGTAGAGCCGGGGAAAACACAATGCTGCCCGAATCACACAGAAACTTATATTCTTGATGACATAGCAGAACACAGACCATAAAATAGAACATTTACAGAAATTAAATCAATGTTATGATAAATTCTACCATAATCCACAGGTATAGGCTAGTGTAATAACTGTCGTTTGGCCATTTTAATGATTCTCAGTTCAACAAAATGTGTAACTTTGGAAGTATGTTGTGAGTACCAGATGCTTGAAGATATCAGGAGCTAATGAGAGTTCTGTTCATCACAAATTTACAACAAACAGTAGTAAGTAGGCAGTGGAAGACAAGTATCTTCTCAGAAAAGAAACAAATGCTGGCTCTGTCTTACTTTTTTACAAGGACCATCTGATAAACCTATTTGGTTCAGCTTGTTAAAACTGATAAATATTGAAAATGCTTAGCTAGTACTTAAATATTTAACAGACTTTAGAGCCACAAGAAAAATTCAATGTGAGAAAAAAGAAATTTCAGATAAAGGCATAATATTTACTGAGAACTAGATATGGCAGTAATATATACATTCAGCCCACTTTTCCAAAGATCAAAATAAAGCACATGAAAAGTAAAAGAGAAATATGGAACAGAACTTTATTTATATTTTAAGTAAATTTTAATGTGTATTAAAATGACCAATGCCTTTATGGGACTATACTGACAATAAAGTCAATGAATAAGAACAATTAGTTTCAAGGTTCTAATTAGTTTTGAAATGGTGTTTAGAGCAAGAAAAGTTAGTTAAGCAGGCAAAATAAAAGAAAATTTCAAGATATGTATTGAGCTACTTAATCATAATCAGCAATTTTATGTGTGTAGGGTTAGAAATTGAAATATAAAGAAAATGTTAACAGAATAAGACTGTTGAGTGATATATATTGGATACTAGCTACATCAGTTGTTGAATTGGTAAAGACATTTTCCAAGTCTGCTGGTTGCCAGTTTGTCCTTCTGACATTGTCATTTGCCTTACAGAAGCTTTGAAATTTCATCAGGTCCCATTTGTTGATTATTTTTTTAACTAAACAACTTTAATTTAAAAATCAAAGATAAATGTACAGATTTTAAAAGCATTTTTGCATAACAGTATATGAATACATTTTTGTCAGTACTTGATGTTTTTAAAGGTTTGATGGTATGCCTTAAAATTCTATCTTTACAATGACCATAAAGTACATGTAAAACAAGATGTAACATGGAAATACTCAAAGTTTTCTTGATGTGGAAAGATTAAGTATAATGCTTTTTAGTTTTTTTGGCCTTTGTTTATCTTGAACTTCACACAGTCTGTGAGTTGTTTCTGGGGCAGTCCTAGCCTCTGGGGTTAGCATTATGTCTGTTCTTTTGTGACTGGGTTACCTCACTCAGCATAATACTCTCTAGGTGCATCCATTTTCTTAAGAATTTCATAAAGTCATTGTTTCTGATAGCTGAGTAGTACACCATTGTGTAAATATACCACAATTTTTGAATCCATTCATCTACTGAAGGACATCTGGGTTCTCTCCAGCTTCTGGCTATTATAAATAGGGCTGCTATGAACATTGTGGTACATGTGTCTTTGTTGTATGATGGAGCTTCTCTGGGGTATATGTTCAGAAGTGAAATAACTGTGTCTTCATGTAGTAAGTACTATGTCCAATTTTCTGAGAAATTTCCAGACTGATTTCCAGAGTGGTTGTACTAGTTTACAACCCCACCAACAGTGGAGAAGTGTTCCTCTTTCTGCACAACCTCGACAGCATCTGCTGTCATCTGAGTTTTAGATCTTGGCCATTCTGACAGGTGTGAGGTAGAATCTCAGGGCTGTTTTAATTTTCATTTCCCTGATGACTAAGGATGTCCAGCACTTCCTTAGGTGCTTCTCAGCCATTCGATATTTCTCAATTAAGAACTTTTTGTTTAGCTTTGTACCCCATTTTTTAGTAAGATTGTTTGATTCTCTGGTGTCTAACTTCTTGAGTTCTTTGTGTACCTTGGATATTAGGCCTTTATCAAATGTGGGGTTAGTAAAAATTTTTTCCCAATCTGTTGGCTGACATTTTGATTTCTTGACAGTGTCCTTAGCCTTGCAGAAGCTTTACAATCTCGTTAAGTCCAATTTGTCAATATTTGACCTTAGAGCATGAGCCATTGCTGTTCTGTTCAGAAAATTGTCTCCTGTGCCAATGTGTTCTAAGGTATTTTTCTACTTTCTATTCTAAACTAAGTTTCAGTGTACCTGGTTTAATGTCGAGATCTTTGTTCCACTTACACTTGAGCTTTGTACAAGGAGATAGGAAAGGGTCTATTTTCATTCTTCTGCATGCTGATTGCCAGTTGGACCAACACCATTTGTTGAAGAGGCTGTCTTTTTCCATTAAATATTTAAAGCTTCTTTGTCAAAAATCAAGTGACCATATATGTGAGGTCTCATTTCTGGATCTTTATTCTATGCCATTGATCCACATGCCTATCCCTGTACCAGTACTATGCAGTTTTTTTTTTTTTTTTAACACAGTTGCTTGGTAATATAGCTTGAGGTCAGGGATAGTGATTCCCACAGATGTCTTCTTGTTGTTGAAGATGGATTTCGCTATTCTAGGTCTTTTGTTATTCCAGATGAAATTGCACATTGCTCTTTCCAACTCTATAAAGAATTGGGTTGGAATTTTGATGGAGATTGCACTGAATCTATAGATTGCTTTTGGTAAGATGGCCATTTTTACAATGTTGATCCTTCCAGTCCACGAGCATGGGAGATCTGTCCATTTTATTAGATTTTCCTCGATTTCCTTCTTTAGAGATTTGAAGTTCTTGTCATACACATCCTTCACTTGCTTAGTTAGAGTGACACCAAGGCATTTCATATAGTTTGTGACTACTGTGAAGGGTATCTTTGCCATAATGTCATTCTCTGAATGTTTGTCCTTTGAGTAGAGGAAGGTTACTGATTTGTTTGAGTTAATTTTATATCCATCCACTTTGCTGAACTTGTTTATCAGGTGTAGAAGTTCTCTGGTGGAAGTTGTGGGGTTGCTTAAGTACACTATCATGTCATCTGCAAATAGTGATGTTTTTACTTCTTCCTTTCCAATTTGTATCTTTTTGATTTCCTTTTGCTGTCTAATTGCTCCAGTCAGCAATTCCAGTACTATGTTGAATAGGTAGAGGGAGAGTGGGCAGTCTTGTCTAGTCCATGATTTTAGTGGGATTGCTTCAAGTTTCTCACCCTTGAGTTTGATGTTTGCTATTGGTTTGTTGTATATTGCTTTTGTTATGTTTAGGTATGGGCCTTGGATTCCTGTTCTTTCCAAGACTTTTAACATGAAGGGGTGTTGAATTTTGTCAAATGCTTTTTCAGCATCTAGTGAGATGGCCATGTGGATTTTTTTCTTTGAGTTTGTATATATGATGGATTACCTTGACAGATTTCTATATATTAACCCATCCCTGCATCCTAGGAAGGAAGCCTACTTGATCATGGTGAATAATCGTTTTGATGTGTTCTTGGATTCGGTTTGCAAGGATTTAGTTGAGTATTTTTGCATCAATGTTCATAAGTCAGATTGGTCTGAAATTCTCTTTCCTTGTATGGTCTTTGTGTGGTTTAGGAACGCGGGTTATTGTGGCCTTAAAAAACGAGTTAGGTAGTGTTCCATCTGACTCTATCTTGTGGAATAATTTGGAGAGTATTGGTATAAATGTCTGAGAGAATTCTGCACTGAACCTATCTGAACCTGGGCTTTTTTTTGACTGGGAGGCTTTTGATAACTGCTTCTAATTCTTTGATGTTATGGGATTATTTAGATGGTTTACCTGGCCCTGGTTTAACTTTAGGATCTTGTATCTGTCTAGGAATTCATCCATTTCCTCCAGATTTTTTAGCTTTGTTAAGTATAGGCTTTTGTTGTAGGATCTGTTGCTTTCTTGAATTTTGCAGTTTCAGTTTTTATGCCTCAGCTATCCTTTCTGATTTTGTTAATTTGGATACTTTCTCTTTGCCCTTTAGTTAGTCTGGGTAAGGGTTTATCAATCTTGTTAATTTTCTCAAAGAACAAGCTCTTGGTTTTCTTGATTCTTTGAATGGTTCTTTTTGTTTCTATTTCGTCAATTTCTACTCTGCTTGATTATTTCTTGCCATCTACTCCTCTTGAGTGTATCTGCTTCCTTTTGTTCTAGAGCTTTCAACTGTGATGTCAGGTTGCTAGTGTATGCTTTCTCCAGTTTCTTTTTGGAAGCACTCAGAGCTATGAGTTTTCCTCTCAGTGCTGCTTTCATTGCATCCCATAGGTTTGGGTATGTTGTGTTTTTATTTTCATTAAATTCTAGAAAATCCTTAATTTCTTTCTTTATTTCTTCTTTGACCATGGTATTGTTTAATAGCCATTGTTAGTTTCTATGTGTATATGGGCTTCTTGTTGTCTTTGTTGTCATTAAAGATCAGCATTAGACCTTGGAGATCTGATAGAATGCATGAGAGTATTTTGATCATTTTACATCTATTGAGGCTTATTCTGTGAATGATTATATGGTCAATTTTGGAGAAGGTGCCGTGAGGTGCTGAGAAGAAGGTTTATTCTTTTGTTTTAGGATGAAATGTTCTTTAGATTCTATTAATTCCAATTGGCTCATAACCTCTGTTAGTTTCACTGTGTCCTTGTTCAGTTACTTGTCCATGATCTGTCCATTGATGAGAGTTGGGTGTTGAGGTCTCCCATTATTATTGTGTGAAGTGCAATGTATTTGAGGTTTAGTAGGGTTTCTTTTATGAATATGGGTGCACTTGTGTTCGGAGCATATATGTTAAAGATTAAGAATTCCTCCTGACAAATTTTCCCTGTAATGAGTAAAAAGTGTCCTTCCTTATCTTTTTTGATAACTTTTGGTTGAAAATCTACTTTATTCGATATTAGAATGGCCACTTCAGCTTGCTTCTTGGGGCCATTTTCTTGGAAGATTTTTTTCTAACCATTTATTCTGAGATAGTGCCCATCTTTGTCTTGAGATGAGTTTCCTATATGCAGCAAAATGCTGGATTCTGTTTATGTATCCAGTGTGTTAGCCTATGTCTTTTTATTGGGAAATTGAATCCGTTTACGTTAACAGATATTAAAGAATATTGGTTGCTATTTCCTGCTATTTTTGTTTTTGGAGGTAGAATTGTGCCTGTGTGTCTTTCTTCTTTTGGTTTTCTTGCTTAGGAGTTTTCTTGTTTTTTACTAGGATGTAGTTTCCCTCCTTGTATTGGGTTTTCCACCTATAATTCCTTGAAGTGCTGGGTTTGTGGCTAGATATTGTGTAAATTTAGTTTTTTCCTGGAATATCTTGATCTCTCCATCTCTGATGTTTGATAGTTTTGCTGGGTATAGCAGCTTGGGCTGACACTTGTGTTCTCTTAGGGTCTGCATGATGTCTCTTCAGGATCTTCTAGCTTTCATAGTCTCTGTTGAGAAGTCGGGTGTGATTCTGATTGGTCTGCCTTTATATGTTACATGACCTTTTCCCCTTTCTGCTTTTACTATTCTTTCTTTGCTTTGGGAATTTTGGCTATTATGTTTTGGGAGAAATTTCTTTTCTGGTCCAATCTATTTAATGTTCTGTAGGCTTCTTTTATGCTCATCGTCATCTCATTCTTAAGGGTAGGGAAGTTTTCTTCTACGATTTTGTTGAAGATATTTACTGTGCCTCTTAGTTGATATTCTTTGCCCTCTTCTATTCCTATTATCCTTAGGTTTGGTCTTCTCATTGTGTCCTGGATCTCCTGGATATTTTGGACTAGGGGCTTTTTGGCTTTTGCATCTTCTCTGACTGTTTTGTCTATGTTTTCAATGTTGTCTTCTGCCCCCAAGATTCTCTCTTCTATCTCTTGTAGTCTGTTGGAGATGGTTGCATCTGTGACTACTGATTTCTTTTTTAGATTTTCTATCTCCAGGGTTGTCTCTTTTAATGTTCTCTTTATTGTTTCCATTTCCATTTTAAGTTCCTTCTTCAATTCCTTCATCTCTTTCATTCTGTTTTCCTCTAATTCTTTGATTTCTCTGAGTGTTTTTCTTGTTTTCTCTTTCAAAGCTTCTATTTCTTTATGCTTTTCCTCCAGTTCTTGTTTAAGGATCTCTATCAACATCTTGAGGTATGATTTTGGGTCTGAGTCTTCTTTTTCTGGAGTGTTTGGCATTTTGCTGTTTGCTGTGATGGGAAAGCTGGGTGCTGGTGTTGCCAGGATTTCTTGGTTTCCACTGGGTAAGTTCTTTTGCTTTCCTCTTGCCATCTTGTTGTCTGTGATTATTTGTGGTCTTGTTGTTAGTGATTGGTTACCATCTATCCCGTGTGCCTTGCCTGTGTTCCTGTATCTCTGCTGTTCCCGGTGGCAGATGGCCTAAGCATTTGGTCTTCATGCAGGGGCCCTCTGGGTGGAAACCATGTCCCAATGGCAAAGTACCTGCTTCCCTGAAGCAATCTGTGAGGGGGTCGGGTGCTGTCTACACACTTGGCCCAGACCGCTCTGTGCCCCTGGTACTTGCAGTGCAGTCTCACCAGGCTTCTTATTTGTTGATTCTTGATCTTAGGACATAATCCATTGGTGTTCTGCTCAGGAAATTTTCCCCTGTGCCTAAGTGTTTTAAGCTCTTCCCTACTTTCTATTCTATTAGTTTCAGTGTACCTGGTTTTATGTGGAGGTCTTTGATCCACTTGAACTGAGTTTTGTACAAAGAGATCAAAAAAATAGAGTCCATTTGCATTCTTCTGCATACTGACTGCTAGTTGAACCAGCAACATTTGTTTAAGAGGCTTGTTTTTTTAAAACCACCTAATATTTTTAGCTCCTTTGTTAAAGAACAAGTGACCATAGGTGTGTGGGTTCATTTCTTTTTGATTCTTTTCCATTGATCTACCTGCTGTCTCTCTACCAATACCATGGATTTTTTTTTTTTTTTTATCACAATTGATCTCTAATACAGCTTGAGGTCATGGATGGTGATTCTCCTGAAAATTTTTTTTATTGTTGAGTATAGTTTTTGCTATCCTGACTTTTTTATTATTCCAAATGAATTTTCAAATTACTCTTTCTAACACTATGAAGAAATTAGTTTGGAATATTGATGGGACTTCATTGAATCTGTAGGTTGCTTTTGGCATGGCAATTTTTACAATGTTGATCCTTTCATTCCATGAGTGTGAGAGATCTTTCCACCTTCTGAGGTTTTCTTCAATTTCCTTATTCAGAGATTTGAAGTTCTTGTCATACAGATCTTTCACTTGCTTGGTTATGTTCATCCCTGTTATTTTATATTCTTTGTGACTATTGTGAAGGGTGTCAATTTTCTAATATTTTTCTCTGCCTATTTATCTTTTGAGTAGAGGAAGGAGACTTATTTGTTTGAGTTAATTTTATATCCAGTCACTTTGCTGAAGTTGTTTATCAGCTGTAAAACTTTGCTTGTGGAATTTTTGGGGTCACATAAGTAGACTATCATATCCTCTGCAAATAGTGATACTGTGACTTCTTCCTTTCCAATTTGAATCCCTTTGACCTCTTTTTGCTGTCTGATGGCTCTGGCTAGTACATTCAGTAATATATTAAATAGGTAGGGAGAGAGTGTGAAAACTTATCTATTTCCTAATTTTAGTGGGATTGCTTCAAGTTCTCACCATTTATTTTAATGTTAGCTCCTGGTTTGCTATATATTGCTTTTACTATGTTTAACCTTGAATTCCTGATTTTTCCAAGACTTTTAACAAGAAGGAGTGTTAAATTTTGTCAAATGCTTTCTCAGCATCTAAAGAAATGATGTGTTTTTTTCCTTTGAGTTTGTATATATAGTGAATTACACTATTTTATTTGTCTACAATATATATAAATGGATTTCCATATATTGAACCATCCTTGTATCCCTGGGATTAAGCCTAATTAATCATAGTGAATGATTATTCTGATGTGTTCTTAGATTCAGTTTGCAAGAATTTTGCTGAGTATTTTTGCATCAATTTTCATGAGAGAAATTGATCTAAAGTTTTCTTTCTTTGTATAGTCTTTGTGTGGTTTTGGAATGAGTGTCATAGCTGCTTCAAAGAATGAGTTAGATAAGGGGTATACTTCCTCTGTTTATATTTTGTGAAAGAGTTTGAAGAGTATTGATATTAGATCTTCTATGAAGGTCTGATAGAATTTCAGCCTTTGGCAGAATGTTTGTTCCCAGGCAGCATTGCTACCTGGGACCTGAGAGTTCCTTGTGGCCTCTCCCGGGATAGAGAGTAGAGAGGAAGTGTGTACTCACCTCTGGGCTCAGGAGTGAGAGCTCTCCTGTGGCTCTTCTGGGCACCTAGGAACCTGTGGGAAGGCTGCCATTCTTAATGAAACTTGATCACAGTTCATATTATTCTAGATTTTCTATTCTGGGTCTAGTTAGAGAAGTTAGAACATGAACCCATGCTATTTGGTACTGCATTTACAACACCTGCACAAAATTAAGACAGCCAAAATCTCAACATAGATTGTGGAGAGCCTCAGGAACCGTTACCAATTCCAAAGAGCTATTGATCATTGATAGATGGTGGAAGAAGGATACTTAATATTCCTCAGAGATGTGGGCTCTGACAGGCTATATATGATCTAGTAAATAGCCTGACACCTATGTTCATATAGCCAACACTAAATGGACTATTAACAGATTAAAAACAAACAAAAAAGAGAGCACATGCAGTTGAGAAGGGAGGAGAAAGTGGTAGAAGGATGGGAAAATGGTTCAAAGGGAGGCCACAGGGTAAGTCCAAACAAAACACATATAAATCCATGAAATCTTAGACAATGAAGTCAGAAGTGGGCTTGCATGCCACAATGGATGGTGTTGAAAGGAGAGATAAGACCTTCTAGGAGGCAGAAAGAGCACCCAGGACACAGCACAAGAGTAGCAGCTGAAGGAGTGCTGGGAACACTGTGGCATCTAAAGCACACTTCAAGCCGAGAGCAAACTAATGGTGTTTGAAGAGCAAAAGTGGAGCCATGAGACAAAAAGCTACAGGTCCTCCCTACACACATCAATAATCTTACAAGCACTGAATGTGTTGGCATGTTGCCAATATTTTGATCATGCAGAACAGTAGGCTTTAAGGTAGTTTGGGGACAAAGTTATGTGCTTGTGGGAGGCAGGATGCAGTATTGCTGTGCTTGTCTCTAACTAGAACCAGAATAGAAAATCCAAACCAACATATGATGTGATCATTGTGTGGTAAGGATTCCTACTTTTGGAAATGAGCTTACAGTCATTCTCAAATACAAACACAATAGTAATGCCTGAGCTTGCAGTGCCAAAGTGACAGCAAGAACTATCCATAAGAGAGCTTCTGACTTAACAGATTAGCTTTTCCCTTTAAAAGTTAAAATTTGATGCATAAAGTACATAAAATCTCTGTAAAACATGAATTTCTTCATAAGCATGCCAAGTTTAGCTTTCATTTAGTGCATACATCTTTCAGTTACCAAGCAGAAAGGAGGTTTAAATCAGGATATCCCAGAGCTGCAACTAGAGAAGGAATACATAAAACACACACACCCAAATATGAGGTCCAATGAATAATGGGGACATGAACAAAGATCATGGGCATAGTATAGCAAGACACCAAAGGGGTCCAGTGTTGGACAGGAAATAAGGGTACAGCAACTCGGAATAGTGATGTGAGGGTTTGGTCTCATCTAGAGCACAGAAAGATATCAGAATCTTTTAAGGGGTGTGTTGCCCTACAATACCAAAAGTGGTATTGGTACTTGTTAAGACATCAAGATCCTCTGCCAAAGCCTGAAACATACAGAGGCAGATGCTCACAGCAACCATTGAACTGGGAACAGGATTCCCTAGGGAGGAGTTAGAGAAAAGACTGATGTAACCCAATGGGTTTGCAACCCCAAAAGAACAATATCAACAAATCAAACCCCTAGTCCTCACAAGAACTACACCACCATCCAAAGACTACACAAGAAGGGACTCATGGCTCCACCCACATAATGTAGTAAATTCAAGGTTAACATTTTAGCTGTTAAGTGGCAATATTTTTGAAGAAATCTTAATATAAAATATAAGTGCTAATTTCATTGTTGACCAACTATCCATATTTTTCAACAAAATAAATATGCTTATATATTCACAATTTAAAGCAAATATATTAATGACAAACAGTAGAAATTTGTCTCTTTAACTTTGGGAAAGAAAAACAAACATATCTACTCTCTAATATTCTAATCAACATTATATCACAATAAATACTGAAACAATGTCATAAAAGAAAAGACAAACTTTCAATGCACGTGTAAATTTTATCTATAAATTATGATAGTACTCAGAGTAAATAATACAAAGTATTTATTATAACATCCAAAGTACTTGTTATTAAAAAAAGTGACTCAAAGTAACTTTAATGACCTGTTGAGTCAGATTTGTGTTGGCTATCAGTCAGTCTCTCTTAAGAGTGATTTGTTTCAGTCAACAACTGTGAAAGGAATTGGAGGACTAAGGAGCACTTTGAGATCAGACACAGAATTGCAGAATTTGAACTCCCCTTATAGATTTTGGTCTTATCTTGGCTAGTATTTTCTTTCTATATCCCATATCCTTCCCTTTGGGATGGTAATGTGTATTTTATGCCATTGTATAAGTATGCAACTGTATTTTTTTTTAATTTTCTAGGGATTATAGTTAAGAGATCACACTGAGTCTCAATAAATAAATAAATAAATAAATAAATAGAGAGTGGTTTATTTGTCTCATGAGGCTGCCTCAACCTCATAGGTCCTTTGCATATATATTACCGATTTGAGTTCTGTGTTTTTATGGGATTGTTGTGTATGAGAACATTTGTCTCTGGGTTTATATGTGTTTCTCACATTTTTTCTTCTGCTCTGTTTCTTCTGTTTGATTGTTCCCATTCCAACTTGGTTTTGGTTTATCTTATTTTATTATTATTCCTTAAATACCTTTTTTCTCTTTAAGAAAAAAAAAACAGAACAAGTGTAGATTTAGATGGAAGGGGTGGTGAGGGGAAATAGGAAAGTATCTGGGGGAAAACATAATCAGAATATATTGAATGGAAGTCTATTTTCAATAAATAAAAAAGAAAACTAAAAAGGAAAGCTAAATGAATTCTGTAAGTGTGCAGGACAAGATGTAAAAATGGTCAAATATAGTACACTTTTATTTTTCTGTACCTTTATAACATGTGATTAGAAGGTAAAAATTAAAGGAATGTGGTTTTTCTTAATACCATCATTTTTTAACATTTAGAGAAAAACAAAACAAAACACTTTTAAGATCATTATGCTTAGAACAAAAGAATACTGCTGAAGGACCCTGAATACAGTCCAGGGTCAGATCCCCGGGAACTGAAGATATGACCCATTTAAAATTATTACTGTAATGAGTAAATCAGTGCAGTCCATGAAAATCAACAAAGGGTTTAGCAGGAAGATTTAAATCAAAATCGATGAAAATTATACTTGAACGTTTTCGAACAGACACACTACCTGACATTAGATTGTTGTAGAAAAATGTAATAGTTGTCATGCTACTGCCGTGACAAAAAGACAGTCCCATGGTTTGGGGGGACAGAGTGAGTAGGTCCCTCAGTGGGGCTAGGCACATACAGTAAAGGTATTTGTAATGAAGTTACAAAACTATCTGTTGAAGGCAAAAGTCTTCTCACCAAATATGCCAAAGCACCTGAATATTGTTTTGAAGATCAGTAATTTCAGCTCAATATCTCTTACATATTATTTCAAATGATTAACAGCTGAACCTCAAAGCAGTCAAAAATCACCAATAGGATGCTTAGGAGATGGAAAATCTACTGTAGGAAGATGGTACTATAGGTCCTCACTCCTATTAATGCCTTCTTACCTTTAAATGCATGGTTGGGAAAGCAGAAAGGCCACAGACCGGAAGAAATATGTGTGATGTGCATAAGATTAGTAATCAAATCAAATAAGTATCTCTAAACAATCTGATAGTTTAAAAGTTAGCTGATAGGCTGTGAAGAATGGCTCAGTAGATAGTTTGTTATGTAAGCATACAGTCCTGAGTGTGAATATGTGGAATTCATGGAAAGCTGGATACAGCAACCAGCGGTGTAATCCTAGAGTACAGTATACAGCTAGATGGGGGCAGATAAGGGGATCTTAGAAACTGGGGGGCCAGCTTACCTGGCTTATGCAGCAGCAAACAAGATACCCCATTTCCAGAAAAATGGAAGGCGAGGACTGACATCCAAGGAAGTTTCTTGACCACAATGCACCATGGTATGTGTGCACTCACACTCATACACATGAATGTGTGCACATGGAGGTAAGGGTGGAGGCAACCAATTCCTGCCACACATATGGTTTGTCAGACCCATGCAAAAATATATTCCTAGTGTCATTCAACTGTTTTCCACCATAACCTGAGCCTTCATTGAAATTATAGTTCCTGGCAACAACCCAGTGAAACACACAGCAGAATCTACCAGAATGAAGACACAGACCCACAAATAAAGGTAATAACATCTTAATGATCCATTCTCCTGACATACACATTCCATTACAGCTCTCATTATCTTTGCAGCATCAGAGTCATATAAATGCTGACTACAGAGCTTCCGGCTCATCTGCCTTCCCTGGAATTCACCCAGGACTCCATTGAGGAGAGAATGGACATCACATCACACCCAACAGACTAGAATGGGAATGTCACATTTACCTAACTGAAAGGACTGTCAAAATGAAATTACCTTATTAGATTAGGAAATTAAAATACATGCCTAAATAGATTGTTTTATTTTACTTGAACATTAAATTTAATCAGGGCATAATCATTTAATTGCTGTTTTATTATACAGGTAAGTGATATCTATTAAATCATCCCTTTTAAATGTCATGCATGCCTGCATAATTCTAAGAAAGGGGATCTCAGGCTAGAGAGATGGTTCAGCATTTAGGAGCACTGACTACTCTTGAAGAGTGTTTGGGTCTCAGCATCCATTTGATGGCTCAAAGTTGCCTATAACTCAGTTTTGGGGGAACCCATGCCCTCTTCTGACCTCCTTAGGTACTGACTGTAAGCATACACAGCACGTACTTGCTCTCAGGCATGTACATATAAAATAAAATATTAAAAATCAAAGGAAAATGTTGTTAGTGCTCTCAATAGGAAAAATACTGGAAACAGAGCAAGAGAAAGAACTGAAGGTGCTGACAGGGTCTGCAACCCAATGAGAAAAACAAATTATCAACTATCCAAACCCACCACAACTTCCAGAGACTAGAACAATGAGTTCACATGGAGAGTGTGCTGGCCCCAGGTGCATATGCAGCGGAGGATAACATTCTCAGGCAGCAGTGGGAGGAGAAGCCTTTGATCCAGAGAAGGCTTGTGTTCCCAGTGTAAGGGAATGACAATGTGCTGAGGTGGGAGAAGGTTGTTGGGAGAGGGAGCACCCTCATGGAGGCAATGGGAGGGGGAGACGGAATGGGATTGCAGGAAGGGGAGAACATCAGAAATGTAAATGCAGAGAATATACAATTAAAAAAATTCTGGAAACAAGCATATCTCAAACTACTCAAAATGCCAGCCCCAAATGTATAAAATATATTAAAATGGAGTTACCATTTCTTATTGATGTTTAAAGTCTAAATTTTCTCTTCTGACTCTGAAAGTAACCTGTGGTAATAGAAGTACATTGCACAAAGGTCAGAAATCAAGGGAAGTTTTATCGCTCATTACCGTTAAAATACCAAATGGCACATTCTGGCATGTTAAGGTAACATCATTTATTGCTGTGGTTTGGATATAAAATGCCCCCCCCTCAAAATTCTGTGGTCCTTGGCTCCCAGATAATGACACCATTTTTGAAAGTGCTGAAAACTTTGAGAGGCTTTGCATAGCTGAACCATACAGGCAGGCGGAGGCCTGACTTGGAGGACATTAATTACCTTGGGTCTTCCTGTGTCCCTTCCTTTGTTTCTTGGCTATAATAAGCCAAGAACTGTTCTCTAACATGCCTTGTTGACTCACTTCTAGCCCAAAAAGCAGGGAGAAAGCTGACATGTTTTTATAACCCAGTGATAGTATGAATGTGAACAAATCTTCCTTTCACTTGTACCTTTCAAGTTGGACAAAAAATAGACTATCAGATTTATAAATCTAAGATCATGATACACTTCTTAGAGCTGCTTTAAAATACCAATTTATAATTATGTATTTATAAGATTAATTTTCTCAATTATAAGGACAAGAATAAAATTGTGTCCATGCTCACAGCCAAAAGAGGAATCATATTGTATACCATTGTGTTATTGGCTTTCATTCATTTCTTCATTGTTTTTAAACTTTAGACAGGGCTTCATTACATAGCCCAGTCCAATGTCTGACTCCTGATTCTCCTGTCTTCCCCTCCCAAATGCAGGTGTGATAGACATGTATTATTATACCTGACTACACAATACATGATCTGTGTTTCCATAGATGTTCAACATTTACATAAAATGGTATAACCGAATATACCTTATTTTCACGACATCTTTGCTTGTGTATATAATGTAAAATACATGTCTTTTTATGTGTCTTCACTGCTCTGGACATTAATTTCTAAAGGCTCTATGAATTTGAATAGTGATTACCATAGTTGGCTTTTCTCCAGCACGATAACACCATGACCAAAACAATTTTCATCCTACACCTCAAGTCTGTAATCCATAAATAACATAGGGAAGTCGGTGCAGAACCTTAAGCAGGAGCTGAAGCAGAAACCAGGGAATAATATTTAACACATATGATCTTATCTCTCATGGCTTGCTCAGACATTTTTCTTACATAGGCCACACCCACTCACGTAAAAATGTTACTTCCCACAGTGGGCTGGGCCTACTCACATCAGTGACCAACTTAGAAAACGCCCCCAAAGACTCACCTACAGTCCAGTCTGGTGGAGGCACTTTCTCCATTGAGGTTGCCTTTCCCAGGTGTGAATAGCTGAGATGGATGATCACCCATCACACTGACAAATGGCTTTGTTATCTAAATTCTCTTTTCATAACTCTAATCACCTGACATGTTTCCAAATGTTCTTTTGGGATTTTCAGAGAGTTGTTACTGCTTTTCTTAATGATTTATAACATTTACCAGCAAATTACGAGTCGTGAACTTTGTGAAATCCGGTACAAGTTATTTTCCCACGTGGCCTTTTAAGATGTTTAGTTTTTTTCTCTACAGATGTTTTAAAATAACTGGGAAATTGAAAAAGATCTTCTTATGCCTGACCTATCGCTTGCTATCTTGGGCAGACCCTGCATACACAGCTTGATGCAGCTACTCCCTTTCTTCTGATTTATTATATAAGTAAGCATTCGAAATTACCAGTGCCTCCTTTACATGCTCTGTGAGAATTCCCTTACATGTGTGAATATTTTAATGTATTACCATCTGCTTCATTGTTGTCTGTTCTGTTTCATATAGAAATGGAATTCTGCATCATTTACAAGATTTCTACAATATATAAAACTGCCTTGTATTCTTTTCCTAAAATAAATTATGAAAATCATATTTCACAAATGTTTGTAGTGATAGTTTTCTATATTTATTTAAAACCTGTAGAGTCATTATTTTCTATTGTTAAAAGTTATCTGTGAATTCTATTAACATTATATATATGCATATTTATATATAGTGTATATGTGTAAATAATATGTGTATGCATATGTGTACATATACATATGTTATATATAATGATATATACAAAGTATACACACACACACACACACACACACACACACACACACTTTGAAATAGCTTGAAACATGTTTACAGAACTAGTAGTCATTTAATATATTTTAGTAAAATGTTCTTGATAATACACATTTAAAATATTGTACAGTCCTTTCTTTATTGGACATTGTTTTATGTAATGAAAGGGAATGTTCACTAAGTATGCAGAATGTTGCTTCTGTGTGTTTTTGAGCATGTACCTATTTTATCAACGAAATTGTTCTTTTTGAAATTTAATTACATAGTTGTGTGAGTATTGTGTGTGTGTGTGTGTGTGTGTGTGTGTGTGTGTGTGTGTGTGTCTGTGTCTGTGCGTGTATGTCTGTGTACTCAGACACATGCCATGGCAGTCATGTAGAAGTTAAAGGGCAACTTATAGAAGTCAACTCTCTCCTTCAAGTGTGTGTACCCTAGGAAGGGAACTCAGGCCTAAGCTTCAGTAGCAAATACCTTTGAATATTGGGTCATCTGGCCTGCAGAGACAGTTGGTTTAGTACTATTTGCTAAATTCCTAGCTATTTTAAATAACACAGTGACCATGGCTTTTTATAAACTAGAAAAAGTTGCCTATAAAACTGTCTTAACCAAGAAAGTTTTGGAGCTTCACACATGAGAAGAACAAGATTTGAGGCTTCTGTATCTTGGTTAGATTTCATATATATATACTCAACTATGCCTAAAACTTTTATGCAAAATTAAAATTTCTTCTACACATCTTTTGATGCTTTGCTTTTTATAAACTGCATTTTAAATAACTACATTTCCCAGAGATATCTAGTTTTATACATCTTTCTGAATTTTGTTCTACTTGTTTTCTTCTTTCTTAACTCATAATTTTCCTCCCCTTACTGTCCTTGGATCTATTTTGTTTACAGTGTTCTAACATCTTAAATAACATTTCATTCATCAATTCTTTTTTTTTTTCTAAATGATAGTTCCTACAGATATAAATGTACCTTTGAAATGTATTTGAAAAATTTCCAGCAACTTTGATACATCCTTTCTGGTTTGGTTTTGTTTTTTTTTTTTTTTTTTTTTTTTTTTTTTACTCTGCCGGGTCTTGCCTTGGGCCAGAATTCATACTTGTAGTTTGTTTTCTTTCATGGTTTTTCTCCTCTGAAAGATGGAAATCGTATCTTCTTATATAACATCACTTTTAAAGTAGAGATGTCAAATCAGCTGTCTTTTTTTTCTTTCTTCTTCCTTTACTTTTATGCATCGCTGTTATTTTTTTCAATTGTCAATATCGAATTAAAATTATGAAAGGTTCATAAAGAAATATAAAATTATTTGAAGTTCATGAAGAAAAACAAATATGATAGGCCAAAGGCTAACCTGCCACTCTGATGGTGAGAATTATAATTTCTGAAAGTAAAAAAAATCCCTTTCAAGGTGTGCCTAACATGTAGCTAGTTGCTTTGAACCTTGACAAAAACACAAAGGTCAAATCCCAGGTAGGAGAAGCTTTCTGTCCTTTCTATTGTTGTACATAGTTAAGAGTCTTTCTCTCAGTTTAGAACTATGCGTTTATTCATACTATCTTTTTTTTTTTACAACTTTATTTTTAAAATAAGAGAGATACATGTACAAATTTTAAAAAACATTTTGGCATAAAACTATCATTTGTAGTATCCTAAGAAAACATCTCTTTGTATAGCTTTATATATTTCCCATATTGAAAACAAACAAAAAACAAACAAACAAAATAGATCAAGTGACCTCAACTCTGCATAGTAACTTCGTTCATATTTTCAAATATTAATGTCAAAATAAAATACATTTCAGTGCATTTGAGTGGCAAAAATAAGATTATCTGGTTCATCAGAATTACAAAATTCTAAAATAATTCCTTGGAAATGTAAAACAAATAAACATTGCATTGCTAAAAAGTTTTATGCTTTCTGGTTTTAATTATGTCCTAAAGATATTTAATTGCATTCTTAGTCCCTCTTTAACTAAATTGTTTTTAAATTGAATCTTAAGTAAATTTTAGTTTTGTTTGTTCTTGAGAAAAGGACGTAACCTAATGTCCAGTGTTTAAAAGTCAACATCATTGGCATGAGTTTGGGACTAATTAAATTTTACAAACATTCCCCAGGCACTTGACAAAACAATTTTCTTTATTTATAGGTTAACTTTATAGAAATCATAATTAGTAGGCACATTTACATAATCTGACTTGTTGACTTATGATAGTATTCTGTTTTCTTTCTTCTCTCTTCTCTCTTCTCTCTTCTCTCTCTCTCTCTCTCTCTCTCTCTCTCTCTCTCTCTCTCTCTCTCTCTCTCTCTCTCACTCACTGCCTTGCTCCTGCTCTCTCACTGGTTTATTTTCTTTCTCCCAATTTACACCGTGCTTGTAGGCACTATGCTGCCTCATAACCATGTACAGTTCAAAAGCTGAAAATCAGGGGGTTCCTTGAAGTATGAATTAGAATCTATGGGTACTATCCTGTGTGCTAGGCAATGCAGCAGGCCCTTAAGAGTAAGCAGTCACAAAACAGATATCAGGTCCTTGTGGGAGTATGGCTTAGAAATGCCAAAAATAAAGATAAACAATAATAAATGACAATAGTTAATGTTGTAGATAAGAATGTGATTTTTACTATAAAAATAGTGGGACAGATGAAGGAGGTTGTAACTCTGGGCATGGTGACACTACGAACATTTAAATAGGGCCTCAGGGAGAAACTGACATTTAACTAAGGAAGTGAGAGAGGTGAGAGAATGAGTTAGTGCTTCCTGGTTCCCAGGGGAGGATGTTCAGGGTTTTACAAACAGCAAGATGTTAAACCAGGAGGGGTCTAGTTTTAGGAGTAACAAATCTCCCTGTTGCTGGCGAAGAGGAAACAAAGAAGACAGTAATAAATGGAGACAGCAGTGGAGGGGGGGGGGCAGATAATCTATGGTATGGCACTTTACACAGACAATTGAAAACAATACACAAGGAATTAGGAAAGCACTAGATATGTTAATGTAATAATATACTTAATTTAATTATGTCCTTTAGTGCATTTGTGGAGCAAATGGTAATAGAAACCTAATTTTCTACAAGAAAAAATTTCCACCTCAAGCCTTTTAGTTTTTTTTTAAACCTCTTTTCAAAAGTAGTTGGGTCTTTGTTTTGAAATTTCTCTTTCTCAAATCTTTGCAAACCTCTGGAATCCTGCCCATCTCTTCTCTCATGCAACCTGCGTAATACATTTTCATATTCAGAGTTTGTATATTTCTACATCAAACATAATTACCTGTGAAGCATTTTGTGATATTTCTGCAAAATAAATTATATTACAGAGCATTTGGGGCTCCATTTACTACCCACAACAATTGGTTTGAGTCTATTGCATTCTTGGCATAAAGATATGAATGATAATAGATATTATTTAGATGCCAAGGGTGTTCTCCCACGGTACTACATGAAGCTGATGAATTTCTGAAGACTCAGCTAGTAACCAGAGTGTCTCAGTTCATCTGCAAAGGGAGAGAGCTTCTTATGTTCCAGGCATAGCAATACCTGGGGTATAAAGGAAGCAGACATCTGACCCCACTTCTCTACGCTGACTGCTCACTCTCAGCCCAGCTCCTACAGATGCAGCAATTGCTCAGAGCATGGACTTCATGGCAGAAGAAACTTATATCCCTAGATCTGTGGTAGATACACAAAAATGAAATAGTCCTCACATTTAGAATTTGTTCAATTCAAATTATAATGGTTCATTTCAAAATAAATGTAAAGTTTTATCCAGCAGACCTATATAGAATATAACCTTAAGGGTTTTTTTTTTTTTTTTCTGGTTGAGGAGACAAAAATGAAATTTGTAAAGCAAGAACAACCAGATTCCAAACTCAGCAACATTTTCATATCATTTCTGCAGTATAGTGTCAGCCTAGATTTAACTCCTGTCTCTACTACTTAGCAAATCTGTTAAATAAGTTATGTAAATAACAGTCATATGTGTGTGTTGATTTAGTCATCTATACATTTAGATTTTAAAATATACCTTTTTTCTTGATATAGAGGATATGTGAGATTAATGTCCTAATTCTTATGCCATGAGGCCTAAGACAATAAATATTATAACCAATATAAATTTTGTAGACCAACCATTCTCTGATCCTCTGGTAGAAAGTGAAAATGTTCATCTTACATAAATTTTATTTGTTCTAGCTACAATAAATCTGAAAAAAAATTTCTCTTTAGTGTAATATTAGCCTAGCCCAATGTTAGGCATGTACTAGCTAGTAACAAAAACCTAACAGGAAATAAAATAATATGACAAAATTAACAAAAAAAATTTCATTTTAAGTCACAATACCTTACTAATGGAATTCTGATAAACTAAGTTAGATTATTTCTTTATTCATTGATGATATATAAGGAAGCCATCCAGAAAAAGACAGCTAAATGTCATTCATGTTATTCAGATACAGTTGAACATAGCCTGGAAAGTTTAAACAGTATGCACTTGTCTCCTCGCTCCGGAAGCTTTGAAAGTCAAAGTCAAACTGTTGTCATAGTTAGATGAGGGTCCCCTTTGTAGTCTGTCAATAGTCCACTGTTTTGCTGTGTATTCTTAGCCTCTCCTAATGCATGAATGTAGGGGCCATGGTGATTTCCTTGATTGTGCTCCTCTTAAAAAATGCTAACCCATCATTTCATGAACTCATCTAAACCTGTTTATGTTCCAAACATTATGTTTACAAACATCATCATATTGGGATTGCAGCTCCAACCCAAGAAATTGAAGGGAACATGAATATTAAGTCCATAACAGAAGTATATTATAACTTTTTTAATTTAATAAATTAGCTTAAAAATCAACTAGACATGGGTTTGTGGCTCCCCAAAGAGACACAGACAATCTACCCACAGTGACCACAGACCCAAAGAAGAGTGACATCTTCATGCATAAATATTTAGTAATTTTTAATACTTCTTCATCTGGGGATAGAGCTTCATTATTTCCCCTCCTAGCCATCTATAATCTTGACTACTTGTGTTTTTTTTTTTTCTTTTGCAGGCTGTGAAAGTAATCACAGCTATCCCATGAGTTCATGAGTATAATCACCACTTCTGCCTTGAGGAGTGCATAGTTGGCATCTAAGTTCTATTCAGGACTGAGTGGTCAATAAACAATTATTATCAACATCATGACCAATTATGAGTCTTTGTATTTATTGATGCCCACTGTTAGAAGAAATTTCTCTGGCCAAAGTTGAAAGCAATGCTAACTTATCAGTATGAATATAAGTATATATAGGGAGGTGGACAAAATGTCCTTTTAACGAGGAAACAGTAGTAGATTTCTGCATCAAGCTTATGACCTCCATAGCCACGGGCTGTGTCCAGGTTTGCTGTACCAGATCTGAGATTCTTCCTGTGAAGCAAGTGTCATATTCAGTTAGAAAGTGGTTTGTTGCCCTATAGAAATTATGTCAGTATTACACCAATGGGCACAATTTACCTGAAATGTTAGGATGGAAACATTCAGGGTTCCTCACTAAATAATACCATGAATGAGTTTTACCTTAGGGTACCATGAAAACTATCCTGAAGGGAGAAAGTTTTCAGAAGAGTTTCAGCTGGATTTCACACTGTTCTACAACCGAAATGTGTGGTGTCATTAGCAATAGGGTCTAACCATCTAGTTGTGATAAGTGACCAAATGTAATGGCTTATATTATAGCACTGATATATTAGGTTTCTTTCTTTTTAAACATTATTTTAAAAAACAAAGATAAAAGAAAAAAATTTAAACATTTTTGCATAAATGTATACAAATACAATTGTGTCACTGATTAACTTTTTTTTTCTTTTTTTTTTTTTTAAGGTTTGATACTCTGCATTAAGGTCTTACTATTTACAATGAGAAAAAACTACATGTGCAACAGGGTGTAACCTGGAATTAGTCAACATGTTCTTGGTGTGAAAAGAATGAGCATGACTTTTGTTTGTTTGTTTGTTTTCTTTTCTTTTTTTCTTGAGCTTCACACAGTCTGTGAGTTGTTTCTGGGGCAGTCCGAGCCTCTGGGGTTAGCATCCCACTATCAGTGACTGCATATTATGTCTGTTCTTTTGTGACTGGGTTATCTCACTCAGGATGATATTCTCTAGATGCAGCCATTTTCTTAAGAATTTGGTTAAGTCATTGTTTCTAATGGCTGAGTAGTATTCCATTGTGTAAATTTACCACAATTTTTGTATCCATTCATCTACTGAAAGACATCTGGGTTCTTTCCAGATTCTGGCTATTAAAAATAGAGCTGTTATGAACATTGTGGTACATGTATCTTTGATGTATATTGGAGTGTCTATGGGGTATATGCCCAGAAGTAGAATAGCTGGATCTTCAGATAGTACTATGTCCAATTTTCTGAGAAATTGCCAGACTGATTTCCAGAGTAGTTGTATTAGTTTGCAACTCCACCAACAGTGGAGAAGGGTTCCTGTTTCTCCACAACCTCGCCAGCATCTGTTGTCATCTGAGTTTTGGATCTGGGCCAATCTGATTGGTGTGAGGTGGAATCTCAGGTATGTTTTGATTTGCATTTCCCTGATGGCTAAGGATGTTGAGCACTTCCACACATATTTCTCAGCCATTCGATATTCCTCAACTGAGAACGTTTTGTTTAGCTCTGTACCCCATTTTTTAATAGAATTATTTGATTCTCTGG
Source organism: Micromys minutus (assembly GCF_963924665.1). Classification (NCBI taxonomy): domain Eukaryota; kingdom Metazoa; phylum Chordata; class Mammalia; order Rodentia; family Muridae; genus Micromys; species Micromys minutus. The sequence continues at coordinate 31,268,096 of NC_137952.1, forward strand.
TGTCTAGCTTTTTGAGTTCTTTGTATACCTTAGATATTAGGCCTCTATCTGATGTGGAGTTGGTAAAAATCTTTTCCTATTCTGTTGGCTGCCGTTTTGTTTTCTTGACAATATCCTTAGCCTTACAGAAACTTTGCAATCTCATTAAGTCCCATTTGTTAATCTTTGACCATAGAGCTTGAGCCATTGGTGTTTTGTTCAGAAAATTTTCTCCTGTGCCTATATGTTCTAAAGTTTTCCATACTTTCTCATCTAATAGTTTCAGTGTATCTTGTTTAAGGTGGAGATCTTTGATCCACTTACATGAGCCATTGTTGTTTTGTTCAGAAAATTTTCTCCTGTGCCTATGTGTTCTAAGGTTTTCCCTACTTTCTCATCTAATAGTTTCAGTGTATCTGGTTTAATGTGGAGATCTTTGATCCACTTACACTAGAGCTTAGTACAAGGAGATAAGAAAGAGTATATTTTCATTCTTTTGCAAGCTGAGTGCCAGTTGGACCAGCACCATTTGTTGAATAGGCTGTTCTTTTTCCATCGAATGTTTACGGCTCCTTTGTCAAAAATCATTTGACCATATACTTGAGTGCTCATTTCTGGATCTTCTATTCTATTCCATTGATTCACGTGCCTATTTCGGTACCAGTTCCATGCAGTTTTCAGCACAATAGCCTTATAATATAGCTTGAGGTCAGGGATAGTGATTCCCGCAGATGTTTTCTTGTTGTTGAGGATGAATTTTGCTATTCTAGGTCTTTTGTTATTCCATATGAAATTGCACATTGATCTTTCCAACTCAATGAAGAACTGGGTTGGAATTTTGATGGGGATTGCATTGAATTTGTAGATTGCTTTTGGTAGGAGGGCCATTTTTAAAATGTTGATCCTTCCAATCCATGAGCATGGGAGATCTTTTAATTTTCTGAGATCTTCCTCGATTTCCTTCTTTAGAGGTTTGAAGTTCTTGTTGGACAGGTCTTTCACTTGCTTAGTTAGAGTCACACCAAGGTATTTCATAGTATTTGTGACTATTTTGAAGAATATCTTTTCCCTAATTTCTTTCTCCACATGTTTGTCCTTTGAATATAGGAAGGCTACTGATTTGTTTGCTTTAATTTTGTATCCAGCCACTTTGCTGAACTAGTTTATCAGCTGTAGGAGTTCTTTGTTGGAATTTTTGGGGTCCCTTAAGTACACTATATGTCATCTGCAAAGAGTGATGTTTTTACCTCTTCCTTTCAGATTTGTATCCCCTTGATCTCCTTTTGCTGTCTAATTGCTCCAGCCAGGACTTCCAGTACTATGTTGAATAGGTAGGGGGAGAGTGGGCAGCCTTGTCAAGTCCCTGATTTTAGTGGGATTGCTTCAAGTTTCCCACCTTTAAGTTTGATGTTGGCTGTTGGTTTGCTGTATATTGCTTTTATTATGTTTAGGTATAGACCTTGGATTCTTGTTCTTTCCAAAACTTTTAACATGAAGGCATGTTGAATTTTGTCAAGTGCTTTCTCATCTTCTAGTGAGATGACCATGTGATTTTGTTCTTTGAGTTGGTTTATATGGTGGATTACATTGATGGCTTTCCTTATATTGAACCATCCCTGCATCCCAGGGATGAAGCCTACTTGGTCATGGTGAATGATTCTTTTGATGTGTTCCTGGATTCGGTTTGCAAGGATTTTGTTGAGTAGTTTTGCATCAATGTTCATAAGTGAGATTGGTCTGAAGTTCTCTTTCCATGTATGGTCTTTGTGTGGTTAAAAACGAGGGTTATTGTAGCCTCAAAAAATGAGTTAGGTAGTATTTCATCAAATTCTATCTTGTGGAATAGTTTGGAGAGTATTGGTGTTATGTCACCAATAAATGTCTGATAAAATTCTGCACTGAGCCCGTCTGGACCTAGGCTTTTTTGGTTGGGAGGCTTTTGATGACTTCTTTTATTTCTTTAGGTGTTATGGGATTATTTAGATGGTTTACCTGGTCCTGTTTTAACTTTAGGATCTTGTATCTGTGTAGGAATTCATCTATTTCCTCCAGATTTTCCAACTTTGTGGAGTATAGGTTTTTATAGTAGGATTTGATGATTTCTTGAATTTTCTCAGTTTCAGTTGTTATGTCTCCACTTTCCTTTCTGATTTTTTTAATTTGTATACTCTCTCTTTGCCCTCTAGTTAGTCTGGCTAGGGGTTTATCAATCTTGTTGATTTTCTCATAGAACCAGCTCTTGGTTTTGTTGATTCTTTCAGTGGTTCTTTTGTTTCTATTTAGTCTATTCCTGCCCTAATTTTGATTATTTCTTGCCATTTACTCTTCTTGGGTGTATCTGCTTCCTTTTGTTCTAGGGCTTTTAGCTGTGCTGTCAAGTTGCTGATGTATGCTCTCTTCAGTTTCTTTTTTGAAGGACTTAGGGATATGAGTTTTCCTCTCAGTAGTGCTTTCATTGCATCCCATAGGTTTGGGTATGTTGTGTTTTCGTTTTCATTGAAATCTAGAAAATCCTTGATTTCTTTCTTTATTTCTTCTTTGACCCTGCTATTATTTAACAGAGTATTGTTTAGTTTCCATGTGTATGTGGGCTTTTTGTTGTCTTTGTTGTTGTTAAAGACCAGCCTTAGGCCATGGTGATCTGAGAGGATGCATGGCAGTATTTCAATCTTCTTTTATAAATTGAGGCTCGTTCTGTGTTAATTATGTGGTCAATTTTCGAGAAGGTGCCATGGGGTGCTGAGAAGAAGGTGTATTCTTTTACTTTAGGATGATATGTTCTGTAGATATCTATTAATTCCAGTTGGTTCATAGTCTCTGCTAGTTTTACAGTGTCCTTGTTCAGTTTCTGTTTCCATGATCTGTCCAATGGAGAGAGTGGGGTATTAAAGTCTCCCACTATTATTGTGTGGGATAAAATATATTTTTTGAGCTTTAGTAGGGTTTCTTTTATGAATGTGGATGCTTTTGTATTTGGAGCATATATGTTAAGGATTGAGAGTTCCTCTTGACAGATTTCCCCTGTAATGAATAAAAAGTGTCCTTCCTTATCTTTTTTGATAATTTTTGGTTGGAAATTTACTTTATTCGATATTAGAATTACCACTCCAGCTTGCTTCTTGTGGCTGTTTACTTGGAAGTTTTTTTCCCACCCTTTTACTCTGAGATAGTGTCTGTCTTTGTCTCTGAGATGAGTTTCCTGTATGCAACAAAATGCTGGATTTTGTTTATGTATCCAGTCTGATAGCCTATGTCTCTTTATTGGGGAGTTGTGTCCATTTATGTTAATAGATATCAAGGAATAGTGGTTTCTGTTTCCTGCTATTATTGCTTTTGTAGGTTGAGTTGTGTCTGTGTCTTTTTTTTCTTTTGGTTTTCTTGCTTAGGAGTTTTCTTGTTTTTACTAGGATGTAGTTCCTCTCATTGTATTGGGTTTTCCACCTATAATTAGTTGTAGTGCTAGGTTTGTGGTCAGATATTGTGTAAATTTAGATTTGTCTTAAAATATCTTCATCTCTCCATCCATGGTGATTGATAGTTTTGCTGGGTATAGCAGCTTGGGCTGGCACTTGTGATCTCTTAGGGTCTGCATGATATCTGTCCAGGCTCTTCTAGCTTTCATAGTCTCTGTTGAGAAATCTGGTGTGTTTCTGATTGGTCTGCCTTTATATGTTACCTGACCTTTTTCCCTTACTGCTTTTAGTATTCTTTCTGTGCTTTGGGCACTTGGTGTTTTGACTATTATGTGTCGGGAGGTATTTCTTTTCTGGTCCAACCTATTTGGAGTTCTGAAGGCTTCTTTTATGCTTGTGGTCATCTCATTCTTAAGGGTAGGGAAGTTTTCTTCTACAATTTTGTTGAAGATATTTACTGTTCCTCTTAGTTGATATTCTTCTCCCTCTTCTATTCCCATTATCTCTAGGTTTGGTCTTCTCATTGTGTCCTGGATCTTCTGGACATTTTGGGTTAGGAGCTTTTGGTTTTTGCATCTTCTCTGGCTGTTTTTTCTATGTTTACAATGTTGTCTTAGACCCCCGAGATTCTCTCTTCCATCTCTTGTACTCTATTGGAAATGCTTGCTTCTGTGATTCCTGATTTCTTTTTTAGGTGTTCTACCTCTAGGGTTATCTCTTTTAGTGTTTTCTTTATTGTGTCAATTTTTGTTTTAAATTCCTTCTTTCATTCCTTCACCTCTTTGGTTCTGTTTTCCTCTAGTTCTTTGAGTTCTTTGAGTGTTTTTCTTGTTTCCTCTTTAAAAGCTTCTGATTCTTTTTGCTTTTCCTCCCGTTCTTGTTTAAGTATCTCTATCAGCATCTTGAGGTATGATTTCAGGTCTGCGTCTTCTTTTTCTGGAGTGTTTGGCATTCCAATGTTTGCTATTATGGGAGAGCTGGGTACTGGTGTTGCCAGGTTGTCTTGGTTTCTTTAGTACATACTCTTTCGCTTTCCTCTTGCCATCTTGATATGTTCTTGCCTTTCCCTTTTATCTGGTCTGTGTTCGTGGATCTCCACTGGTCCAGGTGGCTGATGGTCCAAGCCCTGTTCTGTGCCCCAAAGCTGCCGGGTGGGAACAGAGTTCCCAGTGCTGGGTTCCTGGTCCCTGGATCAGGCAGGGCACGGGCGTGATTTCTGTGCGCACTCGGCAGAGATCTCTCTGCTCCCTGGCTGCCCAGATCTCCTTCTCCCCAGTCTTTAAACCTTTTGATATCTTAGGTTTCATAGCAAGGTATTTCATGGCTGGCACTGAGAGTTGCATTTAGCAACCATGGCTTTTGTGAGAAGCATTGCCCATACATGTGTGGTATGTCCATTTAAATACCTTAAAATTACAGATCTCAATTAGATTACATATTTTGGTGGTTTACTGAATCTATAGTTTGAATTATTTCATAGTTTGCCTTCTTTCTTCCCTTATCTCCTTGTCCCCATTCCTGCTTACACCTTTAGACCTCTGTTCTCCTTTTAGCTGTCATGTCACAAGTGTTCCACTATATTTAAGACCTCTTTCATTTCCCTGTATTTGGTGTCTTTTCTCGTTACTTGGCATCTACAGACATACACAAATCTAAAAAACTGAAAAGTAGGGTTCATCCATGAGGCAGAGCATGTAAGCAGACACTCCCATATGCACTTTCTTCTTATATTTACCAGGTCAGAAAGAATAAAATACAAAACCCCACCTATATATTGCCCAGTCTCCATCATTTTATCCCATAGCTTATTGTGTTTTGTTTGCCCAACACTAACTTACCCATGTGACTTTTGTTGGCCAACTTGGTGATCAATTAAAAATCAGCAACCATAGTTCAATAAAAGACTTAATTGGCATTTATAAATTAGGGCTTGTTTCCTAACCACACTTTGTCTTGGGACCTAACCAGCATGCTAAAAGAAGCTTGAGATAGACAAGAGAGTAAGAAAAACCCAGAAGGAAGGAGGCTTCAGAGAGTGAGAGCCCACCTGGGACATTCTAGGCATGTCACATCTTACAGCTACATAGGAACACTGAAAGGAAGAGAAAAGCAATCCATATCACCTCAGCAAGCACATAGAATGTTAGAAGGTGACAAATGAGTGTTTTACAATTGTGAATGGAATGAATTATTCGTAGAGATTCGTGATTAAAACAAATTACCAACATATTCTCTTAAATTAGTAATGCATCAGTGAAATTTTGTGACGTTTGTTTGGAAAATAACAAGTCTACCTCAGGAGAGAAATTTGTGGCTGAACCTAGCAATGGATAAGAGAATGGAAATGAGAAAGGAGACAATAATTTCTCAAAATATGATAAAGTTTTCTTAGTCTTACAATTTCCTTTGTCTAGAGAAAAGAAAATTTCCTGGTTAGTTGATCATATCTGATTAAGGTCAGCCAAATATGCTAACATGCAGAACACAGTTATTGTCTTATAAATGAATTAAATATCATTTCCCCTGTGTTCAAAAAAATAAAAAGACAGTATAGAGTTGCAAACTACTTCTATGTTGTTATTCTTCCATCTAAAGGCATTGTCTCATGACAGCCCAGCATGCTCTGAAACACAGGTCTGTGATCTAATCAGCCCTAAAGAAAGAAGATATGTTCTTGCACACAATGTAAAAAAATACATTTGTTTATTTATAGTAAGAAAACTGAGTAAAAAGTCCACGAAAAGACAGAAGGAATGGAAATAAACAATAGTTATATGAGAGCACTGCATATATCACATTGTACCTTTGTGTTTCTGTGAGTGTGTCATTTGTTAGAAAGGCTGCAAGTCATATGCAGAAATATGTGACAGAAAGCAGAAGTTAGGAAAAGGAAGATCCCAGAAGCAGAGGTGACTGAGACATCAAGAGTCCCTAATATCTTCAGAGAGCACTTAAAGTTGAAAAACAGTTTCAACACAAAATCCACCATGTCCTAAATAATAATGTCATGGACTCCCGTATACCCATTATAGAGCTTTCACTCTCATAGTCTATCCTGTGATATTGCTCAACACTAACTTTATACTTCTAAATATCAAAGGATTTGTAATCAAATCCAGATATATTACAAACTAAATTGGTCTAGATCACAAGGAATCAAAGACTCTGAAAGCATTTATACTAAGTGTAGAAAAACATAGAATCAGTGATTGGGGTCAAACAAGATTTGAAAAACACAGAGCTGAAATAATGTACAGAAATAAGTAGATAGAATTGAATAAAAGAGGATATATATATATATATATATATATATATATATATATATATATATAGTTAGTTAGTTAGTTAGTTAGTTAGTTAGAAAGGAAGCAGAAAGGAGGAAGAGGAAAATTCTCAGGTAGAATATACTTAATTTTCTAGTGAGTAATAAATACCATTTAGAAGATAAAATGGAAAGTAGAGCATTCATGTAACACTGTGACATTTATCCACTTAATCTCTCTTGCTTCTTTGGGTTAATGCAGTCCCACATGTATGTAGCCAAGACAGTATCCTACAGAAAGACACTACTACCTAATTTATCCTTGCCAACTCTGCAAGCAAAATGCCATAAATATGGCTTGTAACAATTCTTTAAAGTGTTTTGATTTACGTCTGTCTTAGTCAGGGTTTCTATTCCTGCACAAAACATCATGACTAAGAAGCAAGTTGGGGAGGAAAGGGTTTATTCAGCTTACACTTTAATATCGATGTTCATCACCAGAGGAAGTCAGGGCTGGAACTCAAGCAGGTCAGGAAGCAGGAGCTGATGCAGAGGCCATGGAGGGATGTTACTTACTGGCTTGCTTCCCATGGCTTGATCAGGTTTCTTTCTTATAGAACCCAGGTCTACCAGCCCAGGGATGGCACCACCCACAATGGGCTGGGCCCTCCCCCTTGGTCACTAGTTGAGAAAATGCCTTACAGCTTGATTTTATAGAGGCATTTCCCCAACTGAGGCTCCTTTCTCTGTGATAACTCCAGCTTGTGTCAAGTTGACACAAACCCAGCCAGTACAATGTCCTTATAAAATAATGGAATCAATTTGTTTCTGATTACCTGGATTAACATACTTGTGGAAAAAGTGATACTGCAGAGTCATCAGACCTAGTTGCTCTCATTCTCACCCAGCCTCAAGGACCAATGTTTTCTGGATACATCAGCAAATGGACCTTGTCCACCACTGCTTGGGCTGCCCCACTGAATAGTGTTCATTATCTTGGGTAGTATAGTAGTTGAAATAAAATGTGTTCATCATTGGCTCATATAGGAGGCCACCAGCTTGTGACACAGTTTGGGAGTTTTAGGTATGAGAAAGTAGTGGACAGTCATGATAGTTTTTCAGTGATCTATAAGTTAAACTATCATAATTTAATAATTGGTGTGGAAAATGAACTTTTCCAGGTTATTTCATAATGGCAACAATAAAGTAACCTACGAAGAAATTGGTACAGAGAATGGGGTATTATGATACAGTCAACCTTATGGGTTTTGGGTGTGCTTTTGGATTATTTTATAGTAAAATCTGGAACTCTGGACTAGAATAGCCATTCCATTTTGGAAGTAGAATTAATAAACCATCGTAGTAGGAGCTTGAAAGTAGAGGATGATGAGAGAATTGTTCACAGTAAAGACTTGTCTTGTGATGCTTCAGCAGAGAATCAAAAAGTCTGTCAGAAAAGAGCCTCTTGTGATATTTTGGCAAAGAATCTGACTACATTTTGTTTTTGTTTTTGTTTTTGTTTTTTTTTGAGAATGTACATAAGGTTGAATTAAAAGGTAATGAACCAATTTCATTGATTGAAAAAATTATAAGACAGAATAACATTAAGTCTGAGGAATATTTATTACTGTTATGTAGATGCATACATGCAAGAGGGATGGGAGGAAACAAAAGCATACAAATTGGAGAAGAAAAGAGATCTGAGAGGAAAGTTACATGTTGAAAAACATATGTAACTGTTTTAAAAAATAGACTGGTACTATTGAAGAAGCAGTCTTTGGTCCTGAACTGGAATAATAGGAAAGAGGCCCTCAGGGCAGAACCACTCTTAGTTACTCTTAGTTCTGTTTTTACTTTATGAAAGGAGAGAGGCTAAATGGTTTCTTGCCCCTAGAAAGACCATCCTGGGAAGCTTTTTACCAGCTTTGTAATATAGAAGCTTCTGGATCTGTGGTCCAAGAGGATCAGAGTCATTCCAAGCTGGCAGGCCAACTTGTCCATATCATCCACTTAGTATTGTTTTTGTAAGATGACAGATGCAAGAATGAAGGAGTTCCAGTTTCAGAGAACCACTCAGGACTATAACATGTGAATGATCCATGGTGCCTGTGAGAGAACTTGGGTGGTAAAGCTTGGCTTATAGATGATAATTCCAGATACTGGAGATGCAAGAGGCAGGAGTCATAAACCAAGGAGAGATGAATATATCCCACACAGAGGTAGATTATATCACCCAATGAAGAAGAGATCCTGAGGGTTTAATAACTTTTTCCCATTGATATCTTTATGCACTTTGCAGCTCTCTCTTCCCAGGACACACCCAACAAAGCCTTTCCCCCATATCCACTTCCCCTTAGCTTCTGATAAGGAGGTGGTCTCTCCCAAGGAATCAACTCAAACTGGCACCTCAAGTCACTGTAGGACTAAGTGCATCCTCTCCCATTGAGACCAGACAAAACAACCAGTTAGAAGAGCAGGATCCACAGGCAAGCAATAAAGTCAGGGTAAGCTTCCATGCCAGCTGGTGTGGGACCCATAAACACCAAGATATACATCTGTTTCACATATGTATGTGGGTGGGGGTGTAGGCCCAGACCTTGTGTAATCTTTGGTTGGTGATCCAGTCTATCTCTGGAATTTTGCAAATGTCCCAATTAGTATGACTCTTAGTCTTCTTCTGGACTCCCTCTCTTCTCCAAGTTCTTCAATCCTTCCCACAGCTCTTCCACAAGACTTACAAAGCTCACTCTAATGTTTGGCTGTGGGTCTCTGCATCCGTTTCCATGGTCTGCTGCATAGCGTTTCTCAAAGGACAGGTATACTCCGCAAGCATAACAGCATCCCTGATAGTGTCAGAGTTTGGTTCTTACCCATGGGATGGATCACAAATTGAGTCACTCGTTTGTTGGTCATTCTCTCAGTCTTTGCAACATCTTTATCCCAGTACTTCTTGTAGGGAGAACAAATTTGGAGCATTATTTAGTGGGTGGGTTGGTGACCTCATATTTTCACTGGGGGTCCTGCCTGGCTACAGGATGTGGCTTCTTCATGACCCATATGCTCCGCTGCTAGAACTTTCTCTGGTAGACTCCCTGGAGCCTCTACCAGCCCAGGTCTCTGGAGCACTAGAGATGCCCCCACTCCAGCTGATTTCGCTTCACTCTTCCAACCTTTGCTCACAGGCTCTTTCTACATCTGATACCCCTGTTTACCTTCCTCTCTCCTCTCCTACCAAGTTACACTTTTAGTTACCCTTCTATGTGAGAGTCAGTTATCCTCCCTTGGGCTCAGTTGTTATTTAACTTATTTGGGTCTGTGGATTATATCATGGAAATCCTGTATTTTCTATCTACATTGCCTAAAAAATGAGTACATACCACGCATGTCCTTTGGGGTCTGGATTAGCCTTCTCAGGATGAGAGTTTCTGGATCCATCTATTTACCTTCAAATTTCATGGTGTCCTTGCTTTTAAGAGCTGAGTGGTATTCCATTGTGTAAATGAGCCACATTTACATTTCCTTCATCTATTCTTCAGTTGAGGAACATCTGGGTTGTTTCTGCTTTCTAGATTTTACAATTAAAGCTAGCATGAGCATAGCTGAGCAAGTAACCTTGTGGTATGGTAGAGCATTTGGGGGTATAGGGAATGAAAACTTTTAATTCCTGCTATTGGATACTCTTTACTTTTTCATTGTTTAATATTTTTCTATATTGTTTTAGCTTGTTATTATGTGAAATTACACCAGATGAATTATCAAATATTGGTAAATAAACAAATAAATATAAAACACAAGGAGCATTTAGAAACACAAGTGGATGTAACTAAAGAAGAGCCTCCTATGACATAATCAAGATGTCAAAAATGTAAATCAAAGAAACAATGTTCAAAGTTGTAAGGGACAACTGACTCAAGTAAAACAGCAAATATAACAAAGTAACACTGGACTTTCATCACAAACCTTCAAAGACTAAAAAGCATGAAATGGTCAGAAGGAACTACTATCAGTCAAGATCAAGTACTTGGAATGCTATCTCAAAACTTATTGAGAAAGAAAGACATTTCAAGATAAATTCAGATTAAGGCAATCCAGAAAGCAATATAGAAACAATTTTAAGATATATTATATATTGGGGAAGCATAAAGGATCATCCACTATAGCGCGTTAAAAATGTATCCAGTGAGAGGAACTGGATGATAATCAAGAGCTGGAAAGATTCAATCATATCCAGCATAGAAAACCAGATACATTTAACAGTAAATGGAAAAAGAAAAGCAAATACCAACTACCCAATCAAGTATAACATCAACCACCTTAGTTTTTACCCCTGCTACTGTGAAGAAATATTCTTACTGTAATGGTTAGAATAAGAACGCATGCCCCCCCAATCATATATTTGGATGCTGGATGATCAGGGTGTAATACCACTTGAAAAGAGGTGTGGTCTTGATGGAGTAGGTGTGGCCTGTCGTTGTTGGTTGGCTTTGGGGTCTCAAATGTCCAAACCTGTTCACTGGCTCTCTCTTCCTGGTGATGAAGATCCAAAGGCAGAATTCCCAGCTACTTCTCCATCACCATGTCTACCTGTATGGCATCACGCCCCCTGCCATGATGGCAATGGGTTTACTTCTGAAACTGTAAACAAGATTAAGTCACATGGTTTCCTTTAAAAGAGTTGCCATGGTCATAGTGTCTCTTTACAGCAGTATAACACTATGAAACTTACCAAAGCAAATGTTTATTTTTACCTACATCATAGATTGTGGTCCATTATGGCAGGGGAATTACAGAAGTACAAATCTGAGAGAACTGATCACATTGTAGCCACACTCAAGAGCCAGTGATGAACCCGGGTGTCTCGGTTCCATTTCTCCATTGACTCTAGTCCAAATCCCAAGCCAGGAAATCGTACTACACATGGGGGGGACTTCTCACCCCAATTACTGCAATTAAGATAATTTCCCATAAGCTTGCCCAGAGGTACATATTCCAGGCAGTTCCAGATTTTGTCAAGTTCACAGCTAAAATTATCCATCACATCAAACAATAAAGACATAATAAATAGCAATCCCTCTGAATAATAACTTTAAATGCAAAAGCATGCAACTGATCTATGGCAGCATACAGATTAAATGACCAGATTAAAGAACATGATCCAACTATTTGTTATTCGCCAAGAAACTGGGTTATCCAGGGGAGGCTTCACAAATCTAAAAGCCAATCTAAGAATCTATCAAGGAAAGCTACATCACAAATAGATGGTGTAGTGGTTATTATATCCGATGAGGCAGACTTCAATTAAACTAAGTCAAAAAATAAAGAGACTTTATATAATAACACATGAAACAGTTTTTATAAGAAGATACAGCAACCATAGATGTTTCTGTACTGAATTTCAAGACTCACAATTTCATAAATCTAAACGACTTTGTCATATAGATGCTGAGAGGAGAATAAACTGAGACTGCAGTGCTCCAATCTTGGATCTGCTAACTCTAAAGACTTCATCCTACAGATCACGTGGACTGAATATCTAGAACTGTCCATGTGAAAAGCATTCCACCAAACAAATACAAAATGCACGGTCTTCTCAGTGGCACATAGAATAAAACGGTTCTCTAAGTTGATTAAATTGTAGAACACAAATCAATCCTTAACAAATACCAAAAAGAAGAAACTGTTTATATCAATCAGAACACAGAGGTATATAATTTATCAATCACAGCAAGAGAAACCTCAAGAATAATACAAATGTTTAAATACTGAGCTTTAGACTTAATTAAAAAGATCAGGGGGGGAATGAATTATCTTTAATACAAATATAATCAATGAACTAATATGGCAGCTGCATTTCTTTACATTTGATAGCCCCCTGAGAATCACACACACACACTAAAAAACAAGATTTATTTCAAGCAATTTATTAATTCTCAAACCGTTCCACAGAGCTAGACAGAGAATTCTCACCTGAGGCATCTCGAATGGTCAAGAAGCAGCTAAAGTAATATTCAACATTCTTAATCATCAGGGAAATGTAAATAAAAACAACCCCAAGATTCCACCTTACACCAATCAGAAAGTCTAACGTCAAAAACTCAGGTGACAGCAGATGCTGGCTAGGAAAAAGAAGAACACTCCTCCACTGCTGGACAGAGTGTGCACTAGTGCAACCACTCTGGAAATCAATTTGGCAGTTCCTCAGAAAATTGGAAATAGTTCTGCCTAAAGAAGTGGTGTATATATATATATATATGTGTGTGTGTGTGTGTGTGTGTGTGTGTGTGTGTGTGTGTGCATGTGTGTGTGTCTGTGTGTGTGTCTGTGTGTGTGTGTGTGTGTCTGTGTGTGTCTGTGTGTGTGTGTGTGTGTGTATACCCATATTGGGATCCATCCCTTGCATAGACACCAGACCCCAACACTATTGCTGGTGCCAACATGTGCTTGCAGACAGGAGCCTGGCATGGCTGTCCTCTGAGAGGTTCTATCACTATCTGATTGAGACAGATGTAGATACTTACAGGTAACCATTGGACTGACACTGGGGATCTCTATGAAAGAGTTAGGAGAAGGACTGAAGGAGATGAAGGGGATTGCAACCCCATAGGAAGAAAAACAGTACCAACTAAAGGGACCTCTAAGAGATCCTAGTGGCCCCTGCTACATATGTCTGACCTCAGTAGGAGGGGATGTGCTTGGTCCTGTGGATACTTGATGCCCCATAGAAGGGGGATGCTAGAGAGGTGAGGTGGGAATGGATGATTGGGTAAAGGTGCATCCTCTCATAGGCAAAGGGTAGAAGAGGTGGAGTATGGAGCTCATGAAGGGGGGACAAGGAATGGAGACATGTGAAATGTAAATAAAATAATTAGTAAAGAAGGAGGAATAATTTCTAAATTCATAACAAAAAAGCAAAATTTTGATGACTGTCCCTGATAAATATATATACAAAAGTTCCTGAGAAAAAAATACTTACAAAATGAATTGAGAAACACATTAATTGTACACGTAGAAAAATGAGACTAGATCCATATCTTTCACCTTACCAAAACAATTTATTCAAAATGGATTAAAAGTTTAGTTAATTTAAAACATGAAACAAGGAAAGTACTACAGGTAAGCATTGGAAAGAGTTTTAAAACAGAGATTCAGAGAAACACTTAGACTAGATTCTGATAGAATAGAAAAGAGCCTTGTGATTAACAGCTAGGGCTGTATAGATTTTACCCAATGCAGGTGATCCTCAGAGTTGGAATAAATCCATGCTAGCAACACTTCAGATGGGGTTAATATCTGAAGTATATAGGCATGCAAAATTTAAATATCATAATGAAAAATAAAATTCTACAATGGCCAGTCAACAAATAGCCCAATGATTTGCAAACTGAGTTCTCAAAAGAAAAAACATAGATATCCAAGAAATATTTTAGAATGCATTTAACACACTTGGCCATTTGGGAAGCCCAATTAAAATTGCTTAGAGATTCTATCTCATCTATGTCAGAAGAATGATCATCTAGAAAACAAATGAATACAAATGATGGCTCTGCTGTTAGGAAGGACACCGAGTATCACCATTACAGCTGTTAGCAACATGATTGCTCACAACATTGAAAATTGCACTACCACAGGATACAACTAGACCACCTCAGAGCACATACTCAGAGGACTCCATCGCCTACCTCAGAGATAGCTGTGTGTCCATTATCTTTGCTACAACTATTCACAAAGCAAGAAAATAAAGCCAGTCTATATGTGCTTCAGTGGAGACATAAATAATGAAGATGTAGTTTGTATACACAAAGGAAATTTAATTACCTGTAAAATAAAAACTATCGAAACTAAAGGAAAATAGATGATCCCAAAAATTGCATTGAGCAAAATATCTCAGACTCAGAAAGCAAAAATGTGTCTATTCTCTCTTGAATGCAAAGCAAATATTATAATGGTTGTCTGTATGTAAGTGGGACCAGAATAAGTATCCACTATTAAAATTGGAAATGAACTATGGGAAGAGAAAAAGGAATGTTGGAGGGGTGTTCATCCAACACAAGTAACCTGAACTCTGACAGAAGGTTATAGGCTGGTGTTGAAGATATAAGAGACCTTAGGTGTATCTTGGAGAAGAGGATTAAGGAGAATCAAGACCAGTTTGTCTGAAAATGCCATGTGGAACCTAATATTGCATATGACATGTCAATTTCCATTTTAAAAATACATTAAGGAGATGATACACTAAATAAAATCAGTTGCATCCTATGCATGCCTGGTTGGCTCAACATTTACAAATCAGAAATCTCAAAACACCATGTAAACAGTCTTAAACAGTCTTAAGGGTAGAAACTGTATGATCATCTCAATAAAGGCAAAAGGGCATTTGTCTAATATGAAAATGAAAAATTTCTGAAACATTTATAAAACATAGGACATGTCTTAAAATAATAAAAGCCTATATATGACAAACATCTAGACAACACCATATTAAATGGAAAAATATAGAATTTTTTTTTCTAAAATCTGGGGAAAGAAACAAGCATGCCTACTCTCTTATTACCCAAAATAGTGCTTAAAGTCTTGGGTCCAGCGATAAAGGTAAGAGGAGGGTACAAAGGAAACACAAATAGTAAAGGAAGAAGTCAGAAACCAAATCACAGCACTGAGTTTAAAATATCTCATGTACTCTACCAGAACACCTTTGTATTTTCGGTGAGGTTGCAGATTGTAAAAGCCAACATGTAAAACTCAGTAGTTTTTCTATATAGCAACAATTAACTTGCTAAAAATAAAATTAGGAAAATATCCATTTATAATAGCTTACCAAAATAAAGGACCTAAGGATAAATCAAGTCAAGGAAGTGGGATGGGGGGGGCGTTTGGAGGATATTTTAAAATGAAAACATTAAGAAACTAAAAGATATTAAGTGAAAACATTAGGTGAATAAAAGAGGTCTGATTCAATACTATCTTTATCAAATTTCTAATGTGGTTCTTCATTAGAAAAACAGAAAAAAAAATACTAGAAGACCAAGGGAAGACGAAATAATCCTAAATAGGAATAGCATTGCTGAGTTTGATTTTAAATGATACTGCCAAGCCATAGTAACAGACAGTATTGTAGCAGGGAAAGGGGGGGGAGATGGAGGGGAAGGAGAGAAGGAAAAGAGAAGGGAGTGTGGGAGGGGAGAAGGGAAGGATAGATGGAGGGAGGGAGAGAAGACAGAAAAAAATGATATGATAGAGGATCCACAAAGAAACAAATATGTCTATAACCACCTAATATTTAATGTGTGTGCACGTGCCTAAGTGCATGTGTGTGGGGTACATGTGCATGTGTGTGATTTACTGACTGTGTGAGGGACTTGGGGTGTAGTCCATGAAATGGGACCATGGAGGGGAGAATGGGGTTCTGAAGAATGGGTAGCTGCTACCTGGAATGTATGTGGTATGAAGGCAAAAATGGGGTTACTGGACATGGAAGGGAACAAATGCAGCAGCAGGGGAATGGAGCCAAAAGAAGGAGGGAAAAATCTACAAAAAAACCAAATTAAGTTGGTTAGAGCTATGATAAGACTTTATACTCAGTAGCCTAATTTAAAATAAATAAGAAAGAAGACGTGTCAGACAAAAAAGCATGAGGGATTCTCGGCTAATCCAAGTCTAATCACACTATTATTTAAGGGAAAATATTAATCCGTGACATTAGCAATCATTGTTTGCTTTGAGAAAGTATGTTTTAACTGGAAAGGCTCATCTTTTCCTTTTCTCTCTTCTTTCTGTCTTCAGCTCGTACAGCAGTAACAGTGGTTTCATACGCATCAGAGGTTCAAGGTGGTCCAGAGATGTCTCTGACAGCTTCATCCTGGTGACCACAGGATTGTACTAGTTGCATCCCTGATAAAAGATACAGCCCTGTTCTTTGCTGTTAGATGCAGTCATCTCTAATTGAATGCACATAGGTATGTCAGCACTCAGTAAAAGTAATAGGTGCTGGAGGGATGAATGGGAATTTCTACTGAGAAGGCAGAATGAATGAAACAACTTCCATTGATCAATAAATGTTGCTGCTCTGGGGTCCTCTCAGTAGAATTTTTAGATGAAAAAGCAAAGCATCAAACATTTTTTGCAGAGCAATTCTCCAAGGCTCAGGCAGAATCAAAGACTCAGTGGTATCGCCCATTATTTCTTATTAATTATTACTATTAGCACTCGTCTTTTAGAACTCCACAGCACTTTGTCAACTTCACCACACTTTTCACAAAGTTGCCTCACATTCTTCCACTCCCCCATTTGATTAATAGACTTTCAGGACTTCATATGCATAAATCCTTGGGACAGAAAGGACTAGAAGATACAATACAGTATGGGAAGGCCAAAAAAAATGCATTGAGAAATTTTGACCAGGCACTCTGGGTAAGGTTTTATGTTGGACATAGAGATATTTTTTTTATCAAGAATTAACAACATTGGGAGATGGCTATGGTGTCCCTTCTTCTGAGGGTGGGGTATCTAAGGTACAAAGTGAGTAGAAACTGGTTGTTTCATTCAACAAGCAAGGATTCTAAGTCAGCCACTGTTTAATGCATGTCTCCAAACATTGCTAATCCAACGTGAAGACCCCTAGGATCTAATGAACATGTCAAAATGGCAGGGTCCTTTATTTTATCTTCAGCATTTATGTCTATGTAATACTTAAGCTCACATGCATGTGGATCGCAAGTGGGTTAATATTTACATATGTCTACATGTATAGAGAGGCCTGGTTGTTGGGTATTTTCCAATAACTCTTCTCCTTATATATTAAGGCAGGATTTCTCATTGGCATACAGAGCCCCCAACTCCCTAGTTTAGCTAGCCTGTTTAATGGGATGCCCCTGTGCGTACCTCCCATGAGCTAGGGTTCCACTTGGGCAATCTATCCCCCTTCTGTCCCATCTCCATTCTCCTTCCAGCAGGTGCTTTCCCCCTACAAAGCCATCTCCTTTACTCCTAAGACGTACATCTGTGAAGAGGTTTATACTCTGCTTCTGTGGCAATGAAGTTACACCTAATTTACTGATTTACTTGATTGTTCTCTCCCAGGCTTTTGGGCCACTTTTCCTTTGTCTTTTTGGACAGCTTGCATACATCCTGATGCTAGAAATGCTAGAGGACAGATCACAAAACGGGCAGAATATTTCAGCTACTGGTGGCTAGAAATTCTGTACTGAATTTAAGAACCCATGAATGAGGGTAAAGTAGTTTATAAGAGGGCGAGTACAGTGGAATTCAATCTTGATGAACAGTAAGATGCTGAGCACTGTCCAAGCCAATGAGAAATCCTCCAGTGGTTGAGCATTTGGGGGCTGTGAGACTGAACATTACAGGAATCAACTCACTCTCTCTTTTCTGCTTTCTGAAGCAAGGTGACAGCCACAGGCCTTTTAATGTAGGTTCAGAAGTTCCATCTATTATGCTGTTAATAACATGATGTGAAACAAAGACAATTCATTGTCCCAAACATCATAAAGTAGATTAAGTCATATTAAAAATTTATTAACTGACCATCTGCAGTTTAACTGGATGTGTTCTCTTTTACCTAGTTTAAAAATAATCAAATTACAAGTACTATGTGTTAATATCAAGCATATGGGTCTCTCAAAAGTCAAGAGAATCTGGAGTATACTGAGGAAGAGTTTATAAATGGTTTATCAGTTTAAAAAAAAATGTCCTTTAACTTAAGGCTAGTATTTTTTTTTTTTTTTTCAATCCAATAGGTAATTTTAGCATGTATACTTTAAAAAGGCACTACATCTTACTTTATTATTTTAATTTTAGAATACCTAAATGAATTCTACTTATAAGTTGAAAGTGTTCAGCACATGACAGCTGATGTAGGTCTAGGGTTTTGGAGCCAATCTCTAGAGCCAGCTCATGACTGAAAGGCAGCTTTATTTCTGTTGACTGGCGACTTGTCTTATCTGACAATAGACAATTTCTGCATTTCTAAACATTGGCATGGAAATCCTACCTATTGAAAACTAAAAGAAAATTTTAATTTCTGTATGCTTTAGATAAAATTCTTTGATAGCTGATAACACATTTTAAATTAGCCATTACTTGCATTTTTTTTTTTTTAAAAAAAAAGAAATAAAACAGCAACATAAAAATTAGAAGGGTTTTATGTAACTCTACACTGGGAGCCAGCCCTTCTTCTGCCCTCAATAGCTTGTTGCCCTGGTCACTTAAAAGGACAATGCCTAATTGTTTGACATGTTTTCTGATTCTTTGTCCCATGGGGATGTAAGGACACCTCCCATATTTAAGAATTTGTTTCCATTAGATACTATAATAAATTACTATACATTTATTTTTGGTTAGTCCTTTTATGTGACAAAACTTTTGCTGGGGAGGTAAAACCTATCTATTCACACCCAGGTAAGGATACTACAACAGAACAAAGTATGGATATCACCAAAGCCCAACTTGGTGAACTATGACTCCTATTGGGGTTAGTTATAGGAGTCTAGGTGAGACTCACTTACAGAGCAGAAATAACTCTGAAAGAGTTGCATTACCAAAGCCCATCCCAGTATGGGTGACATCTCACATAGCTGGGACCTCAGGCACACTACACAGTCTGCAGCCATCTCAACAAGCTGGAGAGTGTTTTTTCTAGGTAACTCAGTTCACCTAAACCTCTTCCAACCATCTCTTCTTGCCTGAGAGCCTTCTTTGTACCTAGGCTCTGGCAGAGAAAGGGCTAGAAAATCTGGTTAGTTTCAGGGGGTTCTTGGATCTATTTGGGGGGGGGAGGATTGTTTATTTCTTACTTAGGGAGCTTTCCTGGAGGATGGAAAGTTTTGATCTTAGAGGAGACTGCTATGCATCAGCCTTAGGAGCCATGTTTCCAAAACTTCATTCACTGGATAGAAACCAACACAAATCCCAGGAGTCTCCTGGTGTCCTGGCTGGCTTGTGGCTTCATGGCAGTAATCTTTGCCTTCAAGTACATTACTGCCCCTTTCTATGTGAACTGCCCCTTTGACTCCCACTCTTGAAACCCTGTGGTCTCATTTAGGGTCCTCAAAAGCCAACATAATCCCTCCACCAGAAGATTTCTAACTACATCTTCAAAGTCATCTGTCATTATAGGCAGCATTTAGAGATTCCAGGAAACTGGAACAGGACTACCTTTGGTATCTGCTGCTCTCTCTAGGACTTGAGGGAAGCCAGGTTTCTGGAAGTCAAAAATTTGTCTGGCAGTGGACTAAATCAAAATCAGTGTAATCAAGGTGTCTCACACAGATCATGTAAGACCTTGCATCCAAATGTGAAGGCTGGGTTATTCCAACCAGACATCCTGAAATGCTAAGACAGATCGTGTGCATCTCATGGACTTGCAGGTGAGTGTTCATGACTTCACCGAGAGTTTGTAATCTGGTGGCAAATATCTGTGACCAACACCGTCTCAATAGTCCACCCAGACTTCTGCTCAGTTTCTGGTAATGCAGCTAAATGTAGATGAATACATATGTATCATATTGAAATATTTATTATTCATTGAGTATAAGACATTGTGGTAAGGCATGCCCTGTGCTGGTTAAGACCAAGTAGATTGCTGGGAACTTGGTTCTTGCTGTAGTAATCGGTGGTTATTTTTTGGCCCCCTCCCCTTCTCCTGTGTCATCTATAAAATATCTAATGCACAGATTGCTTAGAGCAGTGCTGGCTCATGGGTGGTCTCTGTAGGGTCATAATCACAGAGCTCTGTTTCAAGGTTATGTTTAAAGTAATAAAGTTATCGAGGGTGAATAGCAAGATAAAAGCAAATCATTTTTGGATATGAGTTAAGACAATGGGTGTAACAGAGATCTCACCTTTCCATGATCATTTTTTTCTTTCTTAAAATTTTTAGTTAAGATATTGAGACTAAAATAAGAAGTAAAATAATAATAATAATGATGATGATGATGATGATGATGATGATGATGATGATAATATTAATAATATTTCAAAGAGAGAAGAGTCTGGGTGGCTTTCAGTGCTGGTGGAGGAGGTGGAGGCGGAGGTGGAGGTGAAGGTACTTAAGTTGATTTGTGGCTGGGTAGGTGGATGTCCAGGTACTGAGTTAAGAAAGGCCAGATTATGCATGTGTGAGAGACTTAGGGTCCAGGCTCTAAAGGAAGCTTAAAAGTGTCACATTTAGTGATCACCAGTTATTTAACTTCACTAAACCTCATCATAGTATGAGAAATCACTCAGCCCAATGTAAAACGTTCCTGGCTTTCTCCAGGACCTAGTGTTTGGGATACAGCCAAGCATGCAACTGAACTCCTCATTTCAGTGTGGAATAAAATGACCAGAGTGTGTCTCCAGAATTTAAGGGCATTTGTGAATATATACTATATCCTGAGAATTATACTAGAGGCTGCTGACAGAGTTATTATAACAGGGAGAGATGATTTTTTTCCTAGAGTTCTCATGGCTGGACAGAGGAGAGAGCCCTCAGAAAGGAACTTCAAACTTTGCTGGAAAGAGAAAGAGTAAATAATAATATATTCATTTAAAAATCAAGAATAAATAAATAAATAAATACTAGGATAATAGAAAATGACAGGCTAAGCGGGAACTTTAGGAAGGCTTTTGCAAGCAGAAACAGCTGGGCTGATAGCCTTTATTAAGGCCAGTGAAGGCTCAGTGATTGGAGCCCGGGAGTAAATACACCTCTATAATATTAAAAGTAGTGCATGGCTCAAGAAAAAAAAAAATGCATCTTCCCACATTATACACAGAATACATGACACCACCGCAGTTCTCAGTGACACCATCAATTCAAGGACCTAGTTGGGCTTGTGGGAGGACCAAGCACCTTCCAGTCTGAGTCCAGAGGTTCCCAGGAGGGCGGGGACCGGCGGGGGAAGTTGGAGCCGGGAGCGAGCGCAGAAGCACGTGGGCTGAGGGGGTGGGAGGACGCCGGGCGGCGGAGTAACCGGTGAAGTGTCAAAGAGGCAGGAGTGGAGGGCTGCCGGGGTGACAGGGTGTGGTCTGCCTGGAGCAGCGATGTGGGAGAGCAGGACAGAGGCCTGGGGTTGTGGATGGTGCCTCTGTGTGCTGGCTGCGGTGGCAGCGCGCAGCTGAGCGGCGACTAGGGTGTCCCGGGCTCCCCAAGTGCCCAGCTCCAGGCAGTGCCAGCGACCTCGCGGGTCCCCCACCCCGAAGCCGGACACCTGCGAGTGAGAAGCAAGGGGTGCTCAGCCTTCCCAGCAAGTAAGTCTGTCTCGGCTCTGCCACCCGCGCCTTTCGCTGCCCACTGGAGCTCCCGGAAAGCGCGCGGGGCTCGGCGGCGTCCAGGGATGCTCCTGCAGCGGGCAGAAACCGGGGATCAGGGATAGGAACCCAGGAGCTGGCATGGGAACTAGAAAGGGGATGAGAATCGAGCAGGGAATGGGACTAGGGAACCGGGATTAGGACCAGGGAGCGGGAATGGATAGTGAGGAGAGGTAACAGGGACCCGCCCCGAGGCCCCGCTGCTCACCCCGGCGACGGCACAGTGGCAGGCTCAGATATTGCCCATCTTTTGTGTCTTACCGGATCCCAGAGCCCTGCCAGGCCGGGGGCGGGCCAGAGGAAGCCACTTTAAGGCTCTGGGCTCCACCTCTTTCCACCCCACAGCCCTGGGGATTTAGGAGCGGACCTCCGGGCGTCGGTGCGTTCCAGAGCCCGGGCCGGAGGGTGGTGGCTGGACCACCCCGTATCCCCTCTGGGGCTTGTGTTCTTTTTAGGTACAGCGGCTCTAACTGGTGGATGTTGGGAGGCAAAACTGACCCCGGAGCACCGAGTGTGATGCAGGGAACCACCTGCTTCCAGGCTTTTCTTGGGGTCTGGTGGAGCAGGGTGGGGAAATCAGAACCCAAGGCCGGAGCGTCAGGCGCCCAGGCTTGTGCGCCTGCGAGCAGGTGCTCACTGGGTGGGTCCCTCCCCTAGCTCATTGTTCCCAGTGACTGTTCTGGGGCCGGGCTGGGCGACGCGGACTGAGCTCACAGATTAATAAAAGTGGTGACTTGGGGGAGTGGGGGTTGGAACCGACTTACCCATTTTGGAAAGGGACTTCTTGGTTCAGAGAGTAAGAGTAGTAGACAACAGAAACCATGCGTGAGTGCAAAACTTAGAGCTGACTGATTCAGCCAGCCAGCCTAGGGAATGGAGCTCAGACACAGGGAATGATAGCTCCCTCCTGCATTGAAATTGTTTTCAAAATAATGAAGGTGGAGTTTTAAGCATTTTGGGCAACTGGTTATTTTCACCTGCTAGCACCTGTTTCCCATAGAGGTTCTTGGGCGGGGTTTATTTTCCCCTCTGGCCCTCTGCCTGCTCTCTCTTTATAGAGCTGCGATCATTTTTGTACCTTCAAGTAGTGAGATTGCATGGTTCTGGGAGAGGAGTCCCCTTTAATAAACAAAGTGTTATTTCGTCTGTACATTTGCCCACGCTGTGGTTTAGTATCCATGGCTCCTCTAGCCTCGATGTTAACATTTATGGATGGAAGTGGGCTCAGAGGCAAAGGCAGAGGGAGCCTCTTCTCCCTCCTCTCCTTGGGGAGCCCCAGGACATCTTGAGCAAACCTCTTTCTTCCGTGGTAGCATCCATATCCTTATTTGGCTTTCCCCCCAGTCCTGAAGTGATAATGATATCACCTGTTCATGGTGTCAGTGCCTTAGTCCCTGAGCTAAGAATTCGTTTGTTCTCCCTTTTATTCTAATGTGCACATCTCTTAGCAAAAGAGATTCAAGTATTATTGAATGCAGTTGCTGTATTCACACATGTTTATGTATATGCATTATGTATCTGTAGTTGGTCCTGAATATCAGTCGTTACTAAGAAACACCACTGCACTTCTCCCTGGATTTGAGGCTGTACCCACGACCTGCTAAGTGCATTGTCTGCTGAAACCTGGAGTTCAGCCCAGGGAGAAATATTTCATGTGAACATCTCTCTGGATGTAGCTTTGTGTGTTCTTGGAGGGAGGAGGGGTGGATGGAGCAGTGTGGGTGCTGCTTGTGGTATGGAAGCTGTAGGACTGAGTCTAAGACTGGAAGTGTGAATTCGGTAGGTGATAAACCTGGGCAAGCATCTCAGCGCCACAGACACTCTTGCGAAGTAGTGCGTGCTCTTCCTCTCTTTTCTATCACTCTTAATGTTTAAATGCTTCATGTTTTTCATCGTAACATTGCTTTTCTTGTGCTTTTCATATTAAAAAGGAACTTTTCCTAAAGCCTCCTGTTATATCATATTATCAACACCATGATGCTCTTCAGACACACTGAATTATGTGTACTTTTTTCCCCCTTTTCTTTGTTTTCACACTGGGTCTGAGTTAGCGCAGGAACAAGTGAACAACGAATCAGCTAAGTTCTAATGAAGACTAAGACATGAAAGTCATAACGGCCATGTTTAAACTGAGCACTCATTTAGCCCCTTTCCCACATGACCAATTTCAGTTAGTAGCTTGTTCATCTTCCAAAGTCTCCCAGACTCTAAGTTCTTACCCAGATTGATGACTACACTAAATCTCGATTGTAAAAGAACAGAACTTAATTATTTGGGTCTCATTTATCAGTCGGCAATGTTTAGCATTGCCAAAATAATTATTTAATTGAAATATGCCTGACTTTAAAGTGTGTTGGGAAAGTGTAAGGTCCCTATTAAATGTGTTTCTTCAGGAGGGAAACAAGGAGTCCTTGGAAAGCCGTAATTTCACTGTTCTGAGGCCCTGTCGCCATTCGTATTTATTGAGTTTTCTCTTCCACCGGAAGAAAGGGCCATTGTTTTGTTGTCTAGGAGCTGAAGGAAGATAGAAAGTGAGAAAAGAAAAAGAAGCAGTTAAGATGTAAAATGCTATTTACTCTTTCAGAGGAAGAAAGTGTTATTTGAGTAAATACAGATTATTTTCTTAAAGGTATACTAAATTGGCGTTCAGGGACATTCACAAGATTTCAGTATAAAAATGTCAGTACTAAAATTTCCTGAGCAGTTGCTATAAATAGAACCTGTACTTTAAAGCCAATCTGGGGGTATTTTCATCATCCTATAAATTATGAAATGCTATTGAATCATCATTGTTGAAACACTGAAATTTCATCAAATACATATTGGAGTGCACTGTCCTTTGCCAAGTGCTTTCATTGTGATAGCCTGTCCATGGCGATTCAAAAGAACAACATTGGTGTCATGGTGTGCTTTGCATCTTAAAATAGCAGCTAGTGAATTACAAACATTCATTACCCTACAACCACTCACTGTAATTCCTCAGGATCCCCAAATAGAGAATTATTTGTACTCTAGACATTCAAGTCTTTACTGGTCCCCCTTCCCACAGAATAAATAGCTGTTCAGATCAATACCTGTTCAGATCAATACCTGTTAAACCCGAGTCTTTTAATATGTTCCTTCTGTGTCATAAGTACATATTAAACATGTTTCATGTAGCCTGGTGAAGGAATGTACTGTTGGCAACTTGGTGCCAGGGAGGGTGCTGAAGAAAGGGTTGAAGAAGGACTTCCATTAAAAGTTGAGTCAGAACTTAGCAGGTAGAAAGAGGAGCTTTCTTTTCTGGGTGGAGCTCACTGAGGAAGTCCTCTGTGTTCACAGAGTTCAAACCCAAGCCATGCATCTGGCTTCTCCAGACACCACTCTCATATGCAGAGCCACACTGGCTGCACTTGAAGGCTGGCCTGGACTTTCCATAGGTATTAAACTTCTTTGTTGAAGTGCTCTGTTTCAGGACGAATGCTGTTCCATTTATGGAATAGTTGAAATATGTCAATATGTGTTTCTAGACTATCTTAGCAAAAAATTTGGTTTTCTTCCATGACTGATCAATAAATGTTCACTAAACAGGAGATGTTTGATAGTTAATTTGGTTGGGTGAGATAAATCATGAAATCATGGTCAAATGACTAAGCTAGCTAAAATTAAAATAGTACTTTTTATTTTCTTTGTCAGAAAAGAATTTGAAGAAAAATGTTATTGGGTTAAGTGTTGAATTTAAAAATCAAGTATGATTTATATTTCTTTTAAGAGCAAGATCAACTAAATTAATGAGAAGGAAATTGTTTATGCTATAAAGACTAAGACATTTGATTACATAACTTATGTATATATTACATAGCCATTTTGAGGAAAATGCATGGGCATGGGAAGGGATGTAGGCTTCGGGGTGGCTCTGAGACAAACATTGTGATCTATAATCATGCTCCTTCCTTCTCATCTTTATCTTATTCTGCTTATCCACTCATTCTCTCTGTCAGAATATATAATTTTGGTTTTCATTGTGGACTGAGAGGGCTCATCAAAGTAAAAGAAAGTTCTTAGAAACCATATAATAAATAGGTCTGTAAGAAGGGTGAATAGTGACAGGACAATAGGAAAACCAAGCAATGGACAATGATTTCGAGAAACTCTGACTTGAAGGATATTTGGCAGGATTAAGATGTGACAGAAAACCAACAAGTGAGTCAAAGTGGCATTTAAATGAAAACCGAAGGAAGCCCTATTCTTAATGACACTCAGCACACACTTCTGGTCAGTCATCATCTTCGCAAAGCTTAAGCAGCACAGGAAAGCAACCACATTTTCCATTAGAAGAGATTCTTCTCAGAGTACCTAAAACTCAAGCACTCTGTATATGGGAAGCAAAATAGCAATGTTGGCAATTGTCTGTGATACTATAGGACTGGAAACACACATACTCTCTCTCATTCTCTCTCTCTCTCTCTCTCTCTCTCTCTCTCTCTCTCTCTCTCTCTCTCTCTCCCCTTCTTTCTTCCCCCCATCTCTCTCTCTCTCTGTGTCATTCCTTTTTTATTCTTTAACAAAATTTTATTTTATGTATATGAGTGTTTGTGCACTACATGAGTGTAGTGCCTGGGGAGGGGGCAGATCCTGGGACTGGAGTTAAAGACAGTTGTAAGCCTCCTGTGGGTGGTAATTGAACCCAATCCTTTCTGGACAAGCCACCAACACAGTTAGCCTCTGCAGTTCCTCAAACTGCTTTTCTTGCTTCCTCTTCTCTCCTTCCATTTTTCTTCCTTCCCACCTCCCTCTTCCCTCCTTCCCTTCTGCTTGCTTCCTTCCTTCACTCACTGGCTTTTCCACTGGCTATTTTGCAGGGCACTGATTGGTAGGTGTGGCCATTCCAGTAGCAAGCTCAGCCCACCAGGCTGGCAGCTCTTGATATTTCTGTCCATGTAAATACAGTATTTGTTCTAAGTACTGCCCTTAAGTACAGTAGTTAAGTTTAAGTGCCCACTGCTTGTTTGCCTTTGTACCAGAATCAACTACCATTTTCAGCTTTTAAAGAGACCACCCACAAAAGTGTTCCCTTTAACTAGAGAAAATCTGATAGGAGGGCGGGGGAAGGAAGGGAAGAAAAAGGAACTTGAAAACAAAACTTATTACTCTGGGTGACATGTTTGCATCTAAGGCCACAATAGGATTAAAGACCCAAATCTGAGCAGCTGCCACTCCACTGTTTTGTGGACTTGACTGACTTTTTCCTCTGACATCTCAATTAGAGTTAAGGTTAAATTAATTTAATGTCTAAAATGCAGATCTGTTGTCCCAACTAAAACTCTCAACACTGATCATTTAAATGTGGCCTTTAAAGAGATCACTGAACACAATAAAAATCCGCATATGAGCACACTTACTGTGCTTCCAATTATGATATAAATAGTACATAAAGCTTTAAATTTTCATCAAATTATTGTCTCATTGACATGCAAATTAACTGCTGACATCTAAGTTGTGTGCCACGTGATAAGTCCTAATTGGCAGGGAACCTGAGAGGATTATTTATAGACTACACTGCCACACAGTGCAGGCATGAATCCTCAGCAAGAAGGTGTATCTAGGTTGGTATTTAAACATGCATCCCATTCAGGTATAGAATTTGTCTTCAAATTCATCCTAAAGGAACTGAAAATTAGTTAAGAATCCCTTACCAGCTTGTTCAGGCATGTATAATTTTGGGGGCACTGGATTTGAACTTGAGGGTTTAGGGATATCATTTTTATTCTGAGCACATAGAATAAAGTTTGCAAGAGAAAAATGAGTGACAAAGTTGAACATTTATTAAATGAGTTAATTTTGAAGAGTAGCTACTTCTAAAAATATACATGGAAATTCTACTTTATTTTCTAATGACACTTGAGATTCTCTTCTACCTTGTTTCTGAGAATGCCCTGAAAGAATTATTGTGTGTCTCTGTTGCTCATACAAGATTATTAGCTTCTACTGTGGGTTTCCTTTATTCCATGTATGTGTCCACTGAAAGGTGTCATGAACCCATGGAAAGGGGGAATGTATTTCATTTGTTCTGTCTGTTCTTATTCAGATGTTCAGCATCTTGGCCTGAGCTCATGAGGTTGCAAAGATGTCTGGCAATTTCTGTCTATAAAAAAGTAACTTCCTGTGGCAATAAAGTAAATAAGACAAGAGGATGACTTCTATTTGAAAGAATTGTCTTAGTTGGACTGAACTTGGCATAAGTGTGCATGGATGGGTAAGAGAGAGGGGGTGAAGTGAGAATATTTTAGTCAGCAATGTACAGACATTCTAAAATGTCCCAGGGAACACGGTGTTTCTCTTAGTTACTGTGGTCATCTTAAAACTTATACAATCTAACTGTTGCAAACAAGCACCTTGTGAAAGTGAAAATGTGCCTCATTTCCAGACTTCTCTCTAACACCCACTGTTCTGCACCTTGTTAGTTATCACTGACAAGTGGCTTCAGGGGGATTAGGCAGTCCTGTGAGGATGGTCAACACAACTTTGCTCTTTGTTCTGCTGAAGGCTTTAAAGAAAGAGGTATAGAAATAGAAATAAACTTAAGTCTGACTTAAAGTAGAACTTATTGTGTACAAGATATTGAAAACCAGAAATGAGTTTTAAGAAAAAGAAGAAAGAAAAAGAGTCCCTTGCCTTGAGGGTGAGGTAGGGACTGAATGGGGATGAATGGAAGAACAGTACAGATCAGCTCAGGCCTTGTGGGCATCTCTGGAGAATCTCAGTTTGGGTGCTTAGGAGCAAGGAAGGGAAGGGCAAATGGTAGAAGAGTAACAGGGGAAAGTAGTGGCCACACTACAGCTGAGATGAAGGCACAAATCCTCAGCAGAGGAAAACATGCCAGAACTCTGCTCGGAAGTATAGTGGCTATCATCATGGAGACAAACATTTGGAAGTTTGGTCCTAATAAAAATTTGACTTCTATTGCTAACACCTGTGCATCTGTGCCTGCCACAGGAAGGGCTCACTGTGGCCTTAAGTGGTTTCAGGTAATCCAACTGTAAAGTTAGCTGCATTCCTTTTCCTGGAAAACAGCAGGACAATTTCACTTCTAGAACACTCCTCTCAGATGAAGGTCTATCTTCTGTTCACTGTTAGTATGAAAACCATCAGAAAATGGATTTCACGAACACCTACTGCTACAACAATCCATCTACCAGTACTGGCTGTCAACTAATCTGCATTCGCACAGGTTCTCTTGAAAAGCCGTGGCAAGTGTTCAGTAGTGGTACTGAAATAAATTACTAATTTATTAATGAATGACTTTCAAATTTCATGTTTATTTGCTTAGCCTTAGGAAACAGTCATGATTTCAATAAAAATATTTATATGAACAAAATTTGTAAAACATGTACAAAATTAGAAACAGTGCCTACCCAAAGATAGAAGAAAAAATAAAAAGAAGGCAACAAAAAGATGAAATTAGAGCATGTTCTTATGACACTTTTTTTTTTCTGGGGCTGGGGACTGAACCCATTGTTTTGCCCATGAAAGGCAAACACTAAACTACTGAGCTCTAGATAACTATCCCCTAGTAGAATATTAAACAGTGTTTATAACCATGTAAAACAAAATGAAAATAAATGATGTGATATAAAATGCAAAACTTCACTAATACAGCAAAAAATTCTGTGTGTGTACATACATATAAGTTCAGAAGAATGTATGATAATAGAGGGGTTTTCCATTGACTACCAAAAGGATAATACTATATATATCAAACCCTTTGAAAATTATGCTGAGTTTATAGAAAAAGTGGTGAGAGGTTCTGCTGGGAAGCCATCTTTAGTGTGATTAAACTGTAGTGTGATTAAACTCCAAAAGCTCTGTCAGCACCAAGCATTCCTTGGCCCATGATATCCATTCTACCAAAAGGTCCTTGTCAGATTTCATTTACAGACATATAATAAACTCACTTAATTCTCCATCTCCTCCACTGATGTCCTCTGGTCATCATTTCTGGGATGAACCTTGTCCTGCCTTCCTAAGGTTTTCTTCTGGCATTTGCAGAAACAATCATCAGAGAGCTTGTAATTGTACAGTTTGATACATGGGCCCTGGATTGTGCTAAGTCCTGGCATTTCCATTTCTAAGTTAAGCTAGAAGACTGGGATTGGGGAACTCATCGCTTCTCTTCTGTGTTTCCTTCTGTAAAATTGAAGATATTAATAGATATCTTCAGAAGTTGTCAAAGAACCAAGCAATGATCTGAAACAATGCAAGGGCTATCATGCCATAGCTGTTTGTCAAGATCCATCCCTTCAAAACCATTTTCAGGTGTCTTCTTGCGTTTTGAGGACATCTGTACAATCATATTTATCAACTTCAATAGGCCACTTATGGCTTCCTTGTTATTTCCACAAAAATTAAATCCTGTGCTTCCACAGGCCCTTTGATACTGCTTTTCTGAAAGTCTCCCCTTGAATGACCCTCTCCACAGATTCCTGCCACTCTTTAATTATTCATTGCTTTCATAAAACCTTGCACCAAGTCAGCCTTGTTTCCCAGTTGATGCTTCTCCTCTGTATCTGATGACCAGAATTCAAATCCTGTCATACAAGCTCAATGTCTATCATGTGTTTGTTGTTGGTGCTGGTGGTGGTGGTGCTGGTGGTCATGGTGGTAATGGTGGTGGTGGTGGTGGTGTATGTATGTATGTTCCTATATCTAACATAGAGCATAAGTATATGGTAATAACTAAGTATATATGGTTGGGTGGGTACGTGAGTTGGAAGGATGCCTAGGATATTTCTAGAGCCCCATTAACATTTTCAAGGTCTGAGAAGAGAGAGAAATTTCATAATATTTATTTTTCTTTTAGCTCTGGCATGAAGGGCATTAAACTGCTTCTCAAAACACAGGTGGTATTTTTTCAAAGAGGTTGAGAATTTGGGAGACGTTGTCCAGTGAATAAGAAGATTCTAGACTGAAAATGCTTCTGGCCAGGGAGATAGGGAGGGAGCTGGTGTGAGGTGGAAGTAGAAGGGGATTGACTCTCCAGGCATTCTGGAGAAATATCAGACCAACAAAGACCCCGGATAGAAATACTACACAAAGATAATTTTAAAGTAAGTTCTATAGAATTTTACTGCCTAGCATTCAACAATGTTGTAATGTGTACACAATGCCCAGATGAGTAGATAAAACAAGCTTTAGTTATTGGGCATTATAAAATAAAACAAACAAGGCTTTCTTCTTTCTTAGACTCAGCTTTTTTGTTTTTTGTTTTTTAATGGAAGCTATTCAGACACAGACATGAGTGGTGTGACCGTGTCTCTCTACAAAATGGACTATTTTTGTATCAAGGGACAGTACATGATGGAAAATACATTTTCTTCATTGTTTCTGATCATAAAGTTGGGCAATGTGGAGAGTTTTATGGCAGGCAGCACACTTTTGGTCTTGCCAGGAGGTGTCACTACAGTTCTCTCAGACTAACAGCATACCCAGTAGGGACCAATTGGTACCCACCTGCATCTTCTCAGAGTATGGGTTCTGCCCAATATTCTCTATGCTAGGTTACTTGGAAGAAATGCAATAGAACAATAGAATTATTTACAGCATCCTATTTTTTCCAACAAATGTTTTAGATTGTGAATTAGCTGATGCTATAAACCAAAACCAAAACCAACTTGTTTTCTATTTCTGAAGTAAGTATTATACTTTGTTTTGAGTAATGACCAAGGGTTGTGAAAAGAGCAAGGAATGGAGAAAGGGTAACAGGTGTATGTAGACTTCTGAAAGGAGTGAAGCCCACAGTGATAGCCCACAGTAACCGCCCATGCTGACAGCTTGCCCTGAAACATCTCCTGACTCAGTGTTTTCTCTCCTGCCTGACTCTGAAGTTGGGCAGTTGAAATCCCGTGTCCTGCCTCTTTTTCTACTCAGATAAGTCTAGTTTTCAAAGGGCTTGCATTGAGAGTTACATGCTGTCTTTACTTGTTGATGAGTATAATTTTAGTCTCCTCCACAATATTATAAATTAGGAGTGATTACTATATTTTTCTATGTAAGAGAAATGGACATTGGAAAAATATTGTACACAACACCCATGTATATATTATGCTTTCTTTGGGATTGGAAATTTGACCCATCAGATTTCAACAGCCTCTAAAGAAACACACACACACACAGAGAGAGAGAGAGAGAGAGAGAGAGAGAGAGTTCTTTGAATCTTTTTCTCTGAGTGATCCTGACTGAATTGGAGCTCCACACAGTACCCAGTGCTTACTTAGTGTGAGCAACAACACACCTTGAAGGTGTAGCTTTCCCTTTTCTTGTGTGTAGTGCTTCATGCAGAGTGTAGACATTTTGAAAAGTGACCTGATATTTCTGCATCTAAAATATCGCATAAGACCCACAACAGGGACCAACAAAACGAGTGGACAGGAGGAAAGATGTTTCCAAGGATGAGCCTCCACACCCTTGCGTCTGTAATGAAGGCAAGAGGGATGGCGACGGCTTTGGCGCATCTGGCGACCTAGTGCCACTGCCTGCACAGGGTCCACTAATCAAGGAGCCATGGAGCAGAAAGGCTCAGCTTTTTGTCAGGTAGTCAAGCAGAGTGAGGGCTTAGCTCAGCCCCTTAGACTGTTGGGATCCGACGAGCATTTGTGGAGCTGTGTTTTCTGATGTCCTCCAGGTGGCAGCCTGGCCCCGCTATTAGACATGCTCTGGTTTCGGGCCTTTCTAACATTGCCAGACTCAGGACTGTTTCTCTCAGCACATTTAATTCCCTGGGAATGATGAATTGAGCTTCAGCTCACTGCACCCTAGGGTGACTGAGCCTGCAGTATTTTGGAATCTGCAGAGACTTTCTTGGCGGTCATCTGCTAGAAAAGGCTGCCATATTTTGGATATTTTGTCTCCTTTAGAACTGTCCTGCCAGACTATTTATGCCCAGAAACAATCTATAGGAGAACACTTTGAAAGCAGACATATATTTTCTCCTAAAATATGGGGAAATTAAACAAGCTTAAAATTTATTCCATTATTTGATCTTCTATCTATTTCATGGCTTTGTTCTTCTTTGGTTATGAAATAATATTTCTTTCCACCTGACTTAAAGCAAATCCTCTCTAGAAGGTAGCTTATGTTAATTGACTGAGTATTTTGAAAGAATGCAGGCAGAGCTATGTGGAAATGTCTTCATTTAAAGGACGCTGTAAGCCTTTTCATATTGTAAGCGGAGGAGGTATTTAAAAGTAAGATGATTAGAAACTGCTGAAGTTGCACACACTTGGAGAATGGGAAAGACATCTGAATGAGCGGCTGCCACAAGACTGCAGTGTCCGTGTATTCTAAATATACATGTAATATCAATTATGGAAGAAAACCAACAAAGGATCTTAGGCTTGTCGGCTTGCATTTGTGTGGCTGCTTCTTTTCATGGGAATTTTTAGTAACTGGGAAAAGTGCCAGATTCTAAATGCTGGAAAGCGACACATGAATAGGATGTAGTAGATCTTAGTGCTGTTGGGGGAAAGAAAAGTCACTTATGAGTTTGGAAAGCTTGTCTCTGTCAGTGTGGCCAAATTTGTGCTTTGATTTGCAGTGGTTTAGACTTACAAGTCAGCTGTAGTTGGCTTTGGGCCATGGTTGGTAGCATCTTCAACAAACTCTTTAGAGAACTTCTGAGAACCGTTGTTCTCTTCACCTGTGAGATTCGATCCCCTGATGTAGAACATTCTCTCAAGGCAGCCTGTGCGGGTATGAGCTTGTGTTCTATACATAACCTTAAGTTCTAGGTGTGTGAAGAACCCAGCTTTACTGTCTCAACATGGGCTGAAATTTTAAGGTGTTAGCTGACAGTGAACTTGGTCTCTGAAAGCTGATGGTGTGGTGAACCATTAGAAGAATGGCAGAGAATGGCACAGATGGGCCACTCCATTTCTCTTTGCAGGTTAGGTTGTAACCCTTGAGTGGGCTGTCAGTTTAACTTGTTTTTATTTATTTATTTATTTATTGAAAAGATTGGGATTTTGGTCTTGTCATTTTGTGAGGACTTAGGGTAGAATGTGAATTTAGGGAGGAAGAGAGTATTTGGCTGAAATAAAATTGTTTGATCATAGCCTATGATTTAATAACCCCAACAAAATCAGCAAGGGAAGGCCAATTCCCAACAAGCTTAAAGTCTCCTTTGATTGTACATGAGATCCTGGAAAAACTTCACCAGCCTACCAGTTTCTCTTTACTTGTGGCTGTAAACACCAATTTATCAGAAAATAGTTGATCTCTTGATGGAATGACTTGAGTTTCTATGCTTTTCTTAATTGATATATTGTTCACTATGTCAACACAGTGTTGGCCCAAGTGTTAGTACTTATTATCTTATTATTCTAAGTCTTGAAAACAGATTACATCTGTTATTTATAGCAGAATGATTGCGTGAAGGAAATGGCTTTAGACATATTTAAATGTTTTCACAGATCCAAGAAGCTTGCTGTCCTAAGAATGATGGTGTTAGCTATCTGAAATTGGGAGCCAAGCCACTGAGCAACGACACACTCCAGAACCCTGCCTTTTGACTCTTTATCACCATCATGGTCCTGAAAGTCCAATATTACTGATAAAAAAGAGATTTCTAAATCTGTTAAACCAGAGAAGAACCTAGAGAAACAAGGCTGGAGGATAGAAGGGAGGGTGGTCATACTTTTCAGTGGGTAGAGTGAACAAGATGAGACAGCAAACACGGAAAACCATATTTTTCCAGGAGCCATAAGTCATTGTAGCAGGAAAAAAAAGCAAGCTTAGTGTTAGGGAGATAGGAGGTTTCCCTATGCTTGAACTCAAGATTAGAAACCTGAGTAGATAAACGGTAGGAGTGAACTCTAAGGACCGTACCTCTGGATTAGCTTCAGGGAAACTGAATCGTTTTTTTTTTTTTTTTTTTTTTTTTTTTAACTTTTTTCCTTACAACTTTATTTTTTAAAAAAGAGAGATACATGTACATATTTTTAAAAGCATTTTGGCATAAAACTATATAAATATATTTTTGTCAGTACTGATTTTTTTAAAGGTTTGATGGTATGCACTGGAATTTGACTAATTACAATAAACATAAAGTACATGTAACACAAAACATAACATGGAAATAGTCCAAGTTTTCTTGGTGTGTATAGATTAAACATAATTATTTTTAAATACCGAAAATTGCCACAAGGCTATCTTCTTAGTTCTTGAGTTATTAATGATTAAAGGTCTAGGTGTACCCCACTCTGAGAGGGTGCTATTCAATTACTGTTGGTTTTTTTTTTTTTTCTAAGAAGGACTGAGGCTTCCACGTTTTGGCCTTTCTTTTATTGAGCTACATATGATCTGTGAGTTGTTTTTTTGAGTATTCAGAGATTTCTGGAGCTAGTATCCAATTATCAGTGACTGCATATTATGTCTGTTCTTTTGTGACTGGGTTACCTCTGAATTGTTTTAAGAGAAGCTGCAATGTGACCTGAAAAAGAACAGGAGTGTAGAAATAGCCTAGTGCATTAATCAATAACCCGCCCCCCCAAGAAGGATCCAGAAGTCATGTCCCAATGGGAGCATGTGATAGTTTTGTAGTGACTAAGATCTGAATGAAAGAGCTACAGGCTCTAGGATGGAGTTTCAAGGATTCCTAATAGTAGTTGTGGCTACTGCTATCAGTGAAGGCCACCAGCAGGTTCTTCCAAAACTCTAGATGAGATATTCAACATTACAGTACTTATGGTCATGACTTATGACTAGCATTCTCTCAATGGCTTACCTGCATCTTTTTCTCTGTACTCATTCTGATTTGCATCTGACTAACGTACATGCGTGTTCATGCTGTAACGCACCCATCGTTAAATATTGTTCTTTTTCTTCCAAATTAATTGGTGTAAACAAGTTTTTCCTATTCTTCTGTGAGGAAACTGGGAGCAGTCCAAGTTCAACATCATAGACTGGGCAGCCTTTCACCCACTGCCATAAGTCAGAATTAACTTGGGGAAGAAAGGAAGACATGTGAGACTGTGTATGTACATGGAGAGACAATTTCCTCCAGGAAATGTCTTCATAAATAGTCTTGCTAAAGGCTTAACCTTCAATTTCGACACTATTTAATTGAGAGAGACTGCTTAAACTAGCAAAACCAATAGCCAGTGTGTCTGAGTAAGGTGAGGGGAACAAACCCTCAGAGTATCATGGGTTTGTGGTAAATATACCCATCTGTATCTACCCATTTAAGATTAAGTTCAATACAGTACAGCTCTGCTCTTCTCCCTGACCTTGTTCTTCCATAATAGCAGTGATTTCTTATCTTCCATCTGAGCTAAGTCTTCCTCAAAGAGTCTTCTGTGAGTGGCACAGGTCGAGCAGGGACCTGGATTCATTCATACAACAGGGTGAAATGCTTTTGTTGGGTTTTGTTTCTATGGTTCTGGTGAGGATGAAACATATTAATATCTAAGCTAGGAATTGGAATCCAGTTTCTTCTAAATCCAGGGTCCCACATTTTAATCCCAGTTCACTGGTGCTGATATTTGGCAACCTGTTGGTAAGAAATGACCTACAAACACACTTAGGGACAGCAGGTAGGACAGCTATGTGGATCTGCTTTTCTGCAACTCTCAGAGCCTACACGGAGAGGTTTTAGTGAGTAGACTGGAAGTCCTTCACTGGGGAGAGGCTTGCCTTAAAAGCATCACTCTTAGGACTGGGATGTAAAAAAACAGATAGACACAAAGCCTTTGTGGTGTTTCCACCACTGCTTCTGTCCATGAGCAGACATTCCCACTGGGGGTCATCCTCTTAGAAGGTCTTGGGAAAATGGCCGTGTGGGAGTTCAATTGTTTGTTTGTGTTTGGTTTCTAGTCTCTTTATTTGAAATATTTCCACAGAATATTTGAGGGATAAAATAGGTTTGGATAAGTAAATGGACCTGTTGGCTAATGGAAAGGATTGCATTAGGGTGGAGAAGAGAGTCGTGAGAACGGGTGGTGCCAAGTGCACTCATTTCCAAACATGGACAGCACCACCTGTGCTGGACAGCTCCTGGAACCCATTAAGCCTTTCCCGGCAAGGTGCTTGCTAGACAGTCTGAGGAAGAATGCACATGCAGACAGATCCCCCTCCAAAAAAGAACCATATATTGAAACTCTAATCCAATATTTGGAGTACGGTGATTTGACAACAACAGAGCATTTGAAGAAGTGATTCACTTAAACTGCAACTTAACTACTACCTAAAAGGATATTTAAGGGACAGACGGACAGTCAGACATTATATACAGACAGAGGAAGGAACATGCCCAGTGACACAGTGGGAATGTGACTGTCGGAAAGTAAGAGGAGAGACCTCAGGATGAACTAAGCACCAGAACCATGATCTTGAATGTCCGTTCCCTGGAACTGAGCAGTGTGTTACTTCAGCTGCCCCGTGGTTTTATTGTGGCCACCATGCCACAAACAACAGAGCAGAGAAACCATATTTCAAATAAGGTAAGCATACACTTAGAAGCACAAATGTAACTGTAAGAAATGAGCTTTGGAATTGGGAGGCTACATTTCTAAAGCCACTGACATTTTTGCTGCTGTGATCCCTTATCACTGACTACCGTACCTAAAGGGAAACATGACCTCCATAATTATCAGTTAATTATCAACTTAGCCATGTTAAACAATGAAGAATTAATATAAAAATACAGTCCACATGTAAAACCCTTTAAAAGAGTTAGAAATAAATTTTCTTCCCTCTCTTCACCCATATTCAACTCCACCTGAGAAATCACTGATCAAATCTGCCTGTGCTGTAAAAGTGCCCTGAACTAAGCCCCTCTTTTAATGTCTCCTTAGAGTCAGCATGTATGACTTCCTATAGGGCATTTGTATACATGGAAGCAGTTTGAAACCTGGGATCTCTACTAATAAAAGCAGGTACCACACTGCATTCACAATGCATGTCCTGAACGTGGACAGCTAGTTTGTGGTCTGGTTGGTTCTCATGTTAGGTTAATACCATCAGTAGCACTTAACAGGTGGAGGAACAGGTCTATGAGCTCAGTGATATGTTCAGCTTTCAGCAGCTTGGTGGGGGATTGTGTTTACCCTCAGGTTACCTCAGGTGTAGCACAATCATCGCTAGATTGTGCTACACCTCTGAAAGGGAGTAGTCAACAGCAATTCTCCGGCACTCCAAAATCAACATTTCTGAAAGAAGGCACATGAGGAGACTACAAATACCTTTAAACTAATAGGAGTCATGGGAAAGTGATCCAGAGTGTGGGGCTCTGCTGTAGGTTCCCAACACTTTGAGTGAGTGTATGCTAGAGTGATTTCATTGCATCATGGGGAGATATGGTTATGTTTGTACAAAGTACGTTGAGAATATAAGGACCAGGGGGAAAATGTCACTAACCTGTTGAACAAATTAGACAAGTTCTTAGGAAGGACTTGTCAGCCTTTCTGTAGCTGCAGTAATGCCTTCTATAAAACTTAGATCTCTGTAGAAGGAATATGTTTACTAAAATCAAAAATAAACTACAGTAACTCAATGGACTACTCTCAACTCACGCCTTCACATCTCGCCCCACATTCACTACTAGCTTTTTTACTTTAATGACTAAAAATATCAATTATCCTATATTCCAAGGAACTTCCAATTCTGGAGTAAAGTCACCTGAAATTTCAGCCTGGTACACACTCTCAGACATGCAATCTCACTCATGTTGACATTTTAAGAGTGAGTCTAAACTGCGGGGTGGGTTTTAATCATCATGTGAGCATCATGGGATACATGTACACCACACATATGTATGAAAAGAAAAGTGTTTTCTCATGTTAACTTGGAATTTGACCTCAAATTTTGTTACAAAGTATACATCATTATGAAAAGAATTTCCTACAAGGTAAGATGATTTCACAATGC
The DNA here is from genome assembly GCF_963924665.1 of Micromys minutus. NCBI lineage: Eukaryota > Metazoa > Chordata > Mammalia > Rodentia > Muridae > Micromys > Micromys minutus. Next base: position 31,306,952 of record NC_137952.1, read on the forward strand.
TTGCTTCTCAAGAGCTGAATGGTTTTCCGAAGGTGCTTAAAGGGATCTGCCTAAAGAGGGAACTGTGTGAGAGATGTGTGTGCAGTATTCAAGGTGTCCTGTGTCTTCTCAGGGCTGAGGGGAGCCATGGTTACCTCCGCTTGTTTGTCTACTTAAGAGAACACTTGAGTGACTTGCATTTTGAAATATTAGGCCTTTTTCATTTACTTCCAAATAATTTGTCTCTACAGTATATTGCTTTGTCTGTGGAGAACAATACTTATCCAAGTGTTTTCTAAAGTAAAATGAATGAACATTGCCTTCTACAAAGAGACCTTTCAAATACAAACCATTAAGGATGAATGGCATGAATTACTGAACTCTCTAACCGATGTCAGAGCAGGACTGTTAGACCAAGCTCATATACAGAATCCATAGACTTTAATTTACCTAAGAAATAGAGGGATAATGCTTTTAAAACAATAAAAATAAGACCATAGTAAATATAAAAGACATTAATGATCTTTTTGTTGACCCTGGGTTTTCTGTTTTCTATTGAATTGTCTTCTAAGAGTTAATATAGAAGGATTGTATTAATAATGTAGACATTATTCAAAATTAACAAAAGTCTAGCACTATCAATTACTGAAACAGATGGTATAAAGAACGAGGAATCTTGCCCCATCATTTTACCTCTACTGGAAAACAATGGAGCCAGAGAACTTATGAAATCAAACTGTCTAAGCTCCAGCCTGTATCCACCATGGTACAAAGGAACTTGATAGTGAGAGCAAAGAGTGATCAATGTTTATGTGGTTCAGTTTCTACATGATTTTGATAGTGCTTTTTAAAAATAATACAAACCCCATTTCTTTACTGCCATATTCTTTTTCTCCCTATTTGACTTACCATATGCTGTTCCAAGTAAAATACTTTGTGCATTTCAAACGTTCTTGGGTAAATCAAATTGCTTATGGACACTATGAGAATGCCCATATTTCTACTCTATTAATTTAAAGGACTGAAGTTGATGCAAGCTAGTGTTGTGTGTCAGCAATTCTGCAGAAAGCCTATGTTAAAAGGAAAGAAAGGGAAGCATTCACTGAAGAGATGAGATAGAAAACATCTAGAACCAGAGACTCCAGCAGGAGTTGGGAGCTGTTTGCAGCAAACCTGCCCTGGGGGAGATGGCATTTGAGGAGACCTCAGAAAGCAAGGGTGACATATTACAAAATGTCAGTTTTCATGTTTGTATCTCTTGAGGTCATTTGTGAGAAACCTTTGCTTCAGATCTCAGTAATGTTCAGCTCTGACTAATCTACAAGTGATGGGCTTGAGGTATTCCTGAGCAGATAAAACAACAGCAGCACAGAATGACACACCTCTCTAGGCCCTGCCAGCCCAAGGCACTCCTGTTTTGTCCCACTAGAGTTCATTTTTCCTTATGTGAAGGACCACTGATTAGTGACAGCAAAAATGTACGGCCAGAGGTTATTGTTCACAACAAAATTGAGTGTGTGTCATTTTCACAACACTCCACTCTCAACCACTATAGAAATGGCGATTGTTTAGTAGTGACAATTCTTTATCACCTGGTCAGTTTAGATCTGGACTGAGTCATCATATTGGACACATATTTGATTATGCATAGGATTTTCCAGAGTGTCTGATATACCTGCCTGGTTGTTTTTCTTGAATGGCATCCAATAAACTGCACAGATGGAACTACAGGACACATTGTAGACCCGGGTGCTTTCTCCAGAGTTAGAAACAAAGTCTAGTATAATACAGACTCAAAGGGCATATAAAGGACACCCAGATGTAATTCCCAACTGTAATGTATTAGCTCAGGGACCTTGATCACATTATTTAAATTCTCTGAAAACCAAGATTAGTGGGAAACTGTGAAAGAGTGAAATTAAATGATGCACACATCATCTATTAAAGAGTCACATGTGTCTGAAATCTTCCAGTGAATGTTTGCTATTGCTTTGCGGCAGAGACTTTGGAAATACAGCTAGGCTTTGGTAGAATGGGTTGGTGTGTTTTCAGTTGAAAACATTTAAAAGCAAGAAATGCTATTTATAGGGTAAGGAGTAAAGGTAAATACAGTGCCAGACATCACCAATTGATTAGACATTCTCCATGAATGCCAATGGAGAAGGAAAAGACACAGATTAGAATGCTGGAAGTAAAAAGACACAACAAAACAAACAAACACAACAACATAAACCAAAAGTAACTTTTACCTGATCATAGTTTCATTTCCCTCTCCCTAATTTTTCAAAACTTTTATTTATGAAATAATCGGAGTTGGAACCTTAAAATTGTGGCAATTTTCTATAGATTATAGTAGTTTGAATGGTTATGTCCCTATAGGCTATACCCTCCATGGTCTCATGTCATTGAATGATGGCACTATTTGGATGGGTTTAAAAGATGTGGCCTTGCTGGTAGAAAATATGTCACTAGGGGCAGGCTTTGGGAATTTCTCAGCTCTCTTTGCTTCTTGCTTGTAGCTTTGAGCTTGTTACTCCAGCCACCGAGCCTGCTGCCATGCCTGCTGCTTCCCCTCCATAACAGACTCTTCTCTTGAAACTACAAGATTAAATAAGCTCCCTGTTCTCCAAATGTAATTGGTCTTGAGGTTCACAGTTCAGATTATATACCAGTGTTGCAGGACGGCCACCAGTTCAAGGCTGGCATGGCCATGCTCTCCAAAACCAAGCCACACAAAATAAATGCATACCAATAGTCAGGATTAGTTTTCATAAAGCCAGTTCTGATAATTATAGATACCCACTATATTTTGGTGAATTTCATTATATTAGAGAAAAATGGGGCATGATCTAATATTTCTCTTGTGTCTATAGGTTTCTTGGGCCATGCTGTGATCATGTGTATGCTTCTGTGAATTTTTTCCCTCTTTGAGAAAGCTACCTCTCGAAGCAAAATAACCCATGTACAGATGTTGCCTAACCATTTATCAGAGCAAAGTATACTGAATGAAATTTTCACAATGAATAAGCAGGGGCAAAACAATATGCGAGTGAATCCTTAGAGCAATCCCAGAAATGTTCTGAGTAGGGTCAAAAGCATAATCCTGGAGAATCATTTGTTAAGTATATCTGCACCACCCCACCAAGTCTTATGTGCATAAAAATAAATTTCACAAAATAATGAGTTTTATAATGGTGATGTGTGTGTGCTTTGATGGGATCATTGTCAGTACAAGTCTATTCAAAAAACAGCTATCGATAGCCAAATTCACAGCCCTTTCAGATATGCGGATTACTGCCTTATGCTTGTTTATGTGAATGTTTCAGCAGACTAAAACAAGATAAAGACATTTTATCACAATCAACATTAATAGAAGTTAGAGACAAATTAAAAGTCTAAGAAGAGAGCGATCTTGTAGATTATAGCATGTCAATATATCTTAATACAGTGAGCCATTCAAATAATTACATAGGAAAAATAAGTTACATTTATATTTATGAGACAGTGTAATTGGAAATAGTGAAATGTGAAGTCTAATACCTGAGGTGGGGGAGACAGTTCAGTCAGTAAAATGCTTACTTCTTAAGCAGAAGGGTTTTAATTGAATCACCAGAGCCCATGTGAAAATGGTGTGTATGTTGGTGCGTGACTGCCCTTAGCAGAGTCTGGGGGATCCCTGGGGCTGGGGGACCAGCTACTGTAATCTGTCTGGTGAGCTTGAGGGCAATGAGAGGTCCTGTCTCAAAGAAGTCAGACTCTGTTCCTGAAAGTGACACGTAAGAGCATCCTCTGGTTTCCACATGGATGGGTATCCATGGTAGCAATCATATGTACATATATACTCCTACCCATGCTCAAAATGTACATGCACAAAGGTATTACAGTCAAAATTCTGCATCAGTATAAATAAATATGTTATGTATTTATTATATAAAACTCTTAGGATAAATTTAAAAGTCACATCATGATAATTGAGTTTTACACTTCAACATCTATTCATTTTATATTACCTCTCAATACATTTCTAAAATGATCTCAGTTTAATATCAAAAAAGGATAAGCTAAGCCTAATTGTGTAGTTCTTTGGTAGTCTAATATTTCATAGGCCTCGAGAATAAGTTTCTTCCAGCATCCCTGGAATATGTGGATTACAAGGATAAATATGCACAACAGTTTCCTCAAGTCATGTACCTTGAACATTATAAAAAATCAGTTTATAAGACTTTTAGCATATATTAATACAACTTTTCTGGAAATAAAAACTAACAGAATTTTTTGGATATGGCCGTTCTGTATATTGATCTAAGAGATAACTTTAGCTCACAATTAGTAAACTGATGTTAGTAAGAAGCTCTCTAACCTCGTGGGGAGCTTCTTGTCCTGGGTCTCACAGTCTAAGAACTGAACTGGGCCTGTCTTTCACTCCTCACTCCTGAGCACACCATTTTTCTAGAACTAAAATTCAGTTCCATGGTCCATGGCTCTCTTACCCTTGTGATCAAAACAGCAAACATTTTCTTGGGTATTTTGTTCTCTATGTCTGTATAATATAATAGCAAGGGAATCTCAGCAAGGGGTTAGACATGTTCTGGAGGAGTGGTAAGGAAACCAGTTTGAAAGGACCACAGTATCAGTTAAGGGCAATATCCCAGCAATTCTTTGCAAGGGATAAAATACTTCTACGTTTAGAAGTTTTCCATACATCCATCATTCCAAATGCTTTCCTCAAACTGTCTCTTTCCTTCAGCCCTAGGTACAGTGATTATCATGTCCATAAAATTCTCATGTCTCAGGAGTACAGGAGTCCCCATGTTAGAAAGCAGTTGCTGTCTTGGGTTTACTACACACAGACTTGTGGATAGTCTTTTCTCCATATTCTCCTTGGTTCATTTCTTAAAATCATGGGTTCTGCTTCATCATCTTTTAAATACAGCCATTTCATCCCTCAGCTTAACACAATTGTCTCCTCCAAGACCCCAGATGGGTGAACAGTCAAGGCCCTAGTATAACACAGTGGAGCATTTGCAATAACTTACCCATGTCTTTCCATGCAGGATAAATACTCTTTCTGTTGTGTATTGTACTTAGCACAGCACAAATGCTATACAAATGTAGAACTGTTTATAGAATGGTGACAAAGATGGAGAAAGTCTGTACACTTTTTATGCAGAAACAGCTATAACATGTCTGTATTCTCAGGGTAGTTGGTTCTGCAGATGCTGTATTTACATATTCGCCTAAGTATTAACATTCCTATCTGTTCAACAGCTTCCCTGCAGCTCTCCTCCCTCCCCAGACAGCAGAAACCCTGTCATTGTCAGGGAGAACAGTTCCCACTGAGGGAACTTCCAAACATCAACAATAGCAAAATGGTGTTCCTGGTTTTCTGCAGAAACAAACATCAAAGAAGCCTCTCTAGAAAGTCTTTTAAAAGAAAATAAATAAGAGCTTTAAAAAAAAGTTTCAAGTAGAAAACCTACCACTTCTCTTAAATGTGATGCTAGGAGAAAAATTTTAAACAAGGATGGTAAAACTGTTTGCACCATAGTCTGGTATGAACTAATTCGGCTAAGGAAAGTAGATTCTATTGATGGGCCTATGGAGCCAGCCTAAAGGAAAATTTTCAAAGCACACTCGTTGGTGTGATGAGTGCACAGAAATGAGCATAGTGAATCCTACTTAACTTCTTCCTTGATACTTAGAGCCAGACATCAATCCCCCGCCCCTGCTCTTTCTTTCTGCATGTGAGTGTAGTGAATGAGGTATCTGCTGATCTTCCGCTTACCATGATATGGTAATATAGTGACCTTTTCATCATCAGAGTGGTAGACAGTGGTCCGAATACTTGTTGCCTTTAAAAAATACTAATTTGCCAAACATTAAATATTAACTGAGCACCTACTATGCCTCCAGAAGCACTCTATCTGTCATAGAGCATACACGTCAGAGTTGTAGTACTTGATGCTTGTGCTCGGGGACTTTCCTGTGTGAGAGTTGGTACACCGTACTGAGTCACCCATTTGTCTGTCTCCCGTGTGCATCCTTCTTCCTTTCACGAACCCCATGTTCCCAGGTAGATTCTCTAATAAATTATGCAATCCTCTAATGCAGAGGAACCCTAACCAATGGTTCCCAAACATGGGTCCTTGAAGTATCACCTGATAAAAATCTCTGTGGATTTTTCTATGCTTGGTTTTTTTGACACAGGGTCTCATATTGATCAGATGAATCTCTGAAGGGCTGGGGATAAAGGTATGGCATCATATTTGACTTATCTCAGAGTACTAGGAATTGAACCAAGGGCCTTGGTATGTTAGGAAAACATGTTATTGAATAAGCTATGTGTCCAGTTGCCCATTGTGCCACGCCTTTTGAAATTAACTTAGTATTAAATCAGAGTATCTTGAGGACAGGACTAGGTTACCTAATTTAAGTAAATGCTTTAGGTAGCTCTGATTCTTCACCAGGGCTGGAACTTAACAATGAAAAATCAGAAATGGTTAAGAGAGTGTAATTTTGGAAGTGGATATTCTGAAGAGTCACAACAGATATCCGCAGAGGCATTGCACTGTTACAGGTAAGGCATTCCCCCTGTGGACTCAGAATACTTGGGTTTAAATCCTTTCTATACCATGCAAAGCTAGGAGATGTGGGGAAAATCATAAAATTGTCTGAAATCTAGTTTCCATGTTTTTAAAAAGAATAATAAACTCAGCCTGAGTAGTGGCTCAGTCGTAGTTAAAGGTACTGATATTACTGAGGACTTGAGTTCAGTACCTGAGACCAATATCAAGTAACCCACAACCCCATGTAACTCCATTTCCATGGGTATCTGTGGACATATATGGCTTTGTCTTTTATTCCTTACAGGAAATAGGGCTAACACTGTGTTGATGCATGAGAGCCCATATATGCGAGGAGACTTGAGTTTCCTCAGATGATGACTTTTGTCTGTGTTGTGATTTCTGTGATCAATAGAGGGGTGTCTTGGTTAAGTTTTTGTAAACTTGGCACAAAGTAGTATCATCTAGGAAGAATCCAGAAAGAGAAAGTTTTATGATCTGGTTGCCTATATGCACGTCTGATTGATGGAGGACAGCCTGAACCACTCAAAGAGCAGTACCACCCTGGGGCCAGTGCTCCTAGGTTACGTTAGGAAGAAGCTTAAGCAAGCCATGGAGAACAGGAAGCAGCGTGCCTCCATTGCTTCAGATTCACTTCCTGCATCCAGTTTCCTGACCTGCTTGAGCTCCTGCCCTGGCTTCCCTCAGTGATGGATTGTGATTGGGAGATTCAAGCAAAATATTCCCAAAATTTACCTTTGGTCATGGTTGTGTTTAATCACAGGAATAGAAATCCTACTAGGACAAGGGCTAACATACCCATCAATATACAATACAAAGTACATTCCATGGTTTGTGACTGTCTTCTTGGTAATCTTAGAGGTGCTGACAGTCTTCTGTGGCCCAAGACTATTGTTATTTATAGCCGGCACTGTTTCCTAATGTTTGCCAACAGAGTAGCCATGTAGAATAACAGGATGATTTTTCATGATAACATAATGTACAAAATATATGACACTTAAGATGCTTATTTACTGAAAGTGTATACTTTTAAGGAGATAGACACTGAATTACCTCTAGGAGCAAAGAGTATAAAATGCTAGAAAACGCTTTGGTCATCGACACCTGAGTTCTAGGGAATTCTCCATGGGATCAGTAATCCACAGAATCAGGTTTTCAAGTAGAATGGTTTTTTTATTAGGAGATTTGGCTTTGTAACAGGTATCAGCCACACAGCAAACATAATTCTTTATGCAGTTTAATAAGTAACTTGTCTTACAATGCATTCATTGAAAATAACATTTTAAAATGTGTGTGTGTGTATTCTACACATAGTACACACAAAAATATGATGTGTACTGAACCATAACAGATCATTTCAACATTCTTAGAACCAACCCAACTTTCCTGAACTTTGTACTTAAGAATGTGAGGGAACCTCACAAACTCAGAGTCTTTCCTGGTCCTGGCCAGGTCTTCTGTGCTAAGCTACTGAATGTTTGCATGCTAGACAAGTCGTAACTGTCTGACACCCAGTTTATCAAAGCTTGTCAATCTTGACTTGGTCTTTATGTATGAAGAGGACACAATTGAAATTCAAACTCCTGTCTGTTTCATTGGGCCAAAGGAGCAATTGCCATGGGCCGATCAAGTCATTAAAGTTGAATGACTGGCAGTTCTTACGCCAGTCTGGCTGTCAAGCGTCTACCCCAAGGGAAAGAACAGCACTACACACTGTCTCATTTTAGGAAAGTTGGGGGAGGGTGAGTGGATAAGGAGCCAGGGATCTCTTGTTATAGGTGTCCTATGTCTGGAAAGAAGCCAGGCTTAGAAGATACCTCATGACATACTTTCAGACTTAAACTTCAAATTTTAAAAACATCTTTAACATAGTATACTCTGTGTTATGTTTCTGAAGTGAGGGAGGGTTGCATTAATTGTTATAATATGGAGGCTACTAGCAGTAAGACTGTTCCTGCTCTCAGCAATGGCACCACCCATGGGTGACAGGGACCCAGTGTAACCATTGTCATGAAATCAGCCAAACATTCCCAGCATTCCCAGACTTCCACCTACACTTGGGAGATCAACCAGGTCACCTTCTCTCTCCCTCTCCTTCTCCTCTCTCTATATCCTGACCCCTGTCTCATCCTTTCATTAAACCTCTCCACGTGGAACCATGTTGGCCTGGTATGGTTTGTCTAGATGCAAGCTGAGATTTCTATCCCAACACAGACAGCAGTGGAGCCTTGATAGGTTCAAGGATTACTCCTTCAAGCCTAGTTGTCATGGGTTCTGAACATTTCTGTTGGGAATTTGAATCCAGAGGAATATAGAAGCTAGAGATTCTTGGGGTCATAATAAGTAAGTGGATGTTATTATGGGCTCTGTTGCTCTAAAAAAAGCTGAGATGTTTTGGATGGCAGGGAGGCAGACAACGTTGCCTATTTGGTATTTGTCTGACCATGTTGTTAAGTTCCCAAGCCAAGGTTGACCTATTTTTGTTTTCAAAGGCATCTATTTAGAAGTCCAGTGTTTGGCACTGAGAATTTGGCAAGGAAAGTAATAGCCTAGTTTAAGCTTTTCATCAATAGAGTAAAAAATAGAAAAATATATATAAAATAACATTTTTTACTTTATTGACATAGAAAATTATTTATAAAAATGCTTTCAATGTTAATGAGCACACAATGCATACTATTTTAGAAAACAATGTATACATACAATTAGAAAATTTAAATTATATGAAGAAAATGAAATACATCACAAATTACTTATCTCTACCAGCCTAAGAGGTAACAGACATTAATTGCTTTATATGCATGTGTGAGATACCAGAAGATAGAAGTATTAATTGATTTAAACTTAATTCATAGCATCTACAACTTTATATTTCCTGTGTATATATTTGAAAATTATTTAAATTAAAATTTGCTTTAATTAATGTAATATATTTAATTGAGGTAATACCTGAAAATAACTAGATAACTATATTTTGTATCTGTGTCCTTGTGCATACTTATAGACTTACCTATTTTTTTTAATGGCTACATAGTATCTGCTACAAAAATCTGACATATAAATTATTCAGTCAGTGCAGTCAATTTCTGAAGCATGCACAAAATGAAAATATATTTTCCAACCTTGTTTTAATCCATTGATAAGAAAAAGCATAATTTTCTAAAAATATATTTCTTTATATTAAAATGTATACATGCATATGTGTGCTTACAGTGTTTGTGTATGTGTGTGTGTGTTTGTGAACGTGCACTCGAGAGTGTGCGCATGCATGCATGCATATTTTCTTTAGATACCTGACTTTAATCTGATAGTTTTATGGCTATGAATCTTTTGTTGTAAAAAAACAGCAAAGCATCCGAAGGCCAGAATTGACAATCATAGCAAAGGCAAAGTTTGGAAACAGGTTTTTACTTTCTTTTGTGACTTTAAATTAGAATGAAAAGCATTTGGCAAAATTTATAACTGGGGTTTGGTAATATAATCTCATTCTCAAGTTGGTAACACTAGGAAAGGGAAAAAAAAACCAATTACTGAGTGAGTTTTCTGTGCCAAGGACTGAGTTAGATGTTGGCACATACAATATTGCTAAAGGGTTATTGTTATTGATTATTTAATGATTAACTTCCCGGAGTTATTTACAGGCACCATGAGATAGATATTGCAGACGGCCAAGTCTGTCCTTAAAGATTCACTAATCTGTAGCATTCTGCTCCTGTATCACAGACCCAACTGAAGAGAAAGGTGATAATGTTAGTGTGAGAAAGATGGCCTGGTGTCTTTTAAACCTATGTTCTTACCCAGAAAAAAAAAATGAATGTTTTAGATGTATCTTGAAATTAAGTTATTCATGCAAACCAAAAGTCCTGGCCAATTTTACTATCTGCCTTGCTAATAATCGTGGATACCAGGCAAAAGCAGGAAAGAGAAGAGTGTCTTCAGTGTCATTAAGAAATAGACACACTCTGCTTCTGATGTGGCCCTGCAGCAATGGCATGCATTTCTCTACTGATGCTGGGTGCTATCTTTTGAGCATCGCTCCACTGACTGCTCCTGTGAGAGCCTTTGGGAAATTTCACTTAAGAAGATAAGAAAGAGGTTACCCAGTGAGACCTTCCTGCTTTCTAGTCTACTAGTTTATCTCTGATAGTGACATTCTCACCCGAAATTCAGAGCATGGGTGATTCTAAGCACAGACTTAGAGGACAGGAAGGATTCCATAAATGTTATTGACTGCTATAATGATCACTGATATTTTACCGTTGACTATTCAAGCATTCCTAATGCTTTTGTTAATAAGAAAGCAACCAATCTCTTTCTTTAATGCTGTTTCCCCGTAAATCCATGATGTCTCTGCAAGCAACACACTTCACATGTCTGCTGTCAAATATATAAAATAGCATTTTTATACATGCCTTCCAGCACTCATTTTTACATCCTTGATGGTGTGACATGACATCATTAATCTCTACGTGTTTCTGATGAGTCTCTGTAATCACCCTACAAATCCCATTCCAGAGGATGCAGGTGCCCAAGAATGCTGCAGTGTGGCAAGAGATTCCACGAAGATGCAGAATCAGATCTTTCCTGTTGGGGTTCAGAAATTCCTGCCACTGTGCACATATCTAGAAAGCATGCTACAAGCTTCCTGGCTGATGTCATGTATTCAGAACATATTTTTCCTCTCTGATAGTACCCCTCCACCTTTCTGCTTCTCTTCCCTCTTTTTGACTTCCCAGTTTGAAAGACACTAGAGTTTTAGAAATATAGCATCCAGTAGAACCTGCTGTGAGGAAAATGTTCTTCATTTAGGGTATGGCAACTTCAATAATTAAATTTTCAGTTGCTCAGTTGAAACATATTTTAAGCACAAAAGAGACTATAGCATGTAACACACAGAGAATGGCACAAAGACATGGCAGAACACTTCTTTGTGAAATGACAGTCTGTTGAGCATTAACTTAAATGTGAATATCAAAATGGCTGGAGACTCACACAGAACACAACACTGCTAGTTTCCTCTTTCTTATAGACAGTAAAGAAGATCTTAATGGGTGTTCTTTGGTTCTATGTGGTGTCAGGGATTCCCAGGAGAAAGAGCAGAGGGTTCTGGGAAGTCCAACGTTGATAGTGAGGTCTGGGTCCCTTCATATACTACATCTAAGTTTCAATCAGCCCACCTCTGATATTCCCGACACCATTAGTTGTCTCCACAGATTTTTTTTCTTGATTTCAAAATTCATATATCCCATTAGACTTCATTTATTTTTAAGCCGAGCTGCAAAATCAATAAAGGACTTTTGTGGCATGCCTAGCATTGTTCAGTGAATGACAAGGTTTGGGGACAGTTGATAAGAAAATGACAGGCTATGGCAGAAGGTCTTTGCCACAGAGACATGCACACAGCAGTGTGGTGTGCTGTGGTCATCTGTGAGATGCTCGGCAGGTAATTTGTTGATATTGATGAACTGTCATCAATTGCAAGTGCTTCTTTTATCTTAAGAAATTAAAAGAGTCTATGTTCCTGGGATTGTAGTAGGCTTCTCGTTTTTATTCTGCCGTGCTCGCCTGAGTCGGAAGCAGGTACTAAGGACTTGGTGCCTGTCACACCGGTGGCCACTACTACACACCTTGGCATGTTTCTGAGATTGAACTATTGATTGAATGTCACCCATGTGTGTCACCAAGGAAAAATTGTGAAAAGCATCCCAAGCAATGTGATGTCAGGCTACTTTGAAGATGGCTGGAGCCTGTTCAATGCTCCTTTCATTGTCTGAAGTTTGCTGGGGAAGGGCCACTAAACACTCCATAAGTGTAAAAAGTTGGGCAAAATGAACACGAGTGGGTATTAGTGGGTCAGGATAAAGTTGAAAGCAACCTGTGAAGGCACACAGAAGATTTTTTAATGGAAAAGAAGCAAAGGTCACTGGGCCACCTCTGAAGGTCAGAGTACCAGGCAGTATTGCCAGTGGCATGCAAAATGATTGTTTAACTGAGGGCCCTAAATTCAAACAGGCTGCTTTGAAAGGCACTGTGTTTGGAATACACATGATGAGAGAGTTTGGCATCTGTTCTTGTCTGGCTTCTTTAAGTATGAGAAGATTGGAATAGTTAAGGGAAGATGGCGTGCCAGCACCTCTCACTGGGATTCTGTACATCCTGAGGAAAAGCTGTGGCCTTTTGTGGTCCAGTTTGCATAGGTAAACTGCACTAGAAGTCAAACACTTCTTAGTACTTTCAGGACAGCCTTCTTGAGCACCTTTTCAAAAATGGCTCACTAGCACAAAGACCCCCATCAGAACCCATGGCTGGAGGACAGAGAGGCTTGGCTAATATAGTGTCATCTTCCCATTTTGTTTGTTCTTACTTCACTGACAGTTACATGGATTTCAAAGCCTATTCGAGAGGCCCGTGCTCTGTCTGCAGTGCAAGCACACCAGCTGATGACTGCCCGACAAACAGAGTAAGCTTCCTTTTACACAGGAATAGGGTTCTGCTTATTTGGAAGCTAATTATAAATTGGAACTATATTCCTTTTGATGGACAATTCAATTGCATTTAAATTCAAATTAACATCTGCTGTTTATATTTTATACTGTGCAATCTACCTGGATTTAGACAGAGCTATTCAAGATCTGTGGCGATGGCATCTTTGTTCTCTGAAGTGTTTTAAAGAAAAAAAAGAACATTCTCTGAACCCTTGTTATTGCAACCAGCATGGAGCTGTCCTTGAACATTAAAGGATGCTCTTTCTGGTTGAGCTGCATATGAAAGGGGGTTGTACAAACTAGCACAAACATGGTTTACTACAAAGGTGGCTGTTAGAAAGAAAACTTGGGAATTTTTCAAATAATAAATATATTTTCAATGACAAACACACAGAAGCCAGCATTATATATTTATCAGATATTTTCTAACTTAGGATTTAGTGTACATATGTGTGTGTGTGTGTGTGTGTGTGTGTGTGTGTGTGTGTGTGTGTAAACAAACTTAAAGTATATGTATATATGAACTTTACCCATACTTAATATGAATAATGTTCAAAACAGACATTTATGAGCAGGTGGATGTCTTTACCTGTAATTAGTTTCTCAAGATTTTTATAACTGATTGAAGTTAATTAATTGTACCTTGGCCTTTATATATCTTGCTTTTTCCTAAGCAAATCTCGTTTGCCTACAGAAAACCATGGTCTTGTTGATTGTGAGAAGTTGTGTAATAAGCATGTCATCAAACGCTTGAAGAATGTTCATAAGGCATAATGGTTGGCAGAAAGGTTGATGCCCATGGTCCACTGCAAAGTCATTGTCAACTTATAAATGTTACTTTTTAAAATTAGTGAATCACAGAACTGCCATTCTCCCTCCTGTGCTTAGGCTAACATTATGGAAACACAAGAATTCTTATGTCATGATATATTATCAGAAATTACTTCTGATGCTTGATTTATAGCTGTTACTATTAGTTATTTTGTTTTTGTTAAAAAACACAAAATGATGTATTATATTATTTGAGACTATTTCAGTATAAATCAGCATGAAGCTATTTTAAATATATAGTAGATTTACACAAATATACACTAAGATATCAACATCTTTGAATTGGTAAGTGTTCTAATTTTATTTCTGTTGCTATGATAAAACACTTTGAGCACAAACAACTTGGGGGAAGATATGAAGTTATTTGTTTTATAATTTTAGTTCTCAGCCCATCCCTTAAGGAAGTCAGTATAAGCATTTAAACAGGAATCAAGGCAGAAGTCATGCGGGAATGCTGTTTCTGGATCAATCTCTGCTTAGCTAGCAGAGATGCCTAGGGATGGTTCTACCCAGTGTGAACTGGTCCCCACTGCATCAACTAACAATTAAGAAAAATTTCCAGATATGTGGACAAGAAACTTTGATCTAGGCAATTCTTCAATTAAATTTTTCTACTTAGTGAGCTCTAGGGTATGCCAAGTTGTCAATAAAAACTAACTAGGAAAGCAAACATTCATTTGTTTGCAAAATATGGCTTCAAATATATGATATATAAACTTGTTCATTATTAACCATTTTATCAGTTGTTTTATTTATTTACATTTCAAATGTTATTCCTTTCCTGGTTACCCATCTGCAACACCCTATCTCATTCTCCCTCCCCTCTGCTTCCTACCTACCCATGCCTGTCTCACTGCCTGAGCATTCCCCTATGCTAGGGCATCAAACTTTCACAGACCAAGGGCATCCCCTACCACTGATGCCAGCCAAAGCCATCCTCTGTTACATATGCAGCTGGAGCCATGGGTCCCTTCCTGTATACTCTTTGGTTGGTGTTTAAATCCTTGGGAGCTCTGGAGGGTCTGGTTGATTGATATTGTTTTTTATCCTGTGATGTTGCAAACCCCTTCAGCTCCTTCATTCCTTTCTCTAACTCCTCCATGTGGTCCCCATGCTTAGTCCAATAGTTGGCTATAAGCATCCACATCTGTATTTGTCAGACTCTGGCAGAGCCTCTCAGGAGGCAGCTATATCATGCTCCTGTCAGCAAGCACTTCTTGGCATCAGGAAGTGTCTGGGTTTGGTGTATATGGGTAGATCCCCAACTGGGCCTAGTAAATGTGAGCTATTACAAAGGAACTCAGACAGGGTACATTGTTCCAAATCACCCCAAGCCTCCCTGTCCAGCATTTAAGTTTCCCATTATGTAAGTATTAGACACTCTCTAACCAATCATCTCCTCAATAAAGTCAATAAAGAAACTTTAATTTTTTTTTTCTGTTGATGCTTAGTAGGTTCCAAGAAAGCTTAAAATGAAGGTAGACTGAAGAGTCTCTTGAAGCTGGCTGGGCCAATGATTCACAGTAGGGCATCTGTCTAATTAACAGTAACCTAGAGCACTGTCCTCAGTTTTGTGGTGTTGGGGACAGTACATTTCAGATCACTAAAACTGTTTCTGGAGGCTAATTCAAATTGGCACTGACCTCAAAGCAAACATACACGCAAAGCACAGAATTCTGAGTAGACTGTTTAAAGTCAGTCTTCTGGCTTGTTTTTGGTGGTGGTGATGATACTTTGTAATAGGGGATTTTACTGGTTCATATGGCTTGATAGCCCAGTAGCACAGTCTGAATGTAAGACAACCTAAGAGAAAGTCAATGACATTGAAGACAAAGAAGCAGCAACTTGGTTAAAAATTATGTCCTAACAGTAGGGAGTGCTTTAATGTTCAAAGGAGAGATCTAATTCTTTGATGTTCAAGGAGCTTTTGCAAAGTAGTAGGAAGACCAAAATAAAACATAAGTCATGAAAAATGGACAAAAGACAAATACCTGAAAAATGAATATAATTCTTGAGTAAACAAGCTCAAGTGAAAATGTCAAATATCACCTGCAACTAACTCTTATTCCAGGTTGGGAAGCTTTAAAAATATGATATCATTTAGCACTGGCAAGGAAAGGATGAAAGAACTACTTCGGTCTGGAAATATGTACCTCACCCCAAATTTTTATGTTAAAACCCTGATTCTAAGATTGTAATGGTATCAGAAAGTGGCGTCAGAGTGTGATGTGATCATCTGAGTCTTCATGAATGAATTAACAGCCTATAGAAGAAGCACAAGAAACTTCCTGTTAGTGACAGAAGGCAATGAGGACCACACAACATGCCACTCATGCTGATGTCCATTACGAGTCTGCTAAAATGGATGCTTCCAGATACTGTAGTATTGTGAGTCACATGGATGTTTGGGGAGCCACAAAGTAAACAGTGAAGTAATCATGTATGTAATTATTTTTGGCAGAGTACTGTTTTTATGTAACTCTGTACAAATATGGCTCTGAGGTCAGGGCTTGAGACCTTCCCAGCTCCCTTTGCCCTGTATATATCTACTTGTAGGTCTGTGTTCCTACCTTCATGTAGCTCATGTGATAGTCTCTGTGTGTGTCTGCAACAGAGTGTGGAAAGAAGCATTGAATTGCTGGTTAGTTGACGGTGGATTTTCCAACCTGTAGAACACAGATACGTTCCTGCTCTGAAGAAGCCAGCAGTTTGTGGTGTCTGATTGTAACATTGTGAATACCCTAAGCCATCTCAGACAGTATGGTAAGAACAGTGAGCTCCTGCAGTATTTTTGAAGGGAAATCTGTCATTAATAAAATTCTTTGTTTAAATTAGTTTAATCTATAGCATATTCGATACCAAAAACTTTACCTTCTAAGAGACACATTAAAAATAAGATTGCCCAAGAAGATGCATTGAGAAAGTATATTTTGAAAAAAAGAAAAAAACATTAGAAAACAGGTAAACCACCGCAATGGGACCATAAGTAGATGGATTTAATGTATTGAACAAAATACATTTTACCTGTAATTGCAGCGGTAAGGAAGCAAAAGAATTCTATATTAAAATCATAAAGTAGGTTTAAGGTGTTTATTAGGCAATATAGAAAGACTATGTCTTAAAATACTAAGCAATATAAATAAGCGAGAGCTAATAGAGATGCAATTAGTTAAAATATGAACTGTGTGTGTTATATGCATGTGTATTATATGTGTGTGTATAGTATGAGTATAAATGTACTTTTTAAGCATAGGAGACAGTTCTCTGAGATGTACTATGACCTCTTTTTGTTTGACTGTGAAGTTCTTCCATTGGAACATGGGGGGCAGGATGTAAGATGTCCATATACTCCTATGACAGTGCTTGAGGATTTAACCACTGTCTAGAAAATTGTTTCCAGAGAGTGACTCACAAACCAAACTTTGGAACACAATCTGTTGTAGTCAGAGGCTGCCTGGAGTGATGAATACCCTGAGATGAAGATGCGCCCTTCTCCATTTTGCTTATTCCACCACTGATGTTTCTGCTGCCTCCAGAGACTGATGGAACCTTTGATATACTCCACTCAGTTTAAACTCTGTGAGAGGCAAAGCAACAGATTTCTGGAGATTTTGCTTTGCGTTGAACATGGGAAGCTAAACCTGTGAATGTAGTGGTCTGTGTTACCTGCTGGACACTACCCCAATTCTTTCTCACCCTATTTGATCCTCAGAATAACTCAGTAAGACAAATATTTTATCCTGCATCTCATAGAACAGGAACCAGAATCAGAGATTTTAAGCGACACCGGATAGGCTGTGTTCTCATCATCATGACAGAATCAGAGTTCAAGTCGAGGTCTGTGTGGTGCTCACATTTCTCACGGTTCTGCCCTGCTGCATGCTGCAGGGATCCAGCACCGCAGACTGGGGCAGGGAGGAACAAAGCAAAGACAAAGACACTGACTCACAGAAAACCTGAGATAAGGTGGATGGAGAACCGTTGGCACCTGGGAATTTCAGAATACTGACTATATACAGTGGATCAGAAAGGTGGGATTATTGTGTACATGTGAACGTGGATGCAGGGTCATTATATTCATCTGAAATAGAGCAAACCTTGATGGGATCTTTCACTGAAAGGGAGCAGTATACACACCATAAGAATTCAGTATTCAGGGAGAAACCTATGGAGGTCATTTTCTTCACATACAACCACCATTTACACAACAAGGAAGGCTTTGCCATATCTGTGAGCTGTCACATTTGATGAGCGAGTCACAACATGGGGAGGCGGGTTTCCAGTGAAGATGGGAAACTTGGCATCCTCTACATGGCTCCTATTACCAAAGACAGCCAGAGAAGAAATCCGACAGCTACCATAGCACTCTGTGATCAACTGACTTTTTTATGTTTCTCTTATACAGGGATATCTCCTGGCTGTGTGCACATGACAGAGACAAGCAGGGCCAGGGAATTAGGATGGGGAAAGAGGAATAAAATTACAGAGAAGGAAAGACTGCAAAGTAGAATCCTAGAGAGGTGCCTACTGTCCAAAGAAGCCTTATCCCTTGGAGTGTGCCTTTTTGACGGAAAATAAACCTGTAGCCATTTATTTTCATTAACAAAGGAGAAGAAGCATCTCTCTAATATCTGTAAGGAGCTTAATTTGGACTACTCTAACTTCCAAGAACCTAAGTGTTTAGCCAATTAGCCAACAAAACTAGAAACCTTTCTAAGCCACATTATTATGTGTATAGCTGTTTGTAATATTTTCATTATTCAGAGTCATTGTGAAAATCCTATATCATTCTGTACAACATGACCAGATCTCTAGATATTTGTCTGTGCACCAATGTAGACACGAGGCATTAGCCTCATTACCCTTAACTGGTTACAGAAGATCAGGTAGAGAAGCTGTTAGTGGACAGGGCACTTACTGAACAAATACTTAACCAGGTTCAAATTAACAGTCATAGATATAGTTGAACCATGAAAGGTGTTAAGAAAAATGGAGCCAGACAATGAGTTACCTTAATACTCTTTATGAAGCAAAGCAAAGATACAGAATGAATTAATGTATTAAGATGCAGCTTTTGAAACAAGTTCTAGACCCTTTGAAGTAGGGAGATTCCCAGGCACAAATGGTTTTATAGACCAGACCATGCTTGCTTAACCTGTGTCTTCTTTAAAAGCTCTTAGTGTCTGTCATGGTCTCTGACCCTCTGTAAGTTGATTTGTGTCCTCTCTAGTCTCTCATATTCATGCTCACGAGCTGGTTTGGGAAGGTCTTTATAGATGATTCAATCTAGATCCAGACACTTATTCATGACTCATTCAAAGGGGAATGCTGGATGCCTGCAAGGAGAATGCCTTGTAATGATGAAGGTGGATTGAAGTGACATATCTCCAAAGTGAAGAATACCAAAGCTTGTTTTCTCATTGTTAGACACCAAGGAAACATCCTGGGGCAGCTTTTCCCATTGAGCCTTCAGAGGGAACCACCTTGATCTCAGAAGTCTGGTGACCAGGAAACTCTGCCCCATAAATCTTGCAACTCATAGCACTTTGCTGACAAACGCAGGAAATGGAAGCAATTTTCTATGAAGATTTAGACATCCAACCCTCAGAAATAAAAGAAAGCCTCAGTGCTCAAAATGTCTCTGAGTGGAAGCAGTAGCTGTCGCAAAGATCACAGACTAGAGCTTGAGCACTAATTTACAGTCACTCACTCAGAGTCAGTGACGTCCTTTTAAATCCACTGTATGTCAAGTCTTCCAAGAAGATCCATAGAGGAGTTTTTCCATATGGACACTCACAGAAGAAGGCAGCAATATGCATAGGGTGACGAGGGGGAATCCAGAGTATAGGAATCTAACTGCAGAGGCAAAAAAAAAAAAAAAAAAAAAAAAAGAAAAGAAAAAAAAAGAAAAGAAAAGAAAGAAAAAGAAAAAAAAAGAAAATCAAATAAGCCTGCTGTTTTTCCTGTAAATCCAGGAATTACGTTTACAGGACAAAGCCCTCCCATGCCGCCTACACTTTTACTTACCAGACAGGGTTACCTACTTTATCTACCAGCCCAGA
Organism: Micromys minutus; assembly: GCF_963924665.1. Classification (NCBI taxonomy): domain Eukaryota; kingdom Metazoa; phylum Chordata; class Mammalia; order Rodentia; family Muridae; genus Micromys; species Micromys minutus. The sequence goes on from NC_137952.1 coordinate 31,326,893, forward strand.
GAAAGTGCACAGACGAAGCTAATCATAAGCCTACTCTTCAAACCTGAAGGATAACATGGAGCCACCTGACAGGCCGTGACAAACATGCTAGCTTGGTGTTGGAAGACTGGCCATGTGTAGCACAGTTCAAAGTACCAACTTCAATATAAGAACTTTCCAGGGCACTGCCACGGGTGACGGAAAATGAATGAATGGCAAAGGGAGAAAATGGAAAGAACTCACACTTCAGTATAACCCATAAGAGGCTCCAGGGGAAGAAGGAAAAATCTCTTTGGAAGAAAAATATAGGAGCTTAAACATAACAGAATGATTTAAAAGAAAATGCTTCTACCAGTGTAGTTTATTTTAAAGATAAGACTAATTTACAAATTAAAATAGTATGCTTTCTAGTTAATTTTTGAAAACATGATCACTTCTAAGTAAAAACTTGGACTAAGAAAGCTCACAGGAATTGTAGTAGTATGGTGCTCCATGAAAGAAAAGACATTTTAAGACTTGGAATGTTATATAATGTAATTTTGGATAGAGTATTAAATGTTGGATACAAGTGATTAAACAGAAAAATAGAGTCTGAAATATTTCTTTAAGAAAATATTAATTATTATTCTGAAGATTAATTTTAAGAGATTTTAACATTGATGGGATGAAAAAAAATACATAATCTTAGTAAATAAATATTTTTTCTATAAATAAAACCAGCAACATTTCCAAGGGAATGGTCAGTGCTGGGGATGGTGGGCAAATGTGTTGCCTTTGGCTCTGCCTTTCAGTAATAAATCTAGGGGAAGAAGACAGGGAACGTGGCGGTCAATACCAGCGAACATTTTACACAGTCCTCAGTGGTCTGGTGATGAATAAAATATGAAGGTTGTCCGTAAAGTTTTCACTATGGTTTTTCAGTGACTAAATCTGTTGACAAAGCAAACCTTTTCTGACCCAGCTTAAATTTGCATCTCATTTATGCATCCAATATGCATAATTGAGCTCTAGGTATTAGGATCTAAGAATACCAGAGGAGATAGAAGGAAACCCCAGTCTCAGTGATCACTGACAGTACCACAGTGGTGGAGTCCTCTGTGTCTTTGTTAATTTGGTGCTCAACCAAGGGTACTTTTTTTTTTAAGTGAGATTGTTTTAACTACACTAAAGAAGAACTCCACTGGCAAAAGCAATCTGGGTTGTAAGTCTCAAGGTAAAGATCAGGAGTAAACCTTCTTGGTCCTCTGGATTCACTTTGTCTGTGTGGCTTTAGCTGGTAATTGTTCTCCATATGTTTTCACTCATGGGTATAAAAAGAGAAGGCTCATAGACTAAGCTCCAGCTATAGAGGGAAGGAAAGGGAGGGTGGGTTAAAAAGCAAGAACATGGAACCAACTGGAAAATGTGCAGCCTCTGGAAAAAAGCCTAAGAGAGGCTGATGACTAGCAGAGAGGTAGGAGGCATGAGTGTCTGACCTCATGGGGGTGAGGACAGCAGTCCTGTTTGGAAAAGACATGGCCATGGACTGCTCTTACTTTTGAAGGTTTCACATCATTCCTGCAGGACATCTGTTCCTAGAGGTGCTTTGTGAAAGTCCACTGTCATTCAATACTGATCACTGATTCAACATATGCAGCAAGTCCCTTGGTTATGTAATACGTGTCAGTCATAGCCTTAAAGGAAATGAAATTCACCCAGATGGTTCAGAGGTTCTGAACTGTGTGTGCGTGTGTGTGCTTGTGTGTGCATCATGTGTGGGTGCATGTGTGTGTGTGTGTGTGTGTGAGAGAGAGAGAGAGAGAGAGAGAGAGAGAGAGAGAGAGAAAGAGAGAGAGAGAGAGAGAGAGAGAGAGAGAAGGGGTGGCAGGTGCAAAAGACCATATCACAAAACACAGAAAATGCATAAAGGTTACAGGAGGATACAAAATAAACTAAAATTCAACCAGCAAAGTATCTTAAAACTATTTTGCATAAAATAAATGCATATTAATGACTTAATGGCAAACAGACTTAAATATTAATCCATACTTAAGTCAGTTTGGGGTCTCCTATCTAACAGAGTTTTGTAATTATGGCGAATGGCATTTCATGACACATGCATAGCTGTAATGAGATGGAAAAACATCAGTCATAGGCCAAGTGACAAGATCATAGCTAGAGCTGCTGCATTTTATCTACATTCATAACCATGAAAGTGCTAAATTTCTTGTAGAGGTTAATAGAAATATGGAAAAATGTTTGTATATTTTCCTGTCTGAGGTTAGCAGCCTTTCTACTCATGGAGATGACAGGTCCAAGGACTCTTGAAGAACCTATAGGAACAGACTTTGGAGGAAGCCTTGCTTCAGGAGAGGTATTAAGGTTATAATAAAATCATCAAGGAATACTGAAGTACCTGCGTAACAGGAAGGAAGTCCTTAGGAGGGTGGCTGATATGAGCAGTGGGCAACTGATCTTGTCCTGTGGGATCTGGAGACACAACGAGGACCTGCCCTGCAAGGTGTAGCTACAGACTAGCCAGCATTTGTTAAAGAATTATTCTCGGTGCCACCAAAGATGTGAAGAAAAATCTGTCCTCCTTCCCTTTAATTTCCTTCAGTGCCTCTTGTTAACTAATATTGTTATGGGGTCACCCCTGGAGCCAGGGTTAGTCTCCATGGAACATAGATCTGCATGGGGTCATGTCTACAGCCAGGGTTAGTGTCCAGGAGACCCAGAGCAGTCCTTCAGTTTCAGGATCTCAGCTCATTATAGCAATATTTACCAGTATATTAGCCGATTAATTAATTTTTTGGATAGAGATAGAAGATACCATTGGAGAAGGAAGTTTGAGGTGTAGGGATATAAACAATATGGATTGCAATAAGTTCTGGTTCTCAAGTCTGTTGAGCTGAGTTCAATCCCTTGGACCCATACAGTAGAAGGAGAGAATAAACTCTAGAAAGTTTTCCTCTGGCCTATAAACATACTCATGCACAAGAGAAAATTTAAAATGTTAAAAGAAAAAAAAAAAACCACCAAATGAAACTGAATGGTTGCTTTGCCTTTAGAATGAATCCCAAGTCTCAGATTCTAATTAGTATTGTGGATTTTGGAAAGGAAAATAAGGCTCCATTTCTGGAATGTACTGGGAAGGTGGGTGGGGCAATGCCCATCTATAAACCCAGGACATAGACAATTTTTTAAAAAATCAGATTTTGTATGTGTTTGGTGTGTGTGTGTGTGTGTGTGTGTGTGTGTGTGTGACCCTGTGTATGCATGTGTAGGTATAGATGCCCTGGAATCCAGAGAGCATTAGATTACCTGGATTTGGAGTTACAGGTGGCTGTGAGCTGACTAGTGTGGGTTTCAGGAACCAAACTTCAGTCTTCTGAAAGTGCAGCCATCTCTCCAGCCAACAAGGTCAGCAATCAGGAAGCAGAGGAAGGGAGATCGGGAGTATCTCTGTAACCACAGGTTATCTGTGGCTACATAGAGAGTGTGAGGTAAGCCCGGGCCACGACCCTGTCACAGAGCCACAGTCTGAGATTATACAGGATGAAAGCAAGGGTCATGACACCTTGCTTGCCTCTGTTTGCGGTACTGAAGCATTGTCTGGAAGTGACCCACAAGCCCATGCTGAACCACTGGTGGATGAGACTCTCTGTGGATCAGTGCCAAGCCAGAATCATTTGTCCTAGTCAAGGTCCTAGATAAATGGAAACACAACCAGAATCAGTAAAGCTGATGTGGGGAGACCTCAAGCCAACCATGAAGCCATCAAAAATTACAGCCAAGACCAGACTGTTTTGCATCTACAGGGTCATGAGCTTCATAAATGGAAGCTATTTTCAGCCATTACTTTTTAAGGCAAATTATTATTCAGCAATGGCCAATTGATATAGTGAGTTCTTTAGAACCCTATAGAACCTCAGTGTCATGCAGGATACTAGAATAAATGTGGGTAACATGATGCATGTTCTTGAAAAAGTAAAGGTGATAATTGATGAGAAGGTGTCTGTAGAAGGAGCTAAAGTAGTCAACTCTAAGCATTTCACTTTGTGTAGAACTGAGGCCGAAAGAAATAATAACAGGCCAGGCACAATGCACTAATGGAGCAATAACCACCATCTACTACATATTAAGAAAAGAGACTATACATAAACCTATGGTTGGTTTGTATTTAGCCTTTTTTTTAGACCATTTAAGACCCTATCTCTTTACGTAGTCTAGTCTTGGATTTCTCTGTTTCTTCTGATTCATTATCCTCTTGCCTCAGCCTCAAGAGTACAGGAGTTAACAGGCATGTACCACCATGACTGGCAAACAAACACATTCTTAAGTTTTGTATATCATGTACTGTATTTTTGCACACGGGCACACCTTGGAGATAGAACTTAGGTTCCCTGGAAGCCCTACCCTCCAATAGAATCTTAGTGAGTGGGAAGAGATCTTAACGGTTGTGGGCAACTTCTTATAGCTGTGAAGAAAATGGTGCCTTCTGAAGAATCGACACATTCAAAGTCACATGCAGCTGTCTAAACAATGATGACTTTGCTACAGACGTGTAGCCAGCAGATTCTGTAGAAAGGAAAAATATCTGTATACAAGATGCAGGTTTACAAGGATGGTCACCTGTCCAGGAGACTCCCATATTAACCTAGTGGTCACTCAGTGTCTTGTGATCTTTCTGCTGCCATGTGAAGGACACGTAACAACGTTGGTAGATGTTTCTGTGATATGTGTCACTGTGAGACTGGGGAGATGGCCTTGCCAGCACCAGGACCCTAGTTCAACCTCAAGGATTTACGCAGCTTTGCACTCTTACCCTCTGGAGAAATAGAGATAAAGAGGCAAGGGGATCTCAGGAGCTCACTGGCCAGACAGCCTAACCTAATTAGTGATCTCCAGCTCAATGAGGCTATGCCTGCAGGACAGCAATTACTTCCTCCCAGTGTTTCTGACTGGTGGCAGCTAGACTGCTTATTTCCTGTCCAGGTTCATCTCTGAGGATAATAAACAGTTGTCATGGCTGTTTGTGAAGGTTTAATGAGATAATGGGCCTTAGTTTAACACCAACAGGCTTTGACAAATGATGATTTTATTTCTCTTTCCTCGATTTAGTCTGAATCGGCTTCTGGTTGGAGAAACTAACATGGAAAAAGAAACAGAAAGGTGAAGGGCATCGTTAACTTTCTGGTTTCTCATGTGGAGTTCCCCCCACTTTCTTTTTGAGGGTTCTGGCACACATGAGATATCAGATGAAGCCATTTACACATTGAAAAACTGAGATCAGGGCCCCCAGGGAGCTGGGTGCAGACAGGTGATATTTTCCTGAGGAAATTTAGAGAAGGGATAAAACCAAGATGAAAGGGAGGAAGGAGATTGGCAAGTCCTGCTGCTTGAGTTTCCTGGCCAGCAGCCTTTCCGCTAGGGTACCCAGATGAACCCTTCAACAGGAGAAGAGACAAACCACATGCTTCACCGTTTGACCCAATGATGAGTAAACAGCTCTCTGAACCCATCATAGCTCCTAGAAAATTACCTTGCATATGGCAGGCTTGCAATATGTACTTAGTGAATGTATGATTTTCTCAGGTAATCACTAAACATTAAAGGAGAAGGGTCCTGGGAGATTGTGTAATCCCAAACTGTTGCTTTACATCCGGGAAACCAAAGCCCAAGCATTGTGTCCCTGAAGAATATTTCCAGAAGACTAGCACCCAGGTTGAGTGATCGGTGGACAAGGCTTTCTGCTGTGACCCTGGGTGTGTGGGAGGCATCGCCTCCACTTCAGACTCCAATAAGAGAACGCTGATTTCTTCCCACTGCAGCCGTTTTCTTTCTCTACGATGAGCAACTTCCTTGGAAACTTTCCTTGGCTTTAGTACCAAAGATCTACTTTTTTTTCTAATTGAAAATACTGCAAGCATCAGAAGCAGTTTCCTTGTCCCAAGGGCTTAGTATCTAGCCTTCTACTGGTATGATGTGATTTAAGGTCTTTCTTTGTAGTCCTTGGGGCATTGGGAGAAGGGGTACTGAATTGTATGGTCATGGATCCATATTGAATACTGATGAGGATCAGTACACTTGCTACAAGCCTGTGCTATACAATTTGTAGCATCTAGCCTAAGTGCAAAGGCATTCTGTGTCCACATCACCTCACCTGCCATTTGCCTGCTGGTCACACCATGCTATTCACATTTCTGTTTGACCTATGACATGAGCTGTCAGGACCAGCTGAATCCCTACCTGCTTATTGTTAGAGACCCCCTCTGTTGTCACAGCCACATCAATCCTCAGTCCACTGTATTCTTCAACGTCTGCAATGTATATTCTTCTGTTACTCGTTTTGTTGTGTATGGGATGGGATATGTTTGTTTGTTTGTCTGTCTGTCTCCCTTATAAAACCGTCAGCAGGTCAAACTCTCATTGAAGAAATATCTGGATTCGGTTTGCTGAATAAATTATCACTTTCCCAGTTACGTTTCAATCTTACATGCTTATTGAAAAAAAAATATTAGTGTCTTAGTGGCGGTTCCAATTATTAGATGAACTGTCTTCATATTAAAAGTGAAGCATTGTTTATCCTAAGAAACTAAATTTAACTGTACATTCTATATTTGTATTCAGTAAGAAATTCTTGCAGCTCTTGGATACATATTGACTTCTGGTCTCTCTTAAAGCTATTCCCCTTTAAGAATTGTTTTGAGGGCTGGAGAGATGGCTCAGTGGTTATGAGAACTGACTGCTCTTACAAGGGTCCTGAGTTCTATTCCCAGCAGCCACATGGTGGCTCACAACTCTCTGTAATGGGATCTGATGCACTCTTCTAGTGCATCTGAAGACAGTATACTTATAACATGAAAGAATAAATAAATCTTTTTTAAAATTGTTGTGAGCAGGGCTGGAAATTTAGCTTGGCAGTATATATAGTGCTTGGTAGGCAAGCATGGGTCTCTGGGTTCGGTCCTCAGCTCTGCAGAGCAAAGGATTATGTTGAGCAATCAACTGAAATTTTATCTGGTAACCCTTGGATCACACAGCTGCAGGATGCTTTCTGTTCACATAGTTTAGCTCCCACTTATGTATTTTTTCATTTCACCTGTTAATAAGATTTATACACATAACCCTGTACTGCCATGGCTACATTTAGGAACCATTAGTCTGGAAATTCAAATGGCACAACTAATTGATATAAAAGCATACAGATGTCCACTTGAAGTCAGCTGTGTGAGTGGAAGAGTTGGTCTGTTTCACCCTCTTCAACTCTGTGTCCAGCACCTAACAGCACTGGTCTGACCCTTCTACTTCCCTCCTTCCTTCCACAGGCATGAAAATCACTGGTACTACTTCCTTGAAAGCCTGCCTTGTGAAGTCACTGGTTCTCAAGGTGCCCTTGGTTCCTAACTAAGTGACTGTCAGGCATCTCTAGGAACTTGTCATCCGTGCGAATTCTTAGACCCATTCGGTTCTGCCACGGAGAAGCCCCGGGTGGGGCCAGCAATCTAGGTTTTAATCAGCACTCCAGCTGGCTCTGATGCTGACTCAATAACCATCAGGAAAGACAATAGCTCCCTGAGCTTCTCTCTATCAAATACAGATGATTGATGCATGAGTAATTAGCATAATGCTTAAGTGTACTTGCAAATAAATCTACACCAGCAGTCAGATGTTAGCAGGCACTCTCTCTGTTTGTCTTTGTGTTTTTCTTCTCCCGTATTCTTCTTCCTATGAAGCTAGAAACTTAGTTCTGTACCTTAACCCAGTTGGTTTGTACAATGAAGAAGGTCTGATTCTTCAGTACTCACCCCTCACCCCCTGACTCTCAGCCTTTATTTTCCTCCTCTCTATCCATGGAAGCCTTTGAGATCCTCTGAGTAGGTAGTTCTCCCATCCTCATCTGTCATGCCTTAGAATGACCTTGGTCAGTGTCTTTTGATGAATACGGAATCCTCTCAAAGCCCTTAGCTGGACACTGTTGACCTGATTTTCATATCTACTTCCCAGCCCCCCAACTTCCAACAGGCCTCACTTTATCAGAACACAGCATCTTCCAGATCGCTTTGTGTTCCCAGACTCTGGCCTCAGTACCAACAGCAGGCCTTTCATTTACACATCACCATCAGCATCCCGTCACCTTGACTCCTACTCCTCCTAGGCACGGATGCTTTTAAATACTTTTAGATATTTTTAAAATCAAGTAAAGATACTCAAGGAAATAAAATTTGGCTCATGTACATTCCAGAATCAGTCATTTATTTATATCTAATTGTTTATATCCGGATTGTTTATATCTATCTATATGTAGACTGTTTATATCTAATCTGTAATTGCTTTTTTTTTGTCATAGTACAGTTGTTTTATTTTTCATTAAATGGAATGGTGTCCTGGCAGTTTATCCCTTCAGGAGATGTCAACTGTAACAAGAAATACTTGCAATACCTGTCCTGCTTTTGTTTTTCTAAAAAAAAAAAAAAAAAAAATCTAAACTGTAGGTTAGAAATGAACAAGAATTCATCTTTGGCATTGATGCTGGACAAAATCTTCTAAGAAGAATAATCATTAAATTTGACATGTAAAACTTTAAATAGTTTTTACTATATTTACAATAATGTGTAAACATTGGCACTGTTTGATTCCAGAAATATTTTTATGACCCTAGAAATAAAAACCCACCACATACCTGTTGGTGACTATTCCTAATTTCTTCCTCCCTTCAACCTAGAGGGAAACTCAAGAAACCAGCACTGTGCTCACCGTCTCTTTGTACTGGACATTTCTGAAGATTCTACTTAATTAGAATTTGAGGTCGGTGGCCTTTGCTGTGACATGGCATTTTTTCATACACCCATGTCATATGTATCAGGACTTTAGAGATCTCCACCTCCATAGTACTTTAGTACAGAAAATACTGCTCATCCAGTTTCAGTTAATGGATATTTATGTGTTTTTCTTAGGTGTGTGTGTGTGTGTGTGTGTGTGTGCGCGCGCGCACGAGTGCGTGCTTGTACCATGTTTGTGCTCTAGCATGCACAGTGAAGTCAGAAGACAAACTTCCACCTTCTTTGACACAGAGACTCTTTGTTGTTGTTTTTTTCAAGCTGTACACCATAGCCGATGGCTTACAAGTTCTTAGAGAGCATCATATGTTCAGTTCCCATCTCCTCACTGGAACACTGGAATGACAGGAATCACTCTAGGCATCTGGCTTTTACATGGGTTCTGGGGATTGAGACTAAGGTCCTCCTGCTCACACAGTCAGATCTTTAACTCAGTGAGCCATCTCCTAGCCTCTACCTATGAAACTTTCATCACTTAGCACTAAGAAATAGCAGTGATGTGAAATTTGTGTGGACATGTCTCTTGATTAGATACCTAAGATTGGAGCTGGTAGATCACACTAAACATCTTAAGGAACAAAATTCCACAGAAGTTCCACCAGGTCACATTCTCATCAGCAAAGACAAGTTCTGGGTTTCTGCAGTTCTTTAACAGTGGGTATTTTGTGGGTTTTGTCTGTCTTATTAAATACAAAGTAGAGAACATGATGCTGTGTGTCTTACTGTGTGTCTGAGCTCCATTTCTCCAATGGACAAGAACTTTGAGCACACTTGGTTGTGCTTATCTTCGTTTCTTTGTTTCTTGCTTGAAGAAATGGCTTCAAATTCTTCCCACATTTAAAAGTCAGAGCGTTCTTGGTTTTATCATTGGGATGTATAAGTTCTAAAGAACTCTCCTCAGGGCCAAACTGACTCCATCTTTAGGAGTTCTTGGGGCCTGATCACAAGAGCTCATTATAGCTGGACATGTTGAGTCCCATGGAGGTTTGTAGAAATTGTCCCCTGTAAGTCCCTGAATTTGAATACTTGGTCCCCAATTGTTGGCTCCTTGGGAAGGATTGGGCAGTTTAGCCTTACTGGAGGAGGTGTCACTCAGGAGAGGATTGGAGGCTTAAAAAGACTCAGGTCACTTCTCGTGTGCCTTTTCTGCCCCTATTGTGATTCAGGATGTGATTTTTCAGTTGTTTCCTCTGATGTGTCTTTGCTATACCATTATGAGGTCTAACCTTTTTGAAAAATAATCCAAAAATAAACACATCGTTTTTAAGTTGACTGGGTGACGGTGTTTTATCACAGTGATAGAAATATAACCAAGACAATTACTTAGTTTACCTTCTAGAAAAATAGGGAGTAGGGGTAACATGGAAGTCTAATCAGAGCATCTACTCCCCATTCCCAATCAGTTGCATACAATTCTGCCTCAATTATATGTGTTTTTTGGTTCAGGGGCTGGGGTGTGGGGACTAAGGGATATAGGTGAGAGAGGATGAGGATGCTCTATCTATGCATCCATAGGGAAGCCATCATTACTGCTAGTTGAAGGCATCCCAGCATGGTTGCCTTAATGTCTCCTATGCTTCTACCCATAACTTCTCACCCATTGTAAATAAGCTAAACATGTGTTCTGGTACTCCCGGTGAGCTTAGCTGAAACATGGACTTAGAAAGAGGGGTAGACCTTGGTCAGTCCTCCCCATGGAAGGGATCTGAGCTCAAAACCCCTAACGTAATCTAGAAATATATCCTCATTAGTGCTTAGTGTTTAAGGGTTTCTTCCATTTCATGGATTGCGTTTTCTTCAGCAGTTATGTGGGGCCTCATTCCCAAAGACTTGTCTTAATAAAGTCACTTTATGTGTTGTTTATGCTGTGGTGCCTTGTTTAGGAAACAATTGCTGGAAGTCATGACAGTGCGTACCTGTGTTTTTTTCCTAGAAGAGTGTACTTGTGACTTTTATGTTTAGATATTTATCGTGAGTGGTTTGTGTGTGTGTGTGTGTGTGTGTGTGTGTGTGTGTGTGTGTGTGTGTGTGTGTGTGTGTGTACGTGTGATTACATGTGCAGTTTGAGTCAAGAACCCAAACTCATTTTTGTTTGTGGATATGGAATGGTTACAGCACGTTTTATTGAAATCCCAGTTTGTTTCCACCTGAGTGACATTGGCACACTTCATTAAAATCAGCTCATCGCAGGCTTATGGTTCACTCCTTACTGGACTGTACTCATCAGTCCTACGTGTGTCTGTGTGCCTGTGCTACACTGTAAGATTTTAAATCAGGACATTTTAAGACCTCTAAGCTTGCTTTTCATTTTCAGGATTGCTTGCCTATTACAATGATTTGAGTTTTCATGTCAATTTCAGGGTCACCTTGCCCTACAGGAATGACAGCATTTGATAACAATTACATTCTGTCTGCAGATCAATACAGACAATGCAGTAGCTCCTTAATGCTATTGATTCTTCCAATCTGTGAACATGGGTAATCTTTCCATTTTGTATAGTATTTAATCACATTTCAATGTTATTTTGTTTTTAATATATAGCTTTGCATCATTAGCTCAGTTTATTCCTAAGTATTTTATTTCTTTTAGCATTAATTTATTTTTATATAGTTTACTGTTAACATATATACATGTATATGTATATATACATAAATGTTTTTAACAGTAAACTATTTTAAATATATACATATATATATATATCTTGAAAAAGAAAAATAATGTTAATTTCCTTACATACCCTTCATTTAATGATTTCAAGAATTCCATGAAATGTTGGGGCTTTCACCATATAAGATTAAGTCCTCTGGAAACACTAATCCTGTGGCTTCTTACTTTCCTCAGGCCCTTCATTATCCTCTCTGTGCCTTATGTGGGTGCAGTGATGATAACTGGTATTACTGCCTTTGCTTTGGCCTTGCTGGAGAGTTTCTAGCCCTGTTCTGTGTCTGGCCTGAAATGAGTGGAAGGCAGCTGAGCAGTTGATAGTTTGAGTAAGACACCCGGGAAGAAAGGCTGGGCGGGGACTTCACAGGGGACACGGTCTACCATATTTCTGGGGACGTGTAAGAAAATGTGCAGGCCTAGGAAATGCCTAAGAAGGCTAAAGCACCTTTGGCCAGCTTCCAGGCTCTGTGAAAGCAGTCAGTTTCAAACAGACTAGTACATTATTGACCCATTTGTGTTTTGGACAGTATCCCATAGAGGGAAATAGAGTAGGTAAAATCCTAAGACCACCATAGGAGCAGGCTCCCACTAGTCCTCAGTGATGGAATTTCTGCTCAGTTTATTCCTCCCATCTCCCTCCAGGATCCTTTCAAACAAAGCTTGTTGTTTCTGTCAGGACTACCGATACTCCTGTCTCGGATCTTGGGAGAAGACAAGGGGTATCTAAGCCACAACTTTATACTTCCCAGCCAATTTTAAAAGATGATTTCATGGTGACCTTAAACATCTTTATTTGCAGAATTTTAAAGTTGTGGAGTCTCATAGCTTTTAATAGATTTTAAAATTTACTTTCTTGAAGGGCTATGTTGGGATTTTCTTAATATGCCATTCTCACACCTAAACGTGATGGTTGAAATAGGCAGTCTTTCTGTGGTGCTGCAGAAACAGGGAGCACCTGCTACAACGTACTGTGCAAACACAGAGGGGTCACACGGGGTCACACCACTGACACATACAGAGCAACCACAGAGGGGTCACATGGAATTTCTAGCTCTATGTCTCCATACTTTCCCAATGTTGAACACAATGGAATTTTAAATACCTGATGTCATGGTTCAGTACATTATGCATCATAGAGTTCATGACAATGACAGCACAGTTGAAAACAAAGTCACCAATGTATAGAACACTTTTAAAATGTAACCTTTTACATTATATTTCCATTTGTGTGTGTGTGTGTGTGTGTGTGTGTGTGTGTGTGTGTGTGTGTGTGTTTGTGTGTGTGTTGTGCAAAGGAGTGTTTTTTTTTTTTTTTTAACTTTCTAACATACAGGCAAACAATGAGAAAATAAATCTAACAGCTTTAGGATAAAACCCTGCAACTGCTAAAGGTTATTAGGGAGATCAGTTGCTCAGGTACATTTAAATGTGTGTTTGTTGGGGGGGGGGGGGGTTTCCTGAACCATGCTTGGTTGCTTGGTGCACTTGGCTACCAAACAGTGTCTCATTCCTTGAAGTGCCATTTGTGTTTGAAAAAAAAAAAAAAACAAAAAAAAACAAAACAGCTAATGCCTTTAGCTGCTGAGTCGTGGCTCCAGATGTCAAGTACATTTTCCATGAGAAGGTCTTGTTGTGGGTATGTCAGGCCAAAGACAGTTCCATTATGGAAAGAGTAAGAATGTGCTGAAATTTTGAATATTAGAAAACTTGTCCTCTAAGAGGAAGGGTGCAGACTGGGCAGTCATCTGAGCACAGAGGGAGGGGCGGGAGTCTGCTCTGTTCTTCACTGTCCCAGAATCCTGACATAGCATCTGATGGTCTCGAAGCTCACTTTGTTGAACAGCTACTCAAGAGATTTGTTTGCAGGCCACTGACAGTGGTGACAGAGGTCATCATTGATGGGGAATGGGACACTCAACCAGAATGTTCAGTTTTAACCCTGAAAGGGTCTCACATGGGTGTCTACCTGCATACTACTGGGTTTTGTTGTTGTTGTGGTGGTGGTGGTAGTGGTAGTGATGGTGGTGTTGGTTAAACTCCACACAGAGCATTAAACATACAACTATTGTAATGTTTATTTTTGGCCTTAAGAGTTCTGCCTGTGGCTCAAAGGCACTGACTTGAATTCAGGGCCTCACTTAAGGATCAAGTTAACCAAGGGAAATTGACAGGTATACTTTCTGCAGTCCTGACCTAGTTGTAAGTATGGGCAGACTAATTTCTCTCTGGCAGTGCTCAGGAAACTTCACCTTTGTGTATTTGGATGCCGTCTATCAGGTCTGTGGACACAAAGCAGACACTGAGATGCACTTCGCTTTTTATCGTCTGCCCTCTCACGAGTTCCCCACCTGCTTATCGTACTGTGATTCCGGGAACAACTGTTCATCCTCGGAGGTTAGTTGGCAGAGCTGGAGAGCAAGTTGTCCGGATAAACACTTATCTTTCCGTGACCCTTAAATAGTCCTCAGTAGGGAGGCAAGATGCAGTTTGTAAAGGTCACTGGACAAGGGTTGAGGAGCAAGAATGTCAGTTCCAGCTCTGGATATGGTTCTGGCTATGGCTCTGCTGCTCTAAGTAGCTTGGTTTTATGGGCCTTCCTCTGCAAAAAGTACTGAATCGGGAACTTTGCAAGGGTGCTGCGCAAACTGAAAACCTTCTTAGAGTGGTTTTGGGCAGTGCTGGGATATGTGACAAGGGCTGGCTAGAGTGGCTTAGTCTATTTATTACAACCAAAACTGCTTAAATTCTCCTTGTCTTCGACAAAATTTGAGATTCTAGAGCAGAACTTTCTTGAGAAAGATTCTGAGGCCTCGAGAATCTGGTTCTGGAAGACTGCTCTTGCATATCACCTTGTGGCATTATTGTGTACACCAAGACTACACAACTCCAGAATTCACATGACTCCATGGGTGGCAGCCAAAGAATCATCCACAGGTCTTTAGTGAAATTAGGGGTAAGAAAGAATGCCGGGGTGAAGTAGTGTGTGCCACATGGCTGTCAGGTGTGTGTTTATTGATAACTATGATGACACAAGCATTCTGACAGTGGCTAGATATTTTTGGTGTATTCATGTTCTTTTCTGCTATAGCGCATTTTTTCTTTCTGTCATCTTTTGCCAAACAATAAATAAAGAAGGCATTAATATTCATGAGATGTTGTAGGAAGAAATTGTTGAGTTTATTTTGCTCTCAGGGACACAGCCCACCAGAGAGAAGATGCTGTAGTTGTCATTAGAGAATAAAATAGGAACAATCATAACAACGATCTTCCTAATTCTCCAGGGCACAATAGAAGTACACAGAGTAGCCTGGACTCATTTATGTTGGTTAAGCATATTGCAGTACCCCATACCTCACTTTTATATGCCTTAATTTGAGCCCCAGAGTGTACCTGAGGCTGCTCTAACTTTCTCACACACCGCAGAAACTTGGTCATGGATGAAGAACCAAAAGTCCTCTTTCTTATTTCAATATAAATTATTACCAGCTATCAATAGCTCTGCATTTCCCAGTAGATCTTGCTTTCCTTAAGGAGGAGGAGCCTGTGTTTACAAAGTGCACATGATAGAACTCCGCCCATGCTTGAAGGTCAGTGTGTTTTTGAAGGTGACAAATAAGGAACAGGCAACAACTGCATCTTAAGGTCAGATCGTGTGCATTCCTGCAGAAGCCACACAGGTTTGCTAGTCCTTGCATGCTGTCATGTTTGCATTGATGATGGACCCAGACTCGGCCTTGGAGCCTACCCAAAGTCAGTTGATAAAGCAAGAGAATAATTATCATTTTAAGCAACAGAGAAGGTGTTTGGCATGTTCCTTAGGCTTCCTTAATATTTAGGGATGAATAAGAAAGTCAACTGAGAACTTTGTTTTGTTTTTTAATTTTTTTTTCTTTTGGTGCTTTACTTTCTTTTACTATTACACGCTGAAGTCAGTCTGGATTTCTTTACTTCAAAAGGATAGAAGTATCCACCAAATATACTATTTTCCAAAGATTCTAGATTCCAGCATTGAAAGATAATTTTTCTTTGCTCCTATCAAATTTTTTATTTGCATTTCAAATGTTATCCCCTTTACTGGTTTCTCTACCATAACCCCCTTCTCCCATACCCTCTCCCCTGCTTCTATTAGGGTACTCCCCTACTCTCTAAAACATTCCTTCCTGCTTCTGGCCCAGGCATTCCCCTACACTGGGGCATCTACCCTTTACAGGAACAAGGGCCCCTCCTTCCATTGGTGCCTGACAAGGCAGTCCTCTGCTACATGTGCAGATGGAGCCAAGGGTCTCTCCATGTGTTCTCTTTGTTTTGTGGTTTAGTCCCTGGGAGCTCTGAGGGGTCTGGTTGGCTGATAATATTGTTCTTCCTATAGGGTTCCAAACTCCTTCAGCTCCTTCAGTTCTTAGGCAAATAGATATAACTAAAAAAATATCATCATGAAGTCATTGTTTTAATAGCTGAGTAGTACTCCATTTTATAGGTGCAATACACTTTCTGTATCCATTCCTTGGTTGAAGGACATCTGGATTCTTCCCAGCCTCTGGCTATTATAAATAAGACTGCTATGAACATAGTGGAGCATGTGTCCTTGTTATATGTTGGAGCTTATTTTCAGTATATGCCCAGCAGTCGTATAGTTGTGTCCTTAGGTAGTCTTGTGTCTAATTTTCTGAGGAACTGCCAGACTGATTTTCAGAGTGGTTGCACAGGTTTGCAATCCCAACAGCAATGGAGGAGTGTTTCTCTTTCTCCATATCCTCAACTGCATCTTGCAATCCTAAGCTGTTAGTTGCCAATTTGTCCTGTTGATGGTGTCCTTTGCAATTTTATGAGGTCCCATTTGTCAATTCTTGATCTTAGAGCATAAGTCACTTGTGTTCTGTTCAGGAAATTTTCTTCTGTGCCCATGTGTTTGAGGCTCTTCCCCACTATTTTTCTATTAGTTTTAGTGTATCTGTTTAATGTGGCGGTCCTTGATCCACATGGACTTGAGCTTTGTACAAGGAGATAAGAATGGATTGATTTTCATTCTTATACATGCTGACTGCCAATTGATCCAACACCATTTGTTGAAAATGCTGTCTTTTTTCCACTGGATGGTTTTAGCTTCTTTGTCAAAGATAAAGTGACCATAGGTGTGTGAGTTCATTTCTGGTTGTTCAATTCTATTCCACTGATCTACCTTCCTGTCTTTGTATCATACATTTTTTTAAAATCATTTTTGCTCTCTAATATAGCTTGAGGTTAGGGATGATAATTTCTCCAGAAGTTCTTTTATTGTTGAGAATAGTTTTTGCTATCCTAGATTTTTTAATATTCCAGATGAATTTTCAAACTGTTCTTTACCTCTATGAAGAACTGGGTTGGAATTTGATGGGGATTACACTGAATCTATAGATTGCATTCAGCAAGATAGCCATTTTTACTATATTAATACTACCAATCCATGAGCATGGGAGATCTTTCCATTTTCTTAGATCTTCTTTAATTTTCTTTTGAACATTGATGCAAAAGTACTCAATAAAGTTCTTGCAAACTGAATCAAAGTACACATCAAAATGATCATCCATCATGATCAAGTAGGCCTCATTCCAGAGATGCAAGAATGGGTCAATATACAGAAATCCATCAACATAATCAAGTATATAAGCAAACTCAAAGAAAAATAGTCATGATAATCTCATTAGATGCTGAGAAAGCATTTGACAAAATTCAACACCCCTTAATGGAAAAAGTCTTGAAAAGTTTCAAGACCCATACCTAAACCTAGTAAAAGCAATATACAGCAAACAAGTAGCCTACATCAAACTAAATGGAGAGAAACTTGATACAATCCCACTAAAAACAGGGACTAGACAAGGATTCCCACTTTCTCCATACCTATTCAATATAGTACTTGAAGTCCTAGTTAGAGCAATTAGACAAGAGATCAAAGGGATACAAATTGGAAAGGAAAAAGTCAAAATATCACTATTTGCAGGTGGCATGATAGTATACTTCAGTGACCCCAAAAATCCACTAGAAAACTCCTACAGCTGATAAACAACTTCAGCAAAGTGGCTGGATATAAAATTAACCCAAACAAACAGAGCCTTCCTCTACTTAAAGGATAAATAGTCTGAGAAAGAAATTAGGGAAGTGACACCCTTCACAGTAGTTACAGGTAATATAAAATTTCTTGCTGTGGCTCTAACCAAACAAGAGAAAGATCTGTATGACAAGAACTTCAAGTGTCTGGAGAATTTTGGATTTTAAACATAGTAAAATGATTATGTTCTTCAACATAATTTCTACTCTCAAATATTCCCTACTTTGTTCTCAAGATTAGCTAGATTTCGACATGAACAACATTCTGTCTTTTGAATGAACATCTAGGCTTCAGATCTCTCTTTGTTCCCTCATTCTGTATAGTGTGGAATAGCAAACAGTACTCATGAGTCCTCTTGTTACAGCCAATCTTCCTAAATTTTAAATTTGAATGTATTATCTGGGAGTCATGTTATCTTGTTTTTCTCTAATATCTCTTAAATCATGTTTCCAGAAGGTGTATGTCTATGACATGTATACCTACCTCATGGGGATAATTTTTATTAATAAGTAAGCCACATATTCAATATGTAAGAAATGTGTAAGCAAAAAACTCTGTAAGTAGCCCACTGTAAATTCTATGCTGGTATTTTTATGATCATTATTTACCTATCTAGGCCTCAGCTACTTCATCTCTGAACATGGAGTTGTGACAAGAACATGTGTAGGTTACAGAAAGCTTTGTAATGTCTCTTTTGATTTCTTTTCCACATCAGAAATACTCAGTACATTAGAACTGTCATTTTTATGTGTGGGTTATTCTAAATCTTGACCTCAGTTACATGTGTGAGCCTGGAACAAGTCTGGTATATTGCTCCCTCGTTGTTTGCCTAAAGGAGGGGACACATGTGCTCCTTTCATTTCCTATTGTTCTAGTTCTGGATTCTGCCAGGAACTGTTTCTCACACAAAGATGCACAACAAGTCTGCTTGTTGGTCAGTATTTGCCAGTGAGGTAGACCTACCTGTAAATCATTGACTCAACATCTGAACAAGGATCCTAATATTGTCCCTAGGCTTTGATTATGGCCATTCCATTGAGTAGAGGCACATTTTGTCCCCTCCCTGGCTTTTCAATTAGTCTTTAGTAGCACATGGATCCGTAATAGAATTGAGATGAGGGTTGAATACTCAGGTTCAATAGGGCTCTGGGCACAGAACCTCTAGTTCATAGGGAGGTCTATTGTTCTACCATTTTACCTGTCAAGTCAGTCCCTTTCACTAGCTTCTTTTAAAGAAATTATTTCCAATCTTAGCCTTGTCACAATATGACATTAGAGACTCTGGACTTCTTCCTGATTTGGCATCCTTGAGACTGTTTTTACATCTTGATTTCTCATGCCTTCATAGAATTTAGTCTAATTCAATAGTATTCTAATATGGATGCATATTAACATTTTTTCTCAAAATTGGTTGAAGCAGATTGTTTTGTGCAGAAAACAGCAGATATTTGAAATGTGCACATGATTACCATTTGCCAAAAATTAAAATTCATTGATTAGTCATGGCCAAACATTTTGAGATCATCCAAGGATTTACAGAAATTAATCCAATTATATGTATATCTTTCCTTTGTGGGTCCTATTGATGAGTGTTTGGGGAAAATAGAATATTGAAAACATCAATATGATTCGGAAAGAAACCTTTTCAGCCAAAGCATTATGAAAGATTTTACTATAATTCGTTCAGAAGTTCTGAAAGGTAGATTGGATATATGGTTCAGGTTAAGGCACTAAGGAAATTAAAACACCAAAAGAATGAGAGGTTCATCTATCTCCCAGCAAGGCAGCAGCATATCCTGGGTTAGAATGCAAATGACAATGTTTATTTGACTTACAAAAAAGAGTGTGCAAACCCAAATATGTGTTTTGAAGATACGTTTAGAGTTAAATGATTCGGCTGCAGTATTGTTTTGTTACTATTCACTATCCTATTTGCTATATAATTCTGTTAGGTACTGTAAGAAACAAAGACCATCTGGAGTAAAAAGAAACTTGAAAACAAGAGGTCATCTCAAAGCATCAACGAAAGAAAGAGCTGGAATCAAGGAGAGAAAGGCAGTGTGCACCTGGAGGTAAGTGTGGCCACCATTGCCCAGAGGCTCTGGGAAGGCCATAGTCACCTACATTTTAACTGAGGTGAAAGTGACCTGAAGTGAATTCATGTGTGTGTGTTCATTTAATTCTTGAATGTTATTTTTTTCTTCTTGCTACTATAATAAAATGTGTCCCTCTTTCTCTCTCCTACCCACTTGTATTTAACTTCCAAGTAAATTCTAAGGCTATTGACAGGAAATACTTCATGTATTTAATGGCTATATGTGTATATATATATATATATATATATATATATATATATATATATATATATATATATATATATGGAATAAATGAGAAGGGGTGGAAAAAGGAAGGAGGGGGTGAGATGAGGGATGTAAAGAAGGATAGAGAATGGGTTACAAAGACAGGGGAAGAAGAAGAGGGCAATGAGAAAAAGGAAATTCTGGAGGGGAAAAACCTTAAAAAATAAATGGGAGACCAAACACTGCTTACTAGGCAATGATTCTTTGGCTCTAAGAACATCATTTATGTTCTTGGTAACAAACTTTCCCACCATAGTCCTCATCCTAAACAATTTACTTCGATGGATGTAATACAAATTGTTCATAAAATTCTATGAGGCATTATTATCCCCTTTGCATCCTCCTGACACTCGTC
This sequence comes from Micromys minutus, assembly GCF_963924665.1. Taxonomy (NCBI): domain Eukaryota; kingdom Metazoa; phylum Chordata; class Mammalia; order Rodentia; family Muridae; genus Micromys; species Micromys minutus. The sequence goes on from NC_137952.1 coordinate 31,347,159, forward strand.
TTCCAAGTTTATAGAAGGTTATTTTACCCACTGTTGACAAGAAGATGACAAAAGAGGAGATGGGGTCCAATGTTAGGTTTGTCAGAATACGAATTTTGATTTTATCTATTTCTGTGGCTTTTGGCATATCACTAACTACACTTACAGTTTTAAGATGTAAAGCTGTTCTTTCTTCATAGTCTTATAACAAAATTAATCTATGCAATAGCCTGATGGGAGGTAGCACAGGAAGATTAAGTACCTATGGCCATAAAAAATTATTATTCATATTCCTATTATTTAAAATCCAGACTTGGAACTTTGATGTATCCATCTAGTTTTGCTCAGTTCACGATGATTGCTCCTGCAGTTGCTTTACCAAGGTTGAGATCAGCTTTGGGACCTTCAGAGCTGAGCTGTTTAAGCCTAATTCTCTTCTTAGTTGTGCCTTTGTTTTTTGCATAATGCTGTAGACCAGGGTCAGGTTCAATCAAGTAAGGTTTCATACTAATGATTTCCGGTTGGTGTGCAAGGAAGAAGGAGCCATAGGGCAGATACATATGCATACAGACTTTGGGGGGTCAAGTTTGAAGTTTTGTTAAATCTGCAAAAATAGCAGATATTGAGTTAAATTACAATCTAATGACAGTTGCTCTGGGGCCTGAAGGAGAAAAGGTTACTAGAATTCTTATGTCTAACTACATGCTGGGTCCAAATATATCTTTTTAAAATAATATGATTCTTCAGTATAAAAAAAGTCACCAGTCATAATAAGAAAAATACTTGGAACATTTACAAATAAGTGAAACTTTTTAGACGTTGATTAAACCATTTATGTAAATACATTATACATAGTACAAATATATATATATATATATATATATATATATATATATATATATATATATATGTATATAAATACATATATTTTTAGTGAATTGCGATTAAAACATTATACAGTGGTTGTGATCTTGAAAGATTTTTGAGCATTGATGAAACTAGGATTACTAGATGCACGTTATGCTCTTGAAGCCTTACAGTTTCAACTCTGTACAGATGTAAACAGTGATGACCTTCTCATAGCCTCCCAGCAATGGTGGCCACTCTTACCTCCAGCCTAACATCCTGGAAACACAGAGAAATACTGAACACACAAAGCTCTATGCATTGCTTGAGAAATTGAAATTACCAGGTTGAAGTGAAGTGGTGTTTAGAATCTGGGAAACCGGCTAGTGAGAAATGCAAGTTTAATAGGTAGAAGATGATTCAAAAATATATGAAATGCCAAAGAGCAAAATGTAGACCAGGTTGTTACACCATTTCATTCTCAGGTTGGGAGACAGATTGGCCTTTCTCTGCTCTAAATCTTCTTGCCCTTAATGGTAGCTGCTTGAAAACCTGAAATTTGTGTGTATGATCTATATTCTATTTTAACAAACATCTTACATTCTTCAAATGTCAATTTGTAATAGATTTTAGGTAACTTGATTTTTTTTCTCTTTTATAAAACCATGCAGAAATAAAAAAGAAATGGTCCCTGATGATTATGCCAAGCCCAACTCCTTAGGAAAAAGTCATGGTAGAAAAAAAAATGAAAGTTTCATTTGGGGCAGATTTAAGTCCATGTAGTTACGTTCGATCTGAATTAGACAATAATAATTGGGATTTGGAACATACCAGCTAATGAGAGTTAGCTTTAAGTCAATATGAGAAACCATTCAATGAGCTAGGAAAGGCCATGAGCAGGCTGGACTGGAGAGGTGCTAGTGAGCACCAAGTACAGAATCTTTCTGAGAAAGGATTGAGCTTAATCAGAAGGGGAGAGCATGTTCATACTGTTCCAAGTGAGGTGAGCTGAATAGAAGTCGTAACCTTGTGGCAGATTATAGTAAGCGGATGTGGCTTCTGGTGTGGTGTTCTATATTCTCACTCAGTAAGTGGCAATGACCATGTGTTGTAGGAGTGCTATTGTGCTAGTGCAGATGTTACAGTTGAGAGGATTGGGAATAGGAAATCATACCTAATAGTAACCTGACAAAGAGCCAAAAGGCAAGCACTGTCTGAATACTGATATCAATCCACAACCATTGCTATGCAGATTAAAAGGTAGAATGAGGACAGGTTCTACAATCAAGGAGATCTGGGTTTGATTCATTAAGACTTAGCAAGGATTTGTGGCTTTATGTTATTTGCACCTTGATTCTCCATTTGCAGAGAAGAATATCTTTGGGTTCCAAAAATTAATTGTGCATGAAAATATAGACTTTTGTTATCTCAGTAGCATTTGTTATAAAATGGTTTTCTGTTTCTTTTTGTTTATTTGTCCCAGCAGCCTCATGATAGATACTGTTACTACCTTCGGTATCTAGATGTGCAAGTTTGTGTACCAAAAAGGAAAATAATTTGCTTCCATTTGCACTATTTTATAACATAGAAGAATTTTTAATTTCCGAGAAGTCTAACTCCATAAACTAATTAGTAAACAGTGCCTGGTCCCATCACATCATCTGAAGGATTTCCTGTCTTCATTTATGAAGGGCCCATAACAGTTCATTTCTTCACACCATCTGGTTCCAATGTTCTGGGATTGGTATACTCTGTGAGGAAGAGGGCCTTGTCTAAGCAGTTAGAGCAAGATATCTGAAAGGCAGTCTGGCTTTTTGAGCACAGCAGAGAGCCCTGGAAATTCCCGATGTTGGGGCCTCTAAGGAAGTTGTCATTGTCTACTCTGTAATGAGGGCCCAACTTATTACAGACCATCTTTCATCTTTCTCTCAGGAGTTCAGAATGTGCCAATGTTGCATATGTTAAACATGAAATATCTTTTAGAGATCTATTTCTATCCTGGACATTAAATTAGAAGGAGAAGGAGGAGAAGGAGGAGGAGGAGGAGGAAGAGGAAGAGGAAGAAGAAGAAGAAGAAGAAGAAGAAGAAGAAGAAGAAGAAGAAGAAGAAGAAGAAGAAGAAGAAGAAGAAGAAGAAGAAAAAGAAGAAGAAGAAGAAGAAAAAGAAGAAGAAGATTCTAAGAACAAGAAATATCAAACATAAGAGAAGAAATATCTGTTAAGGAGAGCAATTTCTGAGTATGTGGCAGGGGTAGAGTGACCATGGTGGTTTGAATGAGAATGTATCCATTCAGTTCTACCACCATGCCTGCCACTCACTGAGATCCTTCTCCTCCGTAAGACACACAGGCACAAATAGAGCCTCAATGGCTTATGCTCTAAAAGCAAGAATCGATAAATGGGACCTCATGAAGTTGCAACGCTTCTGTAAGGCAAAGGGTACTGTCAAAAGGACAAAATGACAACAAACAGATTGGGAAAATATCTTTACCAATCCTTTATCTGGTAGAGGGCTAGTTTCCAATATATACAAAGAACTCAAGAAGTTAGAATCTAGAGAATCAAATAATTCTATTAAAAATGGGGTGCAGAGCTAAACACAGAATTCTCAACTGAAGAATACTGGATGGCTGAGAAGCACCCAAAGAAATGTTCAACATCCCTAGTCATCAGGGAAATGCAAATTAAAACAACCCTGAGATTCTACCTCACACCAGTCAGAATGACTAAGATCAAAACTCAGGGGACAGCAGATGCTGGTGAGGATGCAGAGAAAGAATAGTCCTTTACTCTTGGTAGGATTGTAAGCTGGTAAAACCATTCTGAAAATCAGTCTGGTAATTTCTCAAAAAATTGGACATAGTACTATCTGTTGACCCATCTATACCACTCCTGGGCATATTCCTAAAAGAAACTCCAACATCTAACAAGGACACATGCTCCACCATGTGCATACTAGCCTTATTTACAATAGCTAGAAGCTGGAAAGAACTCAGATGTCCTTCAACAAAGAAGTGGATATTGAAAATGTGGTACATTTACACAACAGAGTACTACTCAGCTATTAAAAACAGTGACTTCATGAAATTCCTAGGCAAATGGATAAAACTTGAAGCTATCAACTGAGTGAGGTAACCCAGTCACAAAAGAACACTTATGGTATGTACTCACTGATAAGTGGATACTAGTTTAAAGGTTCAGAATGGTCTTAGGTTTCTTGTTTGTTCAGTCACTTAGGAATGAAAGTTCCATGTCTACTTCAGCTGGAGTGGAGACACAATCATACTGGTTAGTGCTCTACCTCATGTTCGTCTCTCTATTGGTACTGGCTTTCTTCCTGGTTTTCTTGGATGTTACTTAGTCATCTCTATCTTGAAATTTCTAGCCAGTGTACATATGCATGTTTATATTCATTTATAGTTGTGAATCCAAATATGTGAGCCTAATAACTCAACTCTAAATATTCTATTAATCATTTCATCATTAGACTCCGCTGTGGAGTAAATTGGTTTTTAACTGTTCAGAGTGTTCACATGGCATGCCAGGAATTGCATCAGCTCGGTGATCATGCTGTGAGAGATGGAGCATTAGTATTTACACATCGTTGAGGACGAAGACAGGGATGTTGTATCCCTCATACGTGTTTAAAATGATACAACTAGCATTGGAAGCAAATGGTTCCAAGTATTATGGCATTATTCTGAAAAAAAAATGTGAAGTGTCCTGTAAATGATAAGTGACCTGGTTTGCTATTGTGGACTTAAAATAACCATGAGCCTAAAGAATATTTTTCTAAGCAAACAGCAGGTGCCAAAATATCAGCCCAATGGAAATATCTATTTTTCTTATGTAGTCCTGACTGAAAAGGAAGCTCAATTTTCCATGAACTTTTAGCACCTGAAAAAAGAAAGGGTTAAAAGTTGTGAAGGAAAAATAGAACTAGCATCCAACAAAGTGGCATATCCTATTGTCAAGCAAGAAGCGAGAGAGAAATGATTACAAAGAAAACACTCAGAAAATAATCAGAGACAGAAGCTTGTGAGTTTAGGAGATTCAATGGTGGTTAAGGTTGTTTCCTGTTGTGTAGAAAATCCCAATTTAAAACCAAGTGCACAGAAGGCACCAGTGTTTAAATGGGCTGGAACAGTGAAAGTTTGTAATGACTACATTAACCACTGGAAGTTAGGTTATACTTGCTGTGATTTTCTCAAGACAGTAGAGATATGCATAATATATTGTAGACAGATAGTCATTTAACATGATTAAACCTTGAACAGAGACAGGAGACCTGAGGAGCTGGTAAGGAAATTAAGCTTTAAGGATCCTGATGCTTTTCTCATTGCTGCATTGATTTACAGTGTGGAATGTCAGATTTAGCAGTCATAGGTTCAACTCCCAGAGATGATCATAGTTAGAACTGAGTGTGAAATCAGTATGGTTTCCAATCTGCAGGTCCTCTCTTCTTAGATAGATAGTCCTAGCTAACCTTACCTTGAAAGCCTAGAACTGCCTATTGCATAGCTGACGTTTGTCACTTAGCTACTTAGGAACACTCACCAAGATTTGGAACCTGAGCTTGTGGCAGACTAGCTATGTTCTAAGGTCTTATGTGTGTTCATCGGCATGACCTGTGCCTCATTCACATGTTGATTAAATATTTTGAGCACTCCTGTCTGTGAGATTCTGTGTCACTCACTGGGTATTTAAAAACAAATAGTGGGATCATGTGAAAAGAGAAAGAGAAATGTGGTTTATTTTTTTGGTGGGTTCATCATCAAATATCTTCTTAACCTTCCTCCCTTTCTGAGTATGAGGAAAGCAGAGTTGTCCTCTACAGAAGAAATATAACATTTGTGCTTTAGGAGATATAGGTTCAGGAAGTTTCCAGACTATGATATAGACTAGGAGATGAGGATTATCTTGAATCTGTGTCCCAAAGGTAGAAGGGTCATGGAAGATACCTGGAAAGAGGTGAAGTTGTAGATCTGTGAAGCTTGAGAAATGTGACATTAAAAACATATTAGCCAATGAGTTACAGAGGTGCTATAAGTGGAGAGCTCTTCACCAGCTTCTTGTAGAGACACCTGCATTTCATTAATAAAGTTCTCAGTAACAAACTCTTAGTAACAGAAGTCTAGGCCATCCCTGAACATCCCAGAACTGTCCAATACAGAGACAAGGTCAGAAGAGGATCCTTAAAGTCTCCTGACAATTCAGACAGGATTGAATTTGCATTTAAAGCATAAAATCATAACTCATGCTCTTGAAATGTAAAGCAAAATCGTACTCACTACAAGTGTATGGGGTCCTTTCACTTAAGACTATAGAAGTAGAAACTAAATTCTATAAAGCTGACCATGCAGATTCTATAAGTGGTAGGTTCTTTGTATTTCTAGTACCCCAGCAAGGCAAGAATTACTACAGAAACATACAAAGATTAGTTATTGTTAGGAAAAATGATAGGAGCAGGATATGACCCATGGAGGTGTGGTGAGGCCTGGGAGCAAGGGAGATGCCTCTTCGGACCGAGGTTGAGAATCCCTTTCCCCTGAGGGACCTACCACACAGGAAGGTATAGCACAGAATAGAGTTTATTCAGGTCATGGGAGGAGTTAAGAGGGTAATAGAGGCAGGGAGAGGGGAGGAGGAGTAGAGAAGTAGAGGCTGGCCATGAGCATGTGGAGAAAGACAGGGGAAGGGAATGGGGAGAGGAGGAGCAAGGGAAGGGAGAGCAAGAGAGCAAGAAAGCAAGAGAGTGTAAGAGAGAGAGGAGGGGCAAGCAGCCCCTTTATAGGGTCAGGTAACTGGGGTGGAGCATACCTGGCTATTTCCAGATCTCTGAGGGGTGGGATATACTTAGCTGTTGCCAGGTAACTGAGGAGGTGGAATTTATAGAATCTCAACAGTTAGGCATTAAGAGAAGTGTGTACATCAAGCACAGCAATGGGGAAACAGATTGAAGACAGTCACAGGATGCCCAATGCTCCAAAATGTACATAACCAAATTTTAAAAAGAATAAACGCTGAAGGAAAGCACTTTCAATGCCTCGGTGGAAGAATGGTTCTCTTATGAGTATCCGTTTGAAAACTTCTCTCACATGCTTGAAATTGCAGAGAACAAGTGACGGTTCCTTTAAATAGTGTTTGTCACTAGCCTTCAGTCTGACAAAATGGTACCTTGAAGCAGTGACAGGAATAAGCAGATCCCACTGTAACCTGAACCTTTGCCTTAAGTGGAATGGGTTGCCCAGGGCCACTGTTTAAGGCTTTCATTTGTCACTGGCTCAGCACATTCTCCACAGGACAGTGAGAACATCAGCTTAAACAGGTACCCCGATTTTTGCCTTCAGTATCTTTCAGTAACATTCTGATGGTAATGAAGAGATTTCATGGGGAGAATTCTCTTGGTGGCTCTTTAGCTGGGAAGATAGGATGCCAATGCAGAAGGTGCTTGTTTCACAGTTGCTTGATGTTTTCCATCCGGAAACAGTAGATCAAAACTACCCAAAATCTCTTTCACAAGCAGCCTCACAGGTAGCAGATATAAAGGGAGTGTCAGAAGGTGCCGGAAACATTCATTGCAAGAAAACTCGCAATTAAAATCAGTCAGAGGCCCTTTCTTTATTGCAAGCAGAGTTCAGTGAATGGGTCGACTCGACGTTAGCGATCCACATTCCAGCAACATTTCTGAGTTGCTGGACTCATCGTGGACTTTGTGAGGAAGACTCATTATCGGGAGATCTGTAGCCTGTGCATTCTATCTCTATCCTTATTTTTAGAATATGTGTTGCAGCTTGGCCATTCTCAGCACTCCAAACTGTGGAAGTTCAGATTTTCCTCAAACATGCCAGACTTGCTCTTTTAATGATGTACGTACCACCATTTCCAGTTTCCTTCTTCCACTGTGTATAAGGGACTCAAGGTTCAGTGATCCTGGACTGAGTTTTTTTAGCCCTTGCCTATTTCACATTTCATTTTCTTTGTCAAATTAGCCACCATAATTTTTAAAGCAATATCTCAAGAAAATTCTAGCAATGCAAATCAATAGAAAAAACAATAACTACCCACCGTCTGAGTTAGCCTTAGTAATTTTCTCCGATCTTTTTATGATAGTTTGTTGGATACATCATCCAATCTTACTTTGGGTTCAAGTTCACATTTCCTGGGGGTTGTGGTGAACATTTCTGTGTATTTATTAATCATTTGTACATTATTTTAGATAAATCATCTTTCATGTGTCTTGATCATTTATTAATTCTGTTTTCAAATGTTTTACTCTGGAGTTTAGGATTTCTTTGCATATTTTAAATATTAGGCCCTTTGTGTAGACGTGACTGAGAAATGTACTTTCTTAGTAAACGGTGTCCTTTGTCCTCTTCAGTTGGTCTTTTATGGAGAAAACTTTTAAAATATTTATTTTATTGTTTATTTATGCATGTCTGTATATGTCTGTGCACATGAATGTGGGTTTACATGGATACCAGAAAAGAATGTCAGATTCCCTGCAGCTAGAGCCCAGGTTGGGTACTGGGAACTGAACTTGGGTAGAGCATCTAGTGCTCTACATCTCTGAGACATCTCTCCCTATCTCTCAAAAACATGTATTTTGTTTTGTTTGGTTTTTACATCTATTAGTAATTTTTTAATTTACCAGACTTTTTTTAGAACTGATTTTGTATTTTTTAAGTTGACTTACTTTTTAGTTTTGTGTTTAGTGGTTAGATCTATGGTCCATTTGAGACAGTTTGTCTAAAGTTAATGTTTAAGTTGAGGTTCACTTTATTGGTGTCTTCATAGACCACGTGATGCAAAAACACTTTTCTCCACAAACCTTCCTGTTCTACCCTTTCCAATAGCTCAACTAAAAATGTTTAAGTCTGTTTGTGAGTTCTATGTACTGTTCCAGTGGCTTGTATGTCTCTATTTCTTAACTAATGCTAGAGACTTTTGAGTACTATTATTGTGACCATATTAACAGCAAAGCTATATACTATCTTTGCCAAGATTATTTCAGTTATTTTAGGGATTGTAGCCAATTGTGATAATTTTTTTTATGCAAGACTTTGGAAACTTCATTGAACTCATAATCCACCTTGAGAAATTTGAATCTCCACCCTACGATAAGTTTAGCTCTGTGAATATGGTGTGTCATCTACCCATTTGCCCAAGTTACCTTTGGCTTGTTTTTCGGCTACTCTGTAATTTTCACCACATATTCCCATAATAGTTCTGTTAAGTATATTTCATGTTTTAAGCATCTATATTTCATGAATTGAAGTTTCTAGATTTCTTGGTAGCATACTTTTAAAAGCAGTATTTGTGCTGAATCAACAGCTCACGGCCTTGATGCAAGACAATAATTCTTTAAAAGCGTCACAGAGACTCTGAATTTTCTGTTGGGCAACCACATCCTTTCCACATGAACAGCCTTATTACATTTTAATCTTTGTAATTCTGTGTATTTTTTTGGTCTTACTTTGCGAGATAGAATTTCTAGTATTATGATGAATAATAACAATGGAATGTGAAATGACTAGTTTATGAAAGGGAAGGGGATATTCTCCTTTTGGCATTAATCATGGCTCCTTGAGTTCCTAAATTGTGTATGTGGCCATCAAGCCTTTGCTAAGTCTGATGCATGGCTACTGTCATAAGCTGTTTCTGTTGCCCACTTTCTCTTCTTGTGTCTTTCTTTTTGGTAGGTGCATTATACATTGCTGTTTGTCCTACTGTTTTGCTGAAAGCTGAACTTTTTATATAATATCTTGATGCCTCTGTGGGTACAGATGCCACTGTGAGACTTTCTGTTTATGCCTTCTAGTTGACTTGTTCGGTGAATACCTGATTTATTTTAGTGAGTTCTACGTCCCCACAAAGAACTAAGGCTCTATACTTAGTCCTTGAAGATGCAACAACTGGGTCCAAGGTTAGTGACTCTGTGGTGACAATGATTTTGCAGTGGCCACCTTCACTCACTAAGGGTAAGATGGATGAATGTCTACTCATTGAAGACAGATATTTCTATTCTCCTCTGCAAGGCCTCAGGATGTGAATCCACTACAAAATGATTCAGTAGACTTTGGTCTTTCTAAGCAAATTCCTAAAGTCCCTTTTTGAGATAGGTTCTGACACCATGTGGATTCCACCCAGCCAATGATTGCTTCTTCTGCCTTCTCAGGCAGACAAATGGCCTGGCCCATAGTTTTTCCTATGTGTCAAAAAAATCTTTTAATAGTTCTCCGGCTACTCTCCCTCCATCACCCCTACAGGTCTAACTATCTTTCTACAGTCGATTCAAAATTGTGTCTGTTCTTCTGGAGAGAGACCAGGAAATGTCATTTTTAGGGCTGCTTTTCTTTCTTTACAAACAAAATCCAAGAGTCACACTCACAGGGGTATTGGTCAAGATACCTGTGTTTGTCTTTCCAACTGACAACTTGCATCTGAAGTTCTGCACTTACTCTATTGGCCCAAAGTTATAAGACCTTTGGCTTGCCCCACAAAGTATAAAACCACTGTCATGGAACTTTCATAACCAGGGATGTCTGGGACTCTAGTATCTCCCCAACACCATTCTGTCCATTGAAGAGGCTAGACCAAAGGAGGGTGTCTTTACCCACAATTGCATGGAATAAGAATTCTGGCGTTATCGTTTAATTATGAGCTACAGGACGAGGGACCTGTGTCCTTAGTTGTACCCAGTAAGTAGCCTTGCCCTAATGTTTTGGAGAAGCATGTAGAAAGAAAGAGTGGGTTCAGATTGGACTTCACAGACTCCTGCTATTTTTGCTGTTTAACTGACAGTCAAAGCAAAGGTTTCTAAATTTTTAATGTAAGCACTTACTTTAAATGGCTTAAAATAATTTTTTACCTCTTTCACTGGGAAGCAGGTTCACAGAGCTCCTATATGTGTCATGCTTAGAACAGAACCAGTTGTAGTCATTCTTTTTTTTTTTTTTTTTTTTTTTTTTTTTTTTTTTTTTTGCAGTACAAGGTACTGTATCTGGATCTCATGCATGTTGGAGGCACGTGCTCTGTCTATCCAGTCCTGACCAGTTTATCATAGTTTTCTCCAGTGCTGACTCACTTGGCTTTCTGACTCTGGTGCTGCCAAGACATTGTTTCATTAGTGCTTGCGAGTGTCCTCAGAGAATTCATAATCAAGAGTGTACATTTGTAACCTTACACTTGGATAACCTTAGACAAACCCCCATTCCGGTGACACATGCCTGAAAACACCACACTATAGAGACAATTCTACTGTACTGCTGAGAATTTTCACTCATCAAGATTCTCTCCACTTCTCCTAGGACCCCACACATTGCCAGGACTTGCTGATTTGTGTGCTAAAGACATCAGTAAATAACTCTTGGATTCCCCCCAAACTTACATTTTTTTCTTGGCAGTGCTTGTGGTTTAATGCTGGAGTTGAGAGATGTTTTCCCTGCTACATTCTATAGGGACTAAACCACCACCGAAGAGCACACACGGAGCAACCCATGGCTCCGGCTGCATATGTAGCAGAGGATGGCCTTGTCAGACATCAATAGGAGAAGAGGGCCTTTCTTGGTTCTGTGAAGGCTTGATACCCCAGCATAGGGAAATGCTAAGGCAGGGAGGCTGGGGTGGGTGGGGGAGCACTCCCATGAAAGCAGGGGTAGAAGGATAGGATAGGGGGGTTCTGGAAAGGAAAATGGAAAAAGAGATAACAAAGCCCTTTAGTGGTCCTAGAAACCAGAAACAAGATCGTTTGTAGAGTTTGCTCCCTAAAATCTAGGATAGATTTTTACTGAATAGTGGCATATATGGTGGTATATGTTTCTTAAAGGTCCAAGCATAATAAAGAAATTAAGACAAAAAAATGTAAACAAATAAAATATACAATAAAAAATGTTCTTGAATGCATACACTTGCAATGTGAATACTATGTCAAAATATGATTGTTAATTTTCATCAGCAACTTGATGAGATTTAGAGTTACCTGGATGGTGAGGTTCCATGATGGATGTGTCTGCGAGGATATTTCCAGAAAGTGTTAAATAGGAGGGGATGTCTGACCCTGAATGTGTTTGGTACCTCCCGTGATCAGATAACCAGAGTAGATTAAAGGGATGTGAAAAAAGAGAAAGACAGGGAAATGTTGCCATATTTTTTTCTCTACATTTTGGCTTGCACAATGTGAACTGTTTTGTTACACTGTTTCCCACAACATGATGGTCTAAGTCTTCTGAAACCATAAGCCTTCTTTCTTTAACTTCTTCCATTTCATCTGTGACTATGACTTCATTCATAGTGACCTAAAATTACTCCCTGAGAATGTGGCTGCACAAGATGCAGAGAAGTAACTATCCAGTGCTTAACCCTCCCCACCCCCCTGCCCACAAGGTATGTCAGGCTGTCAAAGGCTCAGAGTACTCTGTAGAAAGCAGAGAGGGTATAAAGATTTTGACATCTTGAAAAGAGAATAGGAAGAAACGCTTGAAAAGAAAATAAAAATATGTGGCAGTCATGAGCTTTCAATCAAAAAGGATGCCCTCACTGTGTCTGTACTGATATACACCCATCATCAACAGCAAGAAAAGGATACAGGAGGAACCCAGGAGCCCTACACGTCACAGCTGAACACATACACAGCCTGTGTGTAGATTCAAGAAAGAGGGAAATGTTGCCTTCCACTATGTACCTACTGGCAACCCCACCAAGCTTCTGAGCACAGTCTTTATTCGGTGGTCAAATGGATGCCCCTGAAAATACTAAATGTGTCCTACAGAAAAACAATGAATCGGAAAGTAACAGGATGAAAGGGTAATCTTATAAGAGTGGAATAGTGATAAGAAGATGGGAAGGAGAGAGGAACCAGAATCCATTACATTCAAGTGTAAAATTTTCAAAGAACTAACAATAAAACGCATAGTATTAAAAAAATGCTTCATTGAAGCTCTTGAACTTGCCCTCATTCCTTTCCTCCTTTTATTTTGTTGCAGGAGCTCAGCTTCTTCTTGTCATTGATTTAGAAGCTGCACAGTGATTCATACAAACTGAATTTGCATTAGATATTTAGTGAACATTCATGGTACTTGAGGCAAATTTGCACTTGTAAACAGTAGGCTTTGACCAGAATTTCTCTAAATCCCAGACATTATATAGTTCTTTAGTACCTCTCCCTGTCCCTCTCCCTCTTTCTCTCTCTCTCTCTCACACACACACACATACATACACGTACACACACACACTCTCTCTCTCTCACTCTCATTCTCTCTCTCACTCTCTCTTGGTCTCTCTCTCTCTCACTCTCTGACTCTGCCTCTCTCACTCTCTCTCTGCCTCTCTCTCACTCTCTCTCTTTATGTGTTTAACAATTTTAGAATATTTGCAGATATGTAATGCAATATTTTGAACTTGAGTTTAAATGCATTTACCTTATACTCGCAGGATAAGGAAATTTTCATCCAGTATTTTCGTGCAGCTGATATGAGCTATAACCATCACAGAAAGGCAGGTATGGCATCTGCCACCTGTGCTGACACCTGAAAATGCTCAAAAAGTTTCAAGTTTAGAGCACATCTGAATTCAGACTTCTGGATCAGGGATACTAAACCTATACTGTGTTTTTATTACCCATTCTCTAATTTTCAAGTAATGTGGACCAATTTCTTAATTTTATAAATGTATATTGTGCATATAAACCAGGAGTCTTTCAGTTTACCCCTTCTTCATTCTATACATTTAAAAATGTTCACATTAAATGCCATGGTCAGGGTGTCAAATTTAATCCAATCAAGAATTAATTAGTCTGACTTATAACTAAGTCACAATGAAGCCCACTGAAAAAATATTTTAGTGGAAAGTTGATATAAATTTAATATAAAAAGCTAAAAATCCTGTAGATATTTTAAAAGCAAGGGTGATCTCTTAATTTGGTTGATTAATACATTTGTTAGCATACAACAAATCAATAACTTTAATTTACATGTGACAACTAGCTTATTTTTTATTTGTAATCTTATTCTAAATTATAGATGTTTAATATCTTTTAAACCAAATTATCTTTGTTTTTATTAACGTTTGGGTGGTTATAGAAAATCAAAACAATCAAGGCTCTAGTGAATTAGGTTCAGAGGCTGTCTGAGTCACTGGGAGGGTCTGTGTCATTGATGAACTTGAAACAATAGCTCCAATCTCTGTCAGGGCCCTTCCCACAGTCCCACCTTGATTTGCTTTAATATCAACAAGTCACAGAAATCCTTGATCAAGAAAACCTAGCTTGGTTCTCTTCAAAAATCCCCCAAGACTCTCAACATGGCAAAGTCTTCTTTGACAGTTTTATATGTTTGTCTTCTTGGGTTTCACTTCACTTGAAATGTGGTTGAATCTACCAGTCGGCATTGGAGAACAGACACCATGGGGTCATCACGCCTTCCTATCTGAGAATTTGATGCACACGATGCAGCTACATGCATAAAAGATAGTGGATTGTCTCAAAGGTCTTTTCACTGTTTACATACAGATCTTAAACACCACCCATCACATATACTCCTGATGTTTTAATAAAATACACAGACTTAAATCACAGCATCTCACTTTTTTTTTTTTGACAAATGCTCACTCTGGCATAATCTGAACCCCATTGGAAAGGACAAAATAAACACAGTAAGGACAGATGTGTTTTGTCAGGCCAATGCAATAGGATAATTGTGGTGAGAAAATAAATGAACCTCTCGTTTTCCCAAAAGTAGGTAAACTCAGAAATGATTCATTGGTCTTATGGAATCACAGGAAGAAGAGAGACATTTGCAATGTAGGCATGCACGAAGGCAGGTCATGGACTTAGCTATTTCCTAGTAGGCAAAACTGTGAGGGGAGTTTTGAACTTGGGAGCACAAGCCCGGGAAGGATGGAAGGCTGGCATTTTCCCCTTGTGTAGAAAAAGAATGGTATTGGTCCCTGTACAACTCAGGTGAGGATACATGCCAAGAAGGGACAAAGCAGAGAAGAAACAGGGTGTCCAGGGTTCATGTTAGTACTGCCTCTGTGAAATCATCTTTTGAAAGGTGCTGACAAAGGAGAAGTTGGCTTAGAGTCCTAGAGACAAGGTGTTTCTAAAGAGGGTGCCTGACAAGAAGAAAGAGAACCATGCAAAGGCTCTTCCCAGGAAATAACAGTTTCCAGCTGAACAGTTATTTCTATAGTCACTTCACTTTGATCAAAAATAATATCAAAGAAAAGTTATTTTTGATACAACTATGGCTCTTCCTGTCTGGTGGTCACTTGTCATGAACTCCCAAGTCCTCTGTCAGGCAGAGGGGCTTCTTTAAGAGGAATTCAGGCTAGACTTCTAAATGCCTTTAACAAATAGGAGGCCAGACCTGACTTCACCTATTATATCTACAAGATTAGAGGAATTCCTCCTTTACCAATATTTCCATGATATCTAAGACTCATTGCCTTATAACACGAGACCTTCCTTATTCCCTGCAGAAATATGAAACTGTTCTTGTCCCCCAGTGACTTACATGTAAAAGGTTTGGTCACTAGCCTGTTGGTTCAATTCAAAGTTGGTACAACCTTTATATAAGGTGGGGCCTAGATAGCATATTATGTCATTGTAGGTGAGTCCTTAAAGGAGATATTAGTGTCCTGGCTTGCTCTTGTCTCTCCTTGTTCCTCAGCTCCCATGAGGTAAATAGCTGTGCTCTCTGCCATAATGTATGGAGGTGCCTCAGAGCAGTGGGGGCAAGTAAGTGCACACTGAATTTCAGAGAAAAGTAAAGTGTTTAGTTTGCCCTTGATTTCTAGTGTTGGTGCCTCAAAAGTGACCTAATCCTTCTGAACTGCTCAGAATACTCTGTCATCATGCCTAGGAAAGGTCAGGCTGCAGAAGTCCAGGCCTGTCACATAGAGCATGATGTCTGCCCCCTTCAGCATTAGCCATAATCATGATTCCCCAGGTCTGGCTGCATCAACATGTTAAGAGGACCCAAGGAAGGATAAAAATCAATAGTCACTCTGGCCCTGTTGCAGGACTAATGAGTAGATGCGAGGTGAAAGCCCTTCCTTAAGTGAGCAATCCCTCTTGAGAATGATACTGAATCAACACAGGTAATTTCTGTTTGTTCATTTACCGTGGGCTTTAGCCATAATTCTGTTCTTAACCAGAAAATATGTTGCTCTGTCTGCATCAGAATGTAAGCTTGTTCTACTCAGAAACACTTCAGCACCTCGTCTATGTCCCTCAACTGTAAATTAATGACTGGTATTTTTCCTAATCACAGTTGCTATCAGTGTATTAAGAGGAAAGCTAGCTGAAGAGCAAAAATCTTAAGGTGAAAGAGCTTCGGTCAGCTCTGTTGCCCAGATCATCATGTCACCATAAAGTACAAGCGCTACTGAAACCACGATAATTGACTGTCACAGGGAAAGAAGACAGACACACTGGACAGGCTCTTTGTGGTGGCTGGCCTACCTGCTGTTTTTCTCACACTCAGAGCATCTCTTTGGTGGAGAGGGAGAAGCTAAAGGTCACTGAGCCCTTTGCAGAAGGCACCATGAACCCCAAGGCTGAGAAGTAGCCCATGCTGGGAGGCCCACAAAGCCCCCTTTATTGCTGTGTGGGCAGCTACGCACTTGTGTCTCATTGAGAACTTTGCCTCACACAACCACAGCAGCAATTAAAAAGAAAGGAAGGAAACATCCGCTTGCCTATTTAAGATGGTCAACAAAAGAAGGGAAGCAATGTTCGAGAAAAGGAGGAAGGTCTGTAGAATCAAACTTCCATCCTGTAAAGCTCGAAAAGGAAAGAGGGAGGCTGGGAATGGGCTTTTCCCATCTACCAGAATGTGTGTTTGTTAACCAGTATATAAAGAAATGCAATTTTGGTTCACTTGCCATCGTGTTAATTTCAAAATAAATTGAATACAGCGTACTTAATTTCTCAGGCTCTTCCTCCCGGGCACAGTTCTATTTATGAGCTCAGTGAATAGATAATAACAAATCTAAATTGATAGAGAAATAGCAGCACAATGCTTATAGGAGTGGAAAAGGAATTGGGAAGTTAGGCAGGACAAAGGAACTACATGGGGGGGGGCAGGATAGTAGAAACAAGAGGGCTGAGGTTTCAGAAATCCTATGTACATACAGGTTTGGAAGGAGGGAAGGAGGGGTCACCTTCCTTCCACCCGCCTCACTTCCTGAGCCTGGGATGCCCCAGTTCCAGTAACAGTCTCAGTAGGATTGTCACTTATTTTCTCTGGACCATTCATGATAATTGGGATAACTAAAGATGTGCCATTCTGGAGATGCAGGTGGATTTGTCTTGGAAAAAGACACAGTTCTTAAACTACACTCATTTCTAGCAGACAGCAGATGTACAAACAGAGCCAGGATGCCTTGTAAGCTGAAGCCACTAGGGAGGGAGATATGACTCTCTGGAATGGATGAGGGTGACAAAGGCTGTGTATATAGATACAGTTGGCAGCCCATGAGCCACAAAGGAAGCTATTTTAAAACTCCAAGACATCCAGTCTTAAGAGCAGATGTGGGTTGTCCTGTGAGAAAAACACTAATGTACCTGGGGTTTCAAAGTTAGGTATTACAAGAGGCTTCACACTTTACTACACTCTGATGTAGTAAATGAGACCAGGGGGCTCATCAGCCTTGGACAGTACAGTTATCATGCCCCAGAGACAGGAGAGAAAATGTGGATCCAGCATAGCTGATGTTGCTCACAACCACTCTCCATGCTTTCTCTATTGTCACTGCAAACCTGAACTGCCCCCACGACGCTGGTATTTTTATCCATCCCAGTTTTGCAAATAGTGACCTTAAATCACACTTAGTTTGTCCTGGTCTCAAACCGGAAGAGTACCTGGGTCATGAACTTTCCTTTCTCAGCTGGATGCTGCGTTGCCAGCCAGGGAAACCCTGTCTGTCTTTATGCCATAAATTACATGGTAATAAATGTGCTTGGCATCCTCTGCTTTAAGCACAAAGAATTGGTATGCATATGCAAGCATGCACTCACTGAAAACAGAACTCTGGCTAATATTGACACAGTTGCTGTTCAGAATGTCATGAGGACCACCCTCCTCCCACACCTTGAATAATGGCTTTACTAACTTCCTACAGTAGAAATGTACCTTGCCTGTGTTTGTTTATTTGTTTGAGACATGATTTCTCTGTGTAGTACAGCTTAGCCCATGAGAGGGGCAGATGGAGTCCTCAGTGTGTAATGTCATGAGCATGGCCATGTCAAGGACCCCAGTGCATCAGACCCCTGGGCAAGCCTTCCTCTGGTCCATGTGCTGGTGTTTTCAGTATGTGCAGAACATGGATAAAGCTTCCGTCTTCTACAGGTTCACAGCCTGAGACAGCTTCCCTAAGGAGACCAATACTAAGATTAGCTATCCATGTCCTCTGGTTCAACTGCAAATAATAACCCTACCATTCAGCTGTAGACAATGAATTTGCCTCCTCTATTCAGTCAATAAAACAGGTCCACTGAGTTTTGGAGCTGTTGCTACTGGTGTGCCACCATCAAAGTTCCCATAATCTACCCAACTGCAGCTTTTCTAGTCACATGTCTGTGTCTCTATTCTTTATTCTCTCATAACCCCTGTCAGGTCATTCCCGTAAGCCATGCAGTTCTAGATGACCTGGAACATGCATTTCTCTTGTTTGAGTCTTGTTTGAGTTTACAGGCATAAACAAACATACCCATAGTTTTTATCAATTTTAATATATGTATTAAAATTGTCTTAATAGCAGATGTGGGTTGTCCTGTGAGAAAAACACTAATGTACCTGGGGTTTCAGAGTTAGGTATTACACAAGGCTTCACACTTTACTACACTCTCTGAGACCAGGGGTGGGGGCTCATCAGCCTTGGACAGTACAGTTACCCCAGAGACAGATGTAGATGTGAGTACGTATATACATATATACATATACATACATATATGCACCAGAGAGATGTGGAGAGGGCTATATATCAGCCAACAGGTGTACTTGACCTCTCTATATGATGATATTTGAACACTTAGAATCATTAACACACTATTTTAAAAATATAGCTTAGAAATGTCACAGGGTACAGTAGATTATATCTGTGTTTATATACATACATATATATATGGATTTACACATAAACATATATATATATATATATATATACGTATTTACATATTTTTGTTTCTGACTATCTGCTTGAAATTATAATATGAAATTATTCTTATTCTCTTAACAGAATATTGTATGATGAAAAAATCAATTGTTATATATTATGATTTATTACAATTTATAACCATTTGATTGATAATGGACATATTTGTAGTTTTAAAATTCTGTTTATTGTATGTACTCTTGCTATAAACACTCCAACCAATGTATTCAGATAAATGAATAGACATTTTTTTGGATGGTCATAGAGCAGGCATAGGTTCAGTTTTTAAGTATGTTTAAATGTTCTGTGAACACATGTCATTAACAGGTATGGAAAGGGGGAAAGACGTGCTTTGAGCATCTGTCTTCACAATACTTTGTTGGATGCTTTCTTGGAATGTCCTGAAGATGACACTGTGTGCATGGCCCAAACACTACCTCATTGTTCTCTTAGTTCACCCCAATGATCGGACTCCGCCTTTCCCCATTATGTGGTGGACTCCCATCAGCACTGCTGGACAGCACACTGATCTGCAATCTTGCCCCTCCCAACTGCCTTGTAACTATTGCTATAACTTGCACAGTCACTGTGTTCGGTGCTCTCAGACTAGCTCTAACGCCTGCTCTGTTCACCAGAGCTCACTGGTCCCAAGTATAACCAGATCCAGACTGTCTGCTAGAGAGCCCTTAATCCTAGCCCTACATCCTACCTCATCTCCACTTTCCAGAAACCTGAGGGGCAGGACCCCAGTGTGAAGGTTTGGCAGATATACTGAGGGGAAGGAAACGTGTATGTATGTGTATGTGTGTGTGTGTGTGTGTGTGTGTGTGTGTGTGTGTGTGTGTATGCGTGCATGGGCTCGAGCAAGCATGCAGGTTGGTGCCATCATGAGCCAGCTACTAAATTGAAACATCTGTGGAGCTTGCTCCATGAATGTGCTGGCAGGTGCTGAGAACTCTAGAGATGCTGTGATTGACAGCACTGCTCTCCGGCCTCCCAGGGCTGCCGCTCACATCTGTCTCTTCCTGTTCCTTCACTGCTCTCCATTTCTTTGGCTACAAAGCTCTTCTTTGGTGACCTTCACATTCTACTGGAAGAGGCCAGAGAAGTCATGGAGTCCGTGGGGCCCCAAGAAGAGCACCAAGCCTCATCAAGGGCATGTGGGCTAGCTCTTCTGTTGCTGCTTCTGCTTTCCCACAATGTAGAAGTGCCCAGCTGTAGGAAATTTAGAGCTCAACGAGAAGTAAACATTGAAGCACTTCTAATGTGTGTGGGCCTTTCTCCGGCCTGCAATTAATCAGTCCCAGCCTGTCTCTCTACCCATCCCCAGCTAGCACATGTAACCCATTGTCAGGCAAGTGCTACAGGCAGTTGCCCCATACAAGGTTCTTGACTCTTGGATCTCAAGGAAGTCTTGGGTCTGTGACACCTGTTTCTATTTGATTTTCTGTTTGTAAGTCCCTCCGTGGGTTGAGTGAGCCTCGGCTTCCTTTGCTGGCCAATGTTCTTTGGCTGGAGCCTAAGAATCCTATAAGCCTAGTCTTTGTGACTGATATGCCCATTCTTCTCAAGTTTCCAGTTCAGGGGTTCATACAGTCACCCTCACTTGATGCAAAAATGTAAGGCATCCACCAGAGAGATTATGAAGAGGTCCATGCATCTTCCAACAAGTGTACTTGATCCCTCTATATGTTGACATTTGAACACTTAGAACCATTAGCACACTATTTTACTAAGGTAGCTTAGAAAAGCCATAGGATGCAGAATGACCGCAGCTTAATGTCCAGTGGACAGTGTTGGTACTGTGTCTCCACCACGCCCCAGCCTCTTTCCTCCTCTCATGTTTGGTATAATCCTCTGTTCCCTCAGTCTGTCCTAGCAAGGACACAGCCCTTGTGTCATCAAGGGTGTGCATCTGTCACACTTAGCTCTAGCTCTCCTGCAAATGAGATACCTGCAAGAGGTTTTCTGTGTTCTCTCCTTCACTGATCTAGGAGTAGAAACGGTGATCAGTTTCCCCAGTTTCTGTGGAGGGAGCCTGAGAGAGCTCACCAGCTCAGGCCCCCACTTGTCCTATTGTTGGGCCTCTAGTCATTTGCATCCTGTGCTTTAAACTCAGTTCCTTCTACTTCCCAGCAAAACTAGGACATGGATTCTTAAAGTGTAACGATGCTCCCTTTATCATCCCGAGCTTTAGAACGTTGCTCCGGGTACTTTGAAATGAATGGTCTCTCTCGAAATCATGAAATTAAAGCACCAGTCATTAGAGCTGATACACCATGCCTTGCTCCATGTGCTTCCTTCTAATATTGCATTTGTGATGGACAGTTCCTTGCATGAATAATAGAATGGCCTTGAATGAATTCATGTCAGCTCTGCCTAGGGGAGAAGCGCAAGGTGAGCCGGATGACTCCGAGTGTGATCCTCTGGCTGTTGACATTACTTTTAAACTTTTCTTCTTTAGGCTGCAGCCCTGCGTATTAAATAAATGATAAACACGCTTTCTCTCACCGGCTGGCTCACTGTTTGAGCTACAAAGAATGCTTCCCAGGTAGCTGAGAGGTTAATACCACTGAATTATGTATTTATTCTGCGTAGTTTAGGTATGCCTATTATCTGTCTCTCTCTCTCCTCTGATTGCTTTTTTTCAAAGGCATCTGACTCCAGACAGAAAATTAGATCATCGACAGCAAGGCTGGATTACAAAGATGGACTCTGTCTTTGGTGGAAGAAAACAAACAAAAGTTGGTAAAAAATTTTTTTCTTTATTGGATTAGGGTTAGTCTGTTCTATTAAAAGAACGGTTGGGCCAAAACAGCTGCTTGTAAAATGAATAAAGGGAAGAGGTCCGTAGCAGTATATCACAGAAGGCACTCCCAACCTGCAGGTCTCTTGAAACCTGTGCTGGATACAGGAAAGTGGCTGCTTCTAGCTTCTGTGTCTTTCCTTTTCACATAGAAAGAGAGAGACAGAGACAGAGAGAGATGGGGAGAGAGAGAGTCAGAGAGAGACAGAGAGATCACTGTGGAAGACAATTTGTGAGAGTCAGTTCTCTTGTCCCACATGTGCTCCCTGGCTCTAATGCAGCTCTGCAGGCTTGGTGGTATACACCTTTATCCAACAAGCCATCTTTGCCAGCTTCCTATCCCTTCTTCCTACCACACACATGACACTATTGACATTCAGATGCAAGGGGGATGAGCTGAAGACAGACACTCCTGGTGTGGATGAAAACCTAATTGTGATGAAACTCCTGTGTTCAGAAACCCTAATTGTGCAGAGAAATGGAATTGCCAGCTATCTGCTAAGCCTCACTGTGCTTTGAGGAGTCTTCCAAGCACCCCATATTGCAATGGGAAAATCAACAGGCACATTTCTTCCCCCATTTTATCTTCTCTGTTTTCATCTTACAGTTACCCTCTTCTGTACCAGCTTCTTTGCCTCTTATAAACATTTTGGGTAGCCACCTCAAAAGTAAAGGAGGAACTTAATGGTTGTGCTCACACATCCTAAAAGCCAAGCTCTAATCACCAGGGAATGGGTTCTGTCTCAAAGCCTAACAAAGTGTGCGCCCTAAGGAGAATTCTGAACGAGATGATTTGAGTTTCTTAGCACTTATCTTCTCGGTCCTTTAGTCCACTTGTCTGACCTATAAAGAACACAAGAACTACATCCCAAGTATGTTGCCCAGACCACAGAGATCTGGTTTTCCACTCCTAGGCTGGATTGATTTAGGGACAGATATTCTGGATTGCTTGCATAAGTTGGTCTAGAAAGTAAATTGTGAGTGTTTCGCCTTATTATACTTTTATATTATCCTTAAACTGTCTCTATATATCAATAATTAATATTTTAAACATTAAAATGAGGAGATAAAAATCTTTGAAACATATTAAGCACATTGATATATACTTATTTTGTGGGGAAAAGGAGGAGCAGAATATTCACTCCATTGCCTGTGCCCCATCTTCCATAGACTCTCACCATCAAAGTAAACAATGTCTTAATTTATCAGTGGAGCTGCATAGCTTTCAGAAGATTAAGTCACTTATGGTAGACATGGAGTGGTCTGACCAGTCACCCATCACAGTGTCTGAGAGAGACATTGGTGGTGTTTCACCATGTTTGATTCTTAATCTCTCTAAGCACATAATAAAGTGTCCTACTTAGCCTCCTTTACATATAAACTAGTTCTAGGCAAGGGGCTCTCAGGAAACATTAAGTAAATTGAGTAATAGCAATGGAAATTCAAGTAGGTCGCCCCTCCTGTAAGAACAATAATGATAGAGGTGACATAGTTAGATGCAGGAATCCCCTTCACTTCTTTCCTCTGTATAAACTCTTTCCCCCTTTAAAAATCATTAATTCCTCAGGGACAACAACAATCTCTGAGATGATCTAGGCTCAAGACATCTGAGAGGTAGAACTGGAGAGTGGCTCAGCAGTTAATAGCATTGGTTGCTCTTTCAGAGGACCTAGGTCCAGTAACCAGAACCCACGTGGTGGCTCACAGTTATCTGTAAGCCCAGAGAATCTGATGCCCTCTTCTGACCCCTGCTGCCCTCACTCATGTATGCACTTGGTGCACAGACATGTGCAGGTGCACAGATACACCCATGCACATAAGTAAGTTAATAAAAAGTAGAAGAAAGAGGAGACAAAGAAGAATAAGGAGCAGGAGGAGGAAGAAAGAGGAGGAGAAAGAGGAGGAGGAGGAGGAGGGGGAAAAGGAAAGAAGAAGAAATAGTAGTAGTAGTAGTTGTTGTTGTTTGGAGCTCAAGGAATCATGTAGCAAAAGGGCAGATATTTGACAAGAAAGGGTCTTCTGAACTTGCTGTGACTAACGATTGCACTCATGACTCTGCAATTCACTGTGGCTCTCTGCACAAGACCCACACAAGACTGGGCCCTTCAAGTTTTTGTCATGGATGGGGAGGGTGAAAAGAGCACAGGAAGCCCTGCTCTTCCCTGGAGGACTATTAACAACAGTTGGTGGAGGTTAGGGTTTTTTGTTGTTGTTGTTGTTGTTGTTGTTGTTGTGGTTTGTTTGTTCGTTCGTTTTGTTATCTTTGTTTTGTCGGTGTGTAGCAACAGATATTTTGCTCATGTTCCAATAAATAACCTTCTAGCCACACTCAGGCAAGAAGCTAATCTGACTCAGTACATCGCATATGGGAGGGAGGGAGAGAGGGAGAGAGGGAGGGAGGGAGAGAGAGAGGGAGGGAGGGAGGGAGGGAGGGAGGGAGGGAGGGAGAGAGAGAGAGATATCAAATTAGGAAGGAAACTTGTTAAGAAAGATTCCAGCAGGAGGAGGACGTGGAGGATTGAAATTCATTATAAAAATTTATGGAATTGTCAAGTAATAAAAAGATTAATTAAATAACCAAAGACACTATTAATAGTTCTTCACACTAATCTATTAATTTCTTCTTAAAAAATGGCTCTACTGTCTATCTATGTTTCTCAAAATTATGTGCAAATACTACTCCTATGCTGTGACTTCATGCTGGAAAATACAGCCATAAATTCCAAACTAGTCAAGGCAACTGACTTCTCTTTCACATGAAAGACTGTGCAGTCAACAGAGAGGTGAATTTGTGGGTCGAATCTGGGCAGTAACCGTTGTAGGGAGCTGTTTTCCCATCTGTCCTAATGGTCCAATGTCTCTCTAAAGCTGATTTTGCCAATGTTGAAATCAAGACTTAGTTTAAGAAACCTGGTTCACGATCTAGGATCTTGAGGAGAGGGGAGCTGAAGTCGAAAAGAAAGATTGGCTCACAGCTAAGCTCACAGAACTTCTGTAGTAGCCTGTGACGGGAGGATGAGTGATTACTGAATGACTACAGGAGCAACTCAGTGAATGCACGTGCAGGAGTGGAGTGGGCCCTGGAAGACACATACATGATCTGACTGTATGTCCTTCCTCCAGCTGCTACTGGTGTGAATATGGTAGCTGCAGTCACCACCACTGTGACAATTTCAAGTCCCTGGCAGACCTGCCACCTTCCACAGCACAGGCCACACTCTCACTTAAGGCAACAGAGTGCAAAGTAATCAGCAACTATTGGAAGACTCCTGATTGGCGGCATAGTGTACTAATGCTTTCTTCAATTAGTTTCCTCCAGAGTTAATCCCATTTACTTTTCCTGTTTGGGCAACCAGCTGTTTGAAGTTGCTGGGCAACCCAGAGTTGAAAGGGAGGGGAGAGCTTACAAAAAAAAAATAGAGACCCAATAGCTGGAACCAAGATAGAGATAAAAGAAGAAGAAGAAGAAGAAGAAGAAGAAGAAGAAGAAGAAGAAGAAGAAGAAGAAGAAGAAGAAGAAGAAGAAGAAGAAGAAGAAGAAGAAGAAGAAGAAGAAGAAGAAGAAGCATGTCGGGTGATTTATTTTTAGGGTACCAACAGATCTTGCCAAAATAGAGATGAAAAAAGGTGAACTAAATTCAAATCCAAGCATTTATTTTTCAGGATTTTTATTCTCTGAGTAATGTAATAATTTTTTTTGAAACAGCGTGATAACAAAGAACTAGGGGATTAGATGTTCAGTGAAAGGGAAAACATGTTCTGTCTTCAGGAAAGCAAGAGCATTTGAGAAAAGCCAGCTTTCCTCTGGGGCTACTGCTGCTTCTAGAGACATGAATTGAGAACGGAGTATGTTCAGTACTGCAGAAACTTCAGAAGCCTAAAGCTTCAAGGGTAGAGAGCCTAACAAGAACAGCAGGACAATAAAAGTCTGGGTGTTTTAAACTGCCACTGAAGGTAGGGAAAATGAGAGAAGATCTCACATACCCCATGCATCCTGGATTCTGCCTTCCTTGTTGGTCCTGGGGGGCAGCCCCGTGGTTTTGAGAAGCACATTGCGATGCCTTCATCCTAGGAAAGCTGATGTTATTGCCTGGGAAAGGCGGGCTTCTATCAGGTGTGTTAACTACCTGGAAAAAGAAAAGACAGTTTTGTGCTCTTTAAGTAAAAATTCACTAGGTGATCCCGAGGAGGAAACATCTCGTGAGAGCCTCTGGCTACAAGCTGCCCATTTGACAGAGGGAAAAAAATTATTTTCATCTGAGAAACACAAGGGTGCATTCATCTCGCGAGTAAAAGCCAAATGCGTAACAGAAATCACAGAAATTGCTACAAAGCTTTCAAGTAGAGCCTGGATGCCTGAGTCCACTAGGGTCATCTGTGTTGCCCATGGAATGCCAAGTAGTAACCCAGATCTGAAAACAATACAACATTCACAACATTCCTTTTCATAAAAAGAAAATGAGAATGTCTCATTTAACTTTCAGTCTTAGGTGCATAAGGGGCAATGACTTCTACCCAGTCTATGGGAACTTAACTGGAAGAAGAGAAACACTGAGAAACGAGGAGGTGAAGAATCACCCTTATGTATAGATAGGATGACAGTATTAAACATAAATAAAAGTATTTCTTTTCATTAAATAATAACAGATTTTTTTTTTCATTTCGTAACACTTTATTTAAGGAGGAACCTATGTCTGCACTGCTATGGAAACAATGACAAGACCAAGGGAAATACGTCAGGGATCATGTAGACAGTGATATACATTGTCCAACATATAATCAATGTATAACAGTCAAGGAAAGTCTTGTCCTTATTAAGTCAACATTTTTGCATACATCGCCTTCACTTTATCTTTCTGTGCCTTTATCATTTGTTTGACTTTAAGCAATTCTGCCTGGATAGCCTTATCTCCTGGGGCTATCTCCTGCGCCTTCGTAAGATCAGTCAATGCTTGATCATATTCTTTTCATCCTTGCCATCCTTGTGCTTTTCGGTATAGTGCTTTCATATTTTAAGGGTCCATTTCAAGAGCCTCCAAGCAACTGACAATTGCCCCCTGCCAATTTGACATCTTCGATTTACAAGCACCAATATTTAGCACACAACTTAAGGCTATAGGTTGCAGCCTGGATATATCTGCTTTTCTCAATAATGACCTTTGAACTATCCACGTACCTTAAAACCTTCGCATATTTTTTAATAGCCATCTCCCAGTTCTGAGACTTGAAAAAAGTATTTCCAATGTTTTGTAAGTCTTCAGATATTAATAAAATTTTATCTACATCTTTTAGATCTCTATCTGCATCCTCGGGGAAATCTGGATGACTGTCACCAGAGCCATCTTTGGGGAATATGCCCCAGTCACCCCTTCTTTCAGTTCTCCACATCCTGCAATAACACAGTTCTGCAGGTTTTCCACATTCACTTCTATGTTCTCAAGCATCCTTGCCACACCTAGTCCTCTTATTACTTGACCAAATACCACATGTTTCCCATCCAAATGAGGAGTTGGCACTGTTGTGATAAAGAACTGAGAGCCATTTGTATTGGGGCCTGCATCTGCCATGCTCAGCAAACGCTCCCGGTCATGCTTATAATGAAAACTCTCATCTTCAATTTTTTCATCATAATTACTTTCTCCTCCTGTCCCATTCTGATTTGAGAAGTCTCCACCCTGAATCATAAATTTCTTAATAATTCGGTGAAAAGGACATCCTTTAAAATGGAGAGCTATCCCAGTTGTGGATCTAGTGCCTTTTTCTCCTGTATACAATGCACAAAAATATTCTGCAGTTTTGGGAATGATATCTGTAAACAATTCTAAAACAATTTGTTCAACTCGCTCCCTGCCGATGTCCACATCAAAGAAGACTCATGGGTTCTTGGAATTGGAGGGCTTGGTTGCTGGGGATGGGTGGGACATCTTCACTGCCAGCACTGGAAAGCGTGACACTGAGTGAGAAAGACCGGAACTCTACCGCACCTCTATGTTATAAGCTGGTGACCAAATAACAGATATTTTAATGACCAACTATATAAATTTAAATCCTTTGTATTTATATGGCTAGCAAAGGTGCATTTAGTTAATATGCTTTAGCATGTAAATCAAACATACACACACATCTATATTCATTTGTGTATTTTCAGATATAGAGTAAATACACTTTTAAACAGTTAGTGTCATATAACTTACTTGAACAACTCAGAAATTGAATACTATAGTAAACATGACCATGGCTTTACAGTTTCATACTTTGTTTTGTTCATCTTATCATACCATATGGCTGATGTGTCTGTCCAAATGCAGGGTATACATTTGGTTTAGTAAATGTGACATTTAGTGATGTCTCTTCAGGCTCTCCCAGGTCTCCAGTGACTTCAGTTCTGCAGGAAAAAAGGACCATGTCATGAGTCTCATTTTATTCAGTAACAGATGACAGAGAAATGAAAAGAAAACCATGTATCTAAGATGGAAACTGGAGGACCACAACTTTGCAATTATATAACTGGAATTTCTGAGAATCCTGGAACTGAAGGGTCTCCTAGTGTACGGAAGACCGTAGAAGACATGCTTGCTACCTTGGTGTTCAGATAATAACTGTAGCCTCATCTTTTCACACTCATGCTCTCTCAACTTCTTCTCTAAACACAAAGGAAGTCCACACTGGACTCACCATACCCACAGCTTCATGGGTAGGACTGACTGAAGCCTTCCCCAAGCCCTGCCTGCTTCCTCCTCTCATTCCCAAATCAGAGAATGAAGATCTTCATGTTCTAGGGATGCCACCTTTGTTATAAGTAGTTCACAGTTTGGTCTAACTAGATACAGTCCTCTGCTGTTTATTAGTGGGTGGTTTTCAATCGACTATCTTCCAGTATCTGTACATTGTGTATTATTACCACTATTGTTGTCATTATTAATAGTTGATGGCATCTCAATGTTCTGATGGGCCTCTTGTGATCATTCTTATCTAAGCCATAATATAAAAATCTTACAATATATTTCCTCTGTTTTTTTTTCTTTCTGGATTAGCACAAAATAGTCATAGCAAAGTTTTGAGTTTTGGACTTTGGTTTTCTGTAAAATCAAGGCAACCTGCTGAACTGTTTGTAAAGGCATTTTAAGTACACTCAAACGTCCAAGAGAATATCTACTCTTGGCTTCTCAGAAGATATTTTTTTACTCAGATGTAGGAGAAACACATTAAAATAGGCGGTGCCACTTTTTACAAAGAGAGAAATACAAATGGGACTGAGAACTGTTCCAGTCTTTAAACTTCTGACTGAGTGTTGAACACTGGTTGAAAGGCTGTTCCATTCAGAGAAGCATGGCAGAAACTAATACAATATTTAAAAAGTATAGTGCCTTCCTCTTTCAGAGTGTACAGTGGGGTACAGGGGGGAAAGAAAAGCTGGAACTACATGTCTGATTACTTGCCTACTGACATGTAAAATCACTTTGAACATATGTTATGATTACTCATAAAACAAAAGCCTAATTTACCTGGCAGTTGTTGAGCAAAGGTTAAAAAAATTCGAATATTTTTTTCTTTTAAGCAACTTTTGGCAGTATTTTCTTTTTAAAAAACAGATGAATTTTTAAAGCAATGATTGCATTTAGAATCTCCAGGAAGTCTTATTAGCCCTGAGTTTGATGAGTTGGATCTTGAGATCCAGACTGTGAGCTCACCTGGTGCACACACTGCAGAACCTACCCAGGGTTCCCCAGAGGGACAACACAGACAGCACAACATGTAGACAGACAGACAGACAGACAGACAGACAGACAGACATACAGGGCTTACAAGATCCAAGTAGTGAACCCCAGTTCATATCCACGGTGCCTGAAAGCCTAGCCTAGTTCTTCTGGACAGGTGAGCAATGACTTGGGTAGTAAACATAGTCCTTAGTTTTAATGGCCTTTTCACAGAACCTGTTTCCTGAG
The DNA here is from genome assembly GCF_963924665.1 of Micromys minutus. Taxonomy (NCBI): domain Eukaryota; kingdom Metazoa; phylum Chordata; class Mammalia; order Rodentia; family Muridae; genus Micromys; species Micromys minutus. The sequence goes on from NC_137952.1 coordinate 31,376,892, forward strand.
TGAGCAGGAACACCAATTCAAATATTTGCTATTCATTTCCTGTCACCGGCCAGTCTTTGTTTCCTTTCCCTCAGTTGTGTTCATCTGTCCCTGTAGCCTGTCTCCTGAGAGCTCTTGATGAGATTTTTTTTTCTCTTTATCAAGAAATTGATTTTCTTTCGTTTTTTTTTTTTTTTTTTTTTTTTTTTTTTTTTTTTTTTTTTTTTTTTTCTGAAATTACTAAATTGAGTCTCATAGTAGAACGACTCAATTCTTGGGGAAAAATTTTATCTAAGTTCAGAGTGTGGTAGTCATATGATCAAAATAAGTGCTGAAGGTTGGGAGCAGAGCCGAGTAGATGCCTTGTAGGCCACTTGGGTTTTTATCCTGCTGCTGAAGCCATGCTTCTCCAGGTATCATTTGTTGACACTGGACTTGATTGTCACACATTTCAACTCTAGGAGGCATCACATGCCCATGTAACTTTTTGCTGTAATTTCTTGGTCCTACATCTTCACTGGGTAGGACTTGCTTGCTCATGTTCTGTAAGCATTCCAGCAACTTCTTCCTAAACTGTCTATCCTTACGAGCATGCACCTTGGTATTTAAAATCAGATTGGTTGAGTTTCTACTCTTTACTGGTGATGGGTAGGTAGCATTGGCCTTAACTTGAGTTTAACAGCAACTGGGTTCTTGGGTTTGAGGCCGATGCTGCTGGGCATCCTTCTTTATCTTTTCATAGAAGATGCTCCAAGCAGTCTCATGGTATGATACAGTGCTTCTATGGGACCTTCACAAGGAATCATGCACACATTTACTGTCTACCTTGACATCTGATTAATGCTCACCAGCTATGCTGATGATAGCAATGGGTAATAGGAAACTCATCCTTGTCTTTGGTCTAGTCTGTCTACAACTGGTTCAGTGCAGCAATATGTGGAATTACTATACATGATTATGGAAGGAACACCCAATTTTCTGTAATTAAACTGTCTAATATTTTCAATTCACTGGATTTTGCCGGGTGAGCATTCCACCACTTCTGTGTTTGTGAAGAAACAGACTCCATTAAGTCTTTTCCAACATGCCTGTTGTTGGTCTTAAAAGTCTCCCCTTCCCCCTCTTTCCCCCCCCCTCTCCCTCTGTGTGTGTGTATGTGTGTGTGGGTCTGTCTGTCTGTCTTTTTATTGGTCCTTCTTTCTTTTTGCAAATTGCTTTTGGTGTTACTAGTATTTATTCCGAGACGTCAGTAGAGCTGTCTGTCAGACCAGATGCATGCAGAGGCTGGCCTGGGGTGGAAGACACTGTGTTGTTCAAATTCCAACAGTCTTAAGAAATGCCTAAAAAGAAATGTCAGAACTGTACTCTGAAAGTACTTTTCAGAGCTATGTCCTCAAGAAGTTAATGGCTACAGCCTTCTGAAGAGAGTGTGAAAGACTGTGGGAATCCCCACCCCCACCCCAACCCCCACACTGTGAGACTGCTAGTTACTTCTTAAAAAAACAAAATCCTCTCAAAACCAAGACATAAAATTTCAGATTATAAAAAGAGTGTGTCTGTATTCCTCTCTCTGGCTTTCTCCTGGGGTAGAAAAGAGAAAAGGACAGCTATTATAAATAATGAAATGATTCTTGCATTAAAAAAAGAAGAAGAAAAGAAAGCCCCGGGCACCCTTGGCAGAATGCCCCCGGGTCTTTTCCTGCAGGACTCCCCCTCTGCACTTTGAGAAACCTTCCTTCTCTCAGCCTCTAGCTGAAAGGCTGCACAGAAGGTCGAATGTGGATGCAGAACTCATTTTTATTCCTTTCTTCCCGGTTACTCTGAACAACTGAGCGAGACAGAGATGGGAGGTAGTAGGCTCAGTATCTCTGTGTTAGAGAATGATCAGCTCTTACTCTCTGGGCAGTGTGGACTGAAACCCAACCCTTTAATTCTCTTGTGCAATATTTCATTCATCTTTGTCGCCTTTGAAAGCGGCCATTAAGACTCTTTCAGCCTTAGCTTAGCTCTAGGCTGCTAGGAAAGCCAGGAGAGTGGAAAGGGCAAGGGATTGACAAGAACAGCCCTGGCTACCAGATCCCAGCCACTCACTTGCAGAAAGGCCTGTTCTAAGAAGTCTGTCAGTTGTAATGAGGGTAAAGATAAGTACGGATTTCTTTTAGAGTCAAGGTGTTTTGTTCTTTAAGTCTTTAAAATTTTTACATGCTGAATAGATGAAGTGATGGTAGGTATTTCTTTAGGGGTCATGGGACTGTTTAGATGGATTTTCTGATCCTGATTTAACTTTGGTACTTGGTATCAGTCTAGACAATTATCCATTTCATTCAGATTTTCCAGTTTTGTTGAGTATAGCCTCTTGGAGTAGGATCTGATGATTTTTTTGAATTTTCTCAGTTTCTGTTATTATGTCTCCTTTTTCATTTCTGATTTTGTTAATTTGAATACTGTCTCTGCGCCTTCTGGTTTAGTCTGGCTAAATTACCTATCTTGTTGATTTTCTCCAAGAATCAGCTCCTGGTTTTGTTGAATCTTTGTATAGTTCTTTTTATTTCTTCTTTGTTCTTTGTTGATTTTAACCCTGAATTTGATTATTTTCTGCCATCTACTCCTCTTGCATGCATTTGCTTCTTTTTGTTATAAAGCTTTTATGTGTTCTATCAGGCTTATAGTGTATGCTCTCTCCAGAATCTTTTTACAGGAACTCAGAGCTGTGAGTTTTCGTCTTAGCACTGCTTTCATTGTATCCCATAATTTTGGGCGTATTGTGCCTTCTTTTTCATTAAATTCTAAAGAGTCTATAATGTCTTTCTTTATATCTTCCTTGGCCAAGTTATCACTGAGTAGAGCATTGTTCAGCTTCCATGAGTATGTGGGCTTTCTCTTGTTTTTGTTGCTATTGAAGACCAGCCTTAGTCCATGGTAATCTGATAGGATGCATGAAATTATTTCAATCTTCTTGTATCTGTTGAGGTCTGTTTTGTGACCAATTATATGGTCAAGTTTGGAGAAGGTACCATGAGGTGCTGAGAAGAGGGTATATTCTTTTGTTTTAGGATGAAATGTTCTATAGATGTCTGTTAAATCCATATGGTTCATAACTTCTGTTAGTTTCACTGTGTCTCTGTTCAGTTTCTGCTTCCATGATCTGTCGGTTGGTAAGTGGGGTGTTGAAGTCTCACATTATTATTGCATGAGGTGCAATGTGTGCTTTGGGCTTTAGTAAGGTTTCTTTTATGAATGTAGGTGCCCTTGCATTTAGATTATAGATTTTTTTAGAATTGAGAGTTCATCTTGGTGGTTTTTTTTTTTTTCTTTGAAAAGTACAAAGTGTCCTTCCTTATCTTTCTTGATAACTTTTGGTTGAAAGTCGTCAGGTGCAAATCCATCAGAGGTAAAACTCAATTTTATGTCTCTTGAGTCCTGTCCTAAATTTACTGCCATTTAGGTCTAAATCAAATCCTAAAGGCTTTTTTTTTCCCCTCCCTTTACACCCTCCCACCTTTCCTCCCATTTGGAATCACCCACTTTTGGACTCTCATTAGGAAACAACAGATTTCTGTGGAATAATAATTAAATGAAATATTATATAATAAGATAAAAAATACATCAGGATAGGGAGAAAGAAACAAACAAACAAACAAACAAAAGAGCTCAAGAGAAGGCTCAAGAAACAGACCCACTAATTCACATCTTCCGGAAAGCCTAATATATACCCAAAGGACCTACAGAGTAGAAGAAAGAAGAAAAATGTGTATGGAAAATAAAATAAGACATTTTTTAAAGAAAGACAGAAAGCGGGGAATGCTGTAACCCACATACTGTGAAAGGAAGCTCTAAAGAAGCAGTTGAGTTCGTCTTCTGCTGGCCATCCATTGCAGGACATGCAGCTTACCCTTAAAAGAGTAGTCTGTTTCCCCAGGAATGCTCCCTTGGAGCAGACTAAATTTTCATTTACAAATGATTATCAGTTGCAGATTGCTTCTGGGCTTGGAAGGGGGCATGTGTCCCCTTCTTTCACACATAGGATTCCATCTGGTACAGTTATGGACAAGCTCGGTGCATGCGGCCTCAGGCTCTCAGGAGTTCATGTGTGCATCAGACCTGTTGGTTTAGAGGACCTTGTTATCCTGGAGTCCCTTCTGTACCCTGGCTCTTCTACTCCTTCTGTCTCCTCTTCTGCAGGTTCACTGGAACCCTGAGAAGAGAGATTTGATGAGCACATCCCATTTAGGGCTGAGTGTCCCACGGTCTTTAGACCTCTGCATAGTGTCTAGTGTTGAGTCGCGGTATTTGTTCCTTCCTGCTGCAGGAGAAAGCTTTTCTGATGGTGACTGAGCAAGGCACTGATCTATGAGAATAACAGACTGTCATTAGGAATCATTTTTGTTGCTACTTTCTTTTTTTTAAAAAAGCACCATTTGGTTTTGCCCTAGGTTTCTGGGCTATCTGGTTACATATTCTTTACTATCTCAGCACTGTGGGGTATGAGTTCTAGATTGTGAAGTGAGCCTTAGGTCAGTTCAGGTATTGACTGTTTGCTCCCAGACACTCTGTGGCACCATTCCACTAGCATAACTTGTAGGCAGGGCGTCGTTTTAGGTAAAATGTTTTGTGTCTGGGTTGGTGTTTGTGTTTTGCCTTTGGCAGTGTACAGAGTATTTTTCTGTACCAAAGAAAATAGAACATAAGGAACATAAGGGGGAAGGCTCTAAGAAGGCACCAGTCAACGTTTCCAAGTTCAATGACTTGTGTATGTGTTTTTCTAAGCAACAGGGCCTTGCAGTCAGTTTGTGGAGAGTGAGCTGTAGTTTGGCAACAGCCTGGGTGTTTTGAAGGTTCCCTGTGAGACCCCTTTGGCCAACAACTCAATTATGTATACCCTAATTCCACTACTGGAAGCTTCATTTTGTTTCAGGGGATGGCCAACTTGGTCTCCATCTTCAAGTTATTTGGTGATTTTATTTAGATCACCTTCATATATGTCTATATTTTAGGAAGCTTCTACTGTGCTCCGTTTTCAATCTACCCCACAATTAACCCTTAGTTTTAGCTGTCTCTTTCCTCATTTCACCCCTACTTCTCTCTCTTCTCCCTTTCTACTTCATCCTCCTGTTCCAGTCTCCACCCCTCCCATCCACTCTTATCTATTCTATTTCTCTTCCTCCTTGGGTTATCTATTTGTCCCCCCTTTTCCACCTTGCAGTCTCTTTATGCCTAACCTTTATGGTTTTACAGGCTGTACCTTGGTTGACTTAACAGCTTAAAATCCACCTTTATGTGAATAGATACCATGTTTGTCTTTCTGTGTATGAGATAACTCACCCTGGATAATTTTTTTTTTCCTTACGTCTATTTACCTAGGCATTTCTTGATTTCATTTTGTAAAATCACTGAGTAATACTCCATTGTGTAAATGGACCTTATTTCCTTTGTCCTTTCATTTGTTGAGGACATCAAAGTTGTTTCCAATTTCTGGCTACTCTGAAAAGACCAGTGATGACCAAAGTGTCTCTGTTGTAGGAGGAAGCATCTTTTGGATAAATGCCAAAGATGGGTGTAGTGGGATCTTGGGCTAGACTGAGTCCCATTTTCCTGAGGAGCCACCCCACTGATGTCCATAAATCTGTAGGAATTTGCACTTCCACAAGCAATGGAGGAGTGTTCCTCTTCACATTCTCGCCACCATGGGCTGTCACTTGTTTTATTGATCTTAGTCATTCTGACAGGTGTAAGATGGAATCTCAATGTAGTTTTGATTTGCATTTCCCTGATGGCTAAGGATGTTGAACATTTCTTTAAGTGTTTCTCGGCCATTTAGGTTCCCTCTCGAGGATTCTCTTTAGGCTTGTACCCTGTTTTTGAACTTGTATTATTTGTTTGCTTGGTATTTGGTTCTTTATATGATCTTTATCAGATGTTAGGTTGATAGAGTTCATTGTCTTCAGTGGGCTGCCTCTTTGTTCTTGCCATGCAGAAGCTTCCCCATTTCACGAGACACACTCATTAATTGTTGATCTTAGTGCCTGTAATAACAGCACTCTTTTGAAATCTTTCTGTGCCAATGAGTTCAAGGCTATCTCCCCTTCCCTTCTGTCTGTTTTAGTGTACCTGGTTTCACGATTGAGGTCTTTGATCCATTTGAAATTGAGTTTTGTGCAGGTGTTAAGGATCTATTTGGATTCCTTTAAGTTTGAACAGCATCATTTGTTGAAGGTGCTATAATTTTTTTTTCATCAAAGAACTTATATCTATCATTTGTGTGGATTTATGTCTGGGTCTTTAATTCCATTCAATTGATTAATGTGCCTGTTATGGCAACACCATGTTGGTTTTCTTACTATAGCCTTGTAGCACAACCTGAAGTCAGGGATGGTAATCCAGAAGTTTTGAAATTTTCTTTACTTTTATGTTTTAATGTGCATTTTAACTTATGTATGCAGGTATTTAATCTATATGTCATATGTGTGCCTGCTATATGAGGCTTCCAAAACCCATGTGGGTATGGGAATTGAACCAGGGTCACTGGTAAGAACAGCAATGACCCAACCCCTGAGCTATCTCTCCAGCCCAATCAGCAGGTTTATTATTCTTCAGCTATTTCAGTTTATTGTTGTTCTACCTAGCGTGTATGTATGTGTGTGTATGTGTGTGTATGTGTGTGTGTGTATGTGTGTGTATGTGTGTGTGTGTATGTGTGTATATGTGTGTATGTGTATATATGTATGTGTGTGTCTGTGTATGTGTGTTTATGTGTGTGTATGTGTGTGTATGTATGTGTATGCACATGCACCCTGTATGTATGTATGTATGTATCTATGTATCTATGTATGTATGTTTTTTGTTTGTTTAATTCTGTCTCCTGAATGTAGCAAAGGCATTTCTCTCAGGATTTTTGGCACTCATATCTGTTTCATTGTTAGCTGAAAGATTCACCAATCAAAGTCCTCTTTGCACAGGAAAGCCAGTGCTCTCCTACTGGTTCAAATGAGTCAGAATTTAGTCATGCTTTCTCTAGGGCAAATCTGTTGAATCATCCAGATGTCAATTTTCTGATTTAATCAACCGTTTTTGCTAATCTGTTAGAGGTGAAAGTCACACATCTGCTTTTCAGTTTAATTAAAAACTCAGGCTTCTGATCCAACCTCCCCCCTGCATCTGTCCACCTACCCATCCTTCCTTCCTGGATTGTTTCTCGGAAGTGTGGTGAAGGACACCACAGCAGCTACGGGCACTGCAGAGCTGCACATGTGCTCGTGCGGCAGGGACCATGACTTCAGTAAGGCATGGCAACGGTTAGAAATAACATGACTGTGCTATTACCCGCTTTGAATCCATGTTTGCTTTATTCCGGCCTAGCACATGGAAAATGAAAGCCAAAAACCCATGGCTATGAATGCAACAGATCCCGTCCAGAGGACCGCCCTGCCTTTTGCATTTTAGTGTTCATTGGCACCTGTGTGGGCGAGTCAGAAATATGAAACAAAAGGGATACCACCTGGAAAACAATTTCTGTGCAGGAACATATTTTAGACTGGTGTGAAGGTGAAAACAAAAAGCAAGTCTATTGTTTTAACAGGGATTTCTTCGGAGATGTACACTGTAACCCAGGGAATGTGCTCAGGTATGAGCTGTGCGGTGGAAAAACACACTTTCCTCTGAGGACGTGCTTGCTCTGCCATAAATACCCACACAATTCAGGAGTGTTTTCCATATGAATATGTTTTAACACCTGCATCCCTTTAAGGCTCCTGTTCAGACAGCAGAATTGGCAGGCACATGGCCGGGTGGGAAAGGAGAGAGGCAAGTGGATTTCGGAAAGTCATCTTTACATTTTTTGTCTATGAAAAGAAAATGGCTGCAATTATAATGCGGCCCTTCCATCCTTCCCCCAAAATGAGCCCATTTTGAGAGTTCCTTTCCATTTTTAAAGTGAATCACCAGAGAGGAGGTATTTTGTACTTTGGTTTTTGCTTTCTGCTGGTTTTCAAGGGCACACACAAATCAGCGACTTCCTGTTGCCAGCCAGTTTGCTGAATAGATCACCACTGGTGACAGACAGGAGAATGCCAAGTCAGCTGCTCTCAAAAGAACAAATAATATATTTAAAATTATATGTTTATGTTGGAAATATTTAGACTCTAAAGGTACAAGATGTACCTGTCACTTCCCGATTGTTTTACAGAGCAGACACTTCCATTCCAGCCACCTCTTTTTCTTCACTTTTATTTCCTGCATATGAATCTGGAAGCTTTCTTTTATTCCACTGTCCTCTGGTGAATAAGACAGATCTAATCAATTATTGCCATTTTTCATATGATATATTACTTTGCCCCCTCTCAGTGTGGCCTGTGACATCCAATTTATGTCTACCAAACATATTTCTAAAGGGATCAAAGTATAGTTATAAAATGTCACCCTGTTTTGGATAAAATGGTAACGTCTCAAAGATTTCATCTATTTTAGTCATGAAACACTGAATCCACCTCTACTTTATTTGAGACATTGCCCTGGGTGCCGAGGGCTCAATGGTGATTTGTTGGTCACCTCCTCTCAGGCAGCGGTGGGCAGTTTTGAACAAGTGGAGGTATGTGAGCATCCATTGTGAAGAGTGTTTGGCAGGTGAGACATTGGTGAGACAGGGCGCTAAGGCTGTGAGCAAAGTCTCCTTTCCGTGGAAATAAGTTTGCAATAAATGCAAGAATTTTGGTGGATGAGATGAAGACAGTTCCATGTTAAGAGGGAACCTGGCAGGGATTGGAAGTATAAGAGGCTTCCAGCTTCTAGAAAAGGAGGTGTCTTAAGGGGCTGCAGCCCAAGTTAGTGAATGCATCTAGGATGAGTTTACTGAGTTTCAAGGTGCTAAGCATTGTCAAGGTGTGTTGGCGGGTGTGATGAGACCTTTGTCTTTTCCGTTGAAATTTAGTGTTCTGTATGGGTGAAGCAACGTGATCTGATTTATAGTCTAACGGAATCGCTTTTAAAGTGGAGCTGTTAACAAGAACAGCAGTGTTGGGAGCCATGAGAAGTGGGAAATGAGCCAAGCCTTCCAGGGGGTGGGAACACGGGGAGGAGCCTTCAGATCCCAGCCAGCTTCTAGCCTCCTGAGTCCTCTTGTGTGTCTTCCTGAAAGCTATTTATGACTTTTAAAGCTTAGTTTAATGTATAAGGAGGGGAAAGGTTTTGGGTTTTTTTTTGGGTTTTTTTTTTTTTTTAATTTTTCCTTCTCACTGGGAATGTATACTGTTATCTAAATATCAACAAAGGGGAAGAAGTTAAAAATACCAGAAGCATTTAGGACAGCTTGCAGCGTGAGCCTACCTGCCGGAAAGAACTGTTTGATACAAAGTTAGAAGAGGTTCTGAAGTTCCCACTGGTGCCACTATAGAACTGAAGTGAAGCCACCGGGGCGTAACATCCATCCTGAACCCCTCCCAGGGGCTGCATTGCTCCGGGCACAGAGGCTGGCGATGGTGGAGGGTGGCTCTATCTGCTTTGCCTGCTTTCAGCAGGCTGAAGCTCTGGTAAGAGTTCAGGGATGGTTGCAGTGTTCAGTCTGGGCTTTTACCCCCAGCGCAGGGTTTTCTTCCTGCTCTCATCCCTGGCCGATGGTCTGGGCTCTACTCTGCACCTTTCTGTCTTTCCTTCTCTTCCTCCTTGTGAAGAGAATGATGGGGGCAACATGAACATCAGCTCATGTTGATTTCTGTGTTGCAGACACTGTGCTGTGTTCCTGTAAAATCTCGGTTGAACCTCGGAATGGCAGCAGCGGTGTCCAGAGTTATCATTTCTAGCTTTAGCTTCAAATTGGCCAGTCAGCCCATGGCAGGCTCAAAGCTGTGTTGGGTCAGCAGAAAAGGTTACAGAGACAAAGAAGGACCAAAAGTAATGGGGAAGATGGTAGAGATGGAGGCTGGGGTGCCAGGTGAGCTCGGGAATCAGGCTTGCTGCCATGACACTTAGCAAAGTGTCTCTGGTTCTTATAGAACATGCAGGCTGGACACATGGTGGTTCTACCCAATTATTCCATGTGTCCCGCTTCCCCATGTGGGGTGACTTCAAATAACCAGATTGCAATATAGCTCCTCATGCAGCTTGGAAGAACTTCAATTATTTGCCAGCTTCTAGCCTACTTAATAAGCCAAATCTCCCTCCCAGCACATAACATTTGAAGATTGTTTTTACTCAAACTAAAGCACCAGTGTTTTCACTCAGCATATTTTTGGATCCCTTTGGGGTATTTACCTTTGGCAAGAGGGAGTAAGTCTATCTGCTCTGGCCAGTAAACAGTAGTTGGTCCAATCAGGACTCTAGGGAGGCTTTCAGCTGCACAAAAAAAAAAAAAAAAAAAAAAAAAAAGGAAAAATAAAATAAATAAATGTAGCACACATGGAATTCCTCCAAATTTGGATCTGATGAGGAAATAATTAATGAGCTTAACATAAATCAAAATATTTGTATTGTTGCAGATGACAAACTACCCAGGATGTGATATGTTAAATACATTTGAATAAACTGCATCCGTCACAGCTGTCCCTTGTGCAGTGACTGTCCACTAGAAGACAGCTAAGGATATTAAACCTGTAGATGCTGGATAGACAATTCCAGGCACATACGTGTACGGGCTACAAACAACTCGGACTGAGTATGGGGCTTCAGCGGTGCCACGTCCATCCCTTCTCGGTGAAGAAGCCCTTAGCAGGCCTGCAGAGGAGCCACCTTCCTCAACTCATGGCTGCAGATGTAACATGAGCAGATTAGCAAGTGTTTGTCCTTGATGTAGCTATTAAATGGGCGTTAGGGAGCCTTGGGAGACTTGGAAATTCTGATTAATCTGAGAAAACTTGGAGATTAATTGGATCAGCAGATCATGCAGCTCGGCTCTCTCTCGATCCAAACCCCAGCCGCTTGGTGGCTCATAGGCAGTGCTAGCCTGCTGCTAGCTCAGAGGTCGCCCCCTCAGCAAGCCATTCTGATGCCTGCTTTTCCAGTCTTTAGGGCATTTCATTCTGGCTGATTACTCTCTCGTAAAGTCTGTACTGCTAAGTGAACCGGGTGCACTTGAAAAATAAGGAGAAAGGGAAGCTGAGAGATTTCATTTTATTTTACTTGAGTACAGATAAGTATATTCAAGTTAAAACATTCATAGAGGGCTGGCACTGTGAGGCACAGGGCTGATTCCCAGGGCGGTGCAGGAGCGGGTGGTGACGTCTAGAAACGACAACAAAAACAGGAACAGCACCAGATCACCGAGGCCAGTTTCATGTACATGGATTCATATCCTACAGCTATTCCTCCTTCCCTTCCACAGCAAGGCGGTACTTTCGAAGCACAGGTAGGTTCTCCGTGGTGAATCTTTCCCTTTCCAGCTCCCATTCTGATACCTGTACATTTGGTTTGGGGTGAGAGACATTTTTCATCTTTTTTTTTTTTTTTTTTTTTTTTGGGAAAGGTCCTCAAAGTCTAGGATTAGATTAACATAGCTTCGTAGAGAATGTAGGTGCAAGCTCAGTCCATGGACGTGGAGAAACCAAGGCTCAGAGTGAATAATTAATTTGTTCCAATTTACACATTATTAAAACACACTAAGGAGGTGGTGGTTGACCTCTTTATAATTTGTGTTGCTTTTATTATCCCGTAATCCTGTGTTGCAATTTTAGGGTAATGCTGATTCAGAAAATAGCTTCTGTTACAGTATCTCCCCTATGTATAGAGCCTTTGTGTTCTTTGCTGGTTTTACATGACTAAAGCAGGCTTTGCTTTTAGATCATATTCTAAAAAAATGGAAAACTGGGAAAGAGAAGGCCATGTCCATTGTAGTAATGGCCCCTACCTACCTCTACTACATCCACATCTTAAACTATAGAAACTGTAAGCAAATTGTCTTCGTGTGAAAAGTGACAAGGCAACTGTGATTAAATTGGGATTTAGGAGATTAGGGGCTATGTGTATTCAGAAAGGCCCTTAAAAGACAAAAATGAAGAGAAAGAAGATGATCAAGAGCTGGCAAAGATGTGACTATGGGTCAATGTGGGGGTGCTACAGTGAGAAAGACTCAGCCTCTGCTAGCTGTGGAGATGGAAGGCAAGGACCATTAATGAAGGAATGGTGTCTGACCTCCAGACAGGGGAATAGTCAAAGGCATTGTGCCCAGAGCACATAGGAAGGAAAGTAGCCATTCTGATAGAGTAAGGAGTTAGAATGGAGACTTCCTAGACTTCCGACCTACTTCAAGTATTTGAGACACTTGTGCTATTTAGAACCACCAAATGCCTGGTAACTTGTCACCCACCTATAGAATGCTACAGCATAATGCGTTCCTGTTTACTAGAAGTGTTCTTGGTAAGGATGCATACAGCACCCACTCCAAAAATGAAGCTGGTCCTAGGTCTGAGCTATTTTATAACTGTACACCCCAGACTGTCTGTAAGCTTATTTACTCAGGGACACAGCTATCTATTTGATGCCATTATTGGAAAGCTATAGTTCTTCTTCAGAGAGAGGTTTACTCATTGTTTTAACCATAGTCCAAGGTGTAGCATTCTGTGAGCATACATTTCTGTTAAAATCGGATGGTTGTTTGTATTTATCTTTTACTTAAATATGGCATATCTAGATTATTCTACTCAGTCTAAAGGGACATATTTCTTCATAAAATTAACACACACACACACACACACACACACACACACACACACACACACACAAGCATAAAGCTCATTAGAATGCTGATTTAGGCAAAAGTGCCCAAGGTTTGTATGGACTATTCACTCTCTTACTACATTTTAAAATTCCTGTTCAACTATTTCTACATAATTCAATATTTCCTACTCACCCATTATGTAAGAATCTTACACTATTGTGTATTCTCTTGATCTGAGGATGAATATTTGTTTCCTTTCCTTAGTTGTATTTAGTTGACAATGTGAACTGTACCCTTAGCTGAGCAAACACCCCACACTCATCACCCCTGGGAACATCTGCACTATTTAGAGTGTCATTGGCTCAGGTTGGCCTGATAATGAAAATGTGGCAGAAAAAATATCTATAAGTCCTGCCAAGTTAGCAATCACTCAAATATATTTAACATCAATATTCAGTCTGGATGAATTATCAATGAGTCAGGGTGAAAAGACCCTGGCAGTGTCTATTCACACTTAGATGATAATTTCTAGCAAAATGAAAATATACTGAGTCTATTTACTATAGCATTGTTTTTTTTTTTATTTATGTCTGTGACCAAGACTAAAATGAATCACCTGGAATTTTTATTATACATATGAATCCAAAAGCCTCTCTTTCTAGACCAGTGATTCCTAGCCTGTGGATCATGGCCCCTTTGGGAATTGGATATTGATATCCTGCATATCAGATATTTACATTCCAGTTTAACCAGCAAAAATTTACAGCTATGAAGTAGCAACAGAAGAATTTTGTGGTTCAGAATCACCACAACATGAGGAACTGTATTAAAGGAAGGTTCAGGGCCATTGCTTTAGACAAACAGAACCTAATTCTCTCACAGTGGAGCCTAGAGACTTTCTAGTACTGTAAAACGTGGCCAAATGGTTGAGCATGTAGGTTAAGCCTCTCTTTGTACTCAGCCTTGTTGAGTTGGTAACCAGCCAGTAAATGGATTTTTGTGGCATTGCTAAGTACCTGCCATTTGTATGGCCCATCACACAACCTGGTGATCGCAAAACTGTATATCTTACTTTTCTATCACTGTGACAAAACACCACGACGAAGGCAGTTTATAAAAGGAAAGTGTTTATTGTGGCTTACTGTTTCAGAGGGATAGAATCCATGATAGCAGAGAAAATGGCATGGCATTGTGAGCCGCTGAGGGCTGACAATTCATAATCAGGAGGCAAAGAAGACATTAGGAATGGAATTAATCTTTTGAAACTTCCAACCCTCTCCCCAGTGGCTTATCTCCTGCCACTTCCCTCAATCTTTCCCAGACTAATCTGACTGGGGTCCAAGGACTCAAACATAAACTGGAGGGCCCTGTTCTCATTCACACTGCCACAGCACAGAAACATCTGTGGAGCAATGTGACCTCAGCTGCCGAGCTGTCCTTAGAGTGCTTCTGTGCTCCCTGCAGAGGAGCCCTGATATTGCTGTGTGGTTATTGCCCAAGAGTATGACATCTGATAGAAGAGAGAAAGAAGACAATTTGTCTCTTGACTCTCAGATTCTGCTAAGAGTGGAACATCTTTGCTTTGGAGAATAGTATCATTCTCAAAGCAAGTACAAATCTACTTGCTTTGCCTTTCTGAGCTGTTTTCTCCCATTTTTACTTAAATTAAAAAATATCTTTTATTAATATTTTGAGAATGCCATTCATTATATTTAATTATATTTGCATCCTTTCCCCATAAAATCAAAGGTAAGCTACATACTTGCAGACAACACAATGGCAGAGATTATGTATTACCCTTTATCCCTAAGTGGAAGAATTGGGACATAGAAAGGAAACACTAAACAAGCAAAAGACACCAGCAGTTTGTCATATATAGGAGAGATTCTGTTGATTAAATAATTTGAAGTGAGAGCACTCACCCTAATCCTCTTCTTCCTTCTTCCACATTCTTTTAAGTGGGCTCATACTATAAGGTATGGCCCATAATTAAGATGGGTCTTCCCATTATTTAATCAACCAGATCTCTTATCGGTATGCCCAACTGTTGGGGCTTTAGTTGATTACAGATGTAGTCAAGTTGACATAAAGAGTATCCATCACAATAACCAAGAACAATGGCAGTGGCCTGCAATATTTGGGTCTATTGGACCTCCTGGACAACTCCAAAAGAATTAACTAACCCACCTCTGAAACTGGTGTTTTTTATTTATTAGGCATCTGTGTTGCTAGCATGTGGTATCCAGTAGGAGAATTGTTTCCCTGCTATAGGATAACTCTATTTAAACTCCTTTTATACATGCATATGCTTATTGTTTAAAAACCATCTGAGTTCCTATTTTTTAATCTCATACTATAGTCAGCTAAATAGAATTCAATTAAGGCCTTTAACATCTCTACGAAGAGCATGCTAGTGAAGAATGTTTCACGCTTTCTAATTCTGCTGTCATCAGCATCCCTTCTGCTCTGAGGAAACACTCCAGGTTCTCTGGATTTCCCGGACACACAGCAGCTCTAGACTATGGACCAGCAGGAGGCTGTCATGAAGGCAGTGAGAACAGTGTCTCAGAAGTAAAATTGTCCCCATACAGACCCCAGATTCTGCCCAGGACATTCATTTGTGTCTAATGTCCACTGTGTGAGCATTTGCTATCAGTTTCCTCTCTTGCAAGTGTTACATGTCATAATAAATTAACTGCCCGCAGATGGAAGAATGCAAGGTGCTTCAGTCTACAAGGAGCTATGCAAATGAAATAGGTGTATGCTATTTCATTTAGAAGAGAGTCCAGGTTTCACAGGAACTCATCTCCTAGCTGGCTCTGCTATTAGAGGGCTCCGCTAGTAATTCTTTTATATTTCCCTGCTTTAATTATACAAGTGGCATATTCATTGTGAAGAAACAGAAACATAGCTAATATAGCATATGTGATATAAACACATAGAAATAGAAATTAATTATAATCCCACCGTGAAGAGGCATCACTGACATTTCCTTTTCTAACATATTAACTTCAGTAACTCTCCAACTAAATATAAGGACACAGAGCATCTCTTTCATCAGCCATTGTATTTTTGATAAAATGATTTATACATAAGCAAAGTCCACTTTATGGGTGGCAGTGTATTATTGTCTTTATGAATGTAGGTACTTGCACTTAACTGCTTGGATGAGCTTTTATTCTGCATATGAACATGCATCCATGTGCTTCTATTCCTTCTACTCTATAAAGGAGCATACCCCGTATATGCCCTATTGATCCACTGTGACAAATCATAAGATGACTTTATGTTAAATATGAGGTAGTGGTAAACAGATAGAGAAAAGCCAAAAATGCTATCTTGTTATGACTCTTTTTGCACAGTAGAGATTAAATGAACATAACTACAAATATATGATATATTTTTTCACAGAAGTTAGTCTATTTATTCCTATGAGCTAATGCCTATTATGTAAAAATATAAATGATTTGAAAAGAAAGGGGTGGGCCTTGGTGGAACTATCAATTTTTTTTGAGACTTTTTCTGGAAAGTTCTCCGTAAACCAAGGACTAAGAAAATTGCTATAAAATTCTTCAGTCCAATCATGAGAAGACATTTTCTTAGGCTATGTAGAAAATTGACAGGTATAAAGAACTAAGAAAAGAAAGAAAATGGTGATAATTTAGAGTATAATACATGAATTTAGTGACCATGACCACTGTTCACTTGAGGCCATCTGTGCCCCTTACAATGAGTAGATGCAAAGAGAATGTGTAAAAAGCAGAGAAGTATGCTAATTGTTTGTGTCAGAACCTTGCTTTTATCTCCAAAATATCTTTTTGTTCTCTTCTGAGGAAGATTACTATAACTTCTGTTCCTTGCAAAATAGTGGTTGTAGAAATTACATATCACCATTCAAAACTGAATTCTTCAAATTGTTTACAATGTTGCATGAGGCTTTCTGCTTCTGTGGATGTACTGGTGTAATGAAAGCTCATTTTGTTTAGCAAATTAGTCAAGAACCTTGTGGTGTGGAGAAAGGTTCCTTAGTCTTTTGGGATATTTACTCTCTACAAAATCATGTCCAAGTCTGATCTGGTGATTTTTTAAAAGAACATGAAATTTAGACCTTATCACAATACATACATTTCAGGGAACCTTTGAGATAACCTAAGAATCTAGAGGATCCATCTTCTAATCTTTATGAACTGGTCTTTCTCCACCCTTTTCTCCCTGCCCTATGCTTACTATAAAGGTCTTCTGCTCAAAGCCCAACTCTGCTGCATGGTTCCAATAGGCTATTGAATAAATTACCATTCTGTCTAGGCCCCAGCTACCTCACATATCAAATTGGATTGTGCCATTTTAGGTGGAATAGGAAAAGTGCTTACACAGTTGGCATAATTTCTGATGTGTGGTAGATAAGCCCCATTAAGATACTGTTCTTCCTCCTTGCAGAAGGAGTATTAAATTAATATCATTTTCCTATAATTTTCAAAATAAGCAAAGATTTCAAGAAACCCATTTCATAAGCAATTCTAAACAAAGCTTTAGAATAAAGGAAAGTAAAAGTCAATAAACACACCCGAGTCACCTATGTCCTGAGGTTCCTTGCTATGAGTTTCTCAATCATTTTTAGAGTAGTTTCAGGATAGATGACTCAGGACTCTAACAGAGTAGAAGATGGGCCATGGCCTGGAAACATGTTGGTTTGGGCTTTTTATGAATTGCTCCAAAAACGGCAGTGTTTACCTACTGAAAGTGAATTCTGCTTGTCTTTACACCCTGGGGGAAGAATACTCATAGAGAAGTCCTCTTTCACAAAACTATGCAGGATTGGAACTGAAATCATGTAGTTAAAAGTTTCTCATCACTTAAAAGTTTCCCAATAAACATGTCAAAATACTCTTGTGTTCTTTGCTGTCATTTGTAGGCTTGGCATGGTATGGAGTAGCTGTAGATAAAATACCATCCAGTATCTTCAAGCATATGACATAGGTTGTCCCCAGCATGACTTCACCATAGATTTGCTTTTAGAGATACAATTTAAAAAATGACAAAGTTCCATAATAAATCCAGGTACTGTTAATGGACTTAGTGATAGAAGGGTTGCAAGATTGACTTACATATCAAGTTGCACATCGTGTTGATTACAAACTATGTAGATAGGAGAGATGATGTTCATTGCAATGAGAACTGGAGAAGGACAAAGCTGTGATGAGATGTGGGGAGAAATGGAGATGTATAGAGAAATAGAACTATAATGAGGTATGGGGGTGTGCTGTAGTATTAGGAATGAGCAGTGATAGGTTTTCTGGAGGAACAGTGTGAGCCTGTGTCCTGGACGCCTCACACAGATATCTCTGCTCTGGCTAGGTGCAAGGGTTTAGGCAAAGGGGAGAGGATTTGAGCAGGGAGGGAAAACCACTGTTGCCACCTCTGCCAGGCCAAACCAGGAGACTGGCTAGGTGGCAAGGAGTGCAGGAGAACTTCCAGCAGTGATTTTGGGAGAGCAGATCTCTTCCCAAGCAGCAGTGTTACAGCTCTTATGACAGAAGCTCTCAGATGATGGAGTGATTCTTGCACACCTTCAATTTCAGACAGGTCTCATATAATACAGTTTTGGAATGGTTCAGAATCTGACAACAGGTTCTTCCTATTGGCTTGGCCTGAGCACTTGAGAATACCTTATCTACATAATTGGGGGTTCTTCAGTCTTGAGCCTTTTAGATGTGTGGTCACATCCTCACCTGGAAGAAGGACTTGGGATGTGACCTACACAACACAAACCTTTCTACAGGGGAGTGTGGGGGGCTGTAGCTATGTAGCCTGATTTCCTGGAGACTAGGAAGGTGTCTGCCAGTTTTTAGGGTACACAGGGCTTCAACTTATCACAACCAGGAGTTTGGGTACCCTTCACCACCATGGCTACATAGGACAGGGTTATGAGGAGGTGTGAGGTGGGATGGGTCTATAATGGGGAGTATGAAGGTATGAAGGTATGTGGACTGATAGGGCAGTAATGTGGCATGGAAATGTGTGTTATGATAGGACTGGAAAAGGGGTTAGACTATGGATGCTTATGTGAGAAAGATGTCAAATTTCTGATGTAGAGTGTTATTAGGTCTGTGCTCATCTGAGCAGATTTGACTGGTTTTACTATAATCATTATTTATTTCAAATGGTTCAATAGTTCCTTCAAACTTGTCTCCATGTTCAATCATAGATTATTTCTCAGGAGTTTCCAAGAAGGAAGTTTTAAAGGAATTCCATTGGAGGAAAACATAATCTTTTGAACTCATGTAAATGTTGGTAGTGATCTGTAACATAAAGTATGTACTCTCTAGACAGTGAGTGTGCACATGTGTGTGTACTTGAGAGCTGGAAGAGACCACCACTTGTCATCAAGCCCTTAGCATCTAGCCATCTTAACTTTTGAGATCGGTCTTCCCCTAACCCTGGCTCTGATTTAGTTAGACTAGCTGGGTAGCAAACCCCAGAGATCCTCTTATCTCTGTATACCCCATGCTGAGGCTTCCTTACATAAAGCCCACCTGGCTTTTGCATCACTGGTGCTAGGGCTTGAACTGCGGTCCTCACACTTGTGTAAGGTTGATAGCAATGAGCCTACTCCCCATCCCCAATCATGAGAGTGATTCTTATGAAGATCTACTGTCTACCAAAATGCTTTTTCTCGCTTATCATAACTTCACTCTAGTCTTTTGGGGAATAAAACTATCTGAATAATATAAGGAATCAAAAGCCCACACATACCATAATAAATCACATCACTTGTCTTTAGAGTTCAAAATAAGGATGTAGGTATCTAGTTGGATTTCATTTGCAGAACTTAAAAGCAAACTAGTAACTGCTAGTTCCTCTGTTGACACTTTTTCTATCAGAATATCACAGAAGTATCTCTTCCGGTGACCATGGGTACAGTTGAACACATGACTTGTTACTCGATCAGTGTTGGTTGTCTCACTCGCTCCTCAGTTCCTTGGCTAACACTCTGAGAAGAGTAGCAACAGTTCAGTTCAAACTTGCAAATCTTCAAAGTGGCCCAGTGCCTTGATTGGAGTTTCAGGGTGTTAGCCAAATCATTAGGAACCCCCCTCTTCTGCTTCAGCCTATTCCAGGTTCCTACCAGCAGAGTAGAGAAGTGACCCCCTAGAACTTGACTTTTAGTGAATCTTCTAAATTGTTTCCTGGTCATGCTGTAATCTGCCCTCTTGTTTTGGAAGTGGCAAGAATGTGCATTGTGTTCTATTCTGAGAGTTTATGGAGGAAGTAAGAATTAGTTGCACCTGCACTCTGACAGCCTGTGTGAGGGCAAACATGTTTTGAAGAATTTGGGAGAAATTAATTGATGACTGCCCAAGACACAGAGCATCCATTTGAATACCCTTATCCTGTCAGTGTTCACCCCTGGATTCTCCAGTACCACTTGGGACCAATGGGGCATCATGGGACAACATTGAATGCAAATCTAACAGGAGGGACTCATGAAATGTTTTGATTCATTCAGCTCCAGAATCACGTCATTTTGCAGATCCGCATGGGGATATTTACCCTGAAGTGAAAAGAAAAATAAATTTCCATTGCTTTACAAATAAACACTATTTAAATCTTTATACTTTGACTTTGGGTCTCATTAAATTTACAGAAAGAGGAGTGAAAAAAAATCTATATATAGCCTTTTCTTTCACACAGCAGTTAACAAAAGCCATGAAGTACCCCAGGCTGTTCACACTTATCCCTTGCCTATAGGAGATCTCTTCCATAAGTTCTATCCTCAGCATGAAGCAAACCAAATGCCTCTAGCTGCCAAAGCCACAGGAGGTGGCTCCTGGCAATGGCCCTTAATTATGGGACTACTGTCAATGATTCTGCCACTTTCTAGGGCTCTCTTTGAGGAGATAGTTCACTTTGTCAAAGTACAGCAGGCTTTTATCCAAAAAGGCACCTTACTGGGAGCTGCTAATCAGGAGGCCTGGGACTATCTCCCATCATCTGTACTCTCAGAGCTCTAAATATGATGCTATCCTAACCATCTTGTGTTGGGCTGAAGGTATAGCTTTAAATGCAGCCGGCAAAATTCACTGTTGCTGAGGATTCTCTGCTAGGTTTCCATTCCCAACATTATTATCCTCAGACAAAATTATATCATTTCACAGGTGAACAACAGATTTGTTCCCTGTGACTTTTTGTCTTTAGCTGTAGGTATATGTGTGAAGCTGAACATGTATGTATGGTGTGGAGGTCAGAGATCTACTTTGGATGTTGTTGCTCTGCTACTGATTTCTTGTTTTAGAGAGGGAATCTCTCTCTTGACCTGAACCTTGCCAGCTAGTATCTGCTGCTCTAAATACCTGTGTTGGGCAGAGCATGTAGAAGTGTTGCCTCTAGACCAGATGACCTGACTTGTCCCCAGGTCTTACACAGTAGAAGGAGAGAACTGATTCCCAAATGGTATCTTCTGAATTCTCCATCCCATATCATGATACACACACACACACACACACACACACACAAATATGTAAACTCTGTATTTTTTTATCTGGTTGTCTTGTTCCTGATTCCCAACACTCAGAAAAACAATGAGATGGTTTTTGGTTTTTGTTTGTTTTGTCTGTCTCCAGAAGTTTGCTTTTGCCACAATGTTACACAGCTGGAGTTATGCAATAGGAGGCTGTTCACTAAATGCACAGATAAAGTCTATAAGAAATCATATTTTGACTACCTGTAATTATAAATTCTCTTTCTTCAGTGATGTTCATCAGAGTTTTATAGACTATCTAATAAACATCTTACTAATATTTTCTTAGACTTTTACCTTAATTCAATACTAGGGTTATTGGGAAATAAAGGATATTTTTCTCATTGTTAATATGCAGGAGAGTTTGATTTTATTACCCATGAATTCTATAACCTAACTACAATCATTTATTTGGCTCAAGTGGTTTTGTTTGCTCAGTTCTTTTAGAATTTTTACATAGTGAAACCTGTCATCTGTAAATCATGGGGACATTACTCTCTGCTTACAAAGCACTATACCACTGGTTTCCTTTTTCCTTATTGTATGTATTTGTACAAGATACAGGTAAGTGGTGAGAATATACTCTGGTCTTATTTCTGGTGTTAACAGAGAAACCTATAGTTTCCTACCATAAATCATATTTTTATAAGGGTTTGGGAGGTAAATTTAAGCTGCAGGAGGTCTCTTCTCTTCCCAATTTACTTAGAACTTCTTTATTTATAGATGGTTATTAGACTTTTGTCAGGTATTTTTTTCTGCATTTACTGATATGGTCACATACTTTTTTCCTTTTTAGACTGTTCATATATGGGATTAGTTGACAAATTTTCAAATGTTGAAGCAGCCTTGCATACTTTGAATACATCCTCCTTTGCTTGTTTACAACTCTTTTTGTAACAATGCTAGACTTGACTTGCTAATTTACCACTGAGAACCTTTTATATTTATGTCTGTGCATGATACCCGTCTCTGTTTCCCTCATGACCTCTCTATTTGGTATGGTGTTCAATATGCAGGTATCACAGTGTGGTAGGAAGGTAGGAAGAGCTTTCCATGTTTGTTCACTGACACAGAAAGAGAAGTATATTTTCTTTCCTTAACTACTTGGTGTAATTACTCATTAGCAAATCATTTGGATCTGGTGCTTTCCATAGTTTATTATTTGTTGATCTGATTTTTTAAAATAGCTCCCAGGCTCCTAAAATGATCTGCTTCTTCCTAGAAGTTTTGGCAGGTTCTATCTGGAAGGATTTGTTCCATTTCATTTTGGTTGCCAAACCCATGAGTGAGGAACATTCACTTCCTGCATTTGGTATGTTCCTGGATTTTGAAGCTTGTTCCTTTCCCAGTTTTATTTTTTGTTTAAATAGTAGTAGCAGGTCACTTTTTTTCTTCTTAATTCACCTGGCTAGAATTTTATCAATATTATTGATCTTTTCAGAGATCTAGCTTCTGCTTTTATTTTCAGATCTGTTAGATCAATTAAGAACAAGAAGAATGAAAGATTATATTTCACCTTTAGTTATTTCTTCTCTGATGCCTTCCCTTCTTTCAGTGAATCCTGGTATGGGCCTATATAATTTTATTTCTCCAAAGAACTTACGATAAGGCATGACCCTTTTTAACAAAGTCAATATCTGTGTGGAAAAGTTTTAACTTAGAATAATTCATGCCAATGAATTTTAACCTGGCCAAGAGCTTACTTTTTGGTGAAGGTTTTAAATGCATTCATTATTCCATCCTTGCTTTCATTGATTTCTGAGGCAAGGCTGATGTAATGGTTTATCCTCTGGGGAAGATCCCCTGGCTTCTTTCAGAATTTGTCCTTTACATTTGATTTATTACAGTTCAAATTGATATACATGTGTGTTGGTTTTTTATTTATTTTTTATTTTTGTTAACTCAACACAAGATAAAGTTATTTGGGAATAGGCACTCTCAATCATAAAATACCTTTATAACTTGGACTACAGGCAAGTCTATGTGCATTTTTATGATTAATAATTGACAAATCCTAGCCTACTATAAGTGGTTCCCTCTCGGAGCAAGTATCTGAATAGTAGAAGAATGTTGTCTAAGCAAGCCACAAGGCACAAATCAATAAGAAGTGACCCTTTGTGGCTTCTGATTCAGTTCCTGCCTCTACATTCTTACCAAGTTTTTGAGATTCTACACTGACTTCCGTTGGCTGGACTGCTACCTGGAAGGATAAGCTGAAATGAGCCTCCTCTCCCTATATTCCTCCTCTGTTTTGACAATTGACTCTTACACACTGGAAATACGCTAAAGGCATTACTTCTGGGTTCTAGTTTAGGCTTATCATGTATTGCCCATAAGTTCTTCCTGAATCTAAATTATATTTTTCATATTTTTAAATTGCTAGCCCAGTAATTCCAGCAGTTTGGCTAAGTCTGGCTTGATGATCTCCGTCTCTTTGTGTGATAATAATAATACTTTGTTCATAAGAGAGTAACGAGGGGTGGGGAAAGGCTTGTCCATTCATATTGTGTGTTGGTTCTGATGCATAGGTCTTTGCACTTTACAACATCACGGATGGCTTACTGGTTCAAGACCTAGGGGCTGGGTGTGCATTTCATTTCTCTTACATAGGATGCTCAGCTGAGTGAACATGAGGTATAGGTAGGGACATAGATGTTTGTAGACGATTTTCTAGATGACTAGTTTCTTAAGAAAAACAGAAAATTTTTATGCTTCCAAAATGGTTCCTTCCCTGCTCTTTTCTCCAGAAGCATGGAATATTTTTCAATAGTCCTTAATGAGGCACCTAATTGAAATTTTGGAAATATCTATATTTATATACACTAGGTCTTCAATAGTTCATCCAACATAGCTCAGGTTTCCAACATGGTTCCTGCTTCCATGGCTATGCCCCTTTCTGCTCCTGTACACCATGACTCCCTGCTTTTCCCCCATCTTTTTCCTCTTGGCAGTAGCAGTTTGCCCCATCACTTCTCTATAACACCTGATCTTTTTTCTTCTTTTGTTATTAGAGCAATGTGGCATCTTCATACTCTGTGTGTGGGAACAAAGAACCCTGAGTTCTTATAGCTCTGTGTGCTATCCCTCTGCCTTTCTTTGGAAACCTTTCTGAAATTTTGTTCCTTCAGTTTTCTCAGCCTGTCACAGCCTGGAGGTCTTGGTGAGCTTCCCTTCAGCATTCATCACTGAGCCTCACCTGCTCCATGCCCATTCTTGAAATCCTTCTGCATCAACTCCAAGAAACTGTTAATAATTATTGTAAGGGTCTGGTTTCCTTCCCCTATTGTCCATTGCATAGATTAATTTTATATCAGTAAATAGTCTGTCACCTAATTTCCCCAAATATGAAATGATTAATTATTAATAATAATTAAGTTAGCCAGTTAAACAATTTTTTTTGGCAGAGGAGGCTTCTTTGGCTTTTATTTTTGAATGTAAACCACTGGATAAACCACTGGGGGAAGTCTTGACGGTGGGTACCCTAGAGATTACACTGGAGATCTGAGGGCTCTAGACATTAGCTGGGAAGTCAGGTGACAGACAATGATTCAGACTGATCACATGATTATAAAGCTGGGTTCCAGCAGGGCTCCAGGTGCCTAGGTGTGGACATCTAAAGGAGCAGTGAAATGGGAGGGGCCAGCACTGGACTGGCCTTAAGCCGCCTGGATTACATCAGGGACAGAGCTGGTGGCTGCAGGGATCTCCAGTCCATGCTTTACTTAGCCAGTACGTTCCTGAAGGATCTGCCAGCAAACTTGGTTTTGCTGCCCAGCTCTTCCTCAATTCTAAGAATTGTACTTGCCCAGGCACTCAGATAAGCAAGAAGTACCAGTCTTGATCTGTCCAGTACAGAGCCCCACCACCAAGTCAGCCATAAAACTGTCCTTAGTCCCCCCCCCCAGATCGATGGGATACCATGACACCCCAACCATTGGACTGTTCCAGCTTACATGCCTGCAGACACTCAGTCAAGAGCTGATCTGGTTCACTTTGAGCAGGAGGAATTGCAGGACTTCTTGCCTGCAGCCTTGGCAATCCACTTAGGGTTGTCACTGTGAGGTTATCACCTACTGCCTGGATGCCCCCACTAGCTGTGAACTTCTTGCCAACCATCCCAGTCATCCTGGTCAAAGGGGTCCTTAATAGACACCACTGGGTAGTTCTGGATAAAGTACTTGTACACGTCAGCCAGCTGGTAGGGTGTGTGATGTACAAGTTGGGGTTACCCAGATGCTTGAAGTCCAGGTCATACCTGCCAGCCCTGTAGAACTCAGAGGCAGCCACATTTATGCCAGTGACAACCTGGTCGGTGTAGCCAGCCTTTGCAATTGAAGATGTGAGCAGCTCCAGTGCTTCTTTGTTCTCCAGGATCTTAGGTTCAAATCTACCCTTATCATCCACATTGGTGGTGTCTTTTCCATACTTCTCCTTAGTGACATTCTTCAGGTTGTGGTAAACTTCTGCTCCAATGCACATGACTTCCAGGAAACTGGATGCCCATAGGCAGGATCATGAACTCTTGCATGGCCAGCTTGTTGCCAGCATGAGAACCACTGTTGATCATACCAAAAGCTGAGACTGGCAGAATAACTTCAGGGTTGCCAGCTAAGTCAACAATGTGATGGTAAAGGGGGACCCCCCCCCCTTTTCCACAGCACCAGATTTGCAGACAGCCAGGGACACTGCCAGGATGGCATTTGCACAAAATTTAGATTTATTCTCGGTGCCATCCGCCTCGATCATCAGCTGGTCAATCTTTTCTTGCTCCACAACATTCAGTTTCTTGCTAACCAGAGTAGGTACAATAGTGTTATTGGTGTGCTAACAGCCTTCGAGACACCCTTCCCCATGAAGCGGGTCTTATCACTGTCTCGGAGTTCTAGGGTTTCGTAGATGCCAGTGGACACACCGCTGGACACTGCAACTTGGAAGAGACCTTCGCAGTGTAGAGATCCACCTCAACAATGGGATTCCCACAGGAATCAAAGGTCTGTCTGGCATGGATCCTGACCATAGACATGGTGAATTTCTGCAGTCGGATCGCTGCAAAGGAAGGAAAGAGGGTTCGGCAGACACTGATGAGAGTTCACTTAAACAATCTTAAACACTAACCCCATCCCTCACATAATAAAATCCCTCATGATCTGGTCCCACATGCCAGTATTGTCAAGGCTTCTTCTTACTTTCTGCCCTGTTGAGCTACAGAGTTAGTAACTTCTCAGTTCTCAGTGCTTTCACAGTTTCCTAACCACACATCTACCACTCATGCCTACTTTACCCACCCAATGCCCCTTGACCCACTGAGCTCTTCTGAAAGTCCCCCGTCATCCATTGAGTCTTGGCTCCTCTCCCCTCTTCCCTGTTGCATAGGAGAATATGGCTTCCGTCTGTTACAAAGAGCTCACTACTGGGTTGCTCTTTGGTTTTGGTTTCTATTGGTTGTTCTAACTCCTTCCACCTGTGAGTGTCTAGTGAACAGAGAAAACGTGACTATTGTTTTCTTCTGTATGTTGAATCATAAGTGACTTGGCGTAAGGGTTCTTGCTCTTAAGAATCACACAGATGTAGCTGATAAATTACTCTGAAATATTTATGTACCAATCAAGTCTCATCTGCAAGGCCTAACCCCTAAAGCCACTTCTGCTAGTGAAGAGCCTACAGTGTGAGGGTTTCCCATCTGTGTATACTCTGTCTTTCACTGTATCAAATAGGGTAGAAGTAACTATTTTCCAACCTACAGATTCTGGACTTGTCACAGAAATGGATCTACAGACTAATTCCAGGAACTAGATGTAGGGATAGAATATATTATTTCAACAGTAATCATTTAAAAGTATTTTGCAAGCACATACTGTGGGGAAAATACAGCTAATAAGCATGGCCTCTGAATAAAAATTAAAGGTATGTGTGTATTTGGAGTGTTTTACTGTGGATAAAAATTGCTCGGTGCCATTTTCCTACCATTATATTGATCTTGTACGAATAAGAATATTCTGCACAGCAAATGCTCTATTGTATAATAAAAACACACTTGGAGAAATGTAAATTCTTTATGGAGAAAGCATTTTACCCATGAGTATAAGGAACTAACAGCAGAGAGTTGTTTCATGTTCTTTAAACACCAGCCTACTCACCTGTATGTCAAACATGTGATTAAGTAACGGCCATTTTGATCATCCTTGAGGTTACAGAGGGTGAGTAGACCTTCTTACCCAATTCTGCTGCTCTCTAAGGATCAGGAAAGCCCATTCTGGCTGAAGGCATTTGTAAAACAGCAGGATGTACTAGTTTATCAATATAACTTACTGATTAAGAAGTCCTGTGGAAGTACAGCAGAAACTACTTGGAGAAACTTCAGATTACCTCTAACATCTACAGAACAAGATCAAAAGCAAAAGGTAAGCAGAGGACAATTTTCTGCTAATTAGAAAAGAAAAAAAAAACCACCACTTTATTTTTAAATAATTCTATAATTACCGAAAAGTTACAAAAATACCAGAGCAGCTCCTAATTATTCCCTTCATACATCTTCCCTAGTCTAGAAAAATAGTAAAACAATAGTATTTGAAAATACCCTATTACCAATAGGGCAAATTCCAGGTCACATTAAAATTCACCAGTGTTTGCCTTTTCCACTATGTAATTTTATTTTTTTTCTGTTCTAGTATTCCATCCAAGCCCCTCAGATTGTGTTCAGTTTTCATGTCCTGTTAGCTTTTTCCAGATTGAGGCATTCCCTAATCCCCCCCTTTATGATTTGGGCAATTTTTAATGGGTCTTGTACATTTTTTCTACAAAATACCATTCAGTTTACATGTTTTAGATGTACCCTGGTAAGGGGACTGAGGTCATACATTTGTGAAGAATAGCAGAGAAATAATTCTGCTGTTCCCTGGGAATCATATGAAAGGTGCATAAGGGCCTCACTGCTGCGGAAATTAGCCTCCAACACTCCTTTAAGAGCATGGCTAAAGGGCCTATTCTCGCTTAATTGATGTATCTGGAGACATCTATTTGGAATTAATCTTATACTGCATTTCATATCTAACATTTGCACAGTGATTTTAGAGCACAGTGGTGGATGTCTCCTACATTGGCAGCATTTACCTAATGGTAGTTTTGTCTTGTCCTAAGGTGACAATTATTCTCTCCTCATGGAAAATACCATTTAACAAGCTGAGTAAAATTCTATTTAATATTATTTAACAACTTAGTCAAACGCAAGAAATTTCACTAGCATATGGCATATGCATATGTCTTTAGAGGTGTGTGTTTATATGTAAATTTTTAGACTGTATACAGATTATGATGTTAATACTTATGTCATATGTTAGTATACATCTATATAATAAATACAAACCATCTGGGCATATTGTTCATGGGTATAACATGCAGACATAGTGTGTATATGATATACCATTGTGGGATCTATGTTTACTTGTTTGTTTAGAAATACATTATAAGCATCCTTCCACACAAATAAATGTGCTTCTTCTCATCCTAAAGGATGCCACTGCCCCATTGTAATGAGTATCATTAATTTGTTTGACTCTCTTTATTGGCATTTTACTTTAGCTTCTGTATTAGTGATTGCAGACAGTCTTTATGCATCTTTATGTAGCTCTCCAGCTAAGGATACATCCATTTTTTATGCAGATTTCCTGTCCTACAAGGTTGGTACCAATTCATTCTCTTGCCAGCAGCATATGCGCATGCCAGATGCACTGTGCCTTCTTCTAAGAGTGGCTACCATTGCTCTTATAAATCCCTGTTTATTATCTCTTTTCTGGCATGTTAAAGTATTTCCCTCTTTCCCTGTCGTCTTTGTATATACAATGCTGACTTTTTTTGCTCTACTTAACATGATGGTTTTTTTTTTTATTCCTGAGAGCCATCTGTATCATAATATCTGTGACACTTAATACTGCAGGAGTCCTCAAATTGTTTTACTTAGAACTGGTGACACTGGATTATGTATCTTCCTTAACTCTTAGGTGTTATGGTCTTAGGGTGAAAGATATTAGATCAGGGTGGGTCAGGGTTGTCCCCTCTTACATATTCTAATTAACTGTGACAGTTGTCTACCTTTTAGAACCAGTTACCAAGCTGTGTCTTGATGCCAAAGGTGAAAACATCCTTGTGCCCTCTTTTCCGTTGACATCACCTTCTTGTTGCTCTCCCTGGTTCTGGAGCTTCTAACCCCTGGAATCTGTATTCCATTCTAGTTTATTTTCCCCATGTCTCCTTCATGCCTAGGGCTGCCAAGTCATTAGTGAAAGTGCTGATTTGCATATCAATGTTTCAACTGCATTTATGATTATTTCTTTGGGGTTTCTTCAAAATAAACCCCAAAATTTGCTCATAAAATGCCAATGAATTTGCTGCCTTAGTCAGTTGCTCAGATACCAGGAACAAAAGGAAGAATGAAAAATGGAAACGAAAAAAAGGAAAGAAAAATACTCACTGTCAGTTATTAGAGACTCCACAGGTAATTGGATTTGGTTTGTAGGGAATTCAGAAGGCTGCCCAGAAAAGTGGCTGTGATTAAATTACCCTGAACACTAGGGGTCCAAACCAAAGCGTCTGTCCACTCTTGCTGGTGAAAATCTGCCCAGCCATGCTGAACTGGAGAATAACCACATGAAGACCATTATGGAATCAGACTCTAATGTAGTTTCCTCTAATTCCTTTGCTGCTGGGCATGAAATAACAGGAAGTGAGTTCTTTCCCAATCATGCCTAAAATCTCAAATCAGAGCAATTGTAAGGGACTCACAAATGTGATAATAAACGTGACTTCATTTGACTTATAGCAGGAGTGGCTGAGCTTTTAACCAGTGCAGCACTCATAGAAATCTCTATCAGGAAGAAAGGGGGCCCTTTCACTGCACCTGGCCTGCCCTGCTAAAAGCATTTGCTATGCACACTCTCCTTCAGAGTTGTTGCTTTTCTAATGTATTCGCTCACTGTGTGAAGGGCAGAATTGCAGGCAGGTCAGATAGGAAGACTATCTTTCTCTGCCCTGCTTCTCAGAACTAGCTTCCTAGCTTCGATCAAGCTCCAACCTGGTTTGCATTTTGGTTCCTAAGGGCTGAGTTGTTTACATTCACTATTATTATATAAACCTTGAAACCAAATCTGACAGTGCATTTTGAAAGTGCCAAGCTGAAAGTCGGGTGTGGTACAGTTGAGGTTAATCATAGGAGGCAGAGGCTGTGGGCCTATTCTGTGCATGTCTTGGTTTCCACTGGACCAGCATCATGGCTTCCCACTTACTGGGCAAGTGGCCTCATATATGGTGTTATTCTCTTTGAAGTTTCCTTATTGGTAAAATACTAATAACTGTGTATAAGGAAAGAGTGTATGGTTAAATCAGACACTACATATAAACCTCTCTACATGTTTTCCAACGTCAGATATATGATAATATACAACAAATTGTTACTTTTATTTTATTAATTCCATTTTTGCTAATATTTATAAATGAGGAATCCACTAGACATACTTAATTGTGAATAAATGCAAATTGTTTGAAATGATGACTGCGGTAAAATAGTTTATATTTTTATATTTAAAATTTTTTAAAAAAGATTTATTACTAAAATTTTCTCTTTGTATTTACATATATGCCTTTAAAACACTACTGTTATTTCTCTGCTTTTATTGTAGAAGTATAAAATATTTTCCAAGTAAATATTAGATAGTACATAAACAACAAAATGCTCCTCTTACTTATTTGGGAACATTTTCTTCTCTGGAGGGGAAGAGGCCATGAGGTGACCCTGCTGCATGGGAAAGGGTAAGAAACCAAGCTCTTTGCTATGAATCTAATGGGAGAATGCAAACAATATTTATTAAATATGTACTAAATACCCATCATAAGATGCCTTTCAACTTGAATTATTTAATTGTCTCTGCGACATATCTGCACTACTTGAGGCCATTAATCTCTGTTTTACAGATTCAGAAAATGAGCTCATTCATTTATTCATGTGAATAAATATCACTACTAACATTTGAATCCAGTTATGTTAGCTTTTGAGCCTATGAACATTTGATAGTCAAAGTCTTGGCTCATGGATATATAGAAAAACTACAGAATATTCAGGCAAAAAACAAAAACTAATTTTGATTCTTGATCCAAATACTCTTAGTGGAATTTGGGGCTCTTTCTAATCACCAGATGAAGTTGGAATTCCTTCTTGGGATTCATAGTCTTATTCTTAGTCTTCCTCGTGTTGTGGTAATCTATGTTCATACAATTATTTTGCTTCTCTTCCATAATGGCAATTTGCTACTGTTATGACTTGCAGTACAAATATTTAATATGTAGGATTGTCTGATATGTGGCTCAAAGGGGGTCAAGACCCACAGGTTGAGAGCCATTGACCTAACTGTGAGTCAAGATGGAGAATGTGATAGAATTTGTAGCAAATGCTATGGATACAGGCAACATATGTCCATCCTTACTCTGTCTTCTTAGTGATCACACTATACAATGTCCTACACACTGGAACATGGCCTTTGACTCAGCTCAGCTCTGCTATAAGAGGGCCAGTATTGGCTCTGTTGGCTAGCCTCTGCCCCTGTGATCTTGTACCCTGGTGTCCTCTGACACCTGGAAAACTTTTGACATGATGGACAGCACACTGCTGGGAAAGTAGTTCAAAAGAAGATAACAGTGAATTCTAGAGTCAGAAAAGCAGTGTTATATATGTTATAATGTCTCCATCTTTTTCAACTTATCATTGAATTGTTCTCTCTTCAGTAGGGTCGTTGAAGCGGGTGGAATCAGTAAAGCTGAAACTCTTCTTGTAAGAAACAAGAAAGCTCATTTTTCCTTCCTTCTTTCTCTCTTCATAGACCTGAGACAGTAGTGACAAACAGTGGGAACTTACCTTACACTGGGAAACAGGAAGGAAAACTATGAGCACTTCATGGGCATGACACAATGAGGGGTGGGTGAGTAAGCTCTGTGCAAGATGTGTTGAAAATTGGTCGCAATCCCATTTTCCCTCAGATTCCTGACTTCTTCACAAATCTGCCATTCATCTCATACCCCGAATTTAAGAGGAAGGCACCATCATCTTGTGGTGGCCATCGTCCAGACTGTAATTCGTCAATAGATGAAGATGTAGCACTTGTGCAAATTGAGAGATTTGTCTGTTTCTGGGCTCATTATCTCAAACCAACAAAGTAATATTAATGACTTTAGCTAAATAAGAAAATCACGGTGATTTACTCTAATATTTGATGTTTGCCAAATGTATTTTATTTGGGAAACTTTATATAATTGAATTCACTTTCCTCTTCCCTGCCTTGGTGTCTTTTTTCACTTCCTTTGAAATTGGTGTTTCTTAGAATACAGACACCCCCGAGAATCTAGTTGTGTAAGTGTTTGTGTGTGTGTGTGTGTGTGTGTGTGTGTGTGTGTGTGTTAAAAATGTATAATCTTGGCCTCTAACACACACTTAACAAAGACAACATATATTTAGGATTTGGGTAGTGTGCATTTTGGTGATAAACCAAGGCACATCTCCTAGTCCCTATAGTTTGGGCAGCAATGCTTGGTACTCATGCCTTTCTCCCACATTATCAACATTCCCATCCTTACCTGAAATAGCTGGTAGGGATGCTGGTTACCCACACACTGCATTTGTGATTGGATTCCTGACTCCCCCCACCCCCACACACAACTTGTAAGGAAACATTAGCATAGCACCAAGATGCTCCTTCATGATACCTTTCTTTACACTCATCATCTGGTGGCCTCACCACTGATCTTACATGGATTCCCCTCTCAGTCACCCTGGAATCATTTCTTACACCCAGGACATGATCATTTGTTTTGTTCTTGTCATCTTAGTGTTTTTCCCTTTCTCAATTTTATTCTTGCCTAAGATTCCATGTGTACGTTTAAATGAGAATGCAGAATTCAGTGACACCTCTATATGTGTGGTGTGTCAGTGTGTGTGTGTGTGTGTGTGTGTACAGAATAGATGAATCATAGGAAAACAGAGTACTTCTCTTTTTTACCTAGAATAAAGCATTCTTGGGAGATATTTTCTAATAAAGGAGAAGCAGGTCATAACTTCTATGAGGTTGGCCAGACTTTCTGATGGATGAGTGGGCTGTTATAAACCAAAAGTCAGGAAGTAAGCTGACAATCTCAGTTCAAAAATGATGAAGTATCCTGCCGTGGTATATGGGCAAGTGAGCCAAACTCTTGATATCAGTCCCAGTGACTACTGATGTAGCCAACATTTATTGATTCCCTGTGAACATAGAGGTTCCTACCTAAGGATACAATCTTCATTCTCCAGATGTACTTTTCACAGGCAATGTGGACACACTGATGAAAACTATTTCTCATATCAAAAGCATTTGGATTTGGGAGGGAATATTAGGAAATAACTTCCATGCTTAGTTTTAGCAGACATATTATAAACCCCCTGGCAGATAACAGAGACAGAAAGATTCAAATGATCAGACTTGAGATGTGGGCATGATTCAGAGGCAGAGCACACCTTAAAGGTACCATCATCTACAGATGCATGAGCTGTATGCTATGCAGTCTGACCGCCTCATCTTGCACTATGCTGCCTTGAAACCCTGATGCAGTTCTCAGTTGGAGCAACAGTTTCAGCCACAGTGGTCCAAGCCATGGATTTAATTACTAATCTGATCCCAACTCCCTGAAAAATCTACTTTCCTTTATTCTACCACATGCCAGGCCACAGGGAGAGAGACTCGGTACAGGAAAATCTGGATAGATATTTCTGAGCGCAGTCCAACACTTAGGGATCCCAGTTTTTAAAACATAATTTTTCTTGACCTGATATATCTATAGATGTACAGAAAGATGTTCAGTGTGCCATTATTTATAAGTGTGAAAATTATATATATATATATAATTTTGGATATATATGTATATGTGTATGCATATACACATATACATATATATGCCAAACAATTTAGTAAAGTGAATACTATGTAATATGATAAAGCATATTCCAACAGTTAATGATGTTCTAATTCTCATTATATGAAAACATATAACATGTATACTTTGACAAAAAGGCTAAAAAACTAAATAGTCTTCACTATTTTTTGGAATGATATGAAATGACTGGCCATACTTATAAGCACGAGTTTAAAGAACAAAGGAACATAAGGAAGTGCCACAAAACAAAAAAAAAAAAAAAATGGCATTCCCATCTCTATTATTGCTATTATATGATCTCTATTTCTTTTACTATGTCAAAGATTATCTAATAGATATATTGTATAGAAATAAAATGAAGCCTGAGCAGGAAATGAAAACAGAAACCAAAAATAGATGTGTGGTAAATGTCCCTGTCCCCAGCCATTATGAGAGGAGACAGGGAAGGAAGACAACCAGACAGTAATAGCCCTTGCTTTCAGTCACTTAGTGCAATTACACAGTACTCCCACTGCACAACAGCAGCCTGGGGTGGTGAGGACCAAGTCAGCTACATGCTTCCAAATGAAGAATTCAGTACAACTTCGCTCAACTCTGGCAGAAAAGTCACTTCTCTTACCCCTTACTATTCTTCCAGCGGCTGGAGCTTTGAGTAAGTGAAGTCTGGCTCCTTAGCTTACTATTTGAAGAATGGCTGTGAATGGCATTAGTGCACATTAAAAACACATCCTTGAAATCACACCCCCACCCCTATTATTCCCCAGCAATAGTATGGGCTGTAATAAAACAGCAACAACAAACAAGGCCCCCTGGTTTGCATAATGTCGAATCTTTAATTGGTTTGTACATATTTATGGTACCAGGGATGGAAATTTTTTTAAAAAACAAGTGCTTGCAAGATTGAAGACTTGAGTATCCCCATCCTTGGATGTGCCAGCGAAACTTCTGCTGAAATAAACGTGTTGGAATAGAGAGTCCATGAAGGAAATTGGTCTTGTCCCTGACAGCTTATCTTTAAGCCCAAGGTTTTCCTCTAATTGTCTGCTGTTGATGCTGCTGTTGTGGTTAAATATGACCCAAAGGAACTTGGGAACATGCCCTTGGGTGGCCTGGCAAGAGGATAATGGCAGCTTTCTGCTTACCATCCAGGCTGTTCGCTTCTCCCTGGAAAGCAGCGATAAATGATTTTCTAAGTCCACTTAAGCTTTAAATCAAGAACTACACTCTCCCTCTAGAGCCTGGCTGAGCCTGTGAGGTCCTTCATTCTTAAGGAATGATAGAGGTGAGAGCGATGCCTGGTCACAATTTTAAAAGTGCTGGTCTGCCAAGTTAGGCTACAGTGGAGTCAACCAAAAGCATATGGATAAAGTACTGTGGAAATAGATTAGGAGAATGGTCCCCAAGCCACAAAAGTGATCTGCTCACGTGAGCAGCATCCAATACCATGCATGGAGCATATAAGTACTACTCAGCCTTATGGACTCTGTATACATTGGTACAGCTCCAGCACTCAGTGTCCACTTAGCTGTGTCTCCAGGACAGCCAGAATCAGAGCTCCACACAGCCAATCAAATACTAACTGTAAACTAAGATACCTAGAAGGTGCCCTGTTGTAGCTACTGACTTTTTTGTGTGTGTTGTGTGTGTGTTGTAGGGGGAGCTCTGGGTTTGGTAACATTTCATTACTCCCGTGTTTCTAAGAAGTCTTTCTGCATAAGTGCTATTCAAGCCTAAGAATAGATCATAATCAATTAAATAGGATTCAAGGAGTACATATTTATGGAATGCAGATTATAATGGAAAGTAATATAATCAATTAAGCCTACAGACAGACTGACAAGAAAAATGTGTTTGTGGGGGGGGGGGAGCCACAAGAGGACGTCAAGCATCCTGCTTTATCATACCTTACCCTGTTGCCTTGGGAGAAGATTTCTAGCTGAGGAAGGTTTGCGGCAAGCAAGCCTCGTATACCTTCTATGCTCCACAGTGATCCACAGTGCTGGGGTGTCAGATGACGTGCAGCGATCGTTCCCCACGCTCTTACTTACATGCTCAGAGCTGAACTCAGGTCTTTTGGCTTGTATGGCAAGCATTATTACCCACAGAAGCATCTCTCCAGACTTCCAGTGAAAACATTTAAGAAAAAAATATATATATATAGGCTGGACCGGGAAGCAGAGGCCTGTTATCCCAGCTCCCATGGAGGCTAGAGGTAGGAAAGTCAAAGCAACTTCATGAAAGCTTGTATTAAAATGAGAAATTACAAAACGTGCAGGAACACTTGGCTGGCATGGATGGGGCTTTCGATGGAATTGAAAAGTCAAAGTAATATCCATGAGGCCAGGCACAGCTGGGAGACTGTTGTGTTGTACTGATTCCTCTTAAGGAGGATGTCACATTTGTGTGTGTGTGTGTGTGTGTGTGTGTGTGTGTGTGTCTGTGTGTGTGTGTGTAAGATAATTTTTTTTCTAGAAAAATACCCCTTTTCAGGGGTCATTTGTGGGAACTCCTGTGTTGTTTGTACCTGATAGGGGAATGGATACCTGAATCCATTGGTAGGACCACAGGCCTAGGCAAAAATGACTGAGGTGAGCAAATGAGAAGTGGAACAATTGGAAAACCAATGGTTCGATTAGGGCTGGAAACAGTGTTCTGGCCTCTCATAGGCTCCTGATGTCTGCTGATAGAATCACCAGCATCCTGTCATGCTAATGGAATGGAAGGAACTGTTGGTATCAGCTCATCTGTACACACTCTGGCCTGTAGGAGACTCTGACACTATCCATGCTCACAGCATAGTTAACTATGTTTGTAACCTTACCTGTAGATCAAACAATGGAAGAATGAGGGTTTGGGGTGGGTGAAGGCTCAGAAGTTCAAAGCACATGTTGCTCGTGCAGAAGACCCAGTTTTAGTTCCCATCACCTACATGGTGGCTTACAACCCTCTATAGCTCCAGTGCCAGGAGATCTGATGCTTTCTTCTGACATCCACATGCAACAGGAACACACAAGGTACACATATGCAGGCAAACTATATATGCATAAAATAAATGTAAACCTATTTTTATAGTAGAAGAATAAGATATAGCTTCTTTCTAGTGCAGATAGGTTTTGTTCTAAGTTTTACTGATTGACAAATGATGTGGGGCAAAATATAATCTTCCCAAACCATTTATAATATAGCTATGGCTTTCTTTAATTTTTAGTATGAAAATCACTTGACTATAATGAACTCACAGATAAAAACATCAAGAAACTACGTTAAGATTGGTTAATCAAATGCTCACCTACTTTCTAAGTACTAAAGTTGAGTTAAGATGCAATCAAGTGCTTTAATACCTGTGAAAGTTATAAACAAATAACTTGCATAATTAAGCAGCTCTGCAGGACTGGAAATCTCTCTCTAGAGACAGTCGTAGACACAGCCGACAGTGGCATTTCTTATTTCAGGAAATGTGACACAAATTCAGTGTCTGGCAGTAGGTCTCAACCTGCTTAGCCTATAGGCTCATGCTATTGTCTGTGGATTGTCGGAGCTCAGGATGCAGTATGTGAAGCCTCCATTTGCTTTTCTTCTCCATTCCTTCTACACACAGACCGGAGAGATACCGTGCTTTGAACTACCCCGGCCAGGAGCCTTGAGGTGCAATGAGTTTGCTTTGCATCAACTCTAACATGTCACCTCTTTAAAAGCCTCAGCTTAGTTTTGTGGCCTTAGGTTCCTATGTAAAGTGTATTGAAGCCCAGCAGGAAAAGAATAGGAAACTAGAGACTTCACCAGTAAGAAACCACCATCTGAACCCAGACTTTTCCCACCGCTTCAAACAGGTACATTTTGTTGTTGTTGTTGTGCTTTATGTATACTGCCACACACTCTTCTGATTATAGAAACAACGAGGCTTAGAAGTCATTTGCTCAAATTCATTATTAAATACATTTTCAAACTTGTTCTTTTAACTCCCCTTAATCATCCCAAAGGTAATAAACAATACAACATACTTTTTTTTCTACACTTTCAGAAACCCTATTAAGTTGTTGACAGTGAATACATTCTGTGAATCTCTAAGTATTTTCTCCCTAAGCATGGCAGTTAAACAAATGTTTATTGTTCATAAAATGATGAATGATCATTCACTGTAGCATAGGGCTCTGAACACGATTTAACATCTTAAAAAATAAC
Organism: Micromys minutus; assembly: GCF_963924665.1. Taxonomy (NCBI): domain Eukaryota; kingdom Metazoa; phylum Chordata; class Mammalia; order Rodentia; family Muridae; genus Micromys; species Micromys minutus. Next base: position 31,415,156 of record NC_137952.1, read on the forward strand.
TAATATTCAAAACTAAGTGAAACTATGAAAAGCTCAGCCCAAATGGCCAAAACCCTCAAAGTAACACCAAAGAAAAATTCAAAAATTTGTGCTGAATCTGAGTTGGGTGAGTTGGTATAAGGAGGGTGGTACCCAATGGAGAGGAACTTAAAACCCAGTCCATATTGTATTCAGTGGGGTATTTTTGCAGATACTGCAGATATTGACAGACAGAAGCTAACATTTGTGTGGAAATACATGTGGCATAAAGCATCAAGGAGACTCTGAGGAAATGAACTTCTGGAACTAATCATACCAGGCTGGGAAACTTAACCGGCATGTAGTGAGGACGGTGTGGGGCTGCAGCAAAGATGTGTGAGAGCATCAGCACCATGGCATGGAAGGCTAGGAGGTGGAGCCCCGGAGTGAAGCCCCGGAGTGAGCAACTCCTGCCCTTTGATGTGCATACCCGTTCAAGGAAAGATGGAGCTTTGCAAGGGTGCTTTGACTCCTATCTTGTGTCCAACAAGAACATTGACTCAGAACTTTGCGTCCATAAAAGATAAGACTAGAAAACGAGGTCAAGACATAGATGAAGTTCTGTCAACAGCATATATCCAGGACTGGGGAAATAGCTAATGAAACCACAGATCATTTAAACAGACAATTCATCAGACAAATATGTACGGTGACAAATACGGACACAAAAATGCTTGATAGCATTAATCACCAGAGGGACATTAATGAAAATTACAAGATGCCAATTACAAGATGCCTGGGCAGATATCTAAAGTTCAAAGAATGACCGTGTGAAATAAAGACAAGCTTTGGTGAAATCTCCATACTCTCTTGGAGTGGGAGCTGTGGGGTGGGGGGATAGGAGACACCATAATCACATGGGAAACAATTTATCAATTTAAGAAAAATTAATTGAATAGCCATTACATTAATAGATATTCACACAAAATAAAAATAGCGCATGTTGCTATGAAATAATTCCCCTGAGAGCTATCTTCATTGTAATTTCAGATAGAAATGACTCAATGCTCATCTACAAACAAGTGTCTAAGCAAGTTGTTACGGGTCTGCACAATGGGAACTTCAAAACGAGCCGTTGGCCTGTGATTATGGTGCTTCTCTGTACCTCTACTCACAGGAGACTAAGGTGGAAGGACTGTGGGTTCGAGGCCAGCTTGACCTACACAGACTCCTAAAATAAGGTTTTAAATTAACTTAAAAGCAGCAACTTCACAAAAACTGTCATAAAGCTGAATGAAATAGGTCAAGCTGAACACATACCATGTTGCATGATATGCATTTGTTAAAAATTCCAAGGGACTTTATAGTCCTTGTCTGTGGTAGGTAGAAAGCAAACCGGTCATGCCTGTTAGTGGATGGGCTGAAGGCCCACAGGATGTATAAGGACAACATGGGATCGAAATCTGAGAGTGTTCATATCCAGAACAAGGTCCTTTTAAAGTTATACGTACACAGGACTAGACTCATTAGAATGCATATTTTAACTGTGACATAATAATGTCAGTGATATCACAGGACAATGAATAAGTACTCATAAACAGGTATTAAAACTACTATTTAACTATCATCTGGTATAATGTCATAAGAAAGCACTGCTGCTAGTAGTTGCAGAATACAAGTTTCCTAGAGGATAAGTCAAAGGCTTGACTTAATCAATCCCATTCCGCCATGCATATGATGTCACTGTATTTGGGTTGCAGGCCTACCTGTCTTGCCCATGAAGTTTAAGAATTCTCCGGTACTGGATTTTTCATTTTGTTCAAGGATCTTCCCTTAAAATGGGAGAATTTTAAAGTAGGAAACAGAATCATGAGACAAAGGCTTTTACCTTAACTGGACATGGTTTTTTGTCATTTCTTCTGTGTCTGAAAGTCACTTAGCATTGTCTCTAGGCAAAGTGAAAAGCAAGGAGTTTGACTTCATTGCTAAAGTTCTTCCTGACGCCTTGTTCAGGTGGGAGAGTTATCTGAGTGGATGTGACTAGGGATCAGCCAGCAGACATTAACACAGGAAGTGGGAGAAGAACCGCATAGGTTTAAATAAAAGTCAAGTAAAGCCCATTCAAATTTAGAAACAGAATAATTACAGTGACATTCTATAGTGACACAGGGAGAGCTGAATCCAAGATTTGCGGAGCTTGTCTTCAATTTTAGACTATGTGGTTGGAAAAAGCACAGCCACAGCCCCAGCCTCTCATCTAGGTATAGGACCAGGTTTCTGCTTTGAGTGAATTTTCAGTTTTTACCCCCTTAAAACACTTTTTAAAAGTCAATGCTTTCAGGTGCTCCTCCCCCCATGTCTGGCAGAAGTGACGCACGTGGAACTGTTGACAACCTGCAATTGCTGCACAGCCTTTGTAATTCCACTGAAATCTATTTCTTAGCACAGAGCCAATTTGCCTTACAATGTCAAGAACAGCTTCAGAGCAACGGGTAAAAATTAAAGTTTAAATTAAAGCCCAAACCCAACATATCTGATAACGTTTCTCCTAGTAAAGGAGACCTGTGGGAAAATTAAATGAGGTTGTAATACAGTGCTGTCTTAGTCCTTCAAGGAAGGGTTAAACGTATTGATACATCTTTCTGGTCTTTCAAACTATGTCATTTATCCCCATGAGCAGCTGGGCATCTGTAATCTCTGAGCCTGCTTCTGTTAGCTTTAACTGGCTTGGCCATCGTCACAAGTCATGGAATGAACAGTGTCCCATTAACGATGCTTTCCTTTATGCTTCCCCACTCCGGAAATCTAGTGAGACTCTCTCTGTTCTTTCTCATGGAAGACTGATTACAAGCCAACTCTTAAGAGCCTCATAGGAGATAAGGACTCTCTCCTGCCCTGCCACACCCTTCACAGTACTCTGCCCATTACTAAATTCATCCTTGGACTAGGAAGCAAAAGGGGTCCGTCCTATCTAGTACCTTAATACCATTGGTGTGGACAAACGCAGTGTGTTATTTATGGACATCAGCTCTGCTTCTTTGCTGGGACAATTGTGATCTTATCATTTCTCAAAACAACTATAAAATATCAAAAAGAGACCAGAATGTTGGACTTTGAAATTGATGGTAATGGTTACCCAAAGCATGGCCTTTTGGACCCAAACACACACACACACACACACACACACACACACACACACACACACACACACACACACACATGAAGATACAGGGCATTTCCAAGGAGAAGATGCCCAGCCTCTGTCTTAAAGGAAGAGGGAAAAGGAGACGGAGTTGTTGGAAGAAACAAGATTTCCTAGAGCAAGTACTGGATGCCAGCCTTGCTTTTGGGTAGTGAGGTACAGCAACAAGTTCCCTTCTAGAACTTGCCCTTGAGGGAGAGCTATAAAAAAGGGCCAGGCTTTCTAACACTGAGCATCTTTTGCCCGATATTTGCCAGAGCAAAGGCCCGTGAAGCATGTGTCTGTTGTTCTTCAAGGTTTCAGCACAGAGAGGCTCATCCACAGCCTGCTGTCTGAGCCTGCTTCTCCCACACAGATGGGAGCCGTGTTCATTAGGAACAGAATGGCTAGGCATACTGAGAGCAATGTTCTCCTAAATGCAGGAGGCACTTCTGTGGGTTTGATTTGATTTCATCGACAGTGTTGTTTGTGCTTCTGCAGGTGTGGGCTCATGTCTCTGGGAGGCAAAGTGCTTTGGTTTGGTTTGCTCACCCTTCACGACTCTACAGGGCCCATTGCTGCATCTGGTGAAGCCCAGAGAAGAGCCACTCTCTGAATCAGACCTACCACCATGTCAGTGTGCCAAGATATTCTGAATATGAAGATAGGAAAATATTGTCTAGGGGTTCCACTCTTTGAAAGAGCTTTGTCTGTGTGTTTTTAAATGTGAATGCTATTTTTATAGACAATATTATGTGATTATATAGTATAAAAAAGTGCTACAATGAATTCAAGCTGCATTTAAGCTAGCATCGATGCTACCGAAAGATGAAGGAGAGAAAGTGGAATTGAAATCATTATGAAAAAATACGCATCTGGAGATAAGGCCTAATATACAAACAGATTTTGGTAACTGCCTGGAGGAGTAAATTGAATTTTGGTCTTGCTGATAATGTTGCTGACTTTATTGAAGGAAAAAAAAATACTGTCTTAATCTTAGTTATTGCTACATGTTATCTCTTCATCCATGAAAGTTGAAATAGCCTTTGAAGTGTCACAGAGTTCCTGAATAGTAGCCAGCAGTAGCAGAAATGGCACAACAAATTAAAATGCTCCACTGATGGATAAGACTCAGAGACATTCATCACTTCAATATACTACAAGCCTATTTCTCAACATCCTAAGGAAAATTACTCTGTGTGCATGTCTATGTATTCATATGCATGCACATATATGTGCTCCCATTATAACTCAGTCATATTCCTGAAATACAGGCATATGTGTGTGACTTCATTGTAACACAAATGTGTCTCTTAAATCTAAGTCATTTTGCTAATTGAAAAAAATCATACAGTCTTATTGGTCAGGTGCCGAAGACAATATCTGGAGACTAGTAGACTCTTAATTTAAAAATTCTTTCCTATAAAATCCATGGTTTGCCTGAATTGCAGGGGCACTGGGCACCTGAGCATATAACATGGCCTTGCTCCATCTCCTCATCCCTACTGATCCATGACTCCACATGTGTAGCAGCACTGGGCTGTACATTTTTGTCTGTTGTGTGTTACTAGTGTTCTGTACTCTTCCCATGCCTGACCAACAAACAGACTTATCAGCCTCATATGCCCATCAAATTTGATGACATTTTGTTCCCTTCTCTTCACGTGCACCCATTCCTTTTGATGAAAGCACTTTTTCTACCCACTAACAGGGGCTTATATTTCATTTGTCATTAAAAGTACAATCTGAACATCCCATTTCTTTGGTGAACTCCCTGCTCCCTCAGTATGGCATTATATTTTGCCATTTCTTTTATAGACAGGTGCTACTATGTCTAGAAAGTACATCCACTGTGCTCTAAAGACTGTTGGATCATAGGCCGCACTTCAGAGCAGAAACCCATTTTTGATGCTTTGTCATTTTTTATTTTGATTCTTTTCTTCTCTGACATAGTTATGTCACTGTTCTATGAAATGTTCATAATGTGTATGATCCCATTTAATCTTGTAAACAGCCCATAAGTCAGGTGACATGCTTCTTTCTAACTCACCTATGAAGATATTCTTTCAGAGGGCATGATACTCATCCAAGTCAAGCTGCTAGTTTCAGACTTTCCCTTAGTCAGTAAAACAGAGAATCTCTCAGAACCACAGCTGCCTTTCTGTGCCTTACCACTTTGTACTTTGTTGTGGAATTACCAATGAATAAATTATTGTACTTGGTGCTTCTTGAAGCTAAATTTTATGCTCATTTCCTCTTGGTATTCTAGCTCAACATCTCTTCCAAGTAAAGGTTTCAATCTTGCACAATAAAGATCCAAAACAATTACATTCTTTTACACATTTCTTCTTTAAAGTTTTTCATTTAATTATTTTTATATATTTTAATCATCTTTCCTTCCCTGAACTCCTTCAAGACCTCTCTTCTCTCAGCCATCATACTATCAAGAAAAACAGCAACAAAAATGAAAACAAACTTAAGAAAAAGAGAGGAAGAAAGAAAAAGAGAGAGGGAGAGGGAGAGGAGGGAGAGAAGAAGAAGAGAAAGAAGAAAGAAAGAAAAGAAAACATACTTATATACACAAAAAGTTTGGACATAGAAAACATGGAGTCTACTTTATGTTGCCCAACTGCTCCTTAGCGTGAGGCCTTCCCTGGAGGGTGATTGATACACTCACTGACATTCCATTGGAGAAAACAACTGTCCCTTTCCCAGTAGTCATCAATTACAGACTGCTTCTTGGTTAGAGCTGGAACTTTGTGTGTTTTCCCCCTTCTCAGTGCTGGACTTTTGTCTGGTTGGACTTGTGCAAGTCTTGTGAGTGCTGCCACAGTTCCTAAGAGTTCATAGGGTCATAAGTTCTGTTGTGCTGGTGGATGTGGTCTCCTTGTTGCTATCTGTCACCTCTGACTCTTAGAGTATTTCTGCCTCTTCATTCTCATAGATCTCTGAAACTTGAGGGTAGAGATTTGATAAAGACACTCCATTTGTAGCCCTGACTACAGACTATGTTTGACTGTTATCCAGGTAAAAATGGAAAATACATCATTGGTCAAATGAAGTGATACACTTGAAGAGTAAAATTAAAACAGCATCTTAGAAGCTATTATTCTGTGCACCTGAAAATAAGTGTTCACTGTCTACTGACTGAAAGAGCAAAAGCCTTTGAACTTCCATGGTGTTCGTGTAGTCTATAGAAAGTTGGAATCAGGAAGTCCATTTCCTAATGAAATAGATTGTCCCTGACTTAAAATAGTATGGGTGATGCAGTGGTCTGTGCTAACAGTATTTTAATAATTTACACAAAGGAAATAACTGCGCTTTCTTCTCATTTATACTCCCTTTGTTTATATCTATAAAACACCAGGCAGGTTCATAACTGACTGATTTCCATCCACATGCTAATATTTGGATTAAGGAGCCTTGCTATTGAAGAGAAGGTGCTGAAGATAAGAAGTCTCATCAGGAGACTAATAAACACGTTTATCTTTAACAAGCTGCCTTCTCTTTACCACTCTGCCTTAGAAACCACGAGAGTGACAGCGCTGAAATCACACTACACTTTACACACTTTGTATTGAGCTAGAGCTGAGAAGGATAATATATTGTGGTTCATATATGAAGGAGGTAGGCCAGGGAGAAGCTCACTATAAAGTGGGGGGAATCTACAGTCCTGGATAATTTATCTCACTTACCATACTTCCATCACTACATGTATCTTGGATGCTGAAAAGAGTTAAGAATTTGTCAACGTGGAATACAAAAGATGGGAAGAAAAATTTAGTTGACTAACAGATTTTTATTATATTCTCTCAATCCCATTTGAATATTTTTCTTATGAAAGCCTCCTGGTCACTAAGTAAAATTTCCAGTATCTCAAAGACTGCCCAAAGCTCTGTCACTCAGGAAGGTTCATTAGGCCTATTTTAAACACACATGTAATTAGTGTCAAATAAATACAACCAGCCTCAAAGAATTCCATACTGTCTATTGGTTATGTTTTAATTGGTGATCTACTATATATTTACTTAATTCAATATAAATGCCACAATAAGTACTGTTACAATCTTCATTTGATGCTTCAATGCTTGAATGTCTGATGTGTGTGTGTGTATGTGTGTGTGTGTGTGTGTGTGTGTGTGTGTGTGTGTGTGTGTGTGTATGTAAACTGTGTTTGCTCCAACAAATTACCTCTGTAAAGGAACTTAAAGGTTAGAAGGTTTATGATGAATGCTACTTCACAAGTCCAAGTCTTGGATAATTCCATGTTCTTGGGTCTGTTGTGTGTGGTTCAAGAGCACAGTGAGAGGCATGTGTTCAAGAGGCTTCATCAGAAGGTGTCCAGGAGCCAGAGAGGGAAGACAACAGATAGACACAGCCCCCCTGGGACGTTTAGTTATACACCCTTGATAACTAAGTACTCCTGAAAAGGATTCTATCTAGTAACAGCTCATTGATTATGGTCACCTTGGCGAATTAACCTACTAATAAAATTTGCCCCTTCATAATTCAGCCATCAGTGATTAGATGCACCAACTGGGGAACAAAGCTTCACACATGAGCTTTTGGGGGGTATGCCATATTTAAACCATAACAGTACCATTTCCATTCAAGTTATGCTCATAATGAGATCTTCATGATTAACCTTTATCAGCTACCCCTAGGGCCCCACAAAAGACACCAAGTTTTATACTGGTGAATTACTCTGACATTTCCTAAGAGCTATGTGTCCTACCTTGTAACGGGTGCCTTAGATTTCTACAGAGCTATGCCTCATTTAAGAGTCTCCTAACTCTAATTAAAGAGTTCAAGTGTTTCCTAGAGCCAACAAAATGAACATTGAATTCCTTTTCTCTTTATTAATAGTAGAGCCTTACTTTCTTTCCACTTCTCCCAGCATTAAGAAGGTACATTTCAGATCATTCCACATTCAAACCTTCATACAACTGTTCTCACTGGTAATTTGTCATAACCAGAGTCATGATTTACCTTCTCTATGATAGTCCCCTGACATGGTCTGTCAGAATTGACCTCTATGTGCTCCAAATACAAATACTATGCTGTCTCTCTCTCTTAAAGTCTTTATCAAACGATTTTTAATTTTGCTAAACATCAGATCTTTCCTGATTTAGGATAAATAAGTTAAAGCTAAGACCATATCCTATCTTTGAGTTTAGTACGGCTCATAGGGAAAACTCAGACTATGGATAAGAATAAACAGTTGTTGAATTGTCCATTCCTCAAATTCAGCAAAGCTGTGTGTACCATTTGGTTTGCATAAACACTGGGTACGATTATCTGGCTTACAGAATTTTTCCTATATTTTGTTGAGGGAATTAAGTTAGAGATGGGAGACACAGCCAATGATGAATCATATGTGCTAAGGTAAATGGCTGAAAGAACTTAAAAAAAATTACTTCAAAATATATTTTTACCAAAATTCAGAATTCAAGATGTTAAGTTCCGGCTCTATAGATTAACATGCTGTCTGTCCCACTCCCCTGTACTCAATCTCTAATGTGACGCTGGCTGGCACAGTTGGTATGCTAGCACTTTCTCAGCATCTACTTGAAGACTGCTCCTTTTGGTGAATTCAGATTGGAAGACGATCTAAACAAGTCCGCCTTCCCATTGAATGCCAAGGTAGCTTTCAGTAAGTAGGCAGCAGGATCACAATGTCAGTGATCACAATTCTCATTTTCCCCATAGGTTATAGGACCACATACTTTTCCTGTAAATTTAACTATACCAGCTTATCAATGTTTCTACTCCTGTAGTGATGACATCTAGTGAAATCTTTTCTAAATGATCAGATACGGGTATGAGTGGGGAATATCGGGAGGTGCTACAAAAATGCCAGGAATGGGTTAAGAGTTTAGGAAATGGGGTAGAAAAATAATTGAGATTTTTACTGTGGTGTCAGGGTACTTGGCAGTATCCAATGTCATGCTTTCTTAGAGTTGGGTAGAAAAATACCACCATGCTTCACTGACTCTTTGACTTACATCCTTTAAAAGCCTGGAATGCCCTGAATTTTTATTATAGGTCTCTATCTAACTTTGAATAACACAGAATACACCAACACTGAAACCGTTTCTTCCCTCATATTTCTCACATATCCTTGTACAGATTCAGTGGTACCACATTCAGGAAATGGTGGGAGAAGGGACGAGAAGGGGAAAGGGAGAACATTTTCAGGTATTGGGGGCGGGGGAATTAGGAGTGAAGCCCTGAGGGCCAGCAGAGAGAATGGAAACAAGCAACCTCAGGAGGTAGGAGGTGGGGTGACCCTCTAGAATGTACCAAAATCTGAGAGACGAGTCTCTCAGGACTTAGAGGGGGTACCTTAGATAAAATGACCAATTGTGGAGAGAGGGAACTTGTAGAGCCCACCTCCAGTAGAAAGACAGGGCATCAAGTGGAGGGATGGGGTTGCCATCTCACAGTCAAAAACTCTGACCCAGAATTATTCCTGTCTAAAAAAACTGCAGGGACAAAAATGGAAAAGAAACCAAGAGAAAGAAGGTCTAGTGACCAGCCCAAATTGGAATCCAACTCAAGGGCAAGCTCATTACTGTTAATATGGTGTGATTTCAAACAGGAGCATAGCATGGTGACCCTCCGAGAGGCCCAACAAGCAGCTGAAAGAGTCAGATACAGTTATTTCCACACAACCAGTGGACAGAAGCTGGGGACACCTGTGGTTGAACTAGGGAAAGGCTACAAGAAGCTGAGGAGGAGGGTGATTCCATAGGAAGACCAGCAGTCTCAACTAACCTTGACCCCCTGAGATCGCTCAGATACAGAGCTGCGAACTAGGCAGCATACACTAGCTGATATGAGATCCTCAACATTTATATAGCAGAGGACTTCCTAGTTTGGCCTCAGTGAGAGAAGACACACCTTAACCCTTGAGAGATTCAAGGCATGAGGAAGGCGAAAGGCTTGGTGGGATGGGAGGATAGAGACATCCTCTAAGAAATGAGGGAGAAGAATTGGGTCGAGGAACTATTGGAAGGTGGGCCAGAAAGCGGATAACGACTCGACTATAAAAGAAGATTAAATAATTGATGATAATAATAATAAAAAATAATAAATCCTTCATATGTGGTTAGAAGTGGCATTTTTCACTACAAGGCATGTTGCTGTTCTATGGCATTTTATGATGGAATTAAAATTTGAAAAAATGTATATCAAAGTACTATATCTGAATTGTCTCTATAGCATACCTTACTATCTCATCCATTCATGAACAACTATCAGAAAAACATAAAGATGTAATACGGCATGACAATGAGAGATACTACTGCAGATAAACTTACCCATACCTCTGTTGAAACAGGCCAACTGATTTTCTTAATATTATACATCACTAGATTGCAAAGCAGGATCCCGGATTTCTAAGCCGGTTGTTCCTCTGGTTATGTTTAGGTCTGTATAACGAGGAAGCTTCAATAATGAGTTCCCTGGCTCTCGTTCAGTGCGCGCTGAGTAAGCATACAGGTCTTAACTCTGTCCTACCCTCCACGGGAACTTTCCTTACTGTGAAATTTTGACTGCTGCAAGTTGCTCTCTAATATTCCTAATATTCCCAAGATGTAGGAAGTTCTGCTTCTGATTGGGGCTGTGTGTATCATCTCTGTTTCTTTTTTCCCCACTGTGGTGTCATAGGTAATCTAAGGCAACTTGATTTCTATGTGTACATGCATCAAAGTAGTTTCTCCTCTTCCTCCTCTTCCTGCGGCTGTGGCTGCTGCTCCTCCTCCTCTTCCCTTTTTCTACTTTCTTGTACTTTATCTCTTCTCTTTGTTCTCCCTTTTCCCCTGAATAAGCATTTTTCATCTCTTTGGTTCTTTCTGTGATTGTGAATAAGTGGACAAAATGGAATGCCATTAACTTGTTTCAGCTTTTGTCGTTGTTGTTGTCGTTGTTGTTGGTGTTGGTGGTGGTGGTAAATTTAATAACTCTTGACTAGTGATTTCCGTATGTGAAGTACATCTCCACCTCTTTATTCCCTCTCTGATTATTTTGAGGCTGAACTAGAAGAGTAAAGGACTTGTCTGCTGTTTTAGAGAGGGAAAGCTGCATGGGGTTTGGCACTGAAGTACAATTCACCCTCCCCTTGGGCATTTCCATCAGCCCCTTCCCCTTCAGTGAGTGGGGACAGCACACACGGAAGCCTGCTCCACTGACACAAACACGCAGTGGTTCTGGTTAAAAGTGGCTGCCTGCCATTCTGCACAAAGCAGACTTGCAAAAGGCCTCGTGGTCAGTATTCTGTCTTGGTTGTCCTAGCGTTAAGTACAAGAATGTGACACAGCGTTAACCTCCCTAAAAGTAAGTCTTTATCCTTAAGGGACAAACCATCCCAAGGGCTTGTGAGCTGTACTAGTGGATGAAATATTGTGCAGATTGTTTAAAGGGAGCTCCAGAAGAGATTAGAGAGTCAGGAAAGAGGATTGATTTCCTTGTGCAGTTCATGTTGGCAAAACTTTGGTATTTAAATCTGGACCACCAGGCTTCATATTGTGTACTGAACTTTCATGTTCTTGGACTTTATTCTCTTCAGGGGTCAAGGTACAAGAAGGGAGAGGGAAAGCTGGGGGAGGGGACTAGAAAGAAGGGGGGAGCAAAACAAATAAAACAAACAATTCCCCCAGAAGATGCCTGCCTCCCAGTGAAGCAGAGAACTAAGATCTGATTCTGGACCAAAAGATAGAGGAACAAAGCAGAGGTTGATGCCTTTCCCTCCTCCTCTCACATCTCTGAAAATGGCTACCATCTTCCCTTGGTCTATACAGATAAAGAACAAAACCAGGAAAGGGGATAACATTTGTAATGTAAAGAAAATAGCCAAAAAGAAAAAAGAAAAAAGAAAAGAAAAAGAAAGAACAAGCTTCACCTTATTTGCAAATGATGTTGCCCAAGAAAGCTTTTCAGGAACCAGAATGGGAAGGTGGAAAAAATGAGTCAGAGGCGCTAACTGGCAGGATTAAGAATGTGAACATGTGCTCAGCAGCTTTTGGAAAGGTGTTTGCCATCACAGGTTCTGCAGAGACTGCCGTCTGCTCCAATGCTACACTCCCTCTTCATCCTATGAGCCTCCTCTCCATTTGCTGTCCCTCTTGGATGCACCTGCATCAACAGCCTTTAAGCCACCTCTGAGGAAGAGAGAAAGAACCGAGATGCACTCGACTGCCATTAAAATCTGACTTCTCTGACTATCTAGGATACTTTTCTGTGATTTACATCACAGATTGGAGTGATCAGACCTTCACACTAGGAGAGCATGTAAATTAGAAGGCCATGTTTTCTCCATGCAGAGGCTATAATTACAAAAACAGTTTCAGAGGCATTTTGCTGTTTAAAATTGCTCTTCCAAGCCTGTTTACAGTGATTCTGAGTATTGCTTTTGACACCCAGCTACGTGGAAAACTAAGCAACATAAAATGCAAGCTCTCCAAAGCAGGCTGATCTGGTGGAGATTCCAAGGAGCATGGGCCCAAGTTTCCCATCTCCTCATACTTAGTCTTGTCCACACTCTAGTCTTTCTGTCTCACTGTACGTTTTTCTTTTCTCCTCTCCGGCAGTCTTTATAAAAAGTTGTGCATTTAGGAAAGGTGAACAGATAACAAGAATGGGGAAGATGAGAGACAGACCGTCTGAAAATTAGAGGGTATTTCAAAGAGTCACTAAGCACCTACTCAGCCTCCACCTCAACTCAAAATAAATCTACAAGGAACTGACCGGTGTTGAGGACCATGTGAATTTTACTATGACCATCTGAAAGTTCGATCAGTGCCTCACGGATTTACAGGTGCACAAAGGAAAAAATTAGAAGGGCTCTAAGCCTGAATCTGAAGGTCCTATTCACCAGGATGTATGCTGTGGATAGGAGGAAGAGGAAGAAGAAGAAAACAGAACTCAGGTCATTTCACTTCAAACCAGAACTTCCTATCAAAATTAAGGCAGAAGTCTGGTATGGTGGCACAGACCTATAAACCCAGTAGCCAGAAGACAAAGGCAGGGAGATCTTGCATTCAAGGGCAGGTTAGACTGAGATTTTAATAATAATAAACTCAATTACAGCTGTTTTGCTTAGGGATTCGTTTACTCTGGACATTCTTCTATCTGGTATATCTGTCTGTCACCAGTAGGTTGTAGAGTCTGGTGAGTGTCCACCAGAAATTTCAGGCTCTTGTGTTGGAACAAAACACTGGACTGACTCACATGTAATAGCAGAAACAGAGGCAGTTTGTAACGAAGCAGACTTCCAGAGGAGGAAGCAGCCAGATCTGGGAAGATGTTCAGGAGTTCAGTTGTACCTCTCCTCAGCAACCCTGAGAGGTCCTTTGTGTGGAGGGAGCTGTCAGTGCGAATGTTCCATCTGTTCCGTGCACCTCTGATGCAGAAAGATTTTTAGCCATTTTCCTTGCTACTCCTTTGGTTTTCCTTTTTTTTTTTTTTTTCCTTTTGGCCTTACTATCTATCACCTTGCTGCCCTCCCTCATCTCCCACGTCTGTACTCCACCCACTCACTGTGCATTGACTCTCTTATCCAATGCTCTAACTGCTCTCAGGGTACGTTAACAGGGAACATTCTCAGTCCAAGGTTCATTTATAAATCACCCCAAGACAATACATTGCTGTGCATTAATGAGAATAAGTTCAGAATTTTTAATTGTTTGTGGTCTTAAGGGAAGTAAAAATATTACCTATCACAAATGAGCATATTACCTTTCCATCGGTTCATGAATAGTCACTAATAAAGAGTCATTGCCTAAAATGGGAATGTGCGTATTTTGGTAGAATAATCCCAAATAAACCAAAACACATCCCAGGAGATCTGTCCTGTGTTTTTCTATAGAAGACTAAGACATGCTTAACTTGAATATGAACATGACCACCTAGTGTTTTCTACAGAACTAACAACAACTAAGTATTTCTGCCCAGAGGGATGTTATGAGCATATTCACTAGCAGTCAAGATGGTTTTGGTGGGGACACCACTTTATGGCCTTAAAACAAAGGTGTTACATATCAAAAGTTATTATCACATTACAAATTATTGAATATATTCAAAACCATGTTAGGAAAATTTATATATGTCCACTGACCAGAAAGTCCAGAAAGCATTTTCCCAGGACCACAGAGTTAGTTCCAGGTAAGGGCTCTGTGTTTTTCTTGATGTAGTGGATGATATTCTTTAACGCTTCTATAGTCATCTCAGAGAGTATGTGGCTACTACCTATAAATGAAGGATAGCAAGGAGCCTGGATGGAATGTTGCTGGGGCCAAGATGATTAAGTGGTCACCATCCTGTTGTCAACTGAGCTACATAACCCATAGAAGATCAGCCATGACACCTCCACAGCCACAAATAAAGAAAGTGCTTGAACTTTTGTATTTACAAGTTGCCTTCTTCACAGTTATTTCAGTAGCTGCCCCCCCATGGGGTTTATTTACAGAGAGTATACATTAAGTTTCTGTAATAGCTGTTCCCTTCTAGTAAGGATCTATCCTAAGCATGGGAGCTTCTCATGAACTGCAGGAGACATGGTAAGGAGGGGTATGGGGAACAAATTCAGACCCCTTCCCCTTTATTCCTCAAAACTGCTTGGGTCATCTGGTAAGGGGATCATCTCTGTGTGTTCTGTTTGTATTTCCCTGGCTTCTGGGCAGAGAAACCACCTGCCTATGATTCGCTTTATGGGCTGACCGGCAGTGTGCTGCTGGAGTTCCTTCAGCACCCACACAGGGGAGTCTGGATCTCATCACTCCCAGAGGGAAGCTCTCTCCTCACTCAGTGAAGCAAATCTCTGAATTAGGCATTGCAGCCACAGCATAGAGCATTCAGATATTTTTATTTACTAAACACAAGTTTCAGGTATTCATATCTATGGACCGAGTTTGTAACTTTTGGTGTCCGCCATTAATCAGCTGAGCACCGTCAGGGAGTCCAAGTTCAGGGAGGAAGAGAAAGTATTTCTCCTGGGTTTTCACTGCCCGGGAACTGTGTAGGTTCTTTCCTAGCTTCTACCATGCTACCACTTGTCCGGTAGGTCCAGATGTAGGTCTGCTTCCCTTCCTGGGATGAGACTATCTTGAATTACACTCACATGCCACCAGCATATGATGGGGCCTCCCTGAGTAACCCAGTTCCTCTGTCTGTTTCTTAATCTGTGATGCTTCATAACTGGAAAGTTAAGTGTTTTGGATGCAGAAATCTCTTAGAGGAGCACCTGTTACATGGTAGGAACCTGGGCACCTAAGTCTGAAGGCTTGAAAAGTCAGTAAAGAAAAGCCCATTTCTTGTGCTCTCAGGAGTCAGGCATATATTATATTTAAGGCACCAACAGATACATAAAAATATCAACTTCATATCAACTGGAATAATCTCATCAGGGACTAGTGTCTATTCATCTTATTGATATTTTTTTTCAAGAAAGAGAGAAATGGTATTCACATTTCCACTGTGCTCTGTTCTCTCTTCCAATGGAGATTCCATGAGGGTTGCTAGTCTTAGGGCAGAGTTGCCCAATAGTCTATGAAGCAACATGGTTTTGAGGGGTTAAATAGTGCTAGGAGGAAGATTGAAATGTGCCTTAATGATAGTCACCAGAGCAATGCTGAGAAGCATAGCATTGCAACTGGCAGCTTGCTGTGTGTGTCGTCACAGTGACTCCAGTGAACCCTCTTTCTGATATGATCCTTCATGTTGAGAGGCTTATTTTTCCTCTTTTCCTAGACATCTAAACAAGGACATAAGTTTTGCAGAGTGTTGTTCATCCTGCCTGTGAAATAATGTGGCACAGACATACCAGACAAACGCATACTGCTTCTCAGTAAAGAGATTCTAACACTTAATGAGTCCTTCGGTCTACTAATGATGTCTGGATGCTACTAGTACTATTAGTGTGGATTGTTCCAATATTTGTGTCTTTATATCATATTGCTGGCCATGTAGAAAATGTTTAGCAGATATGTAGAGGCTACTCTGAGACACTTTGGGGGACAGGTCCTTTCAGACCTGAGGTCCCTAATAATCTAGTTATTCACCAGTGTGAGAATTTTAACTGAAGTTTTAAAAAATTATTTTTTGGTCAGTTTAGTCACAGTTCAAATGTTTTGATGCCATGAGTAGACACTCAGTTGGATGGCACAGGTTAAAAACCACATATGTGTGTGTGTGTGTGTGTGTGTGTGTGTGTGTGTGTGTGTGTGTGTATGTGTGTGTGTGTTTGTATGTGTGTGTGTACGTATGTATGTATGTATGTATGTATGTATGTATATATTCATTCTAAACACATATATATGTATATATATATTCATTTATATATGTTTATACTTATATAAACATTTGTATATATCTTTATTATTGAAGACTGAATAGATGAATATATATATATATGCACACAAATGCACATCCACATACACACACACATACATACATATGAGAAATATTAGAGTGACTTGTAGACTGTGGTCTAGTTCATACAACAAGGACAGTTTACCGAGAGCAAGCCCAAGAATCTAGTAGACATTCAGTCCATGAAGCTAGATGTATGCACTGCAATTTCAAAGAAGTATGGTCTGATGCCACTGAAGGAGTGAACTTGCCAGAGAGAGAGAGAGCAAGCAGTCAAAAAGCAAAAGCTTCTTTCCTCTATATCCTTATATAGGCTTCCAGCAGAAGGTGTGGCCCATACTAAAGATGTATCTTCCCACCTGAAAACAGCTAGATTAATGGTGGGTGGATGTTCTCACTTCAAATGATTTAATTAAAAAAATTCTTACAGGTGTACCTATCTGCTACAGTTTTAGTTAATTTCAGATACAGTAGATTTAACAACCAAGAATAGACCACAGCACTACATTAGAAAGACAGTGGTATGTCCATATGATTGAGGTGAAAAAAAAAATGGCCCATCAGAATGTTTGAAAATCCCAACCTGGAAAGACACAGGCCTACAGAATGGAAAATTTAGGAGAGCTTTCTTCTCGTTATATGACAACCCAAAAGATTTCTATTTACCTTCTTCCTGTATTTTCTTTTTAATTTTTAAAGCATTTATGGAAACAATAATATTTAAGCAGCAATTAAAACAAAATATAAAACAAACTGCATGGTTAAAATAAAGTATAAAGTCATGGAAAACCGTACTACTTGGGATTTTTTAGTAGCAGCCCAGTGGCTACTTGAAATGCTTACTTTCTTTCTGTCTGTCTGTCTGTCTATCTATCTATCTATCTATCTATCTATCTATCTATCTATCTATCTATCTATCTATCATCTATCTATCTATCATCTATCTACTATTTATCTATCTACCTACCTATCTATCTACTATCTATATATCTACCTACCTATCTACTATCTATCTATCTATCTATCTATCTATCTATCTATCTATCTATCATCTATCATCTGTCTTTTATCTATCATGTTTCTGTCTATCTATATCTGTCTATCAATCATCTATCATTTGTCTACTTATCTATCATATATCTGTCTACCTATCTATCTACCTATATATCTATCTAGTTTCTAGAAACCTATGTATCCACCCATCTGTCTAACATACTCAAACTGGACTTGGAACAACTTTTATTGTCTATTGTCTAACAGTAGCTCCTTAAACAAAACTAACTAAAATACCCCATGACAGGATTGCTGTGCGGACCCAGTGTGAAAATTTAAGGACAAATTAGCAACCCTGCCAGCCTGTTAGGTCTAAAAATGGCCTGAGGCGCTATCACTATATTATCTCCCAGTGCCCCAGCTCAGTGTTAGACATTTCGCCAATGTCCAGGGTGTAGTGAAGACCAGCCCCTTGCCTGTGCTTGGATGCAGGTCCTGTGCCTCCGCTGCTGCTTCTGCTTTGTGCCCCACTGTGCACCTCGATGTTTGTTATATCAGTGTTCTGGCTCCCTTTTCTTTAGAGTCTGGGCAGCTCTATGGCTTGTTCTATCATTCAGGATTTCTCTGTGAAGCTGAGACTGGAAAACAAACTGCACCATGTAATTATCTTTGCAACACTTTCCTCTAAGACTTCCAATTTAATAGAATTGCCAAGATGTAAAAACATTACAACAAAAATGAGCTTGTTAGAGTAGATTAGGCTTCATAAATGTGTTCCCATCTTATTATAAACCATTGATTTCTGTGGTCACCTCCTCTAAATTATTGAAAGCTGGATAGACTGCCTTAATCAGCAAGAAGAAATGTCACCAGTAAACAGCGATAGAAGTTGGTGTGGAAGGCCATATGGAGAGCAAGGGTGGGTAGACCCCAGCTGAGTAGTCAGTGGAGAACATCAGAGAAAACACGTGTTCCTGCCATGGTGCCGCTCTGACAATAGCCAGCCCTGTCTGGGATAGGAGGGGAAGTCTCCTGTGTTACATGTTACAAATAAACACTGAACTCCAAGGTTACACAGCTTGCATAGTAATTCTTATTTCTAGACAAGGAGATATATAGTACCTTCACTCTCTAGTCTCTTAGGATCCCTAGCAGATAGTAAAGCATGCATGCATGCTGCCCACTCTTCTAGACTCTTACATAGATTAACTGCCCCAAATGAATCTGCACTAGATTCTGGGTTCCTTAGAAATCACAGTAGTCAGTGTAGAGTAAGAAGAGTGCTCTTGGAGCCCCTTAACCATGCCCATGAGTTTTGAGAGTTGATCTGTGGCTGCAGCCAGCCACAGCTTTGTCTACAGCTCTTTGTCAGAAGGAGACAAGATAGTAGGCAGCTGTACATCTTAGCCAATCCTTGGTCATATTCTTGTTCCTAGAGCACTAGGTGACTGCAAGATTAAGTTTCTTGAGGCAGGGCCAGAGAGCCAATAAGCTTCTAAAAGCAACATCTTCATACTCTTCATTTGCTCAAACCAAAAAAAAAAAATGAAGTTCATCCAACTTCAAACCAAATCCTGACACCTACTGAAGCCACCCGACTCCTTTAACACACCTCCTCAACTTATGACTTCTTTAGCATATTTTCTGATTGCTATGGCTCTCTTCTGCCCAAATTATGTCCATTAGAAAATAACCTCCCAGTGATAACAAAAACTACAGCAGCGGCTAGCCACAAAAAAAAAAAAAAAAAAAAAAAAAAAAAAAAAAAAAAAAAAAAACTACAGTTGAGGAATTGCCTCCATCAGACTGGCTTATCCTTGGTGAATTGATGGGAGAGGGTCCAGTCTCCCGAGGGGAGATTTTCCCTGGGCAGGTGGCCTTGAGTTGTATATCAAAGCAGGTTGAGCAAGGTATAGAAAGCAAGTCAGTGAGGACTGTTCCTGGTGGTTTCTGCTTGAAGCTGTTGCCTTGAATTCCTGTATTAACTTTTCAAGTAGACTCTAACCGTTAAGCTAAAACAAACTGTTTTCTCCCCAAGTCTGTTTTGTCATTGTTTGATAACAGCAAGAAAAAGTAGATTAGGATATTACTGTAGTTAATCTCCTACAGTTGAGTACTCACTAGGATCCTAAAAGCCTAGCAAACAGTAGCCTTTGAGGGGGAGATGTTGGAGGAATGTCCTAGTTTCATTCTGTTGCTGTTTCCAATTTTCATGAGGAAAGTGATGATTAGTGAGGCCAAGGTTTAGTCTAACAGTTGTAGATCACAGTGCATTGGTGAGGGAAATCTAGGCAGGAATTTAAAGGCAGGCCTGCTACACACATCACTACATTTGGTCAAAGAACTCACTTCTAAGCAAATAAACATTATAGGAAACATCAAAGATGATACATACGAGCTAGATCATGGCTATATTTCTTGTTTTATTGGTTATTTTGTTTATTTACATTTCAAATGTGTATCTCCCTACCAAGTTTTCCCTCCACAAGCTCCCTATCACCTACGCCCATTCCCTGCCTCTATGCTTGGCCTTTCTAAGACTTTTACCATGAAGGGGTATTGAATTTTGTCAAATACTTTCTCAGCATCTAATTAGATGGTCATTTGATTTTTATCTTTGAGTTTGTGTATATAGTGGATTATGTTGATGGATTTTTGTATATTGAACCATCCCTGCATCCCTGGGATGAAGCCTACTTCATCATGATGGATGATCTTTTTGATGGGTTCGTGAATTCAGTTTGTGAGAATTTTATTATTTTTCTATTGCTATTCATAAGGAAAATTGATCTGAAATTCTCCTTTTTTGTTGGGTCTTTCTGTGGTTTATGTATAAGTGTAATTGGTGTTTCATAGAATAAATTGGGCAGTTCTTCTGTTTCTATTTTGTGGAGTAGTTTGGAGAGTATTGGTATTAAATGTTCTATGAAGGTCTTTTAGAATTCTGTACTAAACCCATATGGTCTTGGCTTTTTTTTTTTTTTTTTTTTTTTTTGGAGGTGGGGTTGGAGACTTTTAATGACTGCTTCTTTTTCTTTAGGGGCTATAAGACTGTTTTGATGGTTTATTTAATCCTGATTTAACCTTGGTACCTGGTATCTGTCTAGAAAATTATTTTCTACACAGATTTTCTAATTTTGTTGAGGACTGACTTTTATAGTAAGATCTGATAATTTTTTTTCAATTTCCTCAGTTTCTGTTGTTATATTTCCCTTTTTATTTCTGATTTTGTTAATTTGGATACTGTCTCTGTGCCCTCTGTTTAGTCTGACTAAGGGTTTATCTATCTTATTGATTTTCTTAAAGAACCAGCTCCTGGTTTTGTTGATTTGTTGAATAGTTCTTTTTGTTTGTTTGTTTCTACTTGGCTGATTTCAGCACTGAGTTTGAATATTTCCTGCTGACTATTCCTCTTGACTACATTTGCTTCTTTTTGTTCTAGAGCTTTCAAGTATTCTGCTAGTATATGTTCTCTCCAGTTTTATTTTGGAGGCTCTCAGAGCTATGCATTTTCCTCTTAGCACTACTTTTATTGTGTCCCATAAGTTTGGGTATGTTGCCCCTTCATTTTCAATAAATTCTAAATGCTCTTTAATTTCTTTATTTCTTCCCTGACCAAGTTATTAGGGAGAAGAGTATTTTTTAGCCTCCATGTGTATGTGGGCTTTCTGGTTTTTTTGTTGTTATTGAAGACCAGCCTTAGTTTGTGGTGGCCTGTTTTAGAACTGATTATATGGTCAGTTTTGTTGAAGGTATCATGAGTTATTGAGAAAAAACTATTTTTGTTTGTTTGTTTGTTTGTTCTAGAATAAAATGTTCTATAGATATCTGTCAAATCTATTTGCTTCATAACTTCTGTTAATTTCACTGTGTTTCTGTTTAGTTTCTGTTTCCATGATCTTTCCATTGATGAGAGTGAGGTTGAAGTCTCCCACTATTATTTTGTGTGGTGCAATGTGTGCTTTGAGCTTTAGTAAAGTTTCTTTTACTTATGTGGGTGCTCTTGCATTTAGAGCATACATATTCAGAATTTAGGGTTCATCTAGGTAGATTTTTCTGTTTAAGAGTATGAAGTGTCTTTCCTTATCTTTTTTTATAAATTTTGGTTAAAAATCTATTTTCTTTGATATTAGAATGGCTCTTCCATTTGTTTTTTGGGGATCATTTTCTTGGAAAAAAATATTCCAGTCTTTACGCTGATGTTTTTGTCACTGAGATGAGTTTCCTGTATGCAGCAAAATTCTGGGTGCTGTTCATGTATCCAGTCTGTTAGTCTGTGTCTTTTTACTGGGGAATTGAGTTCACTGATGTTGAAAGATTATTAGGGACCAATGATTGTTGTTTCCTGTTATTTTTGTTGTTAGAGGCCTAATTATTTTGGCATGGCTATCTTCTTTTGGGGTAGTTGAAAGATTTCTTTCTTGCTTTTTCTAGGGTGTAGTGTCTCTATTTGTGTTGAAGTTTTCCATCTATCACTCTTTTTAAAAATGGATTTGTGGAAAGATATTGTATACATTTAGTTTGTCATCTTGGTTTCTTCACTATGGTAATTGAGAATTTTGCTGGATATAGTAGTCTGGGCTGGCATTTGTGTTCTCTTTGGGTCTGTGTGACATCTACCCAGGATCTTCTAGCTTTCATAATCTCTTTTGAGAAGTCTGGTGTATTTCTGATAGGTCTGCTTTTATATGTCACTTGGCCTTTTTTTCTTACTGCTTTTAATGTTCTTTGTTTTGTGCATTTGGTGTTTTGACTATTATGTGATGAGAGGAATTTCTTTTCTGGTCCAATCTATTTGGAGTTCTGTATGCTTTTTGTATGTTCATGGACATCTCTTTCTTTAGTTTAGGGAAGTTTTCTTCTATAATTTTGTTGAAGATATTAGCTGGCCCTTTAAATTGGGAATCTTCGCTCTCTTCTACACCTATTATTTTTAGGTTTGGTCTTTCCATTGTGTTCTGAATTTGCTGGATGTTTTTGGTTAGGAGCTTTTGGGATTTGCATTTTTTCCACTGCTGTGTCAATGTTTTCTGTGGTATCTTCTGCCCCTGAGATTCTCTTTTCTATTTTTTACATTCTGTTGGTGATGCTTGTGTCTATGACTCCTGATCTCTCTTCTAGGTTTTAGTCTCGAGAAATTTCTCCCTTTGTGATTTCTTTATGGTTTCTATTTTCATTTTTAGATCCTTGATGGTTTTGTTTGTTTCCTTCACCAGTTTGGTTGTATTTTCTTGTAATTTTCTGTAATTAAGGGAATTTTGTGTTTCCTCTTTAAGGGCTTCTACCTGTTTACCTGTGTTTTCTGATATCGTTTTAAAGGAGTTATTTATATTTTTCTTAAAGTCCTCTAACATCATCATAAGATGTGATTTATAAATCAGAATCTTGCTTTTCTGGCTTGTTAGGGTATCCAGGGCTTGCTGTGGTGAAAGAATTGGTTCAGATGATGCCAAGTAGCCTTAGTTTCTGTTTGCTTGGATTCTTGCACCTGCCTCTAGCCATCTGATTATCTCTGGTGTTAGCTAGCCTTGCTGTCTCTGACCATGGCTTGACCCTCCTCTAAGCCTGTGTGTTAGCATACCTGGGATACCAGCTCTCCCCTGGTGACATTTGGGTACAGAGCGCTGGCATATGGTCAGTTCAGGGCACAGACAGAAACGTGAAGGATCCTGTCCCAGACTGCTCCTTGGTTCCTGTGTCCTGATGGCTCCAGGCGGATTCCTCCTGGGCCCGGTACTTGAGTAGAAGTGGTGGTCTCACCTGTGCCCTCAGATGTGTCAGCACTCCTGGATACCAGCTCTTTCCTGGCAGGACCTGCGTATGGAGAGTGTGGCAGAGGTTGGCTGTGGGTGCAGATGGAACCTCCTGTTTTTCTTTAAGTGAGTCATTTATGTCCTTCTTAAATTTTTCTATCATATTTATGAGATGGGATTTTAGGTCTGAATCTTGCTTTTCATGTGTGTTATGGTATTCAGTAGGAGAACTGGGTTTTGATGTTATCAAGTAGCGTCAGTTTCTGTTCCTTATGTTCCTGCACGTGCCTCTTGCCATCTGGTTATCTCTAGTATTGACTTCTTTGCTGTCTCTGACTTGAGCCTGCCCCTCCTGTGATCCTGGTTGTGAACTCCTCAGAGTCCAGATGTCTCTGTGATCCTGTGATCCTGAGATCCTGGATGTGTCAGAGCTCCTAGGAGTCAAGCTTTCTCTGGGTGTTGCAGGAATGGATGGGGAGCCAGAACCCTGGGTCTGCACCAGAAATGGGTGCAAGCCAGAAAGAACCTGTGCCTCTGGCTGGGCAGGTGTTACTGTTTCCCTGGTTCCTGTGGGTGTTCCGGTTATGACAGGTGTTGAGAAAGGTGTTGTGGCCTCAACTATGATCTTGAGTATGTCAGGGCTCCAGTGACCCTGAGTGTGTGTGATCTCCTCCTGGGAGTCAAGCTTCCTCTGTGATCCTGGGATCCTATGATCCTGGGTGTGTTAGAGCACCTCTGATCCAAGGTGTTTCAGGGCACCTGGGAGTCAGACTCCCTCTGGGTATTGTAGGAGTGGGTGCAGAGCCAATGTCCCAGGTGCAGTTCAAACCAGAAGGGACCCATGCCACTAGATGGGAGAGGGGGTTCCTGTGTCCCTGGATCCTGGGGGGTCCCAGTTACTTCTGGTGGTTGGGCAGATGTTGTGGCCTCACGTGTGATCCCGAGTATATTAGAGTACCTGGTGGTTGAGCTTCCTCTGGGTGTTGTAGGACTGGGTACAGAGCCAGCACCCCAAGTCTGCTCTAGGCACAGGTTTAAACTGGAAGTGGCTATAATTCTTATATAGTAGAAGACCACCTGCCTAGGGATGGTGCTGCTCATGGTGGGCTGTATCTTCTAAGATCTGTTAACAGTCAAGAAAATCTCCCACAGACATGTTCACAGGCCAGTTTCTTCTAAGTAGTTTTTCAACTAAGTCTCCCTTCTCAGATGACACTGGACTCTCTCAAGTCAAAGTTAAAGCTAACTAGGCCAAGGAATCTATGAATGTAAGCTTCCTTTTCCTGTTACCCATACTGAGGACTACTTAAATAATTACATGTTGGATACTTTTTTATTTTTAGTTTTTTTTTTTTTTTTTTTTTTTTTTTAATTACAAAGATGGTGCTCTCCAGATAGTGATGTTAAACCACAGGGCAGGAAACAAGCTATGATCCCGTTGAGCACTGGAATAAAGCCCACAAATGAAGCCATGTTCTTACTTCTGAGAAATCAGAACAAAGCCTGGCATCCACAGTAGTAGCAGAACACTTATAAAAAGGAAGTTCCACTCAGATAGAAGTGAAGTGTATACCCACCACAGAAAGAAAGCTGACAAAACTAAGACTTTTAGGTCTGGGCCAGATCCAGCTGTGTGAGCTTCTTGAAGTCGTGTCTTAAGACTGTGCTTTATTCTACATGACCCTTGATTACACTTGGTCTGACCACGAAATTTCCTAAAGAATCTTGGTCACTAGGCATGGAACTGTTTTCACAGGGTTGAAGCTTTAGCTCTGAACCAGCTATGGCCAATTTTGTGAGTAGTATAAGCCTCACTTGCACTGTGTGGTCACAGTTTCAAAATGAACACAGCGTAGGGAACTGCTTGACTCATCCAACACAAGAGAGATGGCTGAGAGTGGAGAAGGAAGGGCTGATGTGCTTGCTCCTGGGGCTGTTCACAATTGACACTTAGGATGCCACAGATGGAGCAATGCTGTCTCTATTCTTTACCGTGGTGCCCTGAAAGTGTGAGACCTTTTTTTATAGTATCTGTATTTGCTTTCCTTGTGACCAACACAACACGTGTGCCAAACAGGGCAGGCAGACAGTCATCTCCCCTTGCCAAGACCTGACTCCATGAATCTCCCACACCCAAATATGCTTTTTACGCCTTAAGCTTCGCACCCACTTCCTGGATCCACCCCATCCCAGGGCCTCCGCTACCCTCATCGGTCTAGGGTAAAAAAGATCACAGGCATCTCAGAGCAGTATGGCTGAGGTCTGTGTGCTCTGGGCTGCATCTCAATAGCATCCAGGCACATCTTTCTGCACAGTAGGAGGACCGCACTCCAAAGTGCAAAAATAAAACTACAAAAGATCAAAAGAAAAGCATCGTAGGCAAGAAATTACCCTTATCTTGATCTCCACAGAGTCCATCAGGCACAAGCATCTGAGCGATGGCAGGCAGGGAGATAACAAAAGAAGAGGCCGGGAGAAAATTAAAAGCAACCTCCCATCATTTGCCCTTCAGCAGGCCAGGTATGGCGTGAAAGGCCCTAAGAGGGTATCCCACAGTCAGAGCCTTCACTGGGAATGGACCTGAGGAAAATAGATGACCCGCTGGTCATCAAGCCTTAGGATGACAGCCTTGCAGGCCAGGCTCAAACAGGGAAGCAGCCTCACTTCTACTTAGCAGGCAAGCTGGCTGTTTCTTCCCTTGCTTAGCATATGTACACTCCCCTGTTGCTGAGATTTCTAGTTCTGCCTGGCAAAGTGTGATATACTCTTCATCTCCTTGTCTTATAACTGTGCCCTCAGACTCCTGCAGGTGAGCAAGGCCTAGACCCTCAGGCTGACCTAAAAGCAATTGCTCTCTCTCTCTCTCTCTCTTAGTCTGACAGCAATTTGTTCTGAAATCAGCATCCAGTCACTTGACTGAGTGAAATATTTATTCCTATTTTTAATGGCATTACTTTGTCAATACCCGAGTAATATTAAATGTAGGATTAGAAAAAGAATCTGCCAACCTTTTTTAGAATGCATTTAGAAGATGATAGATTATGATCTGGGTCACTTAGGACCTGATGTCCCTACAGCATTAAAGTTTTGTTTGAATTGAGATATAAGAGATTACAAATAATAAGGAAGCTTTAGGTTAAAGGTCAAAACCATGTCATGGTGATACTTAAAATACCTTATAAATATTAAAATGCCTAGGTTCCTGAATCTTCTCAACTGTATGCTAGCTGGACTGTTTGGTATACTAGCACACCCTAAATTTCTAGGGATCTCTTTGGCATTAGCAACTCAGAGAACAGAAAGCAAACCAGGCCGAGCCCGAGAGCATCTGTCTTCCGAATCAATCACTTTTAAAGCATTCAATTTCCTAGAATAGTCAGCTCTGTGGCATATGAACTGATAACTGGTTACTATTTTATCATGACTTAATTTTTTTCTAAAATAACAAAAAGGGAGGACCAACTTTTTAAATGACAACTGTTGGAAAGGAAGCATGTTTTTGTCATTGTGACTATTTTCTATGCCTTTTTTTTTTTTTTTTTAAACACATGGAATCGGAGAGAGATGGAGAAAGGAAATGGGGGATATCAGCTTCTTCATTAAAAATACTGCAATCCCTGGCTTAGGCTGGCACAAGCATCTCAGCTCTTTAACGTTCTAATTAAATAATGTTGGAGCAGGCCTTTTGCCTTTCTGATGGCGAGCCTTGGCTCATTGCCAGAAGTCTGACAGGAAGAGGGCACTTCAAGACTCCAAGACCCCAGAGAGCAGCCCTTCCTTTTTATGCTCCAGACTGCATTTTGGATGTGACTTGAACATAATGTTTTTGGTTCATTATAGAGTAGAAGAAGAAGCAATTTAATAGCCTCTCTGATCTATTTCCAAAGATTCACTCTGCATTTTATCTTTTTTGCTTAGATGCTAGTGTTTATAACCCTAAAAGCCACAGCAGGAGTCACCTCTAGGAGATGTCAGTATCACGGTGCCAAGCTCCCACTTCAAGCCCCAAGCAGCTGCCCATGAGCAGCCCTTGTGCAGTGTTCCTGGTACACAGCCACAAAAAGGCAGGCAGCGCTGTCATCTGGTGACTCACATCCACAAAGACATGCTGTAAGCCTCACTCTCTAAAAGTGCAGATGACAACGGTAGACTTGCCTGATCCCCTTTATTGAACCACCACCTACCTATTCTTAGTTCCTGGACATTCATTTGGTATCTTCTATAGTTTAACAGAGGACAGAGAAGCCAGCAACAGCAAGAGCTGAAGACCGGATTCATCTAGTTGATTGAAAGTGTTTTTTCACATCTCTACATTTAACATTTTTTTTATATTACCCCAGGGAGAGATCCAAAGAGAAATCTTTGTAGATGCCTCTTTTGACCTCAAAGGTCACAGTAAACATCTCATTTAACCTGTGAGCATTTGGGTAGAAAACCTACTGTGGCTTTAATCTGTGAGAAACTTGGAGGACAACTGTCATAAACAGTATGGAATGAAAGAATCTCAGTGATTAACAATAATGGACAAAGAGACCCATGATGCTGACATAAAGCTACTCCATGATTCTTTGCAGAGAATAGAAACTGAAAGGGCACCTAAGGAGGTCCCGGGTGTTCCTCCTGATTTCCTGAAGCCAGAGGAGTGCCCCACTGGGGTGCCTGTGAGCTGTGCAAGTCTCTGAATCATACAATTAGAGGAAACTGAAAGTTGCAGCTTTTTGAATTACACTGACACCTTTACAATGCATTGAGATTACCAGGGAGAAAGGAAATGACAGGGGCTTTGTTTGTTTCATTTTGTGATTTTTGTCTTAAAACAACTTAGAAAATCCTCCAAGTCTCTTGCATGTTTGCTGATATTTCTTTACTAAGCTTGGTGCTAGCATTGAGTCCTAGTCTGAGATTCAGGATTTCAACCTTCCCAATTGAATTCTAAAGTAGTAACTCTCCTCTTGCCCCCAACTAAGACACTGACTATAGGAAATACAATTTGTTTGTTTGTTTGTTTGTTTGTTTGTTTTTAATTTATTGGTCAGTGCAATCATCGCTGGTGCATTTTACTGTATGCATGACAACCCGCATACTGAATTTTCATTGTGTTACTGGCCCCTTGTAATGTACATGGCATTGCCACAAGAATAGAGGAAGTTGTTATCCATGGTCTTCTGGTACTGAGGTCCACTGATTCTCACTTGGCTTCATAAAAGCATCAAGCTGTCATCTCTTTCGTTGAAGTGTTTGCTATAAAGTAAGTAGAAAAACACTCCCATCAAACTGAGCACTTTCTAGGGCAGGCACAGCGGTAAACAAGGTGTGTCGACTCCGCCCTATGTGCGATGCTCTTTCCCGGATTTACAGATGACGTTAAGACACATGTCTGCTATAAAAACAGCCTTGATCATGCAACCAGTAAGATGTTGGGTGGAGGTAGGATCCTGCTCAGCATGGCTCTGCCTTTTGGCAGGGGTGAGCTGTCCGGTACTTAAAAGTGTTTTCATACAGAACATCAGTGGGAAAATAAATGGAAAGTGAGATGGGAAGTGGGTGGTGGTGGGGAACCTTGGTGTAGTGTAGTCATTAGTATAGGTGATGGAACTGTATCTATTTGATGTAAAGGAAAGAATTGGGGCAGCAAATTTGGGCAATTAAAGGTGTGACAGGACTTGAGTTTGCTTTGCCAAGGACTTGGACATGGAAGCTGAATCTTTGTCATAGCTTGCTTCAAGACAAAGCCAACCACTGTGCAGGATTTGTTCAATAAGTCTGCTGCCCACAAAACCAACTCATATATCATGAGGGTCCAGACAGAGTTCCTTGAATCAATGTGAACTTTCATTTACTTCTCCTCTAGGGTCATAGGTCATGAAAAGCCTAAATCCAACTGTGTCGTTACAAAGAGTTGTGAGCATCAGGGATAAAATTCTGGAAACACTTCTCAGTCTACCCGATGCTCTTTCAATTACAGCTGTGTCCTAGAAGTCTAGCTTTCTGTGAGGTAGTGAAACACACCTAACTCCCACTCATGTCTTCATAAACTTATGTAGTAGACCAATTAAGCATATGAATCAAGCCAATGTACCTCCTAGACATCACTCTTACATGTGTAAACATACGCTCCCTGCTATTAGAATACCAGCCAAGAGACTCACATACCTTACTAATAACACTCCTCTACAGTGATACAAAATCAAGAATCTCCAGGATAGCATAAAGAACATGAGACCTGTGCAGGAGGCTGCAATGCCCTTCAGAACTACCCCCTGAGGTCCTGCCTCTCTCTCCCCGCTGTGTGCTAAAGAGCAACTCGCTGGCTCCCATGTTTCATTGCTTCTGCAATGAGCACATTACCATGTAACTTATGAAAATCCTGGGTATCTGGAATACATAGAAAGTAGTTTTTGGAGGACCTTGCATCAAGCTTGCTTTGATGGTCTCTGACCCTGTTGTGGATTTGACAATGAGCACACATCAGGTTTATCAAGCATCTGTTTGTCAGTTGCGGTGTGAGTGCCTCCCAAACTCTCGACAATGGAGATAGCAGGGCTGTGGCTTTATTAGTAGCTGCTTGTCCTTCACTTATAAACAGGGAACTGAAAGTTTGCTGAGGGTTCAGCAGTGTATTCAAGGACACAGCTTACTAAATGTCAAAAACCCACATTCACGACCACAATGC
The DNA here is from genome assembly GCF_963924665.1 of Micromys minutus. Taxonomy (NCBI): domain Eukaryota; kingdom Metazoa; phylum Chordata; class Mammalia; order Rodentia; family Muridae; genus Micromys; species Micromys minutus. The sequence goes on from NC_137952.1 coordinate 31,445,082, forward strand.
CCTGGTTCCCACCCTGGCTCTATGACCCCTGGTGTAGTGACTTTGTTTGTTTCGCTCCTGCCTTTGTTTCTTTCATCTCTAAGCACTTTACCCATCCCTTAGACCCGACTGAAGCTTCTGTGGGTTTTTCCCATAAAACCATTGCTCAGCTGGCACTCCGCCCCTGGTATCAATTGTGTTCATGGTTGTCTCGGGTAACCATACTGCCTGCTCAGAATCAAGCCTGGGACAAGTCCCAAGTCTCCCCAGATCCACCATCAAGAATAGCATCGAAGTTTACAGAGGTAGAGCTGGGCCTGATGAAATAAATGTAAAGCAGACGTTATCTCCATATTTATTTAGCCTCAAAATACACATGACCCGAGAGCTCCCTATTTTATTCAGCTCTCTGCTTCTGTAGGAAATGTTTGCTGATGTTACAGCTTACACAGCACAAATCCACAGGGACCCTTGCAGCCCCTTTGCTACACTCTTTTCCATGATTAGGTAAATGTCATTGGAAAATCATCATCTATTTAGCGTTTTAATAAAAACACAATATTGTTTGTTTAGGGGCCTCTGGTTTCAAAAGGCAAAGAAACAGCCACATTAAACTTTGCACCTGAAACTCCAGCAACTCCCTCCAGGATATTTATAAATGCTATCCGCCTACCACCCAGGCTCCACTTCCACTAGACCGTCCTCCACTGCTAATTCCAGTCGATAATCATAGGACCAGCCAGGGTCATTTTTTGGCTTCAGGAGAGAAATAGAATCCAGATTATGTGTCACTGGAAACATAACTTTAATTCCTAACTTCCAGTTCCTTGATGACAAGGTCACCAAATGCCAAATTTAGATCACAGTAATTCTACCAGAAACACACAGGCATAAAGTCTACCTCAGCTTTTATTTCTCAGCCTTGGTCTCAAAGGATTGCTTGATACCCCTAACCTCATTGTTAAGCACTTGTGTGTACATAACAGGGGGAGAGGCCCAAGCAGGAAGGAGTGACTTCACAGTGCCCACAGGGTGGCCCTAAGACACCATCTCAAGTGCCATTGATATGACACTCATATCTACAGCAGTTAGAATATGAATAGTGGAATACCAGTGGACCAACTAGTCTCTTCTTGACATATATACTCAATTTGTAATGCATTTTTTAAATATAACAATAAAAATTACAGATAGCTGAACATTATGCCATACCCCCTTTTTATATAACACGGTGACAGACATTAACATTATGTGTAAGAATGCATAGTATCTTCACACTGAATGGTTTTACTTTCTTGTTGCTTTGAGACGGGGTCTTGCCAGAGTGGCCACCAGTTCTTGCAGGTGGTAGAGAACTTGCATAGGCCACCCTAATGGTGGAATTACACACTTGTGCCACTATGCTTGGCTCTGAGTTTCCATTTATAGAGAGAAGAAAGACAGAAATGTTGTTAGGTGGTTTGAATAAGTATGGCCTCATAGAGTCATGGGTTTGAATGCTTGGTCAGGTGAAGTAGCACTATTAGGAGATGTGGCTTTATTGGAGGAAGGATGTCACTGTAGGGGCAGGCTTTGGGGTCTCCTATCCTCAAGCTATGCCCAATGAGGCACAGTCTCTGCTTGCTGCCTATGGATTAAGATGTAGAACTCTGTGCTCCTCCTCCAGCACAAGTCGGCCTGCATGCTGCCATGCTTCCCACCACGATGATAATGATCTAAACCTTTGAAACTACAAGCCAGCCACAATTAGATGTTTTCCTTTATAAGAGTTGCTATGGTCATTATGTCTCTTCACAACAATGAAACCCAAACTAAGACGTCACTCCACAAACAAATTGAATTTATCTTTATGGGGCATGAAGAATCTGGTCAATTTGTCTCATCCTCATAAGCAAATATTAGTAATTATCATATAATCATTGAGCTACTATTATCCTGAGGCTTATTAAATCTCAGTCCCTGTTTCAAACAATGCAGGTTTTGTTTATTTGTTTGTTTGTTTGTTTGGTTGGTTGGTTGGTTGGTTGATTGGTTTTTCAAGGCATATTTCTGTGTAGCCTTGGCTGTCATGGAACTCACTCTGTAAACCAGACTGGCTTGGAACTCAGAGATCTGACTGCTTTTTCTCCCAAGTGCTGGGATTGAAGGCATGTACCACTGACCAACACAATGTGGCATTTTTATCTCACCTAACCTGTGTTTCATCTGCTGTAAATGTTCCCCTAGCTACTTTTGAACAAAATACTTTATGTGCAAGAACTCACCTTTCTGTTATGTAGATCCAAAACAAACAAACAAAGAAAACCCAAAACAATATAATTGTCTCCATGCATAGAAAAATTTTAAGCATGAAATAGAGGTCAAAGCATGAGTCTTATGTATTGATCGTATGGAGAGTATTCTATTGATGAGTACTGATGGCTCACTCACAATAGATATCTACACTGGCCTGAGGAAAATATTCCTATTTTGGCTACCCAACCACAAGGACTGCTAAATGCTAAGAAAACAAACAACCAAACACAAAACCCTTTATAGTGGCTCTGAGCATGCTCATTGTTGATAGTAAGAACATGTTGTCAGTGTGGTATAGACACAAAAGGGTCCTTTCCTTGAGACCTGAAGATGGAAGAAAAAAATGTTGGGGTAAGGGCTAGGAGGAAATCAAGTTAGGGTGAATGCTAAATCTTCTTCCTTCTTTTGGAGGGTCCTCTTAGAAAGAATGGCTATGCTGTAGGTTAAATCCTTCAACCTGTAAGCTTACTCTATCTCTTCCTCCATCCAGTCTCCATTTCTTCTCAGTCTCAGAGTTTCTTACACAGACAAGTGTCTTAGTCAAGGTTTTTATTCCTGCACAAAACATCATGACCAAGAAGTAAGTTGGGGAGGAAAGGGTTTGTTCAGCTTACACTTCCACATCGCTGTTCATCACCAAAGGAAATCAGGACTGGGACTCAAGCAGGTCAGGAAGCAGGAGCTGATGCAGAGGCCATGGAGGGATGTTACTTACTTGCTTCCTTCCCTGACTTTCTCACCTTGCTTTCTTATAGAACCCAACATTACCAGCCCAAGGATGGCACCACCCACAATGGAACCTCCCACCCCTGATCACTAATTGAGAAAATGCCTTACAGCTGGATCTCATGGAGGCCTTTCCTCCAGAGAGGCTCCTTTCTCTGTGATAATTCCAGCTTGTGTCAAGTTGACAGAAAACCAGCCAGTAGAAGTAGCCACCATGGGTGTTAAAGCTCGCTTTCTCCTGCTTCATCACAAATGACTTACACTGTCTGAAATAATAGGACTTCAACACTCAGCCACTGTCCCCAGCCCTTGGATAGTTTGCACAAAGAGGAGAGAACAAACAAGGTCTTCATTTTTTTTTTTTTTTTTTGAGTTAAACACCTTAGTCACCTTGCCATCAGAACCCTCCAGGTGCCTACATGTGAGCATATTTTCTGAACCCAGAACTTGAAGTTGAATGAGCAAAGTCAAACGGTGTCATCTGATCATACCCAGACTGGCTTCTGCTTTCTTCTTTGCCATAGAGAAGTTCGTATCGTTTCACCTCTGCACCCCGAGCTTGCATTCTATGCCATCCTTCTTATTTTTAAGCTATGTTTCATTGGTGTTGCCCCTGTGAGATGAAAAGCAGATGGACCACAGTAAGAGTCTAACATTTAGAAACCTCGGGTCTCCAAGTGGTTCAAATGCTCTGAAAGCCCAAACTGTCTGAACCCCTGAAAGTTCTTCAAAGCAGAATCTGGGAAGAAGCATGGGGGTGAGTGAAAGTTCAGGAAACTGGGTAGAGGGCTTTGTGCAGAACTGCTCTTGGGTAAAAGCTCTCTAGTGCATACTGGTTGGCTGTGGAGCCTTAAGCTCATGCCCTGGATCTGTTCCTTTCCCTTCCTTCACTTCCTTCCTTCTCCTCCATCCTCTTGTTTTCTTCAAAAGTCTGTTTGCTTCTATTGCATTGACTCTTTTGTTCTGATTAGCTCCAAGAATAGCCACTTGTTTTATTTCCTTTCCTTAGCACACCTGCTGAACTATGATGTTGGTGGATATCTTGTACATTTTAGTCACTTTATCTTGAGTGTGAGCCAAGTATGACCTCACACCAGGCCATAGAAGATTGAAAGAGGAGTCAGTCAAATTCACCTTCTCCACAATTCTGAAAAGAAGTGGTCTATTGACCTAGTTACAGACCTATTTCTTAGAAGACAAAGAGAAGAATGTGGATTTACTTGCATAAGTCTGTTGAAAATTAAATGACCATGGACGCATGGCAAATATAATTTTATTCTACTAATAAGTTGTGTGGATGAGAATTTGTAATGCATTAGAAATCATTTAAAAGACAATAGTCATTATATATTTATACCCTATTGCATTAATAGGTATAAAAATGGAGAAGACAAATGCTGCTTTGTTGGTGGTGGTGTGTCTGAGCCCAAGCGCATTCTACTTTGAACCTGAATCATTTAGATTACCTGTTCTAGCCATACAGTTGGATGGTTTATATGAGTAATCACAGGATATTGTCCATAGAAGGACGGCATCTCATTTAAAATGGGCTTAGCACTGTGTCTTCAAACAGAACACATCATTAACATACATGTGCGAAGTGTGCCATTATTTTAGAAGCACCTGAACAGTTTGGTTGTTTTCTTTTGTTTTCAGGGACACGGCTTAGTAGACAATGGAACACATGGCTGCTGATTTCCTAGATTTATACACTCTGCTTAGTTCCTTCTCTCAAATCTCTTCCACCTTTGCCAGCTACCTATCAAGTAACTCCCCCTAACATCCTTTAATCATCCCAATCTGCATCTGAATATCTGATTATCCCATCCAGAAGTCCACATCAGCACCTCCTCTGCACCACACACACACACACACACACACACACACACACACACACACACACACACACCACACCACACACACACACACACACACAGAGAGAGAGAGAGAGAGAGAGAGAGAGAGAGAGAGAGAGAGAGAGAGAGAGAGAGAGAGAGAGAGACACTCAGTCTGCCATCTCCTTTTACAAACCAAATGCCAAACTGGTTTCACAATGGAGATGTTGCACATAAAAGTTGGCTCCATCACATTGTCCACCCAGTGGTTATGTGAATGGGTGTTTATAACTTGTGTTTGGCTTTCTGGCCAAGCACTGGTGTCGCCTAAAATTGCTACTGTGAGAAAACCAAAATGCTACTTCGTAAGCCCAAATTGTTCATCTAAGTTTTGGAAAACTGCTCTTCTTTCTGCAGAGCTTGCTAAAGAAAGATAAACAACTCTCCACAGACAATGGAATCTGGGGACAGTGGCTCTTTATTAGGTTACTTGTTGCTGTGGAGATGGGCAGAAATGTGTACTTAAAAGGTGCCTGCCTTGCTGTGAGGTAAAATATGTTAAATCACAGCGGTCTCCACAGATCCCTCTGTTGTCCCCTTGTGGATATGTTCCTCAGAAATTAACCAGCCTCTAGCTTCTCCCATGATGGAATCAGAGGCATGATTTGGATATGAAGTCATCTATTGTTTCTTTATTACAATGATAATTTAAATAAACACTCAGTCTTAAAATAGTCATTGGTTCCTGATTTCTGATAATCAGTGGCCTTATTTTCTACTATGTATCTTTTGCCTTCAGCACTTGAACTTCTAAAGTATCAATATATGAAGAGAAATTGAAAGCCTGGAGATACACAGAATTTGTACCTTGGGGTAAAATATAATGGTAAATAATTTATTTGACTTGCCTAGAATTATTAAATTTCAAATGAACAAATTAATAATAAAATCTTGGCAGGAAGATAGTGATAATCTAATTTTCCATTTAGCCTGAACTTTGAATCAAATGTATAACTTATTCAGTGATAATAAATTTATTTCTTAATAACATGAAATGATTTCAGGGGTTGGCTGTCAGACTGGAGTCATCAGAAAATGGGCCCAAGTAGCCTCATGGGGGAAATTCAGTAATTCCCAGTAATGCAACTGGATGGAAATACTAAGTGATGGCTGTCATACTGCAGTGTCTCTGGTACACAGAGAGAAGCAGAAGGCGGTGTGTGGGATGGGAAGGCAGTGTGTGGGATGGGGAACTGCACCGGGACTTCAGAATCTAGTCAGGAGTCCTGGGTAGACACAAATGGTGAGGCCCTGTGGGGGGATAAACAGTCTCCCCAAATGGGGAAGCTGTGCTCAATCAGGGGGAGGGGTGGGAAACAGACACACATCCCTGTATAGAACCAGTATCTCCAACAAAAAATGGCCACTCAAAAAACTGCTTAGAACAAAACTGCTTTTTTTAAAAAACTGCTTTTTAAACATCAAACCCTCTTTATCAGTGTCAAAGATGAGAGGAATTTCCTGAACATGTGCCTCATCATCATGTTCAGTGTCTTGTTCCTGAGGACTGTGCTCTGCAGCAACATTCAAAACTGGGGCAACACAGATTTTCTTCTCAGTCTGAGAGCTTTCATGATCATCTACAAAGCTTCCGAAGGATCCCAGCACCTCAGCTCGAGAGCCACTCCCAGTACTCCAGTTACCGTTTGGTAGTTTCAAGTAGGACTGTGCACTCCATAAAGATTAAATATGGAGGCCCCCTTCCCCATCACCTGTGATAATGTACTCTTCAGTGGAGTATGATTTGGAAAGATCCATCCTTTGAATGTATCCAGACATGGATAAAATTTACATTTTATGTCATGCCACTCTATGAATAACGGAAGACACTTCCAGCAGGAAACTCTGCTCTTATGTCACAGAATTTAATGAGCTATTCATGACCCAGTCACCAGGTCAGATCTACCTCCTAGTGTGCTGGTCATTAAAGCCATAATAACAGTGGACTGTTAAGGTAAGCATGTAGTTGTTTAGTAGGGATGCTACAAGAAAACTTGTCATTTATTTTCTTATATAACTATTTCTGCTTCAATTTTCATTGCTTCATTTATTTATTTATTTATTTATTTATTGTGTTATTTATTTATTTATTGAGAAGGTGTGTCTTGGGGAATTAAGATTTCTCCAGTCATGTGGATTCTGGAAATTGATTGGTCAAATCCAGGTCACCAGACTTAGCTGCAGGAAACTTTATTCATTGAGCCTCTTAGAAGCCCTAGAGATTTTGTTTTTAAAGGCTAGAAAGAGTAAAACTGACTTAGAAGAGTCCTTCTTGATAACTGTAACCAAGAATGCAATGTCTAGGACACTTTTAAAACTTTGAATTTATGAAGCCTAAAATGAACCAGCTAACCATGACAAGGAATTAAAACACTTTTCAACACACTTTAATTACCTTAAATTTTTGTGTTTCTCTGATCAAATTTTTATAGTTCTTACTGTAGGAATAGGGCATTAGAAAATGGCTTCTGTCTGTTCCAAACTGCAACTTGCAAGGAAGGACTATATCTGTGAGTAAAAGTGTGTGTATTTAACCCATTCAGTTTAGTGTCTAAAATAGTAGGTCAGTTAAGAAGTCTGGATTAATCTTAGTGTATAAAGTACAGCCATCACCACAGGAGAAAGCCTAAAAAACAGAAGCAGCAGCCTTTGCCCTGGAAAAACACTCGGATTATACTTAGAGAGAAGAGCCTAACATTGGAAAGGCACGTGCTTGGTGATAGGGAGATCAAACCCTTGTGCTGATGACATCTAAGGCAGGGGCAATTAAAATACACGTGGAATTAATCAGATAAACCCTCCTAGAAGACACAGACTTTGAATCTGGTTTATGAAAAGAATATGTTAGTGTGCAGAGAGCTTTTCAATATCAGCAGCTCTCGAAACCAGAGACGTGAACAGAGAGAATTACTCAGTGCTCAAATGCACATAGGAATACATCAAATGCACATTGAGTTGGTTGGTCAACCAAAAGTGAATATTAGAGAAGAGAACAAAAACACATGAAGCATCTGAAGCATTTTTGTTTTAAGTCAAGACCTTACAAGTTTGCATTAGTTACAACTTCTGAATGCAGTTGCATAATTCTGTATTTCAGATGGAGCCTCTCTTCTTGCTAATGACTGTTGGGCCATTCTTAACATTCAGGTTCACCTGCTGGGAAGTAAGACCAAAAATCCAAGATGCTTGCAGAATGATATGAGTTGTGTCCCCCTCTGGCCCTGTTCCCTCCCCACCTGGACTGTCTGTAGCTGTTTGCCTATACAAAATTGGGCACAGTAATTCTTCAGAAGAAAGTTTTTACATCAATAAAAATTTCCTAAATTTTCCTAGTTTACTAATTACCACTGCCGAGATAAAATGTCCCAACAAGTCAATTTCAAGTAGGAAAGATTTCTTTGGGCTGACAGTTTAAGAGTGCAGACCACAATAGTGGGGGAATCAAGGCAGCAGGCTTTTGAGATGGCTTGTCAAACTGCCTCAGTCAGATAACAGAGAGCATAGAATGATTGTAGTCAACTGGTTTTCCTTTGTTAATTCCATCTAGGACTAAAGCCCATGAAATATATCTAATCACTTTTGGGGTGGGGTTCCGACTTCAATTAAGCTAATCTAGATAATCCCTTACAAGCAATGCCAGAGGTTTGTTTCCAAAGCAATTTAAACTCCATCAAATTAATGGTCAAGATTAACTATCATGCCCAGTAACACCAAATTTCTCCGTGTTTCCTATTAATATTACTTGGTTATTTCATTTGAATTAAATTTGTATACATTCCATAATAATAAGAACCACATATATGGATTAAGAAACATATACAAATGAGAAAGCAGATACCTTGTGCTTTTTGAGCAGAAGTCTGTGGTTATGGGTGAAAATCAGCAGGATCTGACAGTTCATTGTGTAGGTCTGGCTTTGTGTTATTTAGAGATGAGTGATATGTTAAGACAGTAAGTAAGGTTCAGTAAACATTCTACATCCCATCACAATAGCTATTGTAATATTATGAAGACAGCTCAAGGGTGCTGTCAGGCAGAGGAGTCTCAATTGAAAGCCATTCCCAGTCAGGCGAGCTGGAGGTCATGGCAAACTACTCCCAGCCTCAGACAATGACAACTCAAATGCTGAAAACAGAATGAAACAAGCTGTAATTAAAGGAAACATCACTGCAGCCAATATACATAATAGAAGTTTAAAATTATGAATTAAATGAGGCTGAAGCTACTAACCTAAAATGCTCAGGACCAGAGGGTATTACTTGCTTGGTTGCTTGTTTGCTTGGTTTTGATAGATGTTACAGTTGAACAATTGATTCAAGACTGATGCATAAGAATGACTCTATCTACAAGGTAAGGGTTGTAGATTACTGTAGACCATTTCCAGGGAAAGTCATTGCAGACCATTCGCGGGTCTACTGGAAACTTGAATAATTCACTTGTCTGTATCATATTTGTGTCTGTAGCTAGAAATGGCCACTAGGTGTTATTCTTATTTGGGACAAAATATGGATATCCTTCTTAGAAGGGGGAACAAAATATTCATGGGAGGAAATATAGGAGACAGAGAATGGAGCAGAGACTGAAGTAAAGGTCATCCAGAGACTACCCCACCTGGGGATCCATCCCATCTTCAATCTTCAGTCACCAAACTCAATCACTATGGCTGATGTCAAGAAGTACTTGCAGACAGGAGCCTGATATAGATGTCTCCTAAGAGGCTCTGACAGAGCCTTACTGATGCAGATTAAGATGCTTGCAGCTAACCATCACACTGAGCATGGGGACCCTAATGAAGGAGTCAGAGAAAGGACTGAAGGAGCTGAAGGGATTTGCAACCTCATAGGAAGAAAAGCAATATCAACCAAACAGACCCTCCAGAGCTCCCAGGGACTAAACCACTAACCAAAGAGTACACATGGGGGACCCATGGCTCCAGCTGCATATGCAGCAGAGGATGGCATTGTCTACCACCAATAAAAGGAGAAGCCCTTGGTTCTGTGAAGGCTCAGTTCCCCAGTGTAGGGGAATGCTAAGGTATTGAGGTGGGATTGGGTAGGCGGGAGGAGAAACATCCTCATAGAAGCAGGGGAAGGATGGGAACTGGGAAAGGGGGTAACATTTGAAATGTAAACATATAAACTATCCAATAAAAATAGACCTTTTTCTATAAGAACCTTCTCACCTTCTTCAGTCTCAACAAAAATGCCTGTGAGATCGACTTAGTCTTAGGAAGCAGCCACAGGAATCTCTCTGGGATCCCCCAAAGAAAGGTGGGCTTTCATAAGGAGCGGCTTTCAAAGGAGCATCATCCTAGTGTTCAGGTGGGAACAAAATAGCAGAGGAAATACCAAGTAACACGTGAACACACTCTAAAAGAATGAGCAAATCGTGTTGATGCAAAGTAGGAGGAAAACTAGTTGTAACTTCAGTCTTTTTCAGCAGTTGTAGCCACAGCTAATAAGCCTTGAGAGAAGCAACTGGTAAGACAGCTGGGTGATGACCACTAAATCCTCAGCGGGACCACAAATGGTGTCTTTCCCTTCTGCCTCCCATCTGTTCCCTCTGTGAAGGGGCATCCATTGTTAATGCTGGGCCACAATTTGCACTGGGTAAAGAGATTTTCAAAACCTTGTAAATGATGTGAAGTTGTTTCACAGGATCCTCCCAGTTGGTAATATAAGTAAAGGAGAAAAACCTGAGGGACGCCTGCCTCTGGTCATCAGTGGAGTAGTACTAGATCAACAAAGCAGAGACACCGGTACAGAGTCAGAACTATTCTGCAAATAAACACATGATTTAAAAAAAAAGCTGTCTAAGGGCCAGGGACCCTGGGGCATCGTAGGCCGAAATAGATTTCTGTGAAAGTGTTACAGAGAAAAGTCAACAGCCATTCCCAGAGCTGTGTGGGACAGACCAGTGTGTACTGCATGAAGACACAGAAAGGACTAATAGTGGGGCTCAGTCATGACTTCTGTCCTCAAGAAGCTCACAGAAGTGGGGCGAGTGAAAGCATCAACCAGAGGGAAACTTGATCATAGTAACTCTTGCTCCAAGTACTCGTTGATGAAGACAAGTAACTTAGACTGGTCCTAATATTTACCTCAGGTTCATCTCTTCGCAGTCTGTCCACAAGGAAGCAATGGATCTCCCCACAGTGTTCTCTGATGATTACAGTTCCAGTGCAATTGAGTGCTCCTGCTTGGATATTCCATGCAGGGAACACGTGGCTCCTGATTCTTTAGGATCAAGGGCAAGGGTCTTATTGCCCCCACCTATCTCTTCTACTATGCTTGTTTTGAAAAGAGTGGAAAGGCAGTTTGCCTGCAAGTCTCAGATCCTTCTTGTTGATTCGTTAGCTAAGATAGGACACTTGGAAACCATGGCAGGGACACTATCATCAGTTTATAGCTCCTCTTGTCCTCTGGCTATCAGCCAATGTCTAGGTTGCAGGCCACAGTGGCCCTTAGGAGCATGTACCTTTGCAAGTGGTGCTGGCAAAGAAAGGGTTGGTACCAAACATAATGCCTGTGACTATTTGCCTAGTGCTTGGTATGGGTCAGTGAGATAAATTTCTCTTCCAGAATTATGTACCAAAGACACAATGAGTTAAGTAGCCTAGCCAGCCCCATATGGTAAAGTAATGGAAACTGAAATCCAGAATGGTTACCTAATGGCCCAGGTTGACATATCTAGAGATATGGGGGGTAACCAAACCCTGATTCCAAGGGCAGAGCAGTGAACTACCAGGCTTTTCTAAGTGGGCTTCACAATGTTACTTTTGTTCTAGGGATCACCTCTAGGCCTCTCAAGAGCCAGCTTCAAGTGTACACCCACACTCACACACATAACAACTGCTCTCATAAAGTCTATTTCTACTTTCTCCTTTCCAGAAGATGCAAATCTTGCTGGTGCTCAGTCCTCTCTTTTTTTTTTTTTTTTTTTTTTTTTTTGCCTAGGTCTTTACATTTTTTTTAAACATCAAGAATGCCACAGACCCTTTTACAAATTCTACCAAGATTTATGTGTGTGTGTGTTTTTTTTTTCTCACAAATTTGTATAGACAATAGCCGGCTTTCATATTAGGTGGCCCTGGGTGAGAATATGAGAAATCATATTAAAGAAGCAGGAGTCCTTAAGCGCCACATACACATTTATCCAAGCATGTCATGCCCTTCCTCAAATTAGGAAGGGAAGTGACTTTGTGCTGTCCTTCTGGGTAAAAGTCACCAAGTGGCTGCTTGGAGTGAACCTGGAGGCTTGGCTCTTTTCTTCATCACCCTCCTCATTTCCCCCTGAAGCATCTTTATCAGCCTCAAGCTCTTTCTATCTGTCACAAGTACAGGCATTCCTTTGAATGGCTTTCTCAGCAAGCTGACCTCAGTGGGTTCCATCAAGCCCACTTGCTTGCACATGCTGTGACTCATTTTCACTAATTTGGGCAATGAGCAGTGAGCTGGGGTCAGTGGGGAATCCTGCTGCCTGTGAAGGACTAATCAGCTACCAGCTGTGGCTTGTGAGGATGTCTGCCTGGACAGATCCAGATGTTTCCGTGCCTCAAGCTGGGAAGTTCCTCTGCTGTTTCCCACCTGAGGTTTTTGCTTTTGAGTCAGCCCTGTGAAAGCTGACCTCTCCAGCCCTGAGTCAGACTTTCATTGCCCAAGACACACACAAGAGTGTGTCATTTTCCCATTAGTTCATCTCAAAATTAACTACAAACTACCAGCTTTTTTGGAAGTCAAGAAAAAGAACCATGTTTCCGCTCATCTGGGCCGGTTGTTCGTGGTTTTGTTTGTTTGTTTGTTTTTAATTCCTCATCCCTTCTGCTTCTCTTGGGTGTATTTGCAAAATGAGCAAAGGCTGATTTCTAGCAGGATACTTTTCATGGCTTAGTGTCTCATGAAGATGATAAATCAGACTGGGTGCCTGAATAATTACATTCACAGAGCCGGACTGTAATTTTTTACTGCAGAATTCACGACAGTGTTCCGACTCATTATATACAGCAGTTTTCATAACTCATGCAAATGCTACATCCAGCTTTTGGATAGATAGAGGAGTATTTTTAGGGATTTTCATCAATACTTAATAAAGCAATTTGTACTACAAACAGAACATTGTGATAAAGAATTCAAGAGCAAGGAAGTGCCATTAAGTCAGTCCAGGCTTCACAGACCTGGCTTCTGATTACAACACCTTAAGACACAGATATGCATATTTTGGCATCTCTCAGTAGGTGTTGTGCTGAGCCATTCTGGTGTGAAGACAATGGTGGTCTTTACAAACTGGGAATAAAGAGTTCTGTTCTAATTCCAATAACCAAATTGCTATGTGACTTTGTAGAAATTCGTATCTTTTTGTTTCAGTAGAGGAAAGAAGGCACTAGCTGGCCTCCACTTTCCTGAGATAATTTCGTACAGTATCCATTGGCTTTGACAGAGAAATGTACCGTATATTTATTTGCATCTGACACCAAACTTTCCAGCCCAGAGCTCATAGCTGTTAATGTCTCTTTGCACCTCTGTAGTAGAAAAAGACTCACAGATGTTAGAACCTCATCAACAAGAACCATAAAAATGAATAAATCAGTGACTTAGACCATGAAGATGCGATGGGAAATAATACCATAAGTGAACCCCAAGCAATGATTGTTTTCTTCGACCAGGCACAGAATGTAGTCCCTTGTCTTATATAAAATAAGTATGCCATATAACATGACATGAGCAAACTCTTTGGTCAGGGTACAGAACATCTGAGCACAAAAGCTTATATTTAAATTAAAGTGTACTACAACCAGCCATGTGGCACCAGGCCAGTCATTTAATGTCTCTGGGCTTCAGGCTTTCTTCCCTGAAAAATGGATGTGATGGTGTATATCTCAGTGGCTGGTTGTGAGGACTAAATGGATACACAGCATATGTGAAGTCTGTAGCACAAGGCCTGACATATGGTGATATGTGTCAGTAAGTTTTGATGCCATTGACTTCAAGGGGCTCGACATCTGGTAGAGGAGTTCAAACATCTACATAGATCACCATAATTTAAGATTAAATAGCTTCTATGGCCTAAAAAGAAACATTAGAGAGAAGTAAAGCCTTCTGATTGAAAACAGAGCTTAGGGGAGTCAATCATCACTCCATGCAGAAGGTCTGAGGGGTTACATTAAGAGGAAAAGGCAGAAGCACCGCGAGTGTCTTACTCCAGAAGCAACTAGGAGCGAGTACCAGTTTGGGGTTAGGTGAAGGTGCTTTATTACAGGAACCCCTGCCAACAATAGTAAGGAGAAAGGAGAGGAAGAAAATATCACAACTCAAAAAGGATATTCTCAGTGACGGATAACAGGTTTGATGGTCTATCCTAGACCATATGGAAGCCTAATCATAGGTTAGAGACTCTGGGAGGAATCCCTTCCACTGCATTGACCTCAGGGGAGCCCACATCTATTCCTGCATCTCCTAGTATCCCTGCCTCTCCAGCTGTTACTTGAGGAAAGCAGGCATCTGGAAAGAACTAAGAGTGGAATGCAACAGCTGGGACCCTTTGATCAGTATCATTTCTAGGTCAGCCAGGCACCTTATTTTCATGTTATCAAAAGATGCACACATGCTCAAAATCATGTAGTAATTTAGTCACAAGAATGGTTCATCTAATGGCCAATTGAATGGGTTCAGAGGTAAGAACTTTTGGATGCTTACAATTTTTAAATAAGGCAGCAAGGTGATAGTGATGACCACCAAGGGAGCAGTAGAGATAGAATCAACCTGGGACATGTCATTATGAGTATTTTTTCACTACCAGGCTGGTCACTAGAGAAGCAGGGGTCATGGGCTTTCAGGAGGTCTGCTCCTGTGTCACCCATGGCTCTGCTATCTGCAGAGCCTCTCCATTTTGACTAATGATGGGTATGGGAGGACCTAGTCCATCAAAATGGGAGGTGCTGCTGCTGGGCAGGTGATTCTAGAAAGTAGAAGACAGGTAGCTGAACGTGAGACTGGTGAGAAATCCAGTAAACAGCATTGTTCCATGTTGTCTACCTCAGTTCCTGCTTCCAAGTTCTTGTCTGGAGTTCATAAGATGACTTCCCTCAGTAATAAACAGTTGCCTCCTGGGATATATAACCCTAATAAGCCCTTTTCTCCTCAAGTTCTTTTTCTATATTTTTTAGTCATGGTGTTTGTCACAGCACAGTATTAGAAAGAAAACTAGGACACACAACAGTTAGACTTTGTTAATACTAAGCCAGGAAGAAAAAATGGGGATTGATAACCAAAAGAGCATTTCTGGATTTATTTTCCATTTATTTATGTGTGTTTTCCTGAGTGTACAGGAGCCCATGAAGATTTTGCCCCAATTTAGTTTTGTAATTTTGGATTTTTAAGATATAACCTTTGAGACCCAATTATGCTCAAGTTAAAAATAGCAACAGTAAAGGCTGAGAAGATGACTCAGTATATGAAGTGCCTATGACACATACATGAAGACACAAGTTCAAATCTCCAGCACTCCTGGGAAAGTCAAGTCTAATACATCTGATGTCTTTAAATGACATCAGTCATTTCAGCTATAACCCAGCCATAGATGGGTTCCTGGAGCTTCCTACCAGCCAGTCTAGGGTATCAGTGAGCTCCAGATTCTATAAAAGGCCCTGTCTCAAAAGCAGTGTGATTAGTAACTATATTATCTACACACACACACACACACACACACACAC
Source organism: Micromys minutus (assembly GCF_963924665.1). Taxonomy (NCBI): domain Eukaryota; kingdom Metazoa; phylum Chordata; class Mammalia; order Rodentia; family Muridae; genus Micromys; species Micromys minutus. Next base: position 31,460,685 of record NC_137952.1, read on the forward strand.
ACACACACATGCTCCTCGACACACATAAACATGAATACACATATGTCCACCCCACACACAAGTAAAACTGAAGCTAAAAATGAAAACCAATACAATGGATATGTATGAAAGGGCTTTAGGCAATGGGAGATTCAGATATGCATTCATTTGTTTTTACATCCATGTTTGTTCTCTTAGGCTTGCCTGAGACTGTTTACTGACTTATTTATAACTCGCTGTGTTTTAGAAAAGATTTAGGAAAGCTTTGAAAGATACATAAAATCCTTCACTGTGTAAATTAAAACTAAACACAGAGGAGAAACGAAGACATGGAAGAGGATACTGGAAATCTGGGAGTGAGGACAAACATGCATAGTAGGAAAGGCTAGACACTTGCTGCTATGGGCTAGACACTTGGTTCCAGATGTTTTAGTGGTGAGAATTAATCATGCATAATATCTGTCTAACAGCAATCTGCCATTTACATGGAAGAAGCTTTCTCTTCTCTGGTTTGTGAGAAGGAGGTAACAGATTACGTCAAATAAACATAGAATTGTTTGATGTGAAGGAAAAGAATCTATATTGTAGACAATCCAAATGTGGGTAACCCAGTCACAAAGAACAGACATAATATGCAGTCACTGATAATTGGATTATAACTCCAGAAAGCTCTGAACACCCCAGAAACAACTCACAGACTATAGGAAGAAAGCAAAGGCCAAAAAAGAAAGAAAGAAAGAAAGAAAGAAAGAAAGAAAGAAAGAAAGAAAGAAAGAAAGAAAGGAAAAGAAAAGAAAAGAAAAAGAAACCCTCAGTCATTCTTAGGGGAAAAAATAAATGTATAGCACCCTCTCAGGGTGTGGTACACCTGGACCTCAAATCATTAATAATCCAAAAGCTAAAATAATAGCCTGTGGCAATTTTTGGTATTCACAGATCGTTATGCTTAATCTATACCCAACAGGAAATCTGTTTCCACGTTATGTTCTGTCCTACATGTACTTCATGCTTATGGTAACTATATTAGGTTATGCCAAAATGCCTTTAAAAATCTGTAAATGTATCCCTCTTTTTAAAAAAATAAAGCAGTAAGGAAAACAAAAGAATCCAACTGAGTCCATCCTCATCCTTCCACAGACTAGAGAAGTCTATGCAGCTCTTCCCTGCGTGTTTGAAGGCAAGTAAGTTAGCTACTCTCCCTAAGCTGTAAAATGGGATATCAGTCAGTGTCTGCTCCAGGGAGCTGCTGTGAGGGTGTGCCACCAAGTGTGCACATAAAACACACAAGTAGTGTCTGACAGTGATCCACAGGTTGGCCACTAGGATTATCAGGGGCCTCCCACAAGGAGGCTATGACATTTTGCTAAAGTGGCATGCGTTGTTCTCTCTCTGTCTCTGTCTGTCTGTCTGTCTGTCTGTCTGTCTCTCTCTCTCTCTCTCTCTCTCTCTCTCTCTCTCTCTCTCTCTCTCTCTCTCTCTCTCTCTCTCTGTGTGTGTGTGTGTGTTAGCAACTTAGCACCGAAAAAAGAAATATCACTGAAAAAATTTTGACCCAGCCATCCTTGGTCTAGGGACACTACATCCTCCCAAATTTAAATTGTTCAAAAATTAAATATACGGAGAGGTTAACTGTCAAACTTCCAACAAAAAATAAAGCAGAAACTAAAACCAACACACAGCATGAAGTGATGAATTAGGGAATCTCTCTGCACTTGTATTTTCGTCACGGTGGGAAGCAATAAGAACATGGAGAAGCCACAGTGTTTCAACTCTCACCCACGTGTTCACCTGGAAACCTGGGACTTACCCTTTGGCTCTCTGCCCCCCCCACATGCAATATTGTGGCGTTTCTGCCTCTGGAACACACGTTAAACATATTTATCTCTCTTCAGAAGTGCTCTCCTGAATTTGTTTTCCTCCAACAGCAGTGTGCTTCTATAAACATAATTTATGCATCATTTGTTGTTTATAACTCTTCAATTAATTTTCAGATATCTTAAGTGATAATAAACCATGCATCCCATGATAAGGCAGAAAATAAATCACCTTAGAGTCCATGACTTAACATCACCACACTTTCAGTTCAGAGCCTGCGGATTAACTGGAGTCAGGCTGATATAGGTGGGTCTTATCTGAGCTTGGATCTAAAGTGTATGGTGAGCCCAAGTATATCCATGTCTGATACATAACCCATCCTCCTATTGACAACAAACCACTCAGAGTCAGAAAACCAATATGGAAAATCCAAATGTTTCCTGTCATAAGCCTCTTCATGCACCCTGGCTGCTAGATTATCCTTGACTGAAGTAAACAGCACTAGGCACAAGGTTAACTGTTCCAAAGTCACCTGACAACCATGAAGCCAAAGCAAGTCATGCGGCAAATAGAACAAGAGTGAATGAACCATTCATTTTCAGAAATGGGGGAAATGGGGGAGGGAGAAGAAACTGAGTTTTTCTTAATGGATCCCACCTGGTATACAGATTGGATTTAATCTCTGTGGTCATCTCTTTTGGTTTTTCAGTTCTTCAATAAAACACTCTTTCCTGCCTCAGGACATTTGCAAATGTAATTCTTTAAAAGCTCCCATTCTTTGTAAGACCCTGCGTCCTAACCTTAGCTTAGATAGAAGTTCCTCAAGAAAACTCGTATCACTTTGTAATTTACCTTTCCTATGTTCATACTAGCTTGGGAATGCTTCTCTGCATCTGGGCTGGTTTGTCCCTTCATGTTCGCTACAGTGTGAATTACCCACTTCCCCTCACAACTGATAATCAAGATGTGGGAAGGTACAGCTTAGGAAGAGAATGGAGGACTTCAGACACCCAGCTCCAGATCAGCTTCTACTGCAGTCTGATTCTTTTTCTTCTCCAGAGGGTCCTTGTTGGCCAAAGGAGCCTTTACTTCCTGAGCTGAACCCCTGCACCCCAAGTGAACCACACTCTCAGCAGTCAGCCCTCATTACTCTGTGGATATTTTCTTTTAGACTGTGTGAGTCTGTGCTCCAAGTTTTTACCTAGAAAAACTTTCTGAAACTCCACCCAGCTGGCCTGCTCTCTTCTCCTCTGAACTGTCCTCTGGTCACAGGAACACCAGACACCTGAAGAACAAAGAACAAAGCCAGGCCTCCAATCTGCCACTACAGAAGTCAAGGCAGAGTGTGTTCCCTACATGCCACTGGCCTCCTAAAGTTTCTAGTATAGCTTCACTCAGCTTGAGATAAGTGATGGCTGCCAGGCATCCCCCCTCCTCCTACCAAAGAATATAGTGGTCCTCAGAGTTTCTCCATCAGTCAGTGGCCCTCATTACTACTTAAAAGGCCAGGTCAAACAGGCTGGTGAGAGGTGACCCTGTCAGCGTGTACTTGCATTTCCAGTTGGCTGGAAATTACTACTGAATTGTGGTAAGCTGGCCCTGACTGGCATGATCTACCAACTTTAAATACAACTGCACATTTTCAAAGGAGCCTCAAGATGAAATCTGGGGACAGTAACAACTATTGATTTTTTTTTCTTTTTTGGAAGAAGAGTGAAATAGCTACTGTGTGGTTTTAAGTCTTTGTCCCCTGCCTTCCCCACACCCCCAGATATTTCTTTTGGGAGTACCCAGTAAAATATGCAGGCATCATTAGAATAAAGCCTAAATTTTTAAGAAGACAGACAGACAGCTTTTCTGGCTGGTATACTTCTGGATAAATAAATCAAATGGAATGTGAGAGTTCCAGTTCTTTACATTCTCTCCCTACCATTTCTGTCTCTTTCTTTCTTTTCCCTTCTATATGTTAAACCCACAAACTGAGCCAAGAATCCCTTGAGCTTACAATTAATTTTCAATCCTACTCCCTGTGTCATCTTCTCTATGGATTTCTTTTTTAATTGGAAGACTCACATTCCTGATTGTCACTGTTCTTTTATATGAAGCTCCTTGTATGATGAAATGATGTGAATATCGCCTTTCTTTATTCTCCTGAAGTTTATATGCTAATAGAACATCCCAGTTGTAAAGAGAGACATAGATATGTGTTACAAGGCAGGCTGGCTGAGTAACATTTATCCCCCCACACCCCCATGTCCCATATCCAATTCCTGACCAGTGTAATATGACAGCATACCCGGGCATGAGGGCTGTAAGAAATTTGACAATGACGATTTCCGATAAACAACCAAAACATAATTCAGAATCAAGAGAATAATACATCTACTGTTGAGTAAACCCTAACCTATGCTTTGTCACACAATTCCACCACAGTCTTGGGTCTGTGGAATTCATACAATATGTATACTTTCCACTGCTCATGCTATAACTCCACACACCAGCAAAGGATGCTGTCATATTTTGGCTTGGATTAGAGAATACTGGACGTTGTATGTTTGCTGTGTACAGGGCCTTCATTATTCATTATATATATATATATATATATATATATATATATATATATAAAGTATAGAATGAATAACGGTGCTTTACCTATGGAACAGAAACATTGTTTTATTAAATTAATTTGGCAATTGCATACGCAAATGCATTTGTGTATGTATGTATGTATGTATGTATGTATGTATGTATGTATGTATGTAATGAATTCTGGTTACTTTCTGGACTTACTCTTTGTATCTTCTTCCTATCCCGACCTCTTTCTCTCTACCTATCCCTTTCCCAGGTTCATGACATTTAGCTTGGATTTGTGACCTGCTTAGTTTAGCCAAGGCCATCTGTATGACCATTTTATTGGAAGTACCCATTGTAGTCTGGTTGAGTCACCAGTGGATACACAACTAAAGGCAATCACTTCCCTTTATACTGGATTTACAGGAGAGTATAGTTCAGCAGTTAAGAGGGATAGAATGGTCTGATTCTTTCTCCCATCCATGCTTTGCTGTTGATGGACCTATTCTTGTGCAAATCCAGGGCAGCAATCATCAACTGGAGAGAGTTAGAGATTATAGTTAACTGTGTAGTAACTGTGCAGTGCCTATGCTTTTCTCCATATCTTCTAGCCTTCACATTCTTTGAGTCCTTATTAAGCAATGATCCTTGAGCCTTGGAAGGAATCGTATAAATTATTTGTTTGAGGTTGATATAGCTGTCACTTAATCTCAACACTTTATATAGCCAGACATAAGTCTCAAAATTTATTTCAGTTTGTTAGAAAAAAGAAACTACTGTGATAAAGGCTGAGAATAGAAATTGTCTGTGGGTATTAATATTCAAGGAAGGTAGCTCAATTCTAGCAATATAACTAAACACCAGAATTAAGTTCCTCTCTAGGTCTTACTTATGGCCTCCCCTCTCATAAGTGTTTAGGCAGGTTTTTAACTGGGCTTATACTGAATCTTTAAAATGATTTTGGTAGGATGATCATCCTTACAATATTAATTCTGTCAAGCAACTTCTAGGGGGTAATTCATCTTATTCATCTGCGAAACCCACAAATTATGACACCAACCTGCTAGGTAAGACTTATCTACTTAATAGTAGTAGTGGCAGGACTGTTGTGGGGTAGGCAAATGCTTTCTGATTGGACTTGAGACATATTCCAAAGGAAAGAACCCATGCCTGGCACTGTAACCCTACAGTAGACTTGGTGTTGTGAAGGAGTCTCAGCATCTTTTACCAGGGTTCTGTAGGCACAGAGTCCCAAGTAAAGGTAGAGGAATAGCAGATTTGAGGGAAAGTTCACAGTAGCAGAGCTAAGAGATACTCGTGATAGGGGAATTGTGGACTGACTGAGCCTATGCCTGAGCACCTACTGCAAAGTTCCTTTGTTAGAATAGATAGGCCAAGCAGGGAGGGGTGGGTGTCCCATTGCGTGCTTGAAGCCATGTATCAGGCACCTGCTGGGGGTGGAGGACGAATTTCTTGGTCAGAGTAAGCAGGAAATGAAAAAAAATCTATTGGCTTCCTTAATCATTATTAAGCATGTATCTAATTAATATATTGTTAGACTGAACTCTGCCAGAATATTTGAGACTTAAATATTGAGTTGCCAACTTGAATTATATTTTTTTTAAATATTAAATGTATTTTGGTTTGGCACTGAGACTTTAATCATTGCTATTTCGTACAATTTCTAAAATAATCCTAAACATAGTCCCAGGATTTGGACTACAAATTTAATCAAATCATTATCAATTATAAAACCAATTGATTGGTATGAAAAGAATTGAAAATACTCTTCAATTCTTCAGTGTCAAATATCAATCAAACCCTTCCATCCCATTAGTAAACAAATTTGCTTCCATCTTTATAAGTGTAAAAATGTATATTAAAATCATTTAAATATAATTTTTATATTTTATATTATAAATAAAATAAATTTAAGATTTATTATCAATATGTTTGGCCTACATATCTGTTTTATAAGCCTGTATTTCTGGGTTTATATAAAAATTTCTTGTGCTTTTCCAAAAGGATTCTCAAGTAAAAACATTCAATAATTCCTGCTATAAATTACCCTGGCAGGTCCCTCAATGCAAAGAATGAGGTGAGAGGTCAGAGCTAGAGATGGATGTGAATATGCTTTCCTTGCATCCTAAAGATAGAGGAAAGGTGAAAGATGACCATGATCCTTGGGAGGATGGAAGTTTCTAGAAACCTGACAAGGAGGAAATAAACTCTCCACATAAGTAATAGAGTCCCACTGACACGTTGAATTTTACTGATGGAAATTTGGTGACTAATCTTTTTTGGTCTTCTGACTTCCAGGGATTTACCTATACGAAAACAAAGCAATGTCCTTTTCAGCCACACCTCTTTGGTGGTGTGTTATAACAACAGCAGAAAATTAATTTGCATATATATTATGTTATATGCCATACATATCGATGATCTATAGCAGAAGCCTCAGTTTAGAAAGGCTATGGACAAGAAACTGAAGGCATTCTGGAACTTGAGGGTCATTCTGGGGCCATCAGTCACTCTGACAGTCACAGAATGTATCTCTGCAGAGACTTCCCTCCTGAGGAGCTGTGATGTACTTCTATTTGGTCACCGACATATGGTACATTGAGAAAACTGCATTTATAAATAGAAACTAGTCAAGAAGTCCTTGGCTTCTACAAGTGGTTTCAGAAGTCCCTAGAGTCAGCAGCAGAAATTATTCTCCCAGAAGCAGAAATATAACCACTGGGAAAAAGCCACTGGAAAAATTTAAGATTTAATGTAGAGATCCAAAACCTATATTGCTCTAATAAGAGCATATTTTAAAGCTTGTGTATTTATTATTAGGACAATAAGTTGAAAGACCTATATATATATATATATATATATATATATATATATATATATATATATATATATATATATATATAATGTGTGTGTGTGTGTGTGTGTGTGAGAGAGAGAGAGAGAGAGAGAGAGAGAGAGAGAGAGAGACAGACAGACAGACAGACAGACAGGGACAGAGACAGAGACAGAAAGAGAGAGAGACAGAAAGAAACAGAGACAGAAAGAGACAGAGAGGGCTAGAGCACCAAGTCCTGACCTAACTGGGTCAACGGTGAAGAAAGAAATGATAGAAACACATACAGAAAATCTAGGATTGAGTGGGTGATGAGCTTTGATGGAGTTGCAAGAACAGCCTCCTAGAAACAGCATGCTTGTTATATTTGGCACAAAGGTGAGTGTAGGCTAAGAGGCCTCTTAGGGTATCTCTGTAGGGGAGCTGTCTCAATCTGAAGCCATGGTGGTGGGAGGATTACAGTTGATAGTTTCTGCACACACTGGTCTTAGCTAAAGGTTAACCTTTCCTCAAAATTTATACTTAGACCAGGGCAAGCCTTTGCTATTCCTCTGAGCCTGACCTGGAAAGTCTTAGAATGCACATTCCCTCAAGACTTCAGAGCACAGAAATTATCTTGGGTTCAGCCAAATATTCAGACCCTCAAGATTGCCATCAAAGTTGCCCAACTTAAGATTCATTTAGAATCACTTACTTCAGAAGCCTTACTCACCATCTTTACAGACCCAAGTGTTTCTCTTCTGTGGGACATTTACCAAATTCTGAGCAGTAAAAGCCAGCTGCAAGAGAATTTCAAAAGGTCAGAGTTTTAACAGGCTAGTGTGTGTAAGTGTCAATACCTTGTCTGGCAAAAGCAGCTTAGGCATGATTTCCAGGGTGCCCATGAAGGTCATGCCAGCTATAAAGTCAACAGCACAGACAGAAAAGCTCAAGGTAACTAACCAGGTCTCTGTGGTCCATTTATGTGCCTCCCAATTCAGATGTAGTTTATGGTGTTCTTTTATGTTATTATTTAAGACAGTGTCTTGCTGACTAGCCTCTCAACCTGCCTCAACTCTCTGAATGCTGGGATATCAAGTACGTACCACCATGTACTCCGTGATCACCTCTTACCATTATCAGTGTCGATCAGCAACATAGCAAATATTACTACCTTTAACATGTTAACCTTTGGGGGGAGCTAAATGAAGGTCCTGTGCCCACAGAAGGAGAAAAGGTTATATTTTATGTTTAGACATTGGATATATTGATAATTATCCATTCTCATGCAAAACATTGAATTATTCCAACCTGTTGTCAGCCATGATTGCTATGTTTGGAAATGAACATTCATGTACAGCTTTGTGCTTTGAAGGTCCTGACTTGTCCCATTACAATCTGACCTTGGTGGGGAAGGGACCACAACTTGTATCTTTGTAAGAACCCAGAAAATTCCCATTTATTTATTTATTTATCTATTTATCTATCTATTTATTCATTCATTCATTCATTCATTCATTAGTTTGTTTACTTTACACCAAGAGGCAAGCAGATACTTGGCTTCACCTCTGTCTACCTTTTGTCTCATTAATTTAATTATTCACTTTACATCCCTCTATCTGCCCCCTCTCCTTCATGACTCACTCTCACACACAGCTCTCCCTCCACTGACTCCTTCTCCTCTGAGAACTTCCCATCCCCAATATCACTCTATCCTGGTACATTAACTCTGCAGAACTAAGTGCCTCTTCTTCCAGAGGCCTGACAAAGTGGCCCAGTGAGGGAAATGGGATCATCAGGTAGGCAACAAATTCAGAGACAGCCCCTGCTCCAGTTACTAGAGGACGCACACGAAGATCAAGCTGCACATCTGTTACATATGTGTGGAGGGTGGGGGCTAAGTCCAGCCCATGTTTGATCTTTGGCTGATGGCTCAGTTTCTGGGATCCCACAAAGGTCCATAATAGGTGGCACTGTTGGTCTTCCTGTGGAGTCCCTTTCTTCTTCAAGTCCCTCAATCCTTCCCACAAACCCTTCAATAAGACTCCATGAGCTCCATCTAATGATTGGCTGTGGATCTTTGTTTCCATTGGCTGCTAAGTGGACCCTCTCAGAGGACAGATATGCTAGGATCCTGTCTGCAAGCAAACAGAGTATCGTTAATAGTGTTAGGGATTGGCTCATGCCCATAGGATGAGTCTCAATTTGGGATAGTCATCACTTGGACATTTCCTCTGTCTCTGTTCCGCCTTTGTCCCTGTACTTCTTGTAGGATAGGCACATCCTAGGTATGAGGATTTGTGGGTGGATGGTTGTCCTGCTTGGCTACAGGAGATGACCGCTTCAAGCTCCATATTCCCCACTATTAAAAGTCTCAGCTGGAGTCACTCCATAGACTCCCTGGGGCTCCGCCTTCCCCAGGTCTCTGGCATGTCACCCACTTTGCTCACCCTGTTCCACCCTCTCTCCCCTGTTCATCTAACGATTAATCCTCTTGCCCCACTAATCTCCACAACCCTTTCCCTACTAAGTTCCCTCCCTCTTCCTCTGATATCTATTTTATCTCCCCTGCTAGGAAGGACTTGAGTATCTTCACTTGGGGCCTCCTTGTTATTTGGCTTCATTAGGTCTGTGGATCATAATGTGGTTAACCTGTATTTTATGGCTACTATCCACTTATCAGTGAGTACATATCATGCATTCCTTTTAGGTCTGGGTTACTTCACTGAGGATGATATTTTCTAGTTCCATCCATTTAACTGCAAAATTTGTAGTGTCATTTTTAATAGGTGAATAGTATTCTATTGTGTACATGAACCACATTTTCCTTATGCATTATTCAGTTGAGGAACATCTGGGTTTTTTTCCAGATTTTTTTTTTTTTTTTTTGGCTATTATGAGTAAATCTGCTATGGACATATTTGAGCAAGTGTCCTTGTGAGATGATGGGAGTATCTTTTGAGGTTATGTTCAGGAATGATATAGCTGGGTCCCAGATTTTCTGAGAAACTACCAGATTGACTTCCAGAGGGGTTGTACAAGGTTGCATTCCCACCAGCAGTGGAGGAGTGTCCTTTTTGCCCCACACCTTTGCCAGCATCTGTTGTCAATTGATTTTTCTACTTTACCCATACTGATGTGTATAAGTTGGAATCCCAGAGTTGTTTTGACTTACATTTCCTTGATGATTGAGAACTTTGGACATTTCTTCAAGTGCTTCTCATCTATTTAAGGTTTTTCAATAGAGAATTCTCAGTTTAGATGTAGACCTCATTTTAAATTGGGTTATTTGAGTTGTTGATGTCTATGTTCTTGGGTTCTTAAAATATTTTGGATATTAGCCCTTGATCAGATGTAGGATTGGGAAAGAATTTTTTTCCAAGTTTGTAGGGTATCATTTTGCTCTATTGATGGTGTCCTTTGCCTTACAGAAGCTTTTCAGTTTCATAAGGCCTCATTTATTAATTGCTGAACTACTAAGACCAACAATTGGCTATTGGTGTTCTGGTCAGGAAGTTGTCTCCTGTACCAATAAGTTCAAGTCTATTGACCACTCTCTGTTTTATTAGATTTAGTGTATCTGGTTCTATAGTGAAGTATTTTATCCAGTTGAACTTGAGTGTTTTGGTGTGTGATAGATATGTATCTCTTTGTATTCTGCTACATGTAGACATCCTGTTAGACCAGCATCATTTGTTGAAGATGCTCTCCCATTTCTATTGTATGGCTTTGGCTTCTTTGTCAAAAAATCAAGTGTCCATAGTTGTGTGGATTTATTTCTGGTTATTGAAGTTGATTACATGGATCAACTTGTCTGTTTCTATACCAATACCATGCAGTTTTTATTTCTACTGTTCTGTAGTAGAACAGCTTGAAGTCAGGGATGGTGATACTTCTAGACGTTCTTTTATTGTTCAGGATTATTTTAGCTATCCTGGGTTTTTGTTGTTGTTGTTTGTTTTTAATATAAAGTTGAGATTGATTCTTTCTTTCAAGGTCTTTAAAGAATTGCACTGGAATTTTGAGGAGAATTGCATTAAATTTGTTAGATTGCTTTTGGTAACGTGGCCTTTTTCAATATTAATTAATTAATCCTTGACCAAGAGAGTTCTTTACAATTCTGTTAACAGAGGCTTGAAGATCTTGTCATACAGGTACATTACTTGCTTTGTTAGAGTTACATCAAGATACTTTATACTAGTGTGGCTTTTATGTCTTCCTAACTTCTTTCTCACCTGGTTTATCATTTGTATAAAGGATAGCTACTGAATTCTTTGAGTTAATGTTGGATCTAGCCACTTTGCTGAAGGTGCTTATCAGATGTTAAAAGGTCTCTGGTAGAATTTTTGAAGTCACTTATGGATACTATCAGACAATCTGCAAATATTTGAGTTCTTCCTTTCCAATTTGTATCCCCCTGAGCTCCTTTAGTTCTCTTAATTCTCTAGCTAAGATTTTAAGTACTATATTAAAGAAAAAGGAATAGAGTTGTCAGTCTTTACTGTCCCTGATTAGCGTGGAATAACTTCAAATTTCTTTTCATTCAATTTGGTGTTGGCTATTGGCTCGTTGTTTAATACCTTTATTATTTTTAGGTATGTACCTTGTATCTCTGACCTCTCTAAGACTTTTAACATAAAGGCATGTTGGCGTTTTCAAAGGCTTTTTCAGCATTTAATGAGTTGTTCATGGGAATTTTATTTTCAGTTTGTTTTTATTGTGGATTATGTTGATAGATTTTCATATATTAAATTACCCCTGCATCCCTAAAATGTAAACTACTTGATCATAGTAGATGATGTCATTGATGCATTCTTGGAGTTGATTTTAATTAAAATTTTATTAAGATTTTATTGAGTATTTTTATATCAATGTCCATAATGGAAATTGGTCTAAAATTCTCTTTTTTGCTGTTGAGTCTTTGTGTGGTCTAGGTCCAGAAGCAACTGTGGTCTCATAGAATGTTTTTGATAATGTCCCTTTTGTTTCCATTTTAAGAATTAGTTTGACAAGTACTCATACTAGCTCTTCTCTGAAAGTCTGGTAAAATGCTGAGCTAAAACCATATGGCCCTTGGCTATTGTTTTCAGTTGGGAGACTTTTAATGACTACTTCTATTTCCTTAGGGGTTGTAGGACTATTTACATAGTTTACTGCTCTTGATTAACCTTTGGTAAATTATATCTGTCTAGAAAATCCTCTATTTTATTTAGATTTTCCAATTTTGTGGAGTACAGGCTTTTAATGTAAGACCTAAAGATTCCTTGAGTTTCCTCAATGCCTGTTCTTATGTCTTCCTTTTCATTTCTGATGTTAATTTGGATAATGTCTCTCTGTCTCTTGGTTATTTTTGGCTAAGTGTCTGTCTATCTTGTTGATTTTTCTCAAAGATCCTGTTCTTTCATTGATTTTTGTTATTTTTCTCTTAGTTTCTAATTTATTGATTTCAGCCCCGAGTTTGATTATTTCCCACTGTCTTCTCTTCTCAGATGTGTTTGTTTCTTCTTTTTTTTTTTTTCTTTCTAGAGATTTCAGGTGTAGTTTAATTGTTAGTATGAGAACTCTCCAATTTATTTATGAAGACACTTAGTGCTATGAATGTTCTCCTCTTAGCACTGCTTTCATTGTATCCCAAAAATTTTGGTATGTTGTGTTTTTATTTTAATTAAATGCTAGAAAGTTTTTAATCTCTTTATTTCTATCCTGACACAGTTATCACAAAGTAGAAATTTGATCAGTTTCCATGAGTGTGTAAGCTTTCTCTTTCTGTTGATGCTCTTGTAGAATTCCAGCTTTAATACATGACAGTCAGATGGGATACAGTAAGTTACTTCAGTTTTCTTGTACGGTCAATTTTATATAAGGTGCCTTAAGAAAAAAAGTGTAATCCTTTGTGTTTTGGTGAAATGTTCTATAGATATCTGTTAGATTCGTTTGATTCATAACCTCTTTTAGTTTCAATATTTCTCTGTTTAGTTTCTATCTTGATGACCTGCCAGTTGGTGAAAGTAGGGTGGTGAGGTCGTCCACTATTAATGTGTGCGGTTCAATTTGATTTAAGTTTTAGGATTTTTTTTTTTTTTTTTTTTTGTGAATGATGTGCTTTTCCATTTGTGGTATAGATATTCAGAATTGAGATGTCATTTTTGGTGACTTCTGCTTTGATGAGTATAAAGTGTCCTTCAACATCTCTTTTGATTTACTTTTGGATTAAAGTCTACTTTAGATATTAGAATGGTTACTCCAGGTTGTTTTGAAGGTCCATTTGCTTAGAAAACTTTTTTTTAATCCCTTTGCTCTGAGAAAATGTCAACCTTTGTTCCTGAGGTGTGTTTTTTTTTATCCAGTATAATGAACGATTGTGTTTAAACATTCACTCTGTTTCTTTTTAAAGGGGGAATGGAGACCATTGATTTTGAGAGATATTAATGACCAATTTTTAGTTCCTGTTATTTTGATGTTGCTGGTTGTAGGGTGTGTGTGTGTGTGTGTGTGTGTGTGTGTGTGTGTGTGTCTTTTTTTTTTTTTATTACTACTGTGGAATTATTCATTTCTTGTGTTTCCTTGAGTGTAGTTATGTTGGAGTTTTCCTTCTATTATCTTCTGTAAAGCTGGACTAGTGGAAAGGTATTGTTTAAATTTAAGTTTGGCATTGAATATTTTATTTTCTCTGTCTATGGTAATTGAAAGTTTTGCTGGGTATAGTAGTCTGCACTGGCTTATGCAATCTCTTAGAGACTGTAAGATATCTGTCTAGGCCCTTCCAGGTTTTAATTTCTTTGTTGAGAAGGCTGGTTTAATTCTAATAGGTCTGCCTTCATATGTTAGTTGGCTTTTGTCTCTTGCAGTCTTTCTTTGTTCTGTACACTTAGTGCTTTGATTATTATGTTGTAGGAGGAGTCGCAATTTTGCCTCACTCTATTAGGTGCTCTATATGTTTCTTGTAAGTTTATAGGCATCTCTTCCTTTAGGTTAGAGACAATTTTTTATGCCTATGTACTTTTTTTTTCCAACTTTATTTTTTTAATGGAGATACATGTACAGATTTTTAAAGCATTTTGGCATAAAACTATATGTAAAAAATATAGTTTTGTCAGTACTTATTTTTTTAAAGGATTAATAGTATGCATTGAAATCTTACTAGTTACAACAAGCATAAAGTACATGTAAAACAAAACGTAAGATGGAAATAGTTAACGTTTTCTTAGTCTGTAAAGATTAAACAGCCTGTGTACTTCTTAAATGTAATCTCTGGTTTAAGTTGCTATGTTCACATTCTCCATGTTGGCAAAGCTAAGTTGTGGCCCTTGTCATGCCTGCAGCAAAGAGGACCTGGTGCCCTCAATGTTTCTCATGGTCTATTTAAGTCTACAGGGTCACTATCATTAACTAAAGAGGGAATTCATCGTGTAACTAATGTGCCTATAAAACAAAGAATGGATTTGGTTATGCTTAGCTTCTCAAACTGAAATAGACCATCATTAATGCCTTTCCCCTATTTAATTGAAAGGGGAAAAAAAGAAGAGACTTGGGATGCATGAACCCTTCAGTGGTTTGCAATAGTCATTTCTCTGTTACATTCAGCATTTAGTATGGCTGCAAATCAAAATGCAGGCAGATTCTGAATGAGGCTGGATGTACATCAAAAAGGGCATGAATGAGTTAGGGAGAGTAGCTTCAACTCTATTTGCAAGAAAGGGCTGAATGTGGAGGTAGTAAGGGTCAAGGGTATTCACTAATCACTTTGCCCATAAAGGCCGCTGCTTCAGTTCCTGCTGGCATCAATAGAAATCCCAAATCCTACCACAGCATCTCAGCTGATGCCTTTCTCAGTGGGATCATGACAGTTACCTCACATTTAAAACCTGCAGTCTTTGTTGGCCTATTGGTGAAGTTATAAATGATTGTCTGTCTGAATCAACAAGTGGCAAATCTCCCTTAGTTATAATTTGATTTAAATTAGCCTACCTTGGGAAGCAGACCTCCACAAGTGCAAATTACCATAAACAGCAGCCTTCTTTGACGATTTACATAATTAAATGAGAGAATATTAAGACATCACTGTGAAGTGGCAACCCAGGAAGTCTGTTTTTTTAAGTGAAGAAAAGGATAATCCTTCATGTCTTCCTCATCGTGTTTTATGCCAGACTTCATTAACCATCGTTCTGTTTTTAAGAGTGTTTTTCTGTGATGCCATACCACAATGAGCACTGCGTTTCTTGACATTTTAAGAAAATAAACTTGAGAAATAATAACATACTCAAATACAGAAAGGTGTGGTGTTGCAGTGTATCTCATTTGTAAAATTACATATATAATAGGTACTTTGAAACGCAGGAGACAAGAAAGATGAAATGCTTCAATTAGTTGTACCATTGGAAATATACATTATTGTTCCTCTAAGCCCTGTGAGGGGGAAGAGCAGACTCGTGGGATTTCAAAAATATTTCTGCTCCTGGGGAGTGAGCTTGAAAATGTCATTGGAAAGTTGTCATCAGTGGAGAAGTTAAATGTAGCAGTCACATTCTTCAATGTAGGAATTTGTCACGCAGCATCTCTTGAACTGTCTCTATATAGATGATAAAACCTGTCTCCTTCTGCCTAGCCTGAGAAGACCCTGGACATAATCTCTAGCACCACAAAGGCCAGACTCAGTGTTTTATAGTGCTTGCAACTTTGGCAGAGTACCTGTGTTTGGTTCTAAGCATCCATGTTTGGTGGCTGGCCTCTGTGAACATCCACACACACATGTGAATACACAGCTTCACATATTCATAAATAAAGGCAAATACAACTTTTTAAAAAGAAAACAATTCTCCATTAATTGTTCATTCATTGATTATTGTGTAGCCTAAAGAAAACTGAACATTTTTAAAGCATACTTTCTAGAGAATATAGACAAGTCAGCAAAGGCTCATACAGTTTTCAGGGACCAACTTGTACATGATGCATGGACGCAATGGGTACCACCAAGTTTAGGCAAGCTATAAAAGAGGATTTGATCAGGAAGATTAAATGTATGGTTTTATCAATTAGAAATGCAGAAAACAGGTAGGAAAGTAAATGGCATGCATTATAGACTACTGTGGGGTACAGAGCAAGCATGGGTTATAATCTACACTGCCTGAATCTTATTTGCAAAATGCTGGTATATGAGATGAGCTACTCTGTGGGGATGTGGTGAATGAATGCTGGTGTCACACCAGGAACTACACACAGTCAAACCTAGGTAGAAATTTGGGGCACTAATGAAGTAGACATAAAGTGATTAGGATAAAAGTCCCCTCTGGGGATTAGTTCCTTTATGAGGAACCCCTGTTATCTGTGACCTCTGCCTGGCCAGAAAGCAGTGGGGCTCAACACAATTCAGTAGCCATTGTTGTTTCAAATGTCATAGTTTGACTCCACGTGGTTTATTTTAAGTATATTTAAGCATAGCACAATATGGCAAAAACTCTCTGGTGACAGTTAACTTAATTCTGTGTTTACAAAGCAACAGATGAATCTCCTTGAGGAAAAAAAAGAAGCAAGCTAAAAACAAATCAGACATTTCTACATTAAAATCCTTTGTCCATAAAGATGTGTTCTATAGATCGATTTTTTAAAAAAGGCAAACAAACAAGAAACAAACAATAAAACAAATTCATGATAAGGATCTGGGCAAGGATCTGGTTTGGGGAATGGGAATGTCTCTATTACACAAACAGAGCAAAGGTCACCAGGCTAAGAGCATGTCTGCTCCCAGCCTCTGGGTAGATAACAGGTATCCATTCCTTCCCTTGAAAGAACGACCCTTTCTACTGCTCACTCCAGATTCCCCTAGTGCTTATCTATGAGCACAAAAACCTCTGTGCTTCCTACAACTTCATGCAAAACACAAGTAAAAAATATCCAGACACTAGAGCTCTCTGTACACCTGGAGGAAGACCCTCATCAAACATCAACATAGTTGGCCCCTGACCTCAGACTCACACAACTACGGGAAGAGCGTTTCTATTGTTTCCACCACCTGATTTGTAGGACTTTAATACTAAATATTTTAAATTGTAGGACTTTAATAGTAATAAGGTTTACTTTGTATTATTATTTTATTTTTCAGATTATAATTACATTATTCCCCTTCTATTTCATCCCTCCAACCCTTCCCCTTCTTGCTTGCTCTTTCAAATTTATGATTTTTTCCATTGATTTCTATTATCTGCATGTTTGACTGTGCATATAAATACACAGTCATAAATATAACTTGCTTACAAATATTATTTGTATATGTTTCTCAGGGTTGACCATTGGTATTAGATAAGGAATTGGTGTTTTCTTTCCTGGAAAAGATTATTTCCCCAAGTCTCAGTATTCTTTACTTGCATATAGTTCTTTAAACAGCATCAGGGCCTCATAGTCTTTTCCCAGTTACTTTGGCTTGTGTACTGTTGCTCTGCTTTTGAAGAACAAGGGGGTGGAAACATTGTAAGAGGCAGAGGGGCATAGAGTTTGCTGTGAGACTGTGTCTCCTAGTAACATCAGAAGCTAAAATCATTCAGTGTCACCAACCTGACTGCCTAATCATAAGCTGAACAAGGACATCAACAACAGTAGACATATGCTTAGATTTCATTGTCAACTGCCCTTAGTTTCACTTGAGAAGGGAGTCTTAATGAGGAATTGTCTAGATCCACTGGGCTGCAGGCAAGACTAGTGAGTGGGTGTCCTGAAGTGATGTGAAGAAGCCCAGACTAGAAGTTGGTTAGGTTTGACTCCAAGACTAAATAAAAAAGAAGAAAGTGATCTGTACATAAGCATTTATCCTCATTCTGCTGTTGACCATGGCCATGACTGTTTCATGTTCTTGCCACCTGGACTCCTTCACAGTGACACACTAAGACAGGGACCTTATGCAAAGTAAAACTATGGAGTGTGTCACAGTCTGACTGCTTCTACCAAGACTTAAAATTAAACTGTCCCTGAGACTACATTAGGAATAGGATCATCTTAACTTTTCATTACAGTATTATGTGTGTGTGTGTGTGTGTGTGTGTGTGTGTGTGTGTCTACACACGTGCCTTCAAGTGTGTGCTGGAATCAGTTCTCAGCTTCTGCCAAGTGGGGCCTAAAGGATTAAATTTGGATTTTCCAAATGTCAGTAGTCCCCGGTTATCTGCTGAGCCATCTCTCTGGCTAAGGAGTGAGGAGACTTTTAAGAGGTTTAGGTCACTGATCTCCTGCCTTAGTGAATAGATTGATCCTGTTACCTAGAGTGGGCTAGGCCTTGCAGGGCAGGTGGAAAAAAGGATGCAGTAGGGGCCCTGGCAGATGTGGGTGGGGTGTTCTTACACTTTCTCTGTCTCCACCATTATAACCAGTTTCTTCTCTTCAATAAATCATTCTGTCTACAGTGTTCTGTTATAGAATCCAAAGACAAAGAGCCTCTTGTTCAAAAGGAAAAATGCTACTGATAGTATGAAGTATCCATGATTTCATGTGTGTATATTCCATCAGATGTATATAGCTGTCCCATTAAACTACTCACACAGGATGCAAGTTCCAAGACAAAGAATTTACATACAGTGAAAGCAAAACATTAAGCCAAGCACAGAATTTTTTAAGCCTGGTCATACCTATTATCTAGATATTGTTTATTTTACCATTTTGTATGATATTAATCTACTAACAATAAGCTCTTTGCACTCAGGGTTTGAATAAAGTAGAGGTTAGTGAGGACTGCAAAGGAAAGCAGAAGGGGGTAGGGCACAAACGTTAACTCCAGTTTGGACACACCCACTTAGACAGGTGTCCTAAATATTCAAGTAGACTACCCTGAAGTTTCTTGGAGTTTCTTGTGCTCATAGATGAGACTACAGATAGTAACATGGCATTATTCTACATGGGAATTTTACTGCCACGTCTCCCCAAAGTGAAATTGTACAGAGAAAAATCAGAAAAACAAAACAAAACAAAACAAAAAACCCGCATGCATATGGAAAAGGGCTTTGTACTTTGGTTTGTGAGTCCCCCGCTTCCCCCCATTCTTTTGCCATCAATGAACGGAGGCTGACACATAACAGCCAATCGATATTAAAGAAAGGATAGAACTAGAAGCATAAGTTACTCCATATTGGCACTTTTCTTTTGCACTTTCCTGAAACTCCACCCAGTTAGAAAGGGATTTGCTGCCTTGTGTTCCCAGTTCCATTTGCACACCAGCCCACTGCTTGTGAAGTCTCCAGAGGTGGTTTTATTCATGTTTACTCTACATTAGTCATTTGCCTGCTCTTTATACCTTCGACGACACTGATGAAGAATACTTACTGGAACAACTTACTTCCGAAACTTTCATACGTCCTAATGCTCTGCCATTTGTCACTGAAATGTGGCCCGTCACTTTGAGACCATGTATTCATTATCTCCTGCAGCTTCAGAAGCAATTTCCCGCTGCCTGTTTGTTGAGATTTTGTTCCCCTGAAAATGTTTCTCTTGCTATTCTTCACGTTCTTTAAGGGGAAAAAAGGGCAAAAAAAAAAAAAAAAAAAAATAGATGCAAGAAAATATAACCATGGTCTTTCAAACTGTGCATTATGAATGCACATGATCATGAAATCTGACTCCTTAAGTCATTTCACAAATTAAAAGGATGTCAGCACCTGGTCCATCTCCCCGAACACCAGCGTTTCCTCTCTGAGAACTCTAAAAGATCCTGCCTTTTGAAAGATCTTTTAATCCCAGCTGTGACATTTGTGACTTGGCTAATTATGAAGTACAATTAAAGAATGATTAGGAAATGGTCCCTCCTTTGCTGGAACTTCCAAAGTGTCCTTTGTGCGCTACAATCACCTTCCCAGTCGTTTTCAATCTAGCTTTCCTCCTTTTGACATATCCCAAAATAGCCTTTTTAATTCTGCCCAGAGATGTTCTTTCCCTTTATCTGATCGGGTGCTGGCTCCCAATTTACTGGCAGCTGTGGAGTGAGCTGCCCTTTCAGACCATCCAAAGTTGGAAGGCCACTCAATGCTGCCAATCCGTACGTCTGGTCATCTATGAATCTTCAGGACCTGGAGTCCGAGTCACAGCCAATAATATGAATAAAGGGATTTTGGTTTTACTTCTTTATTCTTTTCTCTTAATATTTTTGAAATGTTCTCTCTCTCTCTCTCTCTCTCTCTCTCTCTCTCTCTCTCTCTCTCTCTCTCTCTCCCTTCCTCCCCTTCTCCTCCCCCCTCCCCCTTTCTCTCTATCTCTCTCACACACACACACACACACACAGACACACACACACACACACACACACACAGAGAGAGAGAGAGAGAGAGAGAGAGAGAGAGAGAGAGAGAGAGAGAATATTTCATTTGTTCTTCCCTGAACCTCTACAATTCAACTAATAATCATAATGAAACTATGAGTGAGAAGAAAAACAGAACAGATATTAGGAACCCCATGTAGGGGAGGCCATGTGTGAGGACTTCAGGTGGAAGGAAGTAAAGACCATTCCCTTAGTTCTGATATCAAGTGCTAGGTCTAGTATTAAGGGATGTTGGACATTATTGACCAACCTGATGCCACTCCTTTTGGCTGAGATAAGCTGCTATGGTTTGAGGAAAGGTACATTTTGGTAGGGTGCAGCAGACAGTGGCTCTGGAAACAGAGTTCCTAGAAGAACTTCACAGCAGAAACACCTTGTTAGGTACCCTTAGGCTCTCTAATCTAAAGTCCCTGCCAGAACATTAGAGCCACTTCCTTTCAGAATTTTTTTCATAAAGAATTTGTCATAAAAAATTAAAGAATTCAATTTGTTATAAAAATGTACAATACTTTGTAAATTTAAGATCCCTTTATATTTTATTAATTTATATATTTTTATTTTATGAACACTGATTGGGTGTTTTGCCTGCATATGTCTGTGTGACAGTGTCAGATCTGCCAGAACACTAGTTACAGACAGACAGGAGCTGCCATGTGGGTGCTGAGAATTGAACCCTGGTTTTCTGGAAGAACAACCAGTGTCCTTAACCACAAGGACGTCTGTCCAGCCCTATCAGAGGCACTTCAAAAATAAAACTGCAATATATTTCACCATTTAAAAATGATGAAATATTTTTGTAGTTTCTGTGTTTTTATCGTCATCTATATTTTCTTGGTGAAAATACGTCAGGGAATAAAGAAAGTTAAGTGAGATGCTGAAGGTCACAGAGCCCTTCAATCAACTTTTTCAGGTTATGAAGATTCCCATGACAACTCCTCTCTAACTATCTGCTTTTAATTGGGAACTAAGGCAGCACCTGCCCTGAAAAAACTGAAGGCTTTGGAACTGCAAAGAATCCAACTGAAACCCTGGCTTCCTTAATCCAGACTCCTAGGCCTTTTTGTTGTCTGGCTGCTGCCCCTCATATGCCTTTGAGCCTGTCAAATAGGTGAGACCAGCAAGAAATGCTTGCCCTTGATGGTTTGAACTTGTGTCCTCCTGTAATTATTCCATCCCATTGTTAGGAAAAAAAAATAAAAAGGCACCTGTCACTAGTGCTGAACCAGGCTAGTGTGCTACCTTGGGAATGCAGGACCTATAAGGAGAGGCTGGACTCTGAAGGACTGAAATGAACTTTCAGGATAATTGAATTAATTTACTCACCAAAGGGGGAGGGTATGAAGAGGAGTGACAGCAAAAGACAAACGTCGGGGGCAGAGAAGTTTAGAAAAGCACAGGACAAGGAGACTGTCTGCGTGTCAGACAATGAAAACGCCACGAAACCGAAACATTAGAGCATGTGTGACAGAAATGTATCAGAGGTCTCAATAAAGGGCATGGGAGTTTGTTTAGGTCATCAACTGGGGTTCGATGATTTAGGAGTATAGCTATGATTCCCCCTCCCTCTTCCTAAACCATCTAAGAGAGTTGGTTCTAAATAAGTCTTCTGGAACGCCTCATGACTTGAGAAACCTTATTCTAGGCCAATGGTTTTCAACCTTCTAATGCTGTGACCTCATGTAGTGAGGACGTCCGGCCGTAAGTTTATTTTCATTGCTACTTCATAACTGTAATTTCTCTACTTTTGCGAATTGTAATGTAAATATCTTTGTTTTCCAATGGTCTTGCATGAGTGACCCCTGTGCGAAGGTCATCAACTGCTTCTGTTGTGTGTAGTTCATGGTGACAGCCTTCCTGATTCTCCACTGACATTTTGTGCCACAATAGAGAAGGGCACTGGGAGTTTTCTATAGGGAAGTTAGCTTGTTGCAGTCAGGAGAAAACAAGAGGTTGAGACGGGCTCGCAACTGTTGATGGTTTTCTGGAAACATATGCATGTCCTCAGTATTTAAGATTTGTGAGTCTGGTTTCCTACTGATGCAGTCTATCTACATTTTGGCCAGTTCCATTGATAGCTTTCTGCACATACACGTGGCATGGTGATGTAGACTTAGAGATTTGTAATTAAAATTATCCAGAAGGCATGTGTCTGTCAGGGAGTTCCTAATAGACACAGGCTATCTGGAGCCGTGGGCACACACTGAGGCAGGAGTCAAACACCTGGGTTCAAACCCACCTTCTGTCACATATGACTTGTGCTTCAGATGATTTAATTTACCATGTCTTTCTCATAGCAATGGCAGCCTACTTTGTAGGATTGGCGAGCAGATTAAATTAATAAGCTTAAAGCACTTGGCATCACGTCTAATATGCACTAAGTTGTCAGTATTAGCGGTCCTTGTTACTGTTAATTGTTAATTATCTCCTGTCTTGTGTCTCTATACCATATGGTGACTTTATTTTGATGTTCAAGTCTATTATCACCCAACATTTCTTATAGAATAAATGCTTATACATTTTCTTTTTGAGTGTTTGACACCTGCCACACATTGCATCAAGTCCAACTTCATTTAATTCACACCAAAATCATACAAAATGTCAGTGTCATTAGGATTTACATTGTGGTGACTCCAGCATTTGGAAAAGATAATAACACCATCCGGGGAAATTTTTAAGTATAAATCCAGTTTCTACGTTCCGGTTCCTAAACTTTGTTTCTCCCTCCATGTTGTTACCCGATTTCCGAAGCATATTGTGTCTCTGTTGTGCAAGGAATCTCTTATAAGCATCACCTGTCGATAAAAAAAGCCTAAGGCCAATGAGCTGAGGCAGGAAATAGGAGGTGAGACTCTGGCAGGAAGAGAGAGGATTCTGAGAAATAGTCAGAGGCAGGAGATTCATCTGAGAATGAGAAAGACAGGTGTAAACCAGCAGGTAGCTGAGTTCCGGATAGACCAAAGGAGAGATTTCAGGGAGATGTTAAGGGAAGCTGAGGAAAACACTGAGCAAGAAGCAGTTTGTGACTGAAGGAGCAGTAACTACCAAGTGCACAGAATAGTCTGAAGGGTTAAATGAATGAGCCAAAGCTTATGGCCAGGTCATTTATTAATAACAATTACTCTCAGTCATTATTGTTGGGAACTACATGGCTGGGAGGGAAACCTGGACCTGTTTGTTTGTTTGTTTGTAACCTGTAACCTGTCTTCACATTTCGTGTTAGTTATGTTTCTCACTGCATCTGAGCACCTGACCAAAGCAACTTAAGGGAGGAAGGGTTTGTTGTAGCTCACCATTCTAGAAGATGCTGTCCATAGCAACTGGGAGGGGTCGCAGTAAAAAGGCTGCTGGTCACATCGCATCCACACGTAGGAACCTGAGAGTAGCAAGTGCTGCTCTTCTGCTGCATTCACCATTTTATTCCATTCAGGACCCCAGACCGCATGAATGGGTGGATTTTTCCATCTCCACCCCAATTAATCTAATCTATATGATCCCTCACACACATGCCAACATTTGTTCCCATAGTAATTCTACATCAGCTTCGTAATACGTGTTAACCATTTCACCCAAATTCTCAAAGTTTATATTTCATTCCAACAATACCAAGTTCCCTTTGTTTTTCTATGTGTTTTAAGATTTTCCATGCCCTGTGATACTTAATATACAATTCTTCTCTTGTCCAATGTCCTTCCCACTTTGACTATCAAGAGGATTGCTACTACTCTGGGGCTGCAAGCATTGCTCAGGGGTTAAGAGCACTTGCTCTTCTTGCAAAAGACCTAGGTTCAGTTCAGAGAACCCACATGGAAACTCACACCTGTCTGTAACTCCAGTTCCTTATTCTTACCGCCAAGGGTACTGCACACACACAGTGAACACACACACACAAACACACACACATGCAGGAAACACCCACACACCTAAATTATAATAAATAAATCTTTATTGGAGAAAGAAAGGAAGGAAGGAAGGAAGGAAAAAAGGAATAAAGAAAGAAAAGACAGAGACAGATAAGAAAGAAGGAAGGAAGGAAGGAAGGAAGAAAGGGAGGAAACCTCTACTCATCCTATAGGAATCACCTCAAATTCTTTCTTCTTCTAGGTCATCTCTTACTTTTTAGGCAAAATTTGATATTTTTATATCTCTGTACTAAAAACCCACAGCTTAATGTTCCTGTTTTTCTATTTCTAATTGTCTATCTTTCCCACCAGGGTACAGGACCTTCAGCATAAATAACTTTTATTTTTTTGTCCTTGTTTCTCTGATCCCAGACTGTAAGCAACCCATACATTAATAATAATAAATGAATTGATGAGTACAAGTTCTGATCACTTTCTGGAACAATGTCTTTTGTTTCTGATCACAGTAATGCATAGTAGCTACAGCCTCATATGCTAATGGTTATGAATGGTTTGTGAATCCTTAGAGGAAGTTAGATACCTGACTGAGAGGTCTACGGTGACAGAAGCTTTAGTTCTCCAAGCAGCGTAGAAGTGGAAAATAGTATAGGTTACCCCTTTTATGCACCCCCAGCCTTCTACATGCATACACATGTAAAATTTCAATTTGTTATTTCATGTTTTGTTCATGTTTTCCCTGTCCCATGAGATTTCCTTCAGCTTTGATGTTTCTTTCCTTATATGCAGTATTATATTATTTTACATAAGACAAAGGGCCAATAAATGCCCAATAAGTGGACAGACCATCAAATCAAGACATAAACCACAAATTCCTGTTACTTCAACAACCTACTCTTCCTTTACGGTAAAGAATGTGTGAGAACAATTCCAGTCTGCATCAGTGTGCCCCAGTAAGGAGGCAGACTGACAGGAACAAAGGCTTTTCAGTATTATGATAGCCCAAGAAATGCAGTTCAGCACCAGGGACTAGTCCAGGTGAGTAGACTAAATGGTTTTAGTGAAATACCCATTACCATCTTGGAGCTCACTTAAAGAAGTTTAGATTTCATGAATAGAAATAAACAAACCAAACCAAAAGGTTTGTTTCCATAATCCCAGTGTTGGTTGGCGAGTTTGCCCAACCTTCCTAGCTTTTGTACTAAGTTGACCTATAACTGTGAAAATCTGTTGTATAATCTCTATTTGAAATGACAGAGTCCAGAGGAGAAGTGCAAAAAGCACAATTACTGCATAGACCCATCCTACATACATGCTGGATTCACAACAGCAAGGTGATAACATGGTATGTGAATGGGAATTCAAGTCTGTTCAATCTCATTCAACTCAGTTTAAGCAAAAAAGAATTGTCAATATCTACCTTGTGGGGGGAAACATAATTCATTAGGAAACGTTATCTTTAGAGAATTCACAATCTGATAAATCAGTAAGATGCATAAGTAAGCAAGCACTTATGATCAAATGTGTTGAATTTGATTATGGAGCTAATATGCACGCTGGAAGTACAGGGAAAGACAAGGAGTTAAGTATGTCTTGGAGAGTTCCAAGACATCTACATGAGTTGGGGAGGGTGGGAGCGAGGAGAAAAATATCCACTCCATATATGCTCCCACAATTAATAGCATGGAGAAAGGGACAAGGTATTATGATGCTCCCGGGAGGTGGGCAGATGTGCAGTTGGCCAGCCCTTTGAGAAAGTTGGCTATCTCTTTAAGGGCAGTTGGCTACTGGTTTTATCACAAGGTCACCCTCCATTTCCAATGTTTGTGAGAAGATTGTTGACACATTGATATGAAGAAATCCATGAAATAAGAAGGCCGTCTAAGAAGGCCGGAACAATTTCAGGGCTGGAAATTTAAGGCCCGATTTAGAGTCATGGCCGTGAGAACCAGAGCAACACTTTCAACATGGTTCCCAGACATAGCTTTCAGTTCCTGATTTAGTTACTCTTGTGCTGCTGTGAAGAGACACCATGACCAAGGCAGCTTTTGCAAGGAAGCATTTAATGTGGCAGCATGCTGGAAGACATGGTTCTGGACTTGGTGCTGAGAGCCAGTAAGGAAGTAGAAAAGAGAATGGAGGCTGGACCTAGTTCCGGCTGTGGTGTGACCACCCTCAGTGTCATACCTCCTCAAACAAGACCACACTTCCTAATCCTTCCTAGAGAGTTCCACTAACGAGGAAACAGACACTCAAGTATATGAGCCTTTGTGGCCCATTCTCATTCAAATCACCATAACTCCTCTGTATCCCACAACTCTTGAGAAAGAAAATACACTTCCACTATTAACAACAATGCTTCACACAAAAAAAGCACTTCTTCAGGAGGATGTGGAGAATCACCCCTAAATGATGCTGGCCAAAAACCCCTACCAAGTATGAGGAATCTCTATTCTGAGGGCCCAGACAAGGAAATGAGGGTTGAAATTTCACATTGTACTTCCTGAGAAACTTGAGTGATCTTGGCAGCCACAATCACCTTGTTCTCCAAGACAGCTTTGCTGGATATGTATGTTCGTTCCATTCCTTTTACCCAGGAGGGAACTTAAATTTCAGCTAGATTGTCAGCTTTTACCAACTTTGGTTATGACAGGTGACTACTCCAAACTTCAGTCCAGGACAGTCTGATCAAAAATCAGAGACGCTTTACACAATGATCTCGGGGAACTTGAGCAATCCAGAAAGGAGTTTCATTAATATTTTTTTTAAAGAAAGAAATGGCCAAAGATGATGAATGTGTTTGGTTAAAGATGGCAAATCAGTACTCTGATTTTCTACCTTCTGGGGAGGCTTCCCTAGTATCATCAAGAAAAATGAAGGCTGTCAGCTGCTTTGCTCAGATATTATGCAAAGGTGTGCTCTTTGTTTCGAAGGCTATGTATTTATAAAGCTAGTGTAAGCCATACACTTTGCTCAGTGTTCTGGATTAAAAGATACTTCTATAGGCATTGCTCTTACTCTCTAGAAATGTGTATCTTTGTGTGAACTGAAATGAATAAAACAGAGTTCCAGGGCAGGGCACTGGGTGGTCAGGTAGAGGCATGTATAAGGTATTATGAGAATGACTTCACCCTGTTTGTGAACCAGCAGCTGTTTCTACAAAGGGCATATGGAAAACCTGCCCACAGGGAAAAAGAGAAGCTTTTCTAGAAGTAAAGACAAGACCAAAACATGGTGACAAGAAAGTGCTGTAGGGGTGAAAGAGTTCTTGTGGCCAGGGCTAACAGGGACAGAATAATTATGAAAGGCTGAATGCTCTTCTAAGAAGCATGCATAGTGTCTCACACCATTAGGAGCTTCAGGGGAAGAGGGAAGGATGCCATGATCTTGGTATTATGAAATCAAAAGTTTGAGAATCAATTGTAAATGACTTGATTGAAGATCATATTCAAGGGAACATCGTCAGAACCTGTTACAGACAACCTTGAGAGAGCCAGGACCACATCTCAGTCCTCTTACCCTTGTTTGTGCACATACTTTCTGTATTCTACCACTTTTAATGGTTAAGTCATTTTAAAGGTCAAGTGTGCAGAATAGCTATATTGTGGTCCAGTATTCCCTAGCATGGAGAGTCCAGGATAGGGTTATATACCCACCTACCTGTAAAGTAAGGAAATGCCTAGGGACTTCTTTATAATAATAGAATTAATCCTTGAGCCAAGGATGGTTCTTGCCTTCTTGGTTTTGGCTTTTTATTTTGCCTGAGCTTGCTCTTGTTTTGACTAACGCCATTCCCTCATCTAGCTGGAGGCCTCCTGTAAGCTTCTCTCCTGCTTGCAGCTCACTGCCATGTTTTGGCCCCAATCCATAGTTCTCTCCATCATTCTTTGGAGCAAGAGATGCCATCTAGAGGGGTGTGACGCTTACATAAATGAGTTACGAGTCCTCGTGATTTTGAGTGGATTACCAAACACCTTCCATGCAGAAGCAGCATCTGCTAGCTCCAACGTGTGAAAAGGATATTATGCATATGTATTCAGAGATGCATGCCCTGCAGCAACCGATTAAGAAGTGGGGGGCTCACTCACAGCCTGTACAAGGAGCCCTGAGAGCTGCTCTTTGGAAAGAAAGTGTTCTGGAATCCCTTCTCTCCTCCCTCCTCTCTGCAGCCCTTAATTTCCTGGTTTATGACTTGATGGGTAGAATTAGAAAATGTTTTGAGTGTGTGTCCATGTTATTGAGGTGTTACATGTAGCATTTCCCATCGATAGGCACGTAACGCTTACCAACTATTAGAGACACCGAGGAAAGAAAACAAAGATGGTGACATAGATATTTCCATATGATATCCCGATAATGAATATGTTCGGTGTGTGTATGTGTTATTCTTAATTTTACACATTACGCATAAATATCATTTAGCCCCTAAACTAAGGAAATTTGCTCATTTGTAACTTCATGGATGACCCTTTGCATGTTAAGTAAAATGAGTTAGAAATAGTACTATATGGCATGTTTGCACTTACATGAACAATCTGAACATTTCAAACAGCTACAGACAGCAGAGTGCTAGGTACTAAGGTCTGGAAGAAGGCAAGAGGGCAATGTCAATCAGGAAAAGAAATGGCAGACACCTTATATACCATATGGCCAAAGTGGTTAATTAGTGTCTATTGTATGTTTAGCACTTGCCGTGAGGAAAGCTCAGATGTTCTCGCTCACAAAACCATGCAGCAGGTAACTCTCAGCTGTGCCGATTATCCTCTTTCTGCTTCTCCATACACAGGGGTTCTAAGTTCTTGCCTCATTTCAACCAACTGAAATATGGGGCAAAACATGCTTCTCTACTGAACATGTAGACAATGGCATTTGCTCTCCAAGCAACACATTTAAATAATAGTTTACATAGAATGCAGAGTTTTATGTATGATAAGTAACCTATACATGGTTTATAATTTACTGAAGGTTATATACATAGACGTTCTATTCAATGCTAGGGGTCCTGCGAGCCACGGAATTAGGTATCTTTTAGGTGCTGCCAGAATCAATCCACAGTAGACACCGGGGAATAGCTTCATGTCTGTATTAGGGTACATGGTCTACTCTGAATCCAACCAGACTTCTGGTGGTCATTCCTGTAAAAAGACCACCAAAAATGAAATAAAATTCAACGTAACTGTCATTTTCAAATGAACATTGTGACATCCCATTTAATGATACTTGAGAATAATACATGTAAAGATACCCCTTAGAGTAAAATAAAAATAACGGCAGAGAATGATGATTATTGTTACTTACAAAGACTTAGTGGTTCTGAACCTCCCAATGCTGTAACCCTTTAATATTGATTCTCGTATTATAGTGACCTTACTAGTTACTTACTCTCTCTGAGAATTACTTACTTTGGACACAATAACTATTTACTAAGTAAGATTTTCTGAATACTAGATGTAATAATACACTCTATTATTGCATATGCATATGTACATTATATATACAGTATATGCATATATTGTGTGTGCACATATATTTTTACAGTATCTTACAAAGAACAGGACACTCAACCATCTAAAGTTTCCGTCCACCCTGACTTCCCATTGATTTGTAACTTTTTAATTTTAACCAATCATTTTTTAGTTTCTTTTTGGATAAATCTCTTCTTGTCTATAAAATTCAGCTGAGATAATTAATTTATACTCTCCGGCATCACTAGGAAGATGAATAGATGGTTTCTTCTGTCCATGTTTAGGATTGATAGGAGAGCACAAGTGGTGGGTGTGATCCAGTTGTTAGTGGACAAGTGACATTTTGATAAGCAAAGGAGTGTTGGGAGAATGAGGAAAGACAGCAAAAGTGGTTTGGATAACCTGATTTATTCCAAGAAAAGAAGTAGACTCCTAACCTATTTGAAAATTCCAAGGAAGACAACTCAGAAAGCATGGGCCTGTTTCTTGGAGAGTCTGTACCCCTTTTTCACTCCCACTATACACTCATTGGTTTCCATAAGACTGTACTCTACAGGAAAGTAAAGGGTATCTGTTGTTTTACAAGGCGCATTTGCCAAGTGTTGAACTTTGGACAAATAAGTGAGGATTTGTGATAAACTTTCAAACATGACTATCTGAGTCCAAGGAAGGATCCACAAAATAACCTAGCAATAGTTTGGTAATAGAAATGTTCCCGGAACACATCTGAAGGTACCCCCAGAGTATTTTCATAAACGCTGAGTATGCTTTAAGCTTGTCTATGTCTTTTCCCTGTGTGTTGTACAGCTGTGAGTGTGGGAGTACAAACCTCCCGGGACCTGCACATATGTTCTAACCCTGAGAAAATCTGTGAGAGGACCCCAGAGGACACACTGTATTCCTCTGTCAGCCAAGAAAGGAAAATCCTGCCAGGAACACTCCTTGGTCAGTGAGCAAGTGTGTGCTGGGAATGGAGCTATAAAACATTATTTGTTAGAGTGAAGTCTGTATTCATTGATATATGAGTTAAAATTCTGAGTTCAACCTTTGATTTCGCAGTAACTACACTTATTTCTGGACTTCCCTTCCTGCCACATAACATTAGCCAAGAGCACATGCCAAGATCAAGATACTGGCCAGCTCTTCATCCCTATTATGTCAGCATTTACTAGGATGCCCAAGCTGAAAGTTCCCTAGATCTGTGTTCTTATTTCATAGAAGGGAAGGTTGTACATGTAGGTTGACAGCGTTGTCCAAGGCTGTTTGGAAGCTGAAACAAGATTTGCAACCAGTGCACCAAGTCAGCCACGGACTTTTAACACTTAAGAAGAGTCCACTTAAAAAGTCTGGTGAGAAGTTGCATGTCCTGATGTACTCAATACAATAGGAGGCAAATTCATGAAACGAATAAACATGCCAGCTTTGCAAACTCTCTGAGAAGAAGATTTGAGACCCATGTGCAAAACACTGTTACTCACGGTTTTGACTAAACAATGCCATTGTGTATGTGTGTATGTGTGCTGGAGCCCGTGTGATAATGACGGGATGGCTGAGGAGGATGTGTGTCTGCTTTCTGGATTTCATAGTATCATTTATTCAGGGAACAGCTGAGACAATGAAGCAATCCTGCTGCCCACATGAACTCTCACGGGTTTGTTGATGGAAGTTTCAGAGGCTTGTGCCAGTTTCCCTTTTAAATACCATAGTTGATACTTTCTAACCAACTCTCTTGCTAAATTCAGAGCTCAGCTTATGTTAGCAGAATCAGCAAACACAACTCGGTGGCAGCTTCACAGAAAGGGGTTTTCTCACCAACCTCATCTCAACATGGCCTGACTGCTTAGTCATGAGCTGGTTCTTTGCTCCAGGCACAGCAGGGTGGCCTTCTCCTGGAGCCACACCAGATCCCTGATCTCTTGAAAGGAAGGCTCAAGAACTCTTCCAAACTCAAAAGTGAAAACTTCATCCTTAATATTGGTCCATATTTTTGTCTCTATAAAAACTCATGCATATTTACTCATTAAAAAATCAGCAGATGGTAAATATAAGGCTGCTGTCTCCTTTTTTTCCATCAAAAAGCTATCATGAATAGTCATATGCTTCTAAAGCACCAACCTATATCAGAGGGACTCAGCACTACATGTTCTAACTTTAAAATATCTCAGATGGTATATGTATGTATGTGCTTCTGTCATCTGTGAAAAATAAGGGAACTGGTGTCTGTTACCTCAGAGCAAATGTATAGATAACTTGGATGCATAGATGATGCAGTGATGTGTGCCTTCTAATGAGGAAATGACTTAGAGCATCAGAGCAGGACTGGGAGATCCCAGAGTCTCTCAAGTCTGATCCTATGAACTGTGGTGTGTGTGTGTGTGTGTGTGTGTGTGTGTGTGTGTGTGTGTGTGTGTGTCATCAGGGTCTTCTCACTGGGCCCAGTGCTCACATATTGACTAGAATGTTGGGTGTGTCTCTATCCCTTTCTCCATCACTGATGTTACAAATATGTACCATACACAACCTTTCTCTGGGAACAGGGGATAGGACACAGACCCTATATCCCCTTCTTCTCAGAAAGGCACTTTACCCCTTGAGCTATAGCTCCATCTCTGAGCCATCCTTTTCTGATCTAAAGTACCGATGAAATGATTGAATGATTGAATACTACTAATTCAATTAGTTCTCACCATGCTATCTTTAAGGGTTTTTTTTTTTTTTTGTACTTTATCATAAGATTCATCTTCCTTTCATTTCAGTGTGTCCATTTCTGGGTCCAGATTTGTCTTTCTCAGTAGTGTGTTTGGAGCAAGATGATCCGCCGCAGCCTCCAAAGCTCATCTCAACGGAAGAGACAAAATGTGGAAACTGCTGTTTAGTTTGACTGTTGAATATCTTTGGGATTCTATACCTCTTGTACAATATTCAACAAAGGCCAGTTTGCCCTCGTTAAAATTAGATTGGTCACGATTTTCTTCATAGAAATTATGCCCCTGTTTATTAAAGCTAATTATGCGGTGTGTCATTTTTCTTTTCCGTTTGTATTCATGAACGCCTGGTCTCAATGGGAACATCTAGGTGAAGATTGATAATCAGTCTCTTATTAGAGCCAGGGGAAGCATCCACGGGTCCACTGTATTCAGCAGGGCTTAAGAGGGCTCATTATTAAAGTAGCAGCAGGCATTTAAAACCTACGCTTGCTGGCGGTGCCGGACACACAGGATTAAATAATCGGCCGTCAGGCTCTGTCTCATAAATGTTTTTCTCTGACTTTTGGCAGGATCTCCAACCTGAGCAGATGCCAGCTGACATGGGAACTCTGAGGCCAGCAATTTAAGGCTTTTCGCATTTGCTTGCCGTGGTAAGATTTACAGATACAATAACAAAACACAGAAAACGTTACAGAGCTCAGGATTTTTGTACTAGATGCAAAAGGAACTTGTTTGGGTAAATATGTCTCTATCTATACATTTTTTCCCTGTACATTATCTTACCAAAAGGAACAAAAACGTAAGAGAAACCCGTGCTTAATCCTTAAACACCAAACATAGTATGGCTAGGCTGGATCAAAAAGAGAGAAATTAAGTAATATCTGTAGTTCCTTAAGTTGGACAATTGGACCGAGAAGGGAACATGGTTTTCACCTCCTACGGTGAGCTGTTTCTACAGAGATGAAATATTAGTTGTCAGAGCACAAAGGCTGTGTCGGTGGGAGGAAAGAGGAAGTGGCTGGCTTAGGTTCTGTAGGGGGCAGTAACAGCCTTAGCACGAGTCTTGAGATTGGGTTGTGAGGGAATGAAATCTGTAGTTAATTAAGTGATTGCATAAGGAGAAGATGATCTGGCACTGGTGGCATGGCCTCCACACTGGACATCTGTATGCTGTGACTTCAAAACGTTGTTATAATGTTGAAGGTACCAGCAGATGAGCACACATCGCGTTATTGAAAGCTGGTTTTAAAAACAGAAATCTTTTGCTCCTAAGGATGTGTGTTTACATGGATGTGCACACACATACATATACACTCTTAGATCTGATGCCAGGAAATAAATGCTGAAACCATCAGCAACTAAATATTTACAACTTTCGGAGAAGGAATCACAGTGTCTGTATACATTCTAATATGAAGTAGGCGGCGTAGCACCAGGGAGTGGTCAATGCACTTCAAGTATAGCCACATCATCTAGACATTAATGAATTTGTGGGGTTTGAGTTGTTGAAGATAATAGGTTAAATTTAGAAATAATGCCTGCTGCTCACCCACTTCAAGTTGAGACTGATCTATCTTCATAGTATGTGGCTATCCTCAGCACATCTGGTTCTATGAAGAATACTGTCTTAAAATAGTTCCTGTGTTCCTCTGAGTCCTCATCTTCATGAAACCTAACAGCATCTCCATAGCACATGGAC
The DNA here is from genome assembly GCF_963924665.1 of Micromys minutus. Taxonomy (NCBI): domain Eukaryota; kingdom Metazoa; phylum Chordata; class Mammalia; order Rodentia; family Muridae; genus Micromys; species Micromys minutus. The sequence continues at coordinate 31,494,903 of NC_137952.1, forward strand.
CAGACTGTGACTTTCTGCCATTTCTTTGGATGTTCTTATATAACAGGCTTGGTTTTATAATGAATTTGGTGTATTTAGATTTTAAGTCTTCCCAAATTGTCTGCTACGTTACTCAGTTATATATATAAAGGTTAACTTTTGCTTTAATGCTTGTGTTCTTAAAAACTGCTTGTGAACAATGAAACAAATGACAGTGAAGATGCTAGAAACTAGATGGTGTATTATTTAAACTGATACCAGGACTGACAATACAATGTTACATAAGCTTTTGTACATTTTAGTTAGTTAGTTAGTTAGTTACTGACTGTGTGTATATATGTGTATGCCCTTATAAGAAAAGTAAGTGAACAGCTTCTTGGAGTTAGTTCTTTTCTTCCATCATGCAGGATCCAGTGGTAAAACTAAGTTACATCATGTTTGAGGTCATGTACCCCTGGGCTATCTTGCCTGCTTCCATTATGATGTCTTGCACCTTATTATCATGGGGTCATTTTAAAATTTTTTAAATTGCCTTACATTCTTCATTCAATGCCTTAGCTGTGCTTCCTAGCAGCCATCACCAAACTTTTGTTTTTCTCATGTATGAGTCATGACATTCTCATCTAGATGTAGAACTTAAGTAAATTTTTTAGAAGACAGTCATTAAACTGAAGACACTATTTAATATATTCTTGTACACTTATCTTCCACCAAAAATACACCTACAGTAAATGTAAAATCTAACTTGAAGCTCTGTAGCTTCAGAATGGCTGTTCTTACAGAATAGAGGTTCACTTGAGAGAGATGACTTTGGGTCTGGTTTTTGATTTCAGTTCATGATATTTTTTATTCACAAGGTCTTGACAATAAAGTTTTAATTAAATATACATATATACAAGCAATATATTAGATATTAGAAGAGCCAGAAATTAACCTGAACAGGATTTCTAGAATTTGAAAGGGCAAGAAGGAGCAAACAATAGAATGAGAGTAGAATGGAGAAACACACACACACACACACACACACACACACACATGAGCATAGAGAGAGACAGAGACAGAGACAGACAGACAGAAAGACAGAGAGACAGACACAGACACACACACACAGACAGACAGACAGAGACTGACAGACAGACACAGAGACACATAAGACAGAATATGCTATTGGCCTTAATGAAGCCATAAACCTCTGGGGAAGTGCTCCATTACTGACTTTCAAACAAAAGAGTCACCTGAGCTCTGAGGTGTTGTTGTTGTTGTTATTAAAAAAGAAGACTTAAAACCTCTTCCAAATATTATGCTAAGGATTTGCATCAGGATGTGGGGAGGTTTCTCTGAACGTAGTCTAGAGCTTCTGTCTCTGTAAAGAACCAAGGGCCACACCTTCATGTTCCATATCTGTGATATAACGATACTGCTAACAAGACCAGCTTGTTTGAGTAAGGCTGTCTAGATGCTGAGGACAGGGAGGAGAAACCTGCCCTTGGAATCTGCAGGCCTCTACCAAAATCCTGAAACATCTGACTTACCTGAAGGGATTTTTACTTCCTTGCTTCTGAGTTTTAAATTTTCCTTAAATATTGGGATTTAGATCCCTAGTCTACAAAACTATGATTAATCATAATTTAACTTCTTTGAACAATTTCCTGACAAAATAAATAAACAAGAAACACTTTGTGGAGATCAAAATGAAATAGGATTTAGCCACCGCAACTTTGTCGTTAGAGACCCTTGGTGACACTGAGCTGTGGCAGAATGACATCTTTCGGCTGGGCTGTAGCTTTGTATTCAAGAAATGCTTGCAGTTGCTCTGAGTTCAAATACTCATGACTTCCTTCTTGAATGATGATAGCAACAAAAACTCATCCCTCTGTCTGTTGCCGAATTATCTGTGAACCGTCCCTAGTGTTCAATGTCCCGATTTCAATCTCAGGGTTCTAGAATTACAGCTCAGAAGAGAACAGGGGAGACTTTGAGGAAAATGTTTTCTGTGCAATGCCTGTCAGGAACTGGAGAGACAAGGGTCCCAAGGGTTGACGTTTCAGAAAGAGAGGGATCTCTCGGACCCACATCTCCCTTAATTCCTTTCAGATGTGGACTATTTTATGAAGCCAGTCTTCAGTTCTCTTCCTGCTTCCCATCCTCCCCACCCCATCAGTCTCCTTTCTTGTCTCCTTCACAGCTCAGAAAGTACTTTGCCTGTTTACATTTGAGGGTTTTTTTTTTTTTAAGCTATTGACCCACAGCCCTCTGCTTCCATAAATTCCCCTTCAAGTGTTTGCTTCGTAAGACAAACAACACCCCCACCAAGCCCCGAGTTTACTCTCGGACTCCATTTCATTACCGATGCTGAAGATAATCAATATAAATTGGGGGGCTGATGTTGGGTCAAAAAACACAATTTGCCTAAGCACACTATACTTTTTATCTCTGCAAAAAATTGTTGAGCATAGATCCTTAAACAATAAAGTTGCAATTGTTAGAAAATGTACCTAAAGGATAAACAGGAAATCTCAATAATTGCACAAGGCATGGAATATCTTCTAGACCTCCTCATTCATATACTAATGTCAGAAGCAATCAAGGTCTATGAATAATGGATGAACTTAAGCACAAATGGTCCAGATTTTAATCCAGTGTGCTAGAAAAGAACGTTAACATAATGGATATGGGTCAGAAAAATTGGCTGACATAGGAAATACCAGCCAGTAATATCATCCATTTTCATTTGGAGGAATTAAACTTGTGCATTTTCCCAGGAGTCTCCACTGTAAATATGTTTACCTATGTGTATTGCCATCCTACAAAATGGTACTCTTCCCCTTCTGCAACCCCTAAACACATGAAAGGCTCCCTTTGTGTTTATAACTATTCAAATCTACCTTCATTTTTAAGAATTTTTCTAATAAAACAAATTACTAACCATTTTTGGAATTCTGGCAATAGACCATACTTCCCCATAGCAATAACTACTTTGGCTCACACAAGTCTGAAGCTAATCTATAGGAACAACCACTGAGAATTATATGAATCATGTGCAAGGAAATGTCCTGTGGTACAACACCTAAATTTCCATGTGACTGTAACTAACCCAATTAGCCAGAAAATAGATGTCATGATTATCATTGTCATGGCCAATCATAGTACTAAGAACATTGAAAGTCAAGTTTCTTGGAATTTGGCTGATGTGGTACTTTTTATTTATAGTGTTTTCAACTCGATGAACATTTTTTTTTCTTCCCAATAATTGCTTTTTTTTCTTTTCAAAGTCAAAGTATTAGTGAGAGGAAATGAGGAAAGAACAGATAAAAATCTCTCTGTCACCATCCAGGACCCTTCCCAAGAGCAGGCTCATAAGTGAAGGAAGACGAGGTAGTAGAAACACACTTGCTTTCCAAAGCCTCAGCTGTTTTCATTGGCATTTTAAAGAAAGCCCAGAAAACAGTAAGTTTTTCTGTTTTAGAAGCCCATCATTACTTCGAAGCTGATCAGAATGGCCAGAGAAAGAACCATAAAGCAACCATTTCTTCAAAGGCCCAGGCTCTTACTTGGATTCTTTTTACTGGTCTAATAAAGTCAAGAAATCAAGAATGAAGTCTTCTTCTTCTCCTCCTCCTTCCCCTACTCCTCTGACTTTTTCTTCTCATATTTTGCATCTAAAAAGAGGACATAAAAGATTGATGTCCTCTGATCAAATGCATTCTCAGCATTGTGAAGGGTGCTACTAAATTAAAGAGAAGGAAAGAAAGGCTTTTTAATAAAATCTGTTGTCTTTATCTACCATCTGAAAGATTTCTAATTAAATTTCTAAAGCTACATTATAAAATATATTACTGGAAAAATTTTATATGAGCTTTATGTTATAATATTTATTTGTTTGGAAATGCAATGGTCAAGACAAACTGCGAAAGATACACTATTTAACAATAGTGTGGCAGCCAGAAAGACTTGATTAGACTCCATATAAGATGGTATGAACTTTCCTTTTAGATTCTACCTATTTGTACATGCATATGAAAGAGAAAGAGGACAAGAGAAATTATGCTTAAGAAAGTAATACAAAAAGACCATATTAAAGATAAAACTTTTAGAGATTACCAAAAAAGAGTCAGATATAACCAATATGTAATTTCTGCTAAGATAAACTTTAGAGTTGTTCCCAGGTTGGTTTTGATTTGTAGTGCTATGATACCACTCATTGAGCTGAGCTATGTTACCACACTACCAAAAAGTTACTGGGGAAATGATCATAACTTTAAACTCTTCTTAAATCCTTATCTTACCAAAAGGAGGTCTCAGAGTAAAACTGTATGTTAGGCTATGTGAAAGGCATATTTAAAACTACCTATTTTATATTTCCACAGTCTTTTATAGATATAAGTTTGTTGTCTCGTTCACTGAAAAAAAATGTTTATTGGCTACCAACTAGGCTTTGCAAATTATTGTCTTATATATTGGGAAAGCTGAATAAACAATGCAGGTAAAAGTCTTTTAGGGGAAAAGGTGAATGATAGACACAATAAATACATCTAAACCTACAGGACATGTCCGTTTTATTTTCCTATCTGTCAGATACATGTGAGTGATTAAGTTAGAAGGTCAGAGGATGGAGAAGAAGGTGGTGATGTCATGGGAAGAGAGTTGACCTTTCCCCCAAAGTAGCCTAGTAAAGCCTGTCTGCACAGCTATCTCCTAAAAGAGGAAGGGAAGAATTGAAAGACATAAGGGTCCAAAGCAGACAGATATCCAGGAAAGCCTATTGAATCCATGGAGAATAGACAGCCCAACAACTCTGATAAGAAAAGCAAAGCATATCTAAACTTAGAACAAAACAACAACAACAAAACCAATAATGGCATCCCAGAGAATGCACAGGAGCCTAAATAAAGGTTTACAATGAATGAGGACAAAATACTAGGAAAGGTGCCAAGAGACCTATGGGGTAGTGTAGCCTGATCCTATGAGAGTAACTGTGGATGTTTTGTTATAGATGAGGAAATGTATGGCCCCAGTAATAACTGACCATGAGGAAATGTAGCATGAAATTAGGCTGCTTGATAAGAGAGATCCAGGTGAGCTAACACTTTCTCCTGTAAGAGCTTCAGTGGAATTGATCCTTCTTGTAAAAATCAGGTTTCAGCTGGTGCAGAGGCATCAAAACAAAGTTTCTAGAGGACGTGAAAGTGAACATATTTGGCTTTAACCACTTTGAACCACAGATGGTTCTGCCAAAGGCTTTCAGGTTTGAGGGCTTGAACAGAACCAAGAGTAAATGAGGCTGTGATGCACGGGAAGGAGAAGAGAAAGCCTAGACTAATATGACGACCTACCGACAGAAGCCCATGATAGACATCAGCCCAGAGCGGACACAGTAGAGGTGAAACTGTGAGTACAGAGGAGGAATGAGGAGGTTGTGTATTTCGTTCAGGAGTGGTGACACAAAAATCTTTAAGAACATGAAGAATTTTGAAGTGAGAGCTTGCTTTTTGGGGAGACACTTGTCCTACTGAGAAGCAATTTGACTTGAGGTCAACTGTCATCTTCTGCTCTGTGGTCTCACACTGAGCAAACTGCCTTCTACAATGAGCATCATCACAGAGACCAGTGGTTCCTTCTTCACCACAGGCCCCTTTAGTCTACTCTAGCAGTAGAAACACTGTCATGGTGGTCACATCCGGCTCATCACAAACAGATACAACTGCACAACTTCTTGCTGTACTTCCTAACGTTCTCTCTTGACCTTTGTTCCAGCCACATCACTCTAACTTGTTTACACTAATGTATCCCCTTCCCCCTTTTTAATCCCCTCCCCATTTCACTCCTTCCACAGAGAGTGAATAACTGTGCACATTCTGCATTCTTCACTTCTAGCTTGAGGTAGTACCCTGGCCCGTTCTGTGCATATCCTTAACTTAGATGCTCCAAGGCTTTACTGATCTTTGCAATGGGTTCCAGCACAAGTGGAGAATTGTGTTCATCAGCTTCTGCAAAGGCTCTTCTCTCTGACTGTCTGTGGTTACACACCTGAGCTGAGAATTGTAGCTTTGCCATAAATAACTCATATACGTTCTGCTTCCCACTTGAGAAAAAAAAAACAAGTTCGTCATTCTGTATAGGTGTTGGGGACACTACCTTCAATCAATCAGTTTGTGGGACAGAAATTTGAGTTCTAATTCAATATAAAGTCTCAAACCTACTGCATACAGAAAGCAAAACAGTTTTCTCTTTTGCCTTTTAGGCAGCTATTGAGTTCTCTAATGCTAAAAAAAATTAAAACAAAAGAATATAAATGAATAAAAAGAATCAGTATCACAATTAGTGACCCTAGCCATTGGGGTTGGTATGAGTCCAACAATAGCTGTCTGCCCTCTTTCAGCACAGAGGCTCAGAGGGGATCTTGAAGTGTAACACTTAAAGGGATAAACTCTGTGGTCAATGAAGAGTTCAAGGTGTTGGTGAATGAGATAACAGTTGAGTTTATTCACTATACCTGCTCTCCTGCTTTATTTTCTGACCCCAATCCGAGACAGGATTCAGTCTTGCTACACTTCTGATTGTCTCTCAGTATGGATGCCCACCTTTGCTATGCCAGAAATAGTGTGCTATAGAGGTAAGGCTGTGGGTATGGCATCTGAGTGTCCTGCCTTTGTTGTCTACTATCTCCACAGTGCTGTGCTCCCTACAAAGTGCTTTGTGACTCTGTTTCTTATATGGTTGCAGAGTGAGCATTCAGTGGTTACAATTTAGTGCTTTCCAGCGCCTGTTTCTTGACTGTTTTCTTCACTTTATAACATGACTTCACATCTGTGTGTTGCTTTCTGGCCACCTTGACTGTTGGTGCCATCTTTTTGTTTATGTATTTGCTGCCTTAATGTCCTTCACCCTTCAGGGTGCACTGTTAGTTTCCTGGCTGGGATGCTTAGGTGGTCGGGGCCCTTCTTGGATGTAGAGGATCTGAAGGAAAAGTGGCGGAGATGACATGGATAACAAACCTAAATAAATTCTTCTGGGTTGATGTGAAAGATGGGTTGATGGGAGCCTGTGTAACTAGTGGCAAGAAGCTTGCATAGGTCAAATGCTTACCAATGTCTGGGCATATATGACTGGCAGGGGACAAAGCAGGCACCTAATTTTGTGGCTTTAGAGAATCTGTTGATCACCTAAAAGTCAACGAAATGAAATTCTTTTATTAGCATATAATTATAAAATTGTCATTCTTTGTTGTACAATTTTATTAATCTCCCTTCCACAGCAAAGAGGTAGAAACTTAACAAAAAAAAAAAAAAAAAGAAAGAAAAAGCCAAACAGTGACAAAAATGTATTCGTATACTTTTATGTAAAAATGCTTAAAATTTGTATATTTATCCTTGTTTTTTTTAATAAAGTTCTTCAATAAAAAAATTAAAAAACATAAAAAAGAAAATTAACAATTGGGAATAAAGAACATGGCTGATAAACAGTAAGTCTACAAGAGGACATCTGTTTGTTTGTTGTTTGTTTGTTTGTGTTTGCTTATTTCCTTTGAGGCCAAAAACCAAAAGACAAGTGATTGGAAATGAACACCTTTCTGCTCTCTCCCCTCTTCCTTCCTGTCTCACATCCCTCCCTTCCCCTTCCCTCTCCCTTCTTGTCTCACATCCCTCCCTTCCTTTTCCCTCTCCCTTCCTGTCTCACATCCCTCCCTTCCTTTTCCCTCTCCCTTCCTGTCTCACATCCCTCCCTTCCTTTTCCCTCTCCCTTCCTGTCTCACATCCCTCCCTTCCCCTTCCCTCTCCCTCACTCCTCACACCGTGCATTTCTATTTTCCACAGCTATCATTACATTAAAGTCAGACTTACTAATCTCTAGGTGATGAAATATGTACAGTTGAATGCCAAGTGGGGGAACAGATAAGTTTCCAGGCTCAGATTCCTCACTGGCCCTGTCCTTATAAAACAACTATGTATTCGGTGTCATCAGAGAAGCAGAGGGAGAAGAGGGCACACACTGCGCTGCAGTGTCTGTGTGGTCATCCTTTCACACTTCATCAGAGCCTCGTCTGGCTTCAGTGTACAGGCAGCTTTGTTTTTCTGGAGCTGGGAAAAATGTGACTGAGGCTGTGATGCTGTGATGAATGTCCATATTAAATCGGCCACCCCTCCTCCTTTTAATGAAGTTCATTTCAATCTAATTTCATACTTTTACTTGAGTAAACCATCTGACTCCAGCTGTTGGATGCACTTTCTTTATTCCTGTTCTCACATATCATACCTGTAAAAGATTTATAGCTACAGAGACGTTCCAGAACCTACTAGAGCATTTTTGGCATATGTTTCATGGATCAGTGGTAACGTGAGCAATTAACATCCTGAAATGTTGTTCTTGTCTCTGGAATATTTTTAATGGGATAAGTTAGTTTTATTAGCTTGAACTTTAAACAACTAATAATCTTAATGAAGACATTATCATCAAAATTGCTCAAATGAGATGGAAGGCCAATTCTCAATGGAAATTGGTGGGAATGAGAGGGAAAGACCACTAAACAGATTTATAAGCAAAAGGTGAGGGTTGGCCTTCTGTAAAATTACAAAAGGGAAGCATAGTTCATGTGCCTTCTGTTGACTGTAAGTCACAATAATGTGTGTGTAGTCCATGAGTGATACTGATTCACAGGTATTGTGTGTGTGTGCAGTGCTAAGAGTTAATTAATACTAAGTACTAGGAAATTAGAGAGCTGCGTGTGGCTTGACTTTCAGTCATGGTCATGTTTCTTCAGTGTTGAAGGTTGACTTGAGTCATGAGTCATGTGTATATTGTGCTTGGAGGTGAGGTTCCATCATGGTCAATGTGTATTCAAGGCTTCTGTGAGGTATGACCAATGTATGTGTAGTATTAGGGGTTCACTCTCAGTCAAGGGGTTTACTCTTGGATAATAGATTTGGAAATCTGGGAGTTGACTCTGAGCCATGCCAAGGTGTGTGTAGTACTTGGGGTTGACTCTAAGTTAAAGGCAGTATGTATACAGGATTTGGTGTTGATCTGAATCATGGGTAATGTGCACACAGGGCCTAGGGTTGACTCTGAATCATAATCAATATATGTGCAGTGTTTGTGACTGACTCTGAGTCAATGGTGGTATATATGCAGTGTTTAGGATTGGCTCTGAGTCCAGGATGGTGATTATACAGGGCTTGAGTTTGACTTTAAATCAGGGCAGTGTGTGCAGTCTTTGGAGTGAAGGATGTTATGTGTGTGCACTGTTTGGGATAGACTGTGAGTCAAGAAAAAGGTGTTTACAGTATCTAGGGTTAAGGCCAGGTCATGGGCAGAATATATACAGTGCCACTGCCTACGTTGTAGGATGATGGTGGGTCTCTCTTATACTTAGGGAACATTTCAAATCAATGTTCAGTGATAAAACACTGCAAGGACAGAAAGCCTTCTTAGCACAGCCTCTTTATAGCCCCCAAAATAGGAGTTCTCACAGGTATGCATATTATAACCATTTTATGGCTTTAAAACTTAGAACACAGGCTTTCTCCATTGATAAATACCTCCTGTCACATATTCTTAACCACGAAAAGGACTGCTAGTAAATAGCCTTTCTAGTTAGAACTCTGTGAACACTTAACAATTGTTCTCTAGCTGCCTCTTTGCTTGCTTAGTCAAAGCATAGCTAATAACATACTTGACAACCCACCCGGGACCTTGTCTAATGAAATCCCAAGTCCTCATCAAAGAAACATATACTGCAATTAGACCTTTCAATGACATCCAAAAGAAAAACAACAACTACAAATTCACAGAATAAAAGAATCAATTTTTTTCCTCAAGTGAAAAATTGTACTTCATGTATTAGATGTCTTATAGTCTGTGTTGATGTGTAGGAAATATTCACCATTGCAGTAACAAATTAAAGTATGGATTTTTCTTCAGACTTAGGGGGCCCAGTAAACAAACTTTAATTTTATTCTTTCACAGTCTTGTTTTTTTCTAGACAAATGTGTGTGTGTGTGCGCGCGCACACACACACACATACACTGGTGATTAATAGCATCTAAAAGTAGTAAATTTTGCTTTTCCTGTTTCCAAGTGTTTTGTTGTGAGCACTAAATAAAGTTAAAATAACTTAAAAAATAGACTAGTCTTTGAAACCATACAAACACTATCTGTTCTTAATTCATAAACAAATAACACATTTCTCCATTTCCAACACACCAAGCAATCTCAAAAGATGGTTTTATGTGTCAGGGAATTTCACAACGTTACAAAATTTTGGAAAACAACAACAAAAACAAAAACAATAAAAGGCTAGAGAACAAAACACCCGAGACAATATATACACAATTAGTAAATCATTTGTTTGCTCAGTGTATCTGCTTGGCAATGTGGTTGACTAGCAAAGTGCACTCAAAAGATCCCATAAGTAAAAAAGTGTTCAGCGATCCTTTGACAGTGCTCCTCACTTCCATTGCAAATTAAGAAAGTAGAATCTATCTTGCATATATAAAAAGAATTTATAATATAAACAATGATACCAAATAGTCCATACATTCTGAGTGAACCTATGAAAGACTTCTTAGAGACACTGTGAGAGCTAATAAATTCATGTTTTTTTCCATTTGTACCATCTCTATTTTATTGGATATTATCTGTATTTGCATTTCAAATGTTATTCCCTTTCCTTCCCTCTCCCATCCTCCTTCTCCCTTCTCCTGCTTTCATGAGGATGCTCCCACTCACAACCACCCACTCCCACCTCATCATCCCTATGGCATTTCCCTACACTGGGGAAACACGCCTTAACAGGACCAAAGGCCTCTCTCCCAATGATGCCAGAGAATGCCATCCTCTGCTAAATATGCAACTAAAGATATGGGTTTCTCCATGTGTATTTATTGGTTGGTGTTTTAGTCCCTGGAGCTCTGGGGGGGGGGGGGCGTTGGTTGGTTGATACTGTAGTTCTTCCCATGGGGTTGGAGACCCTTTCAGCTCCTTCAGTCCTTTTGCTAGCTTACATTGGGGTCCCCATGCATGTTCAGTCTGATGGTTAGCTGCAAGCATCCTCATCCATATTGGCACGGCTCTGGCAAAGACTCTGAGGGAGCATTATCAGGCTCCTGCTAGTAAGCACTGCTTGGCATCAATAATAGTGTGTGGGTTTGGAGGCTGCATATGGGATGGATACCCAGGAGAGGCAGTCTCAGGATAATCTTTTCTTCAGTCACTGTTTCTCTATTTTTCCCTGTATTTCCTTCCATGAACATTTTGTTCACCCTTCTGAGGACTGAAGCATCCACATTTTGGTCTCTCTTCTTTTTGGGCTTCATAATGTCTGTGAATTTTTTTTTTTTTTTTTTTTTTTTGTGGTTATTTTGAGCTTTTGAGTTAGTATCTGCTTATCAGTGAGTGCATGCATTGTGGGTTTTTTTGTTTGTTTGTTTGTTTGTTTGTTTATAACTGGGTTACCTCACTCAGGATGATATTTTCTAGTTCCTGGTGTAATTCTGGTAGGTCTGATTTTATATGTTACTTGACCTTTTTCCCTTACTGCTTTAAATGTTCTTTCTTTGTTTTATACATTTGGTGCTTTGACTATTATGTGATGGAAGAAATTTCTTTTCTGGTTCAGTCTATTCAGAGTTCTGTAGGCTTTTTGTATGTTCATGGACATTTTTTCTTTAGGTTAGAAAAGTTTTCTTCTATGATTTTCCTAATGATATATACTTGGCCTCTAAGTTAAGAATATTTGCTCTCTTCTACACCTATTATTTTTAAGTTTGATCTTTTTGTTGTGTCCTGGATTTCCTGGATGTTTCATTAAAAAGTTTTTTAGGTTTTTTTTTTTTTTTTTTTTTTTTTTTTGCAGTTTTGACCATTGTCTCAATGTTTTCTATTGTATTTTATGTACCTAAAATTCTCTCTTTTATCTCTTGTATTCTGTTGGTGATGCTTGCATCTATGACTCCAGACTTACCTAGGTATTCTATCTCCAGGGCTGTGGGTATGTGTGTATGTGTGTGTGTGTGTGTGTGTGTGTGTGTGTGTGTGTGTGTGTGAGTGAGTGTATGATTTTCTTTATTCTTTCTATTTCTATTTTTAGATCTTGAATGGTTTTGTTCAATTCTTTCACCTGTTTGAATTATTTTCCTGTAGCTTCTAAGTGACTTTTGTGTTTACTCTTTAAGGGCTTCTACTTGTTTATCTGTGTTTTCCTGTATTTCTTTAAGGGAGTTATTTATATCCTTCTTAAAGTCATCTATCATTATCATTAGGCATGATTTTAAATCCAAATATTGTCTTTCTGCTGTGTTAGGATATCCACTACTTGCTGTAGAGGGAGATCTGGGTTCTAATGTTGCCATGTTATCTTGGTTTCTGTTGCTTAGTTTCTTGTTCTTGCCTCTTGCCATCTTGTTAACTGTGGTGTTAGTTGGTCTAAGCCTGTGAGCCTGTGGGCTTAGGAGTAAGAGCACTCCTGGGTGCTCAGGCTTTGCAGGCAGGCTGTGGGTTCCCATGGCATTGAGACAGCCCTAGATCTGGGTGCAGATGAAGACTGGAAGGCTTGTACCATCTCTTAAAGCCACTTTTACTTTTTTTTTTTTTTAGTTTCCAAAATATTTGCAAGATTTTATTATTGTTCTTTTGCATTGTTAGGGACTGTAATCTGTGAATGCAAGAGTTATAGAAATATTTTCTTTTATTTTGCGGGATATTGCTGTCAAATAGTACTCATTTGATCAGAAACTACCTGGTTCTTTACACAGAGAAAACAACCACAGGATCAAATCTGGTATTCTGATAATCAGATATGATAATCTACACAAAGGTATTGGAATTAACTGAATGAAAAAAAAATGTAGAGTATGTGAAGATATTAAATAATAACATTTAAATAAAGGGGAATCAGACATGAGAACCATTGGTGTAAAAAAAATTTTCTTCCTTAGAGTTGCTAGTTAAAACCATGGAAACAGAAGAAAATATTTGAAGATAGACTTTGATCTTTTACCATCATTTACTTTGTTATATAAAAGCACATCCCTGATGTGTACTTCCCAAAGAGAACAGAAACTCAAACTATGTCTTTCTACACAAATACAATGTCAAATATTTCCCCCAAGTGGGGCCCAGTGCTGGCAAGGACTAGCTTTGGATCTGGTCTCTAAACTTAAGAACCGCAGTGACTCTGCTTTCCCTCACCTTTGTGGCAAGAAATCTAAACGTGTACAGTTGCTCCATGCCAATTTCAAGTTATAAATCTGAAGAGAAGATTTTCTCGTAAAAGCTATAATCACCATTTTTATAATAGCATATAAAGGGTAGAAACCACACACTTCTTTATTTGTGTTAAACTATTGTAAAAAGGAATTAATAAGTCAGGTATCAAACACAATTTCAAATAACAGCAGGGTGTAATAATATCTATTTGCATTTTCTTTGTGTTACTGTGAAGAGATGATTCATTTTCCATGACAGCATTGTTCACTGAAGCACTGGTATGGGGAGAAAAGAGGAGGCTGTGGAGAGCAGTGTTGCCCAATATTTGTGTTTCCAGTTTCAAATCTCAGGGGGTATTAGTTAATATAATACACACACTTGTTTGAGAAACACATTGTGTTCATGTGCAGAATATACCACAAAGTCTACAGTGTCTGGAGGCTAGGAACTCATAAGAAACAGCCGCATAAGAGACAGTGTGCTTTGGCCTGTTCTGACCTAGCATTTTTCACACTTCATATACTTGTATCTGTCACATTCTATAGCATCCTATGGAATTGTAATCCTGAAAAACACTCTAAAATCCAAGGACCTTTAAATAAATGTATTTCAAAGACTAAGAGGGAGAAATACACATAAACAAGAAGTATGACGTGAGGACATCTGTTCAGTTATACCTGTACCCTACTAAACATACAACTTTAGAGATAACCTGTGAGCTTCTGAGAAGGTAGGAATACTGTTTGTTACCTTCCCAAATTTAAAGTTGGCCGCTGAAACCAAATTTTAGAAGATTTGGTGCTTTCTAGGCCTGTTGTATACCACACAATACTTTCATTCATAGGATGTATAGTTGTCAGTATTACACACTGCAGATATGTGACCCAGAAAGAGTGGAGAGATTCCTATTTACCACCTAAGGCTCTTCTAAATTATTAGGGTCTCAAGCATGTAATCATCATCTGAAGATAAAGTAAATTCTTCCCTCTTCATCTGTTTCCTTTGTATTTCCCTCTCTTGTCCTATTTCTATTCACTGTTTTGAATAAATAGAAAAATGGATAGCCTATTATGATTTTACTGGAAATACTTTAAACTTTCCCCATTAATATATATTACTTGTTATAGATTTCTCACGTGTAGCCTTTATTATGTTGAGATGTAGTCTCTCTCTACTATTATCTTTGAGGATTTTGTTATGAATGGACATTGGATTTTGTCAATAGCCTTTTATCATGTGCTGAGATGAACATTTATATGATGTATTGCATATATTGATTTCTATGTGTTGAACCATCCCTATATCTCTCAAAAACGCCAATTTGATCATGGTGGATGTCCTTTTCGATGCATTCTTAACCCCGTTTACAAGTATTTTCATGAGATTTTTTTTCATCTATGTCCATTAAGGGAGATTTTTCTGTAATTATTGTGCTCTCTTTATATGGTTTTGATATCAGGGTAATACTTTTTTAAGTCATGTAGTTGTAATCATTTGTTCTTTATTGATATGGTAATGATTATGGTCAAAAGCAACTGGAAGTAAAGGATCTATTTGGCATCCCAATCAAAGTCCATTACTGAAAAAAAGCCAGGAATCAAAGGATAGGGCAGGGACATGGAGGAAGGAACTGAGGCAAAGACTGGAGAAGTTCTGCTTAATGGCTTGTTCCTAGGTGCACATACAGCAACATTTTCTTTTCTTTTCCTTTAGATTGTTGCCTTTTCAATATGAGAGATACCTTTGCTAATTTACAGTACGGCAGTTACATATGGATTCCAGGCAATTTATAAGTGTAGGCAACTTAAATCAAACAAAACACACTTTAACAGCTTTCTATTTCTTTACAATTAGCTTATAGAAAGCTTTTCCTTTTAGTTTACCTAACCTTTTTCTTAATGGAATATTTTATATACTTACATTTTGAATATCATCTCCTTTCCCAGTTTGCCACAGCAAACCCCTCATCTCCTCCTCTTTTACCCTGCTTCTGTGAGGGTGCTCCTCTCCCTCGCTCCTACCTCACCGCCCCAGTATTCCACTACACTGGGGCAGCATGACCTCCTGCCCAGGAGTTGTGTTGTTCACATCAATCATTCATCAATAACATGTCCCACAGATGTGCCCACAGGCCAGTCTGATAGAGACTTTTTCTCAGTTGAAGTTCCCTCTTTCCAGATGACCATGGGTCTTTCCTAAACAGCACAGTGATGCCCCTTTCTGTTTCCAGAATAGTTTCAAAGGCATCAGTGCCTGTTCTTCTTATAAGATCTGCTGTGATTCCATCTCGGTCTAGATTTAAAAAAAAAAAAATAGAACTAAAAAAAATACCACCTTAATCTCATTACTTATTAAAGATCTAATTAAATTGTTTATCTCATCTTGATTTAATTTTGGTAAGTAATATGTATCTAGAAATTTGTTCATTTCTTTGAGTTTTTTTTTAATTTAGTGAGATATGCTAATGATATTTTGAATTTTGAGATAGGCTCTAATGATTTTCTGAATTTCATTGGTATATGTTATAATGCCTCTATTTTTGCCTCTAACTTTACTAATTTGCCTCTTCTCTTTCTTTAGATGAGGTTAGCTGGGGATTTGCTGACTTTGTCCTTTCAAAGAATCAATTCTGTTCCATTCATTCTTTGTGTAGTTTTATTTTTATTTCTTTCATTATGTCTTGATTTTAACTGTTCATTTCTTTCTACATATTTTAAGTTTGCTTATTAATTTTTGTTTGGGAAATTCTTCCTATGTGTCATTTCTCACAAGAGATGCCTCTGACTTTTCAGTGTAAGCACTCATATCTGTGTATCCCTCTGGAGACTGTTCTCATAACAGTCCCATGGTCTTGTGTTTACATTTTATTAGACTCTATGATTTTAAAAAATCTTGGTATCTTACTTGCTGTTAATCACCCAACAGTGTGCTATTTAATCCTTCTGAGTTAGTGTATGTTCTTTAGTTTTTCTTGCTAGATTCCTCATTTTATTGCATTGTGATCAGAGAGGGTAGTCATTTCAACTTTTTTCAATTATCAATACTTTCTCCATGTATTATTTTGTGATCTATTTTTTAAAATGTCCCTTGAGGTAAGAAGACTATATATCTTGGTGTTTAAGGGGGTTCGTTAGCTGCCTCTTATGTCCATTGGGTCTATAAGGACTCTTTGATATTTCTCTGTGTTTTTTTCCTGTTTGTTGATCAAGGTTTTATAATTATAGGTTAAAGTAGAATACTATATTTCACACTATTATAATCTTGGAGTTGACCTGTATATTTGTATAAAATTGTATTTGTTTTATGAAAGTAAATGTAATCATATTCAGTGCAATTGTTAAATACTACAATGTTCTCTTGGCCAGCTGTACCCTTAATCGGTGTAAATGACTGTTGTGTCTTCTGATTAATTTTAGTTTGAAGCATTTTGTCATGTATCACAATAGTGATGCCTTCCTGCTTTTTTTTTCATTTACTTTGATATCATTTTTCCTCTTATATAACCATAAGGTTTCCACTATAGTTAATGGTCTCATGTTTCTTGGATGCAACAAATATATGGATCTTGTTTTATAAACAAATCTGCTAGTTTATGTCTTTTGATTAGGAAATTGAAGACCTTAATATTCCAGTTATTATTAAAGCAATACATTAATCATTGTTATTTTGTTGACTCTCTAGTGTTTGGTATTTTTCTATTTCTCATTTGCTTAATTGGTGTTATAGTATAAGTCTTGTAGATTTGTTTATTTTTCTCTTCAGTCCAAAGGATTCTTTTAAGTACATTCTGTAGATCTGATGTGAAGCTCATGAGTTCCATTATTCTGCTTTTATCATTGAACATTTCATTTTTCTCTAAATTATCATAGATAGTTTAGCCAGGTATAATATTATAGGCTGCATTTGTCCTTTAGAATTTGAACTATACCATTCCAAATCATCCCAAAATTTAAAGTTTCTATTAGAATCTCCTATCGTTTTTAAGGGATTGTCTTTTTATGTGACTTGATGTTTCTCTTACAGTGTTCAATATATGTTCTTTTGCATATTTAGTGTTTTAACTACACTATGAAATAGAAGGTTCTTTTGTTGTCTTTTCTGTTAATGTTTTGAATGCCTCCTATACTTGGATGGACATCACTTTTCTGCATTTGGAACATTTTTCTTCTACAGTTTGCTGACATTTTCTTATAAGGCTTTAGTGTAAGATTATTATTTTCTCTATACATGTGATACATAGATTTTATAGTGTCAAATACATCTTAAATATTCTTTTTCTGCATTCTTATGAATCTCTTTTTAAACCTATCTGAATACTTCCATTCCTCTACCTTGTCTTGAAACCTTGGTATTCTCTTTTCCTTTTCAACTACTCTATTTGTGAGGTTTCTAAATAAGCTTTTTATTTCATTCATTAAAATATTATTTTCTAGTATTTTCGTTGCTTTTTTCTGGTTTCTTCTATTTTTTTATTTTTTTACATTAAACTTGTATATGTGTTTTACTCTCATTTTCAATCTGAGCACTTTGTTTTCTCTCACCATTCATTCTAGACTTTGTATCACTGAGGCTACATTTGAGCATATTTCTGATCGTTCCCTTGAAGTCTTCATCTGAAATTTCACCCAATTCAGTCTCACTTAAGCCATTTCTTTTGAGTTAATCACTTTTAGAGAAATCATGTTGCCTTAACTTTTATGTTTCCTTTATTTATTTTTATGTTGGACTTGCACTGTGTGGTTAGGTCATTGGTTGGGCTCCTTAAAATCACTTTTATTGTTTCAGGGGAAGTGTTTGTGTTGTTCAGAATAGTAGGGTCACAGGATTGATTTACTCTGCTGGCATTTAGGGCACCCAGCTCACTCTCTGTTACCCTTCTATGGGTAGAATAATGTTTACATGAAGATTATTAGTAAAGCACAGGCCTACATGAAGATACAGTAATAACCAAATAGAAACCCTTTGCCCCTTAGATACTCATTATTGTAGAAAAAAAATGAATGCTGATAACACTGTGCATAATAATATATTAATTACTGTAGGTATGAGTGAGAAGAAAAATCACCAGACTAAAACCAGTGCTTAACAATGAGTCAATAGAGGGATAAGTAAAAAAGAAAAGCAAACAGAAGGTGGAAACTGTAGATCTGGGTGAAAAAGATGAGTTATTTTGGGGCTAGATATTGGAAGAAACAGAGAAGTAGAGAAATACACTAATATACTCTAAACGTGCCCCAGATCTCAGGAGCCTGAGACATAAAGGCTATATAGATGAGAGTGGATTCTGTACTTTTCTCAAGCTCCATTTTTATTGTATTTTTTTACATTTAAAATGTTATTTCCTTTCCCAGTTTTCCCTTCAGAAGCCCCCTATTACATACCCCTCCCTATTCTTCTATGAGAGTACTCACCTACCCACCCAACCACTCCCTCCCTTCTACCTCCCTGCTCTAGCATTCCCCTACAAGCCTTCACAGTACCAAGGGGCTCTCCTCCCATTGATGCCCGACAAGGCCATCCTCTGCTACATATGCCAGAGGTCCCTCTATGTGTACTCTTTGGATGATGCTTTAGTTCCAGGAAGCTTTGGGGGTTCTGGTAGGTTGATACTGTTGTTCTTCTTATGGGGTTGCAAACCCCTTCAGCTTTTTCAGTCCTTTCTCTACTCATCCCTTGGGGACATTGTGCTCAGTCCAATGGTTGTCTGTGAGCATCCACCTCTGTATTTGTCAGGCTAGTTTTCTACTAAACTAGATATTTTTCACAGATACTAGCACCTCTTATAGCTCTTTTCCAACTCCCCCTGGGATTTTATAAGACTTTGTGTGTTCATTATCACATTCTTTTGAATTTCACTGGACTTGGTTAGATCAATGTTCATTGTTTACTGTAAGTACTCAGATTCCCAACCCAAATGATTCACAGGAATATGGGAATAGACAAGAGATTGGGAGGGAGAGAGGATATTTCCAGTAAGATATGGCATTTTCCTTGCTAAGGAAAAAGAAAGTACTAATGAATGAAACTTCCTATAAAGAGTGTGTGATCCTAGGACACTTCTTACTGTTGGTTTCCATTACAATGATAAAACACCATGACCAAAATGCAGCTGGGGGAGGAAAGGACATATTTAACATGATAGCGTTTACCTTGTTGTCTTAGTTGGGGTTCTGTTGCTGTAAAAAAGACACCATGAACATGGTAACTCTAACAAGAAAACATTTAATTGTGTCTGGTTTGCAGTTCAGTGGTTTAGTTCATTGCTATCATGGCACAGCAGAGCATGGGACACGCAGGCACTCGTGGTATTAGAGACATAGCTGAGAGTTCTACATTTGGATCAGTAGGCAACAGGAAGAAAGTGAGATACTGGGCCTGGCTTGAGCATCAAAGACCTCACAGCCTAACATCCAGTGGCATATTTCCTCCAAAAGCCACAACTATTCCAACAAGGCTACACCTCCTAATAGTACTATTCCTTATGGGCTATGGGCACATTTTCATTCAAACCACCACATTCAGTCAGGGCAAGAACTCAAAGCTAGACTGCAGAGTTAAGTACTGTTGTAGAGGCATGGAGGAATAATACTGACTTGCTTCTTATGGCTTGCTCAGCTGCTCTTTATTAGCAGCAAGAACCTCAGTGCCTCACCCTTCCATACCAATCATCAAACAAGAAAACGCCCTACAGACTTTCCTACAGACAAAACTTATAGATAAATTTTCTAAATTAATAATTCTTTCTTCTCAAATGACCCTAGCTTGTGACACATTTATATAAAAGTAACCAGCACTCTAGACCTCCGAAATAAAGTAAGATATAGGTCGTAATGAGGTATTTCAGTATAGTTCCAAAGGTATCACCAGAAGTCATACTGGCTAGCTCCTGGGTAGGATGCTTCCTCTCCTTGTGGACAAATTTTCTGAGTTTCATATTGTGAGAGGCCCTCTTCTTAACAGGCTGATGAAAGTCTACGTTTTGGAAATTAGTAAAGTGTTAGATGTTGCCATAGCATTGTTAGTGCATATGGAGGATAGATAGAGCTCCAAGATATTATAAAATAAATATGCAATCTAGCCAGTACTTCAAGAGCATGTTATGAATTGCTAGCAGAGCTTCTATTTTACTTCATTTGAAACATCTTGGGCATATGGTATTATGAATCTACTGTATATCTCCTGGTAAGGCAATAGAATACTAATAAAGTTGTGCATTGGCCATAAGCACATGGCTGTTCAGGAAACAGCTGTCTGAAAAGGAATATACTGGCAGAGAACAAAATAGATTTTCTGATGAATTGACTTCTGGTGCCCTGTGTAGCCAGTGCCTATCCTGACAAAGTTCACTCATAAGTAAATGAGTTCAACATTGTTGTTGTATTTTTAAAACGTATGCCTACTTTTGTCCTATGGGTTTAGATGTTTTCAGAATTTGTTACCAATTCCATCAATCTTCCCGAGTGACTAGAAAGTACAGTCTGGGAGCTCGGTGGTCGCTGCAGAGTTAGCTGTGCTGTTCCTCTAGTTTTTGCATATTAAATGATGCAACATAGACAGAGTGTCTCCCATGTTCATCAGGAGCTCCTTTTCTACACTGAGACCATAGACTGTGTATCTACGAGGTTGCTGGGTGTGTTCTAACCTGATTTAGCCATTCCTTGAATGCCCTGAGTTCCAAACTTTTCTCAGAGTGAGAGAAAAGAAGAAAAGAATGTGCTAGTCAGAATGAGGTTTAGACATTAAATATTTACTCTTCCTTCCTTCTCATTTTATTCCAATCTCCAAAAAACAGCATCCACAGTAGGCTACACTATTTTCTCTGTTAAAAAGAAGAAACATATAGGTTTTCTTAGTAAAGGAGAGGGAACTCACATGCTGCCTGGATGGCCATCTTTACTTGCATGGTAATTGCCAAACCTCATACTGCTTGGTGTGTGTTTGCTTGTTGTCTGTAATCATCTATAATATGGTTCATCTGATATTTCAATAAGACTGGGCCTTGTCTAGAAAAAGGTTGTGTCATTTCAGAATAAAATGTGTATTTTGTTTATTAACGTAGGTATAAGAATAGAAGGATAGGGTCACAGAAATGCTTCAGTAAGTTGAGTTTCTACTTTGCAAGGTAAGAAGACTGAGCCTCAGTGCCTACAAATGCTAAGGCAGAGCACAGAGCTGGGGAAAAAATGGAGTGTTCATTGAGAATGTGAAAAAGCATCTTTTCAACATTGTTATTTAGCACCTTGCAGGCTCTTGGAAAAATCTCGAAATTATGTAAATAATTGGTAAGCTATGAAGACAGCTGTGGAGGGCTAAAAGCTATTATAGTGTATGGTCTACTGGTTTGCTGTCAAATGCAGCATTATGGAAATGAAGGCACAGAAAAGGAAGAGACACCATCTTAAACAGAGCTCGTCAAGATTACTTCAAAGGCTCCTGTCCCGTCAACCTCTCCACAATCTTGTCATGTCATCAGTAGGGGCTTTGGGTGAGTGAAGTGTAGTGCTGCCTTATAGGGGCAGCCAGTGTTTCTGAGGAAGCCAATAATTCAGGCAAACAAAGCTCTGCTGGACAGGGGTCCAGCCTCTGAGTCCACAATAGCCAATCAATCTCCTATGATGGCAACTTCTAATGCATTGCAGAATCAATAAATTTAGACTAATGATACTCTCATAGGAACTCACAATTTGACCTTTTCACCACCTTGGCTGAAGTACCTTTTAACTTCAATTTTTATATAGAACCCAATGACACCTGTTGTGTGTATGCCTCTAATTTGAGATGGGACTATGTTTGCATATATTATAATACAATTCTTTTGTTACATTTTGTCTTGTGATGTGTACTTTCTCTTTCTGCTATTGGGTCCCCGGTATTGAATTTATGTCATCAGGCACGGAGGCAGGAATCTCTGCCGGCTAGAAGCATATCTTCAACCCCATAGTGTAATACATAAGATCCTTCATTAAAATATTTGATTGTTTTTACCATAAAGTCAATTTTTATAATTATATGTATTATATTAGCTCAAGCTCAATAAAATAATTAGCATAGCAAGATACACACAATATATTTCAAAGGATACCCTTCACACTAACATTTCTAAATATAAAATGTGGGCATCATATCACAGTTTGCTTCCCTTCAAAGGCTTATCCCACCCTAAGTGGTTTTTTAAATCAAGTTTCTATCCTTTAGATAGAACACAATTTTGTATCTGTATTTCTTTCCGACATTCAGCAGGGTTACATCTTCCCACGGTGATCCCAAAGTGCCCTGAACCACATGACTCTAGTTGGCAAGGATGGAAGTGTGACACAGTGCAATGGGTAACCCCACTGCAGTGGCACCAGGGACACTGTGCTATTATTTCCCTGTGAGGTCCAGCATGTGTGGGAGTGAATCATGCGGGTCCTACTGTTTATTTTATGCATGGAAGGAACTCAGATTAGCTATAGATGCCTTTCAGCTGAAGACACCTCTGCTATTTAAGACAGGCTGTGAGGGACCAAACACGAGTGTTTCTGTTGATATAAGTCTAATCATTAGAACTT
Organism: Micromys minutus; assembly: GCF_963924665.1. Classification (NCBI taxonomy): domain Eukaryota; kingdom Metazoa; phylum Chordata; class Mammalia; order Rodentia; family Muridae; genus Micromys; species Micromys minutus. The sequence continues at coordinate 31,517,636 of NC_137952.1, forward strand.
AACACTTATTTGCTTATCTTCCAGGTATATGCTGACTTTAACACATTTTAAGACTCCCTCAGTGGATGCAAAATTTCACTGGTTAATTTTTACCCTCAGAAATAACCAGCCCAGCCACCAGCAGCAAATTCAAATACCTAGCAATGTGTGAGGTTGTTTTCGTCTTTAAGATTAAGATTTTAAATCTGTGAGATCATTTATGAACACAAAGAGCCAGGGGCAGTTTCAGACCCAGTGAAACCCTTATAAACAACAGACAGGAGAATCCGGTCTACCTCATGGACTACATGGGCTGATGCTCGTAAGTCCAGTCCTTTCCATCCCAGAAAGGAGAGGAAAAGAAATGCTTTTCCCATTTATTAGTATGACTTATAAATGTGAACCAATAAAAATAAATGAAGAGCATTTTAGTTCCAGGATACCAAAATACAAAATACTAAAAAAAAGAGTGTTTCCATTTTCTTTCTTGCTTGTTTGCTTTCTTTTTTCTCCTCCTCTTTCTCCTTCTTTATCCTTCATGTTTTTCAAGATGGGGTTTCAGTATGTAGCTTTGGGTGTCCTGGAACTCACTCTGAAGACCAGGCTGGCCTTGAACTCACTGAGATACACTTGCCTCTGCCTCTGGAGTGCTAACATTAAAGGGGTGCACCACCACCAACCAGCTATGTTTCTTATTAAATGGTAACCAATTTTGATTCAATGTTTTTGTTTCTCCAGTTAGATTCTCTCTCCCTCCCCCCTCTCTCTGCTTCTCCCTCTCTTATCTTTTTCCTCCTTTTATCTTCTGCCTCCCCTTTCCCTTTCTCTCCATGCACACACACTTGTTTTTGCTTCTATATACCATCACACAGTAAGTGAGTGAATTTCAAAAGCGGGGTGTAGAAAAACATGGGGAGATGAAGTACCTGTCTTGACAGTCTGTGAGGAAGTGTCAGAGGTCAACACACAGCAGAGTCACATAACCACACTAGATGAACAAACATTTGTAACCCTAACCACTCCAAACCATCCCTTGGTTTGGCCATTCTTGGAGAGAACTGCTGTACTTCCCAAAATAAGACAATGAAACTCAGAAGAGCTGAAAAATCTGAATGGCCAAATGTAAATAAGTTGTCTGTTTTGATGAAAAGTAGAAATTGTCAAAATTTGCTTTTAAAATCAAGAAATCAGCTGAGCTAGTGATTCATCATCACTGTATTTTCATGTCTTCTTGCATGAGGTAAAATGAGTCATCTCTCATTTGTGAGAGGATTCGTCCGATGATTGTACGACACACCAAAAATAGACTGATTGCACCAAAATGTATAGTTCCTGCTACGTACTGCTCAAAGTGCCGAGAAACAGTGGTATGTTGCCCTGTATAAGCCGTGAATAAGCTGCAGCTATAATTAACAATATGATAAATGCTACTTTTCCCCCCAGATACCCACACTTCCTTCTTAATTACACTCAGTCTCTCTTGCTAAGCTTCCTTGAAGAATAGCGCAATCTTGAGCTGAGTCCAGCTGTCAACCCACTGGCGTGCTGATAAGGGGCTTTATCTATCACATGAGAGGACTGTCCAAGGACTCATCCATTAAACATGTGCTATTATAAAACACAGCTAATCAACAGAGATCATTGTGTGTGATAACAGCAATGGAATTCACAAGGGACACCTTAGTAAACTTTTTGTTGCTGTTGTTTTTATACTTCATAGACCGTTAGACATGGTTTCTATTCTGTTCTCTTAGTCTTATCCTGGGCAGAGCAAGGAGAGGCCATGTCGCAATGCACATGTGCAGGTTGTAATGTAGCAATTCGCATGTGCAGGTTGTGCAGGTTGCAATGTTACAATGCACATGTGCAGGTCAGAAGACAACCTCAAGTGTCAGTTCTCACCTTCCCCTTTGAGGCAGGGTCTCTCTTTCTTCCTCTGCATGCACCAAGCTTCTGAGCTTGCAGATATGCATCTGATACCAATAGACCTAGGGTTATGCCAGGATTGCAGACACTCACAGTAGTTCCAAGCTTTGATGTGGGTTCTAAGGAACCTTCTTATTTGTGTGACACCTATCACTGAGCCATGATGCTGTCCGTTTATTAACCTTTTATTAACCAGCCGGCATCTCTAGATAAAATAGTGACTTTTTATCCTGAAAATAATAGTAGACTTTAGATTTTTAAACAAAGTAACTAGAATGGAGTTCTTGCCATTGGTGCCCTTTTGTTTTTTGTTTATAAATACTATCATTGGTTTTGTTTTATAGAAACATTTATCTATCTGATATTATGGTTTATTATTTTATAGATGACACATTCTTGATTGGATTTTCATTGAAATTAATGGTGAGTTAGAAATTTCATCTCACTGAAACTCTGGAGTGTGTAAGGTGCCTGGTGTAACAGACTTAAAAGCACATTATCAAATCCTGAAATGTCAGCTTACTTCCTTGTATTGTTGTAAAGCATAGTGAGGTAAAGACAGGATGGCTATGTGTTCAGAATCAATTTAACTATGTAGGAGAGATGAAGGAAAAGAAGTCCTTACTACCCTGAGTGCCATACTGCATGTTAAGTTACTATTCAATTTAGCCCATTCAAACTCTAACAGAGTCAGCTGAAATCAGTGTGTCACAGAGTTGGCATGATGAAAGACATAATTGAGAAATGAGAGTAATGCAGATATGAAGCAATAAGCTCTCAGTTAAGAGGGCAGTGGTGGGGCTGGAGAGATGGCTCAGTGGTTAAGAGCACTGGCTACTCTTCTGAAGGTCTCAAGTTCAATTCCCAGCAACCATAGGATGACTCACAAGTATCTGTAATGGGATCTTATGTTGTGTCTGAAGATTGCTACACAGTAGCTACATATACATTTTTAAAAAAAGAGGGCAGTGATGTTAATTTAAGAGAGGGTGGGGCACAGTAAAATCAGGCAGGATGGTTAGGTTTGGTGGGGGCATGGTCCAGAAATAGAACAAAATGATTTTGTGTTTTGAATTATGATGAAAGATATAGGGGACGGGTGCTGAAGAAAGTTTGAAGCAGTTTGGGGATGTGGTTTCAGTTTTGTCCAAAAGAGTTTGGAAGATCCCACAGGATACTGGAGACACAAGACTGCATAGGAATCACTGGCTTGGTCTAAAAGAATAATCCAAGTGATTCAAATAAAATCATTCTTCTCCTTCCCCCTGCATCCATCTGTTTCTTCCTGCTTGATGCCATCCTGGCAAGCTCACTCTATTATTCTTGCTACATCCCAGTTGATGTTACTTACATAAACAAGACTTTTTTTTCTTCTCCTTCAGAAGGATGTGCTGTAGGCAGAGCATAGACTGTTAGACTAAAGCAACCCCATGAGTCAAGCCTGTGTTTGATCCAACTTTGTACCCTGCGCACCATATAAATAATGTCTAGAATAGAAGCCACTGCATAAATGGATGATGTGTTGTTCTACAAGGCATAGCTCCATCAGAATCCTATGTGAGGGCCCATGAATTCAGTCAAAACCAGTTTCCAGATGATATCTCATTCACAAGAAGAATGTGTGTTTATGTCAGTGTGTGCTTTGTAAGAAATGGATAAGATGGGAAGAAAGAGACTTCTTTGACCTTTCAGAGGAACTAAGGGACTAAACATAGCTAGTCATCACCCCCCCCACACACACACACACCTTTATTTCTGTTCTAAAGAAAAGTAGCAAAAGCTAAAAATCAGTGGATTGTAAATTCATAGAAAACCACTAAATTTGAAACTTAGCCATATTGGAAGCATCACACTAGGTTCAGGTTTTAATTCTTTTCTATATTTTGACTTATGCATTAGATTTTCTGGTTAGTAGTGTGTGGACCTTTCCTTGTAGACCACTTTCCTGAAAGAAGAAAATATTATAAATAACAGTGCATAATTTCTACAATGGCAACTGTAGGAGGAGCTCGGTGAACCATGCATCCTTACCATTATGCCTCAGTCCTTCAATATTAGCAGCAAAATATACTCTCTGGTCACCATTAACTCCATGGTCACAGTGGCTTTACAGAGAAGCGGCTACCTCACTCTCCTGTGTCCAGTACTATACTTGAATTGCCTTGTAAGAAACTGAGTTGTATATGTAAGGCTGACCATGTATAGTCTCTGTTGGTCAGGGCTGGGCTTATTTCTTCTTGAGTTTGGCTAAAGGTAAGCCAAAGTGCCTCTGTGCTGGAAGCTCAGAACACTAAATTTGTTGGATTTATTCTAATCTGTCATCTGAGAGATAACAGATTATCCTGGGCTCTTTCTGAGCAGAGGCACTACTGACTGGACTAAGTAGCTCTGATAGTCATTGATAATTGAGAGGAGCCTTTAAAGTAGTGATCAATGGACTTCAGTGTGCTTTTTAATGAAGTAATATTTTACATAACTAAGGCCTTGATTTCAAGTGTGTCTCCTTTCTTAAAAGTACCAGGATCTGGAGAAGCAGCTCAGCATTTAGGAGGGCTTCTGCTCTTCCAGATAGCCCAAGTTTAAATCCTAGCAACCACATCAAATGGGTCAGTATGACCTTTGATTCCCATTAGTAGTTATAGTTGTTGGAATGAGAATGTCCCCATTGGCTACCATATTTGAACACTTAGTCCCATTAGTAGTGTTGTTTGAGAGGTTTGGGATATGTGGCATTGTTTTAGGGTGTATGTCACTGGGAGTGGACTTTGAAGATTCAAAACTCATGCCATTTCTAGTTTGTTCTCTCTTCTCCTCCCCTTCCTTTCCTCTCCTCCCCTTGTCTTTTCCTCTCCTCATCCCTTCTCTTCCCTTCTCCCCTCTCTTCTCCTCACCTATTCTCTCTTCCCCTCCTCTCTTCCCCCTATCCTCCTCCCCTCCCCTCTGCTCTCCTCTTCTTTTCTGTTTCTTCTCTCCTCCCCTCTCTTCTCCTCCTCTCCACTCTGCCCTCCTCTTCTCCTCTGTGTCTTCTCTTCTCCCCTCTCTCCTCATCCCCTCTCTTATCTACCCCTCCCCTCTTTTCTCTCTCCTCCCATTTCCTCTTCTCTCTCCCCCTCCTCTTATCTTCCCTCCAGTCTCCCACCTGCCCTTTCTCTATGTTTTGTGCTTGCGTTTCAAGGTGTGAGCTTTCAGCATCAGTTCCTGCCATGCTGCCTGCCACCATCCTTCTCATTTTGATTCTTATCCATCTAGAACTATGTACAAATAAACCCTCTAATAAAGTAATTTTGTCATGGTGTGTTATCCCAGGAAGAGAAAAGTAATATTCTGACTCCTTCTTCTGTCCTCCATTGGTACCTACATCACAACACACACACACACACACACACACACACACACACACACACACACACAAGTAAACAGAAAAAATTAAAAATAACAACAAGAAAACTAAGAAAGATACCGCTCATGATACATGCCTCAATTTCCCATTAGCTTTGCACCTTAAAAAGGTAATAAAATATGTTTTTGGCTATGATTTTTAAGTTATAGCACCAGCCACTTGAGGCTGAGGAAGGAAGCCACACTCCTGGTACCAGGCTCTCATCCACAGAGTGTTCTGCTCTGTGGACACACCAATTGACTCAATAATGGAGACTTTCCTCTTCCATAAGAAAGAGAAATAGAATGGAAACTTAATTGATGTGGCTCTTTGTGGGCCAGTTACATTGGCACTGTTAGGCCTTTCTGACTAATACAGATGCTATATTCATAAAGCTTTAATGGACTGTAAGTGACTAGTGACTAATACGCACATGAAATGTTATCTAAAATGGAAATTAATCATTTTGAATCTTATGAGGTAAAAGATGGCTGTGGAAAGAATGACCACCCAGTCCCTGTTAATGATAATATGGCTGTGTATCTCTCTCTAAAAAACTGACAAAAAGATCCCATTGCTTACCCCAAAGATGGAGTGCCCAGTGGTTCCTTCAGGAAACTCCTAAGAAGCCAGTTGTGTGCCTATGCCCAGTCTACACCATGCTATGTCTTCCTTCCATTTGTGGAAGAAACTTTTAGCCTTGGGTAGTTCAGAAAATTCTCAGTGACCTCAAGCAAGCTTATGATATAGCAAACCATGACTTGGCCAGTGTTGATGAATATTAGCAGTTACTAGTCATCTGCAAATGTGCCAACACCTTTGCTAATGTTCAGCCCCATTGTGGCTGGGGATATGTTGTATACATTTCTCTCTGAACACTCAGATAAAGGTTGTCTCCTAACATTGTCATTCCCTCTTAAGAGACCCAATGTCAAGGGTTCTTCAAAACTTGGATTTGCCTGATGCCGAGTCTGCAATAAGACTCTGCTAATTTTCTATAATTACACATTTATTTCTCCTAGAAATGAGATGAAAGTCAAAATTGTAGCCTAGTTTTTTCTTCTAAGAAACACTCCCTATCTATCCCTTCTTCCTATCATTTAAAATATCATAAACAACCTTCCATAAATGTCAGGTCCTCTGGCCCTTTCACAGAAAGGCTCCTCCCTTGGTGACCTCATTGTACTTACATTTCTATCTTGGCTAAATGAGATAGGCAGGTGCCTGTAAAACCATTCCTCTTCCAGGACTCCTATATATGGCTAATTTTTGATTCTGTGAAATAAATTCTTTGACTTCATTTACTCAGTGACCTTCCACATGCTCAGACATAAATATTTAGAGTTCCCCACTCATCTTTCTTTTGTCACATCTCACATCTTATCTACTGGACACCTCAATATACTCTACATCATAGAAAAGTAAGAAAGGATGTGCCTTTAGATGAGAAGGCAGGATTTGGGAGCCATTGGGGGAGGGGAAACCATAATCAGAATATATTCTATGAAAATAACTGTTTTCAATTTTAAAAGAATGTATCCTGAACCCTAATGATACACTCCTTCATGCCTTCTTTTCTTTTGTCCTTCAAGCCACTATTAAGCCACCAGGACCTCCAAAATTATTCGTTGTTCTCCATGGTGCCCTAGAGTCTGTCCACTCAGAAGCCAGGGTAATCTTCTAAAATCTAAGTTAGATCATGTCACTGCTTCAAACATCTTATGTTAGAACATCCTCTTAGACAATGTTTCTTGCTGTACCTTGAGAGATTACAATCTTAAAAACGTACCCCTCCCTGCCTACAATCTCCCACCCACTTTCTTATTACATTAATACTGACCCCCTTGCTGCTCCTCACACCTACACAAAATATATCTGGGCTAAGTCCTGTGCTCTTGTAGTTCTGTAGCCTCTGTCCTGCCACATAGATAGCTATTTCTCCCATTATCTTCAACCATATTAAAGCAACAACAACAATAAAAAAAAAAAAACACTACCAACACCACCACTACCAACAACAACAACAACAACAACCCTACCTTCTGAATATCTGTTGTGACTATTATCTTTGCCCCAACTCTGTACATCCCTAATCCTCTGTATTCAGTCAATTCACATATTGTTAGCTTAACCCTCTATAATGTAAACTTCATTTTGGAGAAGATTCTTGCTAAAATGGCACACTGTTCTCTCTAAGGCACAGAACTGTATTCATTAAACAATAGATATACCATGAGATAGCTTTTGATAAAGAAGCTCAGGAAATGCATTGCAAACAATAAATTGCGTTTCAAGGTGACATTTCAATGAGGAAAGAGAGAGAAATAAAATGAAATTACTCAGATATCAAATTAAAGACAGAAACCAAACTTTCATCTCTAGACTCAAGCTTTAGTAAGATTTTAAATTCTGTGACATGAAAAGGGTGGATCATCTTTTATTCTCTACATGTTATAATTAAAGTCTTGTGCTAGTCAACGTGGGCAAATGCTCAGAAAATTACTTCATTGGTGATGTTTTAATTTGTAATCAAACAATGGCTAAGAATCTAAAAAGTGAATAGATTTTGTATATACTTAAGTGGTAATGAGATAGATAACAGCTACTTTACTTTAAAACTATATAAAATTGATGTTTCCTGTATTACTACAGATCAGGTCCCTAGAAGTCTTTAATGACAAGCTACCCAAGCATCTGTTTGCATAGGAAACAATTGGTGTAGTTCTGCCTGAGCTGTTGGACTGGAATTGTGGGTGTGTGGACTCTCCTTTACAGAGAGAATGCACCATGAATCCTTGGTGCTAATATGATCTGTACAATATCCTCCTGGCCATTGTGTGTCTGTATCACTGGCTTTTCTAGGTGGGATTTTTCACCCCCTTTGAAAAGACAGAGCTGAGTAGATCATGTATCACTGATGAAATGTGCACACTATGATGGTATTCTAGGGACCTGATTCTTTATATTTAATTTATATCCTATGATGTTAGAGGACAAGTTAAGCAGACAGCAAAGATCAGGGGTAGGCTTAAGTCTAGATTAATTGAAACCAAGCAGTCTCTCACCAGAATACTCCTAAAATTCTTGCCAGAGGTTCACAGTTGCCAAGAGAACTTCGAATACAAAGGAGATAGTTGTTCATCTGAGAACAGATTCAGGCAGTAATAAAACAAGGGGGAAAAGTACAAGACATCCAGGATAGAGCCTCAAGTGACAGGAAATTCAGTTTCCAGCATGTTGGAGCAAGTCTTTATGATGCATCTGGGGAGGTGCAAAAAGGCAAGTGGCTCACACAGGGGGTTGAACTTGGAAGAACAAAGCAAGAAGGCAGAGTTGCATGTCTGTTAGAGACTGGAGGAAGACAGTGGCTTTAGAAACAGGGGAAGGAATGTGTGGAAGACAAGGGAATGAGGAATGAAGAAACAAGTTAGTACAGTCTTCTCAAGAGTCAGAACAAAGAGAGCCCACAGAGTGTTGTTATCAGCAATGAAGCCAAACAAAACGACAGGAAAGTGGACGTTTGTAGCAAGTTGGACATCAGGAGTTGATAATGATCTTGGTGCTGGCTGTATTTCACTTACTATTGGCAAGAAATCAGTGTGACAATGGGCCAGAGTCAATGAAGAATATTGACCTGAGGATTGTACTGGGATGTATAGATGCAAGTATGTATTAGTGGGATCTTGAGAGTTGGCTGGAAAGAAATCTCTCTGAGGAAGACTACCATAGAACCTTGATCTCTTGATCAGCCACATTGTAAGAATGACTTGAGCTAGAAAGGAGGGTACAATGATTCTAAAGACAAAAATCCCTGGGAGACAGTGTTAAATGATATTTGATCAACGCTGCAAGTAGGTAGGTTTTCTGGATGGTAAGCCCAGGAGGGAGGGACATCAGAATGATTTAGAACATTTGAATTCAGATATTTTAGCTCATGAAAAGAAGACAGGGGAATAAAATTTGAGTTGTCAACATTGTTCGAGGAACCTGCTGGGTGCCTCCCAGCTGGCAGCCATGTTTCCAATTCCTTCCTGACCTTTAGGAGACCAAGTACTACAACTGAACTGACCTTCTTGTCATTGCCTTGTGTGTAATCTGTCTTTTTCTTTGCCTTGGAAATGCCACCATCTCTCTGACACAATGCCTGACACCTTTTCATAGCAGCCCTGGGAGATTAATCTTAAATACTGTCCTTTCCCGCACCTACTTTGCATAAAATTATTTTTATCCCTTTACCAGCCTCAGTTCTTCTTATGTATGTATGAATCTTGTCACCTCTGTAGGCCTTCCAGATATATAGGTCTATGGCCTAAGAAGTCATTTGTAACCCATATGCACAGAGTTCTCATCCCATGACTGGCATTTAATAAAAAGAAGCATCTGGAAAAGCAAGAGACAGCAGAGCAAATAATGCTGAAAAGAAACTAAAATGAGCAAAAAACCAAATGCAAGAAGTGTGTGGGTTACATCGGGAGGGTGAGAACAAACAAGGTGCACCGAGAAGGGACCAGATGAAATAAATGTTCCTCTCACAGTAGGCACCATGAACAATGTGTTAACTGCTACAGAGGAATGTAGACACAATGTCATTTATGTAATAGCTCAATATACCATTTGTCTTCTAAATGTTTATGGGCAGAAGTTTCAAAGCACACAGCTGTCTTTTCAACCATAGATAGCACATGATTTTTGGCAACAGCAGATCCCAGCTGACTCAGAAAAACTGGCCTTAAAAGATTCTGTATACCTAAGTGTTTTATGGAATCAGAGCCAGTAGGTTTTATTTTTTTAATGAGGTTTATTTGAATATGTTCCAAACCACAATATATTTGAATATCTGCTCACAGGAAACATTTCAATCCAAAAAGTAAAATGGAGAAAGCACTTGTAGCTGCCCAGTGCCAATTCCCATATGGTTCTTTAGGCTGGGATGGATGGAGGATGCGTGGGGCTTCTATTTCCATACTGTGGGGTCACTTGGGACACACCGCTCATAAATGTACTATTGATACTATTATAATTCAGATGATTTTCCATGTTTAAACTCACAAATTATGAGTACTTTCCCCACACAAGCGCAATTTCTCACATTATAAAAGCAACTAAAAGCCACCCTAAGCTCACTCAGTACACTTTAATTAAAGTAGATATTGCAGGAGTTTCTAGTGACTGTTATACCATGTCACCATACATTGACAATATTTCCTTTAAGACTCTTGAAATCCATAGTTCAGATGATGCCCATTAACTTCTCCAAGTAACTGTTTCCAAGATTATAAACTACATGGTGATCCTAAAGACACTTTAAACCTAAAATTTCCTCTTTACCAGTCTGCTGTGTAGCTTATCCTGGGAGGAAAAATGACAGGAACATCTACTTGTCTCAGAGAGAACACTGATGACAGACCCAAGGTTAGCTTAATGAAGCAGTGAATTTACACAGTTCATTTATCAAAGTGAGGTAAGGAATTAGTTACAAGAACATGGGTGACTCAGAACTCCTGAGTCACTAAAAAACTGACCCCAACCAAAGTCAGGACATTCAAAGTCTGAATTCCTAAAGTGCTGCAACAGGTTGAGGCAACCAGGCAGGTAAGAGAATATTCCCATCTGCATAGACTTGGGAGCAGGGACCTTGTAAATCTTGTATGTTTCAGAAACTTCCTGGTCCTTGTAAATGTTATTTTCCAAGCTCCAGCCTTCGCTTGAGAAGGAGATGCTTCAACTTCAGAGGAAATGCCTACACAATAAGGTCCCTGCCTATTAGAGAGCCTAAGCTAAACCATCTTGTTGGAAAAATAACTTCCCATGAGTGGCTTGGCCACGGACAGCTTTCTTTGTCTGCAGGTAGAAGAACAGCACCTGGCCATACTGACCTGTCCCATTCCATCTCCATGTATCTTTCTTTTTCGAGTGTGATCACGTAGTGTGTCACCAGTCAAGTCAAATGAGGTTGCTGCTAGCGCTCCATTGCTGTAACTTGAAAAAGCAACAGCTGTGGAAATGCTCCTCCCAGCTTATATGGGCCTTGTTTGGGCTAGAAGCCACCTTGCTATCTAGAAAGATCTTTGCATGTCTCAGCAGCAGTAGCCAGGTTAGAAATGCCAGGAAGAGATGGGTCCTTGGCTCCAGCATTCTGTGTTAGCCTCCTCTTCCGCTGCACCATGACACTCACCATTTCTTGGTTTTGATTGTCTGCACAGAAAGGCCTTTTGTGTGTGTGAGAGAGAGATAGAGGAAATCCTGCTGCTGGGCTCTAAACCCCTTAAATCCCTATGAATCTAAACAGACCAGAGTTATTATTTATTGTCCCAATCCCTCTAAGCTGTAGGTGTGGGTACCAAATAGCATTTTCCAGAAGAGAAAAAGGCATGCTAATCCTTCTTCAACCAGGACTAGACTCCCGATTATTACAAGAGAGTATACTGAGTAGAAAATTAGCCTTCGTCACGAGAGATGACAGGAAACATTTCTAACCCAGCAAGTGAAAGTGATTGCTGATCACATGGAATGTGAGGGGAGATGTGCCACCTTGTGACAGATGGTATTTTCCAAAGATAGCAAGAACAGAATCTCCCATTCTGACACCTCTCTCCTGCACTCTTGGCCCTATGTCTCTCCCTTTAGAACTTGGTGTGTTGTTGTAGGGACTGTTAGCCAACAGAGAAGGCTAACATGGACTTTTGAGACTAGGTTTTAAAATACAATATAGCTTCTACTTGCTTGTTCAGAGTTCATCTTGTGAAATCTTTGGCTAAGCTGTAAGGTCTCTCTGACTGCTCTGAAGCTGCAATGTTGCAAGGCCGCCAAACCCAGCCCATGTGGGGTGAATGAACTGAGGCACCAAACTGCATATCCACAATGCAATGCCCAGGGGTGTAGCACCTGCTGTCACTGCCTGGCTGTAGCCAGAGCCACTTGCTAAACTCCTCTCAGATCTCTGACTCTCAGATAGCCGATAAGCAGATAATTATATATAAGTCCCCACTTTGGGTGTGACTAACTTAACCATACCTTTAGGGAAAAAAAAGTATCCACATAAATTCTTATATAACACATTTAGCAAGAGGTTTAGGCAAGATATGTCCCCAAGACATTAGCAACTTTGTCAACTTTTCTAGTAATACGGTGTGGTGTTCTCAAGCCCGGGAGTTGGGGAAACTGATCAGTTATGACTCCCTGCCATGGGAAATTGTCTTTTAAGGGTACTTTGTATCAATTTCTCATCACTTTGAAATAAAATTAGAGACGAGTGTTATTTAGAAAGGGTGACAAATGAACAGATGACGGATACAATGAGTAGCTTATGGGTTACGGATGTGAGCATCTCATCACGATTCTTCTGCTGACCTGCCGGTGAGCATCAGCCGCAGCCCATGTTCTGAGCTGCACCCAGCTCAGTTGCTACTGAATGTGTCGCTGTCTCTCTCCGCAGCAACCTTTCCCCATTTTGTTCATTTATGAGAAGCGTAACAGGCCTTTTCCCATAGGGTAGCAATGAACTCACAGTTCTGATGCTCCAGAAGATAGTGGCTCAGAGCACCAAGGTGTGTGCTGGGAGCCGGTATCTGCAAATAAAAGTGAATAAGAAAAATAACTCAGAATTTGGGGTCAGTTTTCTTTTATTTCAACTAGGCCTAGGTAATGTCTGTGAATCCAGGATGAGCATCCTGGCACTGAAGCCTGGCTGTCTCCTCAACCTTTTTAATACTGGCATCAGAAGTCCTCATTCCACACCTGCTGTGGGAAGTCCCACCCGAGTGACCTGGTCTAATTGATTTATTTAGAAAAAAATTTCCAAGTTTCTGAAAGGTCAGGTGAAATTCCAATTTCTATTTCAGATCTTTAAAATGTCATTTAAAGTCTTACATTGTTGTTCTGTTGTCCTTGTGTGAAGATGGCTTTGTTAAGATACCTGGTGGAGGTGCAGCTCAGTCTTCATGTGGGTCCCCTAGCAGTTGGGGTCAAGGATGTCTCTGACTGTTGCCTGCCATTGAATCCTCCTCCTTTACCTAGACTGCCTGGTTGGGCCTCAGTGGGAGAGGAGGTGCTTAGTCCTTCTGGGACTAGATGCCCCAGGGCAGGGTGGTACTGAAGAGGTTCTCCTTCTCTGAGGAGAAGGGGAGGGGCTAATAAGAGAAAGGATTTGTAAGGACTGGACTGTGAGGAGAGGAGGTAAGGGCCACAAATGGGATGGAATGTGAATTTTCAAATAAATTATGTGGGGCTGGAGAGATGGCTCAGTGGTTAGGAGCAACAACTGTTCTTCCAAAGATCCTGAGTTCAATTCAGCAACCACATGGTGGCTCACAACCATCTGTAAAGGGATCCGAGGCCCTCTTCTGGTGTGTCTGAAGACATTGACATTGTACTCACATACATTAAATAAATAAATAAATAAATGAGTAAATAAATAAATAAATAAATAAATAAATAAATAAATAGATGAAATCAAAGCTTCCTGGTGGAAAATTATGAAGGAAACAGGTGAGCATGGGTGTTTGCTCTTAGTGACAGGAAGTGGCTTGGTGTCAACTCTGTCTATTCCTGTAGGATGTAGAAGTCCTCATTCCACACGTGCTGTGGGAAGTACCACCTGAATGACCTGGTCTAATTTATTTAGAACAAAAAAAAAAAGTCCCAATTTTAGCTGCCCCTGGATTATTCTGCTTGTTACCTGTTACGGGCTTTTCTCCTGCCAGGTCTCTCTTTTCCCCTCCATTTGGTATGGGGAGCTCTTTTTTGCTTTTTAATTTTTACCGTACTGGTTCAGTTTTTCAACTTTGTAAAGAAAAAAGAAAGAAAAGAAAAGCATGAAACAACCAGATGGCATTTCAGAAGCCAAGGCATGCCCTCCTCCCCCTCATCATATGCTCCTGCACTCCATTTAAGCTCTGTATATGTGACAAATATCACCACTTTCAAAGGTCACATTCACAGGGTAAGATGACGAGCCTCTGACAGCTAAATCAACCCCATGCTACAACACAGAACAGGCGTGGGGAGGTGGGTTAAACTTAACGGTACTTCAGGCTCATGAAAATATGGCACCATGACCACCTCCCTCCCTGTTGGGAAAAATGCATGATCTTGTACAGAAGGGGAGACACAACCGTGGAGGACAGGGGAGCTCACATGCGAATTTCTTTCTGGTTTTGCCCCTGGATGACCAGGCCTGCTCTGCTTCTCCCTGACAGCCTGTCCACAGCTCCCCTCCCGGCTTGGAGAACAGGGTGGCATTGAGCACTTCCCGGAAAGGAAGTGACTTGTCGTCAGCTATGCAGAAAAGGGCCACTAGCCTTTGGGGTGCCAGTCTGTTCACAGTGGCTCCCAGATTCTTGTGAGGGATTATCTGATCCTCTCAAGTCCCAGAAACAACCCAGAAATGTTTGTCATAGTGTCCATAGTCTTCTGTTCTGTGGTTGATTGAAGTTGACAGTGTACCTATGTACTTCAAATCTTAAGTTAAAAAAGGTGCCTGGTGCAAATGGCGGTGACTCATCTGCATACAAGCTCCAGGCCCACAGGGCGCTGGCCTTAGGTTGCACATAGCAATTATCAGTAAGCTTTGCCTTTCTCTTCAATGTTATCTTTATTACAAGTCTGCTTCCCTTAGCTTGAAATCACAGATGTCTTCTTCAGAAAGAGAACACCGGAGACCCAGCTAGCTCACAATGACACCTCCCTCCCTCTCTCCCTCCCTCCCTCCTTCCCTCTCTCCCTATCATATTATATAAGCAGCATCCTGCCTGTGTGCATAGCAGATAGCAACATGTGGCCAGTTACTTCTAAGCTTTGGTCAGCCGAGAGATAGGAATTCAGCAAGACACGTTCATTAGCGAATACACTTCCTGCTTAAAACTTCTGTCATCCCTGTTTATAAACAGAATACAGTCGAAGACTCTCAGCATCACACATGACCTTTCCTGCTTCATGCCTGGTCTTGTTCTTCAGTGCCATCTACAGATAAACCACACACAACAGCCACACTGAGCCACATGTAGCTTTCCATGTTGCCCTGCCATTTGGCATGTTCTCTCTTCACCCTCTAGCAGCCTAGCACTGTCAGTGTTTCCCCTGAAAGCCATCGATCATAATTGATTCTTCTCACAACCTCTTTCCTACAAAACATGGCACACACCTCCCAGTCTACTTGTCTATTGTCCTGAAGTGATGCTTTTAGCACCTGTAAAGGACTGTGAAAACTTGTGAGTGGTACCTGTTCTTTTTGACTGCTGAAGTGATTTCATGGTCTCAAGAAAACCCTACTTAACCTGTTGATGAGCTAGTGACTTGGAGACGTAGCTGAGTGGGGTCACCCCACCCCCATGTCTTTCAGGCTATGAGGAATACTTCTTCCAAAATAAAGTACCCCTGTGTTGTGTTGTCAGAGTGAGAGTGGATTGTCAGGGAAGCACACCTTAAGAAACCAAGAAATGCTTCTCTTCCATCCATTGTCAGGATGATTTGCCTTCACTTCGTCTACCTTCTGTTGAGCCGAGCATCTCTTATCACATCCCTTGACTAAGGCCGTAACTCACTGTGTCACCAACCCTGATCTTCATTCATGCCAGGGTGGAAATCTTAAACTCTTCATGATCTGGTCTCAGCTACTCTGGGCCATGCCCATATCTGCTCTGGGACCCATGCAGTCTCTTCAGAACAACATCACTAGTGATTGGAGAACTGGCTATCCACCCCTGAGCACTGTGGATGGGCAAGTCTTTGAGCAGGTAGCCCTCAGAGGAAGAATGCCTAATCCACGGGTTGTTCTCCAGCCTGGCAGGGAGATGGTACTATTTGAAAAGAACTGGAGAAATGGATGATTTTGTTAAAGAGGTCTTTCTGTACTTTGAATCTAATTGCTGTGAGAATGAACTAAAAACCCTGGTACCAAGTCTTCTACAGAGAGGAATAAGGCCGGGGTAAGCATCCCATTTAGAGTTTGTAAATATACACATGCACCCTTATTGAGAAGGGCTCTGTCTGCTCTGTAGAAGTGCCATGAACTGAACATCATCTTTTCCATAAGGACCAGCTGCACTGTCTACTTTACTCTGAAGCATCACCTGTCACTGCATCATTCAAAGGGCTGTAGAAACCTACTCATCCTTCCCTGGGGTTCAGGGCACACTGCTACATCCAGAATATTATCCTAACAAATGACAAAGGAACTTATACTGTCACCTGTCACAGCCACTATGTCATTGTCAAAGAAAATCCCCAACATGCACTACTATGGCTACAAGCTTTGATGCTCTTGGTGCACACTTTAAAAGAATTCTGTGGAGTAAAAAATATGCTGGGCAGAACCTATGAGGTGTATGCACTTCTTTAATTGGGCTCACTTCTTCGGATCTAGAAATATTCTAATGTGTGGAGGAATGGAGAAGATATTAGCACTTGTTTCCATGTCATAGTTAAAACTAAAGCATTGGTTAAATTTTACCAGTATTTTCAATATATGTCACTTAAGAGTTGAAAATTAAAATAAAGTGATGGAGGTGACTTACTCCTGGTGGCATGCATCTGTAATAAAATATGTTGGTGTTGCTGGGCGTGGTAGGCACATTTGTGAACCTAACACTTAAGAGATGGAGGTAGAAAGAATGAATTCCAGACTAGTGTGTGCAACATAGCAAAACTTTACCTTGAAACAAAAAGGCTGTGGGTACACATGCTCTGAGACACAATAATGTGACCAGAAAGGGATTGTAGGAGCCAGTGTAGTGGCTGCATTCAGCATCCGGCATATAAAATCAAGGCCTGTGCTCTACTCAGAATTGTGGGAAGGTTTCCTTTCACAGATTGCTTTGAACCCGGCTGACCCAGTTCTAGCGATTCTGTTGCCATTTATGGACTGACATGTGAGCAACTGCACTGCATAATTTATGAGAATACACAAAGTGTCCCATGCCACCTCCCACACACCTTGTGTGTATCAAGAATGAAGCCTATGTGGAATCTAAGCATCTCTACCCTTTGCTGACAGTGTCCTATTACCATCTCTTATTAGATGCCCTGGACTATCAGGAAAATGGCATGAATTTTTAAGTAAACTGAACACATGCGATGTAAGAGGGCATGCTCTTTCCAAAGGAGTTATTACAAGGCTCTTTATTTGGTATAAGAAAATCCCTGAACACATATTTATAATGTGTATTAGAAGTCTCTAAATGCATATTTAGAGGACAAGTTGTGGGCTTAGCTATCCCAGGGTACTTATTTTTAAATGTTACTAAGAATTAGAAAAATGCCAAGACATATCAGGGTCTTCACAAGTACATAGCCAGTGAGAGTCATTTTAAGAAACAACTGACCTTTCCTGTACTGGGGATCATTTAGCACCTTTTTAAATTGTCCCTTAAAAAATAGGATTAGAAATGGAGCAAATAGAAAGAGTTGGTGTCTCGTTGCACAGGCAGGCATGGGTTCGAAAGCTTCACAGTAAACCAGATGAGCCCAACTAAAGTGACCCAAAATATCCAATTACTAATCCCTGCACTCCTTCCTCCACCCAGATAATGGAAGAGGAATTGCTTCTGTCCCTGTATTGGTCCAAGGCATGTTTATTTTGCTTCCTGGTTTATGGTAAATGATATTGAATATAGTGTCTTTTCAGCATAATGGCACCCTGTTGTGGAATCCCCATATGTCTGACTGATTCTTACCTAATTGGTGGCAGTTTTTTTCTGATGTGGTCACTAAAGCACAGAACTGTTTCCTCAGCCTCCTGGGAGAATGGGCTAGACTCTAAGGAGGGCAGGAGTGCGGGGTCTTGAAAAAGGTAGTTCTCTGTCTGGCATCTTACATTTGGGTCACCTTCAAGTTCGTTGGTTTTTACATACAGGATATTCCAAATATGTATCCGAGGAATGGGTGGCCTCATGCGTACACCATGACAAGTTTTAATCATAAAAGAAAATGAGTATTGTGAGACAGATGATTGTAGAATCTTCTCATTTACAAGGCAAACATACTGGAGACAGCCACCAAGAGAGCTTTGTGACTCTCTAGATTATACCTACAGCCATGGCAGAAGATTAAGATCCAAGAAATCCCTGGCCAGTTTTCGTCTTCTCCACGATCCATATCAGTGCTTCAAAAATGCCACATGTCACTTGACCTTATCTAAAATGTCCTCAGAACCTATAACCCCCTGAAAAATAGTTGAAAACTTCAACCTCCAAAACAAGGGAAGGACAGTGTGTTTAAAAGGGAACAATAAGTACACTGTAGAAGAAATGCTAATATCAGGCTAAAAGCAGCCACCTTAGGCTTTCTGAGTCCATTCACACAGTGAGTATTATCCCTGTCTTGTCCAGAAAGTGTGGGGCAGGCACAGAAAAATGCACAAATTATGCCAAGAATATTACCCTTAATACCTGGGACCACCTAGGGACCTTTGGAACAGTCTCAACAGTTCCTTGTAGCTCCTCACATTGGATACACAGTTGATGTGTGTTGAAGAGATAAAGAATTTGGTCCAGCTTCTCAAGAACAGAGAGTGGAGGTATGAGAAGTGGGTAGGTCCCAGTGAATTGTGAAGTGGGGGGGAGGGAAGGGAGGTCACAAGAGACAGCCTATGTTTTCCTTTCTCACACACCTGGTTCATATTTCCTTCTTCATCTAACATAGTGTTAGGAATTAACACCTGGAATTCTAACAACTGCGGACGTGAAGACCTCCCCTTAGTCACCTTTGTCTTAACTGCACTGTCTAAGTCTGCTTTTTGATTTCCATTCTGAGGCACATTTTAGAGACTTTTTTACCTTGTGTTTTCACTGTTAATAAAAGTTTTAATCCAGTCGACTCTATAACATCTGTTTGAGTCTCTTCTCACTTGTGCTTGTCAACAATAAAAAAAAAATGGCATTTATTAGGCAGCAACAGAGGCGTTTTCCCATTACTAACATAGTGGTTTTTTCCAGCTGTAATAACCAGTTTGCTTGTTTTAGCTGACTTCATGCTCTCACTGGTTTTTGTAACTCATTTTTAAAAAGAAGGAAGGACAGGCAAGATGGCTTAGTAGACAAACGTGCTTGCTGTTCATTCCGATGACCTAAGTTCAGTCTCCTGAGTCCATGGTGGAAGGTGAAATCTAAGTCTCAAACTTGCCTTCTGCCAAAATGTATGGAGAAACATGAATTACACACCTACACACAGTCACAGACACAGACACACACACACACACACACACACACACACACACACACACACACACACACACTTGTTTACACACATATACACACACACACAATTTTGTGTTTTTTTAATTTCAAAATGAAAAACAAGGTTCACAGCACATCAGGAAATTTTCCTGAACTATTATCCTTTCTTGTTTTGAGGCTGATGTGATTTTTAAAAGAAGTCTGGGCGTCTTCACCTTTGCTCAGTATCTAAAATAACATCAATGTTTGCCAAGCTGGAAAGTAAAATATTAGGAGAAAATTTAATTTCCAAGTTCCCAAAAGGTCATGTAGTGCCAAATGAGGAAGATAAATTTAATTAATTTGTTTTAAATAAAAATGACTTAAGTGCCCCTTTTCAGGGAAAAAAAAAAAAAAAAAGAGGAGAGAACGTGTTTTAAATTAAAGTGACAATTTCTTTCACATAAGGAACAGATATGAAAAAGTAAATCAAAAGGGCTAAGCCCCACATTGTAATCCAGGGTGAGTCTGTAGAGGTTATAACGGTTACCCAAAAGGTACAAATGAGCTATTAAAATGTCTGAGTTTGTTATGTCTATAGAGTTCTATACCCTACTGAAAGGAAAAAGCTGGGAATCTTAGTTAGGGCCCATCTGTGTTTCATGTTCAGGGAAGAGTTCAATTTTAAGTAACAACTCATCTACAAGTTCCAAGTTTTAGTCCATGAACTAAAACAAAAAAGTCTCAGTCCTCAGAGATGCGGAATCAAATGTCACTGGTTTGATCTGTTTCAAAAAACATCTTACTTTTTCACTGTGAACCACTTCTAACAGTTCTTTTCAAAAAGATGACAGGGAAGGGGAAACAAGAGTTCACAGAACTCTCATCCTTCAGCCAGCACCTCGAGGTGCCAGAGATGGGTCTGAAATTACTGCAGATGAAGCAGAACACAGAATGACAAGCAAATGCCGTCCACACAGAAGCCCTACTCAGACGGGAGCTGTGTGATTGATACGGCTCAGCCTCTAATAATGCCCCTCGCTCCTTGTGAAATCTGACCTATCAGTGACGCCAGCTGCATGACGTCATGGTGCTAAAAGATAAGCTAGCTATTGCCTTCATATTCTAACATGGGATGCAGTTACAGAAAGCTGCATTAACTGAGTATGCTGTGTTAGGTGCTCAGGGAGTACTCATGGGGACTGGTGTGTATACACCAGGCTTGATGCTGGCAAGATCCAAATATGAATCAAAACGTTCTCAGAGGTTAGAGTGCACCTAAACTAATAGCTTCCTTTTGGTATGAGTTCCAAGCCATTACTGACCCTTCAAAGCAGTTGCTCTCGCCTCTCAAGTTGCACTTTACTTTCCAAGGGAGTTTCAAGCTTATTATTTTGATGTTACCTCGTTTTACTCTTCTGATATAAGAATCTGTTTTCATTCTATAGATATGCATTTAAAACCTTTTCCTGAGTACATTTCTAGGACGGCAGATTGTTCTCCTTGAGGACTGCTGCACACTGACACAATGTCATTTTGGTAGCAAGAAAGAAATGACCTGTCTTGAGATGGGGTCTTGAGTTAGAAGCACTCAAACCACTGGGACCAAAGGAGCCTCACAGAATTTTACACACACACACACACACACACACACACACACACACACACAAATTCCTGTTATTTGGTCACGAGGTATATCAATTTTTATAGGACAGAATTTTCATTCCTCTCAGACACTAATAGAACAGCCTGTTGCTGGATTTTCTTTAGGTCCTGGGAGTCCTGTCATAATGTGACTCTTCTTCGAACTATACTTGCTTTTTCTTTGTCCTGCATATTGAGGCATGAGAGTTGATGGAGCTGAGTCTGATCCCATGAGTCAGAATGTCTAGGTTTGAGTATTATACATGCAAGCCATTAGCTCTGGGGCACTGTACATGCTAGCCAGCTTCTGTGAACATTCTTTATCTGTCCTGTAAGATAACAGTTGAAAATAGTTTGAGGATGGTAAAAACTGTCAAACAGTGGCCTGTGCCTGGCCCATGCAGGTACTAAAAAGTGACATCACCAAGCATCTTGGTTCAAATGACAAACTAGACTCAGATACTAGAAGTGGGGTGGGTTAGCAGGACATAGTTAGGGAAGGGTGTCAGGAGTAGCTACATCAGTTGGATAACCATAAAGGGACAACTCAACACTCTTTTCACCCTTTTAATCCCAAGCCCTGTGGTCTAACCCTAGCATGAAAAAAAAAAATTTATTCAATAATTAAAACTCTGTGGAGATTCATAGATTCATTTACATATGCTTTGGGTATTCCTTAAAACTAACTTTTCTATTCAAAAGATTATTGGGAAGAAAGCTGCATTCACATGTTTCTCAAATGCCCAGAGTGTTTCCAGCACTGTTATATCAACTATGTGATGGATTAGAAGTAACAGCATATTGTGGGGTCTTGTTGGTCCCCACATTAACTCTTCATCATTGGTTCAAATAATGTCTGTTGCTAAGAACACCAGGTTGTACCTGCAGGAGGTAGACACTTACCTGGTGACTAAGATCAAAGCCAGATATAACAACGGTCCCCTCCATCATCAGAGCCCTTTGTGTTTGTCCAGACTATCTCCTCCATGAAGCTTTGACATGGTTAACTAATAAGAACTCTGAAGATGTGAGAGGGAATGACTCCCATGGAAGTCAGATTCACTAGCCAGTTAATTGAGCTTAAAATTCAGAAATTCTCACTTGCCCAGGCAGCTTCTAAAGTATAAGTAGAGAGCCTGGTAATGTATTTCTCAGATACAAGAGTTTTCATGAAGTTTTCCAATGAGAGGACCTTCATGTTGTGGGAATGAGAATATCCCAATGATATTCACTTCCCAATACTCCTGGACCTGCTACTCCCATGCTTGTGACCACTACTCCCCAAAAATCAAAACAAAACAAGAACACATGTCCAATTTACATTGCCCACATACTCACTGGAGCATAGCCAAACTCCCAGTGGCCAACCCCTTAAAGAAAACTGAGTCCTTCCCCACCCCCTGCACCCTCAGAATATCTCAATGTGATGATCTACACTTCAGAATCATTATCACAACATTTTTCATGATTTTTTCCAATAACTAATCATTTTATTTATTTTACATTCCAATCACAGCCCCCTTCTCTCCTCTCTTCCAAGTCCACCCTTGCAAACCTCTCTCCTCAGAGAAGGGGATCTCTCTTGGATACCACCATACCCTGGCACATCTAGTCCCAGCATCCTCTGTCACTGATGCCCAACCAGGCAATCCAGGTAAGAAACAGATTGAGACATCCCCCTGCTCCACTTCCTAGGGAACCCAAACGAAGACCAGGTTGTACATTTGCCAAAATATATAGGGGCTTAGATCTAACTCCTGCACATTTCCTGGTTGATGGCTCTATGGGTCCCAGGGTTAGTTGACTCTGTAGGTCTTTTTGCTGTGTCCTTTAACCCTCTGGCTTGCTTACTTCTATCACCTTCTCTTACACAATATTCCCAGAGCTCTGCATGATGTTTGACTGTAGGTCTCTGCAATATTCACAGTTATCAAGTGTTCTCTTGGATGGTTTTCTGTCTAGGCTGTTACATCAGTAGGAAGTTGTCACAGGAAGCTTCTATGTTCCTCTTTTTCAACTTTGAGTGTGCAGTCATCAATATCACTGAAAAAGTACCTTCCTTGCCCTTTACAGTGAATGGGAACACAGGTTATAAACTTCCACATGGGTTCTAGCTACAGCAAGGATGACAGACATCCATGTTTCTTAACATGAGGTCTGCCCCAGCTTGATGGTCCTTTACAAAATGGTGAGTTGGTACTTAGCTAGAAATCAAATTCATCTTTACCATCAATAAATCCTAATTGAAATTTAATATTTTTTCAACTGTGAATAGAAGATTCCAATCTCTGTAACATTAGTAGTTCTTGAGATTTTTGTCACTAAGAAAAGTTGCAAATATTTTCATATCACATGAAGTTGTTGTTGAATACCTGCAAATGTAAATTATGCTCAGTGTTGCGCTAAAGCTTGGTAATTATAACACTGCCATTAGAACTTTAGCATTTGAGAAAAGAATCACCTATTATAGTAATGTGATGACTTTAGCATTTGAAAAAAATCGCATATTATAGTAGTGTGGTGGCTTTCTTAATGGTTTGGTTAGTTACACTTCATGTTCTCCATATCCTTCTCAGCCTGTGCATTCACTACATGGATTTAATAGCAGTACTCTGTGAGGAGTCTATAGAGTTACCAAATGGCCAATACTCTCCAAGACAGAAGAAACAAATACTTTCTTACTTCAAATTTACAGAAAAGGGACCAGAAATTTTATATCTCTTCTCTCTTCACACAGCCAAAAAATGCAAGAAAAGCATATACAAAACAACATTTTAAAATATTAGACAAAGACAATGCAAGAAAAACTGAACTTCCAGGAAGACAAGAAACAAATGCGCTGAGCCTGTGGTTTTCTCAGCTTTCCACCCATGAGTAGAAAGGAAATCAATTCTCACACTATTGCAACATTTTGTGGCACTTCGGAAATGGATCTTAGAATTCAAGGATTCCCCACATGACTAGGATTTGTGAATCAGAGAAGAAGAAAGCAAAAAGAGGGAGAATTATTTGGTGTATTCCAAGTAGTCATCACACATGTAAGTAAATCATTTATATCTTGAGCAAGAGCCAGGAAGTGGAAAAAGAGTTCACATCACAAGAATTCACAGGGGGCTGCTGGTAATTAGTTATTTTAGGCAAAAGTAGAAAATCTTTGTGAAACGGGAGGAACTGAATAGAGAATGGAGAACTATATTGTCTAGGAAACAGACAAAAATAAGTCTTAAAGACTGTTCTAGTCCCCAAAACAAAGCATACAAGCAAATATTGAAAACCTTTCCTAACAATTTATTTCTGTTTCAGAACATAGCTTAAGCATATTAAAAAGTATACAAATATCTACAATATATGAATTTCAAATATTAAACATAGTAGAATTATCCATATATGCAAAGTAGCATGAAAATACAACTATTTTCAAAAAAGAAATCAATATAGAGAAAACATATCTCAATATAATTAAAACTGTTATAAACCAGGAATAATAACACATACTTTTAATGCCAGAACTCAAAAGGTGGAGGCAAGCAGATCTCTGAATTTGAGGCCAACTTGTATATATAACAAGCTATGAGCCAGCCAGGTTTACCAAGTGAGACTCCATCTTACACATAAGAAAAGAAGCGCGGGGGGGGGGGGGAGGGAGGAAAAGGATAATGAAGAGAAAAGTGATCTTCCATAGAAGGAACCTGTCACCAACATTATAATAAATGAGAAAATAAGCTGAATTTTTTTTCAATAAAATTTGGGATGTAACATAGTATTAGAAGTCAATATAGCAAACAGATAAGAAAAACAAAACATCATATGATAGGAGAAACAGATAAAATATTTCAATACGTAAAAGAGCCTACTGAGTCTGCCAGATGACTCTTAGATAGTTTTGAAAAAATAGCAGTCCACGAGATCAATATACAGAAATCAGTACTTTTTTTATACACCACTAACAAATTAGGAAAAATTTTCTATTCATTTTATCTTCAAAAAAGTTCACTGAATTATAAGCCTTACCAAGGAGCTGAAAGACTTCTATTATAGAAGACATAAGCCACTGAAAAGGAAAAGAAGTTGCAGAAGGCACTTGAAGGAAGGAACTCTCAACTCAATTCGATATTGTGAAAACGGTCAGGTTCCCAAATGTAATCTAGAAACTCAACATAAACACTGTCAAATTTTCTATAATATTCTGAAGATAAAGGAAAGAAGCCCTAAAATTCAAATGGAAACATGAAAGATACTAAATAGTTAGAGAAATTCCAGGCATAAAGAAACTATTCCGAAGATATCACAATACCCGACTTGAAACTGTACTACAGAGCCATAGTGACACCCGCAGCTTGGTGGGGGTACAGAAACAGTTTGTGCAAACCAACGAACAGAAGATCCAGAAATACACATCTACAGCCAAGCCAAGTCCTTATAAAGTTGTCAAAAACAAATACTTGGGAGAAAAGATACCCAGGGATTCCAAAAAAAGAGACAAAAATAGACAATAAATATTTTTAAAACTCTTCAGCATTATTTAACATCAGTGGAAAGGAAAGTAAATTAGACAAAATTCCCAGAAAAAAATAAATGGAAATTTGATAAAAAAATTATAATCCAAATAATTATAGAAATTTGGCCAAAGAATATAAAGAAACAAAGAATGTGGAGGCAAAGCCTCCCAGCTTTAAAATCAGCAACATTGGCATGGCAATGCCAATTCATAATTTCTGAGAAGTAGCGGATCTTTAGCATGAAACTTTTGGGGGACTCAATTGCTTTCTACACTTGTGTGACTCACTCCATTTAGAATCCTCATTTAAGAGGGATGAGCGAAGGCCAACTTAAACAATCCAACAGTCCCAAAGGAATACATTTCTAAGATTTGAACTTGTGCTTGAAGGTTACACTGATAAGGGGGAGTTTGCATTTGCTTTTTTCCTGCTCTCGTGTTCATCTGTGGAAAAGGAAGATGATCACTAAAGGCACACTACCTTCAACTCAGTGACCCGATTCTGATCGGAACAAAGCCTTGTGCTCCAGCAGGACTCAGTGGAAGATTCCAAGGGTGAGGTCAGACGAATCTAGATAGGATTCTCCCCATTTTACATCCTTCTAGTGTGCTCAGCTTCACACATTGCTAGCACCCAAGAGATGCCCAGCACCGCCACCACTCAGTGTGATGCACTCTCTCCACTTCTCTGACATCTTGTAGTGATGTCTGATAATGTGATCCATCACATCTTGTGCTACGTTTATTGCCTTGCTATGCTTACTTGGGATTCCCAGCATTTTCATTGTTTGGGGATGTTACTAAGAATTGAAGACAGTTTGTTTCAGTTTGCCAGCTGAAGTTTTCAGGCAAAATTAATGTGTCTCTGCCAGGCCCCCAATATTTTGCTTTACCTGGCAGTACAGCAGTATGGATGAGCCATTCTGAAGTACGCATTCCATCCCACATAGCAAGGTCCCAGCACCACACCATGCACACAGGTGCTTGAAGGAAGCTGAGCCTCTTGCTTGCAGTCCTTGTGAGTATTGGTCTGGAGCAGTGCCATTGCTACTCTAATCATAAATCTCTTTCTTAGCTCTCCTGCCACCTGAGATTCAATTGTTGCCTCTAATGAACGAGAGTTAGAACCACCAGTTCTGGGTTCTCAGATAAAATGCAAACTACATCTGCTGTTCCGGTCTGTGTTTATTTATTTTGTCCTGTTCTGGAGCCATTGCAAATTGTGATTATTCTGTTCATGGTGAATAGTTAAAAAGTCTTTCTCTTTCTCATTATCAAGGTTAGGCAAGAAGGCAGGTAATTTTTTTTTCTTTTGTAATGATTATTTAGTCAGCTTGTATGAGAATGGGAAAGGCTGGGGTATAGTTAAAACCTGCTAAAGGAGAGCAGAGCCTGGCTTGTAATTTACCAAGTCCCTCTGTGAAACAGATGGCATCGAAGAGGCCAGCATACAGATAGAAATGCTTGGTGACAAAGGAGGCCACAGCACCAAGGCAGTGGTGAACTGATGGAAGGACTTTATTTAAGGAAAGGATCCACACCAGGTAAACCGGAGCCTTGGGGTAGAGGGAATAGTCAGAATCCAGAACAGAAATTACAGAATAAAATGGGCCCTGAACTCATTATTTATTTTAGTGCAAGATTTTGGTTACCAGGTGGGTGAGACAATTTGCTCTACATGGGGCTGGTAATTTCCAAGCTAGAAATGTAAAAATTATCAGAGACCCTAAAATGTTCTACCCAGGCCTTCAAGTTTTCCAAATATGAACATATTTTCTTCATAATTTCAAGCCTTTCCCAATACTCAGATTTTAGATCACTTCGGCCCATAACACTATTTTCTACACCCAGCTCTCTTCATCCTGGCTACAGTGCAGTCTCATTTAGCCCTCTAATATATTGCTATAGTTTTTACTTCACAAAGCAAAACAGTCTGAAGAGCCAAAAGTCCTCAGCCCTGTTCAGTGTAAACAAGATGTGGTGGCTGCTGACCAGGGTGGGAGAACATGGTGCCAAGCCTGAAAATGGCCATGACAGCCACTAGTCCCAACCTCTGGGTAAGGATGTCATGGAGATTCAACAGAAGAGGTTTCAAGGAGAGATGACCTTCAACCTGAAAGAGGTTTCCTCTTCTTGTGGAATGTATCTCTTTCAGTGGCTTTCCCATGGGTGCTATCATGAATTATCTGATTGTCAGTATCTGGAAATAGAAAGTGAGTGTCTCTCAGTTCCAGAGACCAGAAATCTAAATTCAAGAGCAGGACTGGGGTTCCTGAAGGCCTTGGGGGAGAACCTGTATCTTGCCTCTTCTTGTTTCCAGAGTTTCCAGTCTCACCCTACCTTGTTCTACATCACCGCATTTTTCACCTGCGGCATTACATCATACTGCCTTCTCTTCACCTATGTTTTCTCGCAGGATGCATCTCCATTGACTCTTAGGAAGACATTTGTGATTGATTTCATACCTCAGCAGTGTGTTCTGGAACTGGCTTCTCCAAGCCTGTACCCACTGCTCTCCTGTGCCCTTCCTCAACTCAGGTCTGTCTTTTGCCCAGACTCTCAGATTGTGGGGATTTGGTCAGGTCATATATTTATTGGGTAATGGACCATCATTCAAAGCATACAGTTTTCAACCTGTTTGAACTAGAAAGGCTTGTCACTAAGATGAAGTGATAAATGTTTACTTTTGTGGTATTGGCAAAGGAAAAAGAAAATACAAATCCCACTAAAATGTTTTGTAAAACCACATGCATGGTTTTCCAAACATTTTGTAAACTAGCTGTAGGCTAGTTGCACCATAGAGGATGTCTCACCACCACTGTGCTGTGGAGAGTCACTGAAGCCCCGGAGGTACTGAAGAACACAGTGCCAGTCTTCCCTCCATGAGCACAGAGTCCTACAAGATACAAAGAGGTGCTCTTTAACTGACAAATAATGGGAATTATGGATTCATCTAAAATTAGGTCCAATCTTGGTGATGGTACTATGATGACAGGAAGTATGAATCAGAGATGCCTGAGTCCCTGTGGTGAGTTAAACTGAACCTCAAGCTGGGATCCTCCTGTTCTCTTCTATACTCCCCCACTCACAAACACACAGATGTATGTCCCTTATATGTAACCTAGAATATATAGTAGTCACTCAATAACCATAGGATTTGCATAGCATAGGTTGCCACTAAATACACCTTACCCAATGAATATATGACTTCCAACCTGCATTTTCCTAATTTCCACACTAATTTATAACTTCCCCAGTTCTGTCCCCATTCTTCATAGGAATATATATATATATATATATATTGCTGTTTTAGAAATGAGAACCTGAAGTCCTAAAAAAATATGTGACTCTCTCATGAATATAAAGGCCTGTGGCCTCCCAATGCCAAACCGAGATTATTTCCAAAGCAGTGTACCAAGTATGCAAGTGTTTATAGTAATTTATGTTCCATGGGCCAGTAGCCATCTCCAAGCCCGGAAATCACCATAGACTGACACACTCTGCATCTGGTTGGAGCCAAGGGAATTAATGTAATTACAATGAAAACATGTTGGTATTTATAGTAACATCTAGTAGGAAAAAAACACACAACTTTAAGAAGTGAGTTATCATAACACTGAATACCCTGTGGGTTCTCACCAAACATTTGAAGGCTGAAAACCCAGAGAGTTGAAAAATGCCTAGGAGAAAGGATGGGGAACTACTAGGCAGAGGATGAGTTTAAACACAAAAGAAGGGGATGGACAAATGCAACTGCTGCTGCGTTAGTATAAGATAGTGGAAATTTATGGAGATATGAGAAATGGTAGTGCTGGCATCTCCCTGCCCTCATCACAGCCCTGTAATATACACATAGCCCTCTGCGTCAGATTGACATGTCAGTCCCTTCTTTCGCAGCAAGGATAATAAGAGGAAATTGGTAGAGTTCCCACTGTATACTGCTGTAAGACCATTTAGTAGGTGTGCCTGCTCTGCCAGGAAACAGGAAAGAGACAAAATTCGGGCTCCTTCCGTGGTAGCTAGGAGGTCTGGGGCATTTTTCTATGCCTCAGATGGGCCTTAGTGCTTTTCTTCATGTGCATCACCAATGCATTAACACTGATGACAGCCTGGATGCAATTTCAGATAGATGATCTGTGTAAGAGTGCTTGCTGGTGCATAGGCTTGGACACGTGTTTTCTAATAAAGGGTATGCTTGTTAGTTCTTGTCTTCGCACAAGCTATGGTCAGCATGCCTCCCTTGGCATGGCTGGTGGACAAGCATATTGTGGGCCATATGAGTTGTGCCATCTCAGAGCACTGGCCCTGGGTGCTATAAGAAAGGAAGGTGAGTGAGCAATAAAGAACAAGCCAGTAAGCAACATTCTTCCATAGCCTCTGCTTCAGTTCCTACCTCCAGGTTCCTGTCTTGGCTTGCCTGTTTGGCAGACTATGATAGAGGTGTGTAAGCTAGATTCCCTTTCTTCTATGAGTTAGTTTGGTCATGATTTTTATAACAATAACAAAAGCAAACTAGAACAACAAGCTTGTGACACTCTTTCTCACTCGCTGCACTAGAGCTGACTGTCATACATCATAGTCAAGAGACTCAACTTGAGAATCCATAACTTAAGTCATGGAAAATGGCATGAGTATAAAAATCTATGATTCCTCATAGAAAGAATGGGTGCATCAGAAAGTGATTTCTATCATTAAGATTTTATGCAATAGTGGAATTATTCCTGAGTTAACAATATTACACACACACACACACACACACACACATCACATCACATCATAATCACATCATAACAAACAATAAAAGATCTTATTACTTGCTTCAACCATGACAATCAAACAGAGAAGGTGGGTCATTGGCACATGGTCACTTAAACTTGATCCCAGTCCAGCAGGCAGCGGGATGTGAGAACAGAGAAAGGTCACATTTATAGACTGGCCTTAAGTGAACGGATGCTGGAATCTGAGAGTAGGGACAAGTGAGTAACAAGGCCTAGGCAGCCACCATACGAGCTCTGGATGAGAGCACGTCAGGCATGAAGCAAGCAGAGGGAGCAAGTTCAGAGCCAGAAAGAGCAGCCTGGAGACCACCTGCAGTCACAGCCCTTGTTTTAGATCATCTGCTGTTGATGGCATACAAGAATTAGAGCAGAATTTCTCTTTGTTTGGCTTCTGCAACAAAGATACCAAGAAAGCAGAGATTAACCACCAACATCCAATATCTTGGTTTGAACAATCCAGACGAAATTGCCCATAGCTGGTAGACACACCGGAGAGAGGGGCCAGTCCTCCCCAGGGCAACTTTCCCTCACCATCTCACAGAGGGCATTTTGAGTGATGTCCACAGCAGTCTCAGATTGCCACCTAACCAGATCCCCTTGGAATTCCCAACAAACAAAATCCCAGAGTTTCTTTACCATAAACTCTTGAGATTTCTGGGCACAGAAAGTGCCTGATTCCTCACTAACATAATTTCTTACCTGGCTTAGTGGAATCATTCAGCACTTAGAAAAGAGTGTTGTACTAGGTAGCACATAGTGGGAGCTACTTGCTGGCAGGGAGGAAGACCTCAGCCCAGAGGTGCCTAGGAACTATCAGTGCTCGGTAGGGATAAGAAACAGTTTTAATTTGTGTTTTACTTAGACTTACTAGTATTGTACTTGTCCCCATAGGCAATGTGCCCCTTCTTGGTTAAATGTAAAGCAACTGGGATTACCACTATGTGAAAGTAGACTTCCATTTATTTATTTATTTATTTATTTATTTATTTATTTATTTGTTTGTTTATTTGTTTGTTTATTTATTTTTTATCACAAATGCTGCCCCCTGACATATTTCCTCACAGAGTTCCTCCCTCCATCCCTTCACCCCTTCCCTTCTGAGTAGGCAGCCACCCCACCCCCATCTCCCTGTATCCCTGCACCCTGATGCGTCTAGTCTCTGTAAGATTAGACATATCCTCTCCTACTGAGCCATCCAGGCAGCCCTCTGTTACATATGTGCCAGGGCCTCAGACCAGCCTCCGATGACTATTGTGTTCCCCCTTCTAAGTGTATCCTCACTTAGGCCTTCACTTCCTGTTTAACTTCTTTGAATCTGTGGTGTGTATCATGGGTATGATGAAACTTTTTACTGATATCCATTCATCAATGAATACATACCATGGTTATCCTTTGGGGTCTGGTTTACTCACTCAAGATGACATTTTCTAGCTCCATCCATTTTTCTGTGAAATTCATAATGTCCTTATGTTTCACAGCTGAATAGTATTCTATCATGTAGATGCACCACAATTTTTGTATTTTCAGTTGAGGGATATCTAGGTTGCTTACAGTTTCTAGCTATTATGAATAAAGCTTCTATGAACATCCTGAAGCATCTTTGGGGTATATAAGCAGGAACAGTATATTAGGGTCTTCAGGTAGAACTATTTCTAATTTTATAAGAAAGTGCCAGGTTGATTTCCAGAGTGGTTTACAAGCTTTCAATTCCACCAGCAATGGAGAAGTGTTTCTCCTTTCTCCATATCCTTGCCAGTATGTGCTGTTGCTTGAGTTTTTGATCTCAGCTATTCTGATTGGTGTGAAGTAGAATTTCTTGGGGGATGGTTTTGATTTGCATTTCTCTGATGACTATGAATATTGAACGTTTCTTTAAGTGCTTCTCAGCCATTTGAGATTTCTCTGTTGAGAATCCTTTATTTAGGTCAGTACCCTATTTCTTGACCAATTGTTCTGAGACATCTTCAGTAGGTCAGGGTAGGGCATCAAAATGTTCTTTAGTTATTGGATTTTCTTTATGTAGAATTTTGTTCAGTCAAGACAAAGAGGCATGCTCAGGTTTACATTGACAAATCTTCACAGAATGCCATCAGATTAAAGACCTGTGCTGACTATAAAGATCACAGTGACAGATGCTGTTCCACACCTGCCCGCACGCTATACATCTAAGCATTTAACTTCCCTGTAGACTGGTCATTCATTTTCATTACTCTAAAGACACTTATGAGCTATTATGTTCTCTTCACTCTGGTATTAGAGATAAGCTAACAACGTTGCTTCCAATCATCCATCCATCTCCTCTTTCTTCCTATTGTACTTTTCAAACTCATTAATTCCACTTTACTATTTAAGTTTTGTTACTAAGTTGACATACCAAACATCTCAAGATTCGGTATATACATGAGACTTTCTTTTCATTCATCTATTTAAAATTATTTGTAAAAAGATATTTTCTGTAACAAGTCAACAAATGAATTCTCCTGTGCTGTGTGGGGTCATAAGCCATGTGCATGCAAATTGGATGGAAATCAGCCTGGATTCATTTTAGGAGAACCTTGTTGTCAGCTGAGCTGTTGGTACACAGGAAGATGAAGTAAAGTGAGAGAGGCACACCTAGGACAGAAGGACTGTTCATAAACTAGTCAGAACCACTGAAAGGAAACTGTCTGAGTGTCTCCATCCTACCTGCCACTGCCTTGTGAACTCGAGTGAGCCTGCTCTGTGCATTCTTGGGTCCTTTTCCAAGCGTTCGGTCACAAACAGGCTTTGTATGGAGAAAACTTTTGAGTGAAAACCTGAAATTGCCTTGATAAGCTCGAGTTGTAAACTGAATTCCAATGTATTTTCTTCCTTTAGTAATCTGCAGACAGCATATTTTCACTGCATGTATAGATATTCAGTTTCTTTTATTTCACTTTTCCCATTTGCTATAGAATGTACAGTCCTGGACCTAGAGCTCTACCATAAACCTAAAAGCCC
Source organism: Micromys minutus (assembly GCF_963924665.1). Lineage (NCBI taxonomy): Eukaryota > Metazoa > Chordata > Mammalia > Rodentia > Muridae > Micromys > Micromys minutus. The sequence goes on from NC_137952.1 coordinate 31,550,969, forward strand.
AGAGAGATCCTGGACTAACCTAAAAGCCACCACCTAAAATTTCAGAGAGATCCGAACAGTGTAGCATGGATTCCAATAGTGTGTCTTCCACATTCCGTGGTAGTAGCACTCAATTCCAGTTTGAACAGATCTCTTCCTTTTTAAAGATGTTTCATCTAATCTAGAATTTTGTGTTAGACTGGCAGGAGAATTCCTTGAAGAAACAACACGGCTGAATTAGTGTTTCCAACTGGATCCTTGATTAAACATAGATCACAATGTAAGCTTTGAATTGTCTTGAAAGTATAGAGAAGCATTGCAGGATGAAATGAAGTAAACAATCAGAACACTGATGAAAGCACACTGGACACTCATCTAGGTCAGATTGTCTCATGCCTTGTGCTGAGTTTTTCAATAGGCGACTAGTTTAAGCCTGTACGAAATGTGTTCTTTCAGTATTGTAGGAAGTCTAGGGTTATGGCTATGTCCGGCAGGCAGTCCACAATGTCAGGACAGTAGTGCAGGATCTACTTTGGGAGATGATGCTGATTTTGACTCAATGACAAGAGAAGCAAGCCAAAGAAAGAAAGGCTGTTAGGAACAGGTGTGAGTGTCATGGCCACTGGGTGAGTCCTACAGCAAGTGTCCAATGCTACAGCAGGGCACTGCAGTGCTCTCCTGCCCTTGCTGATGCTGAGAACCCCCGCAGTCTGCAATGTTTTGTTGTAGTGTATGGAGTATGTTAGTTCACATGAGCTCGTCTCCTCCAAGGATCAATTATTTGGGAAAAACAAAAGCCTCTTCTCCTCCAAAAGTTGGAGCTTTCTGATTCATGAATCATCTTTACACTGCATTTTACTTGTTATCAACTTTGAAATCCATCTCTTATAGACAGTGTTCCTGGAGTTGCAGATCACAGGGTAATTTCTCTTTGGCTTTCATGTCCTTTTGACGTGACATGTCCCCGGTTCTACGGCGCATGCCCATTTCCACTCCTGTTCTCATGAAGAGCTGGCTTAGCAGAGGATGGCAGCAGTTAACAGTCTGGGCCCAGGCAAGGAGGGGTATGTTTTAAGCAACCAGAAGATGGCCTGATCAATGAAATTACCTTTCATGACAACAGAGCTTTGAGATATTTCCTTGGCTCTGCCTGTCCAACTATAAAGAAATCAAAATACCACTGAAACAAGGGTGGGCTTTAACATTCCCATTACTTAGGAAAATCAGGATGTGCTTAAATGCCACCACCATAATATGACACACAAGTCCAACAATTCCCTAGCTAACTGTTGACAATATTAAAACTAGAAACAAATTTGTGTTACTGATTATTAGCTAGACCATCCTTTCCAAATCAGAAAAGTGGAGGAAACTTGATATTATTTTCCAAAATTTTTAAAACCAGAAATTCATTTATTCTCATGTTTCTCAGTTAAAACTTCTGGACACTGAGACAAAATTGGAGCCACAGGAGATCATGGTATTTCATCTCTGACTTTCTGCTAAGTTAATAAAATAAGTTAGCAGAAATGACAAGTAATGACATTCACAATGGCAAGGAACACAGGAGCTCTGAGTAACTTGACTCTGGGAAGACACCTGAGCAGTTGTACTTTGTCCTCTCAGATATTATTCTTTCCGAAGTTGAACATCTTCCCTGGGAGGCCAGTTGTGTTCTATGGCTTAACTTCCTATGTCTTAAAATCAATTATTTCAAAAATCAAATGTACCCTGGAGGAGTGTGCGTATTGGACCCTCACTCACTTCTTCATGCTGTTGTTGTCTTTGATTAACTGTAATGTCCTAGGGTGGCTGTGGAGGTCTATGAATTCCTTAACACAGGGGCCAGAGCTGGTTCTCTGTAGGCAGAGACACGAAGTCAATGTTTGCTCCTCCTTATGACACCAAACTTGTCTGGTTCATGGTTTCTTACTTGTATCACATCCCCCCCCCCATGCCCCAAAAGCAATAGTACTGATGTAAGACATGGGGTTTGAGCAATAAGTGAGCCATCTAAGGGAAGAGAGCTGGGTGAAGAACTGCAGGCTAAAGTTGTCAAAAGGTATGGAAAGTTGGAGCAATGTAGTTAAATAAAGCCCTGTGAGCTAAGGTGGAGCCCTGACATGGTGACAGCTTCATAGTGCTTTTGTCTCATCAAGGATGACTTGTCTGGGTGCATATGGATCTGTAGATATAGAGAAAATACAAACCAATTTTCTTGTAGAAAGAGCTCCCAAGTGCATCTTTGCTTTCTCTGGCAAATGCCTGGAATCTGAAGGTGAATGTGGATAAAGGGAGAGGATCCTCTGTCCCTAGAATGATGGAGGCTCACAGAAAGGGACAGACTGGGGTCATCTGAGAAAATAAAATCAAAACTTTGTTTATTCTTAAAGGTAAGGACAGTGGACGAGGAGGTAGCCAGTCACTGGTGGAAAAGAACAGTGGCTTTGCCTGCCTACAGCTTGAAAGACCTATTCTCACTGGGCCTTTCTTCTCAGCTGCCTAGATAGGGATTTGGTTTCATTCCAAAGCAGTACTGGATAAAGCAGGCATTCCCCAGGGGACCATTGGTAATACCAGGCCAGATGAAGTCAGCATAACTTGATTCTGTAGCTTGGCCAAGGAGGCCCCTGGGCCAAGAATCAGCAAGGCCAACCCAAGCATGGAAAGCTCTGAGTCCCTGATATCCATAAACATTCAGGAGAAAAGAACATCTCTAACTGCTCTTTCCTAGTTCCCTAGGACATCTAGATGTAGAGCAGAGATTTGTACCAACTATGCTTCTTTGTCAAGTATCAGCTTGAATATTTCATGCATTGGAGAATTGGGGTTAATGCTCAAAAAATGATTCCTATGAACTGAAACTATTGAAAAATGCCTCCGAGTGCATTTCAGAACCATGTCTCCCAGGCTTCCTGGAGTCGACTGGAAGGAAAAGGTTTGCTCTGATCATATGTAAATTATGGAAGAAAAAAATATGCCTACACTGTTAAAAACTTACCATGGATTTTCTTTCCTTTGACCTAGAAACTCCCTCTCTTTTAGTCTCTTAAACATCTATTAGTACTCAGATTATGGGAGTTACTTTGCAGTCTTCCAATTCTGCCGAGTCTCTGGGGAAAGTTGCTGGCGAGCCCATGGGGTCTGAGAAGCATGCCTCTTCCAGCTGGTCCAGAGAGCCGGAAACAAGGAAGGCCAGCCCCAGACTGTCTGGCAAGGATAGAAGGGAAGAAGAAGCTTAACTCCTAACTAGCTGGACCCATGGATCTGGGAGCTTTCTTTTTCTTTGCCTGATGAAGCAGAATAAAAGGTCTGGGGTTCTGACTTAGTTCCCATCAGCTTGTCATTTTGCTGATGTTCTTATAGAGTGTACTGTATGCAGAAGAGGCTGGGGGCTTTCTGGGACTAGCTCAAGGTGATGCAGAGATAGACAGACCTTTCTTATTACCACTGCACATACAATCTCTTAAATCCAGAGAAGTCAATAAATGACCTATTAATTAAAGAGTGCTGTGGAAAACAAATTGCAAGACATTTTCATTTCTAAATAATACAACCTTTTTTTACACAAGAACCAGATGCCACTGATTCTGAAACTTTGCTTATGCATACATTTGTACATACATACATACATACACACACACATACATACATACATAAAATGTTATATGACTCCAAAAGTCACCTTAAAATCTGGATCTTCAGAAGCCTGGGCAAATAGCTCAGTAGATAAGATCCCTTGAGGTACAAGACTGAAGACCTCAGTTTGACCCTCAATTACTCATGCAACAAATTGAGCGTGGATGTGTAGGCTGTAACCTCAGTTTTTGACGGTAGAGGTGGGCAGATCCTGGGAGCTTGCTGATCAACCAGCCTAGACCCTAATGGCTCAGTGAGAGACTCTATCTTAAGTCAATAGGACAGAAGCAATAGAGAAAGTTGCCTAATGTCCTCTCCTAGCATCCATTGGAACATGAATGCACACATGCACACACATACATAAACAAATGAATCTTCTTAAAGAATCTCTCAAATATGCGTGTTTTCTTTAGTAGGTCCCAGCTCTGGTAAAGCGTTTAATATATGTGTCTATTGCTACATGCGAAGAAATAAAAATATCGATAATTTTTATTTGTTTTCTTAGGGCGTAATAAAATACAGAGGCCAAGAAAACGGTACTCACAGATGATCCATCTGCCTTTCTGATGCAGGACCCCTTTGTCATTATGCAGGGTATAATGATGAATTATGGGAAATGATCTTTGAAGAAAAGTGACCGATGGGTCCCTTCCTTTCTAGTGTGGTCTTCTGGTATATGTTTAGTAGGCGTGTGCTCTGCATAACATAGCTACAGGATCAGGGAATCCCCATCGCTGTGAATCTCTGCGAAGCAGAATCTTTGTTGGATATGAATCACAATCAAGAAATCCAATAACCAACCACAGGCACATTGTACAATAGCCCTGGAAAGCATTCTTCTCACTTTTCCGGTGAGGAAGTATAAATCCTGGAGCAGCTCAACCTGTCACAGAACATCCTAAAGTCTATTCAAATACTATCCCTCTAGCCAGAGAGTCCTGATAGCATATCTGACTTGTATGTTTGTCTGTGCTGTATCCCTTGATCGCTTCCTTTTGCTGGCTGCCTGTATGTTTATGTAGGCAACCTCAACACCAGCCAGTCTCCAGAAATCAGTCCTTATTCCTGAATTCAGCAAGTGTTCATGAGTTAAGTCACTGTAAGAAAGCCTGTGGTTCCTGGTAAGGAGGAATGCAGGGCAGATAGAGTTCAGTGCCGAGTGGAGGATGGAAGACAGCAAAAGCATCTTGGGTCATGGTAAGTTGGCTCATGTTTTTAAATCAGTTTCTGTCGATGAATTAGAAAAGGATTTCTACCGTCAGGAGTTTGGGATTACGTATTCGGTTACTCCTCCTTTCGTTTCCTCCCTTCTGAAGGTGATACTGATACTTTTTACTCATTATACATTCAACATAGCATGTGGCCCCTCATTCTTTCATTCATTGCTTATTTATGAAGTAGCCTTGGCAGATCCAAGACAGAACCCTGCTTAGGAATACTTCCCTCCCCTTTAGTTGTTCACGCCAATGCAGGTAGAGGGTTTGAACACAATTCATTCCCCTGGCCATTCTGGGGAAACATGTGGCTCACACAAAGGGACCTCTCCCAGACCTTGAAAGAAACATGGGTCTGTCTCAGAAAGGAGTGAGATAGCCTGGGGACAGACAGGGAGTCAGTGGGTAACTGTCCTGGGCTTGTTGGTATTTGGCTCATGAATCCTTCACTTATTAATTTACTGAATCATAGGTTTTATGGGAAAAGTGGACAGGGAAATAAACAGAAAAGGTTAGTTTCTGGTCCAGAGAGGCTTTGACTGATTAATTTCTAGGTTTCACTTAAGAAGACATTCAAACAGCCTTCAGAATCTTAAGAAGTAACCCTTTACTAGAGGAAGAAAGATAGATGACCTTACTTTGTTTGAATTTACTGTATATCATTTTTTCAGGTTCAGATAGACACAGTTAATGTTGGAATTTAGGCCTAGCTTAGACTTGTGTATGATTTATTTTGTTTCACTGTTCCTCGGTTTCCAACCTGCCTGGTGTTTCTGTCTTCACGAGTAAAACCCTGATATTGTTTTAGAAACAGACACTAGTAACAGAGGCATGGAAAGACTGCCTTTCTATTGGAGCTATTAGACCCAAAGCATGGTGCCAGATTGGCTTTACAGTGTTCTCTTCCCATGACCCCTCCTACATGCCACACCCTTTCTTAGAATTTCCTGACTTAGACCCATTCACCATGCCAACCCTCCTTTTCTTGGAGGAGACAGTGTAATTCCAATCTGTAAGTACAAATTTCTCTTTCATCCAAGAAAATATTGATACTTGAAAAAAAAAAAAAAGAATGGGTGCCAATACTTGGTCATGAAAATGGGTGCCACAGTATGGTTGAAAGCTAACAGGATGAGAACAGCTCTGGTGAACAGTAACATTTCATATTGTCACGTAAACATTCATTGATTTAACCAAAAGTGGCCGGCTCAATTAACAAACTCCAACTCACTAGACATATATATCCTTTTCCTGGGTAAAATTAGGATTTGCTTTTGTTTTTCCTCTGAAAATTATGTTTTCTTTTTAATCCCATATGAATTTGTCCCAGAAGCTGCATTTAAATTACATTTTGGATTCAGTGGTGGCATCCTGCATACAGCATGCAAGAAGGCACACAGGCAGTGTGGATGCTGGGTTCTCAGCTGCATCTGGATGGGGCATTCATTGTAGAGGACTAATAACAAACCCTCTTCCATAATGACACAGGACCTGCTTGCTCAACCCTGGCCAGCTGCCAGTTGAGTGGTATGCGTTGTGAGTGTGCAGTAAGGGATGGTTTAGAATGAACTAGAATAACCCAAGTTCACCTCGGGCAAGGGGTGGGGAGAGACTTAGTACCAATTTTGACCATTAGGGATTAAGTCATCATTGCATATTTAGAGGAAAGCATATATCTATATACTTAGAAATAAACTGAAGTATGTTTGATGATTTTTAAATTTATTTTTTTCTTTAAAAACTTTTTAAATGTGTATTATTTAAACACACCATGTTGTACTGCTCATATGTTTATAGATATAAGGCATTCCATTGATCAGCAGCCTACCAGAAGCTTTATATCTGTATTTGATAATGTTTGATAAGTAACAATATCACAGTCGAGGTGCCAAAGAGTCATCAGACTTAGAATTTGTGTTTTGGCAATGCTTTTCTTTTTCCTGTTGTGGTTTTGTCCTAGTGACACAGTGACAAACCATTATGATATATTCTGTTTTCTCCAGCTGACAGGTGATTCCACTAGTAAAGTTACCAAAAGACAACACTGGATAAACTGTTCTGTGCCAGATACTTCAGTATGATCTAGGAAACTGTACCAGAGGGATATGGCTTAGTCTCCTCATACCTCAGCTCTTTCCATGTAAATGCCAAGTCATGTGCCCATAAAACCTGAAATTATGACCTTCATTTTCTGTGGCTCGAAGTTAGAGCAAAAGTGTTCCATCAATAAAATCTTCAATGGTTTTTCGATCCTCATAACATCACCCGGCAATTCTCTCTTTGAGTTGTGATAATAGCCACAATTAGGCCGCCTTTACTCCTCAACCCCTTTTAACTTTGGCTGTCATATAAATGAGCACATAGCCTATACCTGTAGCCGCTATGGAGAAAATGCTGGTCAGCAACAGAAGCAAGGAAACAATTACCCCATTCATAAATTATCTTTCTTTCTCCCTTAGCCCCAAAGGTTAAATGTGAATATGTCTGTTTGCCTTCCTTTCCATTTTGACCATGTGTGAAGACAGAGCCCTGTAGATGAGTTGCAAACATAAGGCTTATGAGAATCAAGCATACTTCCATTTATTAGTGGCCACTAATGGCATGCAATTAAAGTAATTACAGGAAGGAAAACAGACAATTAACTTCTTGGAAGTGTCAAGAAAGGGCACTCACAGAGTTTAAAGTTCTTGGGCATATGGTTCATCTTTATGTCTCAGAAATATTAAGGCAGGCGATGTTTCCAGAATGGAAGGGGTATGTAGTTACGTTGGGCTTTCATGAAAGAACTGTAGAATATGTAGGGTGAAAGTCAAGAGCTTTAACCATCGCATTGGTAGGATCAGGGAGGAGGAAAGGAGGTGTGACCATAATCAACCTTTAAGAATTATGGCAGAAAATTAGAGCAACAGAGAGCAAAGAAAATTATGGATGTATCCACGTTTCTGAAAATTTTAAAGAATGAACCAGCCCTGGTTGGACTTGCTCAAACATGAGTATCTTCCTCAGTTTTTGCCAATACAACCAGAACCCTGGTCCCCAATCTGTAGGCTAATCAATGACCAGCAGGCAGACTGCCCCATATTAATAGTTTACTTTGGTTATCAGGATTAAGTACTCCATGATCAACTGAGGAAACCAGAATTAATCTGTTCTCACATCACTTTGTTCCTATGGCCTGGACAGTTCCCATGAGACATCACCTCCTAAACCTATAGAACCTAAAGATTCCATCACCTCAATACTGATACAGTAGAGACCAAACTCCTCACACATGGGCTTTCAGATGATCTCCTCTGCCCATATCTAGAGCACAAAAGTAATAAACTAACAAGTGTGGGTGACTCAGGCATGTTAGAGCACACTGAACTTCTCTTACTAGTAACTGAGTCACTACAGGGTGATAGATGAAGGGACATATTAAGTAATAATAAAGGGGTCCTCCCTCAAATGAAAATGTATCCAAAGGTAGACAAGTTCTTTGCAATCCAGATATGAAGGCATTAGTTCCTGTCTTCTATTCCCTGTTGCCTGTCAGCTTTGCTCTTTGTTATTCTCACCCAAATACAAGAAATAATGTCAACTACTTCCCCACCTCAATCCCACTCGAAATATAAATATTTCTTGGTGTTTGCATGAGAAAGTCTAATTCCCCCTTTTTCAGACAACCAAAAAGTGCTAACCAGCCCAATTAATGAAATGTATTCATGAATATGGGACTACCTTATGTTTCAATCCCTTTGTTTAATTTTATTTATTTCAGTTGGATAAAAAGAGGGTTATGTGTGTATGTAGATGTCGCAGGTCAACCTCTAATGTCTTTTCTTAGAAGTTGTCCCCCTTGATTTTGAGGCAGGGTTTACTTAGACTTGCAGACAGTTTATTGGGCTAGGCAAGGTGACCAGTGACTTCCAGGGATCTGACTGTCTCTGCCTCCTCAGGACTGGTGTGACGAATGTGAGGGACCACATTTGGCTCTTTACACGATATTAATTGAATTCCAACTGTCATGCTCACATAACAAACCCTGAACACAGAAGGAGCGCCACACTTCAACTTCAACACTGTTCTGAGTTTTCTCAGTTCCGTTCCTGGGCTCATTATCCTACACATTTCTTTCCCCAAAACAAATTCTTCCTTTGTTTCACATTAACTTGTCATAACACTAGTGACATCCTTGCCTAATTTCTGCCTTCCTGCCTCCTCCTCTGAATACCTAAAGTTTGATCTCAATCATTCTCACCCAGTTTATTTCTTCCCAGGTACACAATATTCCAACAGGAAATAGATATTTGCAGGAATGCATAGTTACAAGTATCCATTTGCCCTCATCCTGCTATGGTCGTTCATCCTCTCAGCCCCAACTAAAATGTGAAGTCTGTTTCAATATCACCTCTACCAGAAAATTCCTCTTAAATTCTTCAGACGACATCTCTGAGCTCTTTACACCACCCTTCATTTATGCTATCATGTTATATCCATATCGGTGATGTGAAATTATCTATGAATGAAGCTTTTTCCACTGTTAAACTCGGCTTCTCTCGAGGAACGTTTTACTATCAATTCCCTGACCTGGAATCATAGCTGTGCTGTTTTAGGTTATTTGACCATCTTGAATGACACTTGAAGGACTCAGATCTGTAACAGCTATTTTGATAGGGTTGGAAAGGGTGTCTCCAGTAAACGAAGACAGTTCAGAGAAGATTTCCAGAGCCCCTTTGGAAGGGAACAGTCACAAAGGACTACCAGTTTTCAGATTCTAAAATTATAGTCAGCCTGGTCTTTGTCATCTTGAACTCCACAGCTGTGCCCCCATTTACAGCTACAAGGTAACGGTACTTAACTGGATAGAGAGAACTACCTCTGTTGGGTTTGAAAAGTGTATGGATGGGATATGAGAAAGTAGCAAATCTTTTCAACGCTTAGACACCTGAGATCCAATTATTCACGGTGGGGTATTTTTCATAATTCTTCCCAAGTCAGCCTTCATTGAGTGTTTCTGGAAACAGGATGTTGATAGATACGAGCTTGTTTTAACTTATAACCATCACAGAATCCAGTCACCTGTCCGGAAGTTAGGCCCCTGCCAGCCCTGCCACGCACTCACTGAAGTACTGAGCTCCATCATGGGGTATGTAGACACTGCTCAAAGCATTTTTTCTAGGTCTTCAGTGTGGACTGTTTTGGGGGTTATATATATATATATATATATATATATATATATATATGCTAAACCTAGATTCCACTGCTGGAAGAAAAGAACATTCAACACATGTTATGCATTAATCCATACCAACTAGTATGATCTAGCTCTGTATTTGATACAGGTTTGCAAAAACATAATAAAGACTGAACCCAGGTTCCTAAGGAAGAAGAGAGTCGAAGTGTGATCTTTCCAGTCTGGTTCAGTTGAGAACTCTTCCTCGGTTTTTCAGAAAGATTAAGGAAGCCTTTGGCAGGAGAAGGAGAAGACATTTCCCATAGAGACAGCAGCACATGGGAGAAATCTTGGGCAGAACAGAGCATGCAGAAAAAACAAGAAGAATCACTGACTAGAGGTTGCATTCTGGGTAATGAGTACACTCATGTTTAAACTGCTGAGGTCATGAGGTCCAGGAAGTGATCCGTATAGAATTTATGTTGAATTTTTATATGTATAAGATGATAAGAAGAAGCCATGAATCACTGAGTGGACAGAGGGAAGTACAGCAAAAATATTTTAAGGAGGGTTGATAGAAAGCTTTTATTCTAATAAAGCTATTAAAGAGATGCAATGTATTAGCTTTATGAGTTCCTGAAGGTGCAACCAGTGATAACATGACATCAGCAATTCCATGACAGCCACATCTATCAAGTAGAGCATGGCTTCAGAATGGCACTAGAACTCTTCTTAGAAGAATATTTGTTTTTGTTTGTTTATTTTTTTTTAACTTTAATTGGATATTCTCAGTATTTGCATTTCAAATGTTATCCCCTTTACCCCCTACAAGTTCTCCTTCTTCTCCCCTTGATTCCATGAAGGTGCTCCCTCTGCCAACCACTCTCTCTACCTCAGTGGCTTGGCATTCCCCTACACTGGGGAAACACACCTTCACTGGAACAAAGGCCTCTTCTCCCATTGATGCCAGACAATGCCATTCTCTGCTACATATGCAACTGAAGACATGATCTTTCCATGTGTGCTCATTGGTTGGTGTTTTACCCCCTGGGAGTTCTGGAGGGTTTGGTTGGTTGATACTGTTTTTCTTCCCATGGGGTTACAAACTCTTTCAGCTCCTTCAGTTCTTTCCCTAGCTCATTGGGGTCCCTAGCTCTTTCATTGGGGTCCCCGTGTTCAGTCCAATTGTTAGCTGCAAACATCCTCATCTGTATTTATATGACTCTGGCAGAGCCTCTGAGGAGGCATCTATATCTGGATCCTGCCAGGAGGCACTTTTTGGCATCAGCAATAGTGCTTGGGTTTGATGATGGCATATGGGTGGATCCCTAGGTGAGGCAGTCTCTGAATAATCTTTTCTTCAGTCACTGCTCCTCTATTTGTCCCTGTATTTCCTCTCCTGAGTGCTTTATTCTCCCTTCTCAGAAGGACTGAGGCATCCACATTCTGGTCTTCCTTCTTTTTGAGCTTCATAAGCTCTGTGAATTATTTTTAGGTTCTTCAGAGACTTCTGGACTAGTATCAGTCATCAACATATCAGTGAGTGCATAACATATGTGTTCTTTTATGACTGTGAACCACACTCAGGATGATTGCTTCTGGTTTCATTCATATGCCTAGGAATTTCATAAAGTCATTGTTTCTAATAGCTGAGTAGTACTCCATGGTGTAAATATACTACAATTTTTGTATTCATTGCAATATTGAAGGATATCTGGGTTCTTTCCAGCTTCTAGCTTTATAAATAAGGCTGCTATGAACAAGGTGGAGCATGTGTCCTTGTTATATGTTGAAGGGTCTTTTGGGTATACTTCCAGGAGTGGTATAGCTGGGTCAACAAGTAGTACTATGTTCCATTTTCTGAGGAACAACCAGACTGATTTCCAGAGTGGTTGTACCAGCTTGCAATCCCTCAACAATGGAGGGGTGTTTCTCTTTTTCCACATCCTTACCAGCATCTGTTGTCACCTGCATTTTTTATCTTAGACATTCTAACTGGTATGAGGTAGAATCTGAGGGTTATTTTGATTTGCATTTCCCAGATGACTAGGGATGTTGAACATTTCTGTAGATACTTCTCAGCCATTCATTATTCCTCAGTTGGAAATCTTTGTTTAGCTCTGTACGACATTTTTAATAGGATTAATTTGATTCTCTATAGTCTAACTTCTTGAGTTCTTTGTATATATTGGACATTAGACCTCTATCAGATGTAGGATTGATAAAGATCTTTTCCCAATCAGTTGGTTGGCACTTTGTTTTTTTTTGACAGTGCCCTTTGCCTTACAGAAACTTTGCAATTTCATGAAATTCTATTTGTCAATTCTTGATCTTAGAGCATAAGCTGTTGGTGATAGTATACTTAAGTGACCCCAAAAATCCATCAAAGAACTCATACAGCTGATAAACAACTTCAACTAAGTGGCTGGATATAAAATTAAATAAATCAGTAGCCTTCTTCTACTCAAAGAATAAACATGCTGAGAAAACAATTAAGGAAAAGATACCCTCCACAATAGTCACAAACAGTATAAAATACCTTGGTGTGACCCTAACCAAGAAAGTGAAAGATCTGTATGACATGAACTTTAAGTCTCTGAAGAAGGAAATTGAAAAAGATCTCAGAAGATGGAAAGATCTTCCGTGCTTATGGATTGGAAGGATCAACATAGTAAAATTGACCATCTTGCCAAAAGCAATCTACAGATTCAATGCAATCCCCATCAAAATCCCAACTCAATTCTTCATAGAATTAGAAAGAACAATTTGCAAATTATTTGGAATAACAAAAAACCCAGGATAGCAAAAACTATTCTCAACAATAAAAAAACTTCTGAGGGAGTCATTATTCCTGACCTCAAGCTGTATTACAGACCAATTGTAATAAAAAAAAAACAAAAACAAAACAAAAACAAAAAAAACATGGCATTAGTACTAGACAGGCAAGTAGATCAATGGAACAGAATTGAAGATTCAGAAATGAACACACACACACATAGTCACTTGATCTTTGACAAAGGAGCTAAAAACTTTCAATGGACAAAGGACAGCCTCTTCAACAAATGGTGCAGGTTCAACTGGCACTCAGCATGCAGAAGAATGCAAATCGATCCTTTCTTATCTCCTTGTACATAGCTGAAGTCCAAGTGGGTCAAAGACCTCCACATAAAACCAGGTACACTGAAACTAATAGAGGAGAAAGTGGGTAAGAGCTTAGAACACATAGGCACAGGGGAAAATTTTCTGAATCGAAGAATGTTTATAAACCTCCACTAATCAACTTGAACCCACAACATAAATGATGCCTAAATGTTGTCACTGTGTAGACTACATTATACTATTCATACTTAACATAACAGAAGCTATTGTGTAGGGTTACATATGGGATAGGCTAATAGAAACATGACGCAGGATTTTGAAAAAGAATAGTAATAGAAACATTTTGAAAATAAAAATATAAGTTCATAGAATTTTATTATTATTATTTTTCTTTTTTTTATTTATTGACATTTCAAATGTAATCCCCTTTCCCAGCTTTCCCTCCATAAGCCCCATATATCCTCCCTCCTCCCTCTTCCTCTATGAGGATGCGCCCCAACCTGCCCACCCACTCTTGCCTCAGTGCCCTAGCATTCCCCTGCCCTGGGAAGTTGAGCCTCCATAGAACAAAGGAACTTCCCTCCCAGTTTATCTCAATAAGACAATCTGCTACATATCTATCTGGGATCATAGCCCCCCCCCCCATGTGTACTCTTTGGTTGGTAGTTTAGTCTCTGGGAGCTCTGAGGTTCTTGTTGGTTGATGTTGTTGTTCTTTCTATGGGGTTGCAAACTCCTTCAGCTCCTCAGTCCTTACCCTAACTTCACCACTGTAGTCCCTTCGCTCAGTTTGATGTTTGGCTATGTGCATCTACATCTGTATTGGCCAGACTCTAACAGAGTCCCTCAGGGGACAGCTACACCATGCTTCTGTCAGCAAGTTGGCATCAGCAATAGTGTCTGAGTTTGGTGTCTGCAGATGGGAAGAATCCCTAGGTAGGGCTATCCCTGGATGGCCTTTCCTTCAGTCTCTGCTCCATTCTTTGATCCTGCATTTCTGAGATTATTTCCTTCATCCTTCTAACGAAGAGTGTACTAAGAAGAAATAAAGGATCAAAAATTAAAGCTAGTATAAGTACATTCACTAGGAATATGGATAACTGTATGTATATGAGTTAGAGAGGCTGTAAAATGTTGGGATTCATAACTATTCAAAACCTTTTATAAGCATGCAGAGAGAAGTTATTCTTTATGGTACAATTTTATTGGGTGTTTGGGATAACTCAATCAATAAAGTAATGTAGTTATTTATTCTAGTGTAAGTGTAAACTCCCTATGTGAAAGAAATCTAAAAATTGTAGTAAGAATTTTAGTTTCTTTAAAAAAAAAAAAACCCAGTTATGTTAGATGAATTTGTTTTTGTTTTAATCCCAAATGTGGGGTATGGGGCTGCTTCCACATCAACTAACCACAGCCACTAAATATGATTGTCTCATGCTGTATAGGGGGTGGGACTTTTGCCAGCTGCAGATAATTCATGTGTAGAATTCTGGGAAATGTTGAAAGGGTATAAATTTGAAAGCACCCAGAGAGTCTGTAATGGCTGCCTCTCCCCCTGTTGCTGCACCCTCTGCTGCTTGTCCTTGATGCTGTGTTAGCCATGTGAGATCTCCTGATAACAGGAGATATCCCCCAGAAACTTATCACCCTAATCAGGAGGAAGTAGTCTGAAAGAGGTGTATACCTCATTTTCCCTCTAACTTTCTTCCTCTCCTACCTAGTGTTGGGTGGGGCAGAAAGCATTGGGAAGGAATAGGGATTGGAAGGGTGGTATATATTAGAATCCAGTAAAGTATTCCTGAGGCAGGGGGAAGAGAATCTATAGTAAAAAGAATTTTGAGCTTGGAGAAAATTTGGGTTCATTCATTTATACAACCTCGCCATTGGACCAATTGTCGGAATTCTTGGTAGGAAAATTCTATGCCACTTGGGAAATACTGATGCCTGAAGCTGCAGCCTCCAGCTGATGAAGAATCTGCAAAATTTTACCATGAAACCAATGATGGGCCATTTGGACACAACTTATTTTATCACCTTCAGAAAAGAAAAATCTAGTCACCCCTCAAGGTCTGAGTAGGCTGGGCCATTTTAAGCCTTGTGTTTTCTGTGTCCCTTCTGCATAACAGAAAGGACAGTCCACTTGGATTCTTCCTACTGAAAGCCAAGTGTTAAGTGTAACTATCAGAAGTATTAACTGTAATAATTAAGTAGACAGTCTAGTCAAATTTCTGGCAATACTTACGTGAGGTATTTTGACTCAGAACTTACAGAAGACCATAGAAGAGGTTTCTGAGGCATTGTTGCATTTAGCAATGACTGTGTGTATTTGCTATTAGTGGCAAATGGACCATGCTCACTGAAGAATGTCCACAGATATCACAGAGTGTTCACCATCCCACTGCTCTGCCTGTCTCACCAAGACTTTGTGACTCATGCAGAAGGATGGGAGTTTGCTGCTCAGTTGTTTATCAGTCTGTTTGCAGACTTATTTGGTCTGCAGAAAATGCTCTTCACATCAGACTTTCATTCTAATTCAAGGCCAGTACTCAGATATTCTTGGGCTTTGTGTGTGCAGAAGCTTAAAGTCCATTTCTCATTGGACTTACATGGAAGGTTTCATTTAGTTCTCCAAACTTCTGGCTCCTTACTTTACTAGTTAGCCTCAGAAATGGGTAGATTCTGCACCCTTTCTCTCACAGAAGCCCATCTCTCTCTATTCCTTTGGCACCATGAGCACTCTGGCTGCATTTAGAAACATCCTAAGCACACTTTGGCAGCCCAAGGCACATTTTCAGTCCCTTCTTGGCAGTAGAGTTATCTTCTGCCTGGTGCCAAACTGAAAACATCCCCCATTGTGCAGTACTTTGGCATTATCTTAGCAGCAATCATACAGAGATCCTTCCTGTGTAAGGCCATCAAACAACCCTGTTCCACCAGCAGGCATTCATGGATGCTTCCTGTGTAGCACTAATAAAATTCCTGCTCCAACAGCGACACAGGAAGGTAGTGCTGTGCTCTTTAGGAATGCTTCCCCTGCTTCATCATCAGAGATTCTTTTACCAAGATGAGTGCAGGATGCTCTGAAGAAGTATTTTCCTGAAAAGACCACAAAGCAACTTTAGGTCTTAGGTATTTTATTTCCAGCACTGTTGGAGTTTTTCAAAAGCATCTAAACACTGCTGATGAATTTAATACTCCATTCCTACATTAGATTCCCTTAAGCCATAGAAACCTAGGCATGAAAATAAAGAACCCACTATTGCTTAAATCCTCAATTGAACTCTAAACTGAATTGCATTCAAAAAGGAAGCAGGACCTGTGCGATGGCTCAGGGTGTCAAGGTGCATGTTGCACAAGCAAAAGTAGAAAGAGCATGACTTCACAAAGTTGTCTTCTGACTTACACATGCATTGAAGACATGCATACCCCACACACATCTTAGAAAAATGTGCATGTATGCAACAATAATTATTTGTAAAGGAAGCAAAAATATGCATTGTGTATATCCTTTGGGCTTTCATTCATCATAAGTTATAAACATAAAGACAACCACAATTTAAACGCCACCAGCCTCAGGAAAGCATTGAATCCAATGAGCTATTTAAAAGTACAAAACTGCGAGCCACATGGAATGAGTAAAGCTTTGTCAGGGCTGTGTGTGTGTATGTGTGTGTGTGTGTTTATTTTGCTTTGTCTTTGGCTCTTTTTCATGTTTATTTGTTTTGTCCTATTCCAGGTTCCTTATTTTGTTTTTTAAAGATTTATTTATTTCATTTATATAAGTACACTTTATCTGTTTTCAGACACACCAGAAGAAGGCATCGAATCCCATTACAGATGATGTGAGCCACCATGTGGTTGCTGAGATTTGAACTCAAGACTTCTAGAGAGCAGTCAGTGCTCTTAACCACTGAGCTGTCTCTCCAGCCCCGTTTCTTTTATTTTATTATTATATAGATGCATGCTTGTTTTCTAGCAAGAAACATAAAGTGTAGAAATTTAGATCAGGGAAGATGGAGATCTTGGAGGAATCGGAAGAGAGCAAATAGTAATCAGAATGCAGTGTATGAAAAGTCTATTTTTGATAAAAGAAAATTCGAAAAATAATTAAGTTACATAATTGTGATGAAAGGAAACAACAGTGAATGTCACATGTCATCTAGTGTGAAGGATCCCAAGAGTGGTTGACTGACTTAAGGTTATTTGTTAAGCTTTATCCGTTTATTCATTGAAGGCTGTACTAAAGGGCTGTAGTATATCACACAGTATAAATTCATCTTAGACTAAAGCAATTGTTTCTAAATGCTTATAAATATTTATTTTAGCAAATATTCCTACTTAAATATATGTGGCTATCGATCTTATGCTATGGAAAATATGGATTCATCAATTTCATAGGGCTATAAATGACATCTGTATCAATGTGAGATCAAATAAGTCTATATCCACATTCAAGTAGTAGGCTACATCAGATGAAACCACTCAATATGCTTTTAATCACTTCTGTGCTTCTAAGGATTCTAGACATGGTCAGCTTTTGGATAAGTAGCTATTTTTTGGAATGATGAATAAGTACAATTTGATGACAATTAAGTAGAGTTTCAACATTCCTCCTGGCACATAAAAATAAAGGTCATACAGTAGGTATATAATCAAACATTTGTAGAGCGTGAACTAATGTGGCTTACTCATCTGAAATCTACACCATACAGAGGAAACATAAACCAAACCGAATAATGTTAGGCACAATTTTGATACAAATCCAATTTTCATCAGCTATAATACATATCCAGCTTTCCAGATTGATGTCAATAAATTGGATTAGCTCACCTAGAATTGATGACACATTAAGAACAGTAAAATCAGCATGACCTTAGTAACTGAGCCTGTATCTCCTCCATGGGAGGAAGAGATAGACACAGATGCACAGGACCATCCTGGAAGATGCCACATTTCATAAAGCCAAGGCCTGTGGTACAGCTCCCCACAGGACAGCAACTCTGTAGGCTATTTCATCTTCCACAGTTAACGTAATAGAAGAAGACAATATTACTTCCCGAAAGGAACTAGGGAGATTCTGTCCACAGGGCCAACAGCCTTACTTATTGCAAACTTGTATTATTGAACTGTGTTTTATAGATAATGAAAGGATAAGACAACCAACAAAACTTCTTTGAAGTGAACTTAATGAAGGAAACTGGGCTGGATAGGAGGATATGACTAGAAGAAGCATCCAAAGTACTTAATCAATCCTAAGTGGGCTGATGTCCCATGTCAAGGCAACACAGAAAATTGAATCATTTTTTACTGTGTGACCAGGCATAAGAACTTGTTTATAGTTAAACTATGAAGAAGTATACAAGGCAGACTTTCACAGCTGTACTCAATGTTCCCACTAATACTTTCCATCCATGTACCAAGAGAATTTGTAATGTGTAACTAATGTCAAGAAAATAAACAGATGTGTCCCACAGGCAGGAAAAAACAGTGAGAAGGCTTAACAGATTTTTATGACGATAGAACTTTTGATGTTGGTTCTGTTGGTAGGAGGGTATTGTAAGCCTTGCTTTTATAATTGGGCAAACTGAAGAGGCATGCTTTGTGCGCTGTCTTGTAGATGTGGGACAACTCTGATACACCCTCTGCCACATTCTCATTACGAGCTCCAGTCCAAGGTTGCTAGACAGCTGGCTATGCATAGAAATGAAGAAAATGGGCCTCTCGGAGGATCTCATCTTTAATCTCGGCCTCACATTCTTTCTGTTCAAACTAGATTCTTTATTTGAGCTGAGACAGGGAAGTGGGCAGCTATATTGAATGAAACTTTGATCTTTGAAAAGTCTCCACAACTGAACATGCGCACTTACAGGACAGGGAGTTTAGTCTAGCAAGTCACTCCATGGCATAGATAGTACAGTTGACAGCAAATCTTTGACATGGCTTTAAAAAGTCCTTCATTGCTTCTCCCACACGTGCCCAGTGGTTCCTTAAGAGCCGCACAACCAAGGCACATACAGTACTTAACACACTATTAGTTTAAAAATGTATTGAGCAAAGAGTTTGCAGAAAGCCCTTCTTTCTTAGTTCTCTAAGAACATCCAAAGAGTATTTTCATCAAAATCGGTCCCTCCCCAAGCTCCTCCGAGGACAGTGCTGCCCTCCTCACACACACAGTTTTTGTGTCTTTCTGTATATTTTTTTAATACATCAAGTCCAAATTATGTGGCCATCTACTGGCTCATGGTCCATAACTAGGGACCATAACCTTAAATAGAACTACCTGTTACTCTCCCGGCAGCTATTAATCAACAGCAGCTTCTTAGTTAGGGATGCAATTTTGAGCCCACCTCCTCTCTCCATGTTTAGATTTGGGTGTTAGTCCGCACTGGTCTTCTGTGTGCTGTCACAAACACCCAGATGCAAGCAGAAAAGTTTCCCTGTAGTCATCCATTGCCTCTGACCCTTGAAATCCTCCTACCCCCTTCTCTGAAATAGTCCCTGAGTCTTGAGAGAAGGGAGTGTGATATAAATGTCCAACTTCAGGCTAAGCATGCCAAAATGTATCATTTTCTATATATTGATGGCTTTGGGTCTCTGTGTTAATTGGCATCTACTACGAAAATTAGGTTTCTAGATGAGGGTTGAGAGATGAAGTAATCTATGGATATGACATCAGGAGTCATTGATTTAACCTGATATCCAGTTAGCAGTGTATTTTCTCCTAAAGATCTGTTAAACTGCGCACTCTGATTACTGACTAGAGACAGATGCCTAACAGTGTCCATAGCTTGACACAGTTGGTTACTTGTGCTCTCTGGTACTGTGCCTTGCAACTTTCAGTATTAGGAAACTGACCAGTGAGGATAAAGCTTCTGGGTCAACAGAACTTGATGACTATGAGTTCTATGAGAAAAGTATGTGAATATCCTCAGCAATACCATTATCCTATGGAGTTATGAAAAGTGATCAGTATTGTTGTCAGTAGCCTGTAATGTTTGGGACTTTACAGAACCCCTCTAGCCAATAGCTCCCGAAGAGTTCAGTCGATCTTTGGACTGGAATGGTTTATATTCTGTCCTGTGGTGTCTTTACTGGCATTGGTGACCCCATCTAGAGAACTCTGTTTTAGCTATTTATATATTTGTGTATGCAAAGCTTCTATGGTAGTGTGTCTCCATATAATTTCTGGGAGTGTTTTGACCTTAGTAAAGTGTTAGTTATCCTCCCCTTACTCTCACCTTTGCCCTGCTCCCATGCTCCACCCACCCAACTCCTCTTGTTCCATTATTCCTGTTACCCTTTAGAACATTCTCTCTCTCCTCCCTTGAAAATAACCCCACGGCCTTTTGCTTGTTTTCTTACCTCTGCGAGTATACCAAATGGAGCACAGGTAGCAGAAGATTAAGGTCTACTTCATGACCCAGCTACATCACTCTATGTTCTGGGCATACACCCAAAGGACTCTGTATCCTACTGCAGAGATGCCTGATCATCCATGTTCATTTCTGGTCTAGTCACAATAACCAGAAAATGAAAACAACTTAGATGTCCATCAACTGAGGAATGCATAATGAAAATGTGGTATATTTACACCAAAGAATATTATCCAGCTGTTAAAAACATAAAATGATGGATCTCACCAGGAAATAGGTAGAGATGGAGAACATCATTCTCAGTGAGGTTACCCAGACCTAGGAAGACAAAGGGTACATGTTTTCCCTTATTTGTTGATGTTAGCATGCTGCATTGGTAACACGGTTCTTTTTCTCCAAATCCAGTGTTACAAAACCTCACTTAAGAACTCCAAAGTGTGAAGGTATCACCTTTCTGTGAACCACATGTCTGTGGTTATGAACACACAAATACACACAGTCCAATGGAATGTACCAAGGTTCACCATGCACTGAGACATTGGCAACCTTCCAAAAACCACTTCCTCAAAGAACATTTACTGTCCTTCCTTCAGTGGCCATCAGCTGTGGTGCGAACCTGTGGATCTTTACTGCTTTTACTCGGGCCCCTGTGCACACATCAAGTATTTCTCTGGTATTATCTAAGAGTACCGATCTAGTCCATGTTGCTGATGAAGGTCACTTCAATTCCCTGTTTCAAATGTATCTCCTTCCATAGCCTCCTAGTATTTTTCCCAATTTTCCTTCAGTATTGAGCCCAGCTGGATGTGGTCTGCCGTTGGATACACAGGAATGTTTTATTTGCTTTCTCTCAGCACCAATTGCCAGCCGCTTGTTTCAACACCATTTATTGAAGTCTCCCTTCCTTGGCTTTCTCAAAAGACCACGTCTATCTAGCATTGCCTTTTTGATACACATGCACTGATTTCTACCCTTTCTCTCTATTCTAGGTGTCAGTTTGTAGACTCCTATGTCTGTCATAACTGCCGTTGCTTTTCTTTTTATTTCTATCATTGCTATTTCTGTTGCACAAGCAACAGACAATATTTTCTTTGCACATGGTTGAAAGAGTACAGAAATATCCAGAGAAAACATGAAAGGCCTTTTCTTCCCCTCATTACTTCCCCTGCCTTTCTCCCAACTGTCAACAGTTGGAAGATGTTATTCTGGTTCCCTTTAATGTGTTTCCATATATACATGAGGCTTTGAAACATGTGTGGTTTGAGTCCTTTATTAATATAAATGGAGCGGTAGCATACATATGATTTTCAACTTGATTTGTTACTTAACACTCCAAGACATCTCTTTAAGTCAATGCATATAGTCTTGTCACTTTTTCTTCTAAACAACTTCATAGGATTTTATGGTGTATATGTACATGTTTGTGTCTTTAAAAACACAAACTTTTATTTTTTTTCTAAGACATCTAAAAACAAACAAAGGATGATCCATAAGCTAGTAAAGTAAGATTTGTAGACCACCCATCTAGTAAAGGGTTAAAATTATGAATATATAACATATTCAAGCATATAAAAATGCAAATGTCACAATAAACATTGGTTACTCAATCAACGGTGGAAAAAAAAAAACACACGTGTTTTCTCAAATGACACATAAAATGATATTTCATCCATCTATATTTGTAGTGCCATTTTATAACCTTTCAGTTAGAAAACACCCTGAGCAATGTAATAAAATCATGTTCTAGAGAAGGTACAGTTTAGTGAGGTCTCTGAAATTGCAAATGGCGGTGCATTCTGAAACAATGTTTTGGAATAGTTTGACATTCTCTCATAGTCTGGAGCATCCACAGTTTCTCAGCCCTACCAATGATGCATGCTACTATAAGGGGAGAGACAGGCACGATTTGTTTACCATCAGAGGCCATGAACAACAGCCACAAAATATTGTAATCTTTCTACCATCCTACCAAACCTACAATAAGAAGTAAACGAGGTGTCTTTTCATGAGAGGACTGAATATAGCTCTCTTGACATATTCTACGTTGGCGTCTAGTAGAGCATGCCCGTGAATACATTTGTCTCATAGCACAGGTGGCCCTTAGAAATACAATGTGGAATGAACAAGAAGTGCTTGGAGACAGAAAGTGTGAACCCTTCCCACAAATTTTGCTAATAAAGAAAACTAAGTAATGGGTTCCCAGTGGTTTATTATTTTTGAACTGAATAAGATAAAGGAGGGCCATGAATAGATAATGAATAGTAGCTTATTCTGAAGACTGGGATTGATCAAAATCAATCCTTTACATTTGTACTTACAGATGGATAGATTTAGATAAATAGGTGTGCACTTAGTTTCTAAATTCTGCAGAAGTAATCTCATGGTGTGTGACTTGTCTCTTTGGGTAATGCTACAATAAATTGTTCTGTTTGACTAACTAGGGATTGTCTCTCCTTAAAGCTTAAAGCAGTTGAAGAAAGAGCCATGGTTACTACACTGACGGGTGTCCTTGGCTTGTGAACTTCTCTGTGTTCTTTATTGGTTTTGTAAAAAGATGGGTCTCAACCATAGAACTGAGATGAGACTGCAAAATTTTAGAATCTGAGATTTAGAAAGTCAAAAAAAAAAAAAACATTAGATTCACTATTAGCATCTGTGGCTGCAGAAAGCAGAGCATCTTCAGGAAGGAAATATGTAAGGGACTCAGAGAAGAGTGGGAGTTCTCATTAAAAAACAAACAAACAAAAATCAGGGGCCGGAGAAGCAGCTCAGCTCTTAAAAGCTCTGGCTCTCTTTGCAGAGGATCCAGGTTCAGTACTCACATTATAAAATCATCTGTAACTACAGTCTGAGGAAATCCAATTCCCTCCTCTGGCCTCCACAGTTTCCAGGTATAATACGCTGCATAGACATACATGTAGGCAAAACATCTATTCATGTACAATAAATATAAATCTTTTGAAAGAATGCTAACCACATGGAGATACCTTCAAATGACACTGAAAATCATATTAGTCTAAATTAGATGGAAATTAAGTTGGAGGGAAACCCAGATGTTTTCTGTACGTTACCACAGAAGCCACATTATTGAGCAGAATTGTATCTCCAGTTCCTGGCTAAGGAGATAAAAATAGGAAGCATAATTTACACTTGAAGAGTTATCTCCCACTTCTAGTCCTGTTGGAAAGGGAATGCAGGCTTCTGAGGCAAGCATGCAAATGGTGGGTCGTCCCAGCTCTCTAAACATTTTATCTTTAGCCAGGAACTTAAAATGTATAATTGTACTGCATGTCTCTGCCTGAGTTTTGATACCTATCAATCCAATATACAAAGGTGTTTTTTTTTTTTTTTTAATACAAGTTAAGAATCATAATGAATTTTTGTTTCCTTTAAGGTTTTTCAAACTCTAGAAACAGTTTAACCATCTTTCAAATCTGGTCTCAGAAAACCAGATTTGTGTTTCACACTTTCTGTCCAAAGTTCCTGGTGAAGTAGTTTACAGAGCCTGATCCCCAGGGTCACTATTGCAGAAGCTTGGTCATAACATATCTGCTGATCCTGAAATGGGAATAGCAGCTTATTATACAACCAGCACACAAGGAACCCTTTAAAAGAAAGATTCCTATTCAGCACAGGGGTTTGACCTGCTTCATTTCAAACCTGGGCTGGTTCACTCCTCCCTAGGCAACCTGGTGGTCCCACGCTCCTGGGAAGTTACTATATTGATGCCGAACTTGGTGCAGACATAGCACACTACAGCCCAGAACTCCTGAACTCAAGCCATCCTCCTGTCTCAGGCTCCTGAGTATTTGGGACAATACTACTCTTGAGCACATACCCAACAGATGCCCCAATATACCATAGAGACACATGCTCCACTTTGTTCACAGTGGCCTTATCTATGATATCCAGAAACTGCAAACAGCACAGATATCCCACAAGAAAAGAATGGATACAGAAAATGTGTTTCGTTTATACAATAGAATACTATTTAGCTATAAAGAATGAGAATATTATTAGTTTTGCATTCAACTGGGTGAAACTAAAAATAAAAATGTCATCCTGAGTGAAGTAACTCAGACATGCATAGTATGTACTCATTATTGAGTGGATACCAGTAAACAAAAAAAAGTAGAGAATCCCCAGGATGCAATCCACAGAACTCAAGAAGGTTAATAAGCCAAAGGGCCCAAGTGAGGATGCTTCAATCCTACTTGGAAGGGAGAAGAAAGCAATCATGGGAGGCAAAGGGAGGGAGGGACCTAGATGAGAGAGTGGAGGTAGAAGAGAAAGGGGGAACATGAAAGTAATAGGGGTAAGGGGTAAGAATAAGAGAGAAGCTCTGAGAGCCAGCAGAATGAATGGAAATAAGCAACCTCGGAAGTGGGAGGTGAAACTTTAGGGGTGGGAATTGGGGGAACTCTCTAGAATGTACTAAAGACCTGGGAGATGAGAGGTGCTCAGGACTCAAAGGGAGGCACATTAGATAAAATGACCAGCAGTGGGGAGAGGGAACTCATAGAACCCACCTTTAGTAGAAAGACAGGGCATCAAGTGGAGGCATGGGGTTGCCATCCCACAGTCAAAACCTCTGACCCATGATGGGCTGACTCTCATACCTGGATTGTTGTGGCAGCTGCATTTGTAAGGATCTGCCTTAACATAGCCAATTTTACCACATGTGAGTTTGTGGTTCTACAGACATGACAAAACGTCAAACAAAAGATTCAGCATTTTGCACAGATTATTGACATTTATTAGCCTCAACCTTCATTTGAATATTGCCACCTCTGAGCTGGAAAAACAAATTCCAACATTATTGAATTTCACATCACCAAAGTTGGCTCATTCCAGGAGTGAAGCTGTTAGCATCAATGTCACTGGAAGCATGAACAGGGGCTTGTAAATAAGGAACCGAGGCTGTCCGTGAGTGCTGGGGAGGGGTTGCCATTTCCTTCTGTGGTGTAGGCCCAAGTGCATTGTTCATATTCCAGTAATAACTCACTGTTCGTGCTCATGCTAGCAATCCTAACTACAGTCAGTGGTTCTAACACCACGTCAGAGCAGCACAGAGCTTACTAAAAAGAATGGGTTCAGCAACGGAGAACGGAGTTTAGGGTAGAGGTTGATGGGAGATAAAATGCCCAAAATTTAGTATCTATACCTGTGCAGCGATTAAAAAAAAAAACCTAAGAAGCAAAATCAAAGGTATTCTCAAATTTAAAATATTGATAAACACATCCTCACTAAAATTCAGAAGGTCATTTTCTATTACACACACATACACACACATACACACACAACTGACACTAGCAACAGGGATGCTGTGCACTTCAGTGGAAGACACAGGAGCTCAGTGGGTAACAGAGGATGCTTCCATGTGCGAGATCTTTAATATTTATAGCTGTGCTATCAGAAAGGGAGAATCATTTGTAAACCTCCAATCAAATGAAGTCTATGGTGGGAAATATAAGTCTTCAACTCACATGACACAAAGTCTCCATGAGACCAAGGAAGGTAGCTAGGGTGATAACTCACCAGTTTCTCTAGCATACATCTCAAAGTCAACTCAAAGATGTTACTCTCTTGCAAATGCATCAAGTGCCCACGTGATTGCTGGCCAGGCCTCTCCGCATTTATTCCTAAGCACATGCTACCAGCTGTCACAGTAGCTTCACCGTGGGGACCATCCCTTTATTTATAGATATCCATCAAACAGTAAAGAGTGGGAATTACATAGACAGCAAGTGGGGCAGTTGTGATGGCTCTCACAGTCTAAATGCCATCTCACCTTAAAATTCGATATGGAACATGAACTCCTCCAGCCATGCAGAAAGTGTAGCCATGCATTATAGAGATCACCGCTATCTATAAAGCAGCCGGAAGAGACTCACGGGATGAGCTACCAATGCCCCAAAAATATCTCTAAGCAGTACTAAAGCCCCAGTGAGGAATGTGTCGAAAGCTCTTGGGTACTGCAAATCAATTTTCAAAGATTTTGCCAAGTCTTAGGCATTGAAAGCATCATTTGTCAACATATAACTAAAAGAGTTAACAACTATAATTTACTTAACATGATAAGCAAATTATATATGTTGGAGGGTCAGGCAATAGTAACTATAATTCAAAATACATGAATTTTTATATGTTGTATCTCTGTCTTATATATAAAATATCTGTATATATATATATATATATATATATATATATATATATATATATATATATATATAATCAAATATTCAAGTACATAATTACTCCTAGATCATTCTGCACACAATAGCAAACCATTGTTCTCACCGCTAGCCCTTAGAGTTACATTTATTCATAAATGCCATTTTTGGAAGAATAATGTAGTTTGCTTGTGGAAAAAGCATTTGGCATTGGAGTTTTGTAATAATGTTTGACTATTCCCAAACTTTGATTCCCATACCAACATCTCAGGGAAAGAAAATCCTGTGGACAATCAATAAAAATACTGAATTTTTAAAAGGTCAACTACATAAAGGACCGTTTCTGATGTCTTTCCATTTTCACTTTAAAAATCTGTTCCAAGTGGGAAAAGGCAACACTGAGAGCTAGGCTCGTGGTTGAGCATGATTAAAGGAATTTTACAAATAATAGTTATTTTTACAGTGCATCCATCCAGAGCAATGGAGATTTCCGAACTATACTTTCTTTGGAATTTACAAATCACCAATTTTCTATTTACTGGTTTTGTTTTATCTTTCCTTGAAGCTCATGATTTACCTTGGGTAGATCAAGGGCTCTGAGTTGACTGCTTTGCCCTGCTGCTGAAGAAGAGCCTGCTTTACTCACTGAGGGACTAGGGCAGCCCTTATGTTTCAGAGATGTAGTCCTCTCTCGTGGCATCTCTGTTCCTATATATTAGGACCCTTATTAAGGTTTGTTTGTAAGGCCATAAACTGTAAGAGAAGATGTGTAAGGTTTAGTCTGGGGACCTTCAGTGACCGTGTGGGTAGGTAGGTGGAAGGGTGTGTTGTGACTGGGGTCATGGGCTTCTGAATCTTCCTGTATCCTCTCATCCTCTCATCAAACGCAGCTTAGTTTATAATTCTCTTCACAAACCGTATAAATGAGACAAATGTTAAGTTATTTGTAAATGCTGAGCAAATGGAAGGAAGGCTCCATGAAGAATGATAAACAATTGAAAATTCTGAATGATAACTTTTGCTTTCCTAAGTGGCCAAGTCTCATAAATTTCTCAGCTACTTAAAAGATACACAGGGTACCAGGTATTGTTCAGTTTTGTATAGCTTAAAGCCCCACCTAATGCTCTTAAAAGGTTAATCAAATTTAATGAGATGGTTCAACTAATCAATATTTCTTCTATAGACCCATTTTTCACTCAGGCTCCAAAAGGAAATTCTCCAAGGAAGAGAGAAAGCATGCTCACTAGGAAATGGAACATAATAAAAACACACGGGACTCACCCTCTTTTCCCCATTAGCTTCATTTTCAGATTTCTGATTACTGATGCTAATGCAACCTTAATGGAACCCTGGAAGTGATTTATTGTGCTCACAGACTCAATATGGTCTCTAGCTGGGCAAAATTAAGCAGTCCAGTGATTTCTGGGATTCCCACCATTAGTTATGTGCCATGTTTAGCACTGTAGAGTTCAATGTGCACAGGTGACACCCAATCACTGGTCAAGCCAGTGAAAATTATATTTTTAAAATGTCAGCCATTTTTATGTACCTATTGTCTTCTTTAGCATCTCAGAGAACTGCCAAGATTGCTAGATGTCTATAGAGACTTTACAGCCAAACTCTACAGACTGTGGAATGCATTCACTCTCCTTTCTAAGCTCAGGGCTGACATCTTGGTACTTACCTCTAGGGATAGCACTTCTGTCTCCATAAATAACATTCCTGCAGTGGTCCCAAGTCACCTCCAAGAGCACTCTTCTACTGTTCAACCAATCTGGACTCCTTACCTTTCTGCTTTGTTGTGCTTGGCTCCCATACTCCTGTTCTCTTACTTTCTGTACTCCCTGCCAAGTGCATGGAACATCCTAATCAATGTAGCAATTTCTTACTGACTCGCTCTACCCTCCAGCCTACCTATTCTCTTAAAAGGCTTTGGGTTCTATGGCTTCCAGAATACTCAGATATGCTTGAAAGAATCTTTATAGATGGAAAAGGTTTTTTTTTTTTTCTTTTTCTTCTTACACTTACTTGGCTCAGCATAACAACTATGTAGGCCCTCAGTTCGCCACTGGTAGGCAATACCCAAACTCTCAAAAATGAAGTTCTTGTCTCACAATCTCAGCAATGCAGATGGTACCCACCTAGCTACTTCCTTCCTTCATGAAGGAGAAGTATTCCTACTTGTTGACATCATACATTCAGATATTTTGTTTGTCTGCTTTATCAATTCAGGTTTTTGCTTTCTCTTAATATCTTGATCCATAAGACATACCTTAACTTTGTGTTTTCAATAAAATTTCTATGCTCTTCACATAATCGTGAAAAGTGAGGAGGAAGGCAGGAAGGCAGAGCAACTCCTTTGGTCATCTGTCAATAATTGTGTCATGTTCATATGTTTCATATTGACATTGATACTTCGTCAATTTTGAAATCCCTATTTTCTCTTTTCTGAATAATTCTCTTTTGACTATGCTTTCTAATACCAATTTCTCTCTAATATGCTCTGTTTGTGTCAAATTTCTCTCCAAAGGCATTCCTTGAGTTTATTTAGTATCAGATTTTTACACAGCTCTAGAATTCCATCCCCAGTACATCCTGGAAGGGTCTGTAAGAGTCTTTCCAGCATGCCCACTGATGAGTCTGAAGGCAAATCTAGCTTCCACTCTAGCTGTGGTATTTTCATTCTATTACTTTCCATACCATGCTATCAAGTAACCATTGTTGCAGACTTGGAATTACCTAGTATGTTATCTCTGTTCATATAGATCATATGTTGGTCCTTTGTGTCTTCTGGCTAATTTCCATTAGGTTGCTTTTCTGTAGATAGATTTTTGTCTTCATCCTTTTAATGAAAATGATATATCAAGACTGGTAGGTGTCCCATAGTAATCACCTCATAATGTATCTCCCCATGATTTTCTAGCTCTGTGTATATAATCAATTTGTTGTTTAGAACAGAGCTTCACTATGATTCAAACCACCAATGAGTCTGTTACCAGCTGTCAACCTAAACCAAATACTAAAATGTGGCAAACACTGTCTTTGTGATTTATTCCATCATGTTTTAACAACCTTCCTTCCCATAATTCCACAGTATGAGCAGGTTGCCAAGGAAACATCTAACAGTAATTTAGAGTCATCTTTCCAGGTTTCTAATGCTAGCGATTGGGAAGGTAAGGCATATAGCCTATACCTCCTGAAGTAAGAATACATCTGTTATACTCTAATGTATGGAAGCCTCTAATACATAAAAGTCCAGTCTATAACCAAACTACAAATTAGATAAGTGTGCTTTACAGTTCATATCCCCTTTCCAATATTGATAAGTGCATCAGATTATAAAATTCTTGTCAGAAAGTTTCCAGGAAGGATATCTTAGTATGGGAAGGGAAGAAGTTCTCAGGGGCATACTGGAAAGAAGTATTCTAGGACACCAACTCCTACTGATTTCATAGTTACCCAGAATTATTTAGAAAGAAATTTGTCAGTTAATGCCAATAAGACTGATTTCCCCCTCTTAGCACATATCATGAAAACAAACCAGTTTTCACAAATTCTGAAATATTATTTATCAAGGATTAATACAAACAGTACTTTATAAATAATAGGGAAAAATTGCTTTAGGGGCCCTAGAGGTTATTACAAAAAGTTCAATATTATTCCTGTTGAGAGTTTCTGGAAATGCAAGATGATTTCATGAGTGCACCAGGAAAGGCGAAGTAGTGACAGAGAAGAGAGTAGTCTCAAATCTAAGCCAGAAATTCCAGGTAAATTCGTAGTCACTCTGCCACAGACATCGTCAACTATTGGACCATTGTGTAGCATTTTATCAACCATGAACTTTATTTTATGGTGGTTAATGATGCTTTGTACAGAAATATACTGATAAGTATGTCAATGAGGCCAGTAATTAAAATATAAAATATTATATCAGCAAACCTTTTTTGATTTTTTTTGCTATGAATTATAGTTTGTTATAATAATAAGGGATTTAAAAAATATTTTTATTAAAATTCTATGCTAGGTGCTAATGTATCAATCTGATGTCAATTCCAATATGTATTAATCTTATTTATAGATCAGAAAATACAAGCACATGATACAATGAATATATTATGAGATACATTTGTGTATTTTCATCATTGCTTAGCTCATCTGTCCCTTTCCAAGACCCATCTGCCAAGCCTCTCATTCCCTCGTCCAGACTCATGATTCCTACCTGAAAATCCAGGCTATAATTGGTGACAAAATAAAGCATCCATATCACTTACATAAAAAGGTCTCAATGCGCTGTTTAGATAAGTGTGCCTCCCAGTTAAATTCTCTATACTCTGCCTTTAACTTCCTAAAACTGTTATACATGGGTGCACACATGCACCATGGCATGTGAATGGAGGACAACTTGCTATAGTCAATTCTTTCCTTCTACCTTGTTGGTTCTTGAAATCAAACTTGGGACATCAGTCCTGGTGACAAGCACCATTACTGGCTGATCCATTCCACCAGCCCTGGATTAAGATTATCTTAATATTTTTCTTTGTATCATTTTAAGTACTATATTTCTCATAATTATACACTTGTGGAACTTGGTATTCGTCTAACTCTATAAAATATGTATATAAACCATGTATATAATTAAAGGTATAATTGCATGATTATTCCCTTGTGAAACTTGGTGTTCATCTTGCTCTATAATTGCGTATAGCACCTGTGATGGATATGTCTATTTAAATAAAAGTTGGAGCCATGTCCAGAAGACATATGTTGTAGTTCTAGTGCTTTTATGGATAAACTGCTTTGTAGCCTGTTATTTACCCCCCATTAAGCATCAGACTCACAGATGGTAATATACAAGTGATTATCCACATATTTTGTTTTAATCTCCAGTGAATAAAGTCAGCATGAACAGTCCTACCTGTAGAAATTTTGCAGGTCGGTAGGGCCACTTAAACATAGCAACCAATCAATGATAATCACCCCAGGCCATGAGATTTCTGGTACAAAGGTGCTGAACATCCAGGTTGTTGAGACATCTTTTTCATAGGTTCAGAGGAGGCCAGTGGAGACTTGTGCAGAATGACCTTCTGAAGAACACAAGATGGTCTTTTCTGTGTAGAAGCCAACTTCTCTTGCAAGCGTTCTCCTTGTTTAACACATACTTGGTAATTGGTGAGTCACACAAAGCATGATTCCACCCATAGCAGTGATATTCTCTCTGTAGATATCCAACAAATGCCACCAAATGTAACTGGGCAGCTAAATTATAAATGGAGAAATAAAAAAAATACCAACATCTGTTGGCAATTCCTAAATTGCATGTTTCTGTGTCCAGTGATTGAGACTTTACTGCACATATTTATATAATTTACAATAATTTAGACTATGATGTAATAACTCTATATCAATTTATTCCATACTTATATCAATGATAAAATAGAAACTATTTTGCACACGCTTGTTAGAATCTACAGCATCCTAGTCTCATCTTTGTTGCTTTCAAATACTTTGTATTCTGTGATTAGAGCTACTGAAGTTTGGTCCATGCTTGAACCATGATATTACTGAGCAGAGTTCTAACATGATCATTATGACATGGACCTACAAGCCCTGGTAACTTGTCACATTTGCTCTTTTCCTACATCTACTTCAAAAGTTTCCTTTTGCCAAGTCTAACATAAAGATAATTCCTGCCAGGGTCAGGTAGTTCAGGTTTACAATTAAAAGGGTGAGTTGCTGATGCTTCCTTATGGATATCCTACAGAACTGAGAGACTTTTGACCATTGTTAAATGCTCCTTTGATACCTTAAAACAGTTCTTATACTTCCGTTCCTTCTCTTGTGAAACCATTTTATAAAAGTAACTGATACACTCATGACATACAATTGCCACTGAGCAATTTGAAGAATCGTCACCTGAGGATGTGTAGACAAGGCCTTGCAGAGGATTGAAGTAAGGTCAGCACCTGGGGAAACAGAGTCACAAGGGAAAGTCACAAGCAGGAGAGGCAAAGGGAGTCACACGCAGAGGAGGAAAACAGATTCCTAAGACTCTGGAGAGGGGGGAGGCAAGCAGAGTCCCAGGGGTGGGAAGAGTCACAAATTTATGTGAGACCCGGGTCTCTTCTGCTCAGTCTCGACACTTGTGGCTCTTAAGATTCCAGGCTTGTGGTAGGACAGTGTCTCCAACAGACTTTCAGGCTATGAGGCTTGTTTTGAAAGGAGAAATTTCCCTTTCCATTCAGTTTGTTGTTAGGATTTTACCACATGAAACCAAAGACAGGTTTCATATCTCATCTCCATGTTTAAGTATGACGTGTAGTAGGTAGTTCGGAAACTAGATCGGTACCAGCACTTGGTTAATACCTGCCTTCAAACATCTCTCTTTGCCTGGTAGGCAAGTTGGCAGAAGATGCTGGGAAATTATCATTATTAACAGATATGCTAGTCATTCAAGGCCAAAGGAGCCCAACCTGAGTTATTTAATAAAGGTATCACTTATATTAATTGACTGAGCAATCAGCAAGCTGTCCATAAAACCCAAAATTACCAAGCATTAAAAATGTTAGTACCACCTACTGGTTGGAGGCCTCTTCCTGTTGCTTTACCATAAGTTGTGTTTGCATACTTTTTCTCCAACAGCAATCAGACATCTGGCCTCTAGACCTTTCCTTTGCATTGCCTTCTTGGTTATTAATTACTTTGCTTTGGAAACTGGAAGGTAGTTGTGTCTTTAGCTAGCCGGACACAGAAAAAAAAATCCCCTTGTATTTCATCCCTATTTACATCCACACTGCAAACAATCTCAACTTTTAGCCCGAGAGACAGAGGAAATAATGAGCCTATCAAGTCTGTACCACGCACATATTTTAGCAGTGACCGTAAAAAGACATAGCACTTAACGTATTATGCTCCATTCCCAAAATACGATTTTTGACAGGAGACAAATTAGATCATCACATTGTACAGTGATGGGAGCCATCTCTCTATGAGGGTTTGATTAAATGCCTTTGGCCCATGTCAGTGACCGCGGGCAGGAGACAGTGCATAAACCTAGTGCTTTCAAAGTACTCTATGGCAAGTGGGCTTCTCTGGGAATCTAGAATTTAGATGCAGGTTCTCTGGCCTTTGTTTTAGTTGACTGCCAGGAAGAGGGCTTCCAGAGGTAAGCCGAGAGAGATGCTGACCTTTCACCTCTGGCCTGGAGTGGAAATGAAAGGAATTACATGGAACAAAATTATGAAAAGCTATGCAGTAATTGCTACGTCCTAGGTGGCTGTGACAGGGGCAGGTCACAGCATCTTTGAAAGGTTAGTTTCTTCTACCTCGACGAATGAAAACAAATCCTCAGACTATTTCCTGTCATATAAATGTTCACTAGGAAGTGAAGTGTATCTTGATATCTTCATGTACCTACACTGTTCTGTCTGCTGCCATCCTTGTATCTGGTGACCCTCACTATTAGATCCTACCTGAACATAGGAAATATTTGTCTCCGACTGAATCGATCTCACTGTGATTTCCTCAGATGAACCAATGAGTCTGGGAAAGATTATGACACTGTGTTCTCCTTCGCCCACCCAATTTCATCTTTATTTCAAGCCTAGAGGGTTTTGCATTTTTGTATGACATTTGATGCCAAATATCAGTAATTATATTTGTTTGTGTTTTGATAGACATAAGATGACAAACTCATTTTCCTGCCTCGAGCAGTATTTATTTTAAAGGACATGACTATATATTTTGAGTAATACAAAAGCCTGCATCAGCCAGGGTTTTAAAAACTCAAATTGCATTTTGGATGTCTTGGGGAAAGGTGGCTTTCATAATGAATGAAGAGGGAATTCTAATCTTCTCTGCTATTACGTCTATTATGAGAGAAATGGTTTCTCTGTGTTGATTTTCCTTGAAGTAAACCTACATCTTGGTCACTATTTATCATTCTGACTTCTAATTCCAAATCTAAGCTGCATTTTGCCAAGAAGAAAAAGAAAGTAAGTTGGGTTACAGCAGATTCCTGGACATCTGTTGCTCCTGGAGAGATGCTAAGGTCATCTGGGTAAGCTCGGGGGAGGAGGAGGGGCTTCATGGTAACCAGCTATCCTGTGTCTTACTAGGTAGAGCACCATAAATGACCAAGTTGCATCTCTGGGTCTTTAATGTAGAGAGTCTTTAATTGTAATCAATACAGAATTTCAATAAAGATAAGTTTGCCCTATAAAACTCCTACCCATTACTAAATGCTTAATGAACATTAGCAAGTACTTTATGGATGAGGAATAGAGTACAAGATCCTCTTACTGTCCGTGTGGCTCTATATGCCAAAGTCAGAGGACCAAGCATGGGTCTAAGAATGCAAATCCTGGAAGGCTCACCATGTATTCAGACCAAGTGCTAGATGTTAGAAACTGGTGACATGGGCTCAGATATGGGAAGTCACACCTTTTGAAGTCTTAATGTTTACATTCGAACCATCTCCTCTCTGTCTTTTACATGCGTGGACAGAGTTTGAAAGGCAGGCCTTCTGCAGAGCAGCTGTCTCAGAGAAGGAACCTCCTCAGGAAACACCGACCTACACTCGCACTTGGTAGTGCTGACTTGTGCCTTTGTCCTGAGCCATAAGTACCCTAGGAATTCTGTTATTCTTTCTACATTTTACAAATTATATAAAACCAGAATCATAGGAAAGTAATAGTGGCCTAGAGAGATGAAGAAATTTGCCACAGTCATGGATTACTTACTAAAGGAGCCACAACTAGAGCCCGGGTCTCCTGAATCTATGTTTGGTTTCTCCAACACATTACCCTGCTGTTCTCAGGATCATGAAGAAATGCAAGGGTTTGACCCATCTTCATAGTTCAGAATATTTGCTATACAGGATAAGAGGTAATGTTAAGGTTTTATTGGTAATAGAAGGCTTTACAGGGATATCTGTCAAATGCTCATGCATCAAATTATGTTCTTTCGAGCACTGAGATGTTTATACGTTGAACACAGGAGATGTCTGAGTCTGAACTAATGCAGACACTGTGTGAAATGAGAAAGGCTTGTTGAAAACCTTCTGGAGATGGCAGAGCCTCAGAAGTCTCCTCTGAAGACCCTGTTCTTGGCATTACCATGTACCCTCATCTAAAGTGACATGAGATGCCATTCTACTGAGAGTCTTTCCTGTCCCTGTTAAGTTTCTCAGGTGATTTCAAAGGCCAGGAAGGACTTGTCTTCGCATAAAGGTCTGCTGGTAAAACACTAACTTTAGTACCGACCTGAACTGAGTCTTTAACTTTATGCTTTGGTTATATTGTGTTATTCTCCAACAACAGCACAAGATGGCCTTCATTGTTATCTCAGCTTTATAGTCAAGGAGAAAGAGACTTAGGGAGGTCCAGTAACCTAACCGCTCATCAGATTAATAAGTGACAGACCTGTGTCTCGCCCTCAGGCTGTTAACCCCTAACCCCTAGTGCTTCACACTCAGAGCAAAGGACGTGCATGTCTGACCCTCTTATTAAACATTTAAGTTGTGCCATGTACTGTGATAAATTCCAGGGTTACAGCTCTCAGGATAGAACAAGAGTCCAAGCCATACATTCAGTCCTGCCTAGACATCAGAATGGTAGCAGTTCCAGTGGTGTGGGGGTGGGGGAGAGCAAGGCTATTTTGTTCACATTGTCTCTGTATGGAGGTAAAGCAGCTGCTTTCCGACTGTGGACCTGGGGAGAGGGCTTGAACGATACTGCTTGCCAGCATCAGCATCTTTGCTCATGCCTGTGTACATGCTTATATAAAATACACACGCACACACACACACACACACACACACACACACACACACAAAACCTGTCACGTATCCCATTACATCACACATGAGAGATCCTGGCCTCACTTTTTTCTCTGGGATAAAACTTGTTTCTCTCTGTTTCTCCATCATTCAGAAGGGAACCAAACATTACTCAAGATCACTTAAAATCTTTATGATGTGAGCAAAAGGGCAGGCAATCGCATTCCTCATGTGTACAGTTGCTTGAACGTTACCCCTTCACTTAGTCCCTCCTAACCACAGGCTGATTTTCTCTGTGTCTGAGGGAAAGACTTTGCTGCAGAAAGCAGATCTCCAATGAGCATCTCCAGAGGCTCTGTGGGGCTCAGTTTCCATGGCAAATACAGGAGCCCCTGGCAGCTAGAGCAGGAGCCCTCTCCCCAGTCTCCCCTTCAGGGGCAGCACAGCAATGGCTCACTGGGAGATCAGAGACACTGCCAGTTTGTGGCTCAGCAAAAAAAAGGGGGGAGTGGGCAGGCTTTCCCCTTTCTGTAAAGAGTTTCAAAGAGGGGTTCTGCCACTTTCTTTGTACCTGAACTCAAGAGTCATGGCCCTTCCCAATTTCTGAATTCTTCACAGAGTCTCCAGGCAGGCTTACTGGTCAGAACACAGCAGAGGCTGGCAGGCTGCCTCTGAACCTTGCCACCCCAACCCTGTCTGAGGAGCCCAGAGTTGTCCTACAGCCTAGGCAACCAACTCCTCCTTTCTGTGCCCTCTTTCCAGTGGGAGAATTTCAGAGCCAGCAAAGACCTCATTCCACCCCTTGTGAGGGAGAGAGAGAACCTGAATCTCTCTATTTTGGTTAGTACTGTTAGAAACTTCAAGGAACAGCAGCCTAGAAAGGCAAATCAAACATCTTGCCCCCTACGCCAACACAGAAAGCAACAGGCAACTGCGCACATCAGGCAGATAAGCATTCAAATAGTAGTTTTATTTTTGATAAAGATAATTAAAGAATGTCATGTAGCCTTGATGTGCTACAAAACAGACCAAATAGTTACCTTAACATAGCCTCTAAACTGGGCCAGCCCTCTACTGCCACAACCAGAGAGATGACATCTATATAACTGTCTCCTCAGACAAGTCTCTCCAGTATTAAACAAAGGAGGAAAGGCTAACTGGGCATGCTCAGACACAGCCTCAATTTCACCAGCTGCTTTAGTTGGATTGGTTTTGTGTTCCCCTTGAGGAAATGAGGGGGCATTTCCTTCTCACTGGGATCTGGGGCAGGTCTAGAGCAGGAAACATTTTTTCCCTAGGAGAAAAATGTCTCTTTGCTGACTTCTCAGCCAGGACACTGAGTTCACCAGGCAGAAGCATGGTGGAAGGCAGAATTCCAGAGATGGATCATTCTGGTGGCAAAGAAGATGACCAATATATTCACAGTGAAAAAAAAAAAAAAGGATCTGGGCACTTTTACCTATGAGCATGAGAGCTCTAAGATGCAGGGAAGGGAAGGATGAGAGAGGTCACATTCCGGATATCCAGATGAACGAATTACTGCAGGCAATCAGTTGTATGTCGTCCTGTAGAGTGTGCAGCATCTTCAATGTATACATGAAGTACGAATAGGACCGTAAGCCTATACCACAGCCAGTAACCTATGAGACTCCAGTCAACACAAATGCTAAGGCAATGGGCACACTTAATAAGATAGTTGGACTCAGTCTTCCATAGAAATCAATGTTTAGCACATAAAGCCAACAAAAGGCACTAGGAAACAACGTGAACATGTCCTACATAATAACCAGCAAGTACTGCAGCATCTATGTCTATATGTGTAGTGATGACCCATTTATTATAGCAACATTAATGTTCCCAGCATAAACATACAAAAAAACAAAGACTCTAATCTAGTTTATTCACAGAAAGCAGAGCAGCCAGCCCAAAACCATGGCAGAGGTCATACATATACCTCCATTCATGCACCAAGAATTAAATAAGTACACATAGCAAGTTGATAATAATCTGTGGCTGGAGGTCAAGTTTATACATCTCCACCTTGTTTTTCAGATTTTCTTGAAGTTCTTCTGTGGTTTTGAAAGTCTTATTAGTAAAACCTGCAGGGAGCGAAAGAACAGAGAAATAAGTGGTGGGACCGATCAGGAGGAGCAGCTAATGAGATGGAGAATTATCACTGGGCAACATCAGTTCCCCAGGGATTCGGGAGGCAGGATGGAGATACCCTCGGGATTTCAATCTTTGGACACTAAGCCAGAGAATAGCAGTCAGGATCACATAGCCGTGGGAATCGAAAGTGGGCAGGAAGCATGAGAAAGAACCTCCCCTTCTTCACTCCATCCCCTGGGCCAGGCATCTCTGAGAACGTGACCCTAGCCCACTGCACTGCACGCTCTCGGCCTCAAGGGAGACCCACATCAGAATTTAAATACCATCTATGCCCAGCACTATCACTTCCTCTCACAATCACTAAGCATCTCAAACAATCTTCTCTCGGGTTTGTTTTCTCTTTTCCAAGATCCACCAAATCGCACGCCTTCTTGTTAGATTTTTGGAATCCTTCTGTGACTATAGGGGCACCAGCGAGACCTTTCTAAATTTAGCCTTGTTTCTAATTAGGAACAGAGGACATGTAAAGCTCGGGGCTTAAAGACAAACCTTGGCAGAATTCCAGGACGTGGAATCAAGTCGTCATTTTGACTAGAAGAAAATCCAAGGATGGATTCTGATCTTGGTGACTGACCTACTCATACAGTAACGCTCACTCCTGGGTTTCCTAAAGTGTGTGAGTGTGTGCACGCTGTGAACTGTCCGGCTTCCCTTCCAGAAGTCCCTGCTGTCTCCCTTGTGAAAGGAAAAGGCAGGGGCAGAGTTGAGAAACTGTGTATGTGGACTCTACACAGGAAGCCGATATTGTACGGAGGGCTGTGTGTAATGAACGGCAGGCTAGGCCCACTGATAAGAAGCACCAGCTTCGAGAGAGTCACATTGCCCTCGTTACCATATTTACATCCTTGTAGATCCCGTCAGTGGCTGCAGCCACAATGGCTACACTCATCCTCTAACCCAACAGAAAGCAGGTCTTTCAAGTCACACTTGCGGCATCTACACAGCTGTGTCCAATGCTACAGAGCTGCTAGTATTTGAACCAAAAAGAGCACAGTGCCTGAGACATTTGTCACTCCAGGGTCACAATCGGTTAACCAAAATAACTTGAAAAAGGGTATTGTTCTTTCTTGGAGAGCCATGTGCACGATCCTGGGGCACTGGTGGGGCTCAGGAAACTGCCGCCGTTCTCTGACATTTCTTCCTTCTTTGTGCGGATACCACCATATGTGTTGTGGTGATGAAGAGCTTGTTAGGGAGATCAAACTGGGCAGGGATGAGAAGCAAACCTTGGGAAAGAGAAGGACTAGTTGAGTCAGGAGCTGATGCTATTAGTGACTGTCTTAAGAAGTTCTTTGAGGCCACATCTCAGCTGTGCCTTTACCTGGGACCCTCCTTAGACTCCCAAGACTAGCTGCTGGTCTCCTTGGGAGCACTGCCCTCCTGCCTGAGTTGCTAAGGGATGCAGCAGAGAAGAAAAGATGTGGTGCATGGAAACCAAGCTTGCCACTCCAGTTCTGCTTGCAGGCCTGCCTGTGGAGGCGTATTTATCACAAAATAAGAAAACAGCAATAGCCCAGAACTGGCTGTTTGTGCAACTCCAACTTGAATGATACCAAAGATTAAATCTTCAT
The DNA here is from genome assembly GCF_963924665.1 of Micromys minutus. Classification (NCBI taxonomy): domain Eukaryota; kingdom Metazoa; phylum Chordata; class Mammalia; order Rodentia; family Muridae; genus Micromys; species Micromys minutus. Next base: position 31,591,115 of record NC_137952.1, read on the forward strand.
TTCCAATTCTTTCATGCCAAGGCGGTTATATTTAAGGTCCAAATATGTGCACCATATGTCATATTGTAGCTTGACAATTGCCTCAATAGGCAGTGTCAGACAGATGGCGAACATTACTACCAGGCATACATACATTCAGAATTAAACATTTAAATAAATTCAGGCCTGTCTCAAGCTTATTAAAGGGATTCTTGTCTATAAAGCCATTTGGGGCACGTACATATGCTCAAGTGTTTTTTGTATCTTGAGTAGATTTGGGTTGATTCTAGTACCATCCGGCTCCAGATGGCAAGTGCTTTTGCCTGTTCTTGGAGCCCTGTACCTATAATTAGGATGTTCCTGCCATTGAGGCCACCTGTAAGGATTTCACTGTCACTGGTTAGTATGCCAACCACGCATGCCTGACTGTGAAATGATAGAAAGATTTCTGTAGGGAACATGAGACACCTTTCCTAAGTGCCTGGAACTTTACTTTATAGATGAGAAGCTCCACAAGAACCTGCCCAAGGACCAATTCACAGTCTCTTGTCTTAAACCTTAGCTCCAGCATGCTTTGGATATGAATGTCACAAACTGCAGGTAAAGGTCAGCATTACATTGGGGGGTACTGAGGGGGGCCTCAGATGAGTTGCTTTCAGACCTTCCAGACAACTGTGTCAAGGCTAGTTTCCACTACCTTCTTCCAGGATCTTCGGATCCTACATGGCATTGGGGAAAGGTCCAGGGTGGTTTGTGATGTTCAGCTGAGTGAGTTTACAAATGAGAATTTAGAACTTTATTAAGTTGGCAGGGCTGCCAAATCTACCCTTCAAGAAAGTGGCCCATGGAAGGGCTATTCGGAAGACCTTATGTATACACACACACACACACACACACACAGAGAGAGAGAGAGAGAGAGAGAGAGAGAGAGAGAGAGAGAGAGAGAGAGAGAGAGAGAGACAGAGAGACAGAGAGACAGAGAGACAGAGAGACAGAGAGACAGAGAGATATGGGTAGAATTATGTCTCCTATTACAATGGTTTTTTTTCTTAAGTTTCCCACATATGTGCCTAGTGCTTGACCAATAAGAGAAATTCAGGAATTTGAAAAGAAGGAGAGAAAATGAAGATAGTGAGCAGGATAGTATCCACAAATCATAACTTTATTTCTCAAATGCATGTTTAAACTTCCATATGTTTCCTGAGAGTACAAACCTCCTCTAGTAACAGAGTGTATATACTGCCGATTCTTGGCTTTTCTGAGTTCAAATCCTAGCTCTGTGGTTACTAGTTGTCTGAGCGTGTGTTATTTCCCAACCTCTCTGTGCCATCCTTCTTTCATATAGAAAATAGGAACGATAACCATTCCGTTATAGGGTTACATAATACATTTGGTATATGGACAGAGTGCCTGCTGCTGTGTGTATGCTGTGCATTTTATTTTGGAAGCCAGAGACAAAATGTAATAATTTTCTTCCTTCATGAAGGCTTCATTGCTAGGCATGATTCATTCTGATCTCTTCACCTCTCTTTGGTAGCTAGGGTTTCCACTCTGCATCTGGTAACACCTCCACCATTAGACACTTAGCACTGGGCTAAATCTAATTGTCAGTGTTGCACTTTCTTTCAAGTGGGTGTATGTGGAGGCAAGTGCTAAATTCTGATGTATTCTTGTGCTCCTAAGAGTAGACTCCTAGGTCCAACACAGAGGCCTTTGCCATATCTGCTCAGATGAGCCCTGAGCATACAGGAAGGGTCTATTGGAAGAATATGTCTCAGTTCTAGTTTGGTTCCCTTTAATAGAACAGTTTTGTCTAGTGACTTAATTATCCAGCCCTTGTTCATTGTGTTTTTGCTTTCTATTGTCAGCCTCTTCTTGGAATATGCGCACAGCATTCCACCATGTTCTTTGTTGCCTAATAAGTAACCTAGGTTCCCTGGCATAGTGCTGAGGCCTCCAAAACAATGGCCCTGAATCCTGGCAGCCTCGTCTCATCATGTCTAAGCTTGTGAGTACCCTGTTTTTATACTTTTGATCTATCTTTCTGTCCAGCAGTGTCCTCCCCTGACTCTTCCAAGATAAGGTTAATGATTAACATTTAAAGTTTAAGGTGTTGTTCATCACCTCAGACTTAATTGTCTGTTAGCCTAAAAATTCTCAAAAAAAAAAAAAAAAAATTGCCCCTAAGCTTGTGGCATCTACAGTGCCTCCAAACAAATGAGGAAACATCTAGGCCATTAATGAATTGAATAAGAAGTTGAGGAAGTGGGGCCCTAAAGGAAGGGTCCTCCTAATGATTCTAATGAATCTAATGCATCATCGAATGCAAGATGGTTTGAGCATCAGAGACTTGGATTGTCACTTAAAATGTATTATTCTCTTCTTTGGCTGTGAGGTTTTGGTTTGTTTATGTTTGTTTGTTTTGTTTTGTTTTATTGATTTTTGGTGGGTTTTGGGGGGTATTTTTGTTGGTTTTTCTGTTATTGTTGTTGTTGTTGTTTGGGTTTATTTTTGTACATTCATGATAAGGTGATCCCTATCTTTTTTTTCTTTATTGGTGTGTATAGATTAAACATAATGATTTTATAATACCAAAAATTGCCACAAGGCTATATTCTTAGCTCTTCTGGGGTTAGTATCCAATTATTAGTGACCGCATATTATGTCTGTTCTTTTGTGAAAGGGTTACCTCTCTTAGAATGATATTCTCTAGATGCATCCATTTTCCTAGGAATTTCATAAAGTCATTGTTTCTGATAGATGAGTAATACTCCATTGTGTAAATATACCACAAGTTTTGTACCCATTAATCTACTGAAGGACATCTGGGTTCTTTCCAGCTTCTGGCTGTTATAAATAGAGTAGCTACGAACATTGTGGTGCATGTGTCCTTATTGTATGTTGGAGCATCTCTGGGCTATATGCCCAGAAGTGGAATAACTGGGTCTTCAGGTAGGACTGTGTCCAATTTTCTGAGGAACCACCAAACTGATTTCCAGAGAGGTTGTACCAGCTTACAACTCCACCAGCAGTGGAAGAGTGTTCCTCTTTCTCTGCATCTTTGCCAGCATCTGCTGTCATCTGAGTTTTTGATCTTAGCCATTCTGACTGGTGTGAGGTAGAATCTCAAGATATTTTAGATTTGCATTTCCCTGATGACTAGAAATGTCGAGCACTTTCTTAGATGCTTCTTAGCCATTCGATATTTCTCAATTGAGAATTTTTTGTTTAGCTCTGTACCCCAATTTTTAATAAAATTGTTTGATTCTATGGCATCTAACTTCTTGAGTTCTTTGTATATATTGGATATTAGACCTCTATCAGATGTGAGGTTGGAAAAGATCTTTTCCCAATCTGTTGGCTTTCTTTTTGTTTTCTTGACAGTGTCCTTAGCCTTATAGAAACTTTGCAATCTCATTATGTCCCATATCTCAATCCTTGGTCTTAGAGCACAGCCATTGGTGTTCTGTTCAGGAAAATTTCCCCTGTGCCTATGTATTCTAACGTGTTCCCTACTTTCTCTTCTAATAGCTTCAGTGAAGCTGGGTTAAGGTGGAGGTCTTTGATCCACTTGCACTTGAGCTTTATATAAGGAGATAAGAAAGGGTCTACTTTCCTTCTTCTGCATGCTGAGTGCCAGTTAAGCCAACAACATTTATTGAAGAGGCTGTCCTTTTCCCATTGAATGTTTTCAGCTCCTTTGTCAAAAATCAAGTGACCATATATGTGAGGGTTTATTTCTGGATCTTCTATTCTGTTCCATTGATCAACCTGCCTATCTCTGTACATATGGTTTTTAACACAATTGCCTTGTAATATAGATTGAGGTAAGGGATGGTGATTCCCACAGATGTTTTCTTGTTGTTGAGGACAGATTTCAATATTCTAGGTGTTTTGTTATTCCAGATGAATTTGCAAATTAATCTTTCCAACTTTATGAAAAATTGAGTTGGAATTTGGATGGGGATTGCATTAGATCTGTAGATTGTTTTTGGTAAGATTTGCATTTTTACAATGTTGATCCTTCCAATCTACAAGCATGGGAGATCTTTCCATCCTCTGAGATCTTTTTCAGTTTCCTTCTTTAGAGATTTGAAGTTCTTGTCATACAGGTACTTCACTTGCTTAGTTAGAGTCACACCAAGGTATTTCATATTGTTTGTGACTATCGTGAAGGGTATCTTTTCCCTAATTTCTTTCTCAGCATATTTGTCCTTTGAGAAGAGGAAGGCTACTGATTTATTTGAGTTAATTTTATATTCAACCACTTTTCTGAAGTTGTTTATCAGCTGTAAAAGTTATCTGGTAAAATTTTTTGGGTCACTTACATACACTATCATGTTATCTGCAAACAGTGATGTTTTTACTTCTTCCTTTCCATTTTGTATCCCTTTGATTTCCTTTTTCTGTCTAATTGCTCCAGCCAGGACTTCCAGTACTATGCTGAATAGGTATGGGGAGAGTGGGCAGCCTTGTTAGTCCCTGATTTTAGTGGGATTGCTTCAAATTTCTCACCATTAAGTTTGATGGTGGCTATTAGTTTTCTGTATATTGCTTTTATTATGTTTAGGTATGGGCCATGGATTCCTGTTCTTTCCAAGACTTTAACATGAAGGGGTGTTGAATTTTGTCAAATGCTTTCTCAGCATCTAGTGAGATGACCATGTGTTTTTTTTTTTTTCTTTGAGTTTGTTTATATGGTAGATTACATTGATGGATTTTCATAATTTAAACCATCCCTGCATTCCATGGGATGAAGCCTACTTGATGATGATGAATGATCATTTTGATGTGTTCTTGGATTTTGTTTGCAAGAATTTTGTTGAGTACTTTTGCATCAATGTTCATAAGAGAGATTGGTCTGAAGTTCTCTTTCCTTGTAGGATCTTTGTGTGGTTTAGGGATGAGGGTTATTGTGGCTTCAAAGAATGAGTTGGGTAGTGTTCCATCTGACTCTATTTTGTGGAATACTTTGGAGAGTATTGGTATTAGGTCATCAATAAATGTCTGATAGAATTCTGCACTGAACCCATCTGGTCCTGGGCTTTTTTTTTGGTTGGGAAGCTTTTGATGACTGCTTCTGTTTCTTTAAGTGTTATGGGATTATTTAGATGGTTTACCTGGTTCTGGTTTAACTTTAGTATCTGGTATCTATCCAGGAATTCTTCCCTTTCCTCCAGATTTTCCAGTTTTGTTGAGTATAGGGTTTTGTAGTAGGATCTGATGATTTCTTGAATTTCCTCAGTTTCAATTGCAATGTTTCCACTTTCATTTCTGATTTTGTTCATTTGGATACTCTCTCTTTGCCCTCTAGTTAGTCTGGCTAAGGGTTTATCAATCTTGTTAATTTTCTCAAAGAGCAGCTCTTGGTTTTGTTGATTCTTTGAATGGTTCTTTTTGTTTCCATTTGATCTATTTCTGCCCTAAGTTTTATTATTTCTTGCTGTCTACTCCTCTTGGGTGTATCTGCTTCTTTTTGTTCTAGAGCTTTAACTGTGCTGTAAAGTTGCTAGTGTATGCTCTCTCCAGTTTCTTTTTGGAGGCACTCAGAGCTATGAGTTTTTATCTTAGTACTGCTTTCATTGCATTCCATGGGTTTGTGTCTGTTGTACTTTCATTTTCATTAAATTCTAGAAAATCCTTAATTTCTTTCTTTATTTTTTTCTTTGACCATGCTATGGTTGAGTAGAACATTGTTCAGCTTCCATTTGTATATGGGATTTTGTTGTTTTGTTGTTATTAAAGACCAGCCTTAGTCCATGGTGATCTGATAGGATGCATGGGAGTATTTCAATCTTCTTATATCTACTGAGGCTTGTTTTGTGACCGACTATATGGCCAATGTTGGAGAAGGTGACATGAGGTACTGAGAAGGTGTATTCTTTTGCTTTAGGGTGATATGTTCTGTAGATGTCTATTAATTCCAATTGGTTCATAACCTCTGCTAGTTTCACTGTGTCCCTATTCAGTTTCTGCTTCCATAATCTGTCCATTTATGAGAGTGGAGTGTTGAAGTCTCCCACTATTATTGTGTGTGGTGCAAAGTATGTTTTGAGCTTTAGTAGGGTTTCTTGTATTTGGAGCATATATGTTAAGGATTGAGAATTCATCCTGATAAAATTTCCCTGTAATGAGTAAAAAGTGTCCCTCCTTATCTTTTTTGGTAACTTTTGGTTGAAAATCTACTTTATTTGATATTAGAATGACTACTCCAGCTTGTTTTGGGGGGTGGACATTTGCTTGGAAGGTTTTTTCCCAGCCTTTTACTCTGAGATAGTGTCTGTCTTTTTCTCTGAGATGACTTTCCTGTAGGCAGCAAAATGCTGGATACATTCTGTTTACATATCCAGTCTAATAGTCTATGTCTTTTTATTGGTGAATTGAATCAATTTATGTTAACAGATATTAAGGAATAGTGGTTGCTGTTTCCTGCTATTTTTGCTTTTAGAAGTAGAATTATGTCTGTGTGTCTTTCTTCTTTTGGTTTTCTTGCTTACTTATTTTCTTGATTTTTCTAGAATGTAGTTTCCCTCCTTGGGTTGGGTTTTCCATCTATTATTCTTTGTAGGGCTGGATTTGTGGTCAGATATTGTGTAAATTTAGTTTTGTTCAGGAATATCTTGGTCTCTCCATCTATGGTGATTGAGAGTTTTGCTTGGTATAGTAGCCTGAGCTGACATTTGTGTTCTCCTGGGGTCTGTATGATGTCTGTCCAGGATTTTCTAGCTTTCATAGTCTCTGTTGAGAAGTCAGGTGTAATTCTGATTGGTCTGCCTTTATATGTTACATGACCTTTTTCCTTACTGCTTTTAGTATTCTTTCTTTGTTTTGAACACTTGGCATTTTGATTGTTATGTGTTGGGAACAATCATTTTGGAGTTCTGTAGGCTTCTTTTATGCTTATGGTCATCTCATTCTTAAGGGTAGGGAAGTTTACTTCTGTGGTTTTCTTGAACATACTTACTGTGCCTCTTAGTTGATAATCTTCACTCTCTTCTATTCCTATTATCCTTAGGTTTGGTCTTCTCATTGTGTCCTGGATCTCCTGGACATTTGGGGTTAGGAGATTTTTGGTTTTTTACATATTCTCTGAATGTTTTGTCTATGTTTTGAGTGTTGTTTTCAGCCCCTGAGATTCTCTTTTTCATCTTTCGTAGTCTGTTGGAAATGCTTGCATCTGTGACTCCTGATTTCTTTTTTAGGTTTTCCATCTCCAGGATTGTCTCTTTTTGTGTTTTCTTTATTGTTTCTATTTCCATTTTAAATTCCTTCATTTCTTTGGTTGTGTTTTCCTGTAGTTCTTTGAGTTCTTTGATTGAGTTTTGTGTTTCCTCTTTAAAAGCTTCTATTTGTTTATGTGTGTCCTTGTATGCTTGTTTAAGGGAGTTATTCATGGTCTTCTCGAAAATCTCCATCATCATCTTGAGGTATGATTCCAAGTCTGAGTCTTCTTTTTCTGGAGTGTTTGGCAATCCACTGCTTGCTGTGGTGAGAGATCTGGGTTCTGATGTTTCCAGGTTGCCTTGGTTTCCATTGCTTAAGTTCTTTTATTTTCCATTTGCCATCTTGTGATCTGTGATTATACATGGTCTTGTTGTCAGTGACTGGCACCTGTCTCTCCTGTGGATCTGCGGGCCCATGGACTCAGGAAGAAAATTGTTTCTGAGTGTTCAGCTTTTAGTGGCCAAGCAGTGAGTTCTGGTAACAGTGACTCAGCTCTGTCTTCGTAGGCTCAGGTGTGGGAGCTCTTGTGATATTGGTCTGGCAGCTTAGCCCTATGCCCACAGGTCCTGAGTACTACTGGCCTGAGTACTCTTTCTCTAGACCAAAATGGGCCATTTTCCAGATAACACAGTACTTTCTACTCTCTGAGAACTCCCGGTATGCTATCCCTGGGCCTATGTGCCCAGCTCCCCTCTGGTCCATGTGTCAGAGGACCTGTAGACTTGAACTTCAAGCACTGCCTTTCCCAGGCAGACTCTGGTTCCCACTGATAAGGGCCTGTGCCTTACTGTGGGCCTCTGTGTTTAGTCTGCTAGCCCAGGCTTTCCGGGCAGATCCTGAGTCCCTCTGCCAGAGGCCCTACTGTGGGCCACAATGGCAAGTTTTTCTCAGCTCTGCCTAGCCCTCTCTGCACTTTAGTTACTCACAAAACACTCTCACCTGGCCTGTGTCCCCCGATCTCTGCTGTTCCAGGTGCTAAAGGGCCTGAGTGTTTGGTCTGCGCACATGGGCTATCCAAGTGGATCCTGGGTTCCTCTGCCAGAGGTCCGGCCCTACTGTGGGGCACAAGGGCACATTTTCCCTAAAGCTTTGTTTTAATAAGGTCTCTGCAGAGATTGTAGACAAGAATGGCTTTGGCCATCATGCCACGCCCATGGGAGGACCATTTGGGCCAGCAGTTTCCTGTATCATTGAGTATTAAGCTGCCGTTCCAAATAAGCACTTTGCCTGGCCTTGAATTTGTTTTGGTTGGAAAGAAATATTTTTTGACATGATCATACATATTTATGGGTACAATATGATACTTTGATGCATGTATACAATGAGTGGTAATGAAATCTGGGTAATTAGCATATCTTTCATCTCAAACATTTATCATCTCTTTGTTTTAGAAAGATTCAAAGTTTTGTAGCTATTTTAGAATGTACAATAAATTGTTTTAAACTACAGCAAAGCAAGAATTTTGTCTGTTAAATTATTAAAGTTCTTTAACATTAGCAATATGTGGTATAGGAACAGTCCCTTTGAATCTGATCTGAGTTTGAGACTGTAAAGATCACCAGGCTTCAAATCACATCCAGACACTGGTGCAGTGAACCACTGTTGTGTCTGCTGCTAATCACTTGTGTAGCTACAAGCAGTCTTTTAGTTGTGTAGTCAGGATACCAGGGTTATTGCCCACATGACGCCATGGAGTGTGGGAGTCACACTGTAATATGTTATGCCCTCCCTGAGCATATTTCACCTTATTCTTTTAAAAGAGTATAATCTGCAGAGCAATAAGCTAATGGTACTACCCAAGAACCACTTATGGTATCCACACAGATAAGCTACCAAGAACCAGTAGGTCCATTAGGGGATGAAGAGTAAGGGTAAGATGCCAAGTATCAGTGCAGGCCTGATGAAAGGCCTCACCACAGAAACGTAGGATTAGAAGCTCTGAGACCCAGAGATGAGCTGCCTAGACAGGCACTATCAATTCTCCTGTTCTGGGAAAGGACTTGAGATTATGGGGTTGATAGGAAAGAAGACAGGTTCCTGAAAAAGGTCTGCAGAGACCCTTGCCTAAGCAAGCTGAATCCAATGAACAGAACTTTCCTAAAGACCCTCCTCTGTATAAATGTGGGAGGGGCCAGTCCTTTGTAATTGTCCCATAAAGGATCACATGCCTCATGGTCCAGTTTCCTCACTCTCCTTCAATCATGAGACGCATGAGTACAAAGAGTCCAAGGAACTAGATGTGTTTTTGTTTCCCCTCCTCAGTTGAGGTGGCTTTTTTAGAAACCTTTTCTTCCCCTCCCCGAAGGAACTAAAACAGCCAGCATCTTCCTAAATGAGGATCCTGAGAGGGTATTTGGGGCCCTCGACTCTAGCTTATGAATAGCTTGGGCATGGAGAACTTAACATCGAGTCTGCCTTAGGTCATTTTGATGAATTTTGACCTTGTGGGCCAAATGTGGAGCAGAACGAACAAACAAGGCAATTACCTTTCCAAAAACACCTTTGCCACTAGGCAGCCTTTCTTCTGGGCCTTTTTTGACAGCCAGGACTATAATTTGGGTGGGTCTGAAAGGGAAAATGAAGATAGAAAGCTGGTGTGGGAAAGCAGAGAACCACAGAGAACTAAGTCCGAGGCAAGTAAAACACTGGATTCCACGTGTACACTCACCCCAGTGAGCCCTATGTGAATGGATGAGTTTGGCAGGAGGAGTAGCACCATGGTTTACAGGAACTCTATAGAACATGATTTCTAGACTCCTTCCTAAGAGATGCAAAGGCATACTGGTATCCTTACTCCACTTTTACTTATCTCATGAGCATACAGAGCTATCTGGTCCTTCTGTTCAGTTCTGTGGAATGAGTACATGTCACCTGGAGGCAGCTATGAAAGCCTCTTCCACAATGAGATAGTATGCTCTGTGCAATTGTGCCCAGCTGCCCACAGCATCCACTGATCCATCAGACTGGCCCAGCACGGTCTATCCAATCAACGAACTTTAACCATCACTGTTGAACTGAGTGAACTTCTCTATCGCCTCAATTTTGTTGTAATCCCCCCACCCCCCAGGAAATAGGAAGAATCATAGAATCCCAAGTGCTTAGAGTCCTGCCCCACTGTTGTGCTTGTGGATATACAGCTAAGAGATGTCAAGTCCCACATAGCTAGCGTGGAAATTGTGAATCAGCACTCTGCCCTTGGCCAGTAGGTAATAAGTAAGGCTGTTTCATATGGAAACAGAAGTTAGTTCAGAGAGGACATCATTAAAGTGACGAGTATTGACAAATTATAAGGCCTTACACTTGCTCTTGCGAACTAATTACTAAGTGCCAAATATTCTCTCAGTGGTTGAATGTAATGCCCGCTGTGTCTCAAGGAACCCACACTCAGAGGCAGCCATTTGAATAATGCATTTTTCTTATCTCTGCTGTTAAAAAGAATGAGCACTGTTGTGGGCTATGTTGGGCCCTTTGCAGAGTTCTGCTTTCCTGACAATTTTTTTTTTTTTTTTTAAAGAAAGGCCTTCTTGCTCCCCTACAGGCATTCATTACACACCTATATTGTGGTCTAAGAACTTCTATTTCAAGTTTTCCTTTTTCTTTTTTGGTCATACCTCAAGTCACCCAGACCAGAGGAAAATATATCTCACTCTCCCCCACCAAAAAAAAAAAAGTCCACATAAGATGGAAGCTTTGGGAAGTGCCAAGCCCTCTGTGTCTCTTGTGTGTGTGTGTGTGTGTGTGTGTGTGTTTTCTTTTTTTAACCTTTCCTCCTTCCCAATGTACTGGATTATCACTGAAAAAAAGAGTCTAATCTCCTGACCTTGGATGGCCCTCAGCCGTCCTGTTTCCTACAAACTGCTTTTAATTTTAAAGAACAGCCAGCTATACCACATGCTTCTGGGTCTTCACCCTACCTTTCCTAGCCCTAAGTGTATTTACGTCACCCATTGACAACTAAAAAACTTCATTATTCAGAATGGGTATGTGTAGACATCAGAAATGCTTGAGGTCTCTCCTCGGCAGGGAAACATTTGTCTGAGCATGAATAGCTTAGGCTCCCCGTCCACTCACATGGTCACTGTGTCCTTCCTAGTGGGTCACACCAACTTGGGGCATATCACTCCCAGTAAAGATTATGATGCTTTAACCTTCTAGGAGCAATTCCTATGTCTGGAGTGTCTCCAGACCCAGTTAAATACCTATGACAATGACCAAGGTGAGATGAGGCTAATGATCGCCAGCCATGGCCAGGGACAGCACTGTTTAGTTTCCATCTTTGTAACTTGGACCACAGAATTAAGTTTGTGGGTGTGACTTAGGGCATGAGACAGGAGTTTAATAAAAGTAAAGGGAAAAGGGAAGGAGTAGAGTGTGAGGAGGAACAGAAGAAGAGCATTTGGGGCAAAGACAACCTGAAAGGAATCTCGGGATGGAATACTGCACGCACAAGGAGCTCTCTGGCTCATTCCCGTTTAGACAGAGAGAACAGAACTACAGGAGGACTCGGTAGTATAAGCAGTTGTTTATGCAGAGGACAGACAGAAGGCTGAGAGTAAATCCAGCAATCACTAGCTTCTGGAAACCAGGTTTTATTTAATAAGCATCAAGACAGCAAAAATCATTTGTAAAATATGAGACGTGATAGGCTTTAATCAATGATAAATGATTTTTAAAGCACCTCTTTTTTGTTGTTTGTTTGCTTGTTTCTAATGTTAAAAAAAAAAAAAGGCAGTGTGACTCCAAATGTCTCCAAGGAGATGCAGCCGTGGAGCTTCTGGTCTAGGTGAATCTTGTGTCCTGCCCACCCTAACTGCCGATGGCCAGTGTAGCTGATGTTTGGTTACAAGGGACAATCCACAGTTTATAACTCTCCGGTTGAATGTGGTGGCTGATTCTGGCACTGTCCTTGATACGTTTGTGCCTACTCTTCCTCGTGAGCAAGTGGCAAAGAAGAATGAGGAGTCCGGGCAGTTCTTGGATCTTCACAGGGTTGTTTATGAGTGGGCACACACTCACACCCCAGGCTTCCAGCTGGGGCACACCCCTCTTGTTCTGTTCTCTCCAAGTGTGTTAATCTTTCCTTGTGTTTGCTGACCTTCCATGAACTTGGGGGAAAGAGAAGGAAGTTTCTTCTTAAGTAAGACATTTGCTGAACGTGTGCCTTCCTTCATAGGTCCGTCCACATGCAATCCTGTCCATGGTTTGCAGGGGCTACTTTTACCTGTCAGTGGTAGGGGGCCCAGTGCTTGATACACCGTCAATTTTTCTTTCGTTTTAAAATATAGTTTAAAACTTGCTGTAAAGAATTATATCCTGGGGACTTATTTCACACTTAGTAAGTCGTAAGGAAAAGAAAAGAATGCTCAGAGGAAATTGTGATCCAAGGAAGCTGAGCCCCCTGGATGCTCAGCTCATGGGGTGAGGAGGAAGAATCTGCCTGCTGTGATACAAACTCATGCTCATTTTCTTCTCAGTATAACACCTTCTCACATAGCAGACATACTATAGATGCCAGATGCTCTAACACCTTTAACTTCACATTCGAGGCATGACCTACAGCGAGGTAATCAAGCCGCCAGAAAGCTGTATCTAAAACTTTAGCTCTAATTCTATTTGTCAGAATATGGTATATGTGTGGGCGTGGGGCAGGGTAAACACCTGGAGGTGCTGCCACTGTGTGTGGATCGTTAGAGGATCTGGGAAGCTCGTGAACATCTGTACTCCAGCCGTGGTGTGCAATGTAAGTTACAGGCAAGGTGGGAGGGTTAAGTCAAATAATGGCAGATGGCATCAGGCATGTGCAATCCAGGGATGCTATGGGAGCTCAGGGTGCCTGCTAGATGCCTATGTTGTTCATGCCTTAAAGACAAGGAGTCTAAGCACTCTACCGAAAGCCTGGCTGTTGTGTTACTTTACCAATAACCATCCTGCTTCAATCAGGAAACATAAGGTTAGAAATCTGTGTGTGTGTGTGTGTGTGTGTGTGTGTGTGTGTGTGTGTGTGTGTGTGTGTTACTATAACAAAAATTGACTACTTCTAGTGACTTCAAAGAACCCAGGTGCAAAATCAATCTTGCACTATTCACGGTTCAGCCTTAAAGATTCATGGCTCCATTTAGGCCTCTTCACCTGCACATTCATTCATTCTTCTATCGTTTGACAGCAGCCTTTATGGAAGAGATGTCATATGTGAGTAGCTGAAGGAGTGGTGGTCTAAGGAGGACTCTGGATGCCATGACGACTTCCAGCTTTTATAAAACCTATGCATACTTTTCCTACCTGACATTACTAAAGTCCTAAGGAATAGACTTTCTGAGGACTGTCTCTGCTCTGGCTTTGAAGTTCTGAACAATCTCATCAACTACAATCTAAACTCCAAGACTTCTCGTGTGTGTGTGTGTGTGTGTGTGTGTGTGTGTGTGTGTAAAGGGAGGATGGAGTTGAAAGAAAGCAGGAGACATTTGAGACAGGTTGAAGGGAAGAAAGGATGATTGGTGTAAGTATAGAACATATATATAAAATTGGAAAAAAAGCAAATTTAATCTAGTAAAAGAAAAAAGAGACAAGGAGACCATCATCTTCCTATGGAACTCATTTTCTTTAGATTTTTGTTATTGTTTTCTTTCCTTCTGTTTATAATACATCCTTTGCTTGTAGCCCAGGCTGACCCTGAAATTTGACACATAGTTCCAGGTGAGCCAGAATTTACCATGCAGACGAAGGTAACCTCTTCTATCTCAGCCTCCTCACTTAAGGTGATGCCTAAACTTAAACCGGAAGGCCTGCTGGGTCTGGGTTTTGCTCCACAAAGCTTGCTCCCAACTTTACTTTTTGAAGGTCGATAAAGCAAGCATGGCTAGTCCCCCATGCATTTAGCAAAGCTGAGTTTTGTGAGCGTCCTCCCTCGTGGATGAAGCAGAGCACACTCCCAGACACCCCTCCATGATGACTGTCATCTCCCCTAAGTGTAAAAGGAGCCAGAATTCCTGCCTGTTATTTGCTGATTGCTTCCTCTGCAGGGAATCGTCTCAGTTCATGTGGATGTCTGTGGCTTCTCCAAGCCACTGCATCATTACGTGGTGACTCAGATTGCCAGTGGCACATTATTAGATCCGTGGATTTCTGGAATCCATAAGGCAAGAAGAAAAGGAGGCTCGTTTGGCCTATAAGCACGCTAACTACCATAGGCAGGGAACAGTAGAGTATAAACACGACTCCCTCCTTTTTGTCAAGGGGGGAGGGTGTGGGATAGATATAAATCATGGCCCTGCTTCAGAGCAGGCTCTATCATAAAAAATCTATTGCCATCGATAGAAACTGGCTTTAGCATGTAATGTAGTGAGAGTTTTGTGTGCTATGTCTCTTCTGACCATATGGAGACTGTGTGTCTCCACTGTGTCCGGGTACAGGTGAAAGTGCCTCGAGATGTAAGCCACTTTGATCCATCCCGAGTTAACATGCCCCACCTAACTCTTCTCTGCCCTGGGAGAGTGGGCAGGATGAGCCGGGGCTTTTGGAGCAGGTGGCAGGGCCTGTGTTTCCACTTGCCTGCCTGCCATCCCCACATCCCCACGTGAGGCTGCTGATTGCAACTAACTCGGAGATTACCTCACTAATAATTTTAGTCTTATCAGGGGAAAAATGCAACAAATTAATAAGGTTTTTGCTGATAAAAGGAATATAAAGGGCTTACTTTCCTAAAGATGCCTGATACCATGGATAAATCATAGACAAATAGAAAGCTAGCTGTAGTTTATGCCTAATTATGAAAGACTTAATACCAAGTCAGACCCCCAAAGATTCAGGGGTGTGATCTTTCTGAAACCTAATTAGTCAGAAGCAGAAAGTTCTATAGTCTCAAGATTTTCATTAGTACAGAGAACTCTTTGCTTTTGCGACTCGTTGTATCTTGCAGCAAATAAGGAAATTTACCTTCTCTGGTGGATGAATTGGACTCAGCCTTTAGAAATATATTGCTTACTAATTGCTTTCCAGGATTACTCCAAGGTACCAAAATATTAGGGCCTTTCCTGAGATCAGCAGTCTCAAGGGGTCTTATTGTCTTGTTACCCAGTGAAGCAGGCAAGAGGGTATTAATGAGATGACAACTGATTTGCTCCCCCCCCCCAAAATGCTAATAGACCAAATCCTTGGCTTTCTGAGTGTCCCCATAGGCTGCTCTTTTGCTAAAGATGGACTCTCTGGATAGGAATGGTCTCCCTCTCTGCTTTTTTTCTCTTTACTCAGTCCAGTGTCTCCTCTTCCAATCCACTTGAGGTCCCCAATTGCCATCTTCCCATGTGACCTTGCCTCCTCACAGGGCATGCATTCTGTCTGTCCCTCTCTTCTCTCTGTCCTTCCTATGCTGATCGAAACAGGTGGGAAAAGTGATGTTTACATTATAATTCACAACAGTTGCAAAATTCCAGTTATGAACTAGCAACAAAATATTTTTATGGTTAGGGGTCACGGAGATATGAGGAACCATATGAAAGGGTCACAGCATTAGGAAGATAGAGAAACTCTGTGCTAGATACCTTCCTAAGAGCAGCTAGCAACTGGTAAAACTGGTTATGATGTAAGTAATGACTTGATATAGCTTACCCGGGCCTAAATGTTATCACCAGTCCCAAAGACATGGGTTACACAACCTGATTGTCTAGTCAGAGGTTAGGGAATGAGTGGGCAAGGGTCAGACATACCACTTAGAATGTGGAGGGTCCTGACGTTGCATCTGTAACAGGATCGGCAGATGAGTGTGTGCACTGTGGGGATGGGTAACCAGCTGCCCTGGCCTGCCAGGAATGGGGTGTGCTTTCTTCCCCAGTTTTGGTTTCTGGTGGTGCTGGTGGTTGGGAGCACGTGGAACCAGTAATTCCTAGCTGAGTCGCCCCCTTTTTCACCCACTGTCTCAGGCTTTAATTCAACTGGTCCCTGATGGGAATTACCCCAAGAAGGGAGTGTTTAACAGCTATTGTAGGCTGAGTGGGTGGGAAGTGGGCTTGAACCATAAAGACTGTGCTTTACTCGTAAGAATGAAAAAGCCAGAGGGAACAGCTCTTCTGCCCCCCAACCTCAGAATGTCCCTTCAGCTCACACACTAAGTCTGCATGTCTGCTCAGAAGTCACTTGGCAAACAACATTTTGCTTTATTCCACACAAGCGTTTTCCAAATGTATGACTCGCTTGGAGGTTTTGTTTTGGAAAACTGACACTTTGATCCAAATTTGTATGTAAATACCCCAAACCAAAAACTAAGACCTTGCATTACCACGGGTTGAAGGATTGATTGTAGGAGCTTGCTACAGATCTAATTCCAGAGAACAAAACGCCAGCATCTCAGAGATTGCTCTATGAAAACGATCGATGTACGGTACACTTGTCGAGATGTAGGATTCTGCGTTTGGGTTTCTTTTCTTGCCAAAAGAAAAGGAAAAAAAAGTAAAAAGGTGTTTGATTGGATTCCCAGCACAAAATATGGAAAGCAATTTTGTATGCCAATCTTATAGAACTCATAGCCTTTTACTTTATTTTCCCACTACGTTTGTTCCCCTCAGGGCATTTTGAGCACTGGGGTGAGAGGAAAGAAAACTAAATTTATATTCCATCTTAGATGCCTCCAGAAGAAAAGGAAAAATAAATAAATACTGCAAATGCATGTGATTTTTTTTTCCTGAAATTTTTTTGTAAAGCAATCCACTATTGAAACCGCTAACAGCTGTTTCTGCACAGTGTCTAACCCCCAGCAGGTAGGGAAGTCCCCTGCAGCTTGGGACAGATCACGTGTGTCAGAGTAGAAGAACGGAATTCTTTGTTATTATTATTTTAAGACCAGCTTCCCAGTATTCATTGATAAAGGTCGCTGTGCTGTGTAAGTAACCATTTCCTGGCTGGCAGAAAATGGTATTGTTCCATTGCCTGCCAGACAAGGGGTCAGTGAGCGCCATTCAGCGCCTCATATCTGATTACCCTGGGAGCAACCTTCAAGTGTGAGGTGTCTGCACAGTAAGCCCGGTGCTCTGATTTAGGCTAAGGTCGACATTACACATACTTTCACCTGGGTAAGGTTAGTGTTTAAAAATTGCTCCTGTGTTCCGAGGCATGACAACAGCTTGTGCGTAAGGGGAACGCTCCCAGAGGCAACCCCCGAGTCTAGATCATTGTCCATGTTTCATGTCTTTACAGGGTACGTGGTCTAATCATTCTGAGAAGATGGTTTTAGTATAAGGGATTCAGGATGGAGAATTTGGACAGTTGGCAAGTTTGTCTTTGGGTGACGTAACTGAGCATTGTTTCATTGTTTCAGATCTCGGTATCACAGAGCACAGTGGATTTTAATCTTCGTCTGTAGCCGTGAAATTAAAAGAAAGAGATTTGTCTGCTGTTTTCCTTATACACCTGGTTCCAAACTGCATATTACCATATACCAAGACAGCAGAGGGAAAGGGCTTTGCCTTTTGGTTGGTACCCAGATATTGATATATCACTTCCTCTTTTCTCTAGGAAATGGCTAGGACTAGGCCATTAAGTGGCAAAGAAGGCAGGACATTATATTCTCTGCAGTGACCTACACTACCTCCCAACAGTTAGAATTCAATGGTTATTCATTGCTGTCAAACTCATTATTTTACTATTTGATTTTGTAAATAAGATATTTGCAGAAAATATAAAAACAAGAAGGAAAAAATGAATTGCACTGGTCTATTCAATGTGTCTCTGTACAAACACACCAATACCTAAGAGAAAATTTAAAAGTGGGACAAAGATATGTATTATCAATAAGTGTGAGAAATAGTCCTGTGAAATTAGACTCCTGAAGAAGAAACTGTATTGTCAATTTGCTATAAATAAACATTAAAAATATAGATGCTCTAAAATTACATGTGCAGGATATCAATCAGCCTGACATTAAAACTGTGAGAAAACTAAAATCCAAACAGGAAATCTTCACCATAAACCTCACTTCTGCCCTTTGGCCTCTAAATGCACAGATAAATCATATTTGGTTTTTCATTACACGGCCACACATGCTGGATGCTGTAACATAATTTTGACCAAAATTACCAGGTAGTTGAAAGGAACTGCACATTTGGCAGATGCTATTTTAAGGAGAACTTTGGGTCCTTGCATATATTTGCAGGCAGATGCAAATGCACTTGCAGTTAGCAGCTTTCTGATAAATGAATGTCACCATGTAGCCCTGCTTCCTCTGCAGCTGTTTATGAAATGTTGAATAGCGGGGGTTTTCTCCTAATCTCCGCTTAGACTCATCCTCAGTATCCCTTCAGTGACAAGACGTGGTGAAGTGCTGGAAAAAAGAAAAAAGCCTCCCTTTCTAGCTTCAGCCTGCCTTCCTAGCTTCAGCCTCCCTCCCTAGCTTCAGCCTCCCTTCCTAGCTTCAGTCTGCCTTCCTAGCTTCAGCCTCCCTTCCTAGCTTCAGCTTGTCTTCCTTTCTGGCCTTCATTTGTTACCCACTTCCTCAGAAAGCACCTGCTGGAGGTCAAACTGTGGCACAATGATCTCTGTGTGGAGGTCACAGTGTCCTAGGGTGACCAGTGGTCTTACCATCTTTGCGGTATTAAGACACCATATTCTTCTCGACATACTATATGAATCAGAACTTAATCCTCTCTACCTCTTTATAATATTCAACACCTTTATCCATGGCAAGAACCCAAAGAACTTAAGGAATATTCCTACCCATTAGTGTGACATCAAACCAGAGCCCAGGATATGTGATTGTCTATGTAGGCATATATTAATCCTCCAATGATTAGCTTGTTATAATTGACTATTGTTTTTTTTTAAAGATTTTGAAGAATTCTTCCCAAACATAATCACTATAAAAACAATTTTAAAACCCATCTTCAATGAATATTAATTAAAAACTTAGAAATTTAATTTTCTGAAGTATCTCTAATGTTCCTGGAAATTCTCTGTCTCCTTCCCTGTTCTTCTAGTTTTGTTCCCATCATCCACCTCCACTGTAATGTGCTCTATTCTTGCTGTACTCTCAACCTTATTGGTCACAGATTGTCATTGTTTTTACTTATGCGGGCCTCTAAAGATATTATGGTTCTTGTATTGGCATCAAATGTTGATCAAATCTCAGGGTTGAACCTTGCCTTGTCTTAACAGGTCTCTCGGTCCAAATCTTTAGAAGAGTCTATTTAACTGACTGATGAGTTTTTGGATTAATTCTTGCTGAGTCTCTTATCTTCCCTCTTAACTCAATCTACATTACCTGGTAGTGGACCTGTATATAGACATGTGCTTCAAGGCTATTATTATCTGTGACAGGAGAAATGAGAAAAAAACTTGACAAATTGACTACCTCAGCGTAACTTAAATCTTTTGGTAGGCTGCATTTTTCGAATGATGGTGTTCCAAAAACAAAGATGTACACATACCATAAAATGTATCATATATACACTTTAATGTTTTCATTGTCCATTGGGTCATTATAGATACAAAGACAATGGTGTGTTGCTCACACATCTTGATTGCATCATGTGCTAACAATTCTTCATGAAGATTTAAACAGTGAGGGAGGATATTGATGAGAATGGTTCACCTGCATATCTACTGGCTTAGAGATCACATTTGCAAGTAAAATTTTTGAAATGTCCTCATACGCTATTAATATTTTAAGTACTGCTGAAGATAACACATATAATGGTTATAATAAAATTGAGACTTTCTTGGTGTCTAAATTTTTTTATCCCTGAAATAATGTTTCTTTTATCTACCTGCTTGTGAGTCTTTAGATAACAAGACCTTAAAGTGATGAGCTACCTGAAAATATTCGAAAGGAGAATTTGAATCTAGGAGTAAAGTCTGGGATGGTGGTCCATTCCTGTAATCCAGCATTTGAGAGGCAGATAAGAGTATCAAGAATTCAAGGGCATCCTCAGTTAGATAAAGAATGTGAGGCTAGCCTGCACACATGACACTGCTTCAAAAGCAGACAATAACAATCAACCCAAACCACAATCCCTTCCTATAGGTTTAAGTCAGTACCCATGTCAAAACCTACAGGAAAAAAAAAAAAAAAAAAAAAAAAAAAAAAACAGACAAAGGAACAAAGAAGACACCTCAGTTCTCTTTTGAAAATTGTTACTTTAGGATTCAAAAGTCTCAAGAATAGTCATGGCTATAATGAATCAAATGCACAGCCTTTCTCCATATAACATGTAGAGATCACTAAACAGCACTCATGCCCATTTGACTCCACTACAGAGACGGCTGCTTTCACATGTCCATTTTCTTTAAGTTTATGTGGACTGATCTTGCCTTGGGATGGAGAATAAAGGACATGAAGACTCATAGTCACTAAGTGGGATGAGTTCTGAGGGGTGGCTGAAGGGTGGATGATTGGGGGCCGAAGGCTGTGACAGCTGCCACTGCTTCAACCCTTGACTTGGCCCAGTGGTGGAACATTGTCTTCCATCTGTAGGAAGAAGGAAGGTAATTGGTGAAAAGTAGTCAGAAAGAAGCTTTTCAGCTGCTCCAGTGAGTGCTCAGGTGTCCTTTAGGAAGCTTAACAGGGAAGGTGAGACTGCCTCTGTGTCCACAGAAGCCTGAGCTCTCCAGCTGAATGTGTATCACTGCTCCAACTGGATGCTGTCAAGATGGCGAGATGTCCCATTCGAAACTAAAGGAAGTGCTTGAAAAGTTTAACAGAAAAATCTTCACCAGCATTTTAACATGAAATAATTACTTTAGTTAAGTGATTTATCTTTAATTCTTTAATTTTACTAAAGACATACCAATGTGTTTTTAATGTTGCCATAGGGAAAAATCAGTCCCTGCTTGCTGAAGTGACAGTTACTTGGGAGGGAGAGATTTTGTAGCCAAAGAGAATTTGGAGATTTATATGCCCATAGATTTTTTTTTTAAATAAAGTGTGTTTCAACCAAAAGTGCCTATTGCCTAAAGGTAGGTGCTAAAGTGTTTAGGAATACAATTTTCATTAAAATTATGTAGGAAAATTATTGGTATTGATAAAAGATTAAGCACTGGGTTAATGTGCTGACTTCCACAAACAAATTCTTCTGTGACTAGGTTATCATAGCAGGGAGAAGTCCCATTTTTTGCCAAGGTATAGGTTAAGTATAGGCACTCTACAAGTTCCAAGCAAGTGTTCTACAGGTGAGCTACATCCAGACCCCACTGTCCCACTATTGAAAGGCCATTTCATGCTTTGGGTATGTTTCTGATTATGGAAATTATTTTCCCATAAGAAATGATCTACTTTTAACTCAATACAAAATTTTGCCACTTTGTTCTAGGTATGAGAACTTTACCTGGTACCTAGGAAATGCAAATGTGATCATTTATAATTTTAAGATCAGAAAAAAGTAGAGAATGACTTTGCAAGAAGTAGAACATCTTTGAGAAACTCATAACAAGATAATTTAAGATCAAGAAGGAAGAGAGAGAATCTAACAAAGACCAGTGAGATGACAGGGAAAGACCATTCAGAAAGTACCAATTAGAACCAGAGGAAACTGTTCTGGGGGGTTTTGCTCAATAAATTCTATACCTCTCCAGGTAGATATGAGTATCAGTGCATTCCATGGGTAAGAATGTGGAGACAGAAAGATGTGAAGTAATTCACAAAGCAATGCAAAAGAGGCAAAGATGGCATGTGGACGATGTGTGCTTGATTCAGAGTCCTTGCCAGCATGCATATAGGCCTTGTTCCTAAAATCAAATAGTGTCTCTAGATACTGATTCTAGAAGAACATGCTCATAGAAATTTGCTTCATGCTTTCCATGCATGATGGTTTGATTGCTAATAGGAGTCAAGCATGGTAGAAAGGTCCCTACCCTATAAGGGTCTCAGACAATCTCCAAGAAGCAGAGACTGAAGACAGATATTGGTGGCAAGAGAGGGTGTTAAGGAAAGTCTCATGACGGAAGCACTGAGCAGTAAATTAGATTGACAAATGAAAATGTGGAAATAATATGCCAGAGAAGGCAAACAACATGCTGTGAGATCCAGTCACTTTGCCATGAACAACAAATATTTTGTCAGTTTATATTGGCTTCCTAGGGAGCAGCTGGCCATAAAACGTAGAAAACTGGTTATATTTGAGGTCATCGAAAGCTTTGAAGGCCATATCAGAATATTTGGATTTGATTTGGTTGGAAATTATGAAAATACTCTGAGCTGCACTTTTAAAAGATTTGGTCCATAATTCAAAATAACATAGTTACTTGAAACTCTTGTCCAAAGTGGCTAAAGCTGTTTATTATGATTTAATCCAGCAACCATGTATCTAGAACTTTCTAGGTACAGGGTTTTGTGGTAGTCAGGGGAATATATAAATCAATTATTACCCTTGATTTCGAGGAAGTTCATGCAGGGGCTCTAACTATTAGGTCGGGGTGGGAAGTTGTGTAAAGGGCTCAAGAAATGGGACTGTTTGATATGATTGAAGAACTGATAAGGAATTCACTTTCTTCTTTAGCTAAAGCAAGTTCAGCTTCAGCTTGGCAGATTATAAATTAGCTTCCACACTTAAACCAAATGACTTTTATTACCAAGAGATGAAATGCCTAGTAACAAGTAAGGCTGTCTGTGTTTCCACATGGAACATGTATCTCATTGTTGGGTTTAATGTTCTTTTCTACACTAAGCATTGATTATGAATATGAAGACAACAAATATACCCAATAAGATCTAACCATTCAGCACAAATATAAGTCAATTAACAATACATTCAAGATTTCCAGTGATGTTGGTCTAAGAGAGAGAAGTCATGGAAAAACCAGGCAAGACATAGAAAACAAAATACTTCCCAGTTCAGACAAGTGACCATGGGGTTCTTAGAGAATGTGTAACTTATTCTTTAAACATAGACTTCTTCAAGTTACTTGCTTTAGTGAGATTTCATGACACATTTAGATATCAACTCACCAACACACAGCAGTACTTAATTTAGGAACTATCTGTAGATTGCATCTATGGTGGAAATGCACAGGCTACTCAGGACCAAGAAGGTGCAGAGTACCAAGAAGGGCTGAATAAGAGACTCTCAAAGAAGCAGGTGGAACCAGGAGCTGGGGCTGCCACACTGTCTTGGAGGCCATGCATAATTTAGAAAACCACAATGGAATGCTTTTATATTCAGAAAGAGAGAAAAAGAATCTTACTTTCATTATACAAGTAATATGAAATAAACTTGACAAATGTATCCATTAACTAAAAGAGAGGCTCTCAATAAAGGATTGACTCTGTGACAGAGAAGACCAATAAATAAATAAGTGAATGAACATTTAAACTTGATTTTAAAAACTTGAAGAACTATATGTCAGACTTACAAGCTTTCTCTGGCCCTCATTCCCTTTCTCAGTGGTTCAAGTTCCATATACAGCAAACCGAGGCTTAGAAGAGCTCCACATAACTTGCAGATATTTGGGTGAAAGTTCAAATAAAGCCCAAGAGAAAACTTGGAGACAACCAACTTCAGAGAAGAAAGCCAACAGCTTAGCAAGAAAACTTGTCTACTTTCTACCAATGACAAACACCAAAGAATGTGATTAAAACAAACGAGGGAGAGTGTGTGCTAGATCCTGGTTCCCGATTATAGTTCCATCCCATGGTTATCTGCTGCCATTGCATGTAGGCACATAGTGTGGCAGTGTATTGCAGCAAAAGGATATGGATGTTAGAGAGCGAAAAGGAGAAGAGGCTTCTCCTTGCACTCCTCCATCCTGCTCACAGCCTACTTCCTCCAATTAGACTTTATCTTCTAAAGCCACCTGCCTTCAGCAGTCACTGGGAGGTTACTCCTCTAGTGCATGACCACTGGGGAGCACTTAAGATCCTAAGCATGACAGCAAAGGGGATTTTGTAAAGTCAGATAGATTATGGCTACCAGCATGCACTGGTCCATGGAGTGGTGCAAGGGAAAACACAGTGGCTTCTCAGGCTCACTTATCAAAAGCTCTGGAGAGAGCAGTGCTGGTTCAACTTTCACACCCTAATACACATACTCTTCTTTCCCGAGCGCAATGTCACAGTTTTCCAGCTGCCATCCAATCTTCTCCGTGAACATATTATTTTGTGCCTGTCGGCACGTTGATCAGGGGAATGGTAGAGAAAACTGACATTTAGAAAAAGTAATTACGTAAGAAGGAAACAAAGTGCAGCCTTTCAGCTCCCATGCAGAGGACGTAAACCCAGAGAAGAGACGGGAAAGAAATCATTCCCTCTTACTATATAGAATGTCCATCTAGAGCCTGTAGGAGAAGACCAAGATAAGGGACATTAAGCTAAGAACCTTGAAATGCCCTCTTCTCGATGACTGTTATCATGCTGTGGATTACTCTTCCGGGAAATTGATCACCATGCTTTTCCTGGGTGAAGTGTTAGAAGGTATATTGCAAGTAGGATTCTGCTTTGCTGGGTTTTATGATGGATTCAGGCAATTTAAGCCTTTCCTCCTAAGGTACATTGTGACACACTTGTCATCACCTGGTGCTGTCACTGAAATCCCCCTCGTATCTGCTTACAACTTTGTCACCAGCTACCACATACCCTAGTGACAATTAAAACACTGTAAATTTATTCTTAAGAGAAATGGGCTCACGTCAAAGACTTATAATGTTACAACCATGCTATCTTCAATGCCTCTGATGGAAGATACCGACTTGCCAGTTGTGTGCTTTCCTGCTCTTTTGAGCACATATGATTAGAACAAAAGCACAAAAGACATGGAATCTGGGTCTCCATTTGCTTCAGGAGGTGATGGTAGGTTTGGCTCTCTGTCCTAGCAGAGTTGTAGGAGAATCTCTGCTCTTCCAGTGTTTGTCTCCTCTTCTGGAAAAGGGGACAACATCAGCCTCCCCATTCAGAAAAAGAAATGCGTATGAAGACATAATGAACGCTCTAAAGGTCTCCGCTCATTCAAGATGACTCAGGCCATGATCTGAAAGGCCTTTATATTTAGCTCTGTAATATCTGTGGTTTCTTTTTATTTTTGCACTTTCAAATTTGAATATGGATGTGTCTGGTGTTCTGGGAATTCAAAACACTTCAAACCCTGTAATGAAGCCACACTGTGAACACTTAATTAATTTAGAGTAGGTGCTAATTCTTAATAAGAACTTTAAAACATGGTTTTGAGAATAAATCATAATTCAGAGAATCCACCCACATATAAATGAGCCTTGCCTGTAGCTTAGAAAGATCTAGCTTAACAGGATCTGAAACAAAATGTCAAAGTGCTATTTCCAAGTTTCTCTGGTGAGTAACCTCTTAACGTGAGATAATCTATCAAAGTTAATGAGTCATTCCTTTCCACCAAGAGGAGACCTTGTTACTCTATGAATTCAGACTAAGAAAATGGCTGTACAGTTCCTGTCCCTTCTCCTGTCATCTGGCTCTTCATGTGTTTAGCGAATGGAGGTTGAGTATATGTTTGGAGCGTAGTATTAGTAGACTACACTCAGCCAGTATAAACTAGATGGAGGCGCTGGACCTATCTGTAACTACTGAGATAACTGTCCATGTCTATCACTGGAGAGGGAAGGAAAAGAATAAGGCACTGGGAACATGCTATCTCATTGGAAAATGGTATGATCAATCGTGCACTAAACTGATTCATACTGTCTGGGAGAAGACTAGAGAATATATTGCTAAAGCTACCTTAAAAACATTGACTAATGCTTCAAAAAGATCACAATCAGCAGGAAGGACAAATGGCACAGAAAGAGCATCCCCGGTATCTAAGAGGCAGTAAGTAGAGCATCCTCTGGAATCAAGCAAAAAAATTATACAGTGAACAAGTGCGAGCCCAGTTTAAATGCCCTGAGAGCAAAAGTCATTGTCAATAGAGAAGGTGTCTGGGGCAGAAGCAGCACAGAAGATGGGATCTGGAGTAACAAGCAATTTTAAGTTACGTTCCTTATGGTAATGGCATTGGGTCACCATGAGAGAGTTTTCAAGCCATGATTAAATTTGCAGCAAATACTATGCACTGGTGCTGTATGTGTAAGAAGTAGACACTGACCCCCACAGAAGTTTCTGGAAGAATCTAATATGACAAAACGTTCTAGTAAAGCAAAATCACAAATAAAAACAATCTGGTGTTTTGTTCTGCGAATGTTTTGGGTGAGCTGGAGATGGGCTGAAAGATTTCCAGCAAATATTCTATTCTGGTGCACACACACACACACACACACACACAGAGAGAGAGGGGGGGGGAGAGAGAGAGAAGCCAGTATGTAATATGACCTCTGTAATGTCTCACTGATCCTACAAATTCCATGTGAGTAGAGAAAATAATACTCAAAATACTCGGTAGTAAAATATTTTTTTGAAAATTCCTTAATGCTCAGAATCATATATATCCCCTAATAATTTAAGTCTTCAAAAACAGCTTGCTCCTAAATGGTCTTGAACAAAACACAAGTTTGTAAGAGCAGTTTCTATGGAACTTGGTAAAATGATACCAAAGTTTGGAAGTATGTGTGGTGTGTGTAGGGTGTGTGTGTGTGTGTGTGTGTGTGTGAGTGTGTGTGTGTATGTGTGTGAAGGTATTCTTTTTGCAATTCTATCTTATCTCCACAGATAGCTAAGGTCTTTTCCCTTTGCAAAATATCATTGAAAAAGTACCACTGGCATCTACGGCTGACTAACGGGAGCAAGACAGCTGTGCTTTACATACATGGACCTAACTTATTTCAAGGGTGTTTTTGTTTTATTTTTACAGCTGCAAAGTGTTAGCAATCCAAAAAGAGCTGCCAAGAGTACAATGCGCTGAATTAGCTTGGGCCTGGTGCTTAGGCTATCCTCAGAACTGTTCTAAATAAGTTCCCTGTGCATTTCCTCGATACCCTGAGTGATCAGAGCTGTTTCCCAAACAGAGTCAAAATGGTTATTTCTCCATTTGCAGCTGCTTATTTGATTCATGAAAAGACCCTTCGAAACATTTTCTCATTCCCTCAAAGTTCTGTTATATATGCATGGATATAGAGTAAGGCTGCCGTTACATGAAAAATGAAGGCATTGACAGTCAGTGAAATTCTTGAGAAGACTAATCATAGACATGAACTGCAGGTGCTCCTCGATTTATGGATTTGCTATAATGATTAGCCAATAATAAATTCCTATAATATTATAGTCTACTTCTCTCGACTTCCAGTATAATATTCAAGAAATGTTTCTCTCCAAAGAAAAATAACCCAGTGGCTTGAAAGAATACCTTATATAAAAGACTTATTAGAACAGAAGTCAAGCTTGCATTGTTCTGGAACATAAGCCTTTGGGAACATTAGTGGCTTTCTAAACTTGGCAATAGGTTCCATCCACTTGGGCAGGCCACAGAAACACACCCTAGTCCTGCAGTCACCCTGTTAAGGACCTTGCTATACCTGTGATCTGGGAGGCTGATCAAGCTTGTGTGCAACTCACAGGTGGAGAAATCATTGCACACTATTTTGGTTCAACATCTTCCTAAGCTAGAGGGTTTTATATTTTACTTTGCCCATCATTCACTCAAAAAAAAAAAAAAAAAAAAAAAAAAAAAGAAAAAAAGAAAAGAAAGAATGTAGTTTGCTTAAAGAAGTGCTCTTCTTTTTTCCTAAGATGTTGTGTTTTCCTCTTGGTAGCCATCTTGTAAGCTGGCTATTACAAACCTGGCTGGTGTATATTACTGTATCCTCACAGAAGTTCTGGTCACACGTGGGAGAAGTATGCTGTGCAAGTTAGAAGCTTGTCTCAGCTGTGGCTCCAAGTGTCTGTGAAAGCAAGTACTGAGCATAGAAAAGCATAGACTTGTTACTTTTTAAAATGATTTTTTTTTATTAAAGGGTATGGACTAGATCACCAGCATACAGCGTTTCCTTCTCTTTCCATAATTCTATGGCTAACCAACAGTAATTTCAGTCCTGTGATTATGTGATGGAAAAAATGGCAGCTCACGAAGTTTGGCCCTGGTACTATCCATCATCACTTCCCACTTCTTGTCTCATGGTTAAGCCCAAGTATGGTTTGTAAGAGTCCCCACGGTGCCAGAGAAGGACACACATTGCCTCCCAAACACATAAGAACAAAACAAAAGAGATGGAGATGTGATAACCTGAGAGACAGCAGGTGGGAAATTCTACGTAAATCCCTAGTACACAGTGCAGTTCACCTTAGAAGGCTTCAAAGTCTAAAAGTAGAAGCAGCTCCATGCTCAGCTCTAGAATGGAGGTGGGTAACAAAGGTTTGTGGGTCACCAGAGCAAACCAAAGGCAGTAGGTTCAAGCTTAAATATTCAAATATATTATTAAACACATTTAATCCTGGGTGAATGGATTTACCAGGAATTACCTAAAACTTTAATTCTATAGAATCAATTTGTTAGTCTTACCTGTGGTGTATCTAGTAGCCAATAATACAAAGCATTAATCAGACCTCTAGAGCATCTTAGGCACCAGTGTTCCCTCAGTACATGCTATGAAGTTTAGTATTACAATCATCAAAGCCCTTGGGTGACACTAACTTGACTTATCACATAAACATCTGTCTGTAACATCCAGTCAGAGCTTATCAACTCAGTAGGTACAACTGCTCAAAATTAAAATGTTAGTTTTCTGTCACATGCTGTCCTAGGAAGGCAGATCTCAAAGGCAAGTTTTGAAAAGCAACATGATTCATTCTCTCATAGAGCTAGGATGTTAAATTAATTAACCTCAGGTAGCGTAGCTCATTTACTTGTAGGATCAAGCAATTCTGATTAGTGCTCGTCCTACAAGGGTCTAAGAGAAGTGGGATATAGGGTTAGAAGTCCTGTGAGAGAACTAGAAGGCCTTCCGGAACACAAAGAACTTCAGAAACACAAGGCATGCTCACTTGTTCCCATATGTGTCACTGGAAATGACAAGTCATACATCAAAATATGAAAAGGATCAAAGAGAGAGCATGCAGGAGGGTAGGACAACTTGTATCCCTCTTCATAGCCTGCAATATAGCAATAGTCTTTTAAAAAGCTTCCTGAAGACTTAGATGTGCAGTGTATTAAATGTCCTGGCTGCCCTCATTGATCAGTAAATGAGCCAGCATTTCCTGTATACAAGTATACAAAACGGTAAATGGCAAGTTCTCATTAAAATACAAGATTTATTTGTAGTTGCTGTAACAGGACATCTTGCACTAATTGTTGCCTTTTCAAGAAGGCACAGGCGAGGGGAGAGGAAGTAGCTGTTCAGTGGTGCAGGTGGGCCAGTAAGTAACAGAACCATTGTGTGGCACTTCTTCATTGTGTGGCGCTTGCCAGGAAGATGCAGACACATATTCTGAGGAGTTCAGTCTTATTTTGAGAATAATAACGCTTTAGGATTCTGAAGGGGCTCACGGTAGCACTTCTTTGATTGAAAATTGATTAACACTTTGGGAAAAACTATATAACCAATTGAATTGCAAATTAAGGTAAATTAAAGTAGGCTCATGAGTTATCCATCACTGAGAAATGGTGGACACATATTGACCTACATTCTATCAATACCTATTGTGGATCAGATCATCAATAGTAACTGAGTGGTTTGTCCTG
Organism: Micromys minutus; assembly: GCF_963924665.1. NCBI lineage: Eukaryota > Metazoa > Chordata > Mammalia > Rodentia > Muridae > Micromys > Micromys minutus. Next base: position 31,620,865 of record NC_137952.1, read on the forward strand.
AAAGGCATATCCCTTAAGCTATCACACTTAATCATGGTGGATTTACCATGAACTATATCATGCTTACAGCAGGACAATAGTTGGAATATTGTACTTTTTTATATTAATTGTTAGTAACTCAGAATGTCAATGGGCAATTCCAATTTTCTACTTTCTGAATTGAGTAGTATACTCTTCTTTTACTTTGCCCACCCATGAATGGATTACTGACATCTAGCTTCGGAGGCTTCAGCAAACAAGGCCAGTTTTTAATTTGGAAGCATGGTATTGTCATGTATTTTTACAAAAGAGCTAAGAGATGCGAAATAAAGGCCCCTGCTATTCAGAGGGCAGCATGAACGGAAGGAGCCCTGGAATGGACTTCTGAAGACAGTCTGTCACTTTCCAGTTTAGATTTTGTCTTGTCAATGACTTGGGATCAATAGCTTCCCTTGTCCCTCGCCATCCTGCCCCAGCTTCCTTGTCTCCAACAAGGAAACAGTTCCAGGTAACATGAAAGCCTGGCTCTGTATGGAAAGCAAAAAGCAACACAAAGCTCAAGGTCAACAAGTGTGACCCTGAGAGAAGCATGGGTAAAGCGCTCATCCCTGACTTCAGCAGCACCATCGATGAAGATGTGCGAGGCCGGAGGTTCTCCTCCTCGGGGTCGGAGGGATTTTTCAAAGTGATTAGTGAGTATAGGCCGTTTTCATTTGAAGAAACATAAAACTACAAAATGATAAGACTGGAATGATCCTAACAAGCTTGAGGAAAGGGGGGAGAGAAATTCACATTTCTGCTGAAGTCACATGAAAAAAGACAAAAACAAACACTGCTTCCAAGCACATGTCCCTTTATATGTAAAGGGAAAAAAAGAGAAAAGAAGAACAAAAGCTCAATAAATCATTTAGCTTCTGCAAGTGCACACAAGTAGAAATCATCAAGGCATTGACATATCGTATAAGTGTGCGTGACTCCAAGTTTACTTTCTTTTCCATTACACTGTCTGGTCTACTTGGCTGAAATCTAGCAGGATAACCCATATTGGACAGCAACAAGTGAGTGAGTACTTGTAGGTACATTAAACCTTGAAGTTATTTTTGAAAGAAAGTTCTCTCTCAGAACAAGTTTGAGGGTTATAATCTAACCTTCATTTTAAAATCCCAGCGTGGGCTGGGAGGTTGCTCAGTAGGTAAGGTACTCACTGTTTAAGTATGAGGACTATATTGAAACCACACAAACCTGGGAAAAGATTAAAGTGTCTGTAATCCCAGTGTACCTAAAACAAGATATGACATAAAGACAGGAGAATACTCCCCAGAAGTGCATGGACCTGGTACCATAGCATAAAAGGGGTCAAGCAGTGAAGAAGTCCTGTCCCAAACAAGATGGAAGTCAAGAACTCACATCCAAAGTGTCCTGTGACGTACACACACACACACACACACACACACACACAGAGAGAGAGAGAGAGAGAGAGAGAGAGAGAGAGAGGCAAGCACATGCCATGATCAACATCCACACACAAAATAAATATATTAATAATGAATAAATTCTAATGAGATTAACCTAGAAAGTTAAAACAGGATCAAAAGGCACCCTCTCCCCATTAGTCTTTCCATTTTAACTTTAGGACACATGAGGGGTGCCTTTGGCTATGAAGGAACAGCTCCTTGTGAAGGAGGAGGCCCTGTTGGTGTGTATCTCTGTGAAGAAGACTGAGCATCCTGGCCGTCCCCACTTATGCTTCCCTGGACAACAGCATACACAGCTTCCAACCAGCAGAAGGGGCATCTGTGCCCCCAAGTAACTCACATATGTCTCGAGTGCAAAGCTAATTGGTACCCAGGCTATGACCTTGGCCCTATCACACAAGGTCAACCAAGTTCTGTCTAGTGCTTATGCATCAAGAGAAAGACACGTGAGCTGATAGAAATATTCTTTCTGTAGCTCAGCCTGCCCCAGAAGAATCAGTGGTCACGCTGAGGAAATATACCTACACAAGTACCTCTTATTTTACATGAACTTGTACAAACAGACAACTATACTAACTTGTGCATGTGTACATAGTTATTAGCAATGCTATTTTTGAGGCAGCTCTGCTGGTATGCTTGGGATATTAAGACAGCCTAAAATCCAGGAGTAAAGGGCAGAAGTACACTGTCCATATCAGAATCTGCTATCCTCCAAGAACCTTCCAGAACTATTGGCAACATTAGCAGCACTAACCACAGAATAACCCCTGTAGGGCCACTGTCCTGCCCTAGTGTGATGATACTCAGAGCTGTAGTGAAACTGTTACAGACAAAAGTCTCTGGCTTTCCCATTATGCTTGTAATTTTTGGAGCTATCTTGAGTATGATTTTGCTTACGTTTTGGTTTGAAACAATTATTCCTCTTCTTGCTCCTGTTACTGTGTTACATTGGCTTCTCACTACTTTAAAAAAAAAAAAAAAAAACTAGTACTTGGCAAGTTCCAATAAAGTGGAAAGAAATGCATTCGTCCATCTTTATTCTTCTTTAATAGAGATTTGTTTCAATCATGTACTTACCTGCAGTTGGACATAGCAGGCTCCTAGAATCTAACACTGAAGCTCAAAAAATATGCACATAGCATAAAGGAAATCTTAGAAAGCCAGCTACAATGGTCTAAGGCCTCAAAAACCCTTGTAAAAGGGTACACCTGAAACATTTATTAATGTCCACTGTCTGCCTACAAGGAAGCAATGAAAGCGACTCAAGTCTCAGCTCACTGCTGCTCTTGCGGCATTAACCAGCAAGACGATGAAATGGCTCCAGTTTCTCCCCTGCACTCGTTTCAAGTTTAACTCAGAAGTGGAAGAATCCAGAATTTCCCACCTCTGAAGTGGAAAGCTGTTTTCTCCCCAGATCTGGAACCGGATTCCACTTTATCTATGAGCCAATTGTTCACCTTGGCTATTTGAGGAAAATGGTGTGCTTCCGTTGTGATGGTGTGTGCTGCCTGCCGCCCTGGAAGGGACTCAGTGTGAAATGAAGAGCTTTCGAACTTTCCAGATTTAGTAGTTGGGAATCCCCAGTGATGGGTAAGTGGTGAAAAGGATCAAATGGCTGGAAACGCAGACGTGAGTCCCCATAGTTTCAGCGGCCGACAAGGCGTCCAGAGCAGGCTGGAGCAGGCATCCCTGACAGGCAGCTGGTGCTCCGCTGAAGGGGCTGCTGGTTGCTACTCGCTTTTATTATCTCAGAACCGCCACACCTGCCAGAAACACCTCCCTTTGGACCAAGTTCAGCTCGCTCTTGGCCCTCTGCTCTCTAGAAGCAAACACAGAAGTAGGAAAGCACACTAAGTGTAGGCAAGGGAATTCACACATGTTCAAAAAGATGGAGGAAGCCCCGGCCCCTGTCGATGCAGCTTTAACGGGAGTGATCGCCATTACAATTTGGACACTCTTCAGAACAGCATGGATGCTCTTCAGACAGCACACCACGCTCGCAAACCACGGCTGACAGTCTGAAAGGGTCCTCAGTATGCCCCAGGAAACTAGCAGCTTGGTTTATTGGATATTAAATTTAAACACACACACACACACACACACACAGAGGCATGCACACACACATGACACATACTCATACTCAAATATGTACACGCAATTTTAAAACTAAAAAAAAAAAAATAGTATAAAGGACCTAAAAATATGTATAATGCTCATGAAACTATAGTGGACTTTTCTGGGAGGCAGAACTGTCTATAACTATTACTGTTTATTATGATGTCTTCATTACCATCAGTATTAACAAGAATAACCATGGAGTCATAAGGACATGCTGCTGATGGCTTTTCCTCTTTGATCTGAGTCTGTTCACCCAGCTCTATGAGCTAAAGAACAACTTTCCAAGGAACCATCCAGCCATATACTTTCCCCATAACACATGGTAGAGAAAACGTGGCAAGGGACCCTACAGTCAGCTTGGGTGTAGGGACCTCTTGAGCTTTCCTGCTTGAAGAAACCTGACACATTTGTCAGCTGTCTGCATGAGTAGCTTCCTGGTTCTGACAGAAGCCAGAAGTGAAAGTGTGTCCCCCAGGGGTGCTAAAAGCACCTGTGTTCACAGAGTGCTTACAGAAAGGGCTGTGACTGTTCTTGCTCCCTCAAGGGTCCTTATGCTTCCTCAGTCGGTTCCACGGCGTGTGGGGGGAGCTGACACTTAACCTTCAGATGAAGTGACTGTTTTGAGTGTGACCTGTGAGGGAGGAGAGAAAGCAGGGTAGCATTTTCACTTCGGGGCTTACGTATGCACGGTGAAATGAATTCATGTGTGCGCTATCCGAGAGCACGGCCCAGCAAGACAGCCTAGTCACTCGCAAGCAGAAAACTGGCCTTTAGATTTATAAATCCTTGGGTATTGATTTTTAGTAACCCTTTCTCCTCTTGTCCAAATTCTTTAACCTTTTTGGAAAGTTAAAAAAAAAAAAAAAAAACACTCTAGAAGTATGTAGACTTAATTATCTTCACTGAGAACCCAGAAAAATGTGACTTCCCTTTCATTCAAGCCCTGTCTAAAGTTGTACAGGACAAGGTGACAATGTCATAGGAACATGCCCCACCCCTCAGGAGCCGTCCCATTGGCCAGTGCTGACTCCTGACTCAATTGGTAGGATATAGAATGTTTAATGGCATGTCATCAACATTTTAAGACATTCTATTTTTATTATACTATGAAAACCTAAGATTGACAAATGGGCTCATATAATAGGGCACAGATAAAATTCAGGGCCCGATCCCCCTTTTTCTCTAGGATGCTCCATGGTTTGCTCTGCTATGGCTGAGTCTTGGTTTTGGAGACAAGGTCTCACTCTGTTCACTGTATAACTGATAGAAAAGGACTTTTTAATGAATGAAAAGGGGGAGATGCCGAGGATGTGATTTATTGCCTTTATCATGTTAATTGGTTAACAAAATTACACATCTGTGGGTAAGACAGAGGGTCCCTGCCCCATGTTGGCTTTGATTGGTAAATAAGGTTGCAGCAGCCAATGGCTGGTCAGGGAGACAGAGGCAGGGCATTTAGGATTCCTGGGAAAGAAACACAGGAGGGGGAGGAAACAGAACAGTCATGCCTAGGAAGCCCAAAATCAGACCTGAGAACTGCAGGAGAGAGACAGGCAACATGAGGGAGTCGGGGATCATGTCCCAGAAGGGCTGCAGGCTGGGGCATCCAGGATGGATATAGGCCTTAGTAAATGATAATTCAGGAGTATGGGAGGGTTGAGTGCGCTGAGGGGAGGTTTGGGAGTAGCCCTGCCATTGAGCTGCATAGGGCATATTAAATATAAGGCGGCAGGTATGAGTCTTTCATTCGAGAATCCCCAACTTTGGGGCAGTAGCATGGAATTCTCATCACTGCCACCAGCGAGAGTAAAGCAGATTAATCAACCATGGCTACACTAGACCAGCTCCAAATAACTCTACCATCCAGGTGTGCACTTCTGTGCCTGGTTCCCCTCACATTCTGATGTGCCTCTGATTTCTATCAAGTGAGAATAAACTTGTCTTCTCTGGTCCCATGGTTTGTTTTGTTTTTCTCATTTATATATTTACTTGTATTCAATCCTGCAAACTCTGTATTTCCTTATGCTTATTGGACATATAATGTAAATTAAGTATGTACATTGAGTAACTCTGGCTGTGTTATGATAAGACTTAGGCTTAAAAGCTGGTGGTGTATAAGAATCCCCCTTTCTCCATATCCTCACTAATGGTTATGTATTTGTTCTTCCGGGTTATTTTGGAGGCAGAAGGGTGTTTGCTTTAGCTTTTTGCCTTCTTATTATTTTGCTAGATATTCTCTGTATATACATTCCAAATGGTATCCCTTCCTCCCTTTTCCATCTCCCCTCCCCTCCACTTATTTCCATGAAGGTGCTCCCTCTCCCAATCACCCTCTCCAACTCAGTGCCTTGGCATTCCTCTACACTGGAAAAAAGCTCCTTTACTGGACCAAAGGCCTCTTCTTCCACTGATGCCTGACAATGCTATCCTCTGCTACATATGCAACTGAAGCCATGGGTCTCTCCATGTGTGCTCAGTGGTTGGTGTTCTAGTCCCTGAAAGCTCTGAAGGGTTTGGTTGTTTGATAATGTTGTTCTTCCCATGAAGTTGCAAACCCTTGCAGGTCCTTCAGTCCTTACTCTAGCTCTTTCATTAGTGTCTCTGTGTTCAGTCCGATGGTTAGCTGCAAGCATCCTCAACTGTATCTGTATGGTTCTGGCAGAGCGTCTGAGGAGGCATCCATATCTGGTTCCTATCAGGAAGCACTTCATGGCATTAGCAATAGTGCTTGGGTTTGGTGGCTGCATTTGGGTTGGATCCCCAGGTGAGGCAGTCTCTGCACGATCTTTTCTTCAATCCCTGCTCCTCTATTTGACCTTGTATTTCCTCCCATGAGTGTTTTGTTCTCCCTTCTAAGAAGGACTGAGGCATCCACATTCTGGCCTTTCCTCCTTTTGAGCTTCATAAGGTCTGTGAATTGTTTCTTGGATATGCCGAGCATTTTTGGGTTAGTATCCACTTATCAGTGAGTGCTTACCATGTGTGTTCTTTAGTACCTGGGTTACCACACTCAGGATGATTGCTTCTAGTTCCATCAATTTCCTAGGAATTTCATAAAGTCATCGTTTCTAATAGCTGGGTAGTACTTCATTGTGTAAATGTGCCACAATTTCTGTATCCATTCCTCTGCTGAAGGACATCAGTCCCATGTGTTTTAATATGAATGGTGTGGAATCAAAGCAAGCATCACCCTTTTCTAACACAGGGGAGTTGAGATAGGCAGAAAGAAAAGGGAGATGGGCAGCTTCCTGCTCTGCCCGGACTGTTCAGCAAACAGCAAATACTGTGCTGCCACCTGTTCTGGCTTTGGTTAGTTTGGGGCACAGTCTTGACAGGAAATGATGCTTTGTCTCTAGGATGTGAAATGTGCTCCCTAATGTCAGAACAAAGCTGTTGCCAAAGCATCTGATTGTGTGCTCAAGAAAACCCGCAGGACCCTACCCATTCAGAGCCCACCAGCTGAGCTGGAAGCCTTTTTCCCTTCCCTCTCCTGGGCTCAGTTCTGATGCAATGGACCATCAGAGCTCCCCTAGCTAGAGAGCTGTTTCACAGAAGCCTCCCAGCTCATTTTCAAGAAACTGTCATAGGTGCACAGTGCCTGTATTATGTTCTCAATCTCTTTCCAAAACCACTATGTTGTAACCTCAAAGGAACTGACACTCACATCAAGCCAAAACACACCAAGGTAGCCACCAAAATTCTACAAGGGAGAAAATAGAGAAATATGTCATTATCACTTTCAAAAGTCTTAGCTTCCCTATGAAATAATCATTCATTCCCTGTAAGATCACAGTGAAAGCTAGAGCAGAGCCATCATATACAGCAGGCTAAAGTTCAGATGTGTTTATGTGAGCTAGTCCAACTGGGATCTTACTGAGCTTCAGCCCTGGCATCCCCAGTGAACGAAAGGTTTTCTCCTTTTGATTACATTGATTCAAACATATTTCTGTCTTAGACTCCTGAATGACCTGTGCGAAATGAGTTTCTGGTTCTGACCCATTCCCTTGGGATTAGATGCGCACAGATCTTGAACTGTATCTGTGGGAGCTTATTGTCTGGCCACTGGGATGATGTATATCTCCCATGCTGGCCTTCACTCCAGTGTCTTGATTTGAAAGTGCCACGGCTGGTTGTGTATTAACAAGTTGTAAGATCAGAGTAAACAATAGACTGAATATATATGCATTTTCTCCTGTGAATTTCAGAGGCACTCAGCCAATGACAAAAGTTAGGAAGACAAACATTAATGCACAAGGGCTGGTATCCAACCCTAGATGAAAGAGAAGGCCCTCAGCAAGAGACCTGGAATCTTGAGTGGACTTAGTGAATTGGTTGGGAAAGAGGAATGACTGGGGTGAAAGAGAGGATGCTAAACTCCGTGTGAATTTTGGGTTCTCTGTGTTTTGCTGTTGCTTATGGGCTTTCATGTGTGTAATGCAAAGGGGGAGGGGCGCTATGATTGAGTGAGATTGTTACTTACCACCAATTCTCCTATTTGAAATGGCATGTGCTAACCTTTGTATATGTTAGTCGAGCCCACAATATCAGCATATATTAAAGTTGGAGGAACAAAAATTTCTTCAAGCAAAGCCAAAGATCAAGAGCCACAACAAATGTGTGATATCATCAAAACCATTTAATCCTATTGCTATAAGATTGAAAGACACACAGATGCAGGTGAACTTACATGCAAGGAAAAGTCGTGGGGATTTGAAAAGCAATTTGACCCTATGTATCAAAAGCTAAATGAAAAAGCACATCCATTCTGACTTAGTAATCACTTGTGGAATCCTAGCTGAGAAAAATGAATAGATATAAACAGAATAAAGAGAAAATAACAGAGGAAAATCCAAAGCATCGAGGTGACTGTCACAGCTTTATGTGCTATCACGAGATGCTGGATACCACTGAAGAACCAGAGCAGAACAGAATACTGCACTGTGATGCAGCCATTCAAAAGAAGAGTTTACAAACTATTAAAAATGATGGTTACGTTTAGGCAGTCATGCTGGAGACACTTCATGGATGTAGCTTCTGACATTTCTAGGAGACCCAATCTCACAAAAAATTCCATGTTCCTCTGGCTCCTGTGATAATTCTGACTATTCTCCCACCATGATCCCTGACCTGTAGGTTCAACACATGTCTGAGATGTCTCTGTGAGAACTGCTTTTCACAGCTGCACTCATGATTAGCTGCGCTTTTCTATAATAGTCTCTGTTTGAAAGAGAAATTTCCTTGTTTCAAGGTGTGATCTACACTTATCTGTGGGTATGAGGACAAATATTGAGAATGTAGTTAGGGACTGGATTGGTTCAATAAGGTAAAAGTTTTAGACTCTCCTCTAAGGTTCATGACTTTATTAGTCCTGAGTAAATGGCTAGGCTTCCAGTACCCAGTACCAGGCAAGGATGATACTAATGAACATGCTAACATGGAAGGGAAAACAGGCTTCGATCCTAGAAAAAGAGCTACAGCTAACTAAGGCCTGCTGAGAATGGGAGACAGGATCTTCCCCAGAGAAGTAAGAGCATATCAACTGATTATCCAAAACCCAATTACTAACTCAGAAAGCATACACATACAAGTAACATTATACAGACTAAGAGAGTGTATTTATGAACTTAAATATACACACACATTTAACACCAATTAACAAGAAGGGAGCCATGAATTGAAAAAAGAAAAGGAGGGGGTGGGTAAATACATAGCTTGGTATTGAGGAAGGAAAGTTAAGGGAAAAATAGGTGATATAATTAGAATCTAAAAAATAAAAATAAATGATGGTCAAGGAGTTTATAGCAGCACCCAATTGATACAAGAGAACGTTTGAAAAAAAACCGAGCGTGTGTGTACAGTTGTGCAAGAATGGCAGTGGACACTGGTGGAAACAAAACTAGTAAGGGGCAAGCACAGATTGGCTTCACAGAAGATAGGAGAGGAGGTGACCTCTCTGTCTGTGTCTCTCTCTCTCTGTGTGTGTGTCTCTGTCTCTCTCTTTCTCTCTCTGTCTCTCTTATGGCTAGTGATTCTTGTCTCAGCTTTCAACAGTAAAAGATAGGAGAAAGTGAACTTATGCAAATTTATCCTAAATTCAGAATTGTGGTTATTTAGAAAACAAAGCTTCTGAAGTATGACTAGGAGACATTCTATGATTCCAGAACTCAGGCAGAATTACAACGTGAAAACCGACATGAGTTTCTTTCACACTGGCAACCTGCTTTGATTTTATGCCCTTAGTCACAGACTCTTCCAAAAGTTGCAGGTGAAATTACTTTAAAAAAAAATTGTCACACTTCAAATGACAGTTTTGGAGCTCTAAAGAGCATAAATATTTTTACTTTATCACATAATTGCCTCTAACTACCAGTTAATTTAACTATATGGCTGTAAAATTGTTTTCTAAAGTGATGTTTCCCAGCGGGCTGTATAAAACACCTTTGGTCCACACCCACGCCCATCAGCCTATCGGCCTTTTCCTCTTTTGCTGGCATGTTATAACCCTGCAAATAGCTCACATTCCCTCCCTGAAAGAGCCCTTTTAAAGTCACTGATGTATTATACCAGTGAATATTGAACTTGAAAGAGAGACCACCAAGGGAGGTAAAAAGGCTTTCACGTAGTGATTAGAAATGAATTTGAAATTGTGTTTAGGGCACAGATCAGGGTTCAGTTATTGTGAGGCCAAATCATTTTCTTTCCTATATAAGTCCCATCTTATTTGATGAAAGTGAAAAAAATAATAATAAAATATTCGTGAGTTCATCTTGTTTCATAAGAACAAGGGAAAAAATGATAAAATGTTTGTGAACAAACAGACCACGCAAGCTCCAGGGTCTTTTCCAAACCCTGTTATAAAAAGTGGGCTGCATTTAAACATGTAGTTAATGGAAACATACAAGCACCAGCAGAGGAAACCGCCCCAGGGTAGGGCATTTACAAGTGCACTGTGCTTTTAGAAGCAGAGGTTTAAAGAAGCAGAGGAAACCCTACAAGGTGAGCAGAAGAGAAAGATGAAGGTGAGCCCAAGTACAGAAAGATGTAGGAAAGGCAGCTAAGTCTCACCTAAGTCCATCCACACAACAGCAACCCTGTGTGCTGCCTCCATCTTTCTGGTTATTTCACGTGGTCTGTGACCAGGAAAGCTGGCCACAACAGGGTGTGGTGGGGCAGTGTTTGAATTCCAATGTTCCCCTAACTTAAAAATCCATCTTCCTAACCTCTCTGCATAGTTACAAGATAAGAGGCAGGGATCTATTCTTCCTTGTGTAAGAGGAAAGATAGTGAGGTTTGGCTGCAGGTTATAAGTGCCAATAAGCTGCTATGGGCAGTAAAATTGATAGTTACCACTCTCAGAAAGGTAATCCAAGAGCAGGGGCTGAGGGGGGCTCAGATAGGACCAAACTCAAGCAGCATGGATTTGTCTACGCTTGCTCATGCCTAAGTAGATCAACGCTACAAACCAGTGACTCGAGCACTAGGTTTCATTTCCCAAGAAAGCTTATTTTTCATCATCTTGTCACACTATGTCTCATCTTAGCAAGACATGTGGCTACACAACCACACCTGAGGTGACACTCTGATAATGAGCAACGACATGACACAGCAGAAGCACAGACCTTTAAGTCTGCCACTGAGTACTTCTGTAGGTGGCACCCATGACAGGTCACAAGTAGGTTCAATTTTGGTTGTGACACTTCTGTATGTTTTCTCTAATAAGCCATCAGTGAGAAAGAGCCACAGCAGGGCGCCTTGTACTCAGGGGGATTTTGGTGAATCTGGAGTCAAATCATGCCCAGTGGGGCTCAGTCCAGTATAAATTATTTGCAATTATTCATGAAGACTAGAGTACCATATTACTTTTCCTCTGATTTAAGACAGTTTTACATATCATAAGTAGGCAGGATTTTTTTTTTTGTATTTGGGAGGGGGAGGGAGGTGTGGGGGCAACATATAAAAGCTCATGCTTTGACAGGACCATTTTAAATACCAAGCCTTAATCCACTTGCAGAGAAGAGATGCAAGTCATGTTTGCATACAAGTAGACGTAACTATGAGCTGCTTCCCGTGCAAGGATGCTGAGCGGCTGTGGATGACTGAGATCCTGATTTGCACTGTCTAAGAACCCTGAGTTTCTCTGGACACTGATGCTCCTGCCTCTGGACCACTGTGCTGGCAATACCTCTCACGCTCCCCGCTTTAGTAAAAGCCTTTGCCTTGCCAGGTCCCTGCCTCACCCTCCAAAATCTGTTCTCACTCACTGCTGAATTCTCACCTCTAAACCCAGTGAATCTAGTTGTCCAAGACAAACCAATACATTTTCCTCCTCTAGCACATTAATGGCAGGTCTCCTTAAACACTACTGCTTCTGGGTATTTTGATACCTGTCATTGTTTTGAGCTGGAACAGTAAAATAAATAAAGTGACCATCCCTTGAAAATAAAGGAATTTTATTGTAGGGATAGCATGAATTACGTTCCTATCTTTGTCAAAATACCAGATAAAAGCAACGAAACAGAGGGAAGCTTTATTTCTGCTCATGATTTGAGGGCATGGTGCTGGAAGGCAGGGTGGTGGCTGGTCACATTGGATCTACACCCAGGATGCAGAGAGAGGTACACTAGTGTAAAATGAATGGCTCCTCCCCCTTTTGATTGAGCTTGGGTATTATAACCCACACTCAGCCAGGGTTTTCCCTGCTCAGTTAAACCTCTCTGGCACACCTCTAAAAGAACACCCACAGGTGTCCCTACTGATACAATAGGTGTCTCTTAATCTGTCAAGTTAACACTGAAAAGTGACCATCATAGTGCTCTCAGATGCACTCTGCATTAGAATCACGTGGCAAAGTTACTAAAACTTGGGTTTCTGCATTTATAATTCAGAAAGAGCTGAGGGGTCAGAATATTTGTATTTCTAGCAAACCTCCAGAGTTGTTACTTGGGGGTTCCCACATAGAAAGCTGACAGGCTTGGATGTTACAGTTGCTAATGCCTGTATTTTGAATGGAGTTCTACAATGGAAGCCAAAATACAGATTCTTTCATTGTAGTCCTTATAAGTTGTTTACTTGAGTCAGATCCCCACGCTCCAAAAATAACAGGAAAAATCCCTGTTCAGTAGCTGGTGGGATCCTCTGGTCCCTTATCACCCACATGCCAGGATGGCCCTCATCAACACATCCTTCCGGTAACACAGATCGACTGTGCATTGTGTCAGTGAGACTGAAGACCTCATTAGGAGCCAGACTTCCTGCAGAAATAGAAGCGCGGCACTTGTGCTTCCCATTGGTGTTGGCACACACCTTACATGTTTTATTTTTAATTGGTATTCGCTGTTCTGCTTTTAAATTTTATTTATTGCACAAACAACACAATAATAGCTTCAACAGGAATCAAAAGGGAAGAGGGAAATTACCATACAATCCCACCACACCAACAAATTTCCATTCCCACATTTGCACTCTCTCCCAAATAGTCTCCGTGTGCAGACATAATTCTTCCTATTTGTAATCATAGTGTGGATAAAATTATATTCTCTGCCTTTTCAACTTAACATTATAACGGTGTGTAATGAATAGCAAAGATAATCATATGAAATAGACTAAAAAAATGAATTTCATGAGCATTTCATATTAAAATGCGAATTCGTTTGTTTCTTAGTTGCATGTGAGACGCCCAGCATGCACTAGTCATGTAATAGAGAAGAAAGATAGTTCTTGGCTTTCCTACTGGCTTGCTCATTATCTATAAGCTGTGTTATAGAAGTGTTCAAAGTGAATGACTTCCCAGAGATATTACAGTTACACAGAACTAAATACGAAGAGTTAGGCAAAGTCCCTGTGATATATTGGTTTTATGTCAGCTTGACACAAGCTATAGTCATCTGAGAGGAGGGAACCTCAATTGAGAAAATCCCCCATAAGGTGTGGTTGTAGGCAGCCTGTAGAGCACTTTCTCAGTCGTAGTTAATGTGGGAGGGCTTACCCTGAGATGATAGTCCTGAGTTCCATGAGAAAGCAGGCTGAGCAAGTCATAAAGAACAGCTAAGCAGCACTCCTCCATGGCCTCTTCATCTGCCCCAGCTTCCAGGTTCCTGCCCAGTTTGAGTCCCTGCCTTTCCTTCCTTTGGTGGACTGTGACTCAGGATATGTAAACAAATAAGCCTCTTCTTCCTGAGGTTGTTCTTGGTCATGATGTTTCTTCACAGCAATAGTAATCCAAATTAAAACAGTCCCTTCTCTAACCAATACCCTCTGCCAGGTAGTTTCTTTTTACAGCAGAGGAACTATTACAGGGCTAGGACTACTTGCTGACTTTCTGTATGATGTGAAAAGAGACAGAGAGGATGGTAGTGAAAAGAATATCTTCACTGCATCCAAAGCCAAAATCAAGATTAGGAGTCTTAACCTTAGATGGTACATGCAACAGCCATCAAATCCCAAAGCCCATCTTTACCAATTACCAGCTATCCGACTGGTATGTCATTTAGTCACAAGTCTTTGAGGACCTCGTTTTTAAAATGCATGTTGCAATGCTTAGCTTATAGAGGGCTATCATGATTACATGAGACATGAGGGACATCTAGAAGAGGCAGCCTCATAACAACCAGACAAGGTCACAGGACCCTCAGCAGTTGAGGAGTCGGTCCAGCACAGAGGGAGAATGGGTGGAGGGACAATATGCCCAGGAGAAATTCTATGGAGTGTCCTATTCAACATAACGATGAGTTTGCATCTATCTCTGTCGGTGCCCACCCGGCAGCAGGTCTGTCAGCTTTGTTTGGCAAAACCCCCTCACTCGCTAAAACAGAGAATGTAGATTTGGTAGTTTACTACTTAACTTGGACACCCTAGAATTCTGATTGTACTTTTTTTTTTTTTTAATTTGAAGATAACGTGCTCTGAAACGTCAAAAGCCTTACAAACAAGGAGCTCTGCCCTTAAGTTTGAAGCAAAATAAATGTAGATTAAGCCTTCGCTTGAAGTCGCTGTCTTGGGCACTGGCTTCATTAAGTACAGCTTGAATATGCCTACATTAAATGGCTGATGCTCGGCCACCTGCCAAGTGCTACGAAGTCTGCTTGAATTCCAATCTCTATAATAGATGAACCGAGGACTCACTACTGCCCTCGTCAAGCAGAACTGATACTATCATTAAACTTTAGTAGCGACACACTTCACAGAGAATGGGGTTTATTTGTTTCCCGTTTGGATTAGGCAACTCACATCAGGTTTGCATTTTCTGGTTGGTTTTAAATTTACTCCCTTGTTAAGGCCAGTCAATATGTTGGGGTCTGGTGACATCTTTTCATCAAAGAAAGAAAGAGCTTTGGTTGTTAGCCCTGGTAACTCTGCCATTAGAGCTGCTCAGTTAATTTGTTATTCAACAGTGAATGCAAGGTGAGCTGTTCTGATGCTAAGGCAAGGATATGAATGTAACGAACTTGGTGTAAAGGAAAGGACTACAGGAAACATAGACATCCAATGGAACACGATTGCTGAAATTAGGTTTGAAGCCAGTGTGACTCTACATCTTAAAGGTAAAAGTGGTACAGCCATGGTGTCACCCTGGCCCAACATCCAGAAACGTCTGTGCTTCATCCACAGACTTCAAGGAACCCATAAGGAAAAAGACAACAGTTTGTGTTTCTTTACAACACTGGCTCCTGAATGCATATGACATTCTCTCAGTTTCAACCAGTACATTTTGTAAACTGAGTCAAAGGTATGAAGCCAAGAATGAGCTCAAGCATTCATTCATTCATTCATTCATCCATTCATTCTTCAGTTCCAAGTCAATTATATACCTTTACATCCAACCCATGTTCAGAAATAAATTCCTGTCCATTAATGATGCTCATGCCAAATAGGAAAAGTAATGCACATAAGACTCACTGGTGTAGGACAGAAAAGGGAAATAGCACAGACAGTGGGTACCATTTGCTGAAAGTCAAGGGGAAAATGCTGAAAGGATCCTTGAAGAAAGTTGTCAACATAGACTTGAAAAGCAAAGTGAACTTGTCAAAAGTTCTCAGTGTGAAGAGGAAGGCGATTCATCTCTTTATGTTACCAGCCTTTCTAAAAGCACAGAACACTATCACCCATTAGGCAACCATTCACCTGAGACTACTCAATTCCCTGATTGACTCTAAATAATGCCCTTTCCCCTCTTCCTCCATATATATAAAAATCTATGACACATGGCAAATATCACTTTTGCTTCTGCCTTTAATAAGTATCATCTCTGTTTCCACTTCACACTTCCACACACAATCAAAGATCTGCATACTGCTCTCAACCACATAGTCTACCTGCTTCCCGGGAGACCTAGTCCAACCCAAGACACTCAGACAGGAGCCTAGCATAACTCTCCTTTAAAAGACTCTACCCAGCAACTGACTAAAACAGATGAAGAGACCCACAGCCAAACATTGGAAGGAGCTCAGAGACTCTTGGAGAAAGGATTGAAAGCCCTGAAATGGATAGGAACTTTACAGAGAAACCAACTAACCTGGACCTCTAGGAGCTCTCAGAGACTGAGCCACCAACCAAAGAGCATACACAGGCTAGATGAAGGCCCCCAGCACATATGTAGAAACGTGTAGCTCAGTCTCCATGTGGGTCTCCCAACAACTAGAGTGAGGAATCCATTCCCCAGCTGGGCTGGCTGTCTTGTCTGGCCATAAGAGAGGATGTGCCTAATCCTGCAGAGACTAGATGCATCAGAGTAAGGAGGATACCCAGGAGGGTCTCCATCCTCTCAGAGAAGGGGGACAGGGTGAGAGGAGGGGATCTGTGAATGGGGACTGGGAGGGGAACCAACATTTGGAATGTAAATTATAAATACATACATACATACATACATACATACATACATACATACATACATGAATACATACATACATACATCATACATACATACATACATACATACATACATACATACATATATACATACATACATACATAAAATAAACATCATCTCCCTGAGGGCATAAGACAGAGTAATGTCCATAAGAATAGTTAGGAGATGAATATGATACACCAGTATAATTTCTAAAAGTAATACAAACGTTAGAATCCAAGTAAAAGTGGAAAAATCAGAGCAGGGTGAATAATTAGGAAGCCATTGTAAAAGACAATAATCTTGGGCAGTCTGCAGTAGCAAACGGTTTGCAGAGGAGAAGTTAAGACACTCTGTGATTGCCAGAGAAATCCTTGTTTTCTATGATCAAGCTAAGAGTTTGGTATTAAAGTTTCTATTCCTTTTGTTTGGCTAAGCCATTCCCAGAGTTAATCTAGCCTGTCTGCCAAGCTAGAACCAAAGGTTTCTGGGGGAAAAAAAATTGTTGTCTTAAGAACACCATACAACCAGGACACAGTAATGAGAAAATCGCATAAGAATTAGAAAGAGTTGAAGGGAAAGACTTTTTTTTCCGGGTGTAACAAAATAGAAATATAAACAAGAATCCCTCAACCAAAAACTGAACTATATAACTGAAAAAATCCTTAGAATAAGGATATAAATCCCAGGAGGCAGGTATGCACATCTCTGGGTTCAATTTACAGAACAAGATCCAGGACAGCCACGCTTAGACAGTGAATGGGGTGGGAAAAGAGGAAGCTAGTGGTAATGTAATAGAATAAGGGAGCCATGTTCCAGCTCCTTCAGGCAGCAGAACTCAGCAGCTTCAGCCATGTGTATCTGACTTTATATTCAAGAGAAGAAGGAAACTATTGGAACAATTGATGCTAGTTAGCGGGAACTAAGAAATTACTGGAGATTAAGAAGAAACCAGCAACAACACAGAGGAGAAATCTTTTGGGAAGAGTTTTCTGAGAGCACAAAGAAGCGGTGTTCTAGAGATAGCCAGAGTTGTGCCTCATGTTCTAGCTGTACTTGATAATGTGCAAGAGATAACCCAGGTGGTATTGATTTGAAAGGAATGAAGGTCTCAGGGAGAACAGTTGAGGCTTGGCATTGTGAGAGGCCATGAAAGGTCATTGGTGAAAGCACAGCCTTGGTTGTAGCAGACATCCCAGGACTGAAGGGGTCATGCAAAGGAGTTGAGGCTTGGCACCATAAAGGGAGTCTATGAGAGGCTACTGGTGAAGCCTAGTTGCAGTGGAAGACCTCAGCACATTGGAGATAACAGTACCATGAAATGACCTCCAACACAGCAGTGGCAGTGAAGTGTCAGCCTGAGCTTAAAGTGTTACAGAGGGTGGAGCTGGAGAAGTGACACCAGCCCTTTGGCGGAGCCCAAAGAGCTGTAATGTTGAAATTCGAGATACCAGAGCTGTAGTCTGCCTGCTGAAGAAAGCTGCTAACTGGAGTGGAAACAGTTCAAGAGAAAGAAGTTTGCTGTGGTCAATAAACATGAAAAGGAGTTGGAGATCTGAAGACCACTTTGACATTAGACATGAAAATACAGAATGTGGAGTTTGCCCAGCTTGTTTTCTGTCTTGCTTTGGGGATTACAGTTAAGTGATTGGATGAATCTCAGAAGAGACTTTCAACTTTGAACTTTTGACATTGTTGACTAAATTTTTTTTTTTTTTTTTTTTTTTTTTGCATTATGGTATGTTTAGGTAGGGCTCCAATAGACTCATATAGTTGAACAAGCCTATGGGGCCAAGAGTGGAATATGATGATTTGTACATGCTTGGTTCAGGGAGTGCCACTATTAGGTGTGGCCTTGTTCGAGTAGGTGTGTCACTGTGAGTATAGCTTTAAGACCCTCATCCTAGCTGCCTGGGAGTCAGAATTCTGCTAATGGCCTTTAGATGAAGATATAGAAATCTTAGCTCCTCTTGCACCATGCCTGCCTGGATGCTGCCATGCTCCCACTTTGATGATAATGGATGGTACCTCTAAGCCTTTAAGCCAGCACCAATTAAATGCTGTTCTTATAAGAGTTGCTTTGGTCATGGTGTCTGTTCACAGCAGTAAAACCCTAACTAAGAAACTAGGCAAACAAAATAGCAAAATACTCATTTTCAAGCATATTTTATTAGACTCCAATGTTTTCCCAGTACCTTATCTAAAGTGCTTTTGTCCAAATATCTCAAAATGTAATTTCTGGAGACTATGGCTGTCATCATGAGAAAAAATCATTCATAAAACATGTTTCTGATTGTTACTAGATATTTGGATTCAGCAGAAAAGAAATTCAACACCCCTTTTAAAGATAAATGTAAGGATCCTGGGAGAACTGCTTAAGAGCACTGGCTGCTCTTCCAGAGGACCTGGGTTCAAGTGCAAACCTTTACATTGAAGTTCACAACTGTCTATAACTCTAAGGCCAGAAGCCCAAACACCCTCTTGTGGATTCCACAGTCAGTATATGCATATGGTGCATGTACGTACATGCAGGGAAAACACCCATATACACAAAATTAAATAAAATTAAATTTAAAAATAAATTTGACGAAGTAAATAAAGTTGTTTAAATATCCTTTGGGGGGAGTGGTTAAGCTTGGTGGCCATTACTCAAAAATAATTTTAAAAAGTAGAAAACTTCCAAGAGAGAACAAGGGATTCTAGAGTGAAGACAATTACCCAAAGTTAAAGCATCTGGAAAGAGATAATGAGCAGATTTGAGAAGGAAGGGGCAATGATGATGCCAAGAACAAGGCAGCAGAGACCCCCTGGTCTAGACAGGGAAAGCAAAAGTCAAAGAAAGCAGGAGTCTTGAAACACCATGAACAGCGCCAAGCATAGGACCCCGGGAGACCTAGAGAAGAGGAGGATATGAATGGAGCATGGACTGGGCTGTGGGCATCTACAGAATGTTAAATTTCTATTTCTGGGCCCATGGATGTGATATTATTAAAAAGAAGCAGCATATTAGATAGCAAGTTAAGATGGGTTTGTTACTCTTAGTTCATGTCCTGTGTGGTTAATGCTCTTCTTTGGGGAGAATCTGGGACACAGGGAAAAGTATATGAAGGGTGAAGGGGATTGGATCCACAGAAGACAGGGAACATTTAGAAAAGGAGAAGCAAAGGGAAAGGCATGAACAGAGTCTCCCCACATTCTTGTTAAGTAACTCTGTCAAGAACTCAATTTCATTATTCTGTATTTTAGCACTGTGAAGTACAAATGTATTGTTGATGCTACTCAGTATATGCCAGGTTGTTACAGAATCCCAGAAAATTACTATAGGACAGAAAAGAAACAATAATTAAAGAAATAACTATTTTTAAATAGAATTCATTAAGTCCACAATGGCATCAAACTCCTGTGTAGCCCAAGATGACCTTGGCCTTCAGATCCTTCTGTCCCTAACCTTGCATTCTCCATCGATAAAGTGCTGAGAAGCAAACCCTTGGGCATGCGTGCCTAAATACCGGGACTCAAAAATTGAGGTGGGAAGATGACAGTTTCAAGGCAAGTATGAGGTGCATACTGAAATCAGCTTCAAAAGCCAAACTAATTAAGAAATAAATAATAATCAAAAGAAGTTCAAGATTATTCACTAAAAGCTACAAATTTGTTAGGAAGCATTTGAAAAATATGAACAAATGAGAAATTTTTATTATACATTTTATTAAATGTTTGAGAATTTTGTGCAATGCATTTTGATCATATTCACCTCCTATTCTTCCCTCTAACTTCTCCCAGATCACTCCATTCTCTCCCATCTCTCTCTCTCCATCCATCTCTCACTCCCTCCACTCGCTCATTCCCTTACTCACTCACTGCTCCTTTTTCTCTGTAATATCTCACCAAAATTCAATTTGTGCTGCCCCTGTATACTATGAGTAAGAAGCCATCCACTGGAACATTGTTGTCCTACCAGGGAATACACATGCCCTTAGAGGAAATTGATTCTCCCCCTCCCGGAAGTTTCCAATTGTCAAACCTCATCACTTAGCAATGGAAGCTCTGTGCTCACTCCATGTCTTTACTTCATGCCTGGAATGTTGGTTACACAGCTTTATCTTGGGCAGCTTTTCTGCAGAGGCACATGTTTATTCACGTTAGCTGGTACATGGAGACAGCCTCAATATCTCTCAGCTGATGAATGTATAACTAAAATATGATCCCTATAGACAAGGGAATTTTATTCAGACTTAATGAAAACTAAAATTTGTAAGTAAATGTCCAAAGCCAGAAAATATTATTTTGAGCAAGGTAACACAGACCAAGAAAGCTCTCTCTCTCTCTCTCTCTCTCTCTCTCTCTCTCTCTCTCTCTCTCTCTCTCTCTCTCTCTCTCTCTCACGCTCTTTCCTTCCCTCAATCCCTCCTTCCCTGCCTCCCCCACCCCATGTGTGTGTGTGTGTGTGTGTGTGTGTGTGTTTGTGTATATATGTACATTTACATTTATAAAAGAGTTTAATTGAGGCTGCCCTAACAGGGGATAATACTCCTTTCAGAAGCTATAGGCTGCCAAAAAAGAAACCAAGTGTTGGGTGTGGGATTCCTCCTTCCAGTTGCTGGTTGGGGTGTGACAGAGATGCTCAGAACAATCCAGGCAATAGACTTTGTGCTTGGTTGTCCAACAGAACTTGATGGTCAGATCCTATAGCTGAAGGCACCACATAGTTTAGTCAACAGACCTAAAGAACTCAAGCTAGACTTACTTGGAAGCTTCATTGCCTGCTGTTGTAATACTATAAGGTGTTATGCAGGCTGCTGGTGAACAGAAATTACTAACAGTCTTAACCCTGATGTGTGAACTACAATAATACCTAGTGTGCCAAGATTCATTTATGGGCGCTATAGTGGCATGGATGTTAAGCTGTAACCAATTGCTTTCTGATTAGAGCCAAGTACTGATCCACAGGAGCGAATACATAACAGATACTGAAAATCTTGCTAGGAACCAATGGTGGGGGAACTCACGGGTCTCAGAGATAAACTTACAAGCATTATTCTGATGAAAGACATAGAATCAAGTTGCTCTCTATATTCCTATCTCTCTAACCAATAGATTAGTGCAGTTCATCCAATGCCTATGCAGTCGTTGATGGTTAATGCAGACTCATAAAAGAATTCTTCTTGTTATAGATCTGAACAATCAATATTTTCATGCTGTCAAATTGATCTGCACATTCAATGTGATTTCTCAAATGTCATTAGGATAATTTGAAAGATAGAAATTGGAAAACTTATCCCAAAATGTAATAGAATACTTATAAAAGGAAGGAACAGAATTGGAGGACTAACTCTTCTCTTCCTAGTGTGAGGATGTCAAAAACCATAGTAATTACAATAGTTTGTACTGAAATGGAGATTTTAAAAATGGGAGCAAATGTGGAGAGTCCAGAAATGGACACTTACATGTTAACTGGTTTGCAGAAGAACTAGGAAGTAGATTCAGCAGTCTGTTTAATGACCCAGAAGAACTAGATATACTTTTGTAAAAGTAGGGAATAAATAAAAGGTAGAATTGATCTGAAATATAAGAACAATGAAACCCCCAGAAGAAAATCCTGGTGAGCTGTGACAAACCAATTCGTCCTCAGAACTGCACGACACACAAAAGCCATAAAAGAAAAAGGTGACAAATGAGATTTGTTAAACATAATTTCCACTTATGGCTGCAGAAATGAGTTATTGTGTAAAAGCATTTCTTCAAGCCCCAAGACCTGAGTTTGAATCCTCACACCTGTGCTTTAAAGAAATAGCTGGGCATAGTTCCCATATGTCTAGAACCCAAGTACTGGGGATGGAGACAGGTAGGTTCAGAAAGCTCCCTAGCCATTCAAGCTAGCCTAAACTGTGAGCTTCTATCTCAGTGGAGATCCTGTCTCATACAAGGCAAAAGAAGCAGCGAGCAATAGGGAAAGACACTACTGCTCTGGCCTTCCCCATGAACACACACAGACACACACATACCAGCACACTTATATTCATACAGTACATATCACAGACACACACACACACACACACACACACACATGCAGGCATGCACAGAAGAATTTAAATAGCTGTGTTTCTTAAATATATCTAAAGCAAGTGCAAATCTTAGCTAGGAACTACAGGAAAATATTAAAAGTTGCATATTTTTTGTGCTGGCTAGTTTTATGTCAACTTGATGCAAACCAAAGTTATTTAGGAAGAGGAAACTCCAACTGAGGAAACGGCCCTGGCATATTGGCCTATGGGTAAGCCTGTGGTTGATTGATAGTTGATATGGGGAAAGCCCATCCATTGGGCTAGTGGTCCTGGGAGATCTAATAGGCTGGAAGAGCTGGGAGGAGCAAGCCCAGTAATCAAGAATCCTCCATGGCCTCTGCTTGACTCCTTCCTCCAGGTCCTTGCACTGTTTGAGTTCCTGCCCGATTCCCCTCAGTCTTGTAATATTACCTGCAAGTGAAAATAAAATGAACCCCCTCCTCCCCAAATTGCTTTTATCATTCAATCACAGCAATAGCCACCCTAATTAATATATTTGTTAAGTATTGAATAAGTAATAGAGTGAAAAAAAGATTCAGATATCGCCAGTAAGCACATGAGAATGTGCTTAGTATCAGCCACCATGGAAAACACAAACTGAAGTTACTAAAAGATACACACAAGAGTGGTTTTAATAAAAACAATCAATAATGACAAGTGTTCAATCTAGATATCGTTGGGTTTATGCAACTGTTGTACAAACACTAATTTAGTTTCTCTAAATTTAAATATAAAGTTTTTATATAACTATGCAAATTTTCCAATCTACAAGAGAAATTAAAACTTATGCCCAGTAATGACTTGAATGAGAATATTAGAGCTTTATTCACGTTAGCCAAATATTAGATGCTACTCCAAAATCCCATCAGCTGGTGAGAGCCTCCCAGCTTTGTAGGTCTACAAAATCATTGAATTAGGCAGCAGGTCTTTGAAATCCATGAAAAAAAATGTTTTAAAAAGAAAACAACTCAGATTTAAGAAAGAATCTATAACATATCACTCTTGTAAACAAGATATTTATTTATTTATTCATTTAGTGTGTATGCATGTTTTGTCAAACTCTGGAACCAGAGTTACAGACAGTAGGGAACCACCATCCAAGTGCTGAGTATTCAACCTGATTTTTTAGAAGAACAGCCTGAGGTCTGAACATACCAAGCCATCTCTGTAGCCTTGTGATTAAGATATTTTTAAATGCCGAATGCCAATCAGCCCTCGTTTGTTTTGTCTCTTCTAGAAGGACTGCCTGCTTTTACTCACTTCCAGGACTCTCTGTCTTCACAAATCATCTCCAAACCATTCCAGAAGTTTCTGGTTAAACGCTCCTCCATTTAGCTTCCCTCTGCATTTCATTTACAGTCTTCTTCTGCCTTTCCCCACTCTCTTGGGGTGTGCTTATGTGCTTCCCTCTCTTCTGCTGGCTTCTTCTGAGGGCATCACTAGAGCACACAATCTACCTCACTCACGTTAATGTTCCGCACCCTCTGGCACCATAGCTGCCACGTAGGTGCTAACCAGCACTTACAAGATTATGTAGGTTACTTCTTATCACAGAAGTCCATACATCCAGCGGTTTCCGCTGAAATGGCTCTGGCTGATATCCTGTGGCATAAAATAATGAAACACCTCACGCCCTTCTTCACCCTCCCACAAAAGGCTGGTGCTGACACACGGAATCGTTTCCTATTGGCAAGTATAAATCTGTGGTCAAATTTGACATACCTTCTTTGAGAGGTTTCTGACCATTTTGTTATCAGTTCTGTCTGACCCAGCCTTCAAGGTATCCACAGTTTCCTTCATGCTCACTTATAATGTATCCATTCTTGGTCCTTTAGTCTATATGCATGTATATACATCCAAATGAGGGTCACCCTGACCACACAATGTACTCTGGTCTCTTTGATAGGAAAAAGTGGTCCCCAGAGGTAACCACAGCACAGTGGGTAGGGCTGGGGCTTTTGCTATGGGTCCCCTTGCTTGGCTCTCAACTGTGGGAACTTAGATGATTAGTTAGACTCTGAGCCTCTGTTTCCTTGCACATGATATGATAAAAAAAATTCCGGATATTAATTTGTGTCCTCAATCCTTTATCAGCCAGCAATTTCAAATTCCAGAAATCTCTCAAAACAGTACTTGGTTTTAAAATAACTCATTAAATGTCAAAACCTGACCTGCTGCGAACTTGGTTGTCTGCAAGGACCTTGCTTGAACTGATGCACCCTTTTTATAGTCGTTATCCAATTCCTTCAATGAGAAAAATGTATATTTGGGGGTGAAAAAACACATATTTATTTGACTCCAGGATGCTATGCCAGGGACTATAGGGGTATTTTCTAACTTATAACAGAGACTCTTGGTTTTCTGACATCTAAACCACAGGAAACTTGGTGCTTGGGAGGGATTGGGAAACTGTTACTTTCCCACTTGTAAGTTTCTGTCGAAGAGGAATCAAGTGAAATAATAAGTACAGTGTGTCCAATATATTATTTTCTTCTTCCCATTCACATTTATTATTACAAACTTTTAGAAAAGACGCACTCAAGATTTAAAATATTGTTTTTACAGTTTATTCTGTATAAAATCAGCAAACCTTCATTGTCCTTCCACTTTCCGCGGGGAGCCCCTCTTACTTCAGGTTTCCCTCTTAGCTCTCAACCCAATTGCTGTACCACTTTTTCTTGGCTTACAGCTGAATTTAAAAATTCCAAACATTTTCTAAAATATCACAGAAAAAGGGCTAATTGCCTAATGAAAGGAGCAGTTTATTTTGCCTGGCTGTAGGCCACCACGATCACTTTCTTAACACATGACCTTGGGTTGGTCACATCACCTCTCAAAGTCCCAAGTTACCTCATCCTCAAAATTGAGATAACGTCTGACAGCAGATGGCTGGGTGAGGTCATCTCTTGAGGTCACATGGCTGGATGAGGTCATCTCTTGATGTCACTGCCAGCTTTATAGTCTATACATTTCTGAGTCTTCAAAGGTCTGAGAACATTCACAAAGTCTGGATCAGTGTTTGGGCTGTGACCTGTTCTGTTCTTCAGAAGAGGCCCACTTGGTTGATATAGAGAAGTTCACCTCCCTGAGACCTAGAGGATAGGAGACAGATGTGGAAAGAGGCAGAAAGTCTAGAATGTGTTCCCATGAACGGAATCCAGAACCAACTATATGTCTCTGAACCACAAAATGTGCATGTATTAAAGTTTAAGAGCTCAAAACAAGCTCCCCCACATGTCAGAACAAGAAGGGTGTCCCTGGGTTTCCCAGTGTGAAGGACAGCACAGAGGAGTTTGGGGGCACACCCTTGAGAATTTCACCTTATGGTAAGTGGGGAGTCCATTTGAGATGAAAAGCTTTTACGAACAGGAACTGAGTGAGAATGAGCTGAAGCTCTGGCAATCTTGAGTTCCCACACAGGTAGAAGACCAAGACTAAGTTTTCCCTGAGATCGTTGTGATAATTACAAGCTGCTCTGCCTGGAGGGAACTGTGACTGTTCTGTCATGGGATTATTTCCAGTAGAGACCAGCTGACAAAAACTGAAGATTTCTAAAGGAAGTAAGAAAGCAAGATGTTGCTGAAAGAAGGGGGTTCACAGCTCCTTCCCCCTTTTGCTCTTTTCTACAACCTCTGTGCTCTTAATGGTGAGATCATGGTTGGAAGCTGAAAGACATGTTTGAAGTGATTCTCCCACCAGTATGTGGAGTGGTCATGGAGTGGCTTAGCAGAGCATAAGGCTGCTAGAAAGGGCTCAAAAGTTGGTCAGAGAATCCCATCCCGAGTCTTTGTGTGAGGTTCTAGTTTCATTATAATTTCCTGAATACTTTTATTTTCCAAACCTTACATTGTTTTCTTTGAGTAAGATAGCATGATTGATAAAAACAAAACAAAACAAACAAAAAACAAAAAAACCCAGACAAACAAAAAGAAGAATGTAAGGATTTACACTAAAAACCCACCCACATCAAAATCACCCACCCACATCAAAATCAGGCCTCTACAATAGGTGTTATCAGATAGACTATTGTGATGGTCTAATCTCCACTGACGACTTGATAGGGTCTAGAATCACAAAGGAGACAAGGCTCTGAACACCCTATGAGAAAAGGTCTAGAGATCAGGTCATCAAGCCTCTGAGCATGCTTGTGATGGACAGTCTAGATTTGATTGACTAAGGTAGAAATACTTGCTGAATGTGGTAACATTCCATGGGCTTTGGAGCAGACCTGCACAGAAAGGAGGAGAGCAGCTGAGCACTAATCATTTTCAGTTCCCTGACTATGGACAGCTACCTCAAGCTCCAGATCCCATGCCTTCCCTGTGGTGGACCAAACCCTGATCTATGAGCCAAAATAAACCCATACTTACCCTCTTAAGTGCTTCTTGTCAACATGTTTTCATAGTGACAGGTGATTCAGCTTCATAAGCTAAAACTAAGTAAATAAAAATAAACCTTAAAATAGTAAATAATGTTGAAGGGTGTTGTAAACAACTAGAAAGAATAGTTGTATCAGTTTAAGGTCCTCGGACCTCAACCCTTCCTGATTGTTACTCTGATTCACAATCCTAACATTCTCTTTCTCTAAGATGCAGAAATCTATAGGTTTCCACTCCAACCTGTGTTGTGTTCTCTTTGAGTCTACTCCTGACTACTACTTCTTTGTGCTACAGACACACTTTCTCGTTATTCTAATCTTTCCTTTTACTTGTCTTTCTTCCTAGCTGGCCTTGGCCATTGGCACTATTCCATAGGCTTTTTTTGGTTGCTCCTCGTTAGAATGCAAGTTCATGAAGTCTAGGGTTCACCAGACTTCTTGAATCAGGCCTAGCAGAGAGGGTGTCCTCAATAAGACATTATGAAGAAATGCATGAAAAAATGACAAGTTAAATAATAAATGAATAAGGGCTGGGGAGCTAGCCTGGTGGATAAAAGACATGCTATATAACTGAAGTTCTAATGAAGTTCTAATCTTTTGACTATATGTAAAGGTTGGACAGGGGTGGAAGCTACCTGTGATCTCTGCACTTGGAAGGCAGAGTCACAGATCCTTGAGTTAGCTAGCTAGACTCACCAGAATTAGTGAGTCTGGGTGTAGGGAGAGAATCTCAGTAAACAAAATGAAGATGATCAATTAAGATACTCAAGGTTAACCTCTGGTCTCCATATGAACAGGCACTTCCATGCATATATGCTTACACACATGTAAACCTACACACACACACACACACACACACACACACACACACACACAAGAACATGTAAAAGCAAACATGCAATGTACACACAAACAAAAACCAAACACCCCAAACTAAAAACCCAACCAAAGAAATATGAAAGAAATGAATTCACTTGGTCCATAGATAAGGAAACTCACATGACCAATAAGCATGAAAAATACTCAATTGCAGTAGTAACAGAGAAATCTTAGTTGAAACAAGGTGATATAACTTAATTCCCAATATTTTTTTAAATCAAAACTGCTTTATTGGAAGTTGGTGAGACAATGTAGATATATCGAAGTGTTCATGTTCTGTCAGTAAAAATGAAAGTTAGTGACTTGAATATTGTCGGCTAATGAGACTGGTCTTGCTATAGACGCAGCAGGCATCCAAAACACATATTCTCCTATGTCCACGATCATCACTGTGACAATGGTTACAATGTGGTTGGTCAGAAATATCCAAATACCCACTGAAAGAAGAAAAGAAAGATGAGCTTTCAGGTAATCAGCTGGTGCACTGCTCTTATGTCTTACAACTGAGTAACAGCACAAGTTTGCCATGAAGTACATGGCTCAAAAGGAAGCTCACGGAATAGCTTTGTCCGCCACATATAAATAAATATCTACTGCAAATTACAATAATTATAAGGGTGCTCTGACCGGTGTGTCAAACCATGCCTACAAGGCCTCATGACGCCAAGGATAGCTGTGGTGAGACCCACACAAAATCACAAATTAATTCAAAACACTTTGAGGGTTTTTGGTTGTTGTTGTTTTTATTGATTCTTTCTTTTAACATGAGTATGTGGTTTGTGTCACAATGTCAAAGACAGAACATGCCGGCAGGGGAAATCTTTCATAGGCCTGGAAGAAAGCCATAGGAGAAATATTTATCCAAAAGCTTATCTTTCATTCGTAGGTGCATTTCAAGCATATCTATTCATTTCCGATGATTAGAATACAAGTACTTGTATGTTTTGTTTTGTTGATATATTGTTTCCTCGCCATAAAATTTACACGTCATATGTACAATGCTTCTGGAACTGTGCTCAGCCAAGAGGCTTCATGGGAGGGCACAGTCAGTGAGCACGGATTCCACATGAGAGAGCACACATGGAAACTGTTCTTACATTATAAGGCGCTACAGTAGCCTCAGTATTAACAGCATTTTTTATGGCCATCATCAATTCTGCACGAATGAGTGATGAATAGAACAGCAGACTGAGAACATTGTGGTATTTGGGGAGCCTCCGTGGGCTCTAAGACTTTTGTGAAGCCTCTTGGGCCACTCTTTGAGAAAACCAAAAGATAGGAAGGGTTTCCAAGCCCTTTTCTGTGTGAAAAGGTACAGATTGCATCTGTTTCCCTTTGGTCTTCCTAATAAAGTTTCCTTTCAAAGGAAGCTGTCTTTTCATAACCGCCTTTGCGGTCACGAAGATGTGAGAAAGCCACCTGGTTGTAAAGTTGCATTCTGGTTCTGCTTCTCTGTCCCACTTTGCTGGTGAGAAGCCCAGCATTCCTTATCATCCGGCTACCCTTTTGTGCCCTGTAGTATTCAGCTCCTATCGGGTGACTTTCTAAGGGACTTCTGCAAAGCAGAGCACCGATGAAGAGCCGTCCAGCCTGCAGTGCTTGGGTCAAGCTGATGCACTTTTCCTGCGAGGAGATTTGAGCTCTGCAGTGGTTCTGAGAGTTAGGAGCCACTTGGCCACCCTAGAGACCCTGTACTTACTGTGTCCAGCTGGCACAACAGTGCTGTGGATTGCCCTGGTGCCCTCTGTATTTTGATGCTAATTCCTGCTTCCCTAGGAGGAACTGCCTGGGAGGAGGAGTGAATCATGTATTCAGGTGACTTCATGTGAACCTTCTCCCCATTTTAACTCATACAATAAAGGCCAGGGTTGGTGACTGGGCAGTGGAAGGGAGGTGGAGTTAAAAAGTTTTTGGCGAGAGAAGGAGAGAGAGGGGGAAGAAAAGAACTAGGAGAAAAGGAGACAGAGGAAGACTGAAGAGGAGGAGGTGGAAGGAAGATGGAGCAGAAGCGAGTGGTCTGGAGAAACCACAAGTTAGAAGGGATCTCACAGCCAGGGAATAGAGTAGTGTAATGGTAGATCTGCCCAATCTAGGCAGAGCTTGTATTCATATTAATTGAGTTTTTTTTTTTTGTTGTTGTTGTTTTGTTTTGTTTTTTGGCATGGGCTTATTTGGGTTGGGGATTTACCTCAACACAAGAGACTACAGAGGTCTCCATAAGAGACTAGACACCAGTCCAGGGCACCTACCTAGTTCTCAAGGGTCCTAAACACATTCTCATCCTAGTGCTGGACGGGATGCCCTCAGGGTTGACTGTATCTGCCCTTAAAGGGGCACAAGAACTACCCACACCACACGTACATAAATACTTTCTTTAAATAAAGTATCTTTCTGTAAATCTCTCAGCGACGTTAAAAATGCTGACCAAAGAAATCTCCCTGTGTCTTAAGCTCTTCGTGTTTTCTTTTTGGTTAAACATCAAACCTTCAGCATCCTGTGTCGCCTCACCCCAATCCTATGCCCTTGTCTGATCCCATTGTATTATTTGCTTGTGTTATTTGGAGAAATGCAGTCATTTCTGTGTTCGCTGGTCCTCACGCTGGCTCTGAGTGCCTTGACCCAGTGCAGGTTCACTGAGCTGTGACTCCACCTGGATCAGGCCTTTGATGTTATCTTCAAGAGGGGTGATATGCACAATTAGGGGTACCCCAGTGACATTTGAAAAAGTAGTTCAGGCTTCAAGTTAAATTGAAAGCCATTACCAACCTATGGCGCTTAGACTGAGCCACACAGTACGCTGCTTGCCGCAAATCCTGTAATTACCTTGTGATCAGAACAATTATATGAATTTAGAGTGTGTTTTGTTTTGTTTAAATGTAAATATTTAAGAATGCCTGGATCCAGATTGGTGAAATTCTACTTTGGCTTTGCACTGTTTCTTCTGTGTCTTTGACTGAGAAGGAGAGAAGCCACAGGACTTTGAGATCATCCAGTCTGCAGCAGATGAAACTAGAGTTTCTGGTCTAGTTCTGCCCCTGCTCTTAGCTCAGCCTGTACCTCACCCCTGAAGTTGCGGGCCTGGTCCTCATCTGTTCCCCATGATCTCCCTTCCACTATAAAAGCCATAGCTCCTTTTGTGCCTGAGATAGTGACCCGTGATGGAAGACAGACTGTGCGCTTTACAGCAGTCTCCAGATTGTGCTGCCCTGAGTAGTGAGTTATGGCCAAAAGGCACAGCACAGCCCAACCTAATGATTCAGCCAATCAGAAGAAGCAAGGAAGTCTGATAGTGTGCCCCTATAAGGTGAGAAAGGCACCATACATTTAGCCAATCTAAAGAGAGTCATTAAGGTGCAGACAGTTTTATGCTCTCCCAAATATTCATCTGGGGACATAAAGTGTTCAGATCGTAAATGCAGAGCCGACACGGACAGAAATGATAGTGTGTGTGCAGTCTGGAGTGGCACAGAAAACAAACATGATCTGGGGCCCCTCACACTCCTGCCCTCCCAAAAGCTGGGGCTCCTGTCCTATCTTGCCCACTTGCTCTGACTGTTTTTAGCTGACAAGTGTCATGAGAGCATTTCTGGTGGGAGACTGGAAGTACATTTGAGGCCAGGGCTAAGCTCAGCAGAGCTATGTTCACTCTGTAACTGGGTGAGGAAATCCTGGAGGCCACTTTAGGAGAAAACATTTGAAAATAAGTCAAAGGGTATTTTCAAAGGCAAATGTTTCTGGAAGGCATTCAAGTGGCCAGCACAGCCGTTGGCCGGGAGAGCACCAGTTGCAGATGCTCTGCTCACTGATTAGGGAATCACTGAGTTCAGGGCAGAACATTAAGTGAAAGGGTAAGTCTGAATTTTACACTGAATTTGTTTAACTATTTACAATTCCAGAGTGACTTAAAAGCATCCCAGAGACTAATGTGGATTTGAGAAAGTTAAATATCAGACGCTTGAAACTGTTTTGTGGCCTAGAAGGATTCTCAAACCAAACCACTGAAGCACAACTTTTCTTAGCCACTGTGGTTTAGGCATATTTACACTTCCATGAGCTGCACTGGTAATGACCATAGTAACCAGAAATACTGGAGTTTTGTAAAAGCATTGTTTGGTAAGGAATACAAAATTATAATATTGATGAAATTATGGAAGTATGAGGTCTCAAAATTGGGTGTCAGATGTTAAATGTGTGCACCCGTGTGTGGGTGCAGTTTGTGTGTGTACACATGTGTTATATGTGTGTGTGTGTGTACATATCTGTATACATGTGTATGTACGTGTGTGTGTGTGTGTGTGTGTGTGTGTGTGTGTGTGTGTGTTCAACACATCCTTCCCTGATCTTTACTTGGAACTAACAAAACAAAACAATGCTTTGTTCTAACAAAGTATCCTCGGAAAAACAAACTCCATTTCTTTTCTGGTCAGAATAAGCTCCTTTTCTGATACTTAGGTACGTATACAGAAGCAGAATTAATCAGAACTCAGATCACATACTATTGTGGGTCGGATCAGCATTACTGTTGGCTCTGTAAGGGGTGAAATTGTCATGAGGAGCTGTCTGTCTATGAATACAAGGCCACACAGGGTGCTATCTCCAAGGAGAAACTACACAATTATTTCTAGAGTAGCTGGTTCCTTAGGAGCAAAAGTGTCTTTAGTAAGGCTTATGGATAATTTTAATTATATAAACTACTTTTAGAAATAATTTTGCATTACTATATTATTTTTAAACTTTATGACATAATACACATACAGAAAAGTGCTTGCTGCTTTCCTCCTGTTTTGCTGGCTAGGTGAGATCAGCCTTCAGAAACAGGCTCTTGTCTAACGTAGCACTAAGAGACAGACTTTACACAACACACACACACACACACACACACACACAGAGAGAGAGAGAGAGAGAGAGAGAGAGAGAGAGAGACAGAGAGACAGAGAGACACAGAGAGAGAGACAAAGAGAGAGACAGAGAGAAGAGAGAGACAGAGAGGGGGAGAGAGAGACAGAGACAGAGAGGAGGAGAGAGACAGAGAGAAGACAGAGAGAGACAGAGAGAAGACAGAGAGAGACAGAGAGGGACAGAGAGAAGACAGAGAGAGACAGAGAGGGACAGAGAGAGGGGGAGAGAGAAAGAGAGAGGACAGAGAGATCGGGAGAGAGACAGAGAGAGAGAGAAGACAGAGAGAGACAGAGAGGCAGAGGCGGGGGAAGAGAGAGAGAGAGAGAGAGAGAGAGAGAGAGAGGACAGAGAGATCAGGAGAGAGACAGAGAGAGACAGAGAGGCAGAGGCGGGGGATAAGAGAGAGAGAGAGAGAGAGAGAGAGAGAGTCACATACACATACAAGCAATGGGACTTTCCAATAAACATACACACCAAAAAAAAAAAAAAAAAAAGTGCTGTGGCTTTTCTAGGAAATCCTAACATGCAAAAACAGTATGACCACTAAGTTTAAAAACATAATATTGATCCAAGCAAATCAACGATGGTTTAATTTATGCTTTCTGAGCCCTTACTGGACACTGCTCAGTTTTATGAGAGAAGCCACATCTCACATGACAGACTCTGTCCTTAGGGACTTTCATCCTAAAGCTGAAGCAGCCTTGCTTGACTCCAAAAAACATAAACCCTGATGCTCTAAATCTAAGGAAGCACCATGTAAGCATCATTGTACTCGCTCAATGGATTAAGAGACATCAGTGTGAGTGATCAAAAAACTCCTAAGCCCAAGGTCCAGACTGCGGAAACCCAGAGAAAACAACAAGGCTGGAAAGCAAGCCAACTGACTGACGAATCTGAATAAATATTTAATTGAAAAACAAATAACAATTATTAATGAAAATGAGTGGTTTTTTGAAAGACACCTCACTGCATACTTATTATACAATTTGAAAATTTGAAAACAAGCTAAAACAGCACAAAGAAACTTTATCGTGAAGAGTGAGCCCAGTCAGTCACTCAGAGCTCCGGAACACGTGAAGTACTTAATGTGAAATTTTGTCGGCCCAAATACTAACTGTTTCTATAACTGACCCTCACACCATCCAGTGAAGCTCTGTTGTTTCTCCCTCTGGAGTCTTACACACTCACTCTACCGTGTTCAATGCCTCCACCACCACCCATGTGAGGGTCACTGAGGAGCCTGTGGTGTGTCATGGCTGATCTTTCTGTCTCTCAGAGCCTGCGTGGGACTGAGACTTGTTAGTTGAAATGCAGAAACAACTTCACGGGTCATCAACTGGTCCCTAGGTAACAAACCAACTACGGATATGGTCTGAGTTTAAATTTCTTCAGAAAGAGTCTCTGCCTGGGAAACTGTATTCATTGTGCCCTAGCTGATGTTTGCTTATTTTACTCCCCCACCTCTACAGCTCTCCACCTTTAAGATTTCCCATCTGAGTGGCATCCAAGTCACTGTATCTGTCTCTTCCCCTCACGGTTCTGGTTCTCCACCTCCGTTATCACAACTACTGCCACCTGCTCTTACAGTGCTGACCCGGCACAGGTCCCTGGAGTCTCGCCTGATGAAGCCAGTCTGTACCGGTTTCTCCTCTCATTCAGCTTAGTTTCCAGAGTATATATTATTAACATTTCATGGCTCTCAAAGTTGTAGACACCAAGGACTTGAGTAATGGGTGCTTGCAAACTGGCTCTGGATTCTGGTTCTACGGTGATTTATTTTGTGAGCCCAAAAGGCTATTATATATAAACGTGGAATAGCAATAGAACCTCATCTAGCTGAATGGCTTGGGATCAGCAAGCTCTGTGTTGACTGTCCCTGTCATTAAGCAGGAACCTGTGGCTTTTGTGGAAACAGTGAGAGTGCAGGTTGACACTCCCTGTTCCTTGGGGACCTGGCTCTTTCAGAACTGAAAGGGAAGCTCCAGATGATTGCTCCAGTGCTTCGGTCCCATTGCTCTCTTGGGTCATGAATCATTCCTCTTTGTGTGATTGAAAACTATTTGAAACACTGAAACAAACAAACAAAAAAATCTCAAATACATATCACTTGAAACCATCTATTATAACATTTCTCCTACTTCGAAGCTGCATTCTTTCCATCTCAAAATCATGACAAATGTAGATGAAAAGGTTGTTGACTAGACCTCAGTTCTTTTGCACAGAGAGGTGGGTATCCTGGTCAGATCATTCCCAGCTTCTCTACAGAATTACTAGTAGATAGTGGTAAAGACTCATATTTATTTTGTCTTACTGGACCTGGTTCAGACTGTAAAATCACAAGAATGCTTAGCTTTCTTATTGCAAAGTCGTACAAGAAAAACACAACACTGCAGTATGTACAGAAGAGAGGACTTTGGACTAGTGTTAGTAAGGCCACGCCCACCCAGGGAGTGAAACCTGATGCTCAGATCACTGAGCTGCTGGAAATGTGATTGTCATTTCACTCACTGAGACAAATTAATCACATCAATTATGTAGTGATCGGCCCACTCTCGATGCTTTTGAGGATGCTGAAAGAGGATCAGACTGTGCATGGCTTCCTTTCACCCTACAGTCTGACTAAAACAAAGACCAATACAAAGCTATTGGGTAGGGCGAAGGTGGAAGGTAGGTCAGCGTGCTATCTAATGCTGCCTTGATGAATAGGAGAAGCAGTGCTCTGGCAGGATGGCCTTTGAATTAGCACCCAGATATTTTTGTAAAGAAATCAGTGAATCACAGTATCTCATTTGTGTAAACGTAGAAGCTGGGAGACGGGGTGCACACAACAATCAGAGGTGACCAGGGGAGCATGCTAAGCACTCCCAGTTCTTCTCAGCCTGGCTTGATAAGGAGCTATGATAAAGAAGATTCTCTGTGGTATTTGTGTCAAACATTTACATGACCTTTTGTCTATGATAAAATGTTTCACAGGTGGTAGTCTTTACACTACAATTTCCTGATAGCTTTAATCTTTTAAATGGAATGGTTTTGCATAACTTTGTTTTCAGGAATGTTTCCTTGCCCATACTTATTGTCCTACCAAAATTCACTCTCATAGTGTGTGCAATCTAAAGCTTATCTCTTAACGATGCAGATATCAGCTGTAAGTTGAAATAAGGGAAAACAGAGGTGGACATAATACAATCCAAGGGCACCCAGTCTCAGCACGTCAGCCTGTCATAACCCAGGGCAGCCGTAAGACAACACATCCCTAGAGCTGACACTAATGTAGGAGCAGGTACCTCACAAGCCTCAGAACCTTTGGAGATCATGTCTATGACCAGGGAGAAAAGGGAAATAGGATGATTATTACCACCAGCACCCTAATAATGAAAAAATTTACCCCCAAACTAGGCTCTCTGACATCCTGCCCAGCCCCAAGGAAGCACTGTCTTCCTTCAAACCTGGTCCAGGAAAAGCAACTTTTCAGCTCAAAGTCACTAGGTTTCTGGAAAGCCATTGGGGAGATATTTATTCTGCTGGTACATCTAGGATTGAAGTGGAAGGGTATTAAGATATAAGACAGCCACGTCATTCTGAGAGTGTTTCTATTCAGTGGCTCCATGTTCTGGTGACCCCCCCAGCCACAAAATTGCTTTTGTTGTTGCTTTATTACTGTAATTTTGCTACTGTTATGAATCGTAATGTAAATATCTATGTTTTCCCATAGTCTTAGGTGACCATGGTGAAAGGCTTGTTCAACCTCCATAGGGGTCTTGACTGACAGTTTGTGAACTACTGTTTTTTATTCAAATACTCTTTGGTTTAGGACTAAGCCCTATAGAAAACTTTCAGGCTGAGTTTTCTCTGTTTTAGTTAATCCTCACTAAAAGTTTGCATCCAGACCATATTGTCAGTTTTCCCTATCACATATCAATCCAGAACAAAATACATCCTCTGTGGTCTTCAGACCTGAGCATACAGCTGTTCCCTTTTGTTCCTGCGTCCTTACTACCTATGTGTTTTCTATGTCTGTGGGTTGCTGTGCCCACGCAAATACATCTTGCTATTTGTGCACACATGGGGGCTCACAACTGGCTACAGAATAAACCTGCTGTCAGCAAAAGTATTGTGTTTCTGTTTTTGCTTCTATTCCTAAAGCTTGGGGTTTTGTTAGAGTAAGAATCTGTGCCTTAATTATAAATATTAGCAAGCAAAAATAGTCACATTTTGCCAACGTGTTTTGTTTTTCACAATCTCTATAACAGAAAACCAAGGCTCATAAAATACAGTATTTGCTTGCAGAATGTCCATTCTTTTTACCCTAATACTTTGGCTTTAGCAACAAGGGTGCCGAAAGTTCTGAAAACTTATGGGTTCATCCCAGCAATCACCATTAATCGTGGCTTTCCTTGTTTGCTAGAAGACCAAGTTGACATGTGTCAGGACTTTCTCACCATTTTCTCCAGCCACTTTGCACAGTTCTATAAAAGTCGCTTTCAGCAAAAGAGGGCAGGAGAGCCAGGAGGCTTCATGAGCATTTTCAAGAAAAGAAAAGAAAAAGATAATTTACACAGGATAGAAGGCTGGTATTTGGGATGGGGTATAGGATATGTTGAAGCTAAGACATCTTTAATTCAAGGGGTGCTTCAGAATTAGTTCATTCCATCTTGAGACTGAAGAGCCCCTGGGGAAAGAGTCTTAACCCTCTCAGTCCAGGCAGGAAGAGGGTAAACATGGAGGAGGGCATAGGAACTGGACAGTGACTGAGGAACAGTGGCTAAATTTAGCCCTTCTTTCCCTCCTTGTCAAGCAGACAGTCTGCTTGCCTCTCCAGGCAGAAGTTAACCATTTCTCTCCCTTGGCAAGAACAAAGCATGTTCTACTCTTGCCTAGTTAGGTTTGTTTAACTATAAAAAAAAAGAAATCTACAATGCTCCATCGGTTTTGTTTTTCCAATACAAGTGTAAAGGGGAAAATGCAAGTGCTGAAAATATAAATGTGCTATCTGGTGTTTAATACATCAATAGGAGCTGCATTTGTGGAGACTTTTATACACAGTAGTGGTGCTATCAGCAATTTGCATGTGTGGTTTTATTTCTTCCTCCAAATAGCCCTCGGAGAGGCTTTATGGGTATTGCTGTCATGTGGGTGAAGAAAGTGGGTCATGGAAGAAATTTGCCCTGATTTTCTAATGAATTAATAGTGAGACACAGAGGTCCTCTGTCTTCAGGTCCTGAGACACTGTCTCACCGAGCTTTCGAAAGTTAGAGAATGGCATCATTCTAGATCAACTAGACGTTCTAACTAGTGTATATAGACAAGTCAAATTGTGATATCTGTACATGCTTGGTAAAGAAATACTGAAAAGTTTACCCTTGCTCGCACCATGAGTAAGGTAACTATTTATCCCCTGATTCACCTCCTGTTGCCATTCCTTCAGGCAGGTGCCTGTGTGCCTGTGTGTGTCTTTGTGTGAATGCACATATTCACTAAAATTTGAAGCATGTAGAAAAGTTGAGTGTAGATGGCATGTGTGCCGCAGAAAATTCAGGGAGTGGACAACAGATAATTACACTTCAGTGTAATCACAATACTTGTGTTTTCACAAGCAGAGGTGGAGGAATGAGGCTACTTCTCAAAGTGTAGTCTGGAAATAACAGACAATTTAATCACAGACAAACACATGCATTCTGTCTAGGAACGCATGTTCTTCTTTCAGAAATATCTGTGTCTTAGGCTTTGGGAGAAAATCCTTCGAGAAGGACCGGTTTGTGACACTTAGGAGGTATGTCACAGAGGTTGGGGAGGACATGTTATGAGTATTTGAGATACTTATGTAGATACTGAGATGAGACTTCACTAGGACAAGTCAAGGTTAGGTTGGGGGAATCCCTAAATATGCATTGTTAAAATACTACCAGCCTTTGAGAATAGTTGATGTCATAAAATAAGGAAATACCCCATGATAAGAAAAATGGCCTCCTTTGCAAAGTGGAGAAGACAGGCCATGGTGGGTTCATAAAACCATGTGCATCAAATTGCTCGTGTTAAATAAAATGTTCATTTTGCTTGGGAAGTGGCATGTGACTATGCCATGTAGTAATTACATGTGCCTGGAGATGACTTGGTAATTTGCACTTAATAAGACCAAAAATAATTACCCTATACTCCAATCTAGAAAACATAAATAGTCGTAAATATATGGTACTCACCCTGCAATTACTTTGCCACTTCACTCAACTCTCCATAAGACAAGCAGTTGCTGAGGATGTAAAGAATCATTACAAAATATTCTCTATTTCACTTGATAAGCTGAAGCAGTTCAACCACAACATTTGCATTCCCAGATGCTTTCTTAGGCTAAGATTTTTAAATCAGTGGAATTTTAAGGAGAAAAGTAGTCCTTAGCTCTTTGGGGGCTTTCTTCTTTGACCTTTTACTTAGTTCTGCTAGAAAATGTCCCCAAAATTTAAACCATTTTCAAAGCCTTTAGGAATGTGGCATGACCCAGATGTCTGGGATAACCTTTCAATGCCATTTCTGTTCCAGTATCTGACTTTGTAGACCGGTTACATTCTACGTCGGAAACATAATTATGTGGAGAGAAGGGCCGGCAGCTAGATGCCCACACAGACCAGACTGCTCTCCTGTCTAATGGATGAGTACTTCCATCCCTGAGCTCTGTAGGACATCTGGTTCCAGCCCACATTTCCCAAAACAAGCAAAGCAAGGGACCTAGGTGGGATTCCGACCTCCTTTAGTCTTGTCTGTCATTTAAACTGTGAAATTTCATGGAACACAATGATGCTTAAGAATATATATGTCTGAGGAGGAGAGAGGGGGAAATCCATATGTCTCTCTCTCACACACACACACACACACACACACACACACACACACACACACACACACTATAAAATCGTTTGGGGTAATGATAAGTATTTTGAGACATTAAGCCATGGGATGTGGTTGAGAAGACCTGTATGAACTGGAACATTTCTCCATTTCTCCTTTGTCTTAAGTGGCCACTGAAACAGGTCTGAGAAAGTCCAATCTGAATGGGACTGACACAGGAGTGGGGCATGCAAAAATCCATGGCAGGGCATTCTGAAGGAGACAGAGGGTCAATGTGGGGATTATCTTGGTGTGAATAAGGAATAGAGTGGTGGACACGCTAGCTGGACACCAATAATGGATGTACATATAGTCAGATAGACATAGACAGAAACTGGTACTTTGTTCTGTGTTAGGAGAAGATGTCAGAGGATTTTTTTTGTGGGGGGTAGGGGTAGAAGAAACCACTTACTTTACAGATACCTGTGGTCTGTGAGGAGTTCACATTTTATCCGTGGAAAACCAGCTGTCTCTGGGCTCTATATATGGAAGTATATAGAGAAAGCTGAAGTCCCTAGCGGAGTCCTTCATCTGAACTCTGCAGAGGAGGAAATTGATGGGAGGTTTCCTTGATTGTCCCCAAACAGATCACAGATCCATTCATTACGTTCTCAAGTGTGATGGCAGTGAGCCCAAGTCAGACTTAACTAGTCTGTGTCTAGTTTCATCTCACAGGCAAAGAAGAAAGAGAGAGAACACAATGTAGAGTAAGCCATCACAAATGCTGGCAAGTTTATAGGCAGCCAGTCATGCTTAGAGCAACTGCCGGCCCCTGAGTAGGGCTTTGTAGAAGTCTAATGATGAAAGCAATGAACGTCGACATTGCTCTGTTTTTCTATGCTAACTGACATGAGACACAAGGCATGTGAGAATTTTTGACAGTGGATTACAAGGCCTAGCAAAGAACCTCTGAAAACTGTAGTGGGATTTCTCTTTTTAGATGGATTGACACTTTTTTTTTTTTTTTTTTTTTAATCAAAGCCAGTCAGACGACGAAAGAATAAATTTAAACTGACAATGGGCTAAATGCCACGGGGTAAAATGCCTTGTACAAAGCGGCCTAAAGCAGCCTGTTTGCTCTCTGCTAAGCAGAAGAGGCAGCCGCCTCTAGGGCGAGAAACACTCCGCACTGTTATGTATGAAGCAGGTAGCTTCCCTGTGTCCTGCTCGGAAGCAATCCCTCTCTTACTGTCTGTCCCTTAGTGCTGGATCTGATGCCTCAGTCCAAGTCTTCCGTTGAGTAACTACTCTGCAGTCTAGGAAGAAGCAGGGAGAGTCCTGAGGTATTGCAGTTCTGAGGCCAATGAGAAAAGTATTTTTTTCAAATCTTGCGGTCATTCCTATGCTCCCTCAAGCCCCCTCTCCTTCAATATAAGAGCAAGCTTGGATGCCCTTCCTCAGTACACACTGCTTTTCTTCTCATGCCTGTGTAACAAAGCCCTTCATGTGGGACCTTTATTTAAAAATCTATCGTTTGCCAGAAAGTATTGCCTGCCCCTCCACACCTATGTAGCTAAGAGATTGGCAAGGCATTGTTCATCCCATCAAACCAGCATGTGTTTGCTGATTAACCAAAGGGAGGTGTGTGCTGTTCAAAGCACTAAGAGTCATCTACGATCAGGACAAATGTGGTTTCACTCTTCAGCACATCCTCCAGAAAAT
Source organism: Micromys minutus (assembly GCF_963924665.1). Taxonomy (NCBI): domain Eukaryota; kingdom Metazoa; phylum Chordata; class Mammalia; order Rodentia; family Muridae; genus Micromys; species Micromys minutus. The sequence goes on from NC_137952.1 coordinate 31,662,043, forward strand.
AGATCCCTTGGCATATCTAAGAGGGTCACTAGAATACACTCGAAACAGCTGCGGTGGTCATTAGAAAAATGAACTCCAGATTCTAAAGATGATTTTAAGGGTAGATCCTGGAATCCGTAATTCCTCCAGGGTTTCCAGGTGAATATTATTAAAAAATAAAATTTCATACTTGATAGACATGGTGGCATACAACTGTGCTCCCAGCACACGGGGGCAGGAGAGCAAGCTAGGGTCACTTAGCCTAAACCACATCTCAACAGACAACTAAAAATGTTCTCTTCCTGGGTATACAGATCCTGAGCTAAAGTCAAGAGCTAGAGTGGCCCTTGTCCTGCTACTAAGGCCTTGAAGGGCGTTCTTGGGAAATCTGTGCCTTGTGCGTAGACAAGACTGAAGGTTGTGTAGTTCTGTGATTGGAGTAACAACTTTTGCCACAATTGTGCAGAAGCATAGTCCTCTGAAAATAACTGTTTTTTAGTAAGGGTTCCCAATGGAAGAGAGTGTGTGCACCCCAGGGCCCATCGCTGAGATGCCCCCTGGTCTGCATGGTAACAGGAAGCTAGACAGCTCTACCAGCATTAGAAGCTAGGGTAGCAAATGGAAGGAGGAGGAAAAGTAGAGAAGCAGGTAGAAAAGGTGACCGGCTTCTCCTTTATGTTCTTGTCTGCAGCCTGATCTGCTGTTGTGAACGTTTTCCTCCAGTACTGGAACATTCCACCCTGCAGGGAAATTCCTTAATCAGGAAGGTGAACAATTCCAGAGAGCTTCAGAAAGACCCTGAAACTGACCAGATTTACTAAGCCCCTTTAAGCAAAGAGAACAGATAGTTCCTCTCAGAAACCCTAAGATAACTTTGCAGATCAGGTGCCCAGAAGAAGCAGAAGCCAACCAAACTGCCAAAACAGGTTTGAACCAACTGAGGCACCTAGGAAGGACACTCTCCAACATTTTGAGCTACCTGAAGACTGTGCAGTAGCAGTATGCTCTCGGTCCCCAGCTTTGTGAACTGTCACTCATGCTGGGGTAGACTTTAGTGATGCAGCTGTCTTTGAGTTATTTCTGCTCCTGTAAGTAACCCCTCACCCATATTTCTGTAAGTAACCCCAATAGAGCTCATTGGTTAACTAAGTTGGACTTTGGTAGTGTCTGTATGTTGGTGTTCCCTGGGTCCCTATCTGGGGTGAATAGATGCATCTGTTACATCCCCCCAGAAAAGGTTTGTCATATAACACATTTCTGCTAGCTTGTCCTTAGGCCACACAGTGAACAGATGCAATTGCTCCTGTCTCTACTGCTTGTTCTACGTGACAGACTCAGTGCATGGATCGGGGAAATAATATTTATTCCTAAGCCACATCACAGACCTATCCTGTGGGCTACCCTCGCCCCCGCCCCGTGCTAATCTCTAAACTTTTTGAGGCTAAGGCAAGGTTTGCAAACAACTCATTTCTGCTCCTTCCACACAATTCCTGAGAGCCATGCATGTGGAATGTGCAAATAAATATTTGTCAAAAGAATGAATGAATGCGAACTGAACAGATGGAAATTTATGGAGGTCAGAGCCTGGCTCTGCCTGATTTATTCAGCCCCTGGCGTAGAGTCCTATGCAAATAGCCATTTAATACTCGTGTTTGATGATCAAGGAACAGATAATGAAACCCTGTAAGGAATGGCTGAGGATAAGGCCCTTTAGTGTTGGTATCTTTTGTTGTAAGCTGTCTGGAATCTGTTTTAGAAGTAGGCAGAGTCTAAATAATAAAGGAGTGACTGGGTTGGATAAGGCTTTAAACCCCCAGGGTCTTTCCAGACTTTGCAGCCCCTTTCACACCCCAGGGGCAAAGCCAACTTCTGGGAATGGGAGGGAAAGGAAATTTTTCACTCATTTATTCATTCAACAAATAAGTTTTGAAAGGCGGAACATGCTTTTCTTAAGCAGTCACCTTGCCCCAGGGTTTCTAGTTAGAGCACTTCTCCAGGTGTCTTTTAAGGCTACACATTCTCGATTCTGTCCAGAGATTCCTGGGATATTGATGAAAGACTATTGATATACCCCTAAAAGCATCTGAGACGAAGTGAATACAATATTCAGATGGTGGTCTCCCTCCACCTCTCTTAATGCACCAGCACCTGGTGCAATTGCTTAATCCTTTGTCATCTGTTTATGCCAAGTCATATCTTCTCCCAACACTCAGATGAAATCTGATGTGACCTCATGTGACACAGCAGAGGTGTCACCTTGCAGCAAACCCTGAACGACGCTCTCCCTTGATTTCAAAATGCATCAAAATTGGAGTTATTTATGATCAGATTTATCTTTCTGAAGCATTTTGCTTCTGGTTGTAGCTAAATTATGTATCAGTTGATTAACACGGGCAATCAATGTCTGCCTGTCGGAGGCGTCTTAACTTGCTATATATACTTTTGGTAAATATCACAACAGTGTTTTAATCTGTAAATCGGATTTGTCAGGGCTGATTCATTTAAATTGTTCACACGCCCCAAATTCTCTCTGACAGCATCTATGTGGGAACCTGTCTTCTGAAAAAGATAACATTACCTGAGGCTTGTGCTGGCTTAATAGGGGTAAAAATACTGCACTGCACAAAATAAAGGAGAGAACACCTCATATATACCGGCTTCTTCCCAAAGCCAGCCCTAAGCAGAGAACACAGACTGGGGTCAGGGAGAGGTCAAAAACATAAAAAGCCAATAATACTATTAATACCTGTCACCAAAAAAAAAAAAATCTATCAATAACTATGTGCTATGCCCTGTGGTAAGAATTTTTTGTTTATTTGTTGTTGTTGTTGCTGCTGTTGCTGTTGTTTTGTATTAACCAGGCTGTAAGGTGGCTCAGTTGCAAAGAGCATTTATTGCTCTTCAAAAGGATTCAATTCCCAGTACCCACACAACAGCTCAAAACTGCTTGTAACTTCAATGTCTGGATACCCAACACCCTTTTCTGGCCTCTATAGGTACAAAGACTACATGCAGTATACAGACATGCATGCAGATAAAGACTCATACATACAAAATAAATAACAATTTTCAATTATATGCATCAACATATTCAATACCAGAAGCAACTCCATGAAGAAAATCAGACTGTACAAAGGCAGAGCATCCACTTGAAAAATAACTGGATGTTTGCTAGAGCTCTGTCTGAGCCCAGCTCTGAGAACCAGACTGAGGTACTCAGAATAGGGCATTCAGACAGACTGGGTTTTTTTTGAAGGAAGGGCAGGATGACTGGGGTTAGGATTCCATCAACCCCAAGCCAAAGTCTCTAATGGCATCTCCAATCCTCCCTTCACCAATGTTAGTAGTACTTTGTCATTCCTGAACACAAGTAGCCCTTCCTAAAATTAAAAATATGAACAGTAAACAGTTACTTTCACTACTTCTTTTTTGTTTTTATTGGATATTCTCCGGATTTACATATCAAATATCATCCCCTCTACACCCAAGTACAAACATGGCATAAGTACCTTTGTAAAATGTTCTATATCAAATTCCAACTCAATTCTTCACAAAATTAGAAAGAGCAATTTGCAAATAAATTTGGAATAACGAAAAATTATTCCAGGATATCGAAAACTGGTCTCAACAATAAAAAGAACTTTCGGAGGAAATCACCATCCTTGACTCAAGCTGTATTACAGAGCAATTGTGATGAAAAACTGTATGGTATTGGGACAGAGATGGGCAGGCAGATAAATGGAATGGAATTGAAGACTCAGAAATGAACCCACACACCTATGATCACTTGATCTTTTTACAAAGGTAAAAAGCCATCCAATGAAAAAAGACAGAATTTCCAACAAATGGTGCTTGTTCAACTGGAGGTCAGCATGTAGAAGAATGCAAATTGATCTATTCTTATTACCTTGTACAAAGCTCAAGTCCAAGTGGATCAAGGACCTCCACTTAAAACCAGATACACTGAAACTAACAGAAGAGAAAGTGGGGAAGAGCCTTGAACGTATAAGCACAAGGGAAATTTCCCTGTGCAGAACACCAATGGCTTATGTTCTAAGATCAACAATCAACAAATGGGACCTCATAAAATTGCAAAGCTTCTGTAAGGCAAAAGACATTGTCAAAAGGACAAAAGGGCAACCAACAGATTGGGAAAAGATCTTTACCAATCCTACATCTTATAGAGAGATAATATCTAATATATACAAAGAATTTAAGAAGTTAGACTCCAGAGAACCAAATAACCCTATTTAAAAATGGGCTACAGAACTAAACAAAGAATTTTCAGCTGAGGAATATTGAATGGCTGAGAAGCACCTAAAGAAATGTTCAACATTCTTAGTCATCAGGGAAACGCAAATCTAAACAACCCTGAGATACTACTTCACACCAGTCAGAAGGGCTAAGATCAAAACCTCAGGTGACAGCAGATGCTGGCATGGATGTGGAGAAAGAGGAACACTCCTCCACTGTTGGTGGAATTGCAAGCTGGTACAACCACTCTGGAAATCAGTGGGGTGGTTCCTCAGAAAATTGAACACAGTACTACCTGAAGACCCAGCTATACCACTCCTGGGCATATACCCAAAAGATGCTCCAACATAAAAAGGATACATGTTCCACTATGCTCATAGCAGCTTTATTTACAATAGCCAGAAGCTGAACTGAACCCAGATGTTCTTCAACAAAGGAATGATACAGAAAATGTGGTACATTTACACAATGGAGTACTACCCAGCTATTAAAAACAATGATTTCATGAAATTCTTAAGCAAATGGATGGAACTAGAAACTATCATCCTGAGAGAGGTAACCCAGTCACAAATGGTATGCACTCGGTGATAACTGTGTGTTAGCCCCAAAGCTCAGAATACCTAAGATGCAATTCACAGACCACAGGAAGCTCAAGGAGAAAAACCAATGTGTGGATGCTTTAGTCCTTCTTAGATGGGGGAACAAAATACTCACACACGGAAATACAGGGACAAAGAGTAGAGCAGAGACTGAAGGAAAGGCCATCCAGAGACTGCCCCACCTGAGGATTCATCCCATCTGCAACCACCAAACCCAGTCACTGATGCCAAGAAGTGCTTGGTAACAGGAGCCTGATATGATGTCTCCTGAAGGGCTCTGATAAACCCTTACTGATACAGATGAGGATACTTGCAGCCAACCGTCAGATTGAGCATGGGGACCTCAATGGAGGATTTAGAGAAAGGACTGAAGGGGCTGAAAGGCTTTGCAATGACACAGGAAAAACAACAATATCAACTAACCAAGTCCTTCAGAGCTCCCAGGGACTAAACCCCCAAAAAAAGAGTACACAAGGAAGGACCCATGGTTCTATCCATATATGTAGCAAAGGATGGCATTGTCTGGTATCAATAGGAGGAAAAGCCCTTGTTCCTGTGAAGGCTGTTTCACTAGTGTAGAGAAATACCAGGGTGGTAAGGTGAGAGTGTGTGAATGGAAGGGGGAGCATCCTCATAGGAGTGGGGGACATTGGGAGAAGGGGGAGCATCCTCATAGGAGTGGGGGAACACTGGGAGAAGGGGAAGCATCTTCATAGGAGTGGGGGGACACTGGGAGAAGGGGGAGCATCCTCATAGGAGTGGGGGGACACTGGGAGAAGGGGGAGCATCCTCATTGGAGTGGGGGACACTGGGAGAAGGGGGAGCATCCTCATAGGAGTGGGGGACACTGGGAGAAGGGGGAGCATCCTCATAGGAGTGGGGGGACACTGGGAGAAGGGGGAGCATCCTCATAGGAGTGGGGGGACACTGGGAGAAGGGGGAGCATCCTCATCGGAGTGGGGGGGGCATTGGGAGAAGGGGGAGCATCCTCATAGGAGTGAGGGGAACATTGGGAGAAAGGGGAGCATCCTCATAGGAGTGAGGGGACATTGGGAGAAGGCAAAACAGGGAAATTTGAAATGTAAATGCATAAAATATCCAATAAAATGAAAAAGAAAGAGAGAAAAGCTCTATGTCATTTATCACATGTAATTATTTTGTGATATGCACTTTCTTTATCACATAGGCAGAATTCATAAGCAGAGGAACTCAGGGAATCACACAAGTGACAAGGGTCTGCTAAGCGACAAGACTCTGCACATGAATTTACAAGGTACAGCAATGATTCTAGAGGAACCACAGAGGCTTAGGGAACAGAACCTATGTTCCTAGCCTATTTATTCCATGGGGTGTCTGTGTCAGGCAGGGGAGCTAACCTGTTTGAGCCTTAATTTACTGATTTTTTTCCCTCCAGGAAGAAGTGACCTTTGACCTCCCACTCAGACTGACTGAGAAGACCAAATCTGGTCATTCCTGGCTATGTGCTTTAGGTGATATGAAGTCATATGTAAATGCAAATACATAAAAGGTGGCCCATATTACCCAGATGTGTCCCCACAAGATTTTATTTTGGGGACAGTGGAACCACTTTCCAGCCAAGACTCGTTCAAAACTGAGTTATGGGAACTTAGTTTCAGGATGCCAGCAGCTGGCTCAGTATAAGAGTTCTCCAAATAATGAAATGAGCTTTCTTCAAAAACAACCACAAAATTCCTGTAGATGGATGCTTTCGCACGCTCCAGGCCCCTTGGCCCTATAACCCTAGGGAAAACTGTTTGCTATGTTTTTAAACTAGAAATGGATTTCTATGCTGGGTGAGAGTTTCAAAATGAAATCTGACAGTTTTTTCTTTCGTTCTTCCCTCTCCCCACCCCATATCTGTTTGTTTGTGTTCTCTCTCTTCTCCCCAGAGTGTTTCCAGCTGTCAGGAAGGCTGCTGGCAGTGGAAGCTGTAGTAACCTGGGGGAGTCGGGTGGGGGTCTTGGATTGAGTGGAAAGGAGAAAAAGGCTTAGCATTTCTGGATGGTGGATGCACCTCTAGGAAGAAGGGGCTTCTTGTGGCTGCAAGAGCCTCAGGGAAAGGAAGGGAGCCAGTGTAGAAGAGGAAAAAAGAATGGGAATGGGGAAGGCCAGGAGGCTGGCTTTCTGTGATCTACTCCACAGCACTGGGCTTTCAATGAAGCCCTCACATCACCTCCACCATATGTGTATGTGTGTGTTAGTGCACACGTGCTTGTGTGTGTGTCTGTGAGTATATGTATATATATATATATATATAGATAGATAGATAGATAGATAGATAGATATATAGATATGCATATCTATACGTATATACATATAGATATACTTATTAAATATAATGTTATATTCTTTTCCCCTTTTCTGTCTTCAGACCCTCTCATACACCTTTTTTTTTCAAATCAATGGCCTTTTTTTGTATTATTATTGCATGCACATATGAATATAAAAAATACTCCTAAATATAACCTGCACCATCTTTATAAAGTTGTGTATGTGTGTTCTCAGGGCTGATCACTGGTGTTGGGTAACCAATTGGTTTGTCCTCCCCTGGGGAAGACTGTATGTCCCACTCTCAACACTCCTTAGTTGCCTGTAGTTTTTTGTGTAGGGTTGAAGTCTCATGGGCTTTTCCCCTGTCCACTTTGACATGTCTGTTGTTGTGGTTCATGTTTTGCTTATGTTTGGGCTACATTCCAATAAACCTTTATTTACAAAAATCAAAATTAACTGGATGGCAAAGGCTATAGACTACTACTGGAACAGTAACTATTGCTTTTGAAAAATAAGGTACCACCATACTGAATGGTGCCCAATTTTAATCCCAACACTCAGGAGGCAGAGACAGACAGATTTCTTTGAGTTCTAGGGCAACATATTTCCGTGCTACCCAGGGCTAATAGTGAGACCTTGTCTTAGAATAAACAATAAAACAAACAAAAACAAAACAAACAAACAAAACAAAAACCAAGGTTCTACCTTGACATGTTTGTAAATTACAAAACACTGGAACTCCCTGTCACTTAACAGGTGAGCTTACCCATGTGGCTAGACACCAGTTAGGTTGCTGATGTTGGTTTGCTATGGCAAACACTCTGAAAAAAGAAAATAGAGGGTGCTTATATGCATCCCCAGATTTAAGAAATACTGACCCTGGAGAAGACCAGCTGCCCCATCTTATTGACTCTGCCTCCCTGATATAGGAGTTGATCTGCTCAGAGGATTCCAGCCTTGACACCTCTTTGCCAAACCTACACCATGAAGCCTGCCATCTCACTGTCTGTAAAGTCCTCTCTCTGACCTTTAGTGACAGCTATGCCTGTAGTCCAATTATTTTCCCTCTCCCAGGGCCCTTTACCTTATCAGATGTGTAGGGTTGTGCTGGTTAGTTTTATGTCAATTTGTCATAAGCTATCACCATTTTGGAGGAGGGAATCTCAATTGAAAACTGTCACCATAAGATCAAGCTATAGGCAAGTATATAGAAAATTTTCTTAAACTAGTGATTGATGTTGGAGAGTCCAGTCCATTGAAGGTGGTGACAACCCTGGACTTGTGGTCCTGGGTTCTATGAGAAAGCAGGCTAGGAAGCCCTGAGAAGTAAGCCAATAAGCAGCACTCCTCCATGACCTCTGCATCAGTTCCTGCCTTTATGTTCCTGCCCTGTGCGTGTTCTTGCCCTGACTCCCTTTGATGATGAAGAGTGACATGTAAGACAAATAAACCCTTTCCTCCCCAAGTTGCTTTGGGGTCATGGTACTGCATCATAATAATAGTAAGACTAACTAGAACAGAGAATAGGGTGCAAACCTATAGTAGACCCTTTCCTTCAGAGAATTGTAGCAGACTGGCAACTACATCCAGGATATCAGCCCAATGCAGCCTCCCCTTTATAAAAGCTGCACTCCTCCTTGGGTTTAATATTAACATTACTGGGCACAGTTTGGGTACCACAAAACCCATTCTATATCTCAGCCCACAGTTTCAAAGCCTGTGCTGCTAAGAACCTTCCTAGCAGGCATTTGCATTGCTACCTAACAGCTAGCCATCTGGATGATGTCTGAACCCCTGTGTAGCTCATCTAGAGGTAGAAGCAAAGTCCTGAAAGAACTTGGAGTATAGGAGTCAGAGTAAGACTTAGACATGACTAATATTTTCTAGAGAGAATGGAGTAATAATACCCCGAAAGGAGTGGTCAGTCAAGAGTGGCAGGGATATGATAAAAAGCCAGGCACCATGGTACCAGCTCATAATCCCAGCAGTGCATAGGAGATGAAAATAGGCAAATTCCTGTGACTTTATGACCACCCAGGCTAGGCTAATCAGTGAGAGACCCTGCCTGAAAGACAAGGTAAATGGTTCCTGATGGGGAATAACCCCTGAGGTTGTCTTCTGACTATCACATGTATGGATATCCCTACCCACATGTATACACAGACATACACAAACATCTAAACTAGGAGCAGCTTCTTCCCCAGGAGATATATAGCAATGTCCAGAGGCACTTTTGGATGGCATGACTGAGGCAGCATCTAATAGGTGAGAAGCTAAGGATACTATTAAATATTCTCCAGGGTACAGGCCATGTCCCCTCAACAAAGGAGCTTTAATTGTCAACAGTGCTGAGTTTGAGACTCTGAGAATGGCCTTTCTCAGCAGTTCTCACACGATGGGTAGTCATGGCATGAGTATGAAGGCCATAAACTAGAGTGATTAGTGGCCTGGCTCCCTCAAATGGAGTATATGGTTGAAACTCAATGGAGACTGGCCCAGGGATGTGATGGCAGGAAAGAGCAAGCATGTGGCAAATACTCTGTCCTGGCACTGTAGCTTTTCCCTCACAGATGCAGGTAAGAGTGTACCTCATTAGGAAATGCTATTTCAAGGGTGCTTCAGGCATGGGGTGGGACGGAAGGGGAGCTGCTTCTGACACTTGGCAACGCCTCTCAGTCCTCCTCCAGCCCTGCTGACTTGATGTGGTTTTTGTGTGCTCTGCACAGAAAGCAGGCCAAACACTGTTTAACAGTTGGCTTCTTAGCTGTTCCTTCTTAAGTTTTGACTTCACCTTCTAATATAATTCTATCTCATTTGCACCTTTAATCAATTCTTCAGTTTCTGGTCTGTTCGTGCCCCCTTGCTTTTTTCTTTCTACTGCATGCTTTTAATGAATTTCTCCTTTGCCATTTCAATGTATACCAGCCAGGAACAGAAACTAAGGCACCTTTCTGAAATGATGACCACATCTGTTGTATTAATACCAAGCTTATGTGAACAGGATGGCATGGGCCTATAATTCTAACACTTGTAAGACAGAGGCAGGAGGATGGACCCAAGAATGAGGCCATTCTACCAAGTTTCTGGAAAAACAGGACCATATAGCAAGACCTTATCTTTAAAACAAACGTCAAAAACAAATGAAGGAAAATATCAAGAAGAACCAAGCAATCTTGCAAGAAATAAAATTTCTAGACCATGTTGTCAGTAGCCAGAGAACCTGAGTAAATAAAATCATTTTATTTATCTGTTGCTATGGGCAACTAACTCACAGTGACTTAAACACTACTATTAGGTCACATAGGTTTGTAGGTTGACTTAGTTCCCCTGAGTGGTCTAGATTAGGGTCTCTTAGGGGCTAAACTATTCTACAGAGCCTGCTTGGTTCAAGATACTGTGTTCAACCCTTAGCACTAAATCAACCAAGTCCTAAGTCCAAGTACCTTATAACGCAGCCCTATTTAGATATAAAATCTCTTCAAATATTGTTAGTTCAGATGACGTCCTACTGGTCCAGCATAGATGTTAATCCAATGTGATTATGTGAAGAAATCATTGATGTAGAAATAGGGGATGCTGTGACAGCCTGAGAATACCAAGACTGAGGACTGCCACACAGGAAACAAGGAAAGAACTGTAAAGGATCTACTCATAGTCCAGAGGGAGCACGGCTTTGCAGATACTTGAGTTTTGCTCCTAGAATTAGAAGCAATGAATTTCTGCCTTTATAACCCAACTTCTTTGTAGAATTCTATACAGCAACCCTAAAAAAATGCGTGGAGGATCTCCCAGGAAGTTGCAGTCAGATCTTGATCGGGACTGGAGACTGTAGGCTGTCTTAGTCTGTTCCTGGTACTGCAAAAACGAACTTTAAATTAAGTAATCCATAAATGATAGAAATATATTTCCTTCAGAATTAGAGGCAGTGGATTCCAAGATGATGTTTGATTAGAGAAGTGGTTCTTAACTTATGGATTATGATCCCTTTGGGGGTAACATATCAGATATCCTGAATATCAGATATTTACATTAATATTCATAACAGTAGCAAAGTAACAGTTATGGCGTAGCAACAACCTAATTTTATGGTTGGGGGTCACCATAATATGAGGAGCTGTATCAGGAAGATTGAAAACCACTTCGCTAGAGCTTTGGTTTGACTTCAGTGATGTCACCTCCTTGCCACAGCCTTATGCAGGAGAAGAGTAAGAAGGGTAAGAGGGCTTGACAGAACACAGGGGATTGAGTGTCAATGTAAATGTTAAAAGGGGACACAAATGTCCAGGTTCACAAAATGTAAGTACAAAAGACTCCATGAAACTGTGGGTCCAGGAGAGCATCTTCAGAAAACAGGTGACTGCTTTTTTAAGGTGGCAGGGACATCCGGGCCTAGCCAAGTATTTAGGCGAGTATGTTAGACTGGATTATGGTGGCTACAAAGCCAGGTGGAACCAGATTTCTTTTGACATATCCTAAAGTTATAGGGGAAGCAATTCAGTGCTACCAAGATAGAATAGAGATTAGGTAGAGGAAAATGCCAGGAGAGAAAAGAATGAAGGTGGGTCGACATGCCACACATATGCGGCCAGAGAATGACATGCACAGATTGGTGCAGAAGTTTGGGATTTTCACAGGGACTCCCACATATTATATCTCATACACCTGTGTCTAGGGTTTACCTGGTGACACCGGAGAGAAATGTGCCAGCTGAGGCTTAGAGGGGGTAATGCATGGGCAGAAATAACCACATGGAGAGCGGCAAAGAGAGCTGATGATAGCAACATACATTCAAGGCACCAGCATCTGTAGGTACCAAATGGTGCCCTCGGGGAAGGCGATGGGAGTGAAATCCAGGACAAGCTGTTGCTTCTTGCTGTCAGAGGCATTCTGGATGACATTTCCCATTTTACAGTCTGGCTCTAGTCTCCAGCAGTCACCCAACTAAACATCATTTCTGAAATTAAGGCAATAGAAGCGGTGTCAGGAGGAAGGCATAATCAATGTTTTCTAAGCATACGTTAAAAATGAATGCCCTCAAAAGTGAATATTTCACAGAGGGGAGCTTGGTAGAGAGGAAAATGTGAAAAGATAAGGTTCACCTGGTTCTTCCGCATTCTCTTAGGAACACATCTCTTTTTTTCTCAGTTTGATCATCTGCAATTCCCCTTCATGGCATCCAACTGGACTTGTTACAAGACAATAGGTCTTCTAAGCCTCACATTTTCTCTGACTCAGAGACACGGATTAATTGTCTCTCATCCCACACTATAGCTGTGGCCGGGTGGCTTTGCTCTGGTTGATTGGCTGGGCATGTGTAAGAGGCAGCCCTGTTTTCCTTAGTGTTAATTTTATCTGTGTTAAGTGTGGCCATTTTTGTCAATGATCATGAAGTGAATCTCTGTGATTAGTCATTTAACTGTATGGTAATTACAAACTAAATAGTGTTTACAACAATTCCTTGGTTAGGAGACAGAGTCTGTGTCAAATTATAGCCTGTGAAAATTACATAAGGAAAAATTTGCATCTAGAAGGGCCCTTCATAAAAATTATAAAAAGATTATATAATTTTTTGTTTGCATTGCACAGTAGCTCCATAATTGTCAGACCAATGAAAACTAGTTCTACAATACTTTCTTTCCAAATTATTTTTCTCATAACTGCATTAACTGCATATATATATTATGAAAAGCAGCATTGGCAATCACATTGTTTTTCTTCAGATTAGTGAGAAGTGTCATAATGGACACAGATACCTCAGAATGTGTTCAGTGAGGGGATGGGGCAGAGAAGCTACAGGTTGGGCATGGGGCATAATGATGGCCCTGCCTCTCTGCTTCTCCCTGAGCCCTGGAAGATCCACTCACCTCTGAGAAGCATCCTGACTCCTAATTCTGTCTGAATTTTCCAAAGCATTCATAATTCTTTGTTCTATGATTAGTCAAGAAAAGAGCTGTCCCCTCAGTCCAAATAGAGAATTGCATGAAATTTTCTAAAATGGGGATTTTTAGCTTAAGCTCTTGAATTTGGACAATTGCCTAGAAAGACTTCATTTTTTTTTTTTTTTTTTTTTTTTTTTTTTTTTTTTTTTTTTTTTTTTTTGGTAAATAACCAGAAGAAAAGCTTTAAACATCAAGGTCTTTTCTTTCCTTTAAAAAAAAAAAATCAGAGGCAAAGAACTGAGGGTGAAACAGCCCCACAGTTGACTCTGCCTGGAGGAACTTAATCCATCAACAGAGACAACATAATTCACACTACCCGCTTTGTAGCAAGGTTGTCATAGAGCTTACCCATGCTGGAGGATACTATTCATTTGTCTTTACCTTCATACTTTTAAGAATATGAGCTTACTTCTTTTCCTTGGCTCCCAGTTTCCTCTCATTTGTCCATAAAGGCCAGTGTTCATCCTGGAAATAATTTCCTCTTTCTAAAGTTAGCAGACCCAACGTACTGGAAACTAAGTGCCTAATGTTTCTCACAGTGGAAAAGTGAGTAGGTGGTTAATGACAACTGGAGCATCCTTTAGAGACCTCACAAAAAGCACCCGTTCACTGATGTCCTAATGTGGAACTTATTGGTTACCCATCAAATATTCCCATTATTCTTCATCCTGCATTTCAGGATATAAATTCTCAGCACAAAGTAGACATTTGATATTCACCGCAAAGGTAGTAAGACTTGCTTCCTAGAACCACCTTGTCTAAGCAGGGAGGCAGGCTTATACACAGGTCTCGTTAACACATTTTGATTAGTGTTCTGGAATGGGTAGGAAGAAGCAGTACTGAAGAGTGAATAAGGAAGTGATGCTGTCTAAGGAAATTAAGATCTGCAGAAAAGGTGTGGCATGTGGTTTTAAAGAATGATCAGGTATTTATCAGCTGAGAAGAAGACCGGAAGAAATATAGCCAAGGTCCTGTGTGGGCTTGCTTGTAAGAGATGCAAGCATCACAAGCAAGGTGGGGACCTGGAGACCTGTGGTTCTGGGAACTGTTTGCTGTGGCTGAGATCCAGAGGATGTCCAGTTGATCTCTGTTAAGTGACACCTTGGAAGATCAACGGTGGCTAGGTACTAACAGATAAGAAAAAGAGAAAAATAGATGGTATGGTTTGATCTGGTGCAGTTGGGGGATTGGGAAATAAGGGCTCCCCGCTGAAGGCAAGTCCACCATGGAAAACACCTCTTGAGAAAAAAGGAACAAAACTTATAGCAGTGTCTGAAAGATTAATGTAGACAAGAGCGCTGCTCTGGGCCTGAGATGGGTTATCTGTCAGTTTGATTAGACTGAGAAAAGTTGAGAAAAGTAGATCTCTCTCACTGAGCTCCGAGGGCTTTTCTAAAATTTGGAGGCCTCTGTTCTCATCCTGAATGGGCCCAGTGATGGGTTCAGAATTTGAATAGATGATAGGGAGGGGCTAGAACTACACGGTCTGGACGGAAGAAGTGACCCGAGTTGCTGAAGCACATCTTTAGGGGAGGGCATTGTGGTACCCTGTTTCCTCTTTATTTACTCTGCTTACTGCTCAGCATGGTGTGTGTGAGCCAGGTCGTCATGCCCTCCCCACAAAGGATGCTGGTTGTTTGAGAATGTTCCAGGCCTTTCTTACTAGGGGCCAGTCAGTGATTTCCCAGTTCCCTGTCACATATTCAAAAAGAGTAAGAGAAGGCTGACAGTGACTGCGCAGAGCCAATGCATTTGTTAGTGGGGCAGGTAGACCGTGCCACCTAACAGAAGAACTGCTAAGGTTGAGTGATCTCAGACCCTGTGGATCTCAGAATTGAGTGGGGCCTCTCCCTGCCTGCCTCTACGCACTCTGGGACATGTAACCATGACACCCCACTAAAAGGATCATGGCAAGCAGTCACTTAGTACAAAAACCTGGAGTTCTCTGTGTTAATGAGGAATATAGATAAGCTACATGTGTTCAGCCAATGAGTTTCCCTTTCTGGGCATTCCTTCCTACAAAAGGTATTTAAGCCCTGGATTTCCCTCAGTAAGACATATGCAATCACATCTACCATCTTTAGCCATTGTCCTAAAGAGTTTCACCTGAGTCTCGAAGAGAAGGCTTTCTCTCTTCCATCCCCTCTGTATTCTTGGTGCCCAGTTCCCCTGGATGAAGTATATACTGGGGACCTCTGTTCCCAACTCCTAGCTGTATGCCAGCAGTATCTGGGGTACACAGGAAACCAGAACCACAGCAATGGTCCCAGACTCCACTCTTTCCCACTCAGGGAGAACAGACTGAGGACCACCCTTGTGCACTGCATTTTTTCTTCCCTGAAAGGTAGCAATGTTCTGGACACCTAAGTTCAGGCAGGACACAGCGCTGCATTTATTAGGGAAAAGTGAAAAAAAATTGTCAAGTGGGAAGAGGGTTCGAAGGAGGAAAACAGCTGCCACACCCTGCCCACAGACACATGCATGTCAGGGTAGAAGGTCATGGTGACTGAGGTCATCTTTAGTAGGGCTGTCTTTTTGAGCTCCTCCCAGGTGGAACTAGAGAGCAGTCCACACACTCTATGCCTGCTTCCTCAGCCCAGAGAGCTGGTTATCCATTCAGTGGAAAGGTGATTAGCTTAGGATCCACCAAGGCTCTTGCCCTCACTGACTAAGGGACTTAAGTCCTTTCCCCACAAAGTAGTGAGACTCCTGAGATAGCCAAACAAACCCTCACTCCCTTAGTTTGCCTATTACCCTTAGTCACCACAAGAAGTCATTGCCACAGGAACCATGTCATTCAGACCTCACAATGATATTGAAAACATAGGGACAGTGCCTTGTTTGAATTAGTTCCTTCCTATGTCTTGATGTTAAATTTTTCCATTCCAGTAAAATAATGGTAGCAAGAAAATGACTTTTGTGTGTGCATTCCACTAAAGGCTGGCATCGGTGTACATATCCTTATTTTAGCTTAATCATGTTCTTCAAGTAATTTAGGTGCTAAGTCCAAAGTTAGCATTTACACTTGAAGAAGGGGAGACCCTCAGACTGCCACGCAGGAAGTGAGGATGTGTTCATTATCAACTGTGCAGACCATATGTGTGCTGGAAAAGGATGTTTCGTGTGCAAAGATTGGTGGCTCAGATTTGGACACTTTGTTGATTTTTTTTCTTACAGTATCCCTTATAATTGGAGGTTGGGAGGCTTGTTCAAAACCAAGCAACACAATACTTTGTGAGCTGGTGGGGAGTTGGAACCAGCAGAAGGGCACCATGTGTCCGTTAGAATTTTGGTCCTAGGCAATTCCAGACAGTGCAAGATTAATTATGATTAATTCTATTTACTTAATATTTCTCTGTGGCTATTTCCATCTGAAGGCAGACACCTGGGAATTATTGAAGTTTGTGGCTAAATTTTTTCATTCATCTTATAGATCCCAACAATGCTGACCTTTCCTCTCTTTATTTAAAAGCTTCTTCATGTGAAAACATGGGGGACTACATTTTCTTTCTTTCTTTCTTTCTTTTTTTTTTTTTTTTTTTTTTTTTTTGCTTCTAACTTTTTCTAGTCTTTCTAAAGATTCTGTGACTTATTTAGAATTAAATCATACACATTAACCAGGCTGCTTCACCTAAGCTTTCTTCCTATCAGTGCTTAGTAAGTCAGATATCCGTTTGGAAATCACAAAGGTAAGGGACCAGAAATTTGCAAGTAATAAAGAGATTGTATCTGTCGAACAGAACTTTGACAATGTGTATTTCCTGAGTACCACTTTCTAGGTGGTCAGACTGGCTTCAGATCAGCAGTCCTGCTTTCTCAGCCTCCACATACTGGCTTTACAGACTTGCACTGAAATAGAGGTTGCAGATCACCTTGGATACCCACTTAAGATACCTTCTGACTCCAAGGTTGACACTCAGCTCCTATGACCCAAGATAACAATTCACATCTAACAGTCTGGTCTTCTCAAAGGGTCATCTCCAGACTCCAGTTCCCAAGAACAATTAAAATGCTCAAGCCTGGTTGAGTACATCAGAGCTGGGCCCAGGATCTACATTTTCACAAGCATGCCAATAGATGGTCACACATATTCAAATGTAAATGTCAGTTTCTCTAAACCTTTCCTCTCTGTGTGAAGGAGCAAAGTTCTTGTAGATACCAAAGGCTGAACAGTAAAGAAGGTGAGAGACAAGATCAGAGTGGTTGGCCTTCAAGAAGCTCTTTTCTCTTGATTCTAGCCAGAGGCAGGGGATTAACTGCTTTTACCTCTTGCCTTTTCTAAAAGGCAAACTTTATACTTAGACAAATTTCATTCTGCTGGTAGTTTCAAAGCCAATACATGGAGTGTTGGCAGAGCTGTTGGGGGAGGGGGAAGGGAACTGTCTACTAAATGATAAATTTGTCATAAAGTTTTGAAATTAAATGGTACATGAAGTTTGGAAAAGTTCAGCGTAAACTGAATTTGGTGCATTCCCAGCCTAAGACCAAGCTCATAGACAGGATAACGATATAATTTATTATGAGACTATTTGATTGGAAATAAATGAAAGGATCTTAATATAGTTTCAGACTATGTTTTCCTCTGCTTTTGAAGTCCATTGAATTTTTAATGTTGATTTTCTACTTTTTTTTTTTTTTTTTTGCTTTTAAAATCCAGTCCACTAAGGTCTACAAAGCTGTTTCCCCCAAGGCTAAGTCTGTTCTAGGTGAGCTAATCAATCAATTTCAACCCATTAGGAAAGAGCACTCAAATGAAAAGAACCCTAACCTTTTGATGGATTTGCTAACTGTTTGCTCAACACAATTTTTTTTTCTAATTGGCAAAATACCAAAAAGGAGCAGCAGTCTTACACTTTCGGAAAGGGAAGGAGCCAGGTCCCTGAGAACCATGCAGCATTCAAAGGAAAATGTTTTTCAGATTCGGAACTATTGATTAAGTACAGCCTCCTTTGGTGGTGATGGAGTTGTTTTTAATTAAATCTTTCTAGCTCAAGCTGAAACGCACACATATTTATGATACGAACGAAAGGCTTCCAAAAAGCAAACTGGGGAGAAGATGTGATGCCCTGAGCTATTCAAAAGCCTTTCTTCAGACTCAGGTCTACAGGATGTTTCCAGTCACAGGATGAGACCCAGCTGGGTCTGTAATGCTGTCACATGACCAGCCAGCCTAGCCTAACTGCTAAACTAGACTGCTGTACGGAGACAGATTTGTGATGCTACATTCGCTGGACCGTGTCTCAACACAGAGGAATTTTTTTTTCTCTGACCTGTGCAGAGTGATAGGACCCCATAGGATGCAGTTGATAGATGATCTTCAAAGGTTTTTCTTTTGCCTCGAATTGCTGTGTCACAACTCCAGAGCCTAGACTGGCATGGGATTTACTCTTGGTTCATGCTTCCTCTCACCTCCGCCCCCAAATGTTTCCCCCTCACTCCCAACGGTTCCTTAATAGTTGGATTAAGTGGACAAATTAGCTGTTTTATTCAATTACTAGAAAAACTACATCAGTTTAATTCAGTTCTGTGGTTTCCAAAGCCAGGAGGAATAAAAGACTAATGCATGTATTTGTCTCTTTTTTCCTTTCTAGATTCTGCCAAGAACAGAATAATCTCCAAAGGTATGAGACAACATATGATTCCCCCGCTTGTTGATTAAACTCACAGTGGCATTTTTTCTGTTTGTGACGAATGTGACACTCAAATGGTGGCCAGAAGTGGGTATTGGCTCTGTTGGTGGTGCCAGTGAACAGAGAACACTACAAATGTAATATGGCCGGATGGGTCAGGAAGGAGAGAGGGGCAAAGGAAGGCAGGGAAGGGAAGAGAGGGAGTCTTTCTTGCCTCATTAGCCCTTTTATGAGACAGCAGACTTTTTGTCTCTGAGTTTCAAAGACAGAAGACAGCTTCTTTGTGAGCCAATGTGGCAGGGCCCCACACCTCCACTGAAGCCTATTTTGGAAGAATTAAAAAACAGAAGCCCTTCCTTATATTCCTGACTCCTCAGCTGCATGAGGCCTCCTACCCAGCTCTGCGGGACCACATTAACCAAGTTGTCTAACTTCCACAAGTCTCCATAAGAACAAGCTATTGCGGGTGTACTAAGCATATTATAGACACAATAGGAGAACCCCTTTTGATTCCCTTAGAGGGCTGGGTGTAGAGGATGTGCACCATCTGGTTGGTGAAGGCAGGAACCGTTTTTTTTTTTTTTTTTTTTTTTTGGTTTTTTTTTTCAAGAGGGCACACATCCAAGTTCTGTTTCATGCGCATCAGAAGGAGGAAGGATCAGCAAGTCTGTTTATAATGAGAGCAGTGCTGAAGCTAATAAGATGGGGTGTGTTTCCAGTGTGTGATGTCTCTCTGAAGCTACGTGTGTTTGCAGTACATTTGGCCGCCTTGCTTGCTCGGAGGCTGGGCTTCCAATTGAAAAATGTAAAGCTCTCCATGTGTTAATTGGAAAATAGAGGCATCTTTGCCATAGAGCATCTGGCTTCCTAGGTATTAATTACGGTTCTGTCTACACATAGAGACTAGTATTTTTAACATCTCTTATTCACCATGTTACTTTTAGAAACTGTTAAGTTCTCAGATCACAGGGAGGACAAAAGGAAGATAAACTCCACTAGATATTGCTCGATTTTTAAAAATACCTTTTATCTTTTATACTAGGTGTGGCAGCACCTGCTTGTACTCAAAATTGCTTTTTTTAATCTTAACCGTGTTTTTACTCTTTGAAATTTTCATGCAGTATATTTTTAGCATATTCTTTTCCATCCCCCAGCTCCTCTCAAGCACTCCCTACCCACCCAACTCTGTTCTTTCTCTCCCTTTCAAAACAAAATGTAAAAAGGAAAATCGAATAAAGAGATGCACAGGCACACACACACATACACACACACACACACACACAGAGAGAGAGAGAGAGAGAAACAAAGGAAAACATGGAGTCAAATCTATTCTGACAAACTACTCCTGAACATAAGGCCTGCCCTGAAGTAAAATAGATATACCCAGTGCCATACCACTGAAGAAAACTGATTTGTCATTTCCTAGCAGCTATAGCTTGTGAATAATACCATCTTTGGTAGGGGGTGGGGCTTTGTGCCCACATGCCCTCCTCTACACTATGATTTTGCCTGCCTGGAGCTTATACAGGTCATGTGTGTGGTGCCACAGTCTCTGTAATCTCACATGTATATCAGCCCTGTTCTGTTGAAAATTCGGTTTCTTTAAAATTGGGTATCACCTCTGAGTGTTCCCAGCCTGTCCTTTGCATAGATCCTGAAAACTGAAGGGTAGACCTTAATATCCACTGCGCTCAGGAAATAAAGAGAGGAAGATGGCAGGTTCAAGAACAGCCCCGGCAACACAGCAAAGCCTTATTGAAAAACATACAAAGATACAGAAAAATAGTGAAGACATGATTTCAAGGCGGTCACAGTTTCTAACAATCAATAACAATAAAATCAGAAGAGTTGGGCTAACTATTGCTAATCTTCATTGAATCCTTTAAGAATTTTATTTAAATAATAATAGAGGCCTAGAACACAACCATTTCACTGTGGTATACATCTCAACAGGGCTGCTAGGATGAGGATGGAGGTCAGAAAACTTGTTTCCAAAAAATACTTGCTTGGGCTTTCTGTAGACATTTAGAAATCTTCCACTAGAGCAAACAAAGATGTCTTGGGAAGCTATGATGCCCCTCAGTAACTAGAGGCTTCCTCTGTGTGTATTCCTCAAGTCCAGCCAACCCCGACACAGAAAGCATAGTTACTTGACACAATTTCACTGAAGGGAATTACAGCCGTCATCGTCAGGGTAACCAGCTCTGGCAGCCAGAAGCAGCACAGGCCTCTCTGACTAAATCCAGGGTTTGAGAGAAGGGTGTGAGCGTGGATTTTCAGAATTTTCATGTTTTGAAATGCTTTTACTTATAGAAATAGATAATGTTGGGAAAGTAGGTGAGTGGGAAGAGGTCAAGTAACTGCGGAGTTGTAAGTTTTGCATTTAATGATCAACAACCCATTTCTAAACAGTGAGCTTGTCTGCTGTTAAGTACATCAGCTCTGGTCCTCTGGTCTCCTCTTCAGCTTCAGTGGTATTTCTTATAGTGCCTTTCATTCCCTGCGTTGGAACTTTTGCTTCTCTGGATGCTTCAGCGGAGTGACTAACAATTCTGAAGGCTGGTCCCACTGTGCTCATTAGACCCTCTGTTGCTACAGCAAACATCCAAGACAGTCAGCCTAAGGGGGAAAGGTTTCATTTCTATCTCGTGGTTTTAGATCATTAGAGTATGACAGTTCACAGTAAGGTGCCCAGGAAAGAGATATTGACAGACAGACAGATACATACATACGTACATACATGCATACATACATACATATATACATACATAGGTAATGCATAGATAGACACATTAGACACATAAATAACTACGTGATAGATCCATTATTCCACCAGGACTTTCAGCCTATGCCATAATGTCCTCTTAGTCCTCACTGGAAACCTCTGTAGTTTTACACAGAATTGTGCTTTAAGTAATCTCCTAGCCGTGTCTCAATCTCATCAAGCTAACGTTTGAAATTAACCCTCGTTGCCCAGGTTCTAACTAAAAGATATTTTGGTACATCAACATGATTTAATAAATCACTAATCAACAGTAATTTAAATGCCAGTTATTCACTCTCCCCCAAGTTTGAAAGTCCCAAGCTCTTGACCACTGTTTGCTTGTTGGATGCTAACCTTCATAATGAGGTTATCTGGGGCCTGCTAAAACTGATCTTGTTACTCTGGAGGAAGCTTCATTCCAAGTAGTAAATACTTGGACCCAGTCTGGCTAGGGAAGGGTTAATTTTTGACCACAGAGGGTATGCTGGTAGAGGGAGATAGGATGCCCCCTACGGGCTGAGCAGAAGACTATCCAAGTGAAAGAAAGGAACCTGAAAACAAGGCTAGCCCCATGTCAAGAGACATCTTTTTCTAGAGTTGGCTTTCCTGAGAAGCCAGGGGTTTCCAGGAGCTTCCAAGAATCTGTTTTAAATCCTGGAACAAAACCAAGATGTCTCTCTTCATACTCTATAATGCCATTGTAGGTTTTATAAAATAACACCATCACTTCTGCTGTTTCCTACTGGACACAAAACCTGAGTTTGGTGTGATGTAGGAGGGGGCTACAAGGACATGAATACCAAGAGGTAAAAATTGCCAACAGCCTAGAAAGCTGGTTCTAAATCTACCACGAAATATCTTCTTCCATTTCCAGATGTTTCAATGGGATCTGGTGTCCTCCTGAGTAAGGTTTAAAAAACAATTTTAAAAAATGGTGAATCCATGGTATTAGGATAACATGCTATTCAGTTACATTACTTTTGAAATGACACTTGAATGTATGAGTTATGGAAAGAAAAGCTTGCTCATGATCCTTCGGTGGAATTCTCAGGCCTAACTGTATCCCACTCAAACTTTGCAAGTCATCCCTGCCGGCGAGAGAATCGGGAGGCACAATTCATAGATTTGGCCACTGACATGCTTCAGGAAAGTTGTGCCATGACCTACCATCAAGGACAAGTACATGATACGTATTGTATCTTTGTATCTGTTGGTGCTAAGATAGCCACAATTCAATAAGGGGTGGGGAGAGAAGGGGAGAGGGAGAGAGAGAGAGAGAGAGAGAGAGAGAGAGAGAGAGAGAGAGAGAGAGAGAGAGAGAGAGAGAGGGAGGATACTTTTAAAGGGTCTTTAGCTGGGGAGATGACTCAGTTGGTAAAATGCTATGCATGAGGACCTAAGTTCAGATCCCCAGCCCTCTTGTAAAGCCATGTGCATCTTTATGTACTGCACTGCAGGACAAAGAAAGACAGATGCTGGGGTCCTCGTCGGCCAGCAAATCTAATCAGTCAGTGAGTTTCAGTTTCAGTAAGAGGTCCTACTTCAAAATAGAGGGTTATAAAATGACTGAGGAAAGACACCTTAGTGTCTTTAAGTGTCACCAATGTCACCCTCTCTGGCTCTTTAACTTCATGCTCAAACATGCTTGCACATAGACATAAGAGAAGAGTGGGAAGGAGGTGGAGGGTTAGGAAGGGAGTCTTGTGGTACCACTGATGTCAAGAGCCTGAGAGAAGTTGATTTATGGAGTGAAAAGCATATATATATATATATATATATATATATATATATATATATATATATATATACATAAAATTAAGTACAGTAGTTTTATTCTCTTTCCCTGCCTGCCATATCCTATTTTCAGTAATATCAAGGTCTAAAATTATTGAACAGGAACGTGATGACCTCTTCTGCTAACTTGCTGCAGTTCAGCCAGGATGTGCACTGCTTCTTTGTCCCGTGTATCTACAGTGTATGTCCTACCCGCATGTTAGTTGGCAGCCTCCTGAGCTTGTAGGTAGGCTGTCAATTTATGGTAGTGCTTGTCTTCAAGTAATTCTCATTTACTTACTAATATCACAGAAGCACAAGAGCAGAGGATGCTGGGAATTCAGGGACAAGAGAAGAATCTGTGAAGTGCTTCATTGAAGCAAAAACAAAGTAGGGGGGAGTGGTATTCTCAATTTTATAAGGAAACCAAAGCAATTGTATGATGAAGTATCTAAAGTCTAATATATTTTGGTTGATCTCTCTTGGTGCCTAATTGATCAATTAAGCTTTTACAAAGCTTTTATGAAGATATGGAATACTAGTAGTATTTCTAATGTCACATGCCTCTGGGACCCTAAAATGGTTCCTCTGAGGACAAGTGGGTCCTGCTGGATGTTAAGTGGTACCTGATTCCCCGACTCACTTACAACATACTCTAATGGATAGCCATAATGGTTTCTACTGTGCAATGCTTTAGAACTGACCATACAGGCAGACCACACACAGGTCACGCAACTAATGTGCCATCTTAGACATCTCTTGAAATAAACTAATGAAGACCTCTTAATGTAAGTGACTGTACCAAAGTTATATGTTAGGCTACATCACCGATTCAAGTTCTATAGTACTTGAATCATTGTCCCTTTGTACTTGCCAATCCCATTATAATGTTGGTACAATATTCCTGTATTGTTACAAGTAAACATCTGTTTATCTTTTATTTAAAACATACAAACGTGTAGTTTGTTTGGAGTGGAGTACTTCTGGTTGAGAGCGAATTTGCTAAGGTTCTCAGGAAAAGTATATTCATGGACTAGAACATCCTTAATGGGATGTCGTTTCCATGCAGTTCGTCTTGCAGAGGAACCACACTGTGAATTATGAGCAGCTGTTCTGGAGATGCAGGACATAGAGAGAGGGACACATTGACATCACACTTTCTGGCCTGCTAAATATTGATGAAGATCTGGAAGAGGGTCACAAGTGTTTGAATAGAGACGCTGGTGCGTAAGTGATCATTCTGCAAACAGGCAGAAGTCTAGGGAGATGCCAAGCATCTGCCAGGCTTCTGCCAAATATTTCTAGGGCTGCTGTTTTTCTGTCTCTTTTCTCCATTTTATTCCTTTTCAGGGAGCTTTGAGCTGTCATTATTTGGCCTCGGAGAATGTAGTATGTTCTCTGCCCTTAAGATATTTAGAACTTCTCCAGTTTACACGTAAACAAATCCTGGAAAAGGTTCGTGCTTCTGTGTGCCAAGTGGGGGAATACTTGGATTCTCTGCCATTACCCTAAAGGACTATCTTAGTGATCTTGCTCAGATAACACAGTCTAAAGTCCACAAGTTACTAATCCATGAACCGGCTTTCTCAAGCCTGGTCACTAGCTATTGTCTCCCCTAGATAATAGGTGAGCCATTAGAGAGGAAGAACTGGACTCATTTCTGTGCTGGGTGTGGTTTTTCCCTGCAGAGGGGAACGTGAGAAAAAGAATGTCTGCTTTACCTCTTCTGGTGAACAGGGAACCACTCTAAAATACCCAATTTATGGTATTTCCATTCAAATTGCAACACCACCAACTATGGTCAGAAAAAAGGATGGGGTGGCATCTGCCTTACTTTTCCTCATTCTTTCTTTCATTGTTTATTTCCAAATGGCTGGTTGTAAAGAACTCAAAAGCACCAAACAGATTTCTCATGTTTGGATGTGAACATATATGTTATTATTTCCAGTAAGTGGATATTACTTACAAATCATAAAAGTCCTTTCATATAAAGTCTCTTCATGTCTAACTTCAATAAGACTTTGATTCCATGCTCTAGGTGCTTGCATTTCAGCACCCTTGTGTTTCTGGCACAATTGAACGGACTGTACACATGGTCTGAAGCTTTTCCCTTGAGTTCCATTATAATCTCTAAGAGTCTCCTCCAACATACAGCTGTGTGTCTTGTGAAAATCATCACTGACTGTTTGTGTTACTAAGAAACACTGTATTTTTGCATGTCTGTTACATATGTATTTTACTTGGGTTTATACTCTTATAGAAAAAGAATGGAGAGATAGTTGGTCTGCTCTTCACATATTTGTCAATGATATTGTGACTTATCATGAGCTTTCATGAATGGGATGTTTAAATGGCTACTCTAAATTATGCTAACTCAAATCATATAACACATAGATTGAAGTAGCCACAAGTTTTGTGACCACACCTATATGTTTACATGTACTTTCATAGTCCATCTTCCATAGCTTTAAAAACTGAAATGCTTTGAAAAATGAAATTAGAAAATTGGTAAGTTGGGAAGCAGGCATATGTGCCTACACCAAGAGTGTACCCCATACTTCAGCACTACAAAAACAAACACCTTGGGTCCCAGGAGATTGCTCCCAGGTCAGAGCTCTTGCTGTGAAAGCAAAGGGATCATACTGAGATCCAATCTCTAGCACCCACACAACAGTTAAGCTCATCCAAGTGCTTTAGTAACCCCAGTAACGGGGCAGGAGAAAGGCAGGCAGATCCGAAGATCTCACTGGTCTGTCATGCTAACTGGCCCAGTGTGCTTCAGACTCAGGGAGAAAGCATGCCTCAAGGAACAAAGGCAAAAAGCAGTAACAAAGTAAGCCATCTGAGTCCTTCTCTGGCATCTGCATGCATGCAAATGGGTAAATACATGGATGTGCATGTACACGCAGGCATGAGCACACACACACACACACACACACACACACACACACATGCATGCATGCACACACATGAGACAAAACAGGCAAGCAAAAGACAGAGATCACCAGTGGCTGTGTCCATCACCTCCCTGTGCCTTGAGAACTAGGCATGGGGTAAACATTCAGATCACAATTCTCCAGTTAAAAGGGAGAAAAACAGAACTGCTTTGGAGGCATTTTCCCAGCTCCTTCCAACTGTGTTGGCTTAAGCTGCCTCTCAGTGGAGCATCCCCTTAGACATTCGAAAGAACTTTTGCAGGTCTTAATTGACACCAAAGAAGTTCTTTGAACTTCAGAGCTTCTGGAATTTATTTAAAACTTAAGTCTTTCTGTACTAAAACAGCCAATATATGTAATATGCAAATTCATAGGACTTACTAAATCTGAACACCTGTAACCCAATTAACCCAGTCTCACGCCTGCCTTCTTCCTTCTTCTTAGCCCTAACAGCCTCTCCTCTCACCACGTCTCTGCACAAAAGACCAGCTTTATCCGGAGTCCCATGTAGATTTGCTTTTAACCACACCCCATTCCTCAAAAGGGGGGGGCGCTTTCATAAGAATAAATGTTTCTTTATACCCCTATTGTGACTGCTAACAATTTACAGAGCTTGGTCTTAATGAGTCTTAAGCTGAGGAGTAGGGTAAACCCTGAGCACAGATGTAAACACAGAGTTTTCTACTCTCCAGAAGGAAGCCTGCTTCATTCCTAGATGCGTTACTTTATTTATAGCATAATAATTAATTTTGTTATCATTTTAATAATGTAATATGTAATAGGTGGCAGTAATTCTATGCTGAAATATTAAAGAATATCCCCTGACGTTACTTATTTTCCTAAGGAAGAATGGGGTTGATAAAAACCCAGCAATACTCAGCATGGTTCTTTCTAGAGTGGCAAGCCCAGGAAAGAAGGAAGAATAGTGAAAGAAAACGAGACCCTGTGAGACTGCCGAGTGGACTGGGCAGTGGTGGTTGCTCCTGGTTGCCAATTTGGTTGGCTTGGGCAATGCCTAGATAAAGGAACAACTTAGTGTGCTGCCAAAGCCAGACCACAGAGGCTGTGAGCTAACTTGGGATTGAGCCCATCAGTGGATATGTAACATGGCAGCAGGATTGGGAGCCGATGAAAGTAGGAGCTGGGCCTAATGGGGATGGGGTGGGGAGTAGGTCCCAGGGAGTCTGTTCTAAGAGAATATCTCTTTCCTCAGTGTTCCTCTCTCTGCTTGCTGTCTGCAAAGAAATAGGAAGAAGGAAGCATTCCTCTACCACATTGTAACTCGAGGACATAGTGTTTCTCTGCCACACTGGGATGTTCTGCCCAAATGTGCATGAGTACTCAATACATATACTCATGTGCATTCTCTCCCTCTCCCTCTCCCTTTCCCTCTTCCTCTCCCTCTGCCTCTCCCTCTCCCTCTCCCTCTCCCATTTCCTCTCCCTCTCCCTCTCCCTCTGCCTCTCCCTCTCCCTCTGCCTCTCCCTCTCCCTCTCTCTGTCTTTCTCTGTCATACACACAAACCACAAGCATCTATGTGTACACACACATTCATATACCCATACATACTCATAAACCCACATACATTCATATATATTATGTACACATCTATACACACACACATACTTATATACTCACACACATCCACATACATTCCTACACATATATTCCTACACCCATATTCATGCACAAAACTCATACACTCTATACCCATATGTATTCATATGCCCCCCCCAACACACACAAATAGAGATCTACAACCTTACTCCAGAATGAATAGGCTATTAAGTAATTATCAGTCTTTTAACTGCATGGTAACTTTTGCGTCACAAGTCTCTAATGATCAAGGAATGATTTGATAATAAAAAAATATTTTTATTAAAAATCATGTTAAAATATCCCTTAATAAATTTTTAGTGATACAACAAATGTTCACTCTTAAACTGAAGTGTGTGATATAAACAGACCTTACTCAAAATGATTCTGGAAAAAAAAACAAGCTTGTAGAAACCCTGTGATCTTATTCATACATATGTATGTATGTATATGCACATAAATGTACATATACATAACTTCTTTCTCTATGTCACTGATATCTGCTACAGTGTCAGGTTATTCTGAGTTCTTCAGTCTGTTCCTTACATCATGTTTGCCTTTGGAAGTGCTCTTTAGACTTGTGTCTGAGATCAACAGCCCAAGGAATTTTCTTGTAAGTCAAGGGTGTTGGCTTTTAACACAACTTCTTAATAGAACTATTTGGACAATTCAATGTCCCCTAAGGTAGTTCAAAGAATGGTCCCTTATAGGCTCACATATGTGAATGTAAGGCACAGGAGAGTGGAACTGTGTGGAAGGATTCAAAAGATGTGACATTAGGACATGTGACCTTGTTGGAGGAAGTATGTCATTAGAGGTGAGTGTTGAGGTTTCCAAGGCCTACACACCAGAGCCAGGTTCTCTCTCTGCCTATGAATATGGACATAGAATATGGCACTATTTCTCCAGTGCCTTCCTGTATGCCACTATGCTCCTCACCATGATGATAAATCTCTGAAACTGTAAGCAAGCTGCTAATTAAATGCTTTCTCTTATGTGAGTTGCCTTAGTCATGGTATCTCTTCACAGCAATAGAACAGTGACTAAGATAACCCCCTTGGTTTTTGTTTGCTTGGCTTTTCTTTTTGTCTCCTTGTCTTATTCTAGATTACTAAGACTGACAAATAAGTTACTTCTTATAAATGTGCTGATAGCAAACCATTATTCTCTTGGCAACTTCAGGGTGTGTAAGCACAGGGGAGGGGGGAGGGGGAGGGGGGAAAGGGTGTGCTCAGCTTTTACTGCTGCCTGTCTCGATCAACAGTTTAAACTGCTAATGTTTTAGAATGATTGCAAATGTGTTTATGAAAAACACATAGATAAAGTTTTATGGAAATGAATGTTAAATCATATAAAGACTACAACTACAAATATTTTCCCACTCTTTCTGGGAGAGTGAACACTGCTAATTATTCAAAAGGCTAGGAACTTTAAAAACCATGCATGTCACAAGCTAGGGAATGGCTAAGTCAGTCAAATGTTTACCATTCAACCTCACACATAGCATACGTGCACACAGCTACACAAAACTACATGCACACACAAATGTGACTTCATATACTACATTCGTCACTGGTTATGGGCACAGCACTGAGAAGCTCATTCTTCCCCCCTATACTCTGTCAGTTTAAGCAGATTTCATCTCACGTCATCTATACTATCCCTTCAGTTCATGGGGTCGGATTGGCTTGGCCCTCCTCAGTTCTTCGGGAAATACATGTGACTTTGGCTGCATTCCTAGCATCATCTTATTAAATGTGTGATTCATTCTACATCAGATGTGACTTGGACTCTTTCATACATCAGATGTTCTTCCTGGAAGCTGGGAATACAACCAGGAAGAAGATGGTCTCCCCTTTGGAAAACCTGTGAATATTCTTAAGGAAGTTAGCAAAGACTAAAAGAACAGTAGATGGGGTTGGGAAAGTAAGATGACAGCAATCAGCCTTATCATTTCGAGGCTGACAAGTGGAGCTGTTAATTAAGATGTTTATTTATGTTAGGAGTTCCCCAAGCTCTGTTTTTGTTTTGGTTTGGTTTGGTGAGGTGAGGTTTGATTTGGTTATTTGATTTTATTTGAGACAGGATCTTACTATGTAGCCTTGGCTAACCATGAACTCACTATGTTGACCAAGCTCACTTGCAGCTCACAAAGACCTTCTTGTCCCTGCCTCCTAATGACTAAGATCAGAGAAACATATCACCATCTCTAGTCAGAACTCTGGTCTTAAAATATATGTTATTATTTAGGGAGTATTTAAATTAGTGCTATTTTACATCATCACTACTAAGGGCCAGTTAAGGCTTTTCATATCTAGTTTTAGTTTCTTTTTTAAATGCTGGCTGGTTCATAGCTGTGTAGCTCAGGATGATGGATTTAGAGAAACCCTAACACAATAAAACAATATCTAAGGCCAGTGTAGATTGTATTCAGGGAAAATACACACCAACCTCATAATCTAGGAGCAAAGTATGTCCAATATTACTCCCCTGGCCTACTAAGAACCAGTGCCCACATTTTTGGCAGCCAAGTCATGATCGACAGCTACTCTGTCTAGAGGCCAGTCAGGTTAGCATTGCCAGGTTGCTTTTGCCAAGCATTAAGCTCCTTCCTTCAGTCAAGAACCTGAGTGGTTTTTTTTTTTTTATACCATCCTGTCTTTTCTTCTCTAAGGCACCAGATCTTCCTGTTTTAAGTGACCTGGATCCTGGTTTAACCTACAACATCTAAGCAATGATTCTGCTGCTGCCTCCTCCATCTACACTCTCCTCTATGATTTGTCCTTGTAGCCCTTCTGGTCTTCCTAGATATTGTTAGACACACCAATCCCTAGTATAATTCAAATGCACTGAACTCCCTTTAGATCCTCTGCCTCTCCAAGTTTATAAGCCTCTCCATTAAAATACAAGGCCTAGGAACACAGGCCCTTGTATACATCCTGGCATTTGACATACGAAAGACTAATAATTCTCACTTAGAGTCTTTGTCCTCATCTATAAAATGGGGTAAATATAACAGCAATATCTACCTCATAGGCTTAGTCTCATGATTGAGTGATATAATATTTGCCTTATGATCTGGTGATTGTTTCTCAATATTTGGCCATTATTTTACTAGTATTGGTTCAATGCATTCAACAGATACTTTTTCTCCATATCCTAAGATATGCCAATCACAACCTATTAGGAAATAACTTCATTGTGAGTTAATTATTTTCACAATCTCACTTCTTTTTCATGGTCATTTGCTCAAGTCTCTACTGACTTGGCTGAAAAATATGTTTCTGTTGTTTGCTGGATGCTTTAAAAACAACATTTAGAGAGTTTGGGAAGTCTCGACTGTATGACATTGTCTCTGAAAAGGAAGAAAGCATGGGAAGGGACTTAGTGACAAGGTTGCATTTGTGTGGCTAGATGATATGTGAGTACAATTTTGCAAGGAAAAGTTTTATGTGTACTTTCTACCTTCTGGAAGCTTCTATAGTAGGAAAGTAGCTAGCAAAAATTAAAAAACCTGCACACCAGGCTTCAGCCTGCTGACCCTTCACCACATAATGTAGTCAAAGCCTATACCACTCCCCTATGAACACAGTGTGGGGACTCAAAGGCAGTGTGGTATTTGTGCAAAAATAAAACAAAACAGAACAGAAAACAAAAAAACAAAAATATTTTCCTTTTAAAAATTTATTTATTTATTTATTCACTTTACATCCCAGTCACGGCCCCCATTCTCCCAGTCCTTCCCCCTTTGCCCCCCTCTTCTCTTCTGATAGGGTGGAGCCTCCCCGTATACACCGTCCCACACACATCAAGTCTCTGCAGGGCTAGGTGTATCCTCTCCTACTGAGGTCAAACATGGCGACCCACTTAGAGCAATGGGATCCACAGACAGGCAACAGCTTTAGGGATAACCCATGCTCCAGTTGTTAGGGGACCCACATGGAGATTGAGCTGTGTATGTACTATATATGTATGGAGGGCCCAGGTCCAGCCCATGAATGCTCATTGCTTAGTGGCTCAGTCTCTAAGGGCCCCCAAGGGTCCATATTAGTTGGCATTGTTGATCTTCGTCTTGAGTCACTATTCCCTGTGGGGCCATCAGTCCTTCCTCCAACCCTTCTATAAGAGTCTCCAAGGTCTGTTCGATTTTGACTATGGGTAGCTGCGTCTGTTTCCGTCAGCTGCCGGGTAGAGCCTCTCAGAAGACAGTTATTTCCAATCTACTCCATTCAACTGCTGAGAAGCAGCCTATCTGCTTCTCCACCTGATTTTCTAGTTCCAGGTTATTCTAGCCCAGGAGACTTTCAACAGTGAGCTGAACTCCTCAACCAGCAGGAATAAGCTGCTGCCTGCTGTGAGCCCATGCCTCCCAATGTCTTCCAATAGCAGCTTTGGAAAATTCTAGAAGTTTCCACTGACTTCTAAAGGGGTAGTAAATGTGTGAATTTCACACGATGCAGAAGAAACTCAGCCTCATTAGCGCCAACTTTTATGAGCCCCTTACATCTCTCACCACATCTCACTGGTCCATTACCAACTCTACCAGTTCCATCCAAGCAACAGACTGAAGCCTGAAAGTTTGCAGATTCTTCTCTATATTTTGCTACCCATTGTAGACCTGGGGACAGAGTGTGAGCTGCATCTGAGGCTGAAGCCAGCTAGCCTAGCCATGAGCTCAAGGCTATGTCTACATCTATGTCTGTATTGTTGACATATAGACACAAACTCAGACATAGATATAGATGGATATGAAGATAGACATATGGACGTAGGTATAAACACAGATGGTATGGATATAAGATAGATATAGAGGTAGAGATACAGTTTCCCCTCTGAATAAAGAAGGGAACGATCTCCTCTGCTGAGGATCATTTAAATTGGTTTCTAATGCACCCTGCAGAGATATAGTTTACTGGGTTTCCATTCCATGTATGTTAACTATCTGTTATAAGTTAGAAAGACTTAGTTTTTCATCTGAAAAATGGGAGGATATTTTCTTCTGAAAGTCAAGCTGGAGATTGACCCAGTTCATCTAGTAAACACCTGGAGCACTACTGCCCTGTATGAGGGAGGACCATCTGTTGAGGAGTAGTTAGATACTCTCCCTCTCCTTGAGTTCTTTTCTCCCTCTCAAGATTTCACTTAATGTGCATTTGATACTGCAAAGCATGTTTGTACTAATCCCTGTATATTCTTCCTTAATTGAGTTGATTCTCAAGGTTAATGCATCTTCATTGATGTATCCTTATGAAGACAATATTTAAACACAGAGAGACAACTGTGACCTCAGTATAGCCCACTGGGTGACCTGAACCTCCCTGGATGTTAATCCCTCCTCTCTACAATGGGAATATTGCCATAGGCCCTCCTCCTGTGCTTGGATTGTTCACAAAAGGGGCAGAGACACTAATTTGTAAATGTAAAGAGTCAAAGAGGTACTTAGTAATTGAAATAAGGCTGTTCTGAAAGACAAGCCATTTGTTTAAAAAGCCATCAGATCCAAAAATGGAACTCAGCTAGTGACCTAGGCAAGCAGACCTCTGACCAAGGAGGCTCTGCTGGGCTTGTTTTAGCTAGCAGGGGGAGTCAAAGGGAGTAGACCCATTGGCTGGTGTCATGGCAACCCTTTCCGAAGAGACTTGCCTGTAGCTATGTCGACACAAGCCTCTGAAAAGTAAATTATTCAATCAATGAGCTGCATTGTCCTCTCCACACTTCAGCCGATCAATGCAGCTGATCTCCTCACCGAATTAATTGGGTCACTCTTCTCTGATGTGGTAGTAGGGATTTTATGTGTTTTTCCTATTATAGAAATGGTCAAGTTAATCTCCAGTCTGTATTTAGCTTCACGTTTGACCTCTGCCACCTCTCTGTTAGAAAGGGCAGGAAGAGGAACCTGGCCGAGTAAGAATAACCTCTATGTGTTTGATGCATTGCTGCTGTTCAGCCTGGCTTCTAGGGAAGCCATGGGCAAGCCGGTGGCACATGAATATCATTTCCTTCATCTACAAAGTGAGCCTAATAAGTACTTCATATTAGAGTTGCTTTGAAATCAAAAAGACATAATATAGTCTGAGTAAGTAACCAACTCCTGTCTGTTTGAGTTACCTTCCAGGGGAGAAGAGAAAGGCTGTATTTCTGAAGTTGGATCCAGGAGTGTGCCTTTGTGGCATTAATGGACATCTGAAACTTGGGAGATGCTGTAGGCAGTTCCCCAGGCCAGGTAATTTGCAAGACAATGATGCCCTGGCAGGAGAGCCAAGCTACCAGGGAAGACAGTTAGCTACCAGTTAGGCTAGACAACCCAAACTTTGTCCTACTCTTTCCTTAAGGATTAGTTTTCTTTGGGCAACTAGGCAGTTAACTTGTCTGCTGGCGAGGTAAGAGAATGTTATATCCATCCTCAAAACTACTCTGAGCTCTGCATCAGGACGGTATTGTGTAATCCCTGGATGGCATGTGCTTTAAAATCAGCGAATGAAATTGTTGTATACCAGATGGCCAGTGGTCTGAAGACCAGAGACCATGTATGAGTACGAGTCACTGATCCAAGATAAAACACAGACACGATAGTGAGTGTTAGCTAACCTGATTTCCTTCTCCTCAGAAGTGTACCTTGCAGTATGATCTGCTGACCTGCACCAGAACCGCCAGGGAAGTGGTTAGATTAGCAGTTCTCAATCTCTGGGTTATGATCTTTTTCAGAGGGATTGCATGTCAGATACATTATGACTCATAACAGTAGCAAAATTATGCTTATGAAGTAGCAATGAACTCATTTTACTGTGAGGGGGTTACCACAAGATGAGGAACTGTATGTATTAAAGAGTCACAGCATTAGGAAGCTTGAGAACTACTGTTTCAGAGGTAGGATCCAGGACATCCAGCCTCTGTTAATCAGCATCTTGGGGTAAAGAACAGGGGTCTATTGTTACTGTTACTCTTGTCCTAGTGATTTAACTGCTTGCTAAGTCTAAGACACACAGACTTAACTGCTCTTTACTCTAATTATGGACCTTTAAAATAAACCAAAAAAAAAAAAAAAAAAAAAAAGATAAAATTAAATGGGTCTACAGTATTTGTAACATCTTACTGGAAAATAAAAATGTCAAAGGTTAGCATCCTTTATTATTGGCCTGGAAAACTCAAAGGTCACAGAACGTTCTCCTTTACAAACATTCCAAAGCTTGGATTTTATTCTTTGCATGTGTTGTGCCTCCTAGCTCTTGTTAGACCCACGTACACTGTAAGTATGGTGTACCTTAGGACAGGGCTGGCTGTGGTAACCCTGATCACCATGCAACATTCAGCTGACCCCAGTACTTGAAGCACAGTTCCAGCAAGCAACAAATGTGACCCTCTCTACTAATGTCACAGATGCATGCACTAACACCATCCACCCCCTGCCATCAAGAACAGCCTCATGAGGTCAAGGTCATGTGCCTACCCACTCAGTAGAAGTGCTATAAATCTGTTGGGATTGTTCTAGCGGGTACATCCTTTTGCATGCTTCTAACCCCTGAGCATGCTTGGTAAGAAGCATCCCTTGGGGAAGGGGCTGTAACAAAGCTGTTCACACTCTGGAGGCCCAGGAATGGGCATGTCCTCTTCAGATCATCTGTTCTCAGCTTGTTCTATTGTCCGTATCAAGAAAACAGAGACTTCTTATAGTTTTGGGATAGAGGGGGAAATAACCTAATATTTAAGGTTTAGAGATTAAAATGAACATGCAGCCACTGGTTACTTATTGATCTTGGGACTGGGTTATTTTTCAAAAGCAAATCGGCCAACCGTGCTGACACTTTATCATTGTACCAGTCCACCGTGCTCGGATGAGCACCACCAGCAATAAATCAGAGGTGGTTGAGTGGCTGTGCACTTCCCCTTTAGTTATCTTTTATTTCTTCCAAGATTAATTCACAGTTACCACGTTTGTGTGGAGGTTTAACCTTGGGATTTGGTCAGTTTAGAAGAATGTGTTTTAGATACCCTCGGCATGGCAGGGGAAAACCGAGGCAGGTCAACTTTTTAGTATGTCTTTGGGCTGAATGTTGGGCATCCAGTTGGATGTCTTAGTTCACTTTCTGTTTCTATTCCAAAATATCTATTGCTGGATACTTTATAAAGATAATGGGGTTATTT
The DNA here is from genome assembly GCF_963924665.1 of Micromys minutus. Taxonomy (NCBI): domain Eukaryota; kingdom Metazoa; phylum Chordata; class Mammalia; order Rodentia; family Muridae; genus Micromys; species Micromys minutus. The sequence goes on from NC_137952.1 coordinate 31,697,947, forward strand.
AGTTTACAGATTTCGAGGATGAGTGACAGTCCAAGGTTAAGTAGACCTACCTGTATTAATGATAAGCCCCTTTGTGCCACTGTAACACAATGGGGAAACAGACTTAAACCTGAGAGATTTTAAAGGGAATAAAAGCACGGTAGGGACAGAAAGCCAATGGAACCTGATGGTCTGGTCACCCTTTATAATAACCTGATCTTAAGGGACCAACCATGGTGCTTTGAGAACCACATTAACCTTTTCTAAGGGCCTTCCCCACCCCCAAGGACCATATTATTGTCCTTTACATCGACCTCTTAATGTGTCCCCTCCTCTCAACATTACCTCACCAGGGGCCAAGCATTTAACAAATGAACTCTTGGGGGTCATGCTCAAACTATATCCAAAATCACAGCATGAGGAATCCTGGGCCACGCCACCCTTTGAATGACCAAGGAGGAGTATTCAGGTATGCCTCTATGTGACATCCATGTGGTTCACACAACAGGCCAATAAAGTCCTGGAGATAGCCCTGTGTGCCCTTGTTAGTTTGAAGTCAGTGGCATATATATATATATATATATATATATATATATATATATATATATATATATATATATATATATATATATATATATATATATATATATATATCCCAGAACAAACCTAACCCATCCCAGTTTCATACTGCAGTTTCTCAGACATCCCAGGGAAGGAACACACATGTGTGTATGCTCATTTCCCAAGTACAAAAGCAGGTGAGAAACTCACCAGTTAAATCCAAACTGCTCATCTGCATCTGAGATAGTGGCTCCTACTTTTGCCAAGTAGAACAAAAGGGTTGCCAACTCTAAACCACAGCGAGGATCAGAAATGGAAACGTGGGCGTTACAAACTCTACTATAGTCCAAACTCTTCCCTCAGGACATGTTTTTCACATTTTAGCTGAATTAGTTAAATCTGTAAGCCCAGTGAATCAGCAATGGTGCACTTTTAGTCTTCCTTGGCAAGGAACTCTGAACCTGGGCAGAGAGCAGCTGTTCCTTGCGGAGACACATTGGGACTATGGGCAATTTCTGGGAGTCATGGAGTGTGACATCTCCCAGCCACAGCTCATTTCACTTCCAAGGTTTTGGAAGCTCCTGGATGTCCCTATGGCTTTGAGAATGAGAAGAGTTAAGGTGTCACACCATGTTCCCTGAACAGTCAGCAAACCCTCACTGGGATCTCAGCTCCTCCGCTTCTCTTGTGTGGATACCATTCAGTCTACACAACCGCCACAATCCAGAACCTCTGCAGCAATACTTACCAATATCTTTACGCCCATGGAGAGTCCTAGGGCAGCAAAGACGTTAGTCATTTTCAAACTCTACCCCTAGTTTTTAGAAACTGTAAAAGCCAGTGGCTGTTCTTTTCAAAGTAGAGAAGTAACCCAGAAGTTTCTGGCAATGAGGAACCTCTTAAGGGAACCGCTGGGAAGGCTGATTTAGGAGAGCCAAACATCCAGCAAATGTTTGAACAAACCACTGGTGAATGAAAATCTAAATTCCTCACCAAAACCTTTCATAGCAGAATTTAGCCAGGAGCCTCTAGAAAAAGCACAAGTCAAGTCCACTCGTTGAAAATGTGGGCGAGGTTGCTGATTGCTACCTTCATTGACAGTGATGCTTTAAATAGAAGGAGTACAACCCGAGTTCAACTTCTCTGCCTCCCAGGAAAGCTGCAATTCTTCTAGATTCCCACGAAACTCCCTGGAATACTTTTTTTCCAGGGAGTAGCGGAGTAGGAAATTCTGTCCATCCAAATCAGTCAGCATGGAAGCCACTGGAGACTCAGCTTCAGACAGTTAGAGCTGAATTTGTCATTAGCACCTTTGGCCCTGGATGTCATCATCCCATTTTTCCATCTCTTGGCTCACGCACCTATCTTAGAAACCAGACTCTAAAACAAGAACTTGGGTGTCTGTGACTTGCTGAGGAAATCCTCCTAGCATATGACAGTGGCATTGGTCACTAGGGAAGGAGAGAAAACGGCAGCCTGTCACTGATCCCAGATGCCTGGGCCTAGATTTACCCCATGGGGAAACTCTGGAGCCTGGGTCATCCCTGTCAGTCTGTTCTCTGTGGATTCAGGGCCTGACCTTTTGTACATCTGAGCTCTCGTTTCTGCAAAGCCTCCTGGAGTTTTATAAGTTCTAGGAAGACACTGGGCATTCTGAAGTGGCTGCCTTCAGAGACTCCTCAAAGAAAGCTCGAGCGTGACAATTCCAGCACTGAAGGAAAGGGCACGAGGATTCCTTATGCGGGGTCACATGGCATTTGGATGGAGCTTCATTCAAGGCTCAGCCTTCATACTTCAAAGCACCCTTCACCTCTCTCTTCCCTCGTGGGATAGCCACATTTTAGAGTCAAAATAGAGAGGTAAGTCATGGTCCCTTCTGCCTAAGCGACACCAGCAGCTTTACCTGTGGTTTTACCCAGAGTCCCTAGCGTGTGCATGAGCACATTCATGACCTTCTGTCCCCATCGCAACCCCGTGTGCTCAGTGAATCTTTTCTCCTCTTGCTGGCTGTACCCATTATTACAGCATAACAATCAAGTTAGTAAGTGCTCATTCGCATACAAGTCTATGTACTTTACCTGTTTTAGCCCATCTCATGCTAAAACAAGCTCATTGTTTGGTCCAAATTATTCTCATCTTACCTACAGGACAACAGACACAACACAATGTCCCTTGTTCCTCTGATAGACTAATAGTCCCTGCTATGACAGCCAGCCAGTGGATTAATCATTCCTTGGCATGAAGTAGTACCAATCATAATCAAGTAAGTGATTAGCAAGGGAAGCAAAATCTGTGTGATAGGTCCAGCAGAAGTGTGTAAGAAGGAAGAACGCCAAATCAGTCTGATTTGAACCCACAGTATCCATGATCAGCAAGGAAACGGGCACAGGTGTGAAGAGTTTTCCAGAAGACACTCAATGAAAGGCTTGCCAGGGCTCATGTTAGCAAATGGGAAAATTAAGGGAACCGGTGCCCCACCGCAGAAACTTTGGGACACAGAAGGGTAACTAAGACATATGCATACATATAGATACACACACACACACACACACACACACACACACACACACACATGTATATATATATACAGATGACCATCTGCTTTGAATCTTGCTGCCTCTATGATCCATTTGTTAAACGCAAAGGAGAATGCTCCTTACGCTTCCCACAGAACGACATGGGAATACCGGGAGCCTGCTTTGAAACATTTTTAGTTTCTCAAATATGGCATCAAAGTGGATGCCAAGATCCTGATGCAGTCCCACTGGCATTCTTGCCCAGCTCCTCTCACCAGGATCTTCGTCTCCCTCCTCTCCTGCAGACCTGCTTTCGGTGCCTGGAAAGGAGCCCTGCCTCTATCCGTTCAGCTCTTTGTACCTGTCCTCTGGAGTGTTTCCATGCTCCATCTCCCCTTTACATCACCTGATCACTACCTGTTCCTCGTGCCGCCTCACTCCACATACCCTGTCTTGTTGGAAGACGTGATGATATTGGGTCACACCTGCATGCTTCTCCCACTCCAAGCTCATTGGACTCCATGGGAAGGCTTGATTTCAGAACTCCCCACAGACACCAAAATCTGCACTTTCAAGCCCTTTCTGTAAAATAGTACAGGATTTGCATGCCATCTATATACTTTCTCCCTTATAGTTTACATCATCTCGAAATTACTTACAACGTCTAAAATTATATAAATACTACATGTAAATAGTTGTTAGTTGGTATTTCTTAGGAATGACGGCAAAATATGTTGTATATATTCAGAACAGACACGGTCTTTTTCTAAAGAACTGATTTCAACATATGTTTGGTTAAACAAGTGGATGCAGAATCTGTGGATCCAGAAGACTGACTGCATTTACCCATGCTCTTGCATGAATTTTACCTCCTTGTTTTAGCCTAAAGGAACAAGACAGAGTTATCAATGACACTGACCTGGGAAGCTGTATCAAACACTTTCTCTGCAGAGACCGTGTCATTTTTTTTTATCAATGCTATGAAGAAAAACATAGCCATATAATCATCAAATTGGTATATAATATTTAATCATATGGGCTATGAGAATCCTCGTTGTGGAAGGAAAATAGAATTCACATTTCAGACATTAGGGAATGATTTCATCAATAAATCTGAAATGCAAGATGGCAAATGCCAGGTCGTCCTCCAAAGGACATTAATCTAGTAACCAAAACAGGACACTGAACAGAAATACAGTGCAGAGATGCTTAGGATGCATAACTGGCCAGGAGACAAATGTGAATCAGCACTGAAACGCCGTTACATAAAGAAATTTCAGGCAAATTCGTGTTTCCCAGATGCATTAAATGAGGTCTGATGTATTCAGCTGGGAAGGGAATTTTCCCTTCACTGTGACCTGAGCGTTTACTTTCTGTCACCCAGTTGTGCGCTAATGAAATATGTTTGAAGGAAAATACTGAAGCAATTGAGACAGACTACAGGAAAGGGCTGTGGGGGTCCAAACAAGGAAGTCACATGACACATCTAACCTGCCTTCCAATTAGCAACTGCAGCATTAATGAGCACCTTCTAGTTCAGAGTGTAGTACCTACAGGTTAAATCTTATTATCACCAGCATATGATTTTCTTAAAATGAGAATGTAGAACTGCTCTTTAATGTTTGGAAAAGGCCAAGAAGAGCTTAAAATCTAGTTAACAAATCACTTTTCCTCCTAAGATTTTTGTGTGTGTGTGGGGGGGGGGAGTCTTACTCATAAAGAAAAAAAAATAGTTCCTGCCCAAAGCGTAGGGCCAAGCTCCTGGCCTAATTGTCATGTGCTATAACAGTTAAATGACTGAGGTGAATCGATACATAAATGCAGACAGCGATAGAGTGTTTCCATGAGTTATTGCTAAGGTTGTAGAAAATCTCTTTCTAAGAAGAAATTGAGCATTCATCTACTGTGCACAGCCACAAGAGTCAACCCTGCAGTTTTGACATTTAAATCCTTATCAGTAAAGTATCTATTGATACTATGCACAAAATAGAAAGGTTTCCTTATTTAAAATTACATGTATAGTTAATATACCGTTAAAGGTTATACGATATGTACAAACATAATCTGAAAATATGCAGAGTGTAGTCAAATACGATATCACGAATATTTTCCCTCGATCCCAGTAGAAAGACGTCCATGATGTCAAGGTGACCAAACCTTATTTTAAAGACAATCAATTAAGACATCTTTTCCCTGAAGATTTCTCAGGGCTTGAAGAAGCAAGAGCTTATAGGTGATGGGAGAGAAAGGAAGACAGAAGCTGGGCATTCGTAAACTTGAAGGTTTCTAATGGATGGCCAGGCCAGCAGACTGAACTCAGAGGCTCAGTGACCTCTGCAGTCAGACAGACATGATGGAGGCCCTGGAGAGTGGACATGTGTGGCTCACATCCAGACTGTGAGGGGACAGCCTAGGACCCAGCTGGCTCTGTATGGAGTCAAGAGTCTGTGTAAAGCAAATTCCCTAGCCAGGTCCGGGAAGCAGAAAGAGGACACAAAGCTTCCTGGGGGTGTTGATGCATCGTATGTGACATAAATGAATGTGATTTCTCTAGTGTACAGTTGCTCTTCGATGCACACATCACTGGCACTCCAACTCACAAGTGCCCTTTTAAGAAAAGTGACTGGCAGTATATTTGCTGAAAGCATACATGGGTGGGTTTTTTTCTTTTATCTTATTTTTTGGTTGTTTTTATTTGGGTTTGTAGGGGGAAGGAGTGAATAGCCTCTTTTTTTTTTTTTTTTTTTAACTTTTTATTTTGGTTTGTGTGTGGTTTTCGTTGTTGTTTTGTTTTGTTTTTTTCCTTCTTCAAGTCACTGAGAAGCCGCTGGCATTTCATTCATAAGTTTCCTTGTTGGGGAAGAGTGAGGAACCAACAGGTCAGACAGAGTCCTTGGCTGGTGACACTGACACACTTCTCAGCATCTATCTCTGTCACTCTGGTGATGATCCCTGGGTTTACGGTAGAGGGAGGAAGAATAGTAAAATGAAAAGTTGTTCCTCCCTATGGCACAATCATTCTCAGCTCCACTGTTAAGAGGTGCCACCATAAGCACCATCTAGATTTAAAGGAAAGCCACTTAGACTATGAAAATGTGCTCAATAAACAAAACCACCGCCATACTGGTGCCGTGCGGTAACTAAAATTAGTCAAGCAGTTGACCACACTGACCTATGCTCCAGCATTTCCTCCAGTTTGATCAGTGTTCAAAGCCAAGCTCTACTTCCGAGTCTGCTGTGCTTTCATTTCAGCACTTGCTGTTCCCATGACAGTCATGTGCTCGTGACATTTTGTTTGATGGCATACTATTTAACTGGACCTGTGGAATTATGACGAAACTGAAAATTTCTGTTGTTGAGCGATATCATAGACTGGAGACCATCTTAGTGCACTGTACTTAGTGTAAACAAGCCCGCCTTCCACTACTTGTATGAAAGTATAGCATGGGCTGCATAACACTCAATATAATAAGTGCATGTATCACAGTGTTCATAGTTGTTTTATATAATGCTTTTTCTATGCATGTGGCTTTTACTTTTACTGTAAAACAGTATGGTGTGTTGTACCCACAGTAACCACACATCAGCTTATGCCATTGCTTAATTGCACCAATCTTCCTTGCAAGATGTTTGGTTCATCAATGCCTTGGGAGAAGGAGTTTTGATTGTGAACTTACCTCATAGTTGCTGCCTATATTTGAATACTTTGTCTCCAGTTGCCGACACTGTTTGAGGATGGGTGCTCTTGCTGGAGGAATGGTGTCATTGAGGATGGGCTTTCAGAGCTAAACTCTTTGCTTATGGTTCAACATGTGAGCTCCCAGCTTCTGTTCTTACTGTCATGTCTGCTGCCTGCTGCCATAACAAACACCTGTCTATAAAATGAAACTTTTATTCATGTGGGTGATTGTCAGCTCGGGGGTTTGCTGCCTTAGCCTGCTAACCTAGGTCTGGTCCTGAAAGCTTCTAGCCTCTGTACAGTGTAACTGAGGCCTAGAATCTCTTCAGTCTCTTAGAATTACCCTTTCTAATTCTTTCTGATCTCTGGCTACCTTATTCAGTTCAGCTGTTCTGGCTCAAACTCCTCTCTCCACAGTGACTGATTGATTCTGGCTTCTCTCTCTCAGCCTCTCCTGAATGTTTGTGTTTGGCCTCACTAACTTTAGCAATCTGTTCTAATCTTCTAGATCCTTCTCATTCTCCAGCTCCTGTCTAACCTGTGTTTTTTTTCAACCTGTCTCTGTAAAACTCTCCTGGTCAGACTGCCTCCTTTCTCTTCTCTCTGCACTGCCCCTCAGGTAGCTTCCTTTTCCTCTACTCTTGAGAGTCGGGCATATGCTAATGTCAAATCTTTCTCTGGTGCATAACTTTAGCTACCACTCAATTAGACATCGCTTTTAAACATGGGTACTTCCTTCTATAAACTAACTTTACCTTCATTGTTTGGAAATAAAGATGTATACCAGGGGCCTGTCTGTATGCCAGCCAGAGAGATTAAAGGTTCATACCAAGGGTGAACCACACAACAACTAGAAACAGGTTTTTGGTTTTGTTTTTGTTTTGCTTTGTTTTTTTTTTTTTTGTTTTGTTTTGTTTTTTTTGTTTTTTTTTTTTTTTTTTTTTTTTTGGTTTGGTTTGGTTTACAGTAAATAACACAATCTTGAGACTCAAAATGTGATCAAATAACTTGCAACACATATCCCTCTTGGACATAAGCCCAAATAAAACCTTCCTTTTGAATGTTGCTTTGTCATTATGATAACATTAATGCAGCTAATACAGATAAATTTCTGTCATTCATCAGTATATAACCACATGTCTCACTATGACCTCTAGCCAAATGCAAAATATATAGTAAGTGTTCAATAAATGTTAGCTCTTATCTCAAGACCATTGAAGAAATTGAACTTTCTATTTTGAGATAGTTTTGGGCTCCCACGCAGTTGTAAGGAATAATACAAGATCCCTGTATAAACCAGAATAACCTTTTATGTTATGTATATTTACTGTTAACATTTTGTAGACACCCATACCAAACTAATGAAGTTCTTCTGCATCCCTACTATATGGAGGAATTTTGAGACGATAAATTGGTGCTAGACTTTGTCAAATGCTTTTTCTATATTTATTGATACGACTGTGTGTTTTTTTTTCTTTAGCCTTATGGTATAGTATATTACATTGATTTATTTTTGAATATGTAACCAGATTTGCATACTTAGAATAAATTCCACATGGTCATAGTGCATAATTCACATATATTCCTTGCGTTGGTTTCCTAAACTCTTATAGATTTTTCATCTTCTGTCTATGAGGAATGTTGGTCTGTAGTTTTGTTTTTCATTGTTTTTAAATGTATTCTTTACCTGCTTGTGACCATATAGCAATGTCAGTCCCATGACTTAGTGGTAGTGCGTTCCCTTGCGTGTCTGTCCAGAAGCAGTTTTTAGAAGACTCATGTTAGTTTTTTCTCTAAAGGTTGCTATAACTCCTTACTGTTGATTTTTTTTTTTTTTAGTCTGGAATTCTCTTTCAAAGACCCTTTCATTAAACATCCCATCTCATTAAATCTTAACATATTAAAATAGCAGGACTTATTTTGTGTGGATGTTTCATTTTGATGAAATTTAAGCAGCTTGTATTTTGAAATCCATTCACTTTCAATTGTAGTATTTATGAATATAAAATTTTTGGATTATTTTGTACTACCTAGGTAATGTACCTCAGAATAACCCCCGTCCTAAATTCAGGAAGCAGGAAATGGTAATACCTTATATGCAATGAGCTGCCTTACAGATGTGGTGAATTTAAAGTGTTTGAAATGGAAAGATTATCCTGGAGGACAGTACATGCAGCTACGAGAATCCTTAAAGCAGAGAGTTTGTGGACAATTTTGCCAAACACCTGAGTAGAAAACAATGTGGCAAATTGAGTGAGATGCTAAGCATCTAAGATGAAAGAAGGTGCCATAAGACAAGGGACACAGAGAGTCAAGGCAGAGAAACTGGAAAATGTACGGGTCTGTATCTTTCTAATGAGAAAGGTGATGAAGCCAGCTAAGGTTTGGCTCTCCAGAACTGTAAGAGAATAATTGTGTCCTGCTTTGTATGTGTTCAAAATTCACAGCATGTTAGTATCACTAGCCATTGGCAAGGAATAGACTGTCATTGAAATGTGTCTGGCATGGATTCATTCCAGTGCCAATGGGGTTTTAGTCATGTATTTGTGATATCAGTGATTGGTATCTCTAATCCTTGTATGTTTCCCAGACTTGGTTAGTTACATTAAGATCATTGATGCTTGTATGGGTATTTTTTTTTACTTAGTTGATTTTAAATATCACTTTCCTATTTAAATTTCTTTGAATTTTTTTCCTCTTTAGGGTGTTTTGTGTTTGGGATTTGTTTTGTTTCTCTTTTCCTGTTTCTTGAAACTAGGAGAGAGAGAATGGGTTTCAGACATTTCTTCATTTACTTTGTGAGTGTTTGTTTGGGTAACATCTTCTTTTCTTACTGTATTCCACCATACCCACACAGTCTGATGTGTTTGATTTTTGTCAGTTCTGTATCTTCCTTTTATTTTTCTTCAAGACTTACTATTGGAGCATGGATTATTTGACAGTTTGATGTTTAAGTTCCAATTACTTCAAGGTTTTATTTTGTCTTCCCTTTATTGGCTTCTGGTTTCATCCCATTTCAGTCAGAGAAACCATCAATAATTTCAATCCCTCCACGTTTGTAGGGACCTGGGTTATGGTAAAGATATGGTCTTTGTTGAGGTGGCTCCCAGAAACACAACTTCAAAAATGCAGCATGTAATTCCCAAGTGGGGTGCTGTAATTTCTTGGATCCTGCAGGTTGTCTCTATGCATCAGATTTTACAGAACTTTGCTGATACTCAGTGTCTGTCAGTTACCAAGAAGAAGTATTGATGTCTTCAGTTGTAACAGATCTTTGTTTCTCTCTTCAACTCAGTTCTGAGCTCGAATGTTGCCCTCTGGAGCCACACTTACCTTTATATCTTCCTGGTAACTAAACCCTTATTGCTAGAAAAACCTCATGGTTCCCAGCTGGAGATTCCTATAGGTCATTCTGAAGAATGTGGTAGACAACAAGGAAATTAGGGAGCTTGCCACCTAGTGAGTCCTAAGTCCTAATGTCCCATGCTATCTGCCTTCTTTGTAGTCCCTCTCAGGGACCCCTTGGAAAAACACCTATAGGATGAAGCAACAAAGGGCAGGAATGGGGAAGTGCTGAGGACACAGTACTGTGCAAGTCCCCAAGAAAATGTAGGTGCATCGACAGTCTGGAATTGGCCTTATGGTTGGTTTCCTGTTGTGTGGTCCCTGGCCCTAAAATGGCTAAATCAGAAGAATGTCATGTCTCCTAGGCATAAGGACTAGGGTGTTGGGAAGTATCTTGAGATACTGTAGCTTGCCTCTCAAAGAAATGCTCCTGACCAGGCCTTATAAAGTCTCTAAGACTTGACTGGACCTAGAAAGGGTAGCCTCTCCCAAGCCAGAAATGGTTTATAAGGTAGTCAATTTCCATAACACACATGATATATAAATAATTATATTTTGCTACTTAGAAGTACCTTGTGACCAGAGCTTGTGACTGACATCTAACATCAACAGCAGGGGAACTGAACCTCTAACTTGGGGAATCTGTTGAATCGTTAGCATATCTGTGATGAAGATCAGCAGAGAACTAGATAACCCTCAGCGACACATCAAAATGAAAAGTCAAAGCTGAGTGCTAGTGAACTATATCAGTAGGAACAGTACAGGTTTTAGACATGTTTTCGCTAAATTAAGGGCTGAGTAAGAATTGGGAAGTCAATCCAGGTTGCCACTGTGAATAAAAATTGACCAAAGGTTAAAAGCTTTGACGAAGCATTGTATGCCTGGGCCTATTGGCTGAGAAGACAAAATTACAAACGTGAATCCTGCACAGGTAACTTACTTAGACCCTATTTCAATGTGAAAAGATTTAAAATAAAGCTCCATGTGAGAGCTCTTGCCTAGTGTGAACCAGGACCTAGTTTCCTCCATATTTTGTTTTGCTCTTTACACTAATGCACATGACCTACAGGTCGGACTAAGTAGCCACAGAAACTTGGGAGACACAGCGATGTTCTTGAACAGGGCTATGGTGTTGGTGAGACAGTTTTAAAATTTTCTAAAGTATCACCAAATGATAAGGGTAAAACGAAAATCACAGAAGGAAAAATTAAGACCAATACAATAAAAATAGACTACTCCGTTGTGGTTTAAGGGATTTCAAATTTTAACTCTACCCTTAAAATAATCCTTTGATCACATATGGTTCAGAATAAAACCATAAGGGTATGAGAAAACTCTGGCGGAATTCTATCTCCTTCCAGAATGGATTATGGTCATCTCCTAAGCTTTCTTACTTTTAATCCCTCAGCAAGTAGACCCTATCCCCTTTGGCTAGGCCATTCTGGGTGCTCCCACCCCCACAGTCACCCAACGCTGAACATGGCCATATGGCAGTTCTCACTGCCATTTGTTCTGATGTCACATGGGCTGACATCAAGAACATCTCATGGTCAAAGCTGAGACTCTCTTTAACCTCAATGGTCAAAAGAAAAGCCATTCTTTTACCTCAGTCCTGTGGTTTCACTCTGTCCTGGGGCTGCAGGGAAGAACCTGGTATTCTTGGATCTGTCCCACTCTGGCACTACAGGTACCAGCTGATGGTGCCTATAATATAAAAAAGGGTATAAAAAGGCCTCCCACCCCCTCCCCACCATGTATTCCAAGAACAAATCTCCTACAGAGGTTTGTGGCTGGTCTTTGCTTGTTTCAAATGTCCCCAAGTTTTTTTTTTTCACCTCTCCCAGGTCTAGGCTGGACCTATGTCGACATCCTCATATCTGATGATGCGGTGTTCTTTAAATGGTGGTTGGGCACTGGTAAAAAGTAAGTGGAGAGGCTGGTGAGTGAAGGGCATATAGGCACGTAGGTTTCTGAGTTCATTTTTGGTTCTGAACAACTTAGTTTGTGTTCTGAGACACAAAGACATGGTCTGACACATCCTTCCCAAGGCAAGTGGCTCATAGCCACCTGGCTGGAGTATGCCCAAGGCTGCTCATATACTCTCATTAAATAGCATAATATTCCTTCCACTCCACAGTCTCTGTCCCAAGAGCAGTTCTGACAGGCATGTAACTCTGACTCTCCCAGCTTTCTGCTCCTCCTCACTACCCACTTAGGTTGAGAATCACAGACAGGTGTTTGGCTGAGCCAACTACTGACCTGGCAACGGAGGTTAATGTTTCCATGGCAAGTCACTTAGTGGATACAGGACTCAACACTTCCCCAAGAGCATTGTGTGGCAGGAGCCCTCCCTGGTGTTCGGGAAAACAGGAGTATTTCACCTTGATCTCATCACCAACATCTTACAGCTCTCCAATGGGAATGACTTTCGCCCTGGGAATTATAGACCAGGCAGTGAGCCAGTGTGATGCTGTAATAAGCCTTTAAGAGTAGACACTTCCAGAAAGTTTTTCTTTTTAGGCTCTTTCAAAGCAAATGAATTAAAGCAAGAGTGACTTAATATAAACTTGCTCTTCTGTGCCATTTTCTTAAGGAGAGATTTATTTTATTTATTTAATTAAAATATAATTATCCAATTTCTTCCCTTCCTCCAACTTCTTCCACATCTGACCACCCTCCAAAATATAAAAGAAGACTCTGTTGTACTTGTTGCTGTCCCTTATACACAGAAATGAATCAACAAATAAACACTACCTTTGAGTCTGCTCAGTTTCTAGAGCTATAAGCACTCAGTATTGGATGACCAATCGGGGAGCTCATCTATGGATAAGGCTAATTAATCCTCTTTCTGTGCAGTTCTTAATTTCCTATAGCTCTTCATCTAAGAGTGTGACCCCATGAGATTTCCCCATCTATGTTTAGATGTCATCTCTTACTGAAATTGTTCTGGTCTTGTTCCTGCAGCTCTGTTGTTCAGATTTCACAGATATAACATCCTTCCCTGCTGCAGCTGGAAGACACAATAAAAAGCAGACTCCCTCGTCCCCTCTCTCATACGACCCTATTGATGCCATTCCTCAAGCTTCTCATTGCCTAGAATATCACTTTTGGTAGCTTCCATCAGTGACAGCCACTTCAGCCCAGAAACCAGTCAGTGCCCAACAAAAGTCCCAGAGAATAGACTAATCGCAGGGCAGGCTTACGGTACCTAAGAAGTGTACAGTGTTCAGCAAGCCCTATGGGGGATGCTGTCTGAGCAGAATGACTGTGTTGCCAACACGAGCAGATTATCCAACAAATACACACTAGATAAGGAGATTCAACAGAATATGAGTAGGGGTGGAAATGATACCTCAAATTTCACTTTATGGTTGTCTGTAATGACCAGTTCTTAGTTTCCTTTTGCTGAAATAAGACAATAAAAAAAAGGTTTCAGCTTCCCAAGGGCAAAAGTACCACATTCATTCTCATATCTCTAGAAAACTTCCATGAAATATCTCTGTAGTATTTGCTGAGCCTTTCTGATTCATGCTGCAGTGTTTCCTTTTGTTCTCCCCCCCCAAAAAATTTTATTGGATATTCTCTGCATTTACATTTCAGATGTTATCCCTTTACCACAATCCCATCACCACTCCCCCTCCCATTTCATCCATGAAGGTGCTCCCTCTCCCAACCACCCTCTCCCAACTCAGCACCTTGGTGTTCCCCTACACTGGGAAACAAACCTTCGCTGGACCAATGGCCTCTCCTCCCACTGATGCCAGAGAATGCTATTCTCTGCTGCATATGCACCTGGGGCCATGGGTCTCTCCACTCGAACTCATTGATTAAGGTTTTAGTCCCTGGGAGCTGTGGTGGGTTTAGTTAGTTGATCATTTTGTTCTTCCCATTGGGTTGTAGATCCTTTCAGCTCCTTCAGTCCTTTCTCTAGCTCCCTCATTGGGATCCTCCGTGTTCAGTCTGAAGGTTAGCTGCAAGCATCCTCCTCTGTATCAGTATGGCTCTGGCAGAGCCTTTGAGAAGACATTTATATCAGGTTTTTGCCAGTAAGCACTACTTGGAATCAACAATAGTGCTTGGCTTTAGTGGCTGCATATGGGGTGTTTCCCCAGTTGAGGCAGTCCCTGCTCCTCTATTTGTCCCTTTATTTTCTCCCATGAACATTTTGTTCTCCCTTATAAGAAAGACTGAGGAATTCACTTTCTGGGCTTCCTTCTCTTTGAGCTTCCTAAGTTCTTTGGATGGTTTCTTGGCTATTCCAAGGTTTTAGGGCTAGTATCCACTTATAGGTGAGTACATACCATGTGTGTTTTGTGACTGGATTACCTCACTCAGGATAATAGCTTCAAATTCCATCCATTTTCCTAGGAATTTTATGAACCCACTGTTTTGATAACTAAGTAGTACTCCATTGTGTATATGTACCACAATTTTTGTATCCATTCCTCTGTTGAAGGACACGTGATTTCTTTCCAGATTCTGGCTATTATAAATAAGGCTACTATGAACATAGTGTAGCATGTGTTCTTGTTAGATATTGGAGCTTCTTTTGGGTATGCACCCAGGAATAGTGTAGCTAGACCTTCAGGGAATACTATGCCCAAATTTCTGAGTAACCACCTGACTGATTTCCAGAGTGGTTACAAGAGTTTACAATCCCACCAACAGTGAAGGAGTGTTCCTTTTGCTCAACATCCTCACCAGCATCTGCTGTCATCTGAGTAGCAATTCTGACTGGTGTGAGGTGGAATCACAGGGTTGTTTTGATTTGCATTTCCCTGATGACTAAGAATGTTGAACGTTTCTTTAGGTGCTTTGAGAATTCTTTGTTTAGCTCTGTACCCAATTTTTAATAGGAATATTTGATTCTATGGGGTCTAACTTCTTGAGTTCTTTGTATATATTGGATACTAGCCATCTATCAAATGTAGAATTGGTAAAGATCTTTTTCCAATCTGCTGGTTGCCATTTTGTCCTTTGCCTTACAGAAGCTTTGCAATTTCATGAGGTCCCATTTGTAGATTTTTGATCTTAGAACATAAGCCATTGGTATTCTGTTCAGGAAATTTTCCCCTGTGCCTATGTGTTCTAAGCTCTTCCCCACCTTCTATTCTATTAATTTCAGTGTACCTGGTTTTATGTGGAGGTCTTTGATCCACTCGAACTTGAGCTTTGTACAAGGAGATAAGAAAGGATTGATTTTCATTCTTCTGCTTGCTGGCTGCCAGTTGAACCAGCACCATTTGTTGAAGAGTCTGTCCTTTTTCCATTGAATGTTTTTAGCCGCTTTGTCAAAGATAAAATGACCATAGGTGTGTGGGGTCATTTGTGGGTCTTCAATTCCATTACACTGATCTACCTGCCTGTCTCTGTACCAATACTATGCAGTTTCTATCACAAATGATCTGTAATACAACTTGAAATCAGGGATGGTGATTCCCCAGGTTTTTTTTTTTATTGTTAAAAATGTTTTTTGCTATTCTTGGTTTTTTACTATTCCAAATGAATTTGTAAATTGCTCTTTCTAATTCTATAAAGAATTGAGTTGGAATTTTGATGGGGATCGCACTGAACTTATACATTTCCTTAGGCAAGATACCCATTTTTACTATGTTGATCCTTCTAGTCCCTTAGAATGGGAGGTCTTTCCATCTTCTGAGGTCTTCTTCAATTTCCTTCTTCAGAGACTTGAAGTTATTGTCATACAGATCTTTCACTTGCTTGGTTAAGGTCACACCAAGGTATTTTGTGAAGGGTGTCGATTCTATTTCTTTCTCAGCCTGTTTGTCCTTGGAGTAGAGGAAGGCTACTGATTTGTTTGTGTTAATTTTATATCCAGCCACTTTTCTGAAGGTGTTTATCAGCTGTAAAAGTTCTCTGGTGGAATTTTGGGGGTCACTTAACTATACTATCATATCATCTTCAAATTGTAATATTTTGACTTCTTCCTTTCAAATTTGTATTCCTTTGACCTCTTTTTGCTGTCTGATGGCTCTGGATAGTACTTCTTGTACTATATTGAATAGGTAAGGAGAGAGTGGGCAGCCTGGTCTAGTTTCTGATTTTAGTGGAACTGCTTCAAGTTTCCCACTATTTAGTTTGATGTTGGCTACTGGTTTGCTGTATATTGCTTTTACTATGTTTAAGTATAAGCCTTGAATTCCTGACCTTTCCAAGACTTTTTACATGAAGGGCTGTTGAATTTTGTCAAATACTTTCTCAGGATCTAGAGAGATGATCATGTGTTTTTTTTTTTTTTTTCTTTGACTTTGTTTATATTGTGGATGACATTGATGGACTTTCATATATTGAACCATCCTTGCATCCCTGGAATGTAGCCTACTTGATCATGGTGACCATTTTGATGTAATTTGAGGCAATCTTGTTGTTTGTTTACTGGAGCTTGTCACTCCTGTGGGTCTGTGGGGCCATAGTCTTCAGAGGGAGATTTTTCCTGGGTGTTTGGCTCTCTGGGTAGGCTGTGAGTTCCGATGGTAGTGCCTGGTCCTGATGCAACTGGACTGGGTCTGGCCTTGGGCAGGAAGTGTGGGCTCCCAGGCAGCAGCACCTCCAGTTCCCTGGGAGTTCCGGGTGGCCTCTTTCGGAATCGACAGAGGAGAGGGAACACGGACTCACCCCTGTGCTCAGGAGGCTGCAGTGTTTCCTATGAAGCCAGTGTGGACTATGTACTAAAGTAGCTAAGATAAGATATGATATGGAGCTGAATTCTGCTGAATAACAAGTACAGTTAAACTGAGGATTGTTCATAGCACTCTGCACATCAATTAAACCTACGGACTTTAGAACGGTATCAGAAGACTCAAGTCACCCCATTAATAAAACAGGCCCCCTTTAACATCACAACAAACATGGGTGAATCATTTATACTTTCTTTTTCTGTCAAATGATGTTTGACAATAATCAGATGATAATGAGATGTATAATTAATAATAAAAATGCCAACATCTGTTAGCTTGGTATTACAGACTGATTTTTTTCAGTGTATTATTTCAAATGTGTCACCATTAACCTAATTTATATTAAAATTCTGCTAAATACAATCTGTTGTCATTAGTTGTTAATTTGAGTTGGCACGTCACACCACAGAGATGATTCCTGTCTCCTCTTCTTCTGACTTATCACTCTGTTCTAACCCAAAAGCCCCTGAATGTGTCTACAGCCGGCTGCCTCATGAGTCCTGTCAGCAGATGGACCTGGCTGGCTGTCGCTATCAGCTGTGAATGATCAGTGCCTGAGACCGAAGCAGCAGCATTTGGTCTCAGAAGACACCTGGCTCATGGTTGCAACCCCTTCTGGCCGTTCTTCTGTCCAGCCATCTGTCTGTCTTCAGTGTCTCTTTCATACTTGTAAACAGTGCCACCCGGGACCAGGGCCACTCCTGCAGCAGTGAGGGCATGGGCCCTGCTCACCGTAAGCATGGTCTTGTATTCAGTTTTAACTCATATAGAAGATAAGGCTCACTAAGGGGTTGAGGGTGGATTCTTTCAAATAGATGTCCACTGGTGACCATTTCCCACTGTGGAATACATGTCGGCAGCGTAAGTCAAGTAGGTTTTACAAAGCCAGAAGATGAGGGGACAGTTAAATAAACACTGTGCTGTGCTGTGCCAAAGGAGCACTGAGGATGACTAGAACAAGCCCTAGACCAAAGCTGGATTCACTTAAGAAAAAAAAATGGAGCAGGGTGTGGTCTCTGAAGCTGTGACACTTCAGACAAATGATGGATAGCAGTCATCCATGAGACAAGAGATCGAACAACCATGCAGTGTATTTGAAACGATATATGCAGGTTCTCCACTCTGCAGGAGTGTGCAGAACTCCCTTCTTCCTGGAGTGTGTAGAACTCCCTTCCCCTTCCTGGAGTGTGTAGAACTCCCTTCTCCTTCCTGGAGTGTGCAGAACTCCCTTCTCCTTCCTGGAGTGTGCAGAACTCCCTTCCCCTTCCTGGAGTGTGCAGAACTCCCTTCTCCTTCCTGGAGTGTGCAGAACTCCCTTTCCCTTCCTGGAGTGTGCAGACCTCCCTTCTCCTTCCTGGAGTGTGCAGAACTCCCTTCTCCTTCCTGGAGTGTGCAGAACTCCCTTTCCCTTCCTGGAGTGTGCAGACCTCCCTTCTCCTTCCTGGAGTGTGCAGAACTCCCTTCTCCTTCCTGGAGTGTGCAGAACTCCCTTCCCCTTCCTGGAGTGTGCAGAGCTCCCTTCTTCCTGGAGTGAGCAGAGCTCCCTTCCCCTTCCTGGAGTGTGCAGAACTCCCTTCTCCTTCCTGGAGTGTGCAGAACTCCCTTCTCCTTCCTGGAGTGTGCAGAACTCCCTTCCCCTTCCTGGAGTGTGCAGAACTCACTTCTTCCTGGAGTGTGCAGAACTCCCTTCCCCTTCCTGGAGTGAGCAGAGCTCCCTTCCCCTTCCTGGAGTGAGCAGAGCTCCCTTCTCCTTCCCGGGCCAGCACAGTAGCTTCCTCTCAGAGAGCAGAATGGAAATGGGGAGAGAGGAACACAGTAGGGCAGAAACGCAGCATTCTCAGCAGTACATGTCATATTGGTGATGTACCTGGCGGGACACAGTGAGCATGTACCATGAATAGGCTGGTGGTCTTTCTCCTAAAAGCTCACGGTCTCTGTCTTTTTTTCCTGACCTTAATAGAGAAGGCTTTTTTTTTTTTTTTTTTTTTTTTTTTTGAAGGAGCAGAGATGCTGATTATCAAATAAAGTATTAATAAACAACTTCTTACTCTTCAGTTTTAGTTTTACAATGAGAAAAGCATATAAATTCTCAAAGAGGAAAATTTTACTTTAAAAAAAGGTTACTAGGTTTATTCTGTGTCTGTGTATGTGTGTGCATGAGTATACCCACATGTTCACATGCATGCTGCTCATAGTTCTTATGTGGAGGCCAGAAGACAACTCGTGGGAGTCAGTTCTTTCCTTTGACTCTGAGTCCTAAAGATCAAACAGGTCATGAGTCTTAACAGAACATATCTTTACCCACTGTCAGTTAGGGTTTTACTGCTGTGAGCAAACACCATGACCAAGACAATTATAATTATATAATATATAATAATATATTTAATTATATTATATAATATATAATAAATATATTTAATTATATTATATAATTATATAATAATAATAATAGTAATAATAATCATTTTATTTGTTTACCTTTCAAATGTTATCCCCCTTCTCAGTTTCCCCTCCACAAACCCCCATCCCTTCCCTCCTCTCCCATTTCCCTTAGCCTCTATGAAGTTACTCCTCCACCCACTCACCCACTCTCGATTCACTGCTCCAGCATTTTCCTATGCTGGGACATTAAGCCTCCACAGGACCAAAGGTCACCCTTCCCTTGATGCCAGATAATGCCATTCTCTGTACATATGTATCTGGAGTCCTAGCTCCCTCCATGTATACTCTTTGGTGGGTGGCTTAGTTCCTGGGAGTTCTGGGTGGTCTGGTTAGTTGATATTGTTTTTTCTATGGGGTTACAATCCCCTTCAGCTTCTTTAGTCCTTCCCCTAGCTTTTCCATTGGGGTCTCCAGTTCAGCACCTGACTAATTCAGGTTCAGATACTAACAGCAAACCATTGAACTGAGCCTAGTGACACCAAGGCAACTCTTATAAGGACATTTAATTGGGGCTGGCTCACAAGTTCAGACGTTCAGCCCATTATCATCATGATGGGAGTATGGGAGCATCCAGTCCGGCAGGGTATAGGAGGAACTGAGAGCTCTACATCTTGTTCTGAAGGCAAACAAGCAGCTAGAAAGGGGGTCTTAAAGCCCAAGCCAGCAGTGACACACCTACTCCAACAGGGCCACACCTACCCAACAAGGCCACGTTGTCTAACAGTGCCACTCCCAGAGGCAAGCATATTCAAACCACCACACCCACTGAGTCATCTCACCAGCCCAAGAGGTACATTTAGACAAAAATGTCTGTCAGAAGTATCCTTCAAAAACATTCAAGGTCATCAGAATTAGGAAAACTTAAGAGGATGTCACAGACCAGAACATAAATACAAAACAACTTCATGTACACGGTGCCCCTGATGAGATCTTAGAGCAGAAAAAAGATTAGGTAAAAGCTGTGGTTGTCTAGGCTGCAGATAAGCTAAATCTTAGGAGTCACCCCTTAACATAGTGAATGTACCCCACTGATGTAAGTTGGTGCAGATGGGAAGGGCAGGTGTAGGGTAGGAAGTGTCTGTAACTGTCTTCTAACTCCTTCCATATAGAACAGTGCTCCCCAAAAGGTCTACTTTTTTTTTTAAGAACATGCTTCTTTTTTTTTTTTTTTTTCTTTTATGAAATAGTTGGTATCACAGATAATTCGTTGTACCCTAGTTGGAGCTGAGATTTGGATGCAGAAATTCCCATACCACTGGCAGGAAATTTGAGCTGGGCACAAATAGTTCAAAAAGACAGTAGATGGATATATAGATAGAATGTACATAAGTAGATTAGCCTATTAACCTTCAGCATCTTGGAATAGCTATGGATACCCTTGAGACCATGCCCATCTTCCTCCAGAGTGAGACCTGTGAAAACATTTATCTAGAGCTCAGTACACTAGGGAAACTGCCGAATCTCTTCCATGTAAGAGCTTAGCAATCTGATGCATTTCGGGGGTTGTTCTAACATGAAGATACTTACTAACAAAATTCAACGTCTACATGCATGTGGCTCACTTGGTGCTTTAGAGATTTTTCTCCCTGCCTTATGCATTGAGGGTCTTGGTCAGCTGTCCGACTCCTTGCTGCTTAGTGCTAGAACAAACGGTGGTTCTATAACAAACTGAAGTGAGGGTTAAAGAGTCACAAAACACCATAATTATGTGCACGCAAAGGACTGTGACATTCATGGTAAATATGCCCACAAGCCAGTCTGGGAAGAAGGCTGGAAATTACTTACCTTTCTTTTTACAGAGATTATTTTTGGAACAGGAAATAATAATGTTGCTATTCACCTTCTCGTTCCTTTATAATCAAGAAACCTCAGAGCCATTTGCCAATTGTTCTTCATATCTACGGGGCTCACCTTTCTTGGGAAAGAAAGCCACTGGTGATAAAAACCCAGCTCTTAGTGGTTATCCTATCAAAGCCAAGTTACATGGAGCAGAGTGGAAAGAGGGACCCTCTGGGGTACCACAGCAGCTGCCACCCTGCTCCTCTGTGCCCTTCTCACAGGTCCAGCTGGCAGGGACTCGGGAGAAATAATGAATGGTCGTGAAAAGCATTAGTGATGGTGGGGAAAAAAAAGAACTTCCAGAAATACCAGGGTTGATGCAGTCACTGAGAATTCCCAGAAAATCGTCAAGAGGCAAGGCTGAGAGGGAGTAGAAATGGGTTTGTTGGCAGAGGACCTTAGCGTGAAGACTGGGATTCTGATTTGTTGTGCTGTGTGCGGTCTTACGACTCCCTCCCTGTCTGTACGTCATCCGTCTGTCTGTCTACATTTGTTTGCATCACTCTGCGTTTTCTCTGCTTCACCCTCCAATAATTCCGGAACCACATTAGGCACTCCCTCTATGTTGGATAGTGTTTGGAGGCATGCTGTGTTACAGAGCAAAGCATTTTGTGCTAGAGTGGCTGGTTTCTCTGTCTCCCTGTCTGGTCTTGTGTAATGGGTAGCTCACTGAGGCACAGCACCATCGCTGGAGCAAGGTGAATGCTCCATCACTGTTCACATACAGGATACGCCATGTTCTGGTTAAAGTGGGCCCTGAAACATTCAGTCCTGTCAAAAGCACTAGCTGCCAGGTACCAATGGAAGTAGAGCTAAAAATGGAGGTCACTAGCTCTAACCAGGTGCTTCTCAACCATTCTTCTTAATGCTGCGACCCTTTTATACAGTTTGTCATGTTGCGATGATGCCCCAAATAGGAAATTATCTTTGTTACTACTTCATAACTGAAATTTTACTACTCCTGTGGATTGTAATGTGAATATCTGTGTTTTCCAATGGTTTTAGGTGAACCCTACAAAGAGTTCATAACCTACAGGTTGAGAACTGCTGCTCTACCTCTCATTTTTAATAGATGATTAGATGATGAACATTAGACATAGAGTTTAAGTATGCTGGTGATGGTCATTGGGAGTCCAGTGTTCTTTCTTCCCTCTATCATCATGTGAGAGGAATGAAGAAAGACACAAATTATAGCTGAGTACATGCTATGAGTATAGCTAGGTGCAGGCTATGTTCTCCAATGCTTCTCTGACTATTTACTGAAGAAGTATGACTCCCTTCCATTGGAGTAATGCAACAATCCAAAGAGAGGCAAAGGAGGGAGTTATCCAATCATGAGTCTATGAAAAGACCTCAAGAGAAACGTATCAATGGAATAAAGAGGGTAGGACTAAGCAGAAAAAGATTGCCTAGAAGAAACTGCCTTCCAGATAGGAAAAGGGAAAACTGGGAAGGCAAGAGTGTGGGGACAGCATATAGTGTTAACATACCCATTCATTGTAAAACACTTTAGACAATGTTGGGAAATGGGAGGTGTCTAGGTATATCAAGAGAGACAAGGTGAAAGACAAAGTGGAAAAGGAAGGGAGAGAGAGAGAGACTAGGGCAGCAGTCGGAAGGGAGATGCAAAGAAGAAACAGACCCAGGGAGAACAAGAGGTAAAAATAAGGACAGAGACTAGGCTTCATTCATAATCTGAGTGTCAGAAAGGATTTCCCATGAACTCAAGGAAAGGGGACTAGAACTGTGTAAGACTCTAACTGTAGGCAGATGGCTTTCTGTGGTTGTCACACTTACATGGACAAGTAGCCTAAACACACACAGTACATGTAGAGTCTTACATACGTTGCCTTGTAGCTCTAACTTCTCTTCTCTGAAGAAGAATATATCTTTAACTAATTGTTATGAATGAAGTCTATTTTCTCAGTCATGTACCTCATCCAGGGCCCATGTTTCCGCTGACCCATGATATAAAGAGAACGGATGAGGCTTAACCTTGGGCTTCAAATGCAGAACCGAGCTGTGGAGTACAGCCTGATAGAGCAGGTCTCCTCAAACAAGTATGCCCTTTAGGAAGATCCCAGTATCATATGAAAATGCAGATTCTAGTAGAGTCGGTTCAGCATGAGGTCTTAAGTTCTGCATCATCAAAGATGTTGGGAGGGATGCTGACACAGCCCTGAGCAAGATCATAAAGGTTGGCTTTGAGGGCAGCCAATTAATCCTTCTTTGTCTAGACGAGGGAGTGCATCACGGAACACCTGGGAAGCTTTGAAAAAACACCCATGTCAAGACTCATCCGGTGTTCTTGTTTTATATGTTGTGAAATCCTAAAACAACAAGAGGTTCAAAGATCAGAATTCTTAGTCTTCATATTTATGCCTTCAAATCTCTTAGACTTTTAAGATAATTTACAGGCCCCAAAAGGTATGGTTGATAAAGTAGGGGAGCAGGCCTGGTGAGTGTGAAATACATACACTATGCAGTCAGAACAAAAGCCATATGTCAATGATAATGCTATATTTATTAGGTAAATATCCTTAAGCATGATGGAGTCAGGTTGTCTGACTTGTGCATTTTGACAAAATTCATTCAAGTTTTCTGCTCATTTGCCATAAGAAAGATGCAATGGGTTGAATATGTCCCCTCTATAATCCAGGCACAGTCATTGGAAAGTAGCAAGTCTAGGTCTTTAAGAGGTGGGATGGGCACAAAGACCTCTTTTATGTTAGTAGAATCTGGTGCCCTTATCATGAATCTTGATAGAAATAGGAACTTGCTCTCTTGCCTGCTGCTATCTTCCAGGTACAGATGTAAGAAGAGGGTCTTCACTATACAGCATTTTGTTCTTGAACATCTGAACCTCCAGTGCAAGAAAACAGGGTTCTTTTCTATATAAATTACTAGCCTCAGGTGTTCTGTTATAGCATCACAAAACTGACTGCTAAGAAGGGCTTTTCCTCAGCAAATGGTTTATACTAGCATCTCAAAAGGACAACTGCAGTACCTTTAAGGTTGCTCCCACTCTCTCTAACTCTGTGTTTGCTTTGGAGAGCTGCATCTCACAAGGCCAAAGAAGCTTAGTACCTCCAGCACTGGAATTTCAATTAGCAAAATGGAGAGATTTTATATTTTTTCAGATGCACAAGCCTAACTGCTTGTCTCTAAAAGGGCAAACACAACTGTTTCCAAGACAACAAAGAAACATCTAGCTCCTAGCCTCTTTGCAGAATAACTGGCATGAGGGTAAAGAGACTTACACTGAACTGATTTGGGCTCCAAATCCTAATTTTCTGTAGGAAGCTTTGAGAATCCAAGGAACAGAGACAGAGGATGGGGCCAAATCCCAAGATGCTCTCACCCTACTCCATCGGAAACATCTTTGAAAAGAACAGTGGCAATGTAGAAAGTGAGCACCGTCCCTTTATTTTCTTCCTCCCATTTACCATACTCTTGATGCTCTCATAATATCAGCTGCCAACTGCTTGTCATAACTCACCAACTGGAAGGATGACCTCTCCTCTCTGACAGTACCAGTGCAAACACAGATCAACGAGTGTGCTTTCTAAAGCACCCAGGAGGAAGTAGTCATTTCTACTGTGGTTACCTGTCTAACATTCCCCAGCCTCTGCTCCTAGGTTCCTCTTTACATATATAGACTATGTTACTGCTCTTTACCAGCATTATTTAGAAGTACTTTCCCCCCATTTAAATTCACAATAATGAGCACAATGCTACTTCTGACAGTGTGTTCGCGATAGTATATCTCCCTCCCAACCAATTCCCTCATGGACATCAGCTCAATGGCCTCTATTTCACTCCACAGTCTACTTTGTGACAGTGTCAGGACCACACGTAAATCATTCAGTCCCACAAGACTGTCATTGCTCATTGTAGATGCTTATCTCAGTCTCTGGCTGGTCCAATGCCTCTGATCAGTTGGCTATAAATTTAGGGAGCCCACAGCCTACTCTTTGTACTCCATAAAATTGCCAAGGCAGCTCAAATAGCTCAGGGAAAGGTATTATATATGTTTGCTGATTTATTGTAAGGCATTTTATAAATGACGGTGATGAAAAGCCACATGCAAAAGACATACAGTTCAAGGCACTTGGCAAAATCGAAACTCCCATTCTGCAGAGAACACCTGTGTCCAACCAGCAGGCAACTCTCAGAACCCAGTCAGTTTATTATATATGCATGATCAATTACATCATTATTTCTGGGAGTCCAGGTTTATCTTCAGATTCCCAAAGGTAGGGATGAGTCTAAAATTCTAATCCTACCTGGATCTTTCTGGTAGCCATTCCTGTCCTGGACCTTCATCTGGACTTCTCACCTTATTCATCTCATTACCATACAAAACCACAGCTTCACTACAGAGCACCCAATAGTTTTAGAAACTATAAGCCAGGAAATAGTTGCAGATCAAATGTCCATATTCTACATTCTTCCTCTGCCAGCCTGTCTAAATGATTCGAGGCCATAGGATGTGCTAAACATGAGTACCAACTGAACGTACTTAGGAAGATCTGTATTTTAAACTAAGAGAAGGGCACTTCTAGAGACACCCAAGAGGATCATTTGAGGACATAGAACTTTTCCTGGTGGTATCGCATTTGCAAATGGAGGAGGCCAGAAACAAAGCAGCCATGAAATGACTCCCAGTTTCACAGCCCAGGTTCTGAGTACACACAGAGTCAGATTCACATGGCCCTGAGTTCATGTTCTGAGGACGTGATGACAGAAACAACCCGAGTTTATCCTCAGAACAAAGAGGAGCAGGAATGCTTATGTGGGAAGTGACTGTGTGTCCACATTAACTCTGTCCCTTTTGTCTCTAGCTAGAAAGTGTGTGCTATCCAGCATCCTCTCTCAGATGAAGCTACATTAAACAAATTTCATAGAAGAAGAGTTCCCATGGATTAAAAGCAGTTGGCATTTGGGTTTCATACAGTTTTCAGCTATGACTAGCAGTAATCCATTAAACCATGGGTAATTGTTAGGCAGCCTCCACCCTCCTCAGCCAGCTAAATCTCCAGGTGATTTTCTTCTCTGTCATCACCACTGACTCAAAGAGATGTGCAATTTTACCTTGATATGGGTTTTCCAAAGATAAGACACAGCAACGTAATATGGCTATGCATTTTAACTCTTGTAATTACAAGTCTCTCAGGAGAGCACTATTTTGGGTATAAAGTATACCTTACCACATAGCTTTAGTTGTCAGGATATATATGCCTTTGCAAGGAGTCCCTACCCAAGCATTTGAATAGCATGCTAAAAGGTACCAACATACACATGGAAACATAACTCTATGATGTGATGGTGCAGTGGCCATCCGTAAGTGCAGCCCCGTGTTACTGAATCTCAATGCATGATGAGAGTTGTATTCATCAAAGGGCCTTATTCTTTAGGCTGCTGGGTAGAAGGTCTGGTAAGCATTGGGGTTGCACTTGGAAGAGAGTGAATGCATGTGTACATGGGTAGAGTCAAATATATTCTCACATTTTCAAGACGTATTGATAGTTTAGTGACAAAACTTGCATGTTTAGGGGGGAAAAAAGAGCAGAGATAGAAACATGTTATCTCTTAAATCCATCAGAAGCCAAATTCCCATGGTTTTGGATTATAGGAGTTCTACTGAATGAAGTCAACCAGAACCCACAGTGGGCATGCTTAGAGTTCGGAGTGAGCATGCCCAGTTCACCGCCAGCCTTCACTGAGGCTGGTCCAGACTGCCTGCCTTATTGTACAGATTGTAAGATGGAAGCTGCTGTGACACAGCGCAGCTTTCTTCCCAGCCAAGAAGAGAAGCAATTACCAGATGAGGGCCAAGGGATGGTGGCTGGGATATTCTTCTTCACACGTGTGCCATAGACAAATTGGGATATATACTCACACTCTGGACTCTTAGGATAAATAAAACTGAAGTAGAAAATAGAAACTTGTACTGTTTCATAACATCTATAAATCTTACCTCTAATAGGCTCACTTATGTGTTTATTTATAAATAAAGCCATATCTTTTAGATGACTACTCAAACATATTAATGTAAGTAACAATGATAATACGAGGCATATATTTAAACAATCTGCATATGATATTTCTGTACACACACACACACACATATGAATGAACATGTTTGTACTTCCAATGGGCCTGTTTTAACACTCAATCCAGAATCGAAAGAATACATCTAATACTGAGAGAAATCATCTTCTTCCCTGTACCTTCATATAGCCATTCTAGTAGTATGAGGAAGACAAAAACTGCAGAGGGTTCAGGTACAACACTTTGCATGTCTCTTACACAGAAGCATTGATTAGAGAGAAAAGAGAAACACATCCTGGAGACATATGGTGAGGGCGAAATGTATTAAAAATAAATGCCTGACACAGATGTCAGTGAGTCATTGAATCCTGAAGCATACACGCTATTGGAACATCATCAGCTGACAGAACAACCCAGCACCAGTCTGTGCAGCCTGCAGAGCAACGGACTTTCAGAGCTCACACAGTAAAAGAGAGAAAAATCACCAGCCCCAAGTCATCAAAAGAAAGGGCTCCAAGGTTTCTCTGTGCAAAGGCACACAGAGCCAACAGATGCCTGCTCACTTTCGTAGTCCGGCCAAATGCCTCCGACTTCTCAAATATATTCCTGAATAAGAGCTCCTGGAGGCAGTTTCCATGAGGAAGAAGTGAGAGCTGGCAGTATGCTTTAAAACTTCCCCAGCCAACTCTGTCTTGCTAGAAGAAATGCCATGTGGAGAAATACGGTCACACTGAGGTGCTTCTTGAGAATGCATCTGCATGGTAGACAGTCAGTAGAGAGTTGGAGCAGACTTCTAGTTCCTAAGGGTTCTTTCTCTACCACCACCACCGTCAGTAACAACAGCACCAGCAGAGCCATCATTAATAATATTCACCCAGATGCTGAATATGGCAGCAGCGTTCTGACCATTTTTTCTTCCCAGCAATCCTCAGGAAAAAAGTTCCAGAACTTGGCTAACACACTCTTTCTCGTGTAGTAGTCAGGGTTCTCTAGAGTAACAGAACTTAAGAGTGAACCTCTGTCCACAGAGAGAGAAAGGAGATTTATCACAAAGACAAAGCTGTGGGCTCTGTAGAAATCAAAATTAAGTTAAATTCTTTACGAGGGAAGAACCAGGGCACAGTCACAATCTGAATAAAACAAAACCAAATACTAACATTGTAAGTAACTCAGTTCCCAACTGTCTAAAATTTACTCTCAGTCTTCTGGGTCTCTTTCCAGCTCAGCTCTCTGAAGCACACATAGCTTTTCTTCTAGGCTGGCTCCACTCCCACTGCTGCTGCTCTCTTGGTGATCATCCCATGGTACTGGCATCTCCAAACCTGCTGGGTTCTTCTGCACTTTGACCAATACCTTCTCCTGGGATTTCATCAGAGACTCCACCAGGGCTACACTGCCACACCATAGCCATTCCCCATGATCCTTTTATACCTTCAAAACCAGTGCCACCTGGGTAGCTTTTACACCATCAAGTTCAACTTCCATACCTGGAGTACTGCTTCTCTGTGCTGATTCCCAGGAAACACTTTCCAAACGATTTCACGTCAGTGATGCTGGTCTCTTCTTAATCACCACTAACTTCTCAGCTCCAGCTGACTAATGTCAAGTATCCCAGCAAAGCAAAAGTTCCACCTAGTAGTCTGATCATGTCAATCACAGCTAATTCTTCAGCCTCAGCTAACCAAAGCTACAAATTCTTTATGCAAAAAGCCAAGTAGAGTCTCTGCTTTTCCCTTAAACTTCACAAGCCAGGCCTCTGTTGTCTGCTCTGCTCTCAAAATTTCTATCTTCCAAGGTCCTACAGAGATTCTCACTGGGCCCTCAACACATACTGCTTTTCTAGCCCATAGTTCCAAAGTCTTTGCACAATCCTTCCCAAAATTACAGTCAGGTCTGTCACAGCAACTATCCCACTATCTTGTTATCAGCTTGTCTCAGTTGGTTTAGCTATTGCTATGACAAAACACTATTACCAAAAGTAACTTGGGGAAGAAAGGGTTTATTTCACTCACAGTTCCATGAAACAGTCCATGGGAACAAAGGAAGCGAATAAGAGCAGGAACTCATGAAGGGCAGAATCCTGGAATCAGGAACTGATATAGAGGCCATGGAGGGATGCTGCTTACTGGCTTGCTCTTCATGGCTTGCTCAGCCTGCTTTCTTATAGAACCCAGGAGCACCATCCTAGGGACTGCACTAACCATCAACCATTCATTAAGAAAATGCCTTTTAGAAGGACATTATAGAAACATTGTCTCATCTAATCCTTCCTCTGTCCCTATGACTATAGTGTGTATCAAGTTGACATAAAACTAGCAAGTACAACAGGTTACATTGTTAGTTAAGTGTAGGATTGAGAAGTAGATCTAACTTTGCCTTTTTCTTGAGAGAGACTTAGCTCAAGAGATAAACTACAACCTCCTGTAGTCTGCCCATTTACAAAGCCATGAAAAGAGATGCCAACACTAACCAGAGAGGGACTTGTGGTGCAAAAATTTCAAATTATCTCTATATAAAATTGTATGTTTGTGTATTATTGTCTTATATAAGTTATATAATTTTATATTAAAATGTATGTGTAATTTATGCTACATATACAATGTATAAATGTATACAATTCTTATATATGTATAGTTATCATTGCTAGTTCAGTAATTAATAGTTGGCTTCATTGTGGATAGATATGGATACATGAGGGTATTATACATTTAGGACTGCAGCTAAGACACACTATGTGTCAGACCTCATATTGAACAACTCTTATGTTCAGAACCACACTCGAACATAAAAAAATAATTGTTATATCCATATTGTTAGCTTTGTGTTTTTGTGACAGGGTCTAGCTCAGGCTGATCGGAAACTTGCTGCATAGTCTAGTCCAGCCTAAAGCTTCCTTTCCTTGAGGGCTGGAATGACTGGCTTACACAGACAGTCACACCCTACCTGGGATAGTTGTTTTAGTTCCTACACAAACTAGGAAAAATAAGACACAATGGGACAATTCCATTTGCCAAAAATCATAATGGTGCCCATGGGTTGGAGGTAAAAATCCAAGCTAGGGTTTCTAACTATGCTGCATTTCACGTTTGTTCCATAGGAAAATTACTTGAAATGTCTGCCATAAGAAGGAGCACTATAATTACCTGGAAGTAAATACTGATCACACACACCATTCATCCACTAAGCTGCTCCTTGTTGGCATCTGCTCTTTCTTGCCTGATTTTCTGTTAGTATGTTGATGACTGTCTTCATGATCTGTCCTCGTGTCTAGTCCATTTGTGGCATTTCACTTTCTGACAATTTTGGTTTAACATAACAATCTTTATTTCTTGCATTTTCTTGTGAATACCACAACATATTTTTTCCTTATGACTAGTGAAATCTCTACTGTGTATATGTACATATTCTCACTTTGCTCTTCAGTTGATGGGCCACCTAGGCTGGATTCATGTTTTGACTGGGAATGCTATAGTAATACAACATGAAAGTACAGGTATCTCTGTGTCACGTTGGCTTAGAGTCCTTCAGATACATATCCAGGACTGGGATGACTAGGTCCTGTGGTAGCTACATGTTTAGTTTTTGGACCCTCCACAGAAGCTGGTCTATTTTACTGACAAACTAGAGATTTCCATTCTAGCATGTTGTATCTTAGGGACCCCTGTCCTGCTACCTGATTTAGAAACCCAGCACTCTGTCCCCATCAAGCCTTAGAGTTTCAGAGTACTACTGTCTCATCACCACTCAAAAGGCCTTTGTTCCAGCACACAGGACAGTACCCATCTCTCAGAAATCATCTATTAAAGTTTTTGAAATGAAAAAATTACTATAATCCAATGTAGAATGCAGCACGTGCCTTCGACAGCAGAAAATGATAATTTTTGCTCTCATTTCCTCGAGGAAAGAATGAACGTCAATTCACTTAGGACTTGGAAATTGCAGTAAACTAGCAGTTTCCCAACCCACCTATGTTAATCAGTATTGTGATTCCGTATGCTCCTCCCACTCGTGATGTTCATGAAATGCTAAACTAATGTTCACGAAGTTATATTCCAGGTACTGGACAAAGCATTGCTGATAACCCTATTTATATATTGGCAGTCAACAAAGTAATGAAAATAAGCAAAGTGTTTCATCTTCAAGCACACAGACTTAAAGGTAAAAGAGGAACAGTTCAGCATTACATAGCACACGCATCTGTAAGGTATATCACAGTGGATGGTGCTCTTTGAGCATTGTGTCCCAGGATGGAAACCTAAGGCGCGACAAAACCTTCAAGGAGTCAAGACATGCTTAGAGTAGATTCTTCTGTCCCACTGCCATGCCCTTCTCATCACTCAACAAGACAAAAGGGGACCTTTCTCTACAGTGTCTTTCTGACACCCCCATCCTTCCCTCACTCATGACTGCCACTTCCGTTTACACGCTTGAGCCCTTTAGAGAACATCTGGGACTGTAATGTACAGTCCCTGAAGGTTGATGTTAACGCACAAGAATAGCGGCTAGGTTCTTGTTTAACCAAGAACGTCGCAGTGATCCTTGGGTCCCAGTTTCCCCTCTTGCTGTATTAAATGAAACAAATGTGAAAGTGCTTTGTAAGCTCTGTGGGAATGTGTACGGTCTCTGTTATTTCCCCCCCCCAAAGCATCCTTGGAAGCCAGAGTTCCATTTGTTCACAACGCTGCAACCAACAAGGCGCCCTTCCCTGAAACACCCTTCAGCTGTTTCCTACAAAGAGACTTCACCATGCTGCTGTCAGACCCCAGCCTCACTGGACGACACTGGAAATGATTCCACCCCATGCATCCCTCTCTTCAGCCTGGCAGTACTAGCCACAACCTTGTGCTCTGTAATTTGCCCACTTCTCCTCCTGGGGTACCTTGCATGTTTAAAGTGTGCGCCTTTCAAGAATGGCCTTCCTAGATAAAGAACACTCCTTACTCTTTACTTGGCACTGAACTAACCCTATTATTGATATAAATAACTTTATTTGCAGAACAATTTTTTTTCCTGCTGCTACTTAAAGCACACTTATTCCCTCACTGAGAAATTACAACTTGTGAGTGGCTAGAAAATATTCCTCATAGTATTAAGAACTGCTTTCTCTCTGCACAGCACTTTTCAGGTAGAGGTAACACTCAAAACTAGAACTCAATGAGTACTTCTAAGAAAAATGGAAGAAAGTCACTGTTTTTAAGAGACACCTCCATTTGTGATTTTTGTTTGGCTGGCTGGCTGCTTGTATTATTTTTGTTGTTTTTTTTGTTTTGTTTTGTTTGTTTTTGTTTTTATTGCAGTTTCTTAGCTGGCTGGAAAGTTGCACATAAAGGGTTAAACCAGATTTCACTAGCAACTGCAGCTGTTTGTGGAGGAGTTCAAGGACATTATAAGATTAGCAGAGGAGGTCTTTGAAGTCTTTGCTAGTCTGGAAATTCCCCAGCCCCCCTCCTTCTCTTCTTTAGCACCCACTCCTTGCTTTCCAAAATTAAAAATATAGTTGGGGAATTAACTAGCCAGAGGAGGCTTGGCCACTTTTGAACCATATGGTGACCAAAGGGGCTTACTGAGCATGCTGTACCTCACTTCAGAGGTGGACTGCACTCTGGTAATGCTCTCTGTGCATCAGCCCCAAAGACTTTATGTGTTCCTGTGACCAACATCTAAAAGCAAATTGGAGCCAAACAAAGAGCCTCAGACTAACTTGGTTCTCCGGCTGTCTCATTGGGCATCAGTTATTGAAGCAAGTTATCTTTTCTAATGTCTAGTTTGTATGGTAGGTAGATCTATGTTGACCAAGCTGCTCTCTGTGAGCAGAAGTACCTTTGAGAGGTTCCTGTTCCAACAGCAATTAAGCTTGGTTTAAATTAGACCATTGTTTCAGGACATAATTCCATGATAACGTAAATGTAAAGGAAGAAAAGAGCCAAATACTCATGGAATTAGTGGACCCCCGAACTTGAGAACATTGACAGACATATTTTCTGTGCATACTTATTATCCCAATTCTCCTTAGTTCGGAAACGGGTGTGATAAAAATTCCTCTGTCTTCTTAGCAGACAAACATGCCTGCACACCTGGAGAGGTGTAACTGAGGAGGATCAGTTTACAAGGAAAGTGCCTGAAAATGAGAAATTTTCTTAAATCCAGACAGAATCCCTCTTTACATAGAGAAACTTCAAATAGAACTGTAACCTGAAGCTCTACTCGTGGCAGCACGTTAGTGGGTGGTGAGGGCAGCACATTAAGAGAAACTTGACTCCACGGGACATAATGGAGACTCTTCAAATACTCCAAGAAAAGTTTAAAAAGGAAAGGGGAAAGGAAAGGAAAGAAAGGAGAAAATTGACTACTGCTGCTCATTCCCTGGTACCCATACATCCTTCCCAGTCCTAGAGAATGTGCCAGTTCTTTCATAAAAAGGCCTGTGGAGAACAGATCCTTTGGCGTTGGAGTTTCTCCCATTTCTTGAGGGTTTCTTTAACGGGCTTCTCCCTGGACATGGCATAATGGATCTCCAGGAGCCACTTAGGGACTTAGCACCCTTGAAAACTTTGCCTGGACACTTAGCTAAGGCAATATTTATTATCTTTGTGATTCAATGAGGCTCTTTTACAGTCATTATTTAGTAAATATTGTTAATATTTATATGCCTATGTATGAAACAATACTGTGTGCTTTCTGTCTTCTACTCCTCTCCCATGCTACATAGTGAACATGTGTCCAGAAAGGATGCTTATCACATCCACAAACTATAGATAATTAACTAAGGGTAAAGGGCCCTTACCGTCCTCTACTACAGAATGAAAACAATGTCTCTTAAATACGTCCAGCACCATTTTAATGAGATGTACCTTCCATGCACTATCCTTGGCTTTGACAAGTCATTCAAAACAAAATAGGAGACTCAACCTCATAGCAAACTTCCTAATCCTCTGGCTCGCACAGTCTTTCCATGTCCTCTTCCACAGTGATCATCAAGCCCTAGGTCAGAAATTGTTTTGTAGATGTAGCCATTGGGCTTGGGCTCTACAAGTCTGCACTCTGATTGGTTGTGGTTTTCGATAATGGTCTCCACCTATTGAAAAGAGAAGCTTCCTTAATGGGACATGAGGACTCTACACATCTGTGGGTATAAAAACATGTATATACAAACACGCATGCGTACATACATACATACACATGTATTCACAGAACAGAAATTAATGAAAAATTGGCTATGAATTTTAGAGCAAGGAGGGTGATGTGGAAACATTAAGGAGGAAGGAAGGGAAGGGCAAAAATATTATCTCAAAAAATAAAATAAATAATTTTTAAAATAAAGGCAAAATAGAAGCCACGCTTGCCCTTGGGGATTTAGGGTAATATGGACTCACTTAGCAAGTTGATATAGCTATCAATCTTCTAATATCTATAGGCTTGTAATGACGAAAGGAGGAAAACATGGTGGTTAGTTTCTACCCCAAAACTTAAGTTTCTTTTTTCCTATTTCAGCTTAATTACAGGGCCCTAAATAATTATTTACCGGAATCACCAACCATTTTGCACATGCATGATCATCTTTATCATGCCAAGGAAACTGTAGTTTTCTTGATTTATTATAGAAAACTGAGTGCAGTGTCATGAATGGCTTCCTCAACATGCAGCTCAATGCATTTCAACCTTGTTTCACAATCATATAACCTGGGCTAAGATAAAAACTGTGGCAGATGCCTTGACCTTGACCACAGAGTTTCTGATTTGTTGGCCCAAGTGAGAATCTGAATGTTCTCTCTTCCATTCTAACCAGCTGGGTTGCTATGACGTGAGAGGCAGAGTTAAGATTCCCATCTCTTTCCAGTTGCATCATTCTTTTTGAACAGAGTCATGAACCTGAGAGAAAGGAAAATTTGAATACATGCTGTTTTCATAAATACTTAACAAACATCTTAAATAAGACTGAAAAAAGTCCGAGAAAATCGATTCCACAGATCGATATCTTGTTTTAATGTGAGCATGCCTGTCTTTTAAATATTGCATTTATATTCAGCCCCTTTAAAGAAGACAACTTATATCTTCATTATTAATATTTGGGACACTTATGGGAAGGGCATAAGTTAAACTCAAACTGCAAATTATTCATGTATTCTTGAAGCTCACAATTTAAGGCTCCATTATGCCATAGCTTTTCCTGTGCAACATGGGATGTTCAATTGAAAATTCAAATCATCAGACCCTTATTATTCACACACATTAATTGTAAATTTACTCACCTGGCAGAATTTGTGACATCAAGGTCAATACTGCTGACACTCAAGCAGTCATTTGTGGATATGTAGAACGTTAGCGTATTGGAATTGTCCTGTGTTATCATTACAAGCAAACCAATGTTCTCCTTTTGTATGGTAAATATGGGGTTCAGGAATTGCCTCGCATACCATACAAACACTGATCTCAGTCAGACAGGGATAGATTATTGAGCATATGCCTCAGGAATTATGGACCAGGGCCATGGTCCAGATTCCAGAGTTGAACCATGACCCCAAGTTAAGATCCTACAGAATTTTTAAGCACCACATCCACAAACATCTGCCCCAAGTTATTTTAGCAATCAGAATTTAGGAATATGGGATTTCCTTAGGAACATGTCTTTTTTGTACATTTATTCTGTTCCCAGTGTATGGAGTATTCAACTGTGGCAGGGGACTTGCCTTGTCTAATATTCATATCTTAACCTGTCCACCAGGATGGGACTTGTGTAACATTCATGGCTTAACTTGCCAATCAGGATGTCAGTCACCTACATACATGTCTCTTACTGCCAAGTAAGATGTCAGTTTCCAGGGAGGTCTGAGGAACTTAAACTTTACTCAACCACTACTCAAAATGGAAGTCTTATTCCAAATAGTTTCTTATATTGGTGCAGGTATCTGTCTTATATTGGGTTTCATCCCATGGGCAGCTGATATGATGAAAGCTTATGTGTAGGTTCAGGAAGTGCTGTTGGGTGGTTT
The DNA here is from genome assembly GCF_963924665.1 of Micromys minutus. NCBI lineage: Eukaryota > Metazoa > Chordata > Mammalia > Rodentia > Muridae > Micromys > Micromys minutus. The sequence goes on from NC_137952.1 coordinate 31,734,050, forward strand.
GTTCGAGTCCAAGCTTATTGTGGGTAGCTATAGAAAACAGTTATACTGACTTCTATCATGATTGGTTTCCAAGAGCACAGAATATATAATCAATCTTGCCATTAGAAAGTTTCCTGATAATGGTAGAAACATATGAAAACGTCTCCTTATAATGGCAGGCTATTGAGGGAACAATTACCTAGGTCTTAATATTTTACCTAAGTCATAACAGTGGACATACCTTCTATTGGTGGTTTTAGTGTTCTGAATTTCACAACACATATGGCATGTTTTGGGGAGAAAATACATAATTAGATGAGCTTAATTCATTCAGGTGAAACTCACTGTGTTGTTCCCTGTAATGTTAATGAATTAAAAATATATATTAAGTAAGACTCATTTAAAGAAAAGCATAAACACAATGCAAAATGAAGTGTTGGTTTGTTGACCAAAAATGTGGCCAGTCGCTCACAAGAATCTAACCTTGTGTTTCCTCTACAAGCCAAAATTCAGTGTTTGCCAGCTCAGTTTTTGTGACAGTCTTATAAAACAAACTACCAAGAACAGTAGGAGTCAGCTACATAGGATAACCTTCTTGTCTGGCCCATAATTCTTACTAACAGACACCTTCCAGGAACATCATTAGGACATGTGTCTTAGTCAGTGTTCTACTGCTGTGAAGAGATACCCCAATGAAGGCAACATCTATAAAGAATGCATTTATATATTATATCATATATGTATCATGGAAGCTTGCTTACAGTTTTAGAAGGCTAGTCCATTATCATGCTGGGGAGCATGACCAGCACACACAGCTCTGGAGCAGTAGCTAAGAGCTTTATTCTGATCCACAAGCAAATAAAGAGAGAGGAAGAGAGAGAGAGAAAAAAAGAGGCAGACAGAGACAGACAGATGGAGAGAAAGAAAGAAAGAAAGGAAGGAAGGAAGGAACGAAGGAACGAAGGAAGGAAGGAAGGAAGGAAGGAAGGAAGGAAGGAAGAATAGACCTACCTTGAGCTTTTTAAACCTCAAATTCCATACCCAATGACACACTACTCTCAACAAGGCCACATCAACTGCAGCAACTCCAACAAGTCCATGGCATCTAATCTTCCCAAGCAGTTCACCAACAGAAGACCAAGCATGCGTGCACATAAGCCATGGGCCATTCTTGGACAAAACAAATGAGCTCAGACAGCAGTGAAAACATCGATTCTATTTGTGCTGAAGTTTTCACTCTTCTATTATTCCTTGACTGAATCTCTGCCTTTCAGGATTAAGCCTTTCAGAATGGCCAGGTTTTCGTAAAATGCCTGCAGACTTCTATACAGCAGAAAACTAGCTAGCAGCTCTTCAGCAGTAAAGAGACGACTGAACAGCGAAGGTCATACAGTTGCTGACTGTTGCTCATGACACTCCAGAATATAAGAGGTTGCTGTGTTCTGTGTTCGTTACGTTACTTTCCTGTCACTATGATAAAACACCATGGCCACCATAACTTCTAGAAAAAAAAATGTTTTATGGTTCCAAAGGAGTTGGTGTGTCCATTTTGGTAGAAGAGAACAGCAGCAGGTAGCAGCCATAATTGCTAAACAGGAAGCTGGGAGCTCACATGCTTTACCACAAGCTAAGGCAGAAAAGGTAAAATGGAATCTCAAAGCCCACTTCCAGGGGCATACTATCTCCAACAAGGCTGTCCCACCTAACCCTGCTCTCAAAACAGCTCTATCAACAGAGAGCCAAGTGTTCAACACCTGAACTTATGGCGGGGGCGTACATTTTCATTCAAACCACCATGTTCAAGTAGCAGTACTATTCTAAATATGCTCCTGTGCACGGTTAGATACATGACACCTCTGCAGTAGATCAAAATGGGGAAGTGCAGGGTTGCATTTGCAGTCCTGTTGTAAAAGGCCAGAAGTAGAATTGCAGTGATGCTAATGTTCTGAGAGAAAAAATGAGCGCAGGCAGACAACAGTATCAAGCCAAGTGAGACACTAATTTTTAAGCCCCAATATGAAGATTTTCAAAGGAGAGCTGTTAAATCTCTCTCTGTTCTAAGTGCCTTGGTAATTAGGATTTCTGTAGAAAGAGGCAATAAGATCCCTCACGTGTCTGTAATTGTATGTACTTTAGCAGACTTTTATGATTTTCTTAAACTCATTGCCATCCTTTCTTATTCTTTCCCAGGGCGTTAAATATTATTAGTGTCTTCATGAACAGAGTTCTTCTCACTTTAATTTTGAACTTGGGATTACAAGTGTCTGAGCAAGTTATTTTCTGCATCTCCCAGTTTTTCCTACTGTGTTCATCTAGAACTGAACTCAGAACACAGAGCATCAGTGACTGGTCGGCTCCTTTTCAACATTCATGTCTTTGATGGACCCAAGTAGACCTAGTGTGTTGGTTAGTCTGTCTATCACTGTAAGGAAACACTATGGCTGTACTGGCTGGTTTTGTGTCAACTTGACACAAGCTGGAGTTAATCACAGAGAAAGGAGCCTCAGTTGGGGAAATGCCTCCATGAGATCCAGCTGTAAGGCATTTTCTCAACTAATGATCAAGGGGGGAGGACCCAGCCCATTGTGGGTGGTGCCATCCCTGGGCAGGTAGACCTGGGTTCTGTAAGATAGCAAGCTGAGCAAGCCAGGGGAAACAAGCCAATAAGTAACATCCCTGCATGGCCTCTGCATCAGCTCCTGCTTTCTGACATGCTTGAGTTCCAGTCCTGACTTCCTCTGGTGATGAACAGTGATATGGAAGTGTAAGATGAATAAACCCTTCTCTCCCTAATGTGCTTTTTTGTCATGATATTTTGTGCAGGAATAGAAACCCTGACTAAGACAATGGCCAAAAGTAACTTGAGGAGGAAAGGGTTTATTTGGCTTATACTTCTATATCACAGTCTGGGAGAAGCAAGGACAGGGACTCAAACAGGACAGGAACCTGGAGGCAGGAAATGATGCAAAGGCCATGAAGGCTGGCTTGTTTTCTTATAACTCACAAGACCACCAGCCCAGGGTAGTGGGGACAGTCCCACATCTGTCATCTGTCTAGTCGGTGCATTTTCTCAATTGAAATTTCCTCTTCCCAGATGAATCTGGTTTGTGTCAAATTGATATAAAACTCGTGAACAAGAACACTCAAGACTAATTTTTTCATGGAAAATACATAGTGAAGGAAGGCTTGCTTCATCTCTTCATTATAATTTTAATGCAGCCTTTGTAGCCATATTTTAAGAATGGCATTGGTAGCTGAATTTGGAAACTCCCACGATTTAAATAGAGTGCTACTCTTTGCCTAATATGTTAAAAGCTTTTGAAAAATCACAGATGTTAAATGTCACTCATGTTTTAATCACCCCATCATCTACATTCATCATCTGCCATGAATTTTAAGTACAAGTAATAAATATCTTAAATAAACTTGCCTTTTTGGATAGAACATGGAAATCTGTGTGGTTATAATACACAATCTTATTTATTTTTTATTCTTAGGTGTAGTAAATTTTTATGATAAATAACATTTCAGCAAGGAAAAGAAAAGTTTCTATAAAATATGTGTATATGAATTATAAGGTGGTTTTCACCTTCAAAATATAAAATAAAAAATAATGTACATAGCTTAGAAACAGAGAAATTTAATTAAAAACCCTAGAACTTAAGTTTGAAACATTTATGTTTAATCATAGCAAGGGTCTTCATGAGTGACTCTGAACAAAGACATATTGCCCACCTCCATGTCGGATTCTAAAACCTGTCCCCTACTCCCAGCCCACACACACCTCAAGGTGTGCTCTAGCCTTTTCCAGCATCTGTCATGATGTCTTCTACCCAAGTTTACAGCATTGGGAAGACTCAATCTATGAAATAGTAGCAACATATGTAAAAGGTCCATATTTAGCAAATTTTGTTTATGAAGGAGAAGGTCTAAAATTTCTAGATGCAAACACATATAACTTTTTTAAAAATACAATAGAAGAACAGACACCTTTCTAAATAACAGAGCACAGAGATAGGTCAGGAGTAGTAGTAGTAGTAGTAGTAGTAGTAGTAGTAGTAGTAGTAGTAGTAATGTGTGTACGTGTGTGTGTGTGTGGATGTATTCTACATGATATGTGAACACACATGCCACAGCACACATGTGGAAGTTAGAAGGAAACTCTGTGGAATAGTTTCTTCCCTTCAACATTCTCCTGTCTTCCGGGAAGCAAACTCGGGTCTTAAGTCTTGTACAAAAAAAAACACCGTTACCCACAGAACCAGACCACTGATCCCAGTTCACACAATTTTTTAAAAGAAAACTCTAAGGAAATGCCAAAGGATTTTAAAGTAGTTTATATAATTTTTGAGGAAAAAAATATTGTTATTATAGATTGGTTATGACCCATTCCCCAACAATGCTTTTTGTAAAATTTGGGGCATATGGCTGTGGGAAGCAACACAGTTATATCCATGTAGACATTAAGGACAGCTTTCAGGACTTGATTTATTTCTTCACTTTGTCTTTGAGGTACGGTCTCCTCCCAGCCTCTCTCCCCTAACCCTGTGTGCATGTATGTGTCTGTGTCTGTGTGTGTGTGTATGTGTGTGTGTATGTATGTATGTGTGTGTGTGTGTGTGTGTGTGTGTGTGTGTGTGTTTGTTAATGTGAGTCCTTTGGATCAAATTTACATTGATAGGATTGCCTAAGAAATGCTTTTATCTGCTAAACCATCTCAGCTCCTCCCAGGAAGTTTTTAACTTTCATTTTACAATTTTAATATTTGCCTTTAAAATGCTAATAGAATGTCTTAATTTAAAGAAAAACAGTCTAATGGAACATTGGAAAGATAAAGACAAAGAAACAGTAAGAAAGTTCTGAAAAATAGTAATAACTGACTCAATCACCATAAAATTGTATTTCAACATTAAGCAGCTTTTATTAGCATATTTTATACAAATAAATTACTTAAATATGGTAAAGAATCTTAAAGAGCCAAATCTATTTATAAAAGTTAGTACATGAAATTGTTATGCTAAAATCAATGAAGAAACAATAACTGCTAAATTAAGTTATATCAGGAAATGGGCCAGTCATGTACAAAATACTAAAATTATATACATTACAGACAACTCTAGTAATAAAGCAGCACAAAACCTTGAAAGTTTGAGAAGAATATATACAACCAAAGTATTTATAGTGTGGGTTAAATTTTTGTTGTTTACAAATGAGGCAGGGGAGATCTTACAAGAACCTACCAATATTTGAGGATAATTACCAGTGTGACACATTTCCATGTTTCCTGAGCCTTGGAGAAGTTAGCTGATATGCCTGTCCTGTTTAAGGCTGCACTTGTAATAGTCAATTATTCTCGGCACTCGGACCACTTATGTGTCAGTATTAGCTGCCTCTTCCTGAAAAAGAAGCTTCTCTGACCAAAGAACATGGTAGCATTCCTGTTCAGGAATAAAACATAAATAACTAGAAGGCAGTTTTACAGGCACATTTAGTAGAAAAACAGTAGTATCTTCCACACTAGAGCCAATGCCTTCCCTAGCCGTAGGCTTTTGACCTGCTTTACAGTAGCAGGCATGAGTTTTCACCCATGGAGAAGGACTTAGTCCCATCAGAAAGTGGCTGGTTATCCACATCACATTCATGCTACTCTTGCACCAATGGTCATGTCTTGCTTGACAGGGCAGTCTTGTAGCATGCAGGGTCTAGATGTGTGAATCTGCTTATGATTTCTCTCTTGCAGCAGTTTGCACTGTAAAAGCTAGCCAACAAGAAGGATGCTTCCGGTTCAGTTCCAGCTTAGCTTCTATCAGTACAACCACCAAAGCCTGTGACATCTTGAGCAATAGTGTGCTAACAGTCCTCATGGGTAACCAAAAACATTAACATTTTTTTTGTCTTAAAGAACGATGACAGGGATTCAATGAATTCGAAAGTGTATGTTTATAAAGACAAAGGGAAAACTAATATTTGCCATATGTAAAAGGATTCTAAATGAATTTCGCCTATAATGGAGAAACAATACCACAAGTGCTGCACCATACGCTATCAAATAAAAGCCTGGTACCAAGAATGAGTTGCATCTTTTCGATTTGTTGACCAATGGAACCCCATAGAGCTACCTAACATTACAGGTTATCACCAGTGCTGTTAGTTACTCTCTCTAACTTGATGGTAAGACTCCATGTACTTACACCATAGAATGTAGAAAAATCTGGTATTCAACCGGCAGCTTCTTCCTTAGTAGCTAGAAAATGTTAAATACAGTAACAGAGGAGAAAAGCATCAATCTCACCCTGCTAGTATCCCTATGAGGACAATAGCAACCTGCCTGGGAAAATATGTGCCCTACTGGTGCAAGAGAGACATGGGAGTCGAGTAACTGTGTGCCTTTCTTTAGGAAATGAAACCCATATCTGACCGTCAATGATCCCAAGACCATGAGTCTCGATGAATCATGAGCCCTTTGGAAAAATCTACTACAATCATTCTGCTAGATTAACACAGCAATAAAAATGATTCCTGTACCCACAGACTAGTGCACTGCTAAACTCTTATCATAGAAGGTTCTAGCAGATGATGACAACCAATGAAGAAAGGGAGGGAAGGGAGGGAGGGAGAAAGAAAGGGAGAGAGAGAGAGGGGGAAGGGGAGGGAGAGGGGGAGGGAGAGAGAGAGGAAGAGGGAGAGAGAGAGAGAGAGAGAGAGAGAGAGAGAGAGAGAGAGAGAGAGAGAGAGAACCCACAACTGGTCAACGAGGAGAGAATAAGGTATTTCAGAATGTTCTGCCCTCAGTGGGATGTCTATATCATACCTTGTCCCTCAAGGCTTATAGATCTGTACAGAAGATGGAATGAAAGGAGTGTAAAAGCCAGAGATTATAGATAAATTCAAAGAAACAGCATTTTCCAGATACAACCTTTGTATATATAAACTCACAGAGGCCATGTGTCTTAGGATTTCTATTGCTGTTATAAAACACCATGACCAAAGTAGCCTGGAGAGGAAATGGTTTATTCATCCTATATATAACAGTTCATCGAGGGAAGCCAAAGCAGAAGCTCAAATAGGCCATGGACACTGAGGCAGCAAGAGCTAATGCAGAGACCATGGAGTATTGCTTCTGACTGGCTTACTCCTTTTGGCTTGTTCGACATGATTTCTTATACAAACTAAGATCACCAGCCCAGGAATGGCACTACCCTAAATGGCTTGGACCCTTAGACATCAATCACTAATTAAGAAAATACCTTACAGACTTGCCTGTAGCCTGATCTTAAGGAGGTATTTTCTCAATGGGGGTTCCGTCCTCTCGGATGACTCTCACCTGTGTCAAGTTGGCATAAACCTAGCCAGCACACTGTGACAGCATGCAGCAAAGCTACATAAACTCAAGGCAGACAAAATCTCAACTGGAGAAGGAAAGGTAGGCAGGAAGTCCCACACTAAGGAAGGTCTGCCCTCAGCTAAAGAGATGTTGGTATTTGATGGCTGGTGGGTGAGGGAAAGTCAGCTTTCTTCAATAGAGTGACACTGAGTTTATCAACGGCAAGACAAGCCCCATGCCAAAAAGTAGTCGGCCAACATAAACTGAGCTTCATGTTCTTCATGTTGTTCTTGTTCTTTTGATAAAGAATGTGGTTTTGGGTAGGTAGGGAGATGAAGGCGAATCTGGAAAAAGTTTAGGGGAGAGGGAAAATAAAATCAAAACATATTTACATGAAATTATCAAAGAATAAATAAAAACCTTACTTTAAAAATAAAGTAAATGTTTGGCCCAGATAAGCAGGATTGCTGTCTTCAATTAACAACTAAGGAAAAAATAAACGGGTTAAATGATATGCCTGTGGCTAGTCTTTAAAAGAATACATTTCTTGGAAATTTCTTGTAAAAGCCTGGAAAAAGTCTAACTGTGCACAAACAGAAGAAAGCCCAATAAATAAATTATTGGCATTGAAATAAGGTTATAGGCAGAAAGAAGCAGAGAAGGTATTTGAAGATTAGGAAAGAGAAATTTGGGGTGTACCCAAACTCAGGATCTTGGCGGAAGGATCAACGTCCTCTCTCTAGACAGACAAATGACAAACTAGTGGCAAATTCTGTTTGGATGATGTTAAGAACAGTCTTGGAAAGCTTTTATTTTCGAGGGAAGCCTTTTATAATATATGAAATTTGCTGGACTAATATTCTTTACCGGTTGGACATTTAGTTCACCTAGAAGCTGGGTTTGGCTCAGCACATGCTGTTTGTCTATATCGAGTGGTGAAACACCCAAAAGATTCCAAAGACTGGGAATCACTCTATTTCTCTATGTTTATTTAGACGGTTTAAGAGAACTTATCTCCAGTGCAAAGTTAGGTCATTTAAAAAGTATATTCAACTGCTTTTACTTCTTAAGTTAATCTTGGAGTGTAATGAAACTGGCCCTTACCAAGAACCATCTTTGAACAAATGAGCTGTTCAGCCTTGAGCACTTGGGCACAGGGATGGGTCCTTTTCCACCTAATTTGCTTGGAAGTAGACTAGGGCGAGCACAGGTCTTACCTCATAACCTTTACATGCCACTTTCACCCTCGAACACCCCTCTAAGGCCCTGGTCATTCTCTATCCCTTCCCCTTCAGCAATCCTTGGGGAAACCGCTGTATACACAGTGGACCAACACCGAACTTGCCTCTAATCTTTTTTTGAACAAATGTCTTCTTCTCACTGTTTAAGTCTCTCTCTCTTTTCTACTTGAACAGAAAGAGGAAATTAAATTTTATTTTGATGAAAATTCCGGTGATGTAATCTGTGCTTAGCAGGCTGAGTTAAACTATTTTAAAATCTATTTTGGCCTTGACACTTTGGCACTGCCCTGCTAAATCTACAGCCCTGCGGATTTTCTGGCTGAGGAGGGAAGCTATGGAAACTGCATGAAGTGCTAGCTTCTCACATTCTCTCCTGAGGGGAGGAACTCTCTGAAAGAAAAGCCAGTAACAGTGCAAAGCCCATTCCAGGAAGCCAACAGAGGGGCCTTGGCTGTGGGAAAATGAACACTCTGAAGGTAGTAATGCATGTGTGTCCATGGAAAACAATGATTGGTTTGTGGCCGAGAAGGTGACACTGGAGTCCTTTTGTACAAAGCACAACCACACTGCCTGGTTACACTGGTTACAGAGCCTTTGCTCTAATTATCAAAGGGACTAGCAGGAGTCACATCAGAAGCCACATCTCTTAAAACAGTGATGGCTTCGCACAGGTACTCATATCTATCTGTCTCTTTCTTTTGTCCCATTTGGAGAATCAACCTGAGCATCTTATACAGAATATGGTTTAAATTGCTCAGTGGCTTCAAGTATTCCTAAGAGCAGCAGTAAATTAAGACCCCTTTCAAGACAATCACTACGAACTTTCAGACATGACACATAAATCCCGGGTGCATGTCTGATGTGTCTCTATAGAAGCAGAAAGAGAGCTAGTGGAGATGTCTGTTAGAGCATGTCCCTGCCTGTTTGACCAGCGTGCCTCCGACATCTTTGAAGAACAACAGATCACAGCATTGCCTGGTGTATTCAAAGAGATGGGGTGCCACTACAACAGCACTTGGAGTTGTGACCCATTGGTGTAGACATCCTTAGGAGTTAACTACCTACAGAAAACACCAATGACACATCACTTTTGGAACTTGCTGTTTTCGTAATGCGCCACTGAAACGTAAAACTATCCAGATCTTCATGGAATGGTGCTCCTCAGTTTCATCCACTCATCGTGGTGTTATAACATCCGGAAGGCCAGGATATTTTATTTTTAGTTCCCACTCTTTGTGCACCTGAGGATTTCTCACTTCTTTCTTTATAATGACTCCTAAATGGGTCCAAGTACATTACTACAAGAACCTCCACACTAGACAATTCTTCACATTACATATATGTACCATGCTTCTTATGAAATGATTTCTTTCCAAGACCTATATTTTAAATGATATGAGATAAATTCACTATGTATGTTCTGGGTGTCAGTATGTGCCAACTTTGAGTAAAGCCCAGAAGACTTCATAAAGCTGGTTCCATTTCACCCAGATTGAAAAGAATGAGGTCAGCATTAGACTTACTGCCCACAGAACAAAGGAATCATTTGGAATGATCAAAGTTAGTAGCAGAAAATCATGGATGTGTATTTGGGCATAGTGTTGTGTGATGGTCAAAGGTAGAATTCAAATCCATATTGTGAACACATTCCAGAAGAACCCAAGGATCCAAATACTCGATTTATTTTAAAGAAATTTTAGTGACAAAGAGGTTTCACATGTCAAACAAAGATGTTTGACAGTGTCTACTATGGTACCTCACAAGCATCACCTTCCTTAATTGGGTGAGTAGTAGAAACCACTAAAAGTTACCCAAAGCCAATTCTCACAAGTGGGGCTCATGGGATGCAAGTTAGTCGCATGGGATGGAAAACGGCCATTTTCAACCCAAAGACTTCAGCACTTTGTTGAATTTAGTTGAGAAATAGAAATTGCCAGGACATGATGTGGGTCTGGAAGGGAGAAGACAAATTTTGAAAATGCCAATCTTATTCAGAAAATCAAACACATGGTACAGTCCTTAGCCTGGTTTGACCCAGCCCTCTCGTTGTACAATGAAAAGTCGTAGCCCTATAGACACACAGACTATTAAGAAACCCCCAAGCCACTCAAGCTTTCTGACTTGTGCGTCTGTTCTTTATGTTTGCTGAATCATATTTTTTATCTTGACTATATCTTCTCATGAATAAAAACTCAGAAATGAACGCAGGAGCAAATCTGAAGATGAATGGCGCTGGATATGTTGACAGAGCTTCAGAGCTAAGCGATTGTTACCCCAGACATTGCGTCACTGCGCATGACGTCAGCGATTTCAGTCATTACAGTGGTTCCTACTCACTTTCCACATCTATCCACATGCATATAAAACGATGCCACTTGCTTTAAAGTAGTGAGGCGTCAGGGCTGTGTTCAAAGTTACAGCCTCAGCCAGTCACGTTGCTCTCAAGGATGAGTCAGAAGGATCTCAAGTTCAAGACCAATCTGGGCTGTACCTAGTCCTCTGGGCTAGGTGTGCAGTTCAGTGGTAGAGTGCTTTATCTAGCATGTTCAAGGTCCTGGGTTCTATACCCCAGAAACTCATAGATACATGGTAACACCGAGAGGGAAATTCTGTTATACTGATTTGTTTAAGATTCTTTACCTAAATAGTCACTGGGCTCTGGAGCGGTGATACACATATTTATAGAACGTTTTGCAGGCTCCAATTATATATTGTCAGGAACCAGTCAAGACAGTGATACTTTCTCCTGTGAGGATTTTCTTTTCTAATGACTTTTAAAGTTACTTTTAAACATGTGTACATACGTGTATCTGTGAGTGGGTCTGTGCACTAGAGACTGGGGGCCCTCAGATGCCAGAGACATCACATCTCCCTGAAGCTGGAGTTACAGGGGTTGACACGGGAGCTGAGAACTGAACCCGGGTCTTCTTCCACAAGGGCAGTAAGCACTCTTAACTGCTGGGCTCTCTCTCCAGCCCAGCGAGGTTTCCCAGTTTTATAAGGTAGAAAAAGCGCAGTGTGGTATAAAGTGAATCATTTGCCATGATTGTCACACCCCTGTGGTCCCCTACCTTCTGCCTCCCTACTGCGTTCCTCATTGAGCCCCACCGGTCCAAAGTGATTATCTGAGTCCAGGCCTGAACCAAGCAACCTGCTACTGAGCTCCCAGGCTAGCACACTCTCCCTTTCTCTCCCTCTCTTTGTCTCTCTGTCTCTGTCTCTGTCTCTCTTTCTCTACAGCATCTACTGAGTTGAACCTATATATCAATTCTACTTAGTGTTTTTTTTTTTTTTTTTTTTTTTTTTTTAGTATATTTCTCTTGGTTGGACAAACCTCAGCAAGCCACAAACCCCTGCTGCAATTGCCTTAAAGAGTTTTCTTTACTTTCCCGCTTTGACCGTGGTGAGGAGAGCAGGCAGCTATCAGCCGCTGTTACACGGGAGCCCTTCTGTCTCAGCTTTCAGAGACACTCTGGACATCCTAACGATGTCCTCCTTTGTCAGATGTACCTGATGCACCACCATGCATGCTCCTGTTTCCTGAGAGATGTTGATTAGTGCATGTTTCTCTGCAAGTGGAGATAGTGGCTCTGAGGAGGAGGAAGGGAAAAAAAACTGGTTCCTGCATCCTTAGAGCTCTCCTGGGCTCTTAGGGCCTCAAAGTTGTTGTGTTCCCACCCTTTCTATTTGCCGGCCACTTTGTTTCTTCCCTTTCCCCCTTTAGTTGTGTGTTTGTTTTCCTTTCTGTAGTTTCTTTGAACTCCTCAGGAAGCCAAACTGCACTCAGACAGTACAAGAATAGCTAGCCCATGAGCAGACTTGGGCTGGGAAGTTTCTTTTGTCCCTTTCTCCTTAAAGACTCAATTTTATTTTATGTGCACATATGTTTTCTGTATGTATGCACATGTACCACATACATGCCTTATCCTCATGAAGGACAGAAGATGGCATTGGATTCCCTGGAGCTGGAGTAGCAGGTGGTTGTAAGCTACCATATAGGTTCTGTGAACCAAATTTAGTTTTTCTGCAAGAGCAACAAGCTCTCTTAACCACTATCTCCATCTCTCTGGGCTCATGTTCCTTTAAAAAAAGACACTTGAACACATTGACCTAGAAAAGCTGAACAGTAGCTCAACAATACAGCCCAGTATATCCAGAACCAACCCAGAGTACACAATGGCTCAATAATACAGCCCAGGGTGTCCAGCACCAACCCAGAGTACCAGATTTCCTTCTTTCCTTAGACCCCACCCCTGTCTCAGTTTTTAGACCCCAAATATTGCTATCCTAAAAAGGTGCTTTGGGACATGAAAGCTTACCCATCCTGAACGTTCCCACAGCATTAGAGGTCAGACATCCTGTATCTGTCTATTGAAGTGGTCAGCCAGCTGTTAGAGGAAATTTACAAGACACCTTTTCCTTAAACCTACAAAAAATTGCTTTTGTCAACAAATTCCTGCTCAGACTTCCTGCTTCCAACAGTGTTTGCTTCCTCAATACCGTGAGAGGAAACAAAAAATAGAACAGTCTTCCTGCTTCAGGATGTTGGGTCCAGACAAGTCTATGTGCCGTGGTGAGGCCCGCATCCTAGGATAGCCTCTGAGAAGTAATCTGCAGGGGTATTATAGTTGGGAACAGCCTGGCTGAAGGGCACCCCTGTGGCATTAAAGGGGTAAACTTGTGCTCAATTACCTTGTCCTTAATTTCTATTTAGGAGAATCAGAAGAACTGCAGTGTACAGAATGCTTCTGAATGAGGATAGTCCTCTAGGCTTCCTGGCATCTCTCCCTAGCGTGAACTGTGGAGGAAGTACAGGATATTCAATGGCAAGACATCCATGAACCACTGAGTATGCAGAGAATAGTACTGAGTTAAGCTCAGTCACTAAAATTCAGCTTTCTCCTTCTATGACTGGGGTGAGAATTTCTGATACCACTTCTTTGTCCTCCGTATTTCTTTACATCCGGGTTTTGTGCTCATCACATAAACAGCAAGTGAAGCATCCGTCTGCATATTCATACACTTTAAGTGATTGAAAAAATACTCTCTAAGTTTGTCACCATTCTCAAATCTCTTCCATGGTTTTGTACAGTCCTAAACAGTCTGCGGCAGAGACAAGCTCAGTCACCCTGAAGGACAGCCTACCCTGCCAACCCTGGGAGCTGGCCTAAGCCACATGAATGAGTTGTTCCCAGAAGATCCAATCAGAAGCCTTATCTAAGTTGAGCCTTGGAATCCTCTCAACCTCACTGTCCAACAAGGGGATAAAGAGACAGTCAGAATATACCTGTCATGTCCAGGTTTTGTGTCTTCCCAGTTGAAGCACTTGTAACTATGAGACACAAAAACTACCCATGTCATGGCCTATTCAAATGCCAGAGCCACAGAATACGTGAGCTTATAAAAATGCCACCAAACTGTAGGCTGGTCAGTTGTAAGGCAAGAACAACTGAAAAAGTGACCTGAATTTCTGAAACAATAAATGATACTGTGGAATGATTTGCAAATGGTGTCCAAGTAGATAGTGGTGAAGTCCTGATTGGGCTGTATGATCTAGTATATCAGGTCTCAATATCTCTACAGAACTGCACAAAGAGACCTCAGTTCACTTGGGTTGCAATAACAAAGCTTCATACAATAAAGAGCTTATCACCAATGTCAGTGTCACAACAATGTGACACTGGAACGTGGAATTCTGGAATTCAGAGCTGGTTGTTGGGGACTAGTGAAGGAGCAGTTCCTAGTTCATAGATGGCCATGTTCTTGGTGTGTCTCAGAAGGTCTGAGGTGCTTCTCTGGGGACTTTTGATAGGAACACTAATCCCTTTCAGCTTGGGGTGTCACTGCCATAACTCCATGTCTTATAAAAGCCCCACCTCCAGATTCTACCCTGTGAGTATCAGGCTTCAATAGGCCAATTTGAGGAATGAAAACACACAGTCTGTAGCATTCTGGGGACTTCCTGGGAATGTGTAGGACATTGATAAGCTGGACATGAAGGCAATTTCCAACGTGCTAGGCAGTATCTAGACTGACTCCAAAATCAGCCACTTCTCTTCCCAGACATACATCCTCTGCAGTGATCCTTCCAGTAAGATAAAGCAAAATAAATTTTTTTTAAAATTTTTTTAAAAACATGCATTCTGTAGGATTTTTCTCAACACCGTAAAATTGTCTTTAAAAGCTGCTTCAGAAAATGACTAGTCGGGTAATACAGCGATGGGGCATCTCTTTATCTCAAGACTGAACCCTACTTTAGATCCCTCCCATGGTGCCTCATGGCTGTTACAACAACAGTCTAAAGTTCTACACTGTGTTCAGAGCTTTTGGACCACTTGGGCCAGTTTGCACTTTTCTGTACTATGCATACCAAGGAGATATAACAGTGAAAAAATATTAAGCCACACTAAAATGTCTGGCCTGCTCCAATCAGGACTTGCCAGCTCACTTCCTACCAACAGGTTATAATGTACACAGAGTTGCAACGCCGAAGGTATAAAGAGTCGGGTGATAGACAGGCTGCGGTCTGCGCCTTGCTGCTGCTCTGGCTTCATACACCACAGAAATTACAAAATCAATGAGACAGAAGCCACCTGTCATCCTGTTCTTTCTGTTCTCTACTTGCAGCCCAGGAGGCTGAAGGGTCACTTTAACCCTCTAATGATGCTCTGGCAGTTGGGAAGTGTTTCTTCCCACACTTTAAAGCCATATTTCCTGGCCTTCTAAATGGGTCCTCTTGTGTCCCGTTTCAGTTTTGTCGGTAAACATCAGCACTACATCCAAGGCTCTCCCTACTATGGCTGCTGTTCTTGCAGGTCTCACTTAAACTGTTCTTCGTGCCACCACAACTGCTGTCCCCTCCCTTCTCCAGACCCACATACCGTGCTCAGCCCTGGCACCACTGGCAGAAATAAATGGTTGTAGGATTCTCACCGTATACTTCTTTTGTTCTCCATAATTCTTTCTAAACAATCTAACATAGGAAAGCTGGCAAGTATTGGGAATATCTGCTAGAGATTCCCCTATGGTTATTGCTTTGGTGCTACTATTGAACCCTACCCTGGTCTGGCAGTAAGCTTATCTGAGCGATTCAGCTCAGACACTGGAGGAGCCACTTTTTTGGAAACACTCTTGGCTCTCTTTCCCTCCAGGCAGAGAAATCCTCATCTCATCTTCAACACCTCTAACATTTCTCTCACCTACGCCTTTGTTTTCCTATCGGTAACACTTAGATGGAGCTGCTCGAAAGTTTTTCTCTTCATATCAAGCCACGAGCTCCTGGGGCAAGAGTGCATCTATTTTTCTCTGGGTCCCAAGCTCCTGACACAGTACCTAGCATAGGACACAAGCTAGTTAGCTGTTCGTTCACACTGTGAGTGGCTGAGTGACAGACGGTCCTTTTTGCTTCTCCTTCCTGCTGCCAAGTCTGCCATGAAAACCAGTAGTCATCCGCTGTCCACTTCCATGACTTCTAGTTAGGACTCCTGGCGCCCTTATTCTTTCCCAAGATGGTCCCACCCATCTCTTCACACACATAGGTAAATTCCTCTGCTGAATTCCTTCTCTTCCACATCTGTACCTGTCTTGTGTTTTGGTTCTTCTCAAGAAGGAAATATCCATCTTCTTTGCTGAGCAGCACATGGGTCAGGTATAACAAAGTGCCTAAGAGTCAGACCTGGGCTGACACTATGCTGCTTCTGCTACCAGCCTCAGTTCTTGCAAAGAACCTGGATTGCATTGTTTTTGGAAACCAAGCCTTTGACCAGTTTTATGAAACAGTTCCTGGTAGGCTGTAGGCAGTTGGTCTCCCTAAGCACCCTTCTTGTCCAATCTACAGAACATGGCCACTGGCTAGGAAACACCCCTAGAAACACTTTTCTGTGACCCCCCCCCCCCAGAGGAAAGAGAATTAGCTCAGTCCTTGCTTATCCCTTCTTCACTTTTCATAAGCAACACTCGAGAATATCCTTTCTGTTATACTGTGAACTGCAGGGCCTATCTCCATGTTTCTTCATTTGATCTTACATGCAGGGTTGATTCATGACTGAGATCATAGTAAAAGATCTGAGAATAATTACCCTTTAAAATAAAAGTTTGAGGACCAGCAAGATAGCTCAGTGCACAAGTATACTCACTGCCAAGCCTAATGACCTGAGTTTGATTCCTATAGCCTGTATAGTAGGAAAGAACTGATTCTCACATTCGACCTCTGACCTCTGTATGCACCTTAGTACACACAAGCCTAAACACACACACACACACACACACACACACACACACACACACACACACACACACACGGCCTTGAGTTCTAGTTCTTGGATTGGGGTATCTATCCTATCATATTGAATCCTGTGTCTAATGGTAGAACTCCTGATACTCCTTTCCAGTACACAGAAGATAAAAGCAAAGGGTGAAAGGAGGGTGCACAGGAAGAATGTGGCTCCCTTGTTCGCTTCCTAAAACTATAGCTTTGCAAGTTTTGAATGACTATGATGATGCATTGACTTCCCATCCATGGTTAAGACTAGAAGAACCAAGGGATTCTGGGTCCTCTTTTTCTCTCACTCCCATCAGTGTGTATGAAGATGCTCGCCCCTCCTTCTAGCATCACTCCCCAGCTTGACAGGGCTGCTATTGAATTCCCAAGTCAAGGGACTTAGGACCACACAGCTGCATTTCCATCTATTCTCTTGTTACTCGGCATTAGCCGATCACATGTAGGGTAGCAGGAAATATTACGCAGTAGTGTATAAAGATTCTTATTTCCATTTAATTACTTTTGAAAAATACATTTTCTAAGCCAAATTCCCAATCTTGAGAAAACAATGGCATTGTTGGTATGATTGCTTTGAATTTAGATTATATTTTGATAATAGAATATAGGGAAAATATCTTTGTGTTTTTATTTCATTTTCAAAGAAATCGATGGTGGGGTTTCTCTTTCTAATTTAAACATTCCCCTGCAGTGCTGATAACTCAAAGCAAATCTCATTATACACAGTGCATAAGAACCAGAAAATGATGCTGAATTGAGTTGAAAAATGAAACCTTCAATTCAGTCAGATAGGAAAGTTACACTAAGAGTGTTTGAAGCACTATCTCACTTGTCTCTCTGCCACCTTACCAAGGGCAACAGGACACACTCAAGAAAACTGTCAAAAGTAGCCTTTGTCCCCGAGGTATGTGCAAGACAGACACAAATTAAATTATAAAATAATGCATCCCAGTATCCGGTCCTGTTGCCAAATACAGAAGGTGTGCAGGAACTCACAAGCATAACTGGAAACATCCATGAGCTATAACCAGAAACAGGAAGGAAACCACACTATATTTAAATAAGGGGTGGGGGACCCACGAAGGAAAGCCAGAGCCACAGCTTTTAGGGAACATGGAAAACAAAGGAGTGACTGGAATATTGGATAAGACCACGTACTTGGGGGTCACATGTTGAACACTTGGGTTGAAAAGGCAAGGAACCTAGAAAGTAGGGTTCAAGAGTACATAGGCAAAGACCATAAGATTGAGATAGTAAGAGGAGAGGCTACAAGGGGATATAGTAGTTCTCAGGCCACACCGTTTTAAGTTTCCAAAACTGATGCTGGTGGCAGTAAACTGGACAGCAGAGATGCGGAGAGAGGCTTGTATTAGGTTTGCAGGCTAAACATGAAGGCTAGGAGCCAGAATGAACTTGTATGACAGAGGAATAAAGTACCCACTCTTTAGTAGACTAGGAAATAAGGACATTCTGCTTTGTGGACACCCAAGGGAGAGTAAAAATAACTGCCACTTCTCCTTGAGAGTTTACACTGTGCCAAATAGCATGAAGATAGTAATACTAACAGACAACTTCGTCATGAGGACTCTGAGGACTCTGTGCCAAACGCTGCTTCAAACAGTACCCATGGGGATGCATAGATGCCTAACACCCTTTGGTGATGTCACACATAAATCTTCCAGCAGCCCTGCAGGATGCACACGCACACACAATGCACATGTACACGCTCGTGCGCACACACACACACACACACACACACACATGCATTTGCACACTCACATAAATCAATGCATGGAGAGACTAAGCAACTGGCAGGTGATTTCTAGAAAGCTATGATTTGAAACCAGGAAGCCAAGCTTCCGAGTGTGAGCTCATAGCCAGCATCCTTAATAACAAGCATTGTATATGCCTGGTCATTATGCCACAAGTGAGCCCAGCATCATAGAACAGTGGGCTTCCTGGTCATCTCACTATATACCAGATTCTGACTCTTAGTGAAGTTTTCTGGAGGTGTCTGAGGTTCTCCTGTGGCGGACCACAATCATTGCTGAAGGAAGGCAACACTGATTCTCTTTCCAGAGTCATTCGGAGGGAGCCGGGAGCGTGAAAATGAGGAAATCAGAGAGGAGCACGGGGTGTTGCCCTGTGAAATGCAGATCACCGTAATATTTTAATTAACTTGAAATAATTACATTACATATGTAATTTAGTCTATCACCAGGTTGCACTAAAATTTATACTGGCAATTCTGAGTACATGTAGTAAGGATGTTAATAAAAAACATTTAGGCTGTGTTTTATTTTCCTAATTGCTTCTTTTTTCTTCCACTTCTTTTTTTTCAGTTCAATAAGGATGACGATATAATATCAATAGGAAAAATTCACTTAGTTTGAGATTCTGCCTTTATTTTCCACTCTGGGCAGGGTGTCAATAAAGAACATACTAATTCAGTGCAGCACAATAAATATAGCAATTTAATATTTGATCCCATTAATAATATAAACAGCGAAAATTAAATGACATTCAGAAACATTCGTAAAAAATTTTTTTAAACTGCTTATCAGAAAGACAGGAAGTTTTTCAAATAGGATTTTTATCACAAACCTAAGCCCGTTAAATTCTGGTGCCAGAGGCAGTTGGTAGGACTCCATCACTTCCCAGCCTGCCATCTAAAACACGGGAGGGCCACTTTTGTGTGTCATCGGGTCCTAAATGATATATGCTCCCTTAGCCTGGCAACTCTTCTAGCCTCTGAAAATGTCCCCAATGGCTGGCTCCCCACAGGAGCCACATCCCTACAATTACTCTTTGCAAAGGGTGGGGGATGGAAAAAGAAGGAAATTATTTGTGAGAGTAAAATCTGTCCCCAATCATAAGAACCCTGAGGCTAAAAATCTGCTATATCTTTTCCTCTTTCTGAAATAATATTAAGCTCAGGCATGTATAATTATACAGGAACCACCAGGCTGTGAAGGATGAGAAAATATAACACAATTATCTCTTCACAAACCTCAGCTGAAGTCTGACAGGAATCAACATGAGCTGAGAGTGCTCTTCTCCGCCCCGTCCCTCTCCAACTTAACCCCTGCCTTCAAATGGCTGTCTCCCAGCTTTCACACTGAGGATGCTGCCTACATGCCTGTCACTGGACACCTGGGGCGGCCTGGCAAGCTTCTCATGGAGGATGTGCCCTTCGGAGGAGGAGGGAGGCTGCAAGAAGCATTTGCTTGTTTTGATGCACCAGGAACACTGACCTCAAAATCAGTTGAAAAGCAGCCCAAACTAGGAGGCAATAGCATCTCTCCTCTGGAGCTGGCGAGAGGGAGAAAGAAGCGGGAGGAACAAAAGCTGTTACATGTCAAGCAGGAATTAGCAGCGGGTCACTTAGAAGAAAGAAAAAAAAGAAAAAAACCAATACATCAGAGTTGTGTTCCTAGTTGGCAAGATGCTTGCAGAAATGCCCTCTGTCCCCCAGAAACCACATGGGTGTGCATATAAGGGTTTCTGTGGAAAGGACAGAGTTGTGCTTTCATTCCCAAAAGATGCCAAAGGTCACTGCTGCTCTGCTAGGCCCATGCTGTCTCCGGCCAGTGCTTCCGTCTTCGTCCCTGTTTCTTACCTGAACAAGCCCTAGCTTATGGCTCAGGCATTTATTCATAAGTAGCAAATCCCAGAGTCGTTATTTCGGGAACAGGGGCACTGATAGCAAAGCCTTTGGTTACAGGCATCACGGGTAGAACCGTGGCACTAGAGGAGTCACTGAGAATTCAAAGAGGAAAAAGTGAAATCTTGCAACACCCAGAGACATGGGACAACAGCACAGTGGTATAAACAGGATACTCGGCCTGTTCCTCCAGCTTCATAGCAGTAAGGAGTCTTCTCTTCTGCAGGACACCATCCACATGGATCACTGAGTCCTGGCTCGTGGAAGGCCCTAGCAGCTCCCACGGGCTGGCAGCCGGACCAGGTAACAAGCCTGAGAGCGACATGGCCACCTGGCTTTGGGAGTGGCGTGACGTCATTGTCTGACGTCAGCGTCTGTGGAAACCGATTGGTTGCTTTAGGTTCAATCACTGTTAAGTACAAAGCGTGTTTTCCTTTTTCCTGGTTAGCTTTCCCTCTGATGTAATTTCTGCCCTCAGTATCCCCTGATAGTCCCAGCTACTGGCTGCAGCTCTCCCCATCACATCCAGATCTGGTCTGGAAGATGAAGTGGAGTGCCAAGGTTTTATATCTCGGCTAATTCTGCAATTTCAGACACGGTCCTGCTTAAGCCTATTCACACTGTGTTGGTCCACACTGCCGCCATCAACAAAAGATGCACGTTTCCTGAACCAGGGAGAGATGAAAAGTTACAACTTGTAAGATTTGAGAAATTCTGTCATCAAGATGATCCCTCCTGTTAAACTCGAATTAATAGCTGTCACTTTCAAATGTGTCCAACTACTGAAATGAATATGCATATTAGTCTGTCTCCCCAGGAAGGACAGAGGGATACTCCCGCTACTTACTGCTGCAGAGTAGAGCAGCATAGCACATCTAGAAACACCTATTTAGTACTTTTCATTGCTCTGTGGGTGGTTGGGTTCAATTGGTGTTCTATCTTGGGGTGCTCAAGTGGTCATAAATAGTAACTGGGCCTTCAGTCTTCTGTAGGAGCTGGATATCCAATAAACTCTTTGGGTCAAGACTAGGTTGTGGGTACAGGACAGAGGCTTGGCAGAGACATGTGACTTCATTGTCTCCCCAGCCTCCCCATATATTTTGAACTTCTCACAGCATCAGCATTGAGGCTGACTCTCAGGTTGTCACACCTCAAGAGACCCAAGCAGAAGCTTCAAGTCCCTCATAGCTTAAACTTGATATTTTCTAAGGTTGCACTCTTAGTCAAACAGATTCGAGAGTAGAGGAGTTAGTTCTCATAATGGTGGACTGAAAAGTGTGAGAAACAGATGTGAAAAATACAGGGGTCACAGTCCATTCTGCTGTAACTCTGGCTTATAGGCTTCCCCTCTCTGAGTTCGAGCTCCTCCAACTATAGCACCAGAGAACTCGAAGAGATTGCTTTTATAGCCTGCACCTGCTGAACACACTCAGTGCTTGGCTCTCTGTGAACAATGACATCTGTATCCATCTAGCCATGGTTTCTGAAAACCAAATCAAATGAAAAGGAGAGCTCAAATTGCCAACAATTCTTATGAGGTTGCTTTTAGACAGAGAATGTAAGAAATTAGATGATTAAAGAATTTTCAAAAAGTCCACTCGTGTTTGACAGCTGTTGAGCAGCCAAAAAGGCAATATAATTCTACTAAGTTAATAAGCCTCCGTAGAAAAAGGAGTGTGAAAATGAGGACTCTCCTTTCCCAACAAGCGTACCCCATGAACATTAATTTTCTACCTCAGATCTCAGAGCATGTGCCGCCTTCTCTCCCTCTTTCCTTTTGACTGCAGAGGCACCACCAGCACAGAGAACATACTTTTATCAAAGGAAATTAGAGCCAACGGGGACCTCAAGGCCATCTCTTCCAGAGCAGTGACAAGGGACAGAGAAGCAGAGGTGGTACACACCCACAGTAATCATCATCCCCAGATTAAATGATTTCCCAGCATCAAACAAGGACCCAGCAAGTGAGCTGTGGCAGCCAGTGTAGGGAAGGTCCTGACCTTCAACGCAGCCTAGCAGGGGTCCCAGGTCCTCTCAAAAGTGCTTTGTGGCGGACACTAGCTTCCATGTACACCCTCCAGTCCTAAGAACCTCTTCCCTGTCTCCAGTACTGCTTCCTCTCTTTCCTTCCCTCCTTCTCTTTCGATATCTTCTTCTTATTTGTATCAGAAAAACACTCCATGTTGCTGTATTTGACCTTCCCATTGACCCCCAAGCTCCTTCTGAGTCCAGTTGTTCACACACTACCACTGAGGTAAAGTGAAGGCTTGCAAGTGACAGATGTGACAGATCAGACATGTCACCAGTCTACAGCAAAGTGTCATGAAAGTCAGTGGCAAAGTGGCTTCTAGTCCTGACCTATTCCTAAAGAGACCCTCCCCCTCAGCCTTTGCCATCACTGTTCTTAATGACTAAGATGTCTTGGGGTCTTTCTTAGTAGGGGTCAGTCTTTTATTTAAATTATTTGTATACACACACACACACACACACACACACACACACACACACACAAAGCATTGTGTAACTGTGGCATACACAGGTGTGTGTATGTAAGTATAAAGCCAGAGGCCATTGTCTAGTATCCTGGTCCATCCCTTTCTGTCTTGTTTCTTTGAGATGGACCAGCAAGCCCTCTATATTCTCTGGTCCCCACCTCCCACAGCACTATGATTACAAATGCACCCAGCCATGCCCTACAATATAAGGTATTGGGACATGAACTCAGACTCGAAAGCTTGTGCAGCAAGCTCATTTTACTCTCTGAGCCGTCTCCCCAGCCCTGGTGTATGTATTATTGAATATTCATATTCTATATGGATATTTTATTTTACTCGTACATATGCATAACAAGGCTGGATATTTCTGTAGCCTATTTCAGAGGACAAAACTGAAGAAGAGAGGTAAAATTAAGGTTTCAGAGACGGGAAGTCAGTCAGTACTAGAAACTGAAAAGCGCCCATAAAAATTTTGAGATATACTCAAAATTTCAGAGTATAATAATGTTTTTAAAAAATGTTATAAGCACCAGTCACCTGAGAAGGTCATACCCTATACTGTCATATCCTGATTCTTGAAAATTGGGAATATGATGTTAAAAATCTATGTGTGTCCTTGACTTTGTATTCATACTCAGAGATAACAGGCATTTGGTGCTGTTGTAAACAGTGCTTGCTTCTGTACTGATGCATGGGGGAATTTGCTTAATTTGACTGACAGGAAATGAAGGCAGTGGGCAGTGACCTGATAAAGTAGAACAAGATCTGAGACTAAGCTCTGACACTTGGGGCCTGAGTAACTGTGAAGTGCCAATTGTCCTCTTTGGGTAATTGGTTAATGACGTGTGTGTGCATGAGTGTGTGTGTGTGTGTGTGTGTGTGTGTGTGTGTGTGTGTGTGTTTGTGTGTGTACATGTACATATATGTACATAAACTATAATATATGTATGCATTATGCATAATATTTATATATTATATAATTGTATATAATTTATAATATATAAACTAAAATATTATATAGAGAGATACATAGATATATATAAACAGAGATCAAAGTAAATAATGATAAAGATAATCTTGAAGCCTGGAACTATGATAGACTTTTCTATCCGCATTTTCTGGCTAAAAAGAAATAATCTTCTTTAACTTGGCTTCTTTTCTTCTTCAAGGGGGTCTCTCACATTGTCCCTGGAAGAAAAGAAGAAAAGGCCTGGTTTCCCAGGATCCCCTTGGGCTGCTCGGCAGCCTTGGCCTCTTCTCCTGTTGATTCTTGGCCCCAGCAGAGAAGAAACATCTGCCTCTCTATTTGAGTGTCATAACTCTATTGTCTGTGTCCAAAGTTCTTCATAACATTTATCTTTTAAAACATAAAACATTAAGTAAGTTTTTTCCCCTGAGAAATTTCACAATGTTGAAATGGCTGAGGAAAAATAATTAGGATAATTACAGATAGCATGTTTATAGCATGTCCATAGCATGTCCCACACTTGGTTTTTTGGCCCATGTGGCTATCACAGTTTTCATAAAGAAGAATAGAGGGTTCAAATGTCTTAAAAGATTTGCCTGAATTTGCCCCATCTCTCCAAGACACTCGGTGACACAGAAAGCCATAAGGCAGCATAGAATCTAACCTATTGTCTCCATGACAAGAGTCAAAGGCCTGGGGGACATCACGCATTTCTAAATCATGAAATGGCCAATTCACTTGCTCGTGGATGTTAGTGGCATGGCCATATCATGAAGTAGCTGGATGTCCATCTGATCTCTACAGGCTACATGTAAAGTGGCAGCTTATGCTGTCCAGGTTTGATTACAGGGACCAACTTCTTTCCCTAAACAAATTAGCACCCTAATCCTATCTCAGCAGGTATACCTTAGGCTCTTACCTGGCAACACACTTATCACTGGAGCCCATGTCTGGTGTCACTTCATTCCTAATTCTTGCTCAGGACCAAAGAGCATGACAGCAATTTGATTAATAAAAACACGGTGGGTACTTAATGGCTAATGTTTGGATTTTCCTGATAACATATGTGTACTTAAAATCTCATTGTCCTCAAAGAAACGGGCTGATGTCATAAGTATGGAGATTTGAATGTATCAGAGAGTCTGATGTTTATTGACAAGGTAAAATCTTGCCCAAAATACTCCATGTAAAGAGCACATGGTATAACAGAAAGGGATTACTATTAAAAATGCACAAGAGACTCAAAAGCAAAATTTGAAGTCATCTGCTTTAGAAAGAACCAAAGGACATGGATGTCTCTTCAAAGAGCACATGCAAGCAAAAGATGACTGTCATGTCTTCTCTGAGAAATGCTAAGAAAAATACACAGAGGCTACTCCTCACCCCGGTGAGGGCAGCCATTATCACAACAGCAAACAGCAAATGCTTTTATGTCTTGGACAAACTGAAGCTCTCCTTCACTACTGGGGATGTCAAATGGAGCCACTGCAGTGGGAAGAAGTTAAGGATGTCTCAATAACCAGAAGTAGCAGGCAGCTGAGCAATACTGCTATTGGACCTCCAACCCAAGGAACAGAGGTCAAGATGCCAGAAGCATACCTGATCCCTATGTTTGCCTTCTCATGATTCACAAATGCCAAGAGATGGAAGCACCTTAACCATCACAGGTATATGGATGAGGATGTATACACATGCAGTGGAATATTATTCAGCCATCAAAAGAGACATCCTGTCATAGCCTACAACAGAGAGGAGCTCTACAGATAAACCTTGAACTAAATGAAATAAGAATGGATACTGTGATCCCACTTCACAAGAATATTAAAGCAGCCAAACTGAGCTACAAATGTAGCAAGGTAGTAGTGCACTATATGCAAGGCTCTGGCTTTGAAAGAACAACCTCATAGCAGCAGAAAGTAGGGGAGGGGAAGGGGATGACTGAGGAGCTGTTATTAATGGCTACACAGTTTCAGTCATGCAAGAAAAAGTGTTCTAGAAAAGCAATTTTTAAGTGTTTAAAAAAAAACATAAATTTGCAAGCTTGGGGATGCAAGGTCAGGGATCATCACAGAAGAACGTGCAAAATGATCGTAAGAGCTGCTGGATATGCATGCAGGGACACGGGGATATAATGATATGACAGCGTGGTTACACACATGCATAAGCCCTCTACAAGACCAAGTCAGCAGGAAACCCCAGCAGGAGTGAGGAGGGTGCATGGAGTCCCAATACTGGCTGAGAAACAATTGGTGGCAGCTGAGGGAGGAGGACTCAGTCAGTTTTCTTCAGAGACTCGGGCCTCATGAAGCTACCTGTGCTTCAAAATGGTTCTATACCCATGCACATACAGGCAGCCCTGAATGGACTGAGAAGGAGAGGGAGAGGGATAGAGGGAGAAAAGGAGGGGGAGGGGGGAGGGAAAGAGGGAGGGAGGGAGAGAGAGAACATAAAATGTGTTGGGAGGTATAAAGAAGGAATCAGAGTGAGTGGGGGTAGATTTGATCCAAAAATATCATGTGCATCTATGAAAAATAGAGATATCTTAATGGTTTTTATCTAGAGGCTGAAGAAATGGCTCCTAAGTTAACTTAGTGCTCTTGCTCTTGAAGGATACATAGGTTTGATTTGCAGCATCCACGTGGCATCTGACACCCATTTGCAACTCCAAATTTTGGGGATTCATTACCATCTTCTGGACTTCATGGGCAGGAGACATACAAGGGCTAGACAGACATATGCAGGCAAATCCCACACACACATGATGGGAAAATAAGGGAAACCTTTCTAAGAGTGTTAAGAGGGTAAACTTCCCAAACAAGTAGCTAAAATAAAACAAGTAAAGGAATTAATTCAATAAATAAATGATTAAGTAGGTGTCTGCTTCATACCAGCATGTGCCACTTGGCACTGTATGACATAACCTCACTGGCTTCAAATAGCAATCCATCCTATAGAGGGATAGAGTCTGAGGGAGATGAGCTAAAGATTTACTATAGACATTACCAGATGAAAAAGCAGTTATTAACAAAAACCGTACCAGTGTTTCTCCATCCAATGGGAAGAGTATTCTAATGGATACAGTTGATACATTTTCCCAAATATAATCAGAAATAAGCATAATTTATCATAAAAATTATTCTCAAAGCAAATTTTTTATTCCTGGACATTTCAAACAATACCCAGATTTCAGACGTAGAGCATCCATCCTACTGAATGTCACTGAAGAGGAAATGATGGATGGGACACACATAGAACCTTCAGGCATGACTCTGGCTCTGTCGTCTATTACCAACCACTTACTATGCCAAGAAAACGCCTTGACCCGATGACACTACTTTTGTGTCAGTTGTATTTTCCTGCACTCCACAGTCTAAGTCACAACATCAAATGGCAAAGTTAAATACCTCAATAACCAAGTTTTGAGTCCAAATTTCCTTTCTTTACCCCTCCTGCGTATCAGCAAGCCCAGGATAGCATTGTCAGAGCACACAGTAGGGCGGTAATCCGGTTATAAGTCTATAAGAACATTGTGTCCTTGTTGAATGTATTAGCTGAACTGAAACTTGCTCATTTTTTTTTGTTACTTCATTTGTTTTGAGCAGTGCACAGAACCCTGTCGACACAGAACATGGATCCTTCACTGAAGAGAGGAGGCATTTGTGAGGAAAACTATAGGCTTCCTTTAGTAAAGAACAATCCAATGAGTACAGTTGTTTTCCTTGTTATGAGCACACTGTCAGAAACATAATAGAAACCTGTGTCAAAATTTATTGAATAATAGTAAATTCATAAGCTGTGTCAGATTTGGGGGCAGCGTTTGCCAAGTTGTGCCAATTCCTGTGGGAGCCAACTAAGGCAAACACGGGTTCTTTCACTCTAAATTTACCCAACAGTACTAACACTGAGAAGTTCAGTGAATTCCAATGAGGAACTCATGAGAGATGGATGTCAGAAGCAGGGTGGGTCAGGTGGCATGTCCCTGGGGCCTTTGCCATAGTTGGATGTCTTTTTATGGGGTCCAGGTGAAGGCATTGTATCCTTCACCTTGATTGGAAAAGCCTCTGACCTGACTTTCCTGGTATGATTATAATATCCATATACTCGCATGGTCTAGATTTATAGACTTAGGAATAAGTTGCTCATTAGTCTGTGCCTCCTGGTAGCTATTTTATAGAAAGAGCTCTTGATACATCTGGCACAGGGAAGGAGTCATCCTCTGTCATTAGTGTGAGGTCAAATGACAGTTGGAAAATCCTTTTTTAAAAACAGATTACACAGTACAGAAATAACTTAAGGTAGTGCATAGCCTGGTCTCAATATCCCTGAATACAGTGAGCATGCTCTGATTTAATTTCTTTCCATGGCATCCTTGGGAAAGTAAAAAATAAAAATAAAAATAAAATAAAGCCATAAAGAGGGATAATTAGGCTGTGTCCATATTTTTATCCCAAGACTGACATTGTGAAGTGGTAATTTCAAGGCTGTGGAGAGAGAAAAAGTAATAGTCCATAAAAATCTCACAATCTTTAAATATGGGTGTATTATAAAGTCTTCACGTGGAAAACATGGTACTGTTTATGTTTTGAATTGACTTTCACATGAACACCAATCAAAGTTTAGTTCTATATTTTATACATATTCTTTAAAGAAAAAAAGCTTTGTACATTTATTTAATATATACAGGCCGTTCTCATAAACAGGCTCCCTAAATCATATACACAAATAGTTGTTTAATTACATAGCTGTCCAGACACATTAACAATCCTCCTTCCTTGGGAGTTGAGGTAGTAAGGCCATTGATGAGTGAACTTTTGTCTGTAGAAAGGAAATGTACTGTGTCTTACCCAGTTCTGACCTTGCAATCTGTAACTAATGTTATTTCATTCTATTAACATGTACTTATTGGCCTTTCAAAGTTAAATATCCATAAAAGCAAACCACATGAGCTACTGAGGACAGGCAAGAAGGAGGCAGAACACTGAACAGGGGTTAGTTTTGTTTTTATCTTTAGGTAACATCAACATCAGAATTGCAGACTCATAGGTCCTTACATCTAAGCAGTTTGAGGGAAATGGAGAGACCCATTCCTCTTTTCCTGAAAAGGGCCCATGCCTCCTCAGACCACAGAAGCCCTGCTCACTAGAAGGAAGGGCGTGTGTACATGCTTGCATTATTCTCATGTGCACTATGTTTTTTTTTGTTGTTGTTGTTGTTGTTAGCACTCCCCAGCCTGTTTTGCCACTGATAACAGCAATTCTAAAACAATAACCATAATTTAAAAACCAGTAATGACAAGAATAGCTACTAACATTTATTCAGTACAGACTACATACCTGGTACTGTCTTTGAATCTATGGAAGCTTTACGTTCATGTGCTTATATGATATCACCTGTCTTAGCTACATGTCCCTATTCTGGCTCATGATGATAGAGGTTCAGTGGCCATGATAAAATGTGTGGAAAGCTGGAGCATGAGTGATGCAAAGGACAAATGAGGAACAGGGAGCAAGAAGTGTTGGTGGGGCAGGAGATGGGTTACAGAAGAGTAGAGGAGTGAGTTTGAAGAGGGATAACTAACCTGACCTATGAGAAATCATGTAAATTTACTACTATACAAGCATAGTTTATATACATGTGTCAAGTATATAAAAATATATTCCTGTATTAAAAGCATAAATGGTGTTGCCCTATAATTAAGAAAAAGTGTTCTTAGATATCATAAGTTATTAAATAAAAACCTAGGACCAAGAAGAAAACAAAAACAAAAGAAAAAAGAAAGAGGTTACAGTCCATCATGACAGGGAAGTCACGCTGCCTGAAGTTTGAAGCAGTGGACTGCATTGTATCTACCGTCTAAAAGCAGAGAGAAATGAATACTTGTGCTCAGCTCCAGAATCACAGAGTAGGGAATGGTGCCAACCACAGTGGGCAGATCTTCCCACCTTGGTTAAGCTAATTAAGACAATCTCCTGCAGGCATGCCCAGAAACTGTTCTTTTAGGTAATTCTAGATCTTATC
The DNA here is from genome assembly GCF_963924665.1 of Micromys minutus. Taxonomy (NCBI): domain Eukaryota; kingdom Metazoa; phylum Chordata; class Mammalia; order Rodentia; family Muridae; genus Micromys; species Micromys minutus. Next base: position 31,764,016 of record NC_137952.1, read on the forward strand.
AAGTAGACAGTAGAGATTAACCAGCACATATATAATCATTTGTTCTAAAGACTGGGTTCCATTGAGAATTGAAATTCAGAGACATTTCACAGAATGTGATTCTCTGCAAGCAGGCAGGTTTGGCTGTTCAGTTCACTGCAATGTTCCTGTTGGGACTCTAAGATTTCAGTCACATTCCAGGAGCTTAATAATAATTTGCTAAATGCATAAATGAACATTGCTTGTCTAAGCTTTTGATGTTGGCAGTTATACAACAATAATTGAAAGTTAAATATTTAGCAAACTGTAAGACATTTTAGGATGAAAATTCCCTTTAAAATTTTGCGTGACTTGGCAGGTTTACCACAACCATTCTCACTTTTAATTATTCAATATCTATTAATTTTGATAGAAAAAAATGTGAGGCACTTCATTCATTTATTCACTCATGAATTAATTTTAAAAATAGGCAGCATATGATGTCTAGAGTCTAGACTCGATGCTACATATCTGAAGCATGAATCATATGATAAAAACTGAGCAAAGAACGTTACAGATAGGGACACATCATCCTCAAAAGAGGAGGAAGAGGAAGAAAGTCTGCTCTGGTGTTCAAGAATAAATGTGGTAGTGAGAAATACACACTTCAGTCTTTAGACTTCCACCAAGGAAGTACTCCTAAGTAGGGAGAAATGTGGCTCTTCATTTCCTTTGTCCACTCGGTATGAAATTCTCCAAAGAAATACATCTTTAAAGGTTGTAACACATGCATAAACCACACACACACACACTCATACTCACATTCAGTGTTTGTGTATCTACGTAAGTCATTAACATCCTGGGTGAAGAAAAGGCATCATACAAATTCACTATCTGCTGAGGCTCAGAGGCTAATCCCAGGATTACTTGTCCTCATCTGCCATTCTCTCAGTGCCTCTGCTTCTCCAATCACAAATCAAATATCTTTTAGAATATGACCTTACCCCTTAACATGTATATGTATCCCTTCAATGAATAACCAAATGATAGTTGTTGGTGAGCAGAGCATACTTGGGCAGCTGAGGCAAGATGACTGCAAATTTAAGCACATTGTGAACTGCATAATAGCACCCTGTCTGAAAGAAAATATATGTCTGAAAAAATATGTATATATATATATATATATATATATATATATATATATATAGTGTGTGTGTATTGTGTATATATACATATACATATATATAATGTGTGTTAAGTATATATACATATACATATATACATATATATGTATATATATTACATATTATACTGCTAATAATGACAGTTTAAATACTCATAAAAGAAGTCTTCGACACCGAGCAAAGCTAGAAACATAAATTCTGACACCAGCACTTTGTTCATGCTATGAGAAACTTCTGACCATCTGGTCTACCTGCCAGCATATTGGATACTTTATCTATGGGGATGTCTGCCTGTGTCACAGCACATGGAACCCACTAATGAAGCAGTCCAACAAAATAGCAAAATGTAAGTATCAAGCCTGGTGTTGTGATAGGAGAAACTGTGCTGGAGCAGAGAATTGTCTGAAGATGGCTTCCACACCTCTGAGCAGTGACATTTACACTGTAGTCTTAAAAGAAAGAAAAAAACAACTTGGAAGTAGCTGAGAAAGACACAAGAGAATGTTCCAGATGGAGCGGTATATAGCATGACTTACTGAAGGAACTGAAAAATGGACTGTAAGCCACATATGGGAAGTCTCTAAAACCATGTTGCATGATTAGATTTTATTGTAAAGCTAAGGGGAGCTGATGGAACGTTTTTAAAAGGAAGTAATATGATGAGATCCATTGAAAGAGGAACCTGGATACTGCTGGAAAATAGAATAGAAACCCAGGCAGCACAGGCTGAGAGCCAGTGACAGACCTCAAGACAGAAGCCATAACTTCTGAGGGACAAAAACAAATGAATTTTGTGAGTTACATGGGAACAGGGAAGACACACACGCTGAATTTGTATCTCCTGTCATATGATCATAATAGTCAAGGGGATCAGATTATTTAGGAGGCAGGAGATAGAGGAAAGTAAACAGTGATCACAATTTAAGATGTGCCAAATTTGATATTCCTCTATTTTTGCAAGTATAGGTGTCAGAGATAAAGCTGGACCTAAGAGGCTTGATGACAGTGGAGTGAAATTTAAACTCACTAAATGTTCTACATATGCAAGATATGTATATAGGTAATGAAAAGTTGTAAAACTGTGTTGTAGTCAAACCAACAGGTATGAATGAGGCCAGAGGGTTGGAAACTATAGTACGCTAATAGTCAACAATCTGATGCTTCTACTGGAGGAAAAATTTTCAGTGCTGTCAAGTGAAGTACCTACTCCTAAAATAGTTATTGCTCAAATTGTTCTTCTAAGAGCTGGTCAGACCAGGCATAGCATCAGACAGTCTATTGGACAACATGGCACAAGCAGCCTCACAAAAGACCCCAGGCAATGAGAAACCAAGATGAATCCAAGAGCTCTGGAAGACAATAGGAGTGCACAGTTATGAGAAAAGCAGTCACATAAAGATGACTTTAGACGACTATGTAATTACACATACAACAGGCAGTACTAAAGCCACGGAAGTTGGTACATTTCCTCACCACTCAGGGATTTTGCTGGGGTTGAGGAGGACCTGGGAGGATTTGGTAGAGACAAGTTCAAACAGACAGAAAAGAGAGTAAACGTTTAGGTACTTTCCAGCCTTACATCTGTGATTCAGGGTGATATACATGGGGAACATCAGGGAGGCCAAGTACTTCTAGGCACTTCCTCAAAGATGGCATGAAACTTTTGAGTTCTTAGTCTACCATTTCGAGATGTAGCTGACAACCCACCCAACTGTCCTGAGTTTCATCTCTGAAAGATTAGGGTGTGGCACAGTATTTGCTGAAGTCCCAACAGCTAACAGCCCATACACTTAGTCAGTATCCTTGAGTAGTGTTTCTAATCATAAATTTCCCAAATACCTCAGCTCAGCAAATGTATCACATGCATATTTGGTGGGCTGAAAGGACTTCTCAAAAAGAAATGAAGACTTCAGGGGAAGACATAAAAAACCGAGTCCTTGCCTTGTCTACAAGTTGGCAAAAACAGGGTAACCCAATTCTGAGCCATGGATAAGCCATATTGAATCACTGCTTGCATAATGGACTTTCTATTCCTTAAAAGCTCACATGGGATAAGGAGAGTCTAGAAGGAAGGGGTGTGGACACAATGCCCTTCTAGTGCCTCAAAACAGAAATTAAGTTGGTAGTCCAGTGCTGAGATTGTCAATGGCATCTGCTCATACCTCCTTTGCTCAGTACATTTGTATGTGAAATTTTAAGCTGTGTCCTCGGTGTGTGTGTGTGTGTGTGTATGTGTGTGTGTGTGTGTGTGTGTGTGTGTGTGTGTGTGTGTGTGTGTTTAATTTCATCTTCACAGTAACAATGTGAGTCACCTTGCTTTTTTGTGATCTGTTCGGGGAAGCTGACTTTCTAGAAGCTGTTTTAGTCCCTTTGTGACCGAATACTCATAAAATTCAGCCAACCAGGTGCTGAGACCTGAGGAGTTTTACTGCACTTGCTAGGTTGGCTATCTTTTAAGGTAAAAATCTGACCTTATAGCTCAATGAGATAATTAGCATTAGGAAACAGACAGGCACCTGGTGTTCCCTCTGTCGATGTTTTTTTTTTTTTTTTTAAGACTACAGTACTAGGGAATTCTTGTGTCTCTGGAAAGGTGAAGAATAGACTTCTCAATCCAGTTTTAATAAACAACCCAACTCGCCCTGAAGGTTCTTAACTATATGAAGGCTCTAGAGTGTAAGAACTATATGTTAGGGCCTAAGAGCATGACTCAATAATACAATGTATGTCACAGCATGCACATAGCTATAGGTTCAATTCCTAACGCATACAATAACTAAAAGTTAAAATTGTAATTTCTTCCAGCCCTGCTTCCGCTCTCAGTTGCTCTGACCACTCTCTAACAAATGGGATAAACTGCCTCTCTCTGAGCAGTGCCTTGCGCCATCCATGCCTCTTCCCCTTTGCAAGCCTTTCCTGAGCACTGGCTTGACTAAAGCAGTGGCATTAGCGGATGCATGAGTTTGGTCATTGCTGAATCTTTCTGCTTTTAGCACTTTGAGTGCTCCATGGGCAGCTGAAAACATGCTATGGGATAGAGAAAGCAGGGATTTAGGATAAAATGCTTCCCTGCCCTACATAGTGTGGTAGGCTGGTTCTCCTGTTCAAATAACCCCCATGCCTATGAGATTCCATTCTCTTATTAACAGTTGGAGGCTTGGACCTCACTATTCATACTGCCCTATGTTGACCATGACATGCACCCCACCCACTTATGAAGTTCTGGGTCAGATGAACTAGGAAACCAGTCTATCCATAGGAAAGTTCAACAGGCAGCCTATGGGTTGTTTGTTTGTTTGTGTGTGTGTGTGTGTGTTTTTATGACAGGGTTTCCCTGCCATGTTGCTGATCTTTAACTCATGGACATAAATCCTCCTGCATCAAACTCCCAAGTGTTTCAGACTATAAGCATGTGGCCCAGGGCCCTTTTTGCTTTGCATCTAGAGGCCACATTATAATCCTTCAACATCAAAAGCCTTCTATAGCCAATTTCAGGAATATGATAAATACAGGGGAGGAATATTACACATTAGTTTTTCATGACAGAGAAAAAAAAGCAACCATGAATTTTTGTAGCTAAATAGTAATACAGGTAGTCAGTATAGTGTATAGTAGTTTCTTTCTTGCACTGGGCTCCAGTGAGCTCCCCAGTGGATGCTTGAAACCGAGGGCAATACTGATCTCACATATATGCTATCTCCAACACGTACATACTGTGATAAAATTTAATGTATAGATACATGAATAAAAGGCACATGACTGTGACCTTTTTCTCTCCATGGGTATGAGTAGAATAGACTCAGCCCTATTCTTGGTAACTATGGCAACTACAAAGCAGGAAGCAAAATGGTGGAGGGAGCCAACTGCACCCCTTCCTGTCTTCATTTCAGGGTTCACTCTTCTCTACAAAGAATCCCTCATTCTCCCAGATTGAGTTTAGATGTGGTGGTGAGGGTGCCCAAGACAGTTGGTTTCAATGTGCAGAGATGTTTTATAGAACTCACAGATGCTTTTCCTTCCAGAAGGGATGAACCAACTCATAGCAAAGCATTATTACGTGTGTATTCAGAACCCACTAAACAACCTGAGGTACCACCCAAAGACTCCCAGTGGTGGTCATAACTTACAGGGTTATCAACTTCAAGGGAAGCTTTGTTCTAAATTCTCCTGACTGGGATTTTGCTTGAATTTTAGTTTTTAGAAATTAAATAATTTTAGTAGAGAACATGCTATTCATTATTTTTATATTTTGTAATAATTGAAAAGCCAACACAAAAATGTATACATGGAAGTTCATGATATTATATTCAACCTCATCCTTACGTTAAAATCTCAGATAGCCACAGAATATAATTATCAAAACCTCAAATCTTAGCAGTGATACAGCCCATTAACTTGTCTGCATTCCTTGTTTGCGTTCACTCACTGCTTCTCATGCCCTACAGTTTCAGAACTTAATCTGGGATCCATCTTACATTAGATGGTCATTGCCCCATCATCTCCTCTAACCTTAGGCTCTTCCTTAGAACCACCATGCTTGTAAAGAATACTGGCTCCTTGTTTTTTAGAATATGTCTGAATGTGGCATTTCTGTCTCATGATTAAGTGACAATATATATTTTGTTCAAAGTACCAAAGACAGTATTGAGCCATCACAGAGCATCAACTCACGACTCACAAGATACTTGGCATCAGTATGTATTCTTACCTATGTTATCTTTAATCACTTACATGCTGTCTGCCTATTAAGAGTCACTATGCTTTCCTTTGGAAATTGGGATTCAAGAATTCTCAAGTCCCAGCATGATAGCTCCAGGTCTGTGTGAACCATGGCAGTAATCACTGCAGTCATTTCTTGTAAAGAAGGGAGACAACAGCACCCCCTTTCTTCCCCGGAACCACATTTACCAGGGGTAGAAGGCACTGCTACTGCTGCCCTCTTGTAGGAAAATGATTAAACTAATGAAAAAACTTGCATGTCTATTCTTTAGTCATGAACAAGTCATTAACTTCCTCTTCAGCAAACAGTTCTGATAGCATCTATCATGAAAGATGGATCTCAGTCTTCCATTGTGAATGGGAGGCTTCTCAGATGAAACGAAGCTCACAGTGGATGCTTAATGAAAGATCCACCATCCCAAGAGGGTAATGAAATGTGTGTGTGTGTGTGTGTGTGTGTGTGTGTGTGTGTCTGTCTGTCTGTCTGTCTGTCTGTCTATCTGTCTGTCTGCCCTGATGCTCCCTCTTTAGTCTGGATCAATCGTTTATTTTTTTAAAAGCCTAACTGAGTGCTTCCCATGTACACAGTGCTCATTACAGTCATTACATTCAAAGGTATTCCATCCCAGGGGAAAGAAAAGCCAAGCAACAAATGGAGAACCCACAGCATGTGAGCTGCTTTTATAACATAACAATGGCAAAGGGGAGCTATGTACATGAAACAATAGAAGAAAATCATCAATTTTCTTATGTATATGGACTCCAGATTGGGAACATTGCTCTAGACCAGAGTAACTAGCAGATCAGGACAGCAAAGACTAAATCTAAACCTGAAGGAGCCTGTGCTGCTGCAGAAATGCAAGGCGAGTTTCCTTCAGTACCAGCTCCTCTGGAGGCTAAGGTAGAAGAATCAATTGAGTTTGTGAGTTTGAGGCCACCTAGGCAGTATAGTGATGCCTTGTATTGTAAAAAGAGAAGAGGCAGAACATGGTCAGAGTGACTAGAACTGGAAGAAATCCACAGTACATAATAGTTGAAACTAGTCAAAAGGTTTGTTTTTCTCTTAATCTGGGCTTTGGCTCAATTTTCTGTATTTTTTAAAGTTATTGATGAAGCATCAGACAGGCATGTGTGCACACAAATGCTCATGCTCTCGCCAACCTGGCTTTACATTTAGACATCTCGTGGGTGAAAACATTATTTCAGTTTTCCTTCCCCACTGTGGACATGCCAGGATACTATCTATACCAGTTATGTTCTGACAACACAGAGAGAATCATGATAAGGTCCACTTGATTCTACAGTTCTTTTCTCTGCCTAAAAATAATCCCCAAGTATGTGGTTAACAGTGCTACTTCAGCACAGAGAATTAAGTTGTAGAAATATTGTCACATTATATTAAAATACATTATACTTAGAAAAAGCAGAAATACATGAGGCCTGACTCTCCAGCCCACAGCAAGGCTCTCTCGGAGCATAACAAAGCCATGTAAACATCTTGGGGAGTTCTTTGTTATCTAAACTGGAAACGATACACAAGTGTTCTCAGGATTCATGTGCAGAAATAACTCCTGGTGTCCCTTGATGGGCTCATGGCCACATGTGCCAGAAACTAGTCTTTGGTTGAAAAACAGTGACCAGAGTGCTCCTTCTTGTATACCACAACCTTTGCCTCAAAACTCACTGTGAAACATTGAGAGCCTGTGCCATAGGATAGGAAGAGACCTTACAGAAGCCTGATTTTCTGTGATTAGGAAGAGCTTTGGAGATAGGTGTCATTTGCCTGCCTTTGGTCCTAACACTTAAGAGCCAGGCAGATCTCCAAGTTCAAGGCCAGTCTTGTCTACAAAATGAGTTTCAGGACATCCAGGGCTGCACAGAGAAACCTTGTCTTGAAAAGAAAAAAAAAAACATATTGTTTGCTATGGGAATGGAATAGAGACTATATCTCTCCCATGCTCAGAGAGTCTCAATTTTAGAAAGAATGTCGGTGATATATAGATATCCCTCTGCTCTCTTTTCCCAATAGAAACAAAATTCATTTATTGAAGTTATAACTCCCATTTCTCAGAATATAACTATTTGGAGTTTAAGCTTTTGATGAGAGATAATCAAGTTAAGCTGAGAATATCACACTGGGCTCTAATTTGATATGGTTGTTGTGCACACAAAGAAAATAAATTTAAAGACAGAGAACTCCCTACCCCCTCCCTATCCCTTTCTAACCCTCCCTACCCCCACTCCCATATAGAGCAGACCATGTGGAGAAAGAGAGAGAACAGCATCCACAAGCTAAGGGGAGAGGCCTACAGTAGACCGTTTCCTCAGAAGCACCAGAAGGAACCCACCTTCCAGATATTTTGGTCCTGGGCTTCTGGCCTCTGTCTTTGTGGGATACAATTCTTGTTCTATAAGACACCTTCTCTTTGCTATGACAGCCCTATCAAATAAATGTAATATTTATAAGTTTTGATGGAAGGAAATATTCCCTATCTAAACAATTAAAGGGAAGGAAGTCTCCAGTTCCAATCCATCCCCTTCCTACCTCAAGCTTACCCTGAAATCCTGTAACTTCGAAAGTGAAGTAGTGGTTCTCTCTCTCTCTCTCTCTCTCTCTCTCTCTCTCTCTCTCTCTCTCTCTATATATATATATATATATATATATATATATATATATATATATATATATATATATATATATATATATATATATATATATCCTTAGAATCACCTAAAATTTCAAAACATAAAAATAATTAAAGACATCAGCATATGATGTGGCATTTTTTCCGTTTTTGGCCATGATCCTGGATTCAGGGTCCCAATCATAGCTGTGAGAGAGTCTCTTGGAACCTTGTTAGAAAAGCACATTCTTGGGCACTTTGCAGTAACCGCCTAGACAGGCAATCTTAAAGGGGAATCCAAAAACTAGTGTTCAAACAGGTGTGTGATATATGCCACACTTGAAAATAGTTCATGAGATACACTGATACTTCACATATGAGGGCTTCAATAGAACCAAATATGCCATTGTCACTTTCCACCAGAAAATGTGCCTCCACAGAACTGTGTATCCGACAGTAGAAAGTTCAGAGTCCACCTCAGTCTGGTCCATGGGTTTGAGAAACTTTGAAACTCAATAACTAACTCAATAAATAAATATCAGAAGCAAAATCAGACCAAAACTTCCCATAATTATAAACGGGTTACAGACTCAGACATTTCTCAAGAGAAGATGCTCAAATGGTCCAGGAACATAGAAGAAAACGCTATATGTCACGAATCATCAGGGAAATGTAACTGAAAACCCAGGACGAGCGGCTTTCGCGGAGACAAAAGGAAACAGGTGCTGGCAGAGGGAGGAAAGGAAGGCGCCTGGACACAGGCTGGGAGGAATGCGAACCAGCGTGGGAGACGCATGGAAACCCCTCCGAAAGTTAAAAATAGAACCGGCAGGCAAGCTCTCTACTCTGTGTCTGAAGGAAATGAAGTCAGTATGTGGAAGACACATCTGCACTTGTATTTACTGTAGCACCCTTCACGGTGGCCGCAATATGGAAGGAGCAAGGCATCCATCCACTGGGAAGTAAAAGGTGGAAGGCGTAGACCCTAGAATAATGGGTCCCATAAACGGACGAAGAAGGCCTGAAATGTGTGGCATCGTGGCTGGACCTGAAGTCGCTGTGCTTTGCGAACTAGGTCAGTCACAAAAAGAGAAGTGTCACGTGATCTCACTCGGGTCTAGAATGTTGAAAAGTCAGTCTCCTGGACTTGAAGGGAGGTTTCCAGAGACTGGGAGAGCAATGAGGAGGGAGGGAGGGAGGGAGGGAGGGAGGGAGGGAGGGCAGAGGCTGACCAAAGGCTACTAAGTTACATACAGGCAAGAAAAAGAGCTCTGCAGTGCTGTCGTACCACAGAGTGTGTGTCTCCAATGCTAGAAGAAATGATATTGAACATTTCCATCTTAAAGAAATGACATATATTTGTAGATATCGATGTGTTTGTTCTATTTTGAACATTTTACAATATTTATACGTTCAAGTATTACAGACAACTTCCATAAACTTGGGTTTTATGCATTGCTAAAATAGATTTTTTTTTTAACATTTTAGATGGAACTTGAAAGGCAAGTGTGGTAGGTCATTCCTGTCACCCATCACTGGGGAGGCTGAGACAGGAGAATCACCGGAAGTTCAGAGCCGTCCTGGAGAACATACTGAGTTTCAGAGCTGCAAAATGAGACGATGTGGGGGAGGATAAAACAAAAACAAAGAAATCCTTCCTATTCCAGCTTCAGTGTCTCAAATTTTATCAAAAAAAGAAAATCTTACCTCCCCTTGACTATGCGAGAAACTCCCACTGCCTTAGACTTGCACCTTTCTGACCAGGGCAGGGTAGTCTGAGTGGAACCCATACCTCTGGCCTGTAACCACCAGGTACACGGGTCTGTGTCACTCACCTGATACAGATGCCAATGGTTTTCCTGTGCTCACATTACTACAAACATTCTAGACCAAAAAAGACCAAACAATGTATGTGCCTGCTGTGGCCAGTCAAGTGCAAGGTGTGTTGTTATTGTTGTTGCTTTGTTTGTTTTGTTTTTAGTTGGCAGTAGTGTGCAGGGCAAACATGGCAGCTTTCCTCAATCAGTAAGCGTCCTTATATGGAAGTGGCAAAGGAGAGAAGCAGGGAAGGTTTGTAATTAAAACACATCAGCATCCATTAGAGTTCCTGTTGTTCTTATCGAGAGAGAAGCAATGTATGCCAACCGCAGGGTCAGAATCTGAGACCCCAAAATGGCTGACTTTTAAGTAGGCATGGCTCTAGACAAAACTAAAGAATGCTGATAAACATGATTTATTCACTGACTGACAGCCTCGTATCCGGCATGTGTCTCCTGGGCTTAACACCGAAGGCACACAGACAGGCAGAGGCACTAGGAGGTCAGGGTTTAGTGGGTACCCTCCATGAAGTTTCTAGGCTGTGTCTGGTGTAACTCAAAGTTCTGTGGACCCAGGCTGGTTTGGAATATCAATGACTAGTCTGCATTTTGCATTTTGAAATGCAGACAGGAACTAGAGAAAGGGTAGTATGATTTTATTTGCCTTTAAGTTTCTTGCTAGAATAGTAATATACTGTATTCAGTAAAGTTGCATCTCAGGCTCTAATAGGCTGTGAAGTAAACAATGTAGAGAAAGTCTGGGCATCATCAAATCCCTCACAATGCCCCAAGGATGGTTTTGGTTAAAACCAGCTGGGAGAGGTTTGTTGTTCACTGAGCTATGCTATATCATCTGATTAAAACCTCTGATGACTTCTGTCCACAAAACAGGTGGGTGTAGTGCACAGTATGCACACGTGTGTAACACAGAAAAATGCATAGGCTTTGCATTCTGGAAATCTCTAGACTGTTGATTGATATGTTTCTCTTTGTAAAAACTGACAAATGATGTAAAAACAAACAGTAAAATGCACAGTATATTTAATATCCAGGGCTGGTCTAGGAAAGAGAAGTGGGGAGTCACATGACTGAAAAGTCTATATAGGTATGCGATTTGAATACTTAGACATGACACCAATCTGATTTATATCGGATTTTTGTATATTCTGAGCATATAATGAGCTATTGATTTGTGGTAAACTGAGCTGATATTTGTAACTGACATGCCATCGGTATATCTAGTAAGAACAAGATTCTGGTGATGTCCTGTTGTCAACAGGCCATAGGTAGCTCTTGTGCACACTTGCAAACAGTTGTTGCAAAGAGAATAAACACACACCTGCAAGCACACACATTCATTCACACCCCTGAATCTACACAGAAGATGTTTCCTCCTTCATCTCCATAGTCCTTGATTGAAGTTATCAAACTCCTCTTTCCCTGGAACTTTGAGGTGGGGGAGGTAATTTTCAACCTCGTTTTAAACCCTACATTTCTTTAGGTATCTGAAGCTTCAAGCATTCAAGGTTGTGTTATTGGTGCAAGCAATAGTTTGAATTTCTGCAGCCTCTGCCCATTCCAAAGTTATCCACACCAAAACTCCACAGGACTCATGAGCAGACTGTGTTGCTCAGCCCCTCTGGGATATGAGACCTCAGGGCTTTCCTGAGGTACAATATGCCTGAAAAGGATGCTGTGGATGACTGTAAGTGTCACAAACATTTTATAAATAAAAGATTAGAACAATGGAAGAGAGGCAGTTCTCTGTTATGTTGTCTCTATCTTGACAAAGTACCAGGTAGTACTTGTGTCCATGGGAAGAGAAAGAATTGGGCATATGATAAGGATATGACAACTACCCGCTGTAAATATCCTGGAAGCCAAGCATCATGAAAGCAACTTCTCTAATAGCACTGCCATGTAGCTCACCCCCATTGTGTAGACGAGGTACTAAGGCTGCTGGAGTTCAGGCTCTCTTGCTGTGCCACAGCGGTAGTGACAGAGCTGCTGTTTAAGCCTCTGGTCAGTCGTCTGGATACACGTGTCACAGATGCAGTGCTTGTGACCACTCCTGCTTCATAGGTTTATTGCTAAGTACGAAACTTAAAGAGTCAGTGGGAACACAGTGCATAGGAATGGCTGTGCCCACCATCATAGACAGAGACAGGCAGATCTCCAAGTCCAAGGCTAGCCAAGCCTACAGAATTCCAAGACAGCAAAGGCGACACACAAAAACCTTGTCTCAAAAATAAATAAATAAATAAAAATCAATGAGAGAAAGACAGACAAACAGAGACGGGGGCAGGAGGGTGAGGGGTGTTTGGTTCACAGTTTAAGAATACAGTTGATCCTGCCAGAGATTAGAAATGTCCAGGTGATAGGGATCTTGGAGCTCCTCGTCCCATTGCATCCGCAGTCAGAAAAATGAAAACAATGTATTCTGATTCTCAGCTGTCTTTCTCCTTAGTCCAGTATATTCCAAGGAATGGTGCCATCCACAATAGGTGGGGTTTCCTTTCTCATAACTTAATCAAGATAGTCCCCCATAGGTCTGTCTCAAAGCTAACCCCTTGATGTATGCTGAGAAGCTTGTCACCTAGGTGATGCTAGATCTCAAGTTAACAATTGAAATTACCCATCACAACATAAAACACCATCCCATTTATGGCTAAGCCTAGGCATAGTCATGTTTTATGGAGAATATTCTCATTTTTTATCAGATATTGTCTGTATTTACATTTCAAATGATATTCCCTTTTCCCCCATTCCCCCCTTCCTCCCCCTTCTGTTGTTTGCATGAAGTTGCTCCCTCTCCCAACCTTAGTGCCTTGGTGTTCCCCTACACTGGGAAAACAAGCCTTCACTGGACCAGAGTCCTCTCCTTCTGGAGAATATTTTTATGCTAAAGTCTTGAATCCCATTCTCATAAAGTACTTTCCTAATTCACTGAACCCAGAGGACCATTGCCTCTCTGCATGTCAGTGGTAGCATCAATAAAACCGAAGATCTGTCTATGGATGATCTTAGAACCGCTCGATATTATCTTTTCTCCCAGAAACTAGTGGGTATTTGACACTAGCTTATTGGAAACCATCCCATGTTTTCATTTTTCCTCAAAATGACTGTTTCTCATTATTGCAATATTGATGTATGGAGTTCCCATTAGGATTATATTTTTATAATCTATAAAACTTAAATTTGATCACTGGTCCTTGTGGAGGGGGAATGGTCAGAAAGCAATGTAAGGTAAGCAGTTTTAGAAATTCTTCTGCTCTAGAAGAGGTCAGAAAATGAGAGGCAGCCAGTGCGGGCTTAGTGGTTAGTGAGAGACAAAATGAGCAATTCCTTCAACACGGGAACAAAATCTTATTAATGCTCCTTACTACGGCTGCAAAACCTCTAGCAGTAAAAATAAAAGTCCCTTAAGACGTCTCTAAGGCATGGCTACTAAAACCTCCCAACCAGGGATACTTCTTGGGAAGGGAATGAAAAGCTGTCTTCTATAAATGGACCCTGAAATTGTGAGTCCACCAAATTATAAATCTTTATTAACTTGTATTAGCTGCTGGGATTCACCTGCTGTTTTCCCTCCTCTGCTCCATGTATTTTTCCTTAGTGTGGATAACCCACATGTATGAACTAGAAAGGCATAGCACAGGAGAATCCACTCTCTTGCTATACCTAAAGCTGACATCAACGATCAAGCATGCTGCTCTTCCCACAGAAAGCCTTCCTGTGGCCACAGTCATCCTGTGGGTGCAAAATGTCACATGGAGTCTCAGAGTTTGTACAAGACATGCTTGTTTGGCTCCCATGAACTAGGGAGCCAGATCCCCGGATGGTACAGCCTTCTATACTCCCAAAACTAACTTCCACCCTCCAAATAGTAGCTGTAAATTTTTCTTCGGTGTCTTTCAGTAAAGGTCCATTTAAAATGGCCATGAGAGGAGAGTTTAGTGTAAAAGACAAGAAAGAGCGAAACTGAGACAGAACCTGAAGTAGAACAATCACTAAACTGCTTTTTAAAAATCCTAATTATCTCAGGGTCTGTGAGAAGAGAATATCTTTATTGGTTTGTAAAAGTATTTTCATCCAACGTTTTTTTTTTGTTTAGTCTTGTTCAATGAGCACCAATATTTCATTTCAGATTGTAACCCCCTTTTCATAATAGGATTCAGGGAAAGGACTCACAGTTGTTGCAGTCCTACTAGGTGCTAAATCCTATGCCACGCATTTGCCTTATGCTGTCTCATTTAAGGCCTTAACAACCTTTAAAGCCTAATACTGTCTCCCTTCTCTACATGAGAAAGTCAAAAGTCATCGTCTATCTGTCCATCACCAGAAGTCATCCATCATCTGTCTGTCCATCACCCACTATTGTCTTCTTCACTGCAGTGTTTTCTGGGCGATATAACAAGTGCACAAAAACGAGACAGAGATGCATAGTGCATGTCCACACCAGCTGATGCCAAGATCCACTGTTCTTCCCATTAGACCTCTTTCCAGCTGACTCTAGGTTGTGTCAAGTTCATAGGACAAAAAAACCATCCAAGTGCCATTTCAGAAAACTAACCATGCTCTTACCATATCATGCCTCACTTATGCTCCTTGGTATCCATCCAGAGCTGAAAAGTTACATGTATCCAACAACTGGACAGGGCAATTTTTATAGCTTTGTTCCCAATTGCCAATACTTGGAACCAACTAGAATGTTCCCTAGTAAATGGGTGGAGAATCATGGAGAAAACTTTAATGTACAAAATTAGTTGAGCAGCTGGTCTGGAAGGCTATACACGTTATGATTCCACATATAAACATTTGTAGAAGGAAAATCTATAAAGACAGAAAGAAAAGTCCCTGGTTTTCAGTGCCTAACTTGGAGAATGAGTAACGGGATCATGTGGAGTATTGCAGTATGTGGGGCTTTGAGACTATTCTGTGTAAGACTCTAACTGTAGATACTTGTCCCCACAAATCTGCCCAAACCATACAATGGGCAGTGCCCACAGCCAGGTCCATGTAATTTTAACTGTGTGCCTGCTTAAAGAATAGAACAAACAGAAGGAGTGAACATGGTTCCAACGAGACCCAATTTACTATGAAGAACAAGCTGTTTCTAAATGTAAACAGTTTTAACTTATATTAGCAATGAAGTCATCATTATTTATAATACGGGAAGGAGAAACTTAAGGGTTCATTGAGAGTCAGTTGTGTTAGTTGGTGTTTTGCTGAGGCAAACACCAAAAGGAGTGTTTTCCTGAAGTGGATACAAGGCAGACTCACAAAGGAACATTTCTCTGGAGCAGACACAGGAAAAAGGATGCTCTGCTAAGTAAGCACGTGAAAGGACACATGAGGAACGAGTCTTGGCTAATGACATGCAAGTATTGGTCTGCTTTACATTGCATAGTTGGGCTATGTGTGTCAGGACTTCATAGAGAAAAACACACCAAAAATTTCCGGTGGTGTGCTACCATGGCTCTTTTGTCACTTCCATGGACTGACTGACAGAGTGGTGTCAGCTGAGACAACACCCACGGAGGACACGTGATATTTGGAGAGTATAAATAAAACTCAATGGACCATGATGGAAGCCGAGCTTGGCTTGTTTATAGAACTAACAGCCCAAGTGAATCAAAGACCTTCACACAAAACCAGATACATTAAAACTAATCGAAGAGGTTGTGGGGAAGAGCCTTGAACACATGGGCACTGGGGAAATTTTCCTGAACAGAACACCAATGTCTTATGCTCTAAGATCAACAATCTAAAATGGGACTTCATAAAATCGCAAGGCTTTCATAAGGCAAAGGACATTGTCAAAAGGACAAAAGGGAAACCAAGAGATTAGGAAAAGATCTTTACCAATCCTACATCTGATAGAGGGTTAATATCCAATATATACAAAGAACTCAAGAAGTTACACTCCAGAGAACCAAATAACCCTATTTAAAATGGACTACAGAGCTAAACAAAGAATTTTCAGCTGAAGAATATCGAATGGCTGAGAAGCACCTAAAGAAATGTTCAACATCCTTAGTCATCAGGAAAATGCAAATCAAAATGACCCTGAGATTCTACCTCACACCAGTTAGAATGGCTAAGATCAAAAACTCAGGTAACAGTAGATGCTGGCAAGGATGTGGAGAAAGAGGAATACTCCTCCATTGTTGGTAGGATTGCAAGCTGTTACAACCACTCTGAAAATCAGTCTGGCAGTTCCTCAGAAAATTGGACAGAGTACTACCTGAGAACCCAACGATGCCATTTCTGGGTGTATATCCAAAAGATGCCCCAACATATAACAAGGTCACATGCTCCACTAAGTTCATAGCAGCCTTATTTGTAATAGTCAGAAGCAGCTGAAAAGAACCCAGATGTCCGTCAACAGAGGAATGGATACAGAAATTGTGGTACATATACACAATGGAGTACTACTCAGCTTTTAAAAACAACGACTTTATGAAATTTCTATTCAAATGAATGAGGTAACCCAGTATATACTCACTGATAAGTGGGCATTAGCCCAAACTCTCAAATTACCCAAGATACAATTTACAGACCACATGAAGCTCAAGAAGAAGGACCAAAGTGTGGATGCTTCAGTCCTTCTTAGAAGGGGGAACAAATATATTCACAGAAGGAAATGCGAAGACAAAGTTTGGAGCAGAGACTGAAGGAAAGGCCATCCAGAGACTGCCCTACCTGGGGATCCAGCCCATATATACAGCCACCAAATCCACACAATATTGCTGATGCCAAGAAGTGCATGCTGACAGGAGCCTGATACAGCTGTCTTTTGAGAGGCATTGCCAGAGACTGACAAATACAAAGGCAGATGCTCGCAGCCAACCATTGAACTGAGAAAGGGGTCCCCAATGGAGGAGTTAGAGTTTCCTGGCATTCCTGTTGGCCCTGGTTGACTTGTGCCCAGGCTGAGGCCCAGCTGTCTCTGCTGGGAAGTTCCACTGCTGCTGATTTGGGTTTGCTATCCTGACTCTACTGAACTAGACCGCTGGTGTGTCCATAAAGTGTTTACAAATGGATCAAGTTGCCGCTGCTGACTACTGTCAACCAAACTATCGATTTCCTGACAATACAGAGGAGAGTTGCTTCAATGAACCATTTCTAAACAGGTCCACTTCCCCCACAGCCTTTCTTTTAGACTACTTGGTGGATGATGGACTAAAAGAAAGTTTTAAAAGTTTAAAAACCATTATTAAAAATAAATGTTGAAAACATTAAAATTACAATTATGAGCAAAAAATATTCTTCTTTCAAGTTTCCATGTGTTTTAAAAACACACTCTGTTGAAGTACTCAACAAGAATTTTGAAGTTGTATGTTTGTGGTGGGTGGGGGTGAGGGTTGTATATGCTTGCGCGTTAGTGCAAGTGAATGTTCTATAGTTTGAGTGTGTGCTGTAATGTGAATCTGCGTGAGTATGGTGTAATATATGTATATGTATGTGTGTGGTATATCTGAGTGTAGCATATGTGTGTGTTGTATGTGAGTGTACTATAATATTTTTGTGTGCGGTGTATGTGAAGGTGGTGTGATATAGGTGTGTGGGTGTGCTGCAGTATTTTAGCTGTGAGTGTAGTAGACTATTTGGGCTGTAGTAATGTGTGGTGTATCTTGATTTTTTGTAGAGAATATGAGTGTGAGCATGTTATAGTGTGTATGTATGATGTGTGTGCTGCAATGTGTGTGTGAGTGTTCTTTAGTGTGCGTGTGCATATGAGTGTGCACTCATGGGTGCATACAGGCCAGAGGAGGAAAGGAATGTTTGCTCTACCACTGTGTACCTTATTTCTTTGAGTCAGGATCTCTCTCTCACTGACCCTGAAACTAGGTCAGTAGCCAGCCAGATTGAATGACAGTCCTTTTTGTCTCTCTCCCCATAGGACTGGATTATATAGATGTGCAAGTGGCTTCACCTGGCTATTCTCATGAGTGCTGAGCCTTTGAACTCAGGTCACCAGGAAGAGGCAGGATGATTGCTCTTTCCAACTGAGTCATCTCCCCAGCCCAAGCATTCTACACTGTAAAGCAAATGATTAACCCGGTGTTTAAGTTTACTGTAGCTAGCTCATTAACTGCAGATAACTGTAATTTATGAGATGGTGAAATTGCAACTTTGCAGGCTATACATTCATTTTATAATACTTTGGGGGAATTCTGTATAATCAATAAAAATATTTATAGGACACTCAATATAATTTTGCTATTTAAATACAACAGATTACATTTATTTATTTGACTTTATGACAGGCTGTAACTATTATGCATGTCATATACCAGTAACAGAACACATTTTGGTCAGATATACGAACTTCTGTGTGTGACAGTATTCTGGGAGGAAATGAGAAAAGATACCATTATGCAGCAATCCATTTTGTGACAGTTTCCAGAAAGTCCTGCAGAGAAAAATAATGCATGTAAGAGATGGGTTCTTCCTTTTGAATCTGCACTGGCATAAAGAACAGTAGAAACTCAATAGAATTACTAGACAATTCTTACCCAAGAATCTACGGATCAATACTAACGTACACGTGCATACACAAGAACCCCACACTCAATTCCCTGAAATAGCCACGTCAATAATGGGGATTAAAATAATATTCTAAATGATGGTTCAATTCTTTATCTTTTTAAGGCAAGGACAAATATGAAGTTTGTATGCACGTGTATTTATATACATATACATGTGCATACATGTGTGTACATATATGTGTATGTATTTGAGGCAAATGTGGGGATTATGTAAGAATACTTTACGTTTCATACACTTTTCTGACAATAGAATTAATTACTGCTCAAATGAAAGAAAAGAAAATCACAGTACAGAGGCCTGGCTGCAGCCGTACCATGCAGCATGGGCAGGGAAGACACCCAGAGGCCCAACAGTCGTGTGGTCACCCACAGCAGGAACCACTGTGACGCACAAGTGTGTGGTGGGGAGATGGGAGAGAGAGAGAAGCCGAACAGTTGGAGCACTATGAAGACAGGAGGAACGAGAGACTGAGCTACAGAGGAACAGCCTGATGTGAGGAGCCTGCCCTGTCACCTGAGGCCACCGTGAAGTCCCAACCCGTGCTGCTGCTGAGGGCCACGTCAGGCTCTGTGGCTATGAAGCAGCAGGGCTCTGTGTTTCTGTAGGTGGCTAATATTACCATTAATGACCATGTGGATGTCCTTGGTCTGGGCTGTCACCGGAGATCATGGTGATATCCAAGGACTGTGCAGAGCTACCCCCACACAGCATGGTTTTATGTTTTTATTTTCTCTTATGCCGGGACAGAGGGCAGATATGAAGATAACAGGAAAATCAGTGTTAAGTGGGATTGGGGTACATAATGTGAAATTCACAAAGAATCATTAAAAAGCGTTTTTAAAAAATCAGAGTACACGACGGAGCACAAAGAAAAGACTTGCCTTCTGACATATTATACACACATATGTGCGTATATATGCACACACATTAGACTCATGTATGTGGATACACGTGTACATGCACATCATACACATACATGCACACATACATCATACATGTATGCATACAGATTTACACATGAATGTAGCACATACACACACGAGCACCCTCAGTTGACATTGATTTTGAAAAATGGCTGTGTATAGGATAATATCACTTCTCTATACCTTACTTTTATTTCAGTATAGAGTGTACATTTTTCTATACGCACAAAATTAACATTCAGCATCACTTTGAGAGTCTAAAAATACATGTAATCACCGTAAATGGTGATTTTTTTTCTGCTAACTTCATGAAAGGTAAATGATAGTTCATTATTTTAATTTGCATTTTGATTATTACTGTACTTAATATCTTTTCGCAGGTCAGTTAGTAGAAATTGCCTATATAACACCATTTGTCCATCTTGTTATTGGCCCGCTGCACTCTTTTTTCATTGAAGTGTTCTGACTATATTAAGAATTTCAATCCTTTTACATGAAAGGCTATCTATCAGCACAAGCCACTGCCTCATATAACACTTGACTCAAAATGGAACGCAGACCAACATGTGAGTGCTATGTGCTCACATTAGAAACCCTGGAGTAAAGCATTATGACCTTGAGTCAGGTGACAGCTTCTTAGCTATGACATTGAAAGTACAGCTAACAGGCCAGGTATGGTGACACACCTTGTAATATCAGCATTTAGGAGGTAGAGGCAGGAGAGCCTGAGGCCAGCCTAAGGTATGTGAGATCCTCTCTAAGAAATACAGTAACGAACAAGTGCAGGCAGCAGTCCACAAACTAGATAAACAACTTCAAATGAAGAGCCTGTAGCTTCAAAGGCATCATCAATAAAGTACAAAGAATTGCTTCCATTGTTCAGAGATCTGGACTGAGATCAAATAGAAGATGGAGACTTCAGATCCTGGTTTGCCCATATCCTGGCCATTGTGTTGCAGGGTACTTCTGTGCTCTCTCCTAGTAATGCGGTAAAGCCCTTATTAAGGCTGTAAGGAATCAGACAGAACAAATGTAGAAGGGAAACTGTTTAGTTTTACTTTTAAAGGGATACTCATTTCAATTATATACATTTAAATTTTAACATCATATTACATATATATCTTTTTAATTTATGAACAATTTTTGAAAAATAATTGTAGACATGAAAGCACATGCCTGTAACTTGAGTGCTGGGGTTGGGGTGAAACAGGTAAATCCTGGGGCTTGCTGGCCACCTGGCCTAGCCAAAACATCAAACTCCAAGTTCAGGGAGATATCCCATCTAAAATAAATAAGGTGGTAGAAATAGAGGAAGATGACCCCCAACACACATGCACATTCCAGTCATAATCATACATCCAAGAAAACATAAAAAATATCTATCCCTGCAAAACCTTGCAAACAGATATTTATGGCATTACAAAATAATACGTATTATTTAAAACACATTACAAATAACATTTCTAAAACATTATAATAACATTATATAATCTAGTAACATTATTATATATCTAATAGCAAAAACAGAAGGAATTATTACCCAAATGCTCAATACCTGGTGAAAGGGTAAGTTCAAAACGATATTATTTAACCATAAAAATTACACAGTTATACAGTATAGATGAACTTGGAAAACTATACTCCATGGAAGGAGCCAGTCATAAAGAGGCCACGTATTATATGGCTCAACATTCATGAAATGTTCCAACACAACAAAACTATAAAGACTGAGATTAGACTGGCTGTCGCCGGGAAGTAGCAAAGGGGACCATGATTGAGATTTGGTCGTCAGTGCACCAGAGAACCTTGTGAAGTTAGGTTGCTGTGACAGACACCCAGCTCTATTGAAGAACACTGACTTGTAGGGTTTCCAAGTTTGAGGCTGGAGGTTGTCTTCCTCCCAGTGTTCCTCAGAAAAAAACCACTTTGGCCTTGTGTGAATAAAGCCCTGGGCTGATCTGTAGCACTGGAGAACAAGGAAGTGCAGAGGTATTGATAAGTGACCTGTTGTTTAGTAGAGCTGCCAGGGTACACCATGCACTGGGTCTTTCATTCTCACTGTGAGTGGTCTCTCGTTGCCACGTTAATGTTTGTTTTGTACTGCACAGCATGGCTGAGACATGGTTTCTCTGTGTAGCCCTGACTGTCATGGAACTTTCTCTGTAGGCCAGGCTGGCCTCAACCTCAGAGATCTGCTTGCCTCTGCCTCCTGAGTGCTGGGATTAAAGGCATGCACCACTGTGCCTGGCTGCATCTTTATATTTTATACTAAGTAATCCTTGTCTTTTCCACCATGGGTTTTGCTTTTATACTACATATAGAGGAGCCTTTGCGAATCTAGGCATGTGGAAATACTTTGGTTTTCTTACAGTAGCTCTTTAAATTTTAGCTCATTGGGTCATTAGAATTTTTTTTTTTTTTTGAACAATGAAGTGTGAAATAGGATTTTAGCATTTTCGCCACCCCCCCCCCCAGAGATAAACAGTTTGTCAACATGGTTATTAAATAATTTTTTTTCTTCTTGCTTGAAATGCTAGCATAATCATAGTTTTAATTCATACCATGTTACTTAATAGCACGTGTGTATTTACCTGTGCATCCCATTCTTCTCCCCTGCTTTGAATGTTCCTCCCTACACCCTGTTTTAGCAGGGTTTTAATTATGGTAGCTTTAAAGCATATATAATTACACGACTAGACAAGAATTCTTCTCTTCCCCAGGATTTTTCCAACTTGTGCTGTAGTGCAATTTGAAATTTTTCACAGCAGCCCTTTGTGTCTTCACAAAGGGGCATCGTAACATAATTGCACTGACATTGAACTTGGAGACTTGGAGGTTATGGGAGGTTTTATTGCACGATGCTTCATACACAGGAAAACTCGGGCTCCCGTGCAGGGTCTTCTTTCTGTTCTGAGGAGTGCAATCACAGACCTCATACATACATACATCACGGGCCTTTCTAAGTTCACCCTCACACATCTTAAAGGGTTACTCTTAAAGGGGGTTGTGTCCATCATAAATGACTATAATTTGTGTGCTTATTAGATGAATAGAAAAGAGCAGTTCTCAGGGATAGGAGCTGTTGCAGAGGACCTGAGTTCAGCCCACAGCGCCCCTATCACTCAGCTCACGCCTGCTTAGAACCCCAGTTCCAGCAGATGTGACCCCCTCTTCTGGTCTCCTTGGGCACTATATGCACTCACATGTACACATACAGAGAGAGAGACACACACGCATACATTTAATTAAAAATATGTAAAAGAAAGACAAGTTTCATATCATTTTATGAACTGTAGAAACTGCTAACCCCACTTGTCCTTTCTCAGACATTTCAATGTTTGCTAATTTTCATAATCTTATTTTGCTTCCTTTTCTTATTACATTAGCTAGCAGCTTAAACTCATACTAAATAACAATACCAACAGATTATTAATATCTACAATTTGCTTCCTACCTAAAGGGGGCTGTTCCGATCAATTTTGAGGTGAAGGCAAGTCATCCTACTAGTTTTATCTTATAGAAGGAACCAAGATGTATTTGAAGGCATTGTGTTAGAAGCGGTACATTCACACTCTAGGTAATCTCTGCAGTAACACATAAAGTGCCCATCCAGTAGGAGTGCACTTGGGCAAGGTTCTGAGACACTGATAAGAACCAGGCCTCTGTTGACGAGCACTCATTACTGAGGAACATATAGTAGACAGTGTAAGCATGGATCACAAAGCAATAGTAGTCAGAAAAGACAACCGAAGACTGTAGGTACTTATAGCATGTGGAGAAGGAGGCTGGCAAGCATGGTGTATAGAGTCTAACAAAACACCCTAGACCTCTGACGTGGTCACAGATTGCACATCACTCTTTACTAGTCTGCCATCTGAATATAAGGCTTTAGAGTTTTCTCCCTCGATACTTAGATATATTTTCTTTGTTCCTAGTCACAGTAACCATGTGGTACAGTCCTGACAGGCTGAAACATTTTGTTAGATCCCAAGGACCCAACAAATGAACATTCAAGGTCCATAGTATTAATACTTATCTAATTTTTAAAAATAGAATTAATAACATACAAATGATTTTTCAAGAGTTCACAACCTCGTCGTCGGGGGGAAGTCTAAAATTCATGTCTTCCTGAGTATGTTGCTCACTGCTTCCCTTTTCCCAAATGCACAGTAGCTTCTGTGCTCCCTCTACAGTACAGCCTTGCTTTCCTGCAAGCCCTGGCATCCCTTCCTACTGATCAAGAGACTTAAGGAAGAACTTGAGCCAGGACAAAAGTCTGTACTGCTGTTCCAACAACCTTCCACCCAGTTACCCCAGCAGCTTGTGGCTGCCACTGGGCATCAGAAGCCATTGCAGAACAGCTACATTCTGCAGACTAAGACCAAGAGCAACAGTTCAGCTCCTCCCCAGTTGGAGACTTCGAGTTCTCTCCCTAATCTTCAATTCCTGAGCACCTGGGGAGGATTTTCAGGGTGAAGGCTGCAGTGGGGTTCTGACTGCCTCTTAGTAACTTAAGGTGTATCAAAGAAAAGTGGAGAAAGAATGCAGGAGGCCAGATGCCAATTCAGTTCCTGCTGCAATCACCCCCTCTCAAGGCAAGCATTGAGTCCCCAGAGCTTCTCAACATATTAAATATTCATTAAAAGCCAAGCGCTGCTTTCCCAACATTTGACTAAATAATGAAAGTATAGATTTGTCCCATCTCTGCTTTTTGAATTGCTCAGTTATACATAGCACTAAATTACAGTTCTAATGAAATCAGTTTAAAAGCACAAGGAAAGGATCTCTGTAGTTTACCAATGCCTCAAAGTTCCTCCTAATTTAACCATAAACTAAACGGATTCATAAAATGCTTATGGGAGGACAGTAAAGTGAAGTTTTTAGTGCAGAGGTTGCTTATGTAATTAAGCATACGTTCTTGGATGTTCTGTGTAATCTGAAGTGGTTTCTATGACATTAACAAATGCTTATATCTATTTTATTTCTCTGCCCATTAATGCCAAAGAGTAATGCCAAAGGAAGGGGGAAAGTCTAACTTCTTGCCAGTGTCAGCATCTACAATTCAGAAATTGAAACTAAAGGTGTTACTAAAGACTAAATATTTTCTTAGAAATATGCCATTAAATGTAATTACTTTGCCTTCCTTTCCACTCTGTTTCTCTACCCCACACCCTACATTAGGACAACCTTGTGTAAGTCATTTACAAATGGCCCCTGGATGGAGAAGAGGGAAATCAGACCCAGTGACATACCTGGAGTCTCAGGCACTCAGAAGGCTGAGGCAGGAGAATACCTGAGAACACGCCTGGACAGTGTAACATGGCTCTGTCTCGAAAGTGGAAAGTAAATTAGGTAGCCATTCCGATGATTCTCTTAGTTACTGGGTCGTAAATTGTCTTGTATGTGACTTCCAAGTTCAAACTGGTCATTAAGTAACACCCCAGGCTTCATGGTATCTCTCCCCCCTTCTGTCATCCTGAAGGAAGCCTTTCTCCTCGGTTCTCTCCTAACCTTCCAATCAAGTAAAATGAAAGCTGCACGCTGTCCAAGAACAGAGAAGCTACTGAACTGAACTGTACTTTCTTTCCCCCAAATTCCCTGAGGTCTTCAAAGCAAGTGCTAATGATCATGGCCTAAGGTTTCTTAATTCCACATGAGTGATGATGGTTAGGCAGATTAATTGTAGCCACATTTTTCTCAATTGCACCATATTAGGGGATGAGAATCCCTGAAGCCTTTCTAGACTTAATGGATCTAGACAGTTTCACAAAAAAAGTTTTAAAAGTTTCTAAAAGCATTCTCTGTGTCAAGCTGAAAGCATATCACGGGACTGTCGGCTCCAAAAGATATTAGAGAAGATGCAGTGAGTCTCGAGGTCTGCCTTTCCTGTGTGCAGGCTGGGAGCA
Source organism: Micromys minutus (assembly GCF_963924665.1). Taxonomy (NCBI): domain Eukaryota; kingdom Metazoa; phylum Chordata; class Mammalia; order Rodentia; family Muridae; genus Micromys; species Micromys minutus. The sequence goes on from NC_137952.1 coordinate 31,789,703, forward strand.
AGAATGGAAACTGAGTCAGGCTATCTCTCCCCTCAGCGGAATTCCATGTGTGTCACAACTTGTCCTCTGATCACTGTAAGCCCCTGAGACCCAGAAGGCAGATTGTCTCACCTGCAGAATTGCCTGAAAACTCTGTCTTTACTTCCTGTCTGTATTTGGCCTGATGAGATTTTATTATTCCCCTGGATCACAGAAGTTTCCCTGCTCTACTAGCTGTAATAAATAATTTTCTCAATACATTTTTATGTAATAATTATATTATTATTGTCATCAGTACTATTACTTCCAGGGCTTGCTGGCTAGCTTCTCATGGCTACTATGCTTGTTCTTCAAGATTTATTTCAAACAAGACTCAGTTACACTCCTCTGCAAATATATTCAACTTTTTAAAAAAAATTATTGCTTATTGTATATTCTCTGCATTTACATTTCAGTTGTTATCCCTTTCCCACAACCCCATCACCACTCCCCCTCCCATTGCATCCATGAAAGTGCTCTCTCTCCCAACCACCCTCTCCCCCCTCAGTGCCTTGGCATTGCCCTACACTGGAAAAATGAGCCTTCATTTGAACAAAGGTCTCTCCTCCCATTGATGCCAGAGAATGCTGTCCTCTGCGGTATATGCTCCTGGAGCCAGGGGCCTCTCCGTGCAAATTCATTATTTGGTGTTCTAGTCCCTGGGAGCCATGTTGCGTTTGGTTAGATGATCATTTTGTTCTTCCCGTGGGGTTGCAGACTCTTTCAGCTCTTTCTTTAAGTCCTTTCTCTACCTCCTTCATTAGGGTCCTTGTTTTCAGTCTGATGTTTAGCTGTAAGCATCCTCCTCTGTATCAGTATGGCTCTGGCAGAAGCTCTGAGGAGGCATCCATATCATGTTCCTGACAGTAAGCGCTACTTGGCATCAGCAATAATGCTTGGGTTTAGTGGCTGCATATGGGGTGGATCCCCTAGTGAGGAAGTCTCTGGATATCTTTTCTCCAATCCCTGCTCTTCTATTTGTCTCTTTATTTCCTCCCATGAGCGTTTTGTTCTTCCTTCTAAGAAGGACTGAGGCATCCACCTTCTGGCCTTCCTTCTCTTTGAGCTTCACAATTGTATTCAGCTTAAATTAAGGCCAGCTAGGAAGCTTGGAAAGCCCTCTCTGATGTCCAACCATACGTTCGATGTCTGGGTGTGGCTTCTGTTGGGCATGCGCACTTTGCTCAGGCTTCTCAACCACTGAAGGTGCTGTCCATTCCCCAACAGACGACTGACGTCCTTCCGATTCTCCTCTCGCCTCTCGAAGTTCTTCCCTCTGTCTTGAGTTCTATCTGAAGCACTTGGATAATGCTTTCCTCAAACTTCATACATCCCCAAGGTCATTCTTATCATTAATGTCCTCAAAAGCAAGTCTGTCTTCTGAACAGCCAAGAAGACATTCAAAGCCCGGCACGTGGCAATTCAGATACTCCACACAGTGATGCTTTTCTTGTTTTCGCTGTCTCATCTTGCTCTACCTGCCTCCAGGATCATGCACAAGCCCCAGGTCAGCTATGTGGCTTACTTTCCCCTACCCTAGTGTCCCCTACAGTAATGCCTTTGTTGCGAACTTCATCCCTGGTGTCTACCCTCACCGGACTTCACTCGCTCACTCACAGAAGCCCCACCTCCCCCGTTAAGGTGTCATTTATAATTTGTACCACTATTCATTGTCCCTTGTAATACATCCACTCCATTTCTCCTGTACCACTGGACTGAGTGTTTATAGCCTCCTGCATGAGTTTCACTCTCTCATGCATTATCATTGCTCCATCGATCAAAAGTTCTAGGGTTCCTGTCCCAGCCAGTATTCTAGACACACACACACACACACACACACACACATATATATACACACACATACACACATATGTATACACATACACACACACACACATATACGTATACATATGGACTTAGTTCCCTCTCTCTCAACAGTGGGTGATAAAATATGTTAATAAGGTTGTTTGGTGATATAAGTGTAATAAGGAAGTTCAAAGGGCAAAAGCTAGAGGAACCCTGCTAAGCTCAGAATTGCATCCAGGTTTCCAGGTTTCACTCCACAGCGTGCTTCTGGTAAGCACCTCCCAGTTGAGGCTTCTTCTGTTGAAAAGTTTTCTACAATGACTGGAATAAAATCACGTTCTGCTTGCTCCACTAGATCCACTCCCATCCCGTTTCCCTTGACTTTGCTTCTCGGGAGGAGGAGGGGACCGAGTCTAAGGAAGGTATCGGTGACTTCCTGGCCTTCTGGCTCCAGTGAGGCTGAACCAATGAACAGCACAGTGTGGGACCAGAGAGGGTGAACTGATTCTCATTTCCTTCCCCCCAGCACAGGTTACCTCAGGCTGGCCGAGTCCTTTGACTGAAGGTCAATGCATCTCACGGGGTTCGGTTTGCCTCCGTGACCGCTGGTTCTGCTCACTGCTTCCTTCTCTGGCTCCTCAGAAACTTAAGGCTAGAACAGCCCCAGGGTGACTGTCCCCGAGTTCTCCCTACACCCTCACTCTCACCTTCACAAACAGCTCCTCAAATTACCCAAGTCAAGTATGCCATCTGTTCCCTGCCAGGATCCTGAATGATAAAACTGCTTTTCAAATTTTCAGTTGCTGTCTGAATGCGAGCTATTTCTCATTTATCTCAGCACAGTGCTTTACACAAAGCTGACTGCTGCTATTAATAACAAACGGTGGAATGAACGCATTCGGGAATGAATGAGGGCCTCTCTCCCCTTCTAGTCATCCTACCCCTCTGCAGCTTGACTGGATTTTGCAGAGACTCTGGGGTTTTGTCTGGGAGGGTCCCTGTTCCCCTAGTGTTGTGTTACAGTGGTTTCCTACAAGACTGAAATAATCCGTCCTGCCCAGAAGCTATTTAAACAGCAGGGTGAACAACCCCAAGTAGCTTCTGAAGATCCCTAGAACCTATCAGAAAGGACTCTGGTAGGTCCTTTCCTACCAGAGTAAGCAATAAAAACTAAACCAAAAACAGCAGCAGAACCACCTCTCTGAGCAGTCTAGCTGCCTGGAAGGAGCATTTAGCATCTGAGCTGGGCCGTCTGGTAGAGGTTTAGACCAACTGAGGCACCGGGAAAGGAACCCTCTCCCAGGCTGAGCTGCCTGCAGGCTGTGCAGTGTGCTCCAGGTCCCCAGCTTTGTGAGCTGTCACCTGTACAGGGGTGGGCCTTGGTGACGCAGATGTCTTTGGGTCATTTCTGCCCCTGTAAGTGACTCTTTGTCCATATTCCCGTAAGCAACCCCAATAACACTCACTGATACAACCAGGTGGACTTTGGGTGTACCTGTACTTTGGTCTATCATGGGCCAATATCTAAGATGGGAAGATACTAGTGTCCCCAGGAAAGGTTTTGTCGCTCTACACCAAGGACTGCTGACTCTGGGCATTTTTGCATTCCTGGTGGTATCTTATAAATGGGTTAATTTGACTCATCTACAATTTCTAAAACTATAACATCTTTCTTCCACAGGCCAGTCTTTTACCTGGGGATGGAAAAAGAGATGGCTTTCTAATTCATATTGTTTTACTCTTGGCATAAATGCTGGCACAGAAATCAAAACCAAGCAGATTGTTTCCTCACCAGGTTGGAAAGCAGATATCTTTTAAGGACCAGGAGCCCAGACTGGGGCTGTGCTTTTAAAGAAGCTATCCCGGTGGGGCATCTTACACAAGTAAAGGCTCAACTAATACTTGATTAATGGATAGCCTGCACTAATGGTCTAACCAAAACTAGAAAACAGAACTCACAAGCTTGATAGTTACACCAAGCTGAAATTATGGCTGATTAGCACGTCTTGCCAAATAAATGTATTTCCAGTAATCAGAAACTACCCTTATCTTCCGAATCTCCACCAAGTTGATGTAGAAAATAAGGTATCTCCTATTGTTTTAATATGACAACTACAAAGGCTGATGGCTTACAAATGAGTAACAGAGCCACTGGAACTGTCTTTAGAAAATATACTTTTTGAGTCAACATGTTTAATAGTGTGCCTTGGTTTGGTACTAAGTAGGTATTATTCATTAGGAAATAATCATGCAACTGGAATACTTAATTAAAACTTATGATGAGAAATGAATCTGTTTACTTTGTAATTATGACCCAGAAATGCAGAGCATATTAGAGTAGTTTATGAGCACAATTCCAAAGACTTTAATATAGTAAAAGAACTCATTGTTGTTTTTAAACAGGAATACATAGAAAATTACACAAAAGTGCACACAATTTCTGGAGACACACCCGTATAAGATAAGACTAGCAAGTGGACTGTTGGTTTAAGTCTAACAGGTCAGCAGTCAAATTGTTAAGAACGTCCCGGCCTTTCCTCTACCTTTCCAGAGAAGCTCTGAGCCAGCTCGTTTATCTGTTTGTCTGTTGTTAGCTTTGTAACAGAAGCAAGATGTGTATGGGGTTTTCTTTAAGGTCTCTTTTATGCTTCCCTCAAATAAACAAAGTTCCAACAGCTGCCAACACAGTAGTGAAATGAGTCAACGGTGTTTAAATAGAGCCGGGTAGTTGGGCATCAACCTGACATAAATGTTTGTGATAAAAGGATTTCAGATCTGAAATGATCTTGTCTATTGACTAGTCTCCAGCTGGAGGTTCAAAGACCATAGGTATCTTGGGGCCAAGGAAACTTTGGGGAGATTGCTTTACGGTACCAAGGCTTAGACACGCTGTGTGTCTTCTGAGACTCTTTAGAGCCATACCTGGAAGCCCTGTAACTGACCAGTGGAAAGAGCACAAGCTGGCCTGGTAACTGACTAGTGGAGAGAGTGCAGGCTGGTCCCTCACTTGTATCACTTCTGACTCGGCGACGCAGATCTCCACGGCACAGGTCTGAATGCCTGTTAGCAAGTGAGCTGATCGTCTTGGCCGCTGCGTCAGCACTTAACTGGGCTCTGGGATTTTCGGACAAGCCTATTATTACAGCTGAACACTAATAAGGCTTACTATTGATTTTTATAGCAGAGTATCAATTTCTTCCTGTCCCCCATTCGGAATGCCTTCCCTCCCTCACATTTTAGCGGTGTAATTTGTAATAACTCCATATATCTGATGGTAGTAAACTGTCTGTTGCACACCCTGACTGAAAACAAACAGAATAAACAAAGCATTTATTTGGAAAGATATAAATTACCCAGAATCCTGTTCTGTTTTGTTTATTTGTTTTGTTTTGTGTTTTTAGCCAGTAGGTGGCTCTAGTGGCTTCTGGCAAGGAATCATATTTTATACTTCTAATGGCTGGACACGTCTATAGAGAAAGGATTTGGTGGTATTGAAATGGTCTGGAAAAATCCCGTGACCCTAACCATGAACACAGACACTTGCCACTTAAACAGTGGGCTTTATTTTACTATAGATTTGCATGGGTTTAAATACATCTTTTCCCTTATAGTTTACCAGTGGCTCAGACAGTTGTATGGATGATAGGATGTTTATAATGTACAGATACAATGGTGCTTAATGCTCATCTTCTGTCTGTCTTCTAAAAGACCTAGTCATATTAAAGCCGAGGGCTGTGCATCTAGTATGGAAAAACATTGTGTTTGAAAACCTCCAGTGTCCATGCAGGGGCTCCTGTGAAGGCATTCCTAAAGGGAAATAGGTAATTGATGATTGTTTCCAACGCATGGTGCATTTCCTTTGCACAGAGGAAGTGGCAGACATTTTTCATGCTAAGGTAGAGTAGTCATCAAAATAAGTTTGTTTTTTTTTTTTTTTAAAGTACAATTTTATCATTCCAAGTATGGTCATGGCTATGTGCTACACTAGGGTAAACCAGCAATAGAAATGAATTATGTCAGTAAAGTCTTGAGGCTTAAGATTTACCATGATAAATATTTTTCATTAAAATGAAATATCTTGGCAAAGTCACTTTCATATGCAAACTCTTGACACAAGGAGGCCAGCTGTGTCTATGCAGATGCAGAGATGTGGGTTCGTGTTATTAATGATTTATCATGTCATAGCGAGCTTAGATTAGTTTTGAAAGCAATCCCTTGCCACAGGAGCACTTTCTATAATGCCTGAGTGTAAGGAATAGGGTACATGCATTCCACACTGGAGTCATGGGAGAGGCTGCCTCTCTTTCAGATTCTAGTGCCTTATCTTTATATTGTAAACCATGAAAATCTCCATCCTACGCTATGCTATTCATGAAAATTCATGCAAAACATTGTTCCCGTCTATTGAATCGTGAGTGGTATGTATACCTGAATTAAAAGACATACCCATGGAGACAGAAGTGAAGATAGAAATGAACAGAAATCTATCACACACCCATAAAGTCCTGAGACTCATATTTCCTGTGAGTTTGGATTCAGTTTCTGATCCAGTTCTGCAGCATCCCAATATTGTATCGCCTTTGTGGTGTCCAGAAACGTATTGCTCAGTGTTTACTCCGTGCCTGCTGTACTCCTGGCAAGAGGTTCATGTAACCTGTATTATAGTGTCCAGTCGGCCACAGAAACCATTTCAAGTTTTATTATCATGCAAATAAGGAGACTGAAGCCAGCTGTGGTTAAAGAAATTATCCAAATCACAAATCTACTGGCAAGTGGTTGGGTTTGAATGCAAACTGCACCAACTCCAAAAACTTCATTCTTAAAGGTGGCTGTTCAGACCTCGTTAAGTGTTCGTTCCTTTGGTTTTTGATTTTTGAGTTTCCTTACCTTTAACATGGCGTTAATAATAGTATTTCCCTCATAGAATTGCTGCTGCATGCTAATATTTTTGAAATGCTTAGAATAGCTTGATAGAAGTTAAGCATGGTATTTGTTTAATAGCTTTAAGTTTAATGGCTTAGTAGCTAATCATTTAATGGTTAATAAACTGCACTATTTGATAATTGATACATTTTACTGAGAATCACAGGCAGACGTTTTCTGTAGATTTTGGATACCTTTCATACTTATAATTCAATTGGAAATGATTTATTACTGATTATTGATGGGGAAAAAACACACACAGAAAAATACCAAAGTGTATTTGCTAACCAGGTAGAGTCAGCCTTTGGGGGAGGGGATGAAAAGAGTTAAGTGTGTCTATCCAGTTACTGACTCACTCCACTTAACAAATATCCTCAGTGGGACTGTAAGACAAATTTTGTGCCTAGAGTACATTGCTATGGAGAGGTATAGAATATAGTAATAACCACCCCTTTTATCTGTCCCAGAAGAGAGTATGAGAATGTTTCCGGCTCCAGTGTCATACCTGTTCCACAAGTATTTACTGAGTGTGCATCCCAGTTCTGAGCACCAGGCCTGTCCAGAAAAGGAGGCATCCTAAACAAGATAAAGTCAATAACACTTTGGAACAGAGAAGACAGCCATTCAGACCCATACAAAGGGTTTGTGGGCTGAAGGTACTCGGACACCTAAACAATTTGTTATTCAGTCAAGAAACCAGAGATGAAGCCGAACCACTTTATAGGGTACCAGAGAAAGCAGGAACACCAGGAGAGTGTGCTCCCCTGGGGGACAGTGAGGGTGAGCCAATGCTGATACCTGGAGTATAAGGGGTGTGGGGAGAAGGGAATTGGCAGAAGTCAGCAGGAGCAATGAGCTGAGTGGTGTGCAGTGCACAGAAAAGATGGGAAATAGAACCACAGCAATGACAGCTGCCTGCGTGCTTTTCTTGGACATCTTTCTACTACAGGCTAAAGAAAGCATGTCATTTTCCTCTCAACACCTGCCCCCCACAACATGGACATGGTAAATCCTCAAGAGTCGTCTTTGACCTTTCTTCCCATGACATGCTTGGCCTCTCGGCCTCTAGCAGAGCAAACACAAGGATGACTCTGAGGTCCAGACTGATATTTAGAGTGAAAACATGTAATTCCTGGTTTCCAAGAACCCATCAGCATAGTCTCCAGCAACCCACCAGACCATCATTTCTTGTTATGCCCGGATTTAAAGACTCGGTCTGGGGTAAAACTGTAATCTCTGGGTATCTTTCCCTCTGAAACCGCCCACATGTACCGGAACCCAATCCATACCGGATGTTGTAACTCAGTTTTAGTAATCTCAACACTCCGAGGCTGAAGCAGAAGGATTGCCTTTAAGTTTGAGGCTAGCCTGAGCTAAATAACATGCTCCAGGCTAGCCTGAGCTACAATGTGAGACGTTGTCTAGGGATGCTTGTGGGAGATGGATTCTGGAATCTGAAATGAACCTTTGCTGCTACTGCAGACACAGGACAACTTGCAAAGCTGTCCAGTGACTTGTTTCCCCGCCAACCAAGGAGCCCCTGTCCTCACTTTGCATCTTCACGGGGTGGCCTGCAGTGCAGAAAACAAGAAAGGACCTGCTGGCCAGGAAACAGCCACAGCTTTCTGGGTCAGAAGTTGGCTAGGGGAGGACCCTGACTGCCAAGTATCTTGCAGTGATGTCAGAGCCCAACACAACCAGAAAACACCAGCCAGCCAGGAACAAAAGACTTAGCAGTAGAAAAAAACCTCAGAAGCTGCTCTTTCCGCCCCCTACCCCTTTCTTGTAACAGGAGGAACAGCGGGGAAAGCCTGCATTTTAAAAGACTGCCCTTTCTCTCCCGGCTTGCTTTTGGCTACAAGTGTTAACAGGGGGTGTCTTTTTTTCGAGTTCCTTTTCAACTCCAAGGCAGTGTTCCTCCTAAATGTAAACATATATCTGTGTGCGGGAGAAAAGCAGGAAGAGTCGTAGACAAGGATATGCTTCCATGATCGGTCCCTCTATCCACGGTAATTAAACACTCTCAAAGGAAAACCAAAACTTTGGATGAAATGTTCTTTCTCCTTTCTCTCTCTTTAAGCGGGGGCATCAGGGTTGATTCCAGCCACTTCGAACCCTTAAGTGATGCATGATTGGATTGGAAATTAATAAACATAGCCCGTTCTTGGAAATGAACTTTGAATTAAGATTCTCTTGTTTGGGAATATATTATTCTTTTATTTCATTTATGACAGTCCACACATCTTAAATGATGTCGCTTCAAGGACATTGTCATTTCTCCCACAACGTATTAAACGAAACACTTGCCCGTAAAACTGGCTCATTAGCCTGCAAAATTACACTGTACTGAATGGCTTTCATTCAAAGTGGAAATAAGATTTTTAGTGGGCAATTTTTGTATTTTCTAAAGCTAAAGCTAAGTTTGATTGCTTCTTCCCAGCTGTTTTACTTAGTGGTTATAAAGATAAATGGGGGAGGGGCTTGTAAAAAAAATGAGCTCTGAACAATAAATCCTAGACTAGAAAACTAAGACAAAACTTCGGGGTACAACTGCGCCCACGGCACCACTGGGCTGCAGCGATTTGTCCTCGGGACGTCTGGGGCAGGCTGGGAGAGTAGTGAGGGCGCCTGGAGGGAGAGAGAGGGAGGGAAGAAGGGAGAGGAGGCTTTGCGGGCTACAGAGGCGGCGCCAGCTGGGCGACCCGGCTCCGGGAGGCGCGGGAGGAACGGCTCAGCTAAGGTGGGAGAGCCTGGGCGCGCGGCCGAGCGCCATCAGGGACGCGGCGGCCACCGGGGTCGAGGCCGCGGCGCGCGAGGGGCTCTGGGCGGCGCTGGCCGCGGTGGGAGCTGCAGAGCGGCGAGGGAGCTGGGATCTCGGGGAGCGACTCGGAGATGGATCGAATTACACCATTTGCCGAGCAGCGGTTTGTTTTGCTCGCGCTGGGTCCCGCCGCCGCCGCCGCCGCAGCCGCCAGAGCTGGAGCGGGCGAGTTTCAGGATAGATCGCAAGGCGAGACCCGAGACCGTGGGATTGCTCTTTCTGTGCGCTGCCTTGATCGGCTTTTCCGTCTGATCGTGACAAGCTTTATTTGTCTGTTTTTGAAAGCAGGCTTCCCCATGAGAGGTAAGACAGTCTCCCAAGCTCCGCCGACGCTCTGGGTGCGTGATGGGGGTGGGACCCCGAGCCTGGAGCCCGCAGCGCAGCTGTGTGCGGGCGCTTGTGTTAGCGTGGGCGGCGTACCGTCGCAGCTCCCCGGAGTTCAATGCTCTCCCAAGCCTCACGGTCTCCAGCGGTGCCCGAGACGCCTCGGGAGGTCTTGGTTGACCGTTCCCAGCTGGCTGATGGGCAGCCTGGGGGCGGGGCGGGGCGGCGGGGCGGCCCTCCTCCTAGGCGCACCCCCTCCTCGGGGCTGCACCCCTAAGGGAAGAAAAGACACCCTGGGCTGCAAGGAAAAGTTTCTTTCTGGCAGGGCCGGCTCGGCGCTGCTCCGCTAGCCCTCAGGTTGAGCCCGCCTTCCACGCTGCGGGGCTTGGAGCCTCCAACCCGTCCGCCCGCAGCGCAGTACAGGCCGCCCGGCCACCATCGGCCGGGAGGACGCAGGGGCAGCCTAGGAGCGCTGAGCCACTGACTGTCCACTCGGGGACCTTGGGCACCCACCCGCGGGGTTCTCAGTCACTCTCCCCCGCAACTTTGCGTGCTTTGTTCTCTGGCTGAAAAAATGCTCCACCGAAGCGCCGCCGTGGACCGGGTCTTCTCCAGGCGGCAAGGGCTCGGCCGGGAGACGTGTTACGCTCTCAGCTCCCCATCAATTATGGATGGAAACAAATAAGGAAGTCAATTTTGTATGAGCCGCGTCTTTCGCGGCCAGAGGCGTCTTGTAGCCGGGAGCCGAGGCAGGCAAACCGTGCCCAACAACCAGGTAAGGAAACTTCCAGATTCCGCTGCAATGACCCTCTCTCTGTAAGAAACTGAGGCAGTAGCCGCCCCGTGGGGTTTTGGAAGCGCTTTCGGCTTCCAGTCGGACATCTAACTCTTGGGTTCTAAGAACTTGGAGGTGTGGATGCAAAGTGAGTTGGATTTTTTCTCATTATTCGGCTACTAGGATCATTGCTTGTAGAGTACTGTTTAAATCTAACACGTTTTTTAGTGCTGCGGAGCGCGCTGGGGAGGGTTGGAGGGAAGTATTTCAGTAGGTTATGAGTTAGAGTACTGGTGGAATTGTACTGGCCAGTAGTCAATTCCAGCATCTTCGGAGTGAAACAGCACATCGGTTTCTAGATATAACCCCCCACCCCCGACTTTGTGTACAGTAACTAGACCCTGCGTCAACCACTAAGACTTCTTTTCCTTAAATACAACGCTGCTTCTGGTTACTTATGGGAAATGCCGAGGGCTACTTCCTCTCTAAACTTTTAGCTACTACGCATTTTAAGTCTGCAGTACCAAAATATATGTGGTTTTCCCCTTCCTTCTTCTTGATACTTAATGCAATAAGAAGAATGCTTGATTTCAATGCTGAAGTCTCAGGGAAAGTTAACATTTTTTATTCAGCTGGTTTAGTGTCTGCCCCTTGAAAAGGAGAACTACTCCCCTTGGAGAAAATCGCCAAGGCTTTTCTTCCCTGTATTGTGGAAACTTAGACAGCTGGGGGAGTGTTTTATCGTCTTTGTGATGGCATAAAACAGTAGATTCTGGAGCTCTGTTTATTCATGATGTTAAGTGTCTGCCCTAGAAAATTAACTCCTCTTTAGTAGCAGTTAATGTAGTGAGTGACAGACCCATTCTCTCGAGCTAGCATGCATGTGTTACACACAAGCATTTGCCCTGGCTTACATACCTAAAAATTACGGAAAAGCTCCGAGATTGGGCCTGTGTCACTAGGAACCGAGAGATCCGAAGATAAGCGACAGCTCACTCCTAGCTGAGATTTGCTTTCCAGAGGACCAGTGCTTTGGTTTAGGTTTCTGAGATGTGCTCTGTCAAATGGGAGCCTTTCGAGCGCCTAAACTCCCCCCCCCCATTTCTCTGCTGGCGTGCTTAGGAAGGGCAACAACCCCTAGCATTTCTTACTGGATCCTGTAGAATATTGGTACCCATCTCATTCTCCTAAGAATGCGACATAGGTGCCTTTTCTGAGGAGCCTTACTGTGGTGCCTGAGAATGTAGCAGGAAGACTGTGATGTCTCCATCACCAGGCATCTGGTCAGCTTGAGTTTGATTTAGATCTATGGGCATGTTGCCACTCCCCCCCCCCCTTTTATGGTACCCTCTGATAGTACCAGCACCATCTGGTCCTGCCTTCCTTGGTTTGATGGATTTGAAAGATGGCTGTGACGTCAGCCTTAGTCCTTAGAGTGAGGGCAACTTGAAAACCCAGAAGACTTCAGTTCACTAGCTTGCTGCACAGGGAGGCTCTGTCCGGTAACTAATGTGGGTAAGCGGGCCTCCGGATCCTGTCAGGTGGTTTCCGTTCCTTGAAAGGCCCTGCACAAGTCACTTGGAATCAGAACTTTGATTCCAAAAGATCCTCATGATTGTCTCAGAGGACTTAACTGACTCCGAGGGAGCTCTTCTTACTGTTCCGTTCATAATGAACCGTGGTAATTAGCTTAGTCATTGTTCTTGCATGTGAGTCTCACTAAGATACAAAGGGTGGAAAATGCATCTGAAATAGGGTCATTTTTCACTCTTCAGATGCATTTCATGCAGGACTGAGAGCCTGGCTAGATGCCTCCTACTGCAACCCTAGGAGGCAGACTCCTACCCTAGCGTGCTGCAGGACAAAACATTATCTTTTATTTTTGTTAAGGGTGGATAAGCTTGCATAGACTAGATTTACTCCTAGAGGAAGCAAGAGGCGGTTGAGGTAGGCCAGCCCATCTCTGTTCATTGAGTACCTGCCATTTGCAAGGCTAGAGCCCGGAGCCAAAAGCCTGTGGCCAGATTTGCTCTTGTATCTTCACCTTAAACAACACTGCTGACTCGAAAACCAGATCGGGGGCAAGACATAGAGCTATGTCTCCTCTTTTGCGCAAACTGCTCTGTGACAAAACTTGAGAGCAAGATGGTATGTATATGATGTTCCTGGTGCAGTTCTCTGTGCCCTCAGCATTAATGAATGGACTGTCAGTTTAGTTTGTACACTTGGTCTGTCACAGCAGCTGAATATGGAATTCTCTGAGGCCTATGTGAATGGAGATTTAGCATCAAAAAATCTACCCAAACCTGCATCTTAGGATATGGTAAGAGGACATGTGACAACCCCAGTTGGGAGGAAAAGTGCCAGGTCACCTTTCAGTTGAGGTGGCTGCTGTGAGGCTGTTGTCCCTATCAGACCTTGACAACAGGGACAGTGTAGCTGACCACTGAGGCTGTATTCACTTCTCCCCAACAGAAAAACTGTTATAAGTTCTTAATTTAAAAAAAAAAACAAAGCCGATTACAGCTAAGGGCCTTCAGTTCGGTGGAGTGCAGAACCCACGTGAGGTGTTCGAGTTTCTCAAACTTTTCCTTTCTATCGGGCTTTGTTAACTCGCCCAGATTAGCATTTTAACAACCCTGAAGTGAACTCCTGCCATCCTTTCCACTTGGACCCAGTATGTAGATCATCCATCATCCTGTCCTTGGTTACAACAGGCTTCTGGCTCTAGCACCATTTAGAGGTGCACAAAATCCATCCAACTGTGAATAGCACAGCTGGCTACAGCAATTTTTCCTTCCACACCACCGGCAACATTGTCTGGCTGAGGTAACTAAAGCTAACACCCAGAACAGGAAGTTTCAATCTTTTCACAACCTGGGCCAGCCAGGCCTCTCATTCAGTGTGGGAAGTCCACCTGCTTGCAAGGTGTCTTTCACTTACAGGAGAGCTTCTTCCAGTCTTAAGCAGTGATACTTTGGGCGCGATATAGTTTCGTCACAGGATTAATAGAATGAGGAAGCTTCTTTCAGACCCTTCACGAGCATCATTCGATCCGAAAGGTAAAGAAGTAAGAATAGCATTTGGCCTATGACCCAGAACTAGAGACAAAAAAAGGACCTGTCCAGCTCTTCAGTGACCTGCACATGCCCCGGCTTCTTCCCTTTTCGTAGACTGTGTGATGGGCCTAAACACAGGCTAGTGGTCCACAGAACACAGCTTTGATCACATCTTGTCGTTTTTCCCGTTCTTTACATCTGCAATGGCAGCTATTGCTTGTTAGAGAAAGAATGAAAATGTATTAGGTAAGTGAGATATTGCCAAGCATTTCAATGGCTTGGTTTGAGCTCTTCTAATTGAGAATACTTCTTAGGAGATTTGATGTGCGGAGGGGGTGGGATCATTGACCTCAGCAACAGGATAGAAGGGACAGGAGGGTGGTGATAATGGAGGAGAAAGAGGAGAAAGAGGGGGACCAGAAACCATAACGCCCAACAATGAGCGGAGTCTGCTGATTCAACTCTAGATGCTCTAAGAAGTTCGCCATCTTGATCATGTGCAAGACTCAAACACCTACAAGGAGGTAGCTTCATTACCACTACTCAATATGAGGAAACTGAGTTACCCATTAGGGAATTCAAACCTCTGAGCATCCCCACACTGCCTCGTCACAGTATTGGATCGCTGTGATATTTCCGTCTCTTCTTAATAAAGTTACATTTCGGGAGAATGCGCTAATTGGATGACTAATGTGGGTGTGCCCCTGATTTGTGTCTTTCTTGCTAACCTAAGTCATGTCTTCCTGCTGGTCAGATAGCCATGACATCTTTAGAGGTCTCAGACCGAACCTTTCCCAATGTTTCTCTCCTTGTAGGGTTTTCATCTCTGGGATGGCAACAGGGAAAATCATGGGGCAACATTTACTCTTGAAAGAGTGCCATCTGGGTGCACTTTTGGTTCCCGATTGTGTCGGGTGACAATCCATTACATACGTCTGTCTTATTTCCCAGAGGCGATCATGGGCCTTAGCTCTGGGGTTGAAGACGCTTGCCTGAATCCTGACCTCGGGTTCCAGAACGACACACACTGCTCCTCATACGGCTTCAGCAGCCATCTTTGACCAGCGATCAAATACGATGCTGAGGTGTTTCTTCTCCCGTACAGAGGCTCTTTGTTGCTGTGTTTTCTTTTTTTTTTTTTTTTTCTTCAGAATTCCCATGGGAGGAAAAACTTAAAACCCAGATATTCACTGCCATTACACACGATGCTGAAATGTAAGGTTTTCAACATATATTTAAGGGAAGGAAATATAGGTTTTAAGAGTAAGCGTTCAGTGTGTCAGTACATGTATAATAAGGCCCCAGGAGGATCTGCAACCACTTAGCCTGTCACTGGAGTCTGCATTTAGTACTAGAAGCAATGGTTTGTACTGGCACAGAAGGACTGGAGTAGAAGAGGCTCGTCAAGAAGACACTTGTGTTACCCAGTGGTCCATCAGCAAACCAGGAAGCTAGCCTCTCTCTCTTCACCAGCATCTTACTTACAACCATGGGAGTGCTTGGAAGATCTCAGAAGCCCCTTGGGTAATTAGCAGATGGAAGAAAGATAGCCCTGAAAGCAACAGGCAAAGAAAGAGAGGCCACAGAAGTAGTGATCCTATTCCCCACTTTCCGTTCTTGTGACTGTCAAGAACGTGCCATTGACTTTGACCAAGGGTCTGTTCTGCATGAGCCCATGGACGATCATGACATGATCCCAGAGCTCCGAGCAAATAGCCACAGTAGAATGGGGTGTGCTTTAAGCCCCAGAGAAGATACACCCAGTCTTGTGGAAGCTGAGAAAGGGGAGGTTATTTCTGGCAAGGGTGGTCAGGGAGGGCCCTGTGGAGCTACTGATATTTGAGCTGGTCCTTGAACTAGGTAGGACTTGGACAGGTGCACAGTGAGAGGCGGTGGGGGAGGTGTTGAAAGAGAAGGCATTCCAGGCATAGAGAACAGCTTAAGCAAAGGGCCTGGGGTGGGATGGGTTTGGGGGTCAAGGTCAGTTGTCTTGCGGTTGAGTCTTTACCTCCTGCAGAGTTGTATTTCAGGTGCCCAGTAGCAGTTGGGCTGTGCAACCCACGAAGATGTATTAGGTGTCCCTGAGCTGCTGGCCTCATGGAGTAAGCCACCAGAATGTATGGGATCCATCTGTGACAACTCAGCTTGCTCCATAATGAGTGGTGAAAACCCCATGTCAGCTGCAGGTGGATCATGTGTACACGAACCCAGGAGTGAGGACCCAGCGAGACCTCTGCTGCCTGTGGTACTGAGCAGAAGCAACCTAGGCTGTTGATTTGTCTGCTTTGTCTTTTGTTTTTAACACAAACAGATTTTCAACATAGGCTCTTCTTCTGTTTTTTTTAATGCGTGTTTGTATAAGCGTTCTGGAAGGGAGAGAAGATGGTTTGGAGACAGGAAATGGAGATGGGAATAGAAACATTGAAGCCATGATAATGAGATGGACTGGAGTGTAAGGCCCGTTTAGATGGCAGCTCCCTAAGGCGGCGGCCTGGTTAAAGTCAGCAGAGAGAGAAGCACATATGTTCAGCAAATGGAGTGACTGTATTAGTGAGTTTTACCATACTGCAGAAATGGTCTCCCCTGGCGGGCAGACCGCACAGAGTGGTTTGAGGCCGGGCTGCTTATCCCTCATAGAGGAGAATGACTTGGGAAATTATAACTGCATCCTTTAGGAAGCAAACATTTCCTTTGTGGTTCTGAGCACCCAGGGCAAACTTTCTGCCCCTAGTCCTGGTTCTCTGTACCGTTTCCTCCCTGACACTGTGATTCCCCGCTACCCCACCCCAAATCTTCCTCCACGCTGAGTAGGAGCATAGATGATTCTCAGCCATTGTTAACCCAGAGGTTAACATAAATGAGAATCAACACACAGTTAAGTTTAATGCCGAATGCAATAAACTTCAGGAAAGACAGGAGTTCTGTGGTGTAAGCGTGCTTATTAGAAGACATAGTGAAGGAGGAATAAGAGGAAATGGGAGCATCGGGAATGGTCAAGTCAGCTGCTTTCCCAAGCCTTGTGCTCACCCCTGGCTCCGTGTTCCAAAGTGTGTGCAAGTCTCTCACACGTGAGTGCTTTACATGATCGTCTCAGCGAAGACTCTTTGCCAATTAAGCATCAGTCAGAAATTACAAAATACGTCCGTAGGGAGAGGCCTGACCATGAACCAATCCAATATGGGGAACAAACTTTTTGGGAGTATTCCACCGACTTGGAAAAGGGGACCCTGTTAAGTCTAGTAGTTGATCTGCTGGCTGCACAGTAGCTGGAAGCGAAAGGCATACTGCTCCCCTGTGCCCAGCACAGTTGCCTCTGAACCCAATCTAAAATAAGCTGGCCGGGCTCAGCGGGGCTAATAATAACAGTGCATGCTATGTGTTCGTCCTGCACTGTGGCACTGTGCCTAGCACTTTAAATACGTTGTCTCTCTCACTCAATCCCCTCGCCGCCCCCGAGAATGTAAGACTGAGAGCAAGGGGCTGACATATGTGAGTCCTCACCATGTGCCTGACAGGCAAGTGAGTATGCTAAATCACGTGATCAGCCTTCTTTAAGATGGCTACTATTAACAACGTCGTACAGAGGAAGAAACCGAGGCACGGGAGAGTAGAGTTAAACCACTAGTCAGTAGTGAATGCGGGGGAGCTAAGATCTGCGAGAGGGAGTGTAATTCAGTAGATAAACTGTGTGATCTTGAACAAGTTACTTCACCTCTCTGAGGCTTATAAAGGGAAGGCCGTTCTAGTAGTACCTGTGTCTGAAGACTGTTGTGAGACATTAATGAATTAATATTTGAAAAGCCCTTGTAATAGCGTTTGGCACGCAGCAGTGTCTTAAATATACCACTGTCTGTTAGGTAAAAATAAATAGAGTCTGGCTTCAGAGTCCTGTTCTCTTAGTCTTCACTCTGCGCGCCGTGCTGTGCGTGACTCTGGCTCTGCTCCTTGCCTAGGGTGTGGTTTGTCAGCCCCACAGCACCCCCATACACTGGTGACTGGTTCAACCAGGCTGCGAAGGGACCTCAGCCCTTCCACGCCTCTGTTGAAGATCTGCAACCCAGATGTCTGCTGACTGAGGGACATGACATCAGAGTCTGGAGTCCACCGCTGGCGCTGTCAAAGGACAGTTGAGATCATTGGTGTGTGTTCTGTGCTGGTGGCTCCTGGCTCGGTGAAACTTGCCATCAACTACTCAGGCTCGCCCCCCCCCCCCCCCGAGCTAGTCCAGGTTTCTGACCACGGGTAGTCCCCGGACTTTAAAATTCATCAACATTGCCCAGGTTAAAATACAGATTCCCAGAACCCTAACTCTCCCCTAGGCTTACCATGTAACTACCACCTGCTGTCCGTTGACCACCCTTTGAGAAAAGGGCCTCCAGTGTAGCCAGAGTGTCCCCAATAGGTGCACTTGCTGATGGCCTAGTATCTGGAGGGATGCAGGTTCCCATGTCAACGAATTACTCTATAGCAAGACATGTGTGAACAGGCTGCTATCTAGACATGGCCTCTTCCTGCCAGCCCAGGGCATCTCAGTAAGCTTATGAAAGAAAAGAGAAAGCAATAAAACACACTGTGAGCTAAAGAGGCTGATTAAAAAAAAAAAAAAAAAAAAAAAAAAAAAAAACCCTCTAGTTTGTAAAAGATTTCCACCATGAGGGGAAAAAAATCAGGAAAGAAAAAGAGCCTGGCTTATTTCTGCTGACTGGCCTGTATCATTTCATAAGCAGGGCCCTGGGCCAGGATTCCTATCAACAGTTCTTGATTCGATGATAAACTGAGATAAGGGTAATCAAACTTCATGCTTCAGGGCATCAGGTGATTGCCTGCTGTGGTCAGGATGGAATTCTTCCCCTAGTGCTTTACACAATTGACTCCACACATTAGACAGGTGTGTGTGTGTGTGTGTGTGTGTGTGTGTGTGTGTGTGTGTGTGTGTGTGTTCTCCCAGGCTTGGGAGAATGGGGCTGAGACCTGGCTGGAAACTCCTCTGGCTGAGCCCACATGGGAAGAAGAAGCGTGTCTGGAACATGCAACCTCATCAGCTACTCTGTATCTACTGATACAATGCACATGCGCTGAGGTCAGGAACGCACTGCACTTAGAAGCAGGTGCCTCGAATCTCATCCATGGTCAGCCAATCAAGTTTCCCCATCTGTTGATGCTCTGCTGCCCCGTGAAATTATAGTTAGTGTCAGATACAACAATACGTGGAAATGAAAGCGCTGTTCAAATGTAAGGTGCCATTACAGCATAATGAAATCACTGCTCATTGTAAACAGCCATCAGTACATTTATGCGGCAATGGGATCGTGGACATAATGACTTAGCATCGAGTTCTTAATCTGTGTGGAGCACTGAGTTTTATTTACACTCTCTCGGCCCTGTGTTAGGGTGTCGGGATACCGACTTGATTTTATTCCTCTTTTGTAGGGAATGTCCCAGTTCTTGAGGAACTCCTTAAGGACTTTCACCTTCTCAAAGATGGCTATGAACCAGTAACCCACAACAATTGGGATTTATAACTTTATAGTCAAAAGGAGTAGAAGTCTGAGATGCATGTCAATGGGCCTATAGCAAGGCATATAGGTGCTGGAGGCAAACTCTTCATTCTTTTATTTATTTTTTTATGGTTTCTATGGCTATCTTCAGTTCTTGCTTATTGCTCCTGTCTCCATTTTTTTTTTTTTTTTTGCAGTTACTGTCTGGCTTCTGCATTTCTGATTTACCGGCATCTCTCTACCACATGTTAAGGACCATTACAGTAACTTTGGCCTCACAGATGACCCAGAATTAGTTCCCAGTTTTAAAGTCCTTAGCCTAATCTCCTTTTTGCCAAGAAAGGTAGCATATTTTAAAGGTGGCAGGGACCCAGGTGTTGATGCTTCTCAAGGGTGAGGATGTTACTCTGCCTAGCATCGCTCAAAACCTTATGAGGACCATAAAATAGCAGAGTCAGAATTTCTGACTTTGATGCCTGTATCTCAACCACTGGCTGTAAATCTCCTCAATGTAATTGATGGGGGAAAAAACAATAAAAACCATAGACATAAGTGATGAGAAAAGCTATGTTGTTTGGGGGCCTTTAGATATTAAATATGGTCATGCTAGTTTGTAACAACCCAGACCTTACCTACGCTGATCTTCATGTCATGATCTGCACTGAATATGCTACACAGTTGGGGTTTTACTGCTGTGTTGTTTTGTTAGGGTGGGTATTTACTAAATGAACGGAAAGTGCTTCGTGAGTTCACTTGTTTTTCTCTGACAAAACTGGCTGAATGCAGTTTGGGGATCGGAGCCATTTTGAAGCCTGAGACCTGTGGGGAAAGGTTTCAAAGCAACTGTCTACTCAGTAGGGGCGAATGGAGAAGCGTGACAGACCCAACTGTCTTGTCACTTGCTGATTTTGGCACCGTCTCTTGGCTAACTGGATGGAGTTTCTCAAGCAAGACTATTGTGCTCCTTCCCTGATGACCATGACTGTCTCTGGTTTGTGAAGCTTGAAGTCCCCAAAGGCCAGTCATTCAATTAGTGTCCTGGGCTCTGCTAGAACTCAAAGAGCCGTGGCGGGTTCTCGGGGCCTCTCTTCTATCTGATGTGTAAAGGCACTTCTAATTTTGAAAACCACACTGTATACCCATCAACACAAAAGATTTCAGAACAGATTGAAAACAGATTAAGAACACAAAGCTATGAGTCTGGAAGCTAGCCTTGCTTGACCACCAACTTGAGGCTTGAGACAGGCCCTGGCTGACGAGCCACCATTTTCTTCTTAGAACAAAATGAATTTTAGGGCAAACTGGGACCTGGAACCTCCAAGGTTCTAGTAATGGGGTTCTTTGATGCTACACTTATTTCCATATTGTATCTTCCTCAGTCGTAAGAGCGAACACTGTGGTGACTTAAAAACCATGAGCCCCCAACTTGAGTGTGATGTACTTGCGTGCATACAGACCCAGGCAACAGATAGCCCGACTTTTCAAATTTATTATTGTCATTCACATTTTACAGCTCTCTGCCCTTTTCTTTGGGGATCACTTACACTTCATTGCTGTTAATATAGTTTTCAGACTCAATTTTCAGAAATACATAGATAATATTTTCAGTTAGCAATAACTGTACCTCATTCAGCTCTCGGGACTTGGTTGCTGCTGCAGTACAGCCTCTCTGTAATTATCACCTGTGTCCCCGCAGAGCCATCCCCCCACCTTAAATGTGTCGTACGGAGAGGGCAGATGAGCTTCAAAGGACAGAGCTGGACCTGGCTTACGGGCTGTGTCTGGTTTAGCTTGTACTTGAGAAAGTTATGGGCTGATGTCCAAAGGAGAAAAGGGAGTGTTTTTATTGATTAGCAAAATCTTTTTATGAAAGAGGACAAAACAAATTTGTCATCTTTGATTGAGTACAATAGACTCCGTCATCCATGGGGAATTAATTTTCAGAACCTTTTCCAGTGGGTGACCAAAACCCTATATATACCGTGCCTTCCCTCATAAGGAAATAAGTGCCCATAATCAGGTACAGTAATAGATTAATAACAATGGCTAATAACAAAATGAAAGTATCATAGCAGTACACATTGACACATGCTGTGCTAATCTGGTACCTTTCAAAACAGCGACTTGTATTGTTGCTTTTCCGTTAGAAGTGGCAACCAAATGGCTCTCAGGAAGATGTGTCCACTGACTGGGACGTCACTGTGAGACTTTGAAGCCCTTCCTAAGTCAGAGAAAGGGCTCCTTTGGGTTCAGGCGCTGTGATATTGTGGCTGTCCAGCGGATCATTAAGACAGATGCCGAGTGGCTGGTAGGCAGATGACTTACACAGCTCGGTGTCGATGCGTAAATGGATGGTTTCTGCACCAGCTGGGATGGTGCCCTGGTTCACAATTCCAGGTTATAGGAAAGTCAAGGCATCGGGAACCAAAGACAACTAGTCACAGTGTGTAAATGCATGCATGCCAGTGCTGAGAATGTATCCATGTTCACAATACATGCCAGTACTCAGCATGCATGCAGCACACATAAAGCATGTATGCTTTTATACATGCATGCTCAGAATGCATCCCAGTGCTCAGAATGCGTGCACGCCCAGCCTACTCTTTTACAGTCTGGGTTCTCATTTCCAGGAAATGGTGCTTGGGGCTTTCCTGCCTCAATTAACACATTCAAGATAATCTCCCACAGAGGTGCCCAAAGGCCAACCTAGTGCAGATAGTCCCTTATAAAACTCCCTTCCCCAGCAGTTTTATCCCCAGATTGTTATCACAGACCAAGAGTGAATGGAATGGCTGAGATTTCCTCACCTTACCCAAGGGTGCTTAGCAAAAAAACTGATGAGTCATGAATTTCTGGAATTTTTGTGTCAATATTTCCAGACCACACTTGGTCTTGAAACCATAGAATAATGGCGCTGTTTACAAGAGAAACTTGTAATATTTCCTTTACAAAGTATATATATATATACAAAAATATATATCTTCAAATATGTAAATATAATATATAAATGGTAGCATTTAACACAGATGTCTTTGTCAGTCTCCCTGAGTTGGTCAGCTCACAGACAGGAAGTATCTACACCCATGTGCAGGTGTGCAGTCACCACTGCTTAACTCCTACCAGAGGAACCTGAAGCCTGGCTTCATTTCCCCTCAGCTATCTTCACGATTTTCACATTTTTTGTCAAACTCAAAATTATGAAAATTAACTACTATAGATACATCCTTTACACGGGTGTTTGCCAGTCTGGATTCATAAAGTGACCCGGCATGACCACACACTCACACTTCACACTCCATACAGCATACTTTCTTCATACAGAGCTTTTGATTACGAGCCCCTGAAGTCAGGATAGGCGGAGATTGAAATGTGCTCAGTGGATTTTACAGGCTGAGAACCTGAGCAGTCTTCCTGAGTCCTGCTTTCCCATCCTTTAAAATGGAGAAGGTCTCCCTAATGACATGCAGAACCGGTGAGCGTTCTGCATAGGAACCAGCCTGGCCGTGGCTGGAACCCAATACTTCAGCGTGCTTGGTTCCTATGATGAGAAAGCTTTGGCATGCAAACAGAAATCCCTGTTTGGAGGTGTTTAAACGCTCAGGACCTCTTGTCGGGCTCTAAGGACTAAGATGTGCTGCCTTTGAGGTTGCTCCCTTTTCTAGCTAAACAAGTTATGAAGTATCGAGTGCTTGCTGTGGTCTTTCCTGGGGCAGCTGTTCCCATGCTCCTATGAGTCTTCAATGTGTCAGGTGACAATCTAGCAGATGAGGATGCCAGGTCTTCCCAGAATGCCCTCTCTTGGGTTTCATTGGACAGAATTGTGCACCCACCCAAATCTGGAGTCTAAACGGCTTTGAGACATGGAATGGGACCATTGTGAGTGTAACAGGTCGAGGAGGTTGGCATGCCTCTGGCAGCATGCGTAAGAGCACTTACATGCCTTGTCACACATGTATGTTACGTCTTTACTGTGTACGTAAGTAGCAGTATGACTGTGGGTGCATACAAAGCATAAAAGTTTCATGGTTGGCAAGGAATGTTTTTCTCTATTATTTAAAAGTTTTACACAGCCGAAACAGAAGTTACATTTGACTAGCCAGCTAGAAATATAGAAGGTGTTTGACACGGAAGGAAAATGCTCCCAAATGTGGGCACTAGATAGAACATACGTTCGCTTTCTTCATGCTTCCTTCTTTTCCTTGGAGCTCGTGTATGCAGAGACACAAGGGCCCCCTGCCAGATCAACTTGGAAACATCACAGTAAATATAGTCATAATTATAAAGGCGCGTTCATCTGTTGAGAGTCAGAAATGCTAACTCCGTTTTCTGAAATGCAGAGATATTTCATGATCATAAATTCACAGTTTTCTCATGTTCCTACTTAAAAAAAAACACCAAAAAAACAAAAAAAAAAAAAACCAAAAACAAAAAGCTGTTAACCCTTGAAGCTCCAAGTCCTGTATCTACCAAAGAAAGTTACCGCTCTTCAGACCTCTTTGTCACATAAGAGTCCCTCACAGGGTACCTGAATGCAGTCCGCCTCGCTGATGCAGTTTTAGCCTCTCTTTTTGGTTCAGTTAAACAATAAGTCAGTTCTAAGACACCATAAAACCCGGGTGAGGAGGCCCCTCCTCTGCTTGTCTTTGTACAGCTGCTCTGCCTTTGGATGGAGCTATAAAAATTAACTATCTAGATTTTCAATATCTGAGATTTCTGCTTTTGGTGTTTTATAGTTGCATTTCTGCCCACTGAGGTGAAACGGCATGCAGACTTTTCTCAAGTCCGTCTTGCTTTCTAGAGAGAGATGGCAGCTGCCCCGAATCTTTGCCCGTACAGCCTTCACAGTTTCTTTCCCAACCCTGGCAACCCATGAGCCCAAATGCTCCTAAGCTCAGAGTTGGACTCTGACACCCTCAGGAGCCTCAGATAAATTTTAATAGTCTTTCTCCCTAACAGGAACTCTACAACCTGTTCCTCAGTGTAACCGACAGAAAACAGTTGGCAGGGAACTCAACAAGTGGTAGCTGGATTTGCCCCACTATTGTCTTCAGACCAAAGATGTGTGGCCATATATGGAGTATTCTCACAGGAAAGGCTTCTGTCGGTTACCTGGAAACCTTATTTGGATGGCTGTTTAAAAGTGCATAAAGACAAAGAGAAGACAGGCACCATTCTGATAGGAACACGACATGAAGGCACATCCTCTCTACTGTGTATACATGGCCCCTTGCCAGTTGGACTCCATTGTGACCATGCAAAACGTTCACTATGTTACACATTATCGAATGGTTATGACACAGCTCATGGACCTGGTCACTGAAACGAGTTACTGTATCAGCTCAACCTATCCTTGGATCTTAGTAATTTTCCAGAGGCTTGTAAGACCCTCCACACTCTTGCTTATTTGTGGTATTTATCTATGCAGTGAGGTTTTTAAATTCGTTTTTTCCCCTTCATATTGCATGTCTTCCTTTTTGCCTCCAAAGAACCAAAGTATGGCATATGCTGGAATATTTGTTTACAGCGCCAGTTCTGTGGGCATGTGGCCTCTGCTTGGCCCTCGGTTCTTGCTAAGAATAGTCCGCTGTCACTTTCTTGACATTCCTAGCAGACCCCCTTTTCCATTGTGCGTGGGCCCTGCCAACTGCGCGACTGGTCACGAGGGTCAGTGTTGGTCTGAGGAGGCTAACGCTAGAAGGACTCATGAACTCTAGTTCTGAGGGCCCACTGCTCACCAGCCAAGAAACCCCCCAATTTTCCCAGGTCTTTGGATGGAGACACAATTTTCACCCCGTTGAAGAGGAAGATAGCAGAGATGTGACGTCATCTGGAGTTTGGGTTTTGTCTCTATAGCAACCATACTTACCGAGCTAGACACTTGGACATGGGAGGTATGGGATCAAAAGAATAATTGGAATCAGGACCTCTCTTGAGAAAGCTGGGGTATGAGGTGACACTTTTGATTTCTAGCAGAGGTCTCTGCTGCAGGTGGTTTTGATACCTGCAGTCAAATTGATGGGCACCAGCCTCCTTCCTCTCATTGCACTCAGATCTGTCCTTTACTCTGTAGATTTTATCCTAACTTCCCCCAAGGACACTTAACTCACCCCTGTACTTTGGCCATACTTTAAAAAAATAATCTATATCTAAGACTTTAAAACTCTCATATGCAAGTATTGGCATCCCCGAGAATCATCTAGCTTCATTCAGGACTCTGGCAGACATGCTAGCCAATCAAAACAGTGCACATCACGTGGTACCTCAGGAAATGCCAGCTCTGGGTATGGTCCCTGCGGTCTTACAACTCTGGGTTAATTAAAGATATGAGTGCAGTGCGTGGGCCAAATCAGTTCTTCAGAATCTATTTTTATCAGGCAAGAGGGAGGTACACTGATGTTCTCAGTGTGAGAACCAGGGTCTGACTAGTTCATTCACGCAGACGAGCTCTGTGGGTATTACTACAGGTTACAGACCACAGGTGTTTAACAGCACACCAGATTTTTCCGGATTGAGGTCCCTGGGAAACTAAAGGAATAAGAGCCCAAAGAAAACCTGCTAAGTCACCTGAGGTTCCTAAAGCACTTCTAACTACACTGTCGGTATTACCTGCCAGCACCTTAATGTGACTGCATCTTAGTTTAAGGTTTTTATTTATGTGCATGGGTGTGAAATGTGAGTGTATACCGTGTTTAGGCACTCACAGACACCAGAAGATGACATCACATCCCCTAGAGTTGGAGTTAAAGGCAGTTGCCAGCTGCCAGGAATAGCTGGGAATTGAACCTGTGTTCTTCGGTGCTCTTAACTGCTAAGGCATCTCTTTTAGCCTCTTGAGCAAATTTTAGACTGGGGGAAGAGAAAATTCAATATTCCAAGTGTCTCTGATCACCCACCCAAACACTAGCATCTAAAGCTGGCCTCTCTATGTTTTGTGTGTGTGTGTGTGTGTGTGTGTGTGTGTGTGTGTGTATGTCTATATGTATGCATGTCTGAATGTGTGGGAATACATCTTCACATGTATGCATACATATATGTAGTCTTAAGGCTGAACTGGGAGTCACTTCTTACTTATTCATTAAGGTGTGACTTTTCAGTAGGTCCCAAAGCTCACTGGTATGGCCAGTCTACCTGACCAGCTTGTGGGGGGGGGGGGCGGAGGGGCGGGGGAACTCCTATCTGCTGTCGTCAAAGTCCTGGAATTACAGGCAGGTTTTCATGCTCATCTGATGCTCGCATGGGCAGTAAGGGGCTGATATCTGCTCCTAGTCCAATCCTCTTGCTCGGCCTGGTAAGTGTTTTATGTTTTAACCATGAGCTATTTACCCAGCCCCAGCTCTTTTGGTATTTGGAACGCATCCTTGCTGTACAGCCTTGGCATATGTTCTGGATCTCACTCTTTAGACCAGGGTGGCCTTGAGTTTGTGCTGAACCTCTTATTTCTGCCTTACAGTTTCTGGGATGACAACTGTAAGCGATGTCCAGTTTAACAAATGGTTTTCTGAGACAGAACTTAAAAATTTGGTTTCATTCACAACCCTTTTTTTATCTGACGAGCTTTTACATGCCCCTGGGTGTATGAGTGTATGTCCTGGGTATGAAATAGATATACGAATTAAACATTTATCGATAATACATCATAAAGGCATTTACTTTAAAATAAATTTTGGTTCATGTATCATTTTGTAATTTATTAACGATGAAAGCAAGCCTGCACACAAATGGGATGGACAGGCTAGATTATTCTTACATATATAATCCTTAGCTGAATATTTGGCATAGAGCACCTTCAGCATTTTTCAGAGCTGTTTAGTACTTTGGTTATATAATAGTCAATGCTGAGAACAGTGCTTTGCATAATTGCGTAGTCCAAAATGGGAGACATATTTTCAGGGCCATTTCAGAAACAGTTGCAAATTCACTCCACCTCTCATGTCAAAAGAAAATCATTGAAGATTTTTTTTTTTTTTAGGCGAAACTCAAGTTAACACCTCCAGTGGTAGTTTTTAAAGTCAATGAAGTCTAGTGCAGTACAGTCAGAAGTTATGCCACTGTTGTGTGAATTCTTCAGATTTGGAGCAGGGGATACTAAAAGTCTCTGCTTTCTGTAAACCATTAGAGTTCCGTAAGAACAGAAAACCATGTAAGTACAGTATCTGCACTGTAACATACGGTGGTTTGAAATCTGAACCAGCATGCTTCAGACAGCCTTAGGCAGTGCTAGGTGCCTGATGCCACACACAGCAGAAAGAGCCAATACAATGCATTAAGAATAAAGGCTGTGGTGAGGTCACATGACACAGCATAGCAAATGCTACCAGAAATACCTCAGAAAAATATAGAAAATACCTCAGAAAAATACCAGAAAAACCCTAGCACACTGGATTCTCAGTTAATTATTGCACATCCAGGAGCCTTTTATTGAAATTACCACATCATGATCCCCAAATGAGGACAGGAGCCACAGTTTGAGGAGTCGTGATCTAAAGGAAGCCTTTATGGATGTCTTAGCACTGAGACAGGTGATGGACCTGCCTACAGAGATGGCTGAAGTCTGAGACTTGTTATAACAAATAAAGGCAGGGACACAAATCAGCCTTCTCAGCTCCAATACTGGTTGTATGGACTGAGAAAAAGTGGCTCCTAGTGACCAAGGTCTGCAGTGGATTCAGAGTTCCAACATCCAGCATCATCGTCAAATTGCTGAGAAACCCAGCCATATAAATTGGTTCTGAAAACACCCAGTTAATGATTACTTACACATTCTAATAAATTGTACATCCTGCAGAGAGCCTGAACTCTTCTCTGGGTTGGGATGTTGTAGGTTGGTGGTTCAGTGAAGAGCAAGGAGCTAAGGTCAGATGTCCTGTGTGCAGGCGTCATAGTCAAGACTTCGACAGGCCGTGTGGGGATTACAACGTGCCACACTTTTGTGGACATCTTCCCACGTGTGATTTTAGAGAGCAGAAAGGAGATCTTCATATTTGAGCAACTGGTCTACCAGTAATTTTTGGCTTTCAGTATTCATGTGCTTAGTTGCAGTGTGGTTTCGCCTTATTTTGGTGATGTAGATTTGGCAACCAAGGTGTCTAGAACAGATTTTCTTCTTCTGCTTGACTGTAATTCCTAATTTTAGATACGCATGCACACACTCAGGCAAAACAGTCATACGCATAAAAAAATAAGTAAATTCTAAGTTATCCTATGGCAATATCAAGGCAGAGGCCATGAAACAATTACCTTTAAAGTGGACGAAAGAGGAGCTGTTGCCTGAGCTTTATTTTAAGGCTTGAAATTTAGCACAGCAACAGTAAGGACTGGAAATGGGAGAGGAGCAAGGGGACATCTTGCTTACAGTTTGCCAGCTCAGATGACACCTCAGACCTCCTTTTCCTTACTGCCTCCTTCAATGTAAGTCCGACATGCAACCTCCTCTCTAATGCATTTACATCTAAAATAGGTCAGGTGTTCTGGGGAACAGTCAGATGGGATTTGGGGACTTATTCTTGTCACTCAATGGACTGATGCCAGCCATCCTCATGAAGAAATACCTGGCTTCTATGGATGGATGGAGACCTTAAGGACACATGGTGCATTTCCTCTCCACCTTTATTTCATAGACATTTATTTTGGTTCTTTGGAGGCCGGGTTTCATTTTGTAGTTTAGGCTTTTCTGGAATTCACGACGTAGCCCAGATTAATCCTGACCCTGCAGCAATCCTCTTGCTTCAGCCTCTGAATGCTAGGATTACATAATTGTTAACCTCTCTCCACTTTTGTTAAAATTTACAAAATATCACTTTAAGGGGAAATAACTAAAAAACAACCTTTTATGGTTTTATTTTCTATTATATAAATATAGATGTTTCTATATATCTGCGATCAGAAAATGCAAACATAATTTTACATTTTGATTTTGTTCTCGCTTAGCATTGCATCATAAATTGAGGATTTTGAATCATTATTATTTTTTGCCCTGTGAGGGTGATGAAATAGACTTTTATCCGAACTTTTTATGTTTAGATATGCTTTATCTATTTGCCTGCCAATAACTAACTACCTTACTATAATGTATTTTTTTTCCTTTCTACCATAGATTATTTGCTTAAGTTATCAGGAGTAAAATTGAATTAAGGATTGGCAATATTGATGTGTGCACACATATCCGAACAGGAGGGTCAGATTAGACCTCGAGGAATTTTGTTTGTTTGTTCATTTCTTCTTTTTTATTGAAGACATGTTTCCTCACATCGTTTATCCTGATTACTGTTTCCCTCCCATCTCCCATTCACAGTTTCTCTCCACCTTCCTTCTCATCCAGATCCACTCGCTGTCTGCCTCTCCTTAGGAAGCAAGCAGGCTCCTAACCAACAATAGTAAAATATAAGAAGCTAAAACAGAAACTCGTATTTCTAAGTGGGACCATACAAGCAGAAGGAAAAGAGCCCAAGAATCAGAGACGCATTCATTCATACCTATGCAGGAATCCCATGAAAGCGCTGCACCGGATGGCATAATATGTGCAAAGGGCCTGGTGCAGACCCGGGCAGGCCCCGAGTATGCTGCCTCAGGTCTCGAACCGTCACAGTGACTATACAAGTTTACTCTTCCTCCAGCATTAAATGACCATTCCCATTATTCCACATCCTGAGCAGCATGAGCTATCACTTGTTTTATTGATCGTAGCCATCCTGACGGTTTTAAGATGAAATACCAAAGTCGTTTTGATTTTGTGTTATCCTGAAAGCTGTGGGTGTTGAACAGTTCCTCTAATAAGAACTCCTTGTTTAGGACCCACTGTTTATTGGTTTGCTTTCTTGATATCTGGCTTCTTGGGCTCTTTATATGTTTTAGATATTAGCCCTCCATGAGATGCGCAGTAGGCAAAAACCTTTTCCCATCCTGTAGGCTGCCACTCTTTCTGAATGATGGTGTCCTTTGCAGTGTAGCCTTGTGAGGTCCATTGATTAGTTGTTGACCTTAGTGCCTGCACTGCTAATGTTCAGAAAGTGTTCAGTGTTCAGAAAGCCATCTTCTGTGCCAGTCCATCCAAGGCTTTTCTCACTTTCTCTTCTATTCGTTCAGTGTTTTTGGTTTTATGTTGGGGTCTTCGATCCATTTGGGGTTGAGTTTTGTGCAGGGTGAGAAGTGTGTGTCAATTTGCATTCTTCTTCATGTGGCATTTCAGTCTGACCAGCAACTTTGGTTGAAGACACTGCTGTCTTTTTCCCACTGTGTTTCACCTCCAGAAAAAATTCCTATAGTGTTTGTGCTAAGTTACTGTGCCATGTGCCATGTGTTGATTTCATCCATAGTAGCCTTTAAAAACTAGTAGGGTGCTGGGTACATGTCACAGTGAGTCAAGGGCTTACTGTATGTCCTGTGTTAAGAAAACCAGACGTGGTAAAGGCAGACATGTGATTGTAGCAGAAATACGAAGAGCTCACTAGCTGTCCAATCTAGCAAGTCAGTGAACTCCAGTTTTCATGAGAGAGACCCTCTCTCAAAAAGTAACTCAATGTAAAGCAAGCTGTACACATCCACACACTTACAGCATGCATTCATGCATGTGTAGCTGAATACACACCTGCTCTTCCCCAAACAAAGGTGTAAAATCACTTCCTTACATCAGTATTTACTTCTATGGTTGTTAACCGGAGCCTGATTTTTTTTTTTTTAAGAGACAGGAGCATGAAATTTTAAGGACAAACTCCATCCCGTGTGAGACATAGAACCGTCTGAAGGCTGTTGCTGGATAATTGTCAGAGCATCTGTGCTCTGACCAAAGTCAC
The DNA here is from genome assembly GCF_963924665.1 of Micromys minutus. NCBI lineage: Eukaryota > Metazoa > Chordata > Mammalia > Rodentia > Muridae > Micromys > Micromys minutus. The sequence goes on from NC_137952.1 coordinate 31,820,716, forward strand.
TGTGTCGGCAGCTTGCCCAGGTCTGACAGCTAATTTTACTCCACTGCTGAACTGAGAGGAGAGAACAAAGGAGGTAGTGGTTCAGGACAGAGATAGAACTGAGACAGTCTAGGAAAGGATTTTCGCACACACACCATCCCAAACCCCAGTGTCTGAAAGTCTCACACTTTCCTATTTAGTTCACGAGCCCGAATTCAGACAGAGCTCAGCAGAGACTCAGCTTAGTTCCTAAGGTAGCTGGAGGCTGGAAGATCCAGTTTTGAGATGATGACTGGGTACCACCCATCATGAAGATGCTTCATTACAGCTGAGCACCACAGCCTGTAGATCCTCTACACACAAATCTAGCCATGCAGGCCACAGTGGTTAGGTTCCCATGAGTGGCTGGGTTCCCATGACAAACACCAGAAGACATCAGAAGTGGATGCTACCCCATTATTAAGGCTTGGACGGGAACGGGTACCAGCGCCTCTTCAACCATATTCTGTTTCTCGGTCAGCAGATTCAACAGAGAGGGCCCACCCAATTTCAAATGTGAAGAGTTTGAAAACATTTGGTGGTAATATGCCTAAGCTGCCATACTGTGTTTCTAACCCTCTGAGAAGCTGAAAATCTGGGCAGCGGAATGGCCGAGTCTGGGAGGGATTATGTGCTTGCCTCTCAGAGGTTCAGTGCCTAAACTACTGTTCCCACTGCAAGGAGTCCATCCCAGGCTGTCCAGATGCTTTCCCACCCAACTCATAACCCACTGTACGGAACTACTCAGTAAAGCTTCCTGTGACCTGCCCTTTTCTGTTACAATAGGCTGTGGGGGCGGGGCCAATTGCGTGTTATACTTAAAAAGAATAAAGACCGTCTGGTATATGCATGGTTCTCATCCTGGTAAAGCGTCATTTTTGAACGTGCTGGCAGTGCATTGGGAGAACCCTGCCCAACTGCTGAACAGGGTTGATTTCAAGGTGTCTGTTACTATTTATACAGGTGAGTTTTTATGTCTCCCTGATAGAACCTAGAGCCATCTGAGAGGAGGGAACCTCAGTTGAGAAAATGCCTCCATAAGACTGGGGTGTAGGCAGGCCTGTGGGGTGTTTTCTTAGGTAGTGATTGATGGGAAAGGGCTTAGTCCATTGTGGGTGGGACCACAAAGGCCTGTACCACCTCCCCTCCACTAAATGTCCTTGTCGCTACTTCTTGAATGATTTTATTTTATTTGATGGCTTGTTTCATTTTTGAGGTGCTGGGGACGGAACCCAGAGCCTCGTGTACATTGGGCAGGCACTCTACTACCGAGCTATGCTGCCAGTCCTAAATTCTATCAAAACTGAAGTCTGGTTCTTCTCCGTGTTTCATGAGGACAGTGGCCCTGAGGCATGTGGGACAAGGTGAGAAGCTGGGCTGTCATCCAAAAGATTCTTTCATGTTTACACGTTTTCAAACGCGGCTGACTGGGAGTGGGGATGAGAGCGTCCACCTCACTCCAAGTCCCAGAAGTAGACAAGCTTTGCTGCATGGGGAAGACATACTATGTGCTTTCCCCCCAACCCCTGTCCCTTCTGCCAGAGCAGCCAAGCATTTAAAAGAAGCCCTTTGCTAAGTTGCTAAGGAAACCATCCTTTCATTTGAAGGGCCTGGGAGGAGGGGAGCCTAATCTTTTGACACTCAGTTTGTCTCCAAGGAGGCTGGAGCAGCCGAGCAGTAAGGGCTCAGAACACTGTCTCCCCCAAGCTTGAAGGGTAGCCCCAGCTTATCAACCCTGGAAACAACCTAAAGGTCTTGGTCAGTGGTCACCAGGGAGAGACTTGTGCTCAGGGCTGACCCTTGGCTTCTTCGGAGGCAAAGGCAGGAGGAGCAGGTAGGATTGGAACTCTCAAGGATCTGAAGGGGAACATCTGGGCTGGCTTCTGGCAGGAGCCTTCCCTTATGTTCTCATGGAAGCTTTGATTTATTTACTTTTCTGGTAGCTACCTGTCAAATCGTCTGACTAGTGGGAGAAGTGTGGGCAATGTTCCTGTCTTAAAAAAAAATAACAAAATCACACTAAAAATAGGAAAAAATACTTCTTTAAAAACTTAAAATGCCTTTCTCCTGTCACGTCCTTTTAATCAGTATTAACTTATTTTCTGCCAAACTTACCAAGTCCTCAGACAGTGGAGTCTGAAAGACTTCAAGCCTGCTATTTCATGGTGTGACTGAAGACAAGTTACTACTTCATTTCCTCACTGATCAACTTTAAAAATAGCCCCCAGTGAGTGCTTGCTTAGTGCAGGGCCCAGAGACCTTTGTTCAAACTCAGCCTTGGTTTATGGCAGTCTGTTGTTACTTGCCCCATACCAACATCTATGCATTACACAGAGCTCCAGGGTGCGTCACACGGAAAACCGACGATGTTTTGGGAATATTCTATTTAGTAATATTCCATGTCTCGGTTCCTGAATTTGTAGATCTTATGTGTAGTAGATTCTGGAAACTCGGTTCCGTCAAAAGGTCAGGCACATAGCCAGAGAGAGTGGAACCCACCAGAGCAAATCCATTGTAGAAGTGCAGGGAGGTCAGTGGAGATCAGAGGGTGACCTCGCCAAGGTATGGATGGGCCTTAAAGGGTGAGGAAAATCCTGAAGAAACTTCCGGTCCAAAGAACGCTGGGAGATCTGAGCAGAGGCAGGAGCCATGACATTCTCTTGGGCTTCGCAAAACTGTGGCTAAATAAAGTGTTCGGAACGACACAGCCTCTTCCTGCTTAGGTAGCACCTTCACAACTTCAAGGTATTTTTATTCATACTTTCTCACCTGTCCCTCTGAAACCCTAATGAGGTAGTCATCAGAGGAGTGCCCCTTTGCTACCTCAGAGAAGGTAAGACTGGGAGCTGGGGGCCCCAGAAGTTCCCATGTGTGCAGAAGTTCCTTGCTGCAGGGGGTTACTTTCCTTCACAAACACTCTTGTCTCTTTCTGGGGCAGCAGGAAAGCTGTAGAAAGGGACCGCACAGGTCCACTGAGATAGTAGTGAGGATGCGATTGATGGTAAGAACACCTACCTGTGTTACACATGGTCTCTGTGCCTTCAGTGCCCTGAAGATTACCTGGGGCCTTCACCCATCTTGGTCAGGCCACAGGAAGCCTCTCACCCCAGCCCAGGGCCCTCTTATCTCCCCACCCCTTCCCAGGAGCTGCTAGAGTTCTGCCTACTCCTGTACCCAAGCTTTGCTCCTGTGAACTCCTCTTAGATAAAGTGTCCCACACTCTTGCCTACCCTGGCTTTGTAATCCATTCTTTTCATCAAAGAGAGGTAAGGGTTGGAGGTGTAAAGAAAAGCAATCCACTTTACCCTACTAAGGTAATTAGGCTAATTTCCTTCCAGGGATTTTACTATTGTTTGTGCTCTTTGCATGTCTATAGTCTATAGCCACATTGTATTCCAGCATGGCCCACCACCCACCCACTCCTGGGACATTTCCAGTGACTAGGTTAGAATTTGAAGCGCCAGATCCCAAGCATTAGGCATTAGAGACAAAGCCAGAGCCTGCTCCTGGAACATCTTAAGCATCTGTGTCTATCCCAGGAATTTCAGCATCAGGGACAGCCCAAGCCTCACTGTGGTCAGACCCAAACCATAAGACTGGCTCTTACGTGATAGAATGTAATTTAATGGGTTGCTGTGTATCTGTTTATAGCTGGTAACTACTGGTGACTTTATCACCTAATTGTCTATGCTCTAGGAGAACAGGCCTGCTAGAGCGATTACCCATCGGAAGAAGACTTAATATATGGGCATAGGATCTGTTAGATAATGCCTATCTGCAGACTGGAGAGTGGGAACCCAATAGCTCTTCCATTTGTGACGTGGATACCTGAGCAGTTGATGAAGGCCGAAGGATTCCTGGTCTCCATCCCTTGTTGGAAGTCCCACAAAGCTGGATTCTAATGATGGTAAAGGAAAGTTTGCGCAGAGACAACAGCAACGATAGGGGAGATGGAATCATCAGTAGGAAGCCACTGAAGCAGAGTAAGGCCTTTCCCTGGGACCACCTTTTATCTGAGCTACCACTGAAAGGTGGGGCTGGCATTTAGCATGGTTCTCGACACTTCACATCTCCTGATCAATAATAATAATAATAATAATAATAATAATAATAATAATAATAATAATAATAATAGTAATTTACAACTGTACTTTTGGTCAGGTTGACAACCAAGAATCTTACCATCATAGGGGGAATAGTTCAGTTTGAAAGTTTCTTGGCTTTTTCTTTTCCTGATAAAGGAACAGAGTTGGCCACAACTCTTTTAACCAACTACCTAATCCCTCCTACCGAGCATTCTTTCAGGAAGTTGGGTATAGACAAAGGATACAGCCCACAACACGCAACTCACAATTAGGTGAGTGGTTAGAGAGACATTTGAGAAAACAAAAGGCTATAATGTTTGGACATGATAAAGGGGAAGGAAGCATGGTGCAGGGTGTGTGACTCTTTAGGGATTCTCCATGAGAAGAAGGAAAAGGGAAGACACAGCTAAGTGCCCCAGGTGGTGAGAAGGGCACACCTGAGGGCAGGAAGGCTGAAGGCTAGTGTGCTATTAATCAGAATTAAGTCTTCCCTTATCCAGAAAAGAGGCTCTTTAGAGAAACCTCATCCATTGCTCCTCTCTGATTCTTCTTGGGCATCATAATTGCAAGGGCTTTGTTGATGACACCATGGGAACTATTTATTTTTTGTCTATGCAAAGCCCTTCAGAGGATCTCTAAGATTAGCTATTGAGGTGAGAGGGAGAGCAAGAGGCCTGAGGACCTGGGTCCAGAATCCCTTATTAAGTATGTGCCCTCAGGTAGTTCTTTAATTCCTGGTCTGTAACGTGGAGACTCATTTCTAATTCAGCAAGTAGTCATAGAAACAGAGACCAGGTACCTGGCATAGTTGCAGGCTCTAAAGATAAGCAGAGAATAGCCCAGTCAAGACTTCTGCCCTCACGCCACTGACAGTAAGTTTGCTAGCGTTACTGTGTGTGCCTAAACCTTTAAAGGGTCTAAGAACCAGAGTAGATAAGAAATATTTCTTGTAAGTATAAAATCCTATGAACATGAAATATTGCTCATTCCCTGGGCTAGGCTGGATATCACTAGAGAGTTACGCCTGCTGCCCCCTCCTTCAAGCCAGGAATAATTTGTCAACTATCAGTTGGGTACAGGAAAGGGATAAGAAGCCTAGCTGGAGCTTTTGAGTGTGTGTGAACTGAGCTTCCCACCATGTGTTATCCCTAATTACAAAAGAAAGTGAGACCCTGTGGGAGGCCTTCTGCATCTCACCCCTGGTGCTAGGGAAGCTCGGGGTGATTTCTAAAGTCCATGTGTCCAATGGCCACCTGGTTGTAGGGGAACAAATGTGTCCTTTGCTCTCCATCTGGGACCCCATCAGAGTGTTAGGCCCACATCCTTAAGTCCCAGTGGAGACTCATTTGCCCTGGAAATTCCATTTGTGGTTTGGCTTAGAAGATCATGGGCAAAGATTTCGGAGCAGAGCCCTGCTGTCTCCCGGTTGAGAACAAGCGCATGCACTTTGTATCCTAGGCAACACAGAAACTATGGCAGAAATTTAGAAGTATGAATTGAAAATCATTTGGATAAAGAGCCCTTTTCAACCTAGGCACCAAATCCACAAACATAAAATCTGATGACTTAGAAATGGTCCTGGAGAACATCTGTATGCTAACTCCAGCTCTGATTGGTGATGAAGGAGCTGGAGGCGTGGCTTTGCTTTCCCGTGGCCTCTGTCAGCATCTGGTAGATGAGGAAACGGAAGCTAGAGGAGAGGCTTTGTTTTGATGGCCTCCGGACTCTTTAAAAACCTCCTCTTACCTCCAGGTGTGTTTGACAATGAAGGTAAGATTAGCACCCCGCGGGGGTGACCCACAAAAGGGCAGGAAGAATAAGCGTAGATAAGAGTGGTTAAATGTTTGTAGCATGATTACCAGCCTTGGAGCCCCACACCCTTCCTCAAGGTTGTGGCCTTAGCCTTGAACAGGCTTCCTGATACTCACCCTGAATAATAATTACCAGTGTTTCCCCTGTGCGAGGAAATTTGATAAGCTCTTTAGAGGGCTGGTCCTATCCTCCTGGTAATTCTGTGAGGCAGCTACTTCTATCTTCTCCCATTCACAGAGTTACAGAGGTGCAAAGGGGTTAATTGGCTTGTCCAAGGTTGGGTTAGTTGGCAAATAGTAGAGCTAGATTCCTACTCCTCAGCCCAGCTAGAACCTGGGTTCATCCGTCTATAGAACCAGTGTTCGTTGGCCTGTAGAGCCCATGTTCATCAGCCTATAGAAGCCATGTTCATCAGCCTATAGAACCCATGTTCATCGGCCTATAGTATCCATGTCCATAGGCCTGTAGAGCCTGTGTTTGTAACATTCCACTGTTGAGCAATGGATGGAGCGAGCTGGTAACAACAGAAGAGTCAAACCCTGCAAACACCTCTGTCCTGCATTTACTTAGTAAGAATTAACAGCCGAGATCCCGAGAACTTGCGTAGTCCACTCCAGCTCCTCACTGCAGAGTGAGGTGTGGTTGTTTCCCAAGAGCTAAGCGGAGATCACTGGACCCCATTTACCATACTGCTGCTGTGCACCATCTTCAGTCTTACTTCCTAAGTCCCTTACCCTCCCCGCTATTTCTTCCTCTGCCAGACAGAAAAGATAGCAATCGTCCTCCTTAGTTTCCCTGTGCCTGCTTAATATGCGTGCTCTCTGAAAAGGGACCTTGAGTAATATTAAAAGCTAAGGCTACAGAGGGATGGCATCTGACATGTCAGTAGAATGGGGGCACACATTCTTTACTTCTGTCATCCAAGACCCTGTGGGCAGAACCAGGCACACACCCAGACCCCATTATCCCAAGCAGAATGTCACACACAGGCCATATGGCAGCCACAGCAGGTCATCTGGTGGAGTAAGCTGGTGTTCCAAAGACAAGCTGAGGCCTTTGGCATTCTGTCACCCGGGAGCCTTGGGTTCCACTTTTGTCTAGAGCAGTTACTTTTTTGGGGGGGCTGAAGAGAGGGAGCAGCCTGGCAGGCACCTGTTCTAATGATGGATGGATGACCTTCCTGTTAATGTCTCCCCTAACTAGTTAGTCTTGAAAACCATTGTGTCTGGGTAAAAATAACATGAACCAAAAAGGCACTGTTACCCAGTTTATTCATTCCCGCCACCAGAGCTACGGTTCTTGTTTGTTTTTCATTTTTTTTTTTTTATTGCAAAGGTTCTTATTTATATTCTCAAAGATCTGGTCCTCATCTTGATCTGTCAAGATGGTTTGCCATTTGTCCTGGTTAGCACATTTCTTTCTGCTGTGATCTGGGCCTCATCTTCCCATCAGCTGCTTGTGTTATATTTTTAACCTTCAGTGAGGATTGTTGCTAGAACAATTTAGCTTTAAAAAAAAGAAATGTTATCCTGTCTGAGTTGGGACTGAGTAGCAAAAGATTGTAGGCAAGTTTTGACTGGAAGTATCTGCCCCAGAGCAATGGTTCTGATTACAGGACACGTTGTGCAACCTGTATTCAGTTTGCTTAGAATTTGGCCAAGGCAGGTTATATCCTGTTTTCTGTCCCTTCCTGCTCCATTTGTTTTTCCCTTCAGTTCCTCTTCAAATTATTAATAGAATTACCGGAGCATTACCAGTTCTGATAGTAGTAGTCATTGATGTAAGAACATCCAGACACTTAATAAAAACCTGTTGCTTTTCACCAAACTTCAACTTCCCGGCTTTTCTCACGAACATATAATAAGCTTTCAACGGAACTGCCTCAAGTTTTAGGAAGCATAGACTTTTCAAACAAGCTATTAATAATGGACCCAACAGGCTCTGTGCCTCAGCCCCTTCCTTCCTTCCCTGTGTGGCACCGACTGCCACCTTTTTTTCTCATCTGTCAGGATCTAGCCCTAAGAAAAGAAATTATGAATGCATTCATGCTGACTTAACCTACACTGTGCTGTAGCACAACTTGACTGTAGACGGAAAATGGCCACCTACCAAAGCAAAGAGCTCCCCCATGCAGCATTTCAGGCCTAAACCAGCCGCCACCAGGAGACAGGCTGATTTGCTATGATTTTTGCTGGCTAGGTAATCTAATCAAATCAAGTAGGTTTCTTGGACAGACTTCTGCACCCAAAGCACCTCTCTCAAAGACGGCTCTGCTCTCCTCTGTGTCCGGGAAGCTAGGAAGGGAGTAGATATGGGATAAGGGGATGGGATGATGGGGGAAATGGAACCACTTAGTTCTTTGTCCTGGGTTCCTCATGTAGGAAGGTCTGAGTTCCCAATGACGGGCAGATGTGGAAATAAACATCTGTTGCATTTGTAGACTTTTTTGGCTTCACAGCCTGAGGCCGGTGCCTGAGGACTCCTGTAAATTGCTTACACAAGCTGTGAGAGAGCATATCCACTGTATCAGCCCTCACCCTAGCACATAAGGCATGTACTATCGGTCTGTCGGACTCCTTTCTTAACTCTTAAGTATTTACAGGCAGCCTCCTGGAGGCCAAGCCTCATGCTGGGTTGAGAGAGAATGAGGTGACATTCAATCAACTCATCTCTCTTGGTGACACTGGATGCAAACATCTGCTAATGAAGTGTTATCTTGCAATTTCATAGAGGCACGATGTAAAGTGATGAATTTGGTAGAAGACAGTTTTACATGGTGTCATGACTGAGGGGTGTGTCCAGTGTTGCTTGACTGGGAGACAATCCTAAGTGGATTTGAATCCAGGCACTGTGAGCAGTGAGCCTGACCCTGTAGGGGTTATTCAGAAGAGGAAGTCAAAATAAGGAATCTGGTTTCGTTTCGGACCTGTAGAAACCTGAACTGGACATGGCAGAGAATTTGGCACCTGGATCTGGGGTAAGAACATGGTCTGTGCTGAACATGCGGATCTGAGATTCAAGGAGCCGGTGACAGAGAAGGACAGGTATGAGGTGAGGGACTCTCTAGGGACTCTGGCTGAGACCTGAAGAGCCCTGTCTTAAGAACTAGGCATGTTGAGGTAATTGCGGGGAGGACATTGCTCTCTGGCAGCTAGAGAGTTCTGGACCAGCTCCTCATCAAGAAGAAATACCAAGAACCAAAGCAATAGTCAGCAAGATTGTTCAGGATGACCAAATGCCTTGGTAAAGCAGGGCTTAACATCAGGATTGCCTTGGGCTTTATTGATGGGACTGAAGTAGGTTAAAGGTGATAAAGTGGAGACACTGGGTTCAGGTTGTCATCAAAGAAGCCTGTCAAGGGAAGGGACAGAGGGAGATGCTGCAAACAGCCTCTGAGTGAGGGAGAGCCTGTTTGTGACTGGACCCAGTTAGGATGCTTGCTTTTATGATGAGCGAGAGGAACCCAGTGGGCATTGGAGTTAGAGCAGGCTAATATTGATCCAAGAAAGTAGAGAATTCAGAATCTGACCTCTGACCCTCAGAGGAAGAGAATGGACCCTCAAAAGGTAAAGGTTCCTATGCTATTTGCTTTAATGCAACACTTGAAGAAACTCAGGCCAGAGGAGTGAAACAACTGGTGTGTGACACACAGCACGTTACAGACCTACGTCTCTAGTGACAAGGTCTCTTTGTTCTCTTAATGTCACTGATGGTAGGACATGTCCTGATTTGTTCCTCATGGTACTGAGCGGGCACATCCTCCCAGATTCTCCCGTGCTGCAGGGCCGTGCCGAATAGAAGTTGAGTGAGACAGCTATATTGTCATTTCCCCAGTGTATCATACAACAGAGTCTTAGAGGGTTAACTGTAGCCTGTCATTAACACAGTCATGCCGGACATCTCTTTATTCTCACCGTCTATATGTCCAGAGGGATGAAGGATCTCAGAGTGCAGGTCTTTTCTCACTTGGTAAGATAAGAGTCTGCATTCATTCCTATCTACAAACTGGTTCTAAAGCCTGTGTGCAGAGCTGGTTTCCTCAAGGACAGAACAGCTTTTCTCCAAGACACCTCATCAGGCAAGGTCCTGGGGAGCCTGGATGGGAGAAGACACCCATACTGTGTAGGACCCACATGACCCTCACTCAACAGGGTCTTCTGGAAGTCTCTACACGTGTGCTGGTGGCTTATGGTCCTGACATGTCACCACACATGGTAGTGGGCTTACTACTTGCTTATGAGCCAAAAGTCCCGTCACCCACCATTCTGATTACATTGCTATTGTTAATTACCAATTAAAGCTGGAAGTCCTTTATAGAATGGGACAGGCTGAATACATCTAGATCCCCCTTCTGAACCTGATCTTTAGTTACAGTCCTGTAGCATAGTAGACACCATGTTACATTGGAGTTAGCTTGCTTCTTGCTTTCTTTCAGTCATCCTAAACCCATTGCTCCTGTTCTGTTCTGCCATGTGAGACTGTTAGGTGGTAGACTTATAATTTCTGGAACCCTGGGGAGGAGGAGGAGCATTATTCTTATCAATGCTAGACTCCAGAGTGGGTGGCGTTTTCTATTTCCATACCCCCTTCCTTCTCACCCTTTAATGCACAACAGTCTTAGTGAACTCAATGCTGCTTGAGAGTGGAGCCTCAGATGCCTGTCCTCCTGGATTTGGCTACCTTCCATTGCTCTTTAATAGTTTGATAAGAATCTAAATTAAATTAGACCTCAAAAAGCTCCCGTTGCCCTAAGTAAGTCAGTAGGGTTGTAGTGATTCAGAACTCACAGCCCTTGGTTCACTCCTTTCTTCATAGCTCATTGGAAGTTGCCTCTGCCATTGATGACCTAGCCACACATCCTTCTAACACAGCAGGAAAAGATTGGGGGGAGGGGGACTCTGAAATCTTATGATTAAGGAAGCTAAGAACGGTGGTCAAGAACCCGTATTCAGGTCGGTCAAAATGTGTATGCATGTGTGCATAAGCCAATTACGCAGGAGTGATGGATGTTAGAAGCCTGGGCTACATAGTGAGTTGTAGGCCAGCCAGGGTTACAGAGCAAGACCCTCTCCAGTAAGCAAACAAGCAAAACTGACCCACAAGCAACAACAAACAAACAAATAAAACAGGATGAGGAGGAAAGGGGGAATTGGACAAAGAGAACGAGAAGAAGAACCCATGCCCAGGGTAAGCAGGAGAATGGCTTGTCAGTGCCAATGGCATGGAGCCCATTCCAGTGCCCAACACCGTGCCAAGGTAGCAGAAATCCCAGGCAGCAGGGACAGAGGCTCACCGTGAGGCTGAAAAGAAGAGGACTCTGGATGAGCACAGTCCAGAAGGCCACATTCAAAGAACTGGGGTTTTACTGTGGAGCTATTGGAGGGCTTTGCAGTCACATAGCTCGGTTTACATCCTGAAAAGATGGTTCCGGTTGCAACTACAAAACGAGTGGGAGGGAGAGCAGGCACAGCGACCTGCATAGGATGAAGCAGGAGGACCTCCGGTTTGAGGCCAGTTTGGTGAGACTCTGAGGAGTAAACAGTTAAGGAGACAAACAATCAGGTGAATAAATGGTCAGAAGAATGTGCTAGAAGGAGCTAGGAGGTATACGAAGAGCCAAGTGTGGAGTTTTATGTCAGAAATCACAGCATCGGGAGTTTTGATGGCAAGGCCAGCCCGGACTTGAATTTCAAGGACAATGGGCTTTAGTGTAAGACTGTCTCTGTTGGGGTAGGGACTTTTATGAATAGACAGATGTGACTAAAGCACCTTGAAAAGATTATGCCCCAGGGCTGTAAGTGCCCAGAGATGGCTAGCGTCTTCACAGCGTGCCCCATTTAGAGAGAGTAAGAGCTCAGATGTAGACGACTGAGGAGGCGGTGAGGGAGCCCAGTGGAGAATGAACAACTTAGACCGGTGGATGGAAAGGAACAAAGAGCAGGCAGCTGCAGGATCTGGGGTCATGGGACCTTTCGTCCCTTTAATGTGGTGGGGTTTGAGACAGATGTGAACCCCTGACATCATTCAGGCAGTTAAAAAGTTAAACCATGTTATAGGAAAGACAGGGAGAGAAAGGAGAGAGGGTGTGGGAAGCCCATGATCTTTCTGTTCACGAAAAGACTGAAGGGGCAGAGTCTGTAGAGAAAGTTCTTACTGCACAGACATGGGGACCTGAATTCGAATCCTCAGCAGCCATGTAAAAAGCTGGGCAGGACAACATATCTCTAGCCCCAGTGCTGAGTAAGGGGCTAAGGGAGGAGGAGGTATGGGAGCTGCAGACTTATCCCTGCCTATCAGTCAGCAGGTCTAGCCACATGAGCTGCAAGCTCAGTGAGAGATGCTGGAGGAAAACGCAGTGTGGCTAATGCATGTTCTCACATTCCATTCAGAAACATACATGTACACATGAACTCATACGCACAATGCATGTGCACGCACACACACAAGCACACGTACATACATGCTTCCACATACAGAAAAAAAGAGTGCAGGAGTTGGTTAAAGAACTCGGGGCAGGGTCAGTGTACTCGGAGTGAAGCAAGGCACTTAAGAGACTCCATTGTCAGACTTGAGTCTGTCACGGAGAGCAGAAATGAGCGTGTGTGGACTGTCCCTTGTGAAAGCATGCCACGTCCTTGATGCAAAGTAGAAAGTTTAAGTTTATTAGAGAGTATTTTATTTAGAAATCTAGAAAACAATCCAGGATCTCCGTGGAGTCTCAAACTGCCATCTTTAGCTGGTGGTCAAGTGCTCTGTTCCTTGCAGCCAAATCGAAACAAACGCCTTCCCAGTGTCCCATGCTCTAGGGTAGATATGGAGATTAATGGCTGCGTTTTCAGGATCGGGCCTTTGACAGAAGGTTATTGCAGGCAGAGGAAGCTGAGGCATCTATAGACATATTCAAGGAATGTTGAGACTGGAGAAGAAAGAGCAGTTAGTGGGCTCTGAGGGGAAGAAGTGAGAATTAGCTGGCAAGCCAGGGGATTGACCCACCTGGACCCTGCTTGAGTTTTAACTTGACAGTTTCTGAGGAGAAGTTACTGGGTGGTCTCATGAGCAAAGGAACCAGTAAAATCTTTGGAAGGCTCTAGAAACTACGATGTTACCAGGCAGCACAGTAGAGGAGGAGGCAAACCTTGGCAAGCAGAGACATTGCTGGAGGACCAGAAGAGTCACCGGGAAGGCAGAAGAAGGAAGTTCCTCTTCTAGATCCTGGGTGGGAAGGCTGCAAGGGGCTGAGGTGCTCCCTGTGAGGCATGGCGGTAGTGTGGGATCTAGGTAGGGAAGACAATCGAAACCAAAATGGAAGGGCTGGATTCTTAGCTTCCTTTCCTTCTTGGAAACCAAGGGCCTTTCAGAAAGCCAGAGAGTATTTACTAGCTTCTATATCTGGGAATTGTGGATTTCTATATACCATGTACTATATACTATAAATAAAAAAAGAGGTTGTTTGACTCCGGGTGAATTCACTTGACTAAAATCTCTGTTTTGGTTTGGGTCTACTAACAGAAAACTTCTTAAGTGTTTGTTTCTATAAATGTTTCTGTGTCTTTAAAAAAAATACTGCCCTCACTGCTCACAGAATTCAATGCTGGGAATTTATTTTCTTTCAACACTTAAAAAAAATCTCATTCTATGGTCTGCTGCCTTCCATCATTTCTATTGGTAAGTCGGCTGCCAAGCCATTCTTGTTCCTTTGAAAGTAATACATCTTTTTGAGCTTTTAACCATTTTTTATAATTGTCTTTGTCTTCAGGATCTAAAGTTTAATATGTCTGAGCATGATTTTCCTTTCTGTTTAGAAGTTATTAGAGTTTTTTTTAATGGGCAGCTTAATTTTTGTCAGTTTTGAAAAAAAGTATTGACTATTAAATATGCCTTCATATATATGTACGTTTTTCATTCTGATTTGCTTTTCCTAGTCTTTTAGCTCTCCACATTTCCTGTCTGATAACTTCTTTTAGCTTCTTTTCCAGTTCACTAATCTTCTCTTTGATGACTACCAGTACTTTATTAGACACACTTATTAAGAATTTTTAGTTACATGTAAATTTTGCTGTAAGATTTTCACTTAGTTGTATTTTATGGAGTATGCTTCTTTGGTGAAATTCTTCTTGTTATCGTTACATATCCTTAGATAAAATCAGCGCAGTTTTATTCATTTTGAGAAAGTCTCTCAATGTTTCCCTGGCTACCTTGTAACTCTAAGTAGACCAGACTGGCCTCAAATCATAGAGATTCATCTGTCTCTGTCTTTCCAGTGGTGGGATTAAAGATGTGTGCCATTACACCCACCTACACTAGTGTTTTCTTTAACATATGCTTGATAATTCTAATGTATTACTTATCTGTTTTATTTTGTCTTTATATTGGGTTGGAATGTCCCCTAATGGGTGTTTGACACTGAATATTATATAAACAATTATTTTGGGGTGTCTGGGTGATGTTACTTTTCTCATTGGTGAAGTTACTTGTTGGGTACCAAAATTTTTCCTGGGGCGATGAAACATACTTCTCACCCTAGATAGGGAACCCACAGTAGATCAAAGTGTGGTTACCACTGAAGTCCATGTCTATGAACCAATGGATTTTATGGTGAGTGGTTGCTTTCAGGAGCAGACATGACTCAAAGTCAGCATCACCAAAGCCCCCTAGCATGGGCTCTTAAAATCTGGGAACCTGGAGCTCACTGAACAGCCTGCAGACAGCTCAACAGGTTGGAGCATGTACTTCCCAGGTCTAAATTTCTTCCAGGAGGATCTTCTTGTCTGAGAGTCTTCTGTGTAGCTTTTCTCCTCCCCATCTTTCTTGATGCTGGGCTCTGCTTCCCCTGGCAGGGAGGAGACTACTAAAGCTAGTCAAGGATTTCTGGGAACCATTTTGTTGTTGTTGTTGTTGTTGTTGATGGTGATGGTGGTGGTGGTGATGGTGATGGTGGTGGTGGTGGTGGTGGTGATGGTGGTGGTGGTGGTGGTGATGATGGTGGTGGTGGTGGTGGTGGTGGTGGTGGTGGTGATGATGGTGGTGGTGGTGGTGGTGGTGGTGGTGGTGGTGGTGGTGGTGATGATGGTGGTGGTGGTGGTGGTGGTGGTGGTGGTGGTGGTGGTGATGATGGTGGTGGTGATGGTGGTGGTGGTGGTGGTAATGGTGGTGGTGGTGGTGGTGGTGGTGGTGGTGGTAATGGTGGTGGTGGTGGTGGTGGTGGTGGTGGTGGTGGTGGTGGTGGTAATGGTGGTGGTGGTGGTGGTAATGGTGGTGGTGGTAGCGGTGGCAGCAGCAGCCATGGTGGTTACCTTCCTGCTTGAAGAGTTCCCCTGCAGGATTGGATGTTTTAATCTCAGAACAGACTATGTCAGCCATACCTTATCTTCAGCTGTCAATCTGGAGGTTAGATTGCTGAAAGTTGCTGTGAATTCTTTGATTCTCCGTCTCTCTGACTGTAGTTTTATGGGGCTATAAATGATGGGCTTTTGATATTTACTTGTGGCGATCTTTTGTATATATTACTCTTCAGACTGCCAGAGGTATCGTTTTTTCTTTCTACTCATGTTCTCATTTGTATAGATCTTATAATTGGCCAGCTCTGTAGGGTAAAATGAGGCATGACTGCAGCTCAGTCCTTGCAACCATCTTCCACTGTGGACACCGTCACTCAGACACCGGGGTCCTGGGAGCTCCTTTTAAGGGTGCTTTTTTTGACTCAGTGGTAATGTAATAACCAAAATATGATAAAATATGCTTATTCTTGTAACACCATTCTTTTTGACTAGATAGAGTAGCCCCATAGAGATGCCCTTTTATTAAGACAGGGGAACTGGTTCTTCCTCCTAAGTGGAGGGTCAGCATTTATGAAAGTGAACCTTGCTCTGAAGGAAAACCCCATCATGATAGTAAAAGCACAACAGTGAGTTTTGCAGACAGTTCTGCCTAACAGCAGGTGGTGATGGGATAGCCTTCACATCTTTGTTGCCTAATAAGATGAGACTGTCAATTGCAATATTTACTATAAAGCTACTAGAATTTTGCTGTCAATCACGTTGTGTTAAGTGCCTCCTATGATTCATTTCATTTACTCCCCAGAGGGGCCAGTGAGCTAGTAAAGACAATTGCTTCTACTGTACATTTGATAAACTGAGCCGGCCAGACGTCCAAACTCAGGGAGTGAGTGTCACAGACTAATTTTAGCTTTTTCTGTTCCTCTGTGGACACCCTTTCCCATGGTTTGACTGACTCGTGGTTTGCCTACATCACCTAACTAGCGTCCTGATTCCATTGAACCCTAGACTCCTTCAGCTCCCAGACAGGGTGCAACAATCCCAGCACTTAGGAGGCTGAAATGGGAAGCCAGTCAGGGTGATACAAAGTCTCAAAACTCTTAATCAACTGAAGGATTTCCATGCAGATCAAACCTTTATTTGGTGCATTTCTCTTGTGTATTTCCAGACACACACACACACACACACACACACACACACACACACGCACATTCACTCACTCCCTTAGTCCTCCTGCTTTGCTATATGTATAATATCAACAGCAAAATGTTTTTTTGTTTTTGTTTTGTTTTTTTTTTAATTTTAAGCTTTCTTTTGACAGAAAGCAAATTTGTTGTAGGATTTATTTATAAAGGATTAGGTTGGCCATAGGCAGGGTATGGGGAGAGGTGATTTATGTGTCAAGGGTGCTTCAGGATATCACAACTCAGCCATAGCTAGGGGCTAGCTGTGAGTCAGCATGACTTGGCTTCAGTTCTTGTGGGTGAGAGCTACTTCCGGCGCTGGGACACAGAGATGCTTCCTGGCTGACATGAGCTATGGAAGAAAGCCTCACAGAACTTTGTTTCCACACACGTAGTTCCACATTTCTTTAGGAGCTGTGAGTGTTTGAGATCCTTTTTAATGATTCTGGGCAGAAAGAGCCAAGTGACTTTCCATCCGGAAGATGCAGTTTGGGACCGTTGCCACAGGCAAAGTTGGTGCTTAGAGCACATTAGTCTTTTTAGGCTGCTAGAACTGTCTAGGGTCTGAACAAACAGAAAGCGTTAGAAACAAGACAGGGAGAGGCTGCTTTGAATGATGTGGCCAAGGGATGGAGGGTATGTTCTTACAACCGAAAACACAGGAGGCAGACATATTAGGACAAATTAATACATCTGGCCGTGGAGTTGAGTTGGTAAAATTCTTAAGAGAAGGTTTGATAAGCAGATGCCAGCTATTAAATTTATTCTATGCCTAGTTCTTGAGCATTTTTTAATATCCTTTTACTTGCAAGAAAATTTGGACAAATTGCCATCCATTTTTAGCTTTGTCTTTTCACCGGACTGTGTTCAGACTCTTGAGGTCAACCTGGCAGTCCACGTCACTACCTTTCCTCAGAATCTACTGCGCGGTTAGTTCGTTTTTATCTTGGTGAGACGTTCTTTTCCATATTTTATAAATAAGGAGTCTGATTCCCTTAGAGATTGAAGCCCATTCCCGGGGCCCATTAGCCAGCAATACTAGTGTTCTGTCCAGTCATAAACTCCAGTACAGAATGGGGCTGCCACCATTTCTGCTCCATCATACTTTGAGAAGCATCTGTGTTATTAACTTAACTGCTATGACCTATCAACAGAGATTTTTTTATAGAAACATTATTCTCTCCATATAAAACTGGGCCTTTTTTTTTTTTTTTTAAAGTACAGTTTTACTCACGAATATTTATTTGGCTTATACTTTAGTTCAGAAAAAAATAGTGTGTGCGGTGCATGTTCACATTTTTTTTTTTAATTTACTGAATGATTGTATTCTCCAGAATTTGAGATGGTTATTTATAACTTGCCCCCATGGCTCTTAGGTATACAAATGGAAACTATTATAAGAACCATTGGCAGCTTTGGTTGTGTGAAGACGGAGTTGCAGAAGAGCAATTCTCTCGGAATCTCACAATCACGCTTCTCCCATTGGTCCAGAAAACCCAATTCATTTTTTTTTTCAATGTGTTGCTAACATTTACAGATCTTTTAGCTGTGTTCTCATAGTTTTATTGGGTTATTGATCTACAGTAACTGTACATATTTAATGTGTGATTTAATATCTGTGAAACATAACTTCGATAAAAATGATGAATACGGCCATTTCTCTCAAAGGAGTCTCCTTGTATTACCATCTGTTTGAAGGAAAAACACCCATTTATTTCCTCAGTCTAGTTTGGAGCCATGAGTCTGACCTGGACCCAAGCCTGGCCCTAAAGTCACCGTGAAAGTCACAGTGAATTCCTTCCTTTTGCCACCCTGTTAGTTTTCTCATTTAACAATGGAAGGTGTTAAGCTCGAGGGTCCCCAAGGCCCCTACAGCTCAAAAAAAAAAAAAAAAAAAAAAAAAAAGGCTAAGAGGACAGTGTACTTAGGGTTATGGGGTTGGGTCTGAATGGTCTTAGGTTAGAATGTAGGTGTCCCTAGAGGCTGGGTACCAGCTGGCCTACTCTGTCACTCCCTGCTTTACTGATTGGTTTTCACAGAAAACCTTTCATCCTAATACAAGGTCACTGACCTCTTTTCCCACATTGATCTTCAAAACACCTAATTCAGAATCTCGAACTGTGACTGGGGCGGTGCTAGATCTGCAGCAGCTAGATCTAGATGCTAGAGCCTCTACAGTAACGGTGGCCCAGGGCAAGGTCAGCAGCTCAGGCTTTCCAAGGCTGTTTGGGCCTTTTGAGAGAGAAAGAAGCGTGTTGTATCTGTGTTTCAGGACTGGGGGAAGGGATGCAGATTGGAGTTTAATTAAAATGCCGAGCCCTCCTTTGCCCACTTCCTTGCCAAGTGAGCAGCCAACACTTCTGTTTGGGGTTCTGGTGGTTTTGCTGAGATGACACAGGGTTGCCTCCAAAATTCTGGCAAAAACCTAAAGCACCAATATGGTCACCAGGCACATGAGCGAGGCCCAGCTCCGAGCTGCCTTTCGTCTGTTCTTGGAGATAGTGGTCTACCACTGCCAGGTCTCTTGATAAATAAGGAGCTATAGAAAGAGGTGGGCAAAAATTTGAACAGGCTACAAACAAGAAACCAGTTTCACCACGACATAAAGGTCTTCCCCTAATGCTTTTGTCTTCTAGGTAGCTAAGCAGGACTTCTGAGGAGGGGGAGCTCAGATTTCTTCTTGGCCAACCATGAGGTTCTTTCTGCTTTGGTCCTGCATGCTCTTCCTTCTGGCCTCCAGGATACGGGCAGTCAGCTTCCCAGAAGACGATGAACCTCTTAACACGGTTGACTATCACTGTAAGTCACCTAAGGCCGTTTCCTTGCTTACAAAGGAAGCCCTTTGTTTTTCCTTTTCTGCGTCTTTTCATTTTCCCACATCAGAGACGAATCTGAAGACGTCTTTACCAAGTTTGGCACATTAAATTGTCTGCAGTCTCCTCGGCTGTGCAGAAACTGAGCTGGTTGTGTTGGGTGCCATCCTGAAGCAGCCTGGGCATAGAGATTCTATATTTTCAGTAAAAAAAGAAAGAGACCATTTGCTGACAACTCTCCATTTTTCACTAATTTATATTCAAGACCTTAAGAGAGGAATTTAGTTAAAACCCTTCCTACAAGTATTATATACAGCTAATCAATACTGTCTATTGATCCTTCAGCTCCGTAATCCTGACTGATGGTTTAGCCCATTTTTACTTGCAGATTCAAGGCAATATCCGGTTTTTAGAGGACGCCCTTCAGGCAACGAATCGCAGCACAGGCTGGACTTTCAGCTGATGTTGAAAATTCGAGACACACTTTATATTGCTGGCAGGTAATTTTCCTTTCGTTGGTTTATTAGATTAAAATTCTTTTCTCTTGTGGTGCTTGCATTAATGTGTCTAGTTCATGAAAAACTAATATGTGATTGTGATCAAAAAACTGCAAGTAGCCAAAAATAGTCTCATGAAGAGCGTGCTAGGTACCAGGACAGAAAGCAGAGTTAAAGCCTTTAGTGACACATCCAGAAATCATACATCATTATTTTGTCCCAAAGCAGCATGGGGAAGAGGGGGTGATTCTTTATTCTTTCCTAACTTAGAATTTTTCAGGCAAATATCAGAAATATACGTGTGCTTGTACCCAGTCTGCCCCAAGCCTGGAGAGAAAGACTGTGTCACCCTGGCTGCAGCCATGCACAGAAGCATCTTGCTAACGAGAAAGTGCCCTGTTGACTTTGTTCAAGCCATAGAGAAGCCAGATGATCTTCAAAATGCAGTAATGGCAGATCTGTAAAGATGAAATAAGAAACAGCATTCACAGGATATGGCTTTAACTGCCTTGTTTCCAACAGGGATCAAGTCTATACGGTGAACTTGAATGAAATCCCCCAAACAGAGGTGATACCAAGCAAGGTGAGTAGCTCGCTGCCGAGGGCAAGTGGGTCCACACTCCCCCAGCTTCCCTGATGCCTGCCCCCCCCACTCAAAGTGCGTCCAGTTTAACACTGAGCTTTGATTTTTACTTGATTAATCTAGAAGCTGACGTGGAGGTCCAGACAGCAGGATCGAGAAAATTGTGCTATGAAAGGCAAGCATAAAGTGAGTGCAGCGGACGGGTGCCTGTCATGGTCCCTCTTGGTGGCCTCGCCACCACAACATCACCATAGGGGATGATTGACCGCCATGTAACAATTTTTTCTTTAGGACGAATGTCACAACTTCATCAAAGTCTTTGTCCCAAGAAATGATGAGATGGTTTTCGTGTGTGGCACCAATGCTTTCAACCCGATGTGCCGATACTATAGGGTACGTGTGCTTTATATGATGACTTTCTTTTCTCCTCAACTATAATTTCCATCACTGGTATGCTGTTAGGGTTGAACCTTCTCTGCTGTAAACCAGAGATTTGTTTTGTCTCTGATAAGAGAATATAAAACAGATTCCCTCAACTAGAATTTCAATATAAATAAAGCAGCATTGCCTTCGAACAAGTACATTGAACAGATGTGACATACGCTATTATTTTTTTCCTCTTGCAGTTGAGTACCTTAGAGTATGATGGGGAAGAAATTAGTGGCCTGGCACGATGCCCGTTTGATGCCCGGCAAACCAACGTTGCCCTCTTCGCCGGTAAGAAGCTACAGTGTCTTATTGAATATCACTGATAAATGACATGAAGGCGCAAGAGAATTTAAAGGAAGACAAAAGCTCAAGCCTTGGATGATACACTTGGACAAAAGCATTTGAAAGGCTAACGCCTCTGAACAAATTAATAATAAGAAAAAAAACAGGTGTATCTCAGTGACTGGTATACATACGGATTCTTACTCGTGGCTCTGTCATTAACTAAGCCGCTGACCCTGAACGCATTGCTTAATTTTGGGTACTTAGATCCCTCACCTGTAAAATTAGGTAATACCATAGGACAGCCAGCTAGGGGTTGAGGGTGAGCACCAGAGTAGTGTATCGCATAGCTCATGGTGCCGGATGAAACCGTGCAGGGGGTGGCTGTGCTAACACACCATAGGTAACCATGGTTATCTTACCAAATTATAACTTTGGTTGCAGATGGAAAACTCTATTCTGCCACAGTGGCTGATTTCTTGGCCAGTGATGCTGTCATTTACAGAAGCATGGGTGACGGGTCTGCCCTCCGCACAATAAAATACGATTCCAAATGGATCAAAGGTACCTAAAGGAGCATTGCCTTAGGGTGACAGGTGGGGGCGGGGAGATTGTTAGAAGGCTTAAGGGGCAATGGCAGCCGAGGCCAACAGGAAGTTCAGAGCAAGACTTTGCTTGTCTAGAAAAAGCACATGGTGTTTTGTTTATTAAATACAACCCTGGCAGGGAATGAACAGACTGGGAGTCCTGTCAGGGAATAAGTTCATCCAGGCAGGTATGCAAGTGACCAAATCAAAAGCAAACACCTAGACTCCTTGCCTTCAGGAGTCAAATTGTCTAACTCCAAATGCTTACAGCACTCTCTTATACCACACTCCCTTCCCATACTCGTCTACCCTTTTGGAACTTTATTAGGGAGAATTGATGAGTTCATATTTATAGAGTCATCTTGTTCATTAAATTCTGAAAATCAGGGGTTTAAAAAAATTCTCAATATGAGATTTTTCTTCCCTAGTTAAATAGGTTAATGAATAAATCTGGTGAAACAAAGACCTTTGCTGTAGCTCAGTTCCCTGCAGGCCTTTTTCTTTTTTACAGTCCATTAGCTGACTTGAAAGACACAGGCTCTCAAAGCCTGGACACACCCATATTGAGACTCCCTAAAAACCACACTCCAAGTGTAGTTACACAACTGAGCTGGCAGCCGGGGGGGTCTCACACTAATTAAACCATCCTTTAAGAATGGTTTGTTCTCAATCTTCTTTCAGAACCACACTTTCTCCATGCCATAGAATATGGAAACTATGTCTATTTCTTCTTCAGAGAGATTGCCGTGGAACATAACAACTTAGGCAAGGCAAGTATATGTGTCTGATGTGCCACTGTGGACTTAGACGGAGTGAAATCCCACCCACTTTGGGAGAGTGGCGGGTGCTCTCCTGGTTGTTTCAAAGTGCTCGCCTGAGTGCATTTAAGGGCGAGTAAGGGATCTGGGTTGCTGATAGCACCAGCTAACTGCTGGGAAACGCCTCACAATGCCCAGAGTGGGAACAGCTGCCTCCTCAGGCTTTCAGAAGCTTTCATATTTTTATTTCTATCACCATAGAAAGTGGAGGCCTTTTTTTTTTCACTCTTTAGAAAGCCATTGACGCCTCATCCTTTCCAGTGTCAAAGGCAGAATGGAGAACGGGAGCCCCTGTTCAACTTGGAGTGTTTCTGTAAAAGCCCGCGTGCTTCTTGAGGACCGCAGACTCTTCTGTGACCGCATTCGAGAACGGTGCATTTTATTAACACCACAAGAGGCAATAGACAAAGTTAGAGTCAGAAGCACAGACCTGGTTTTCATTCAGCCAGGAAGACAGGTAGCTCAGGTGTCTTTTCTCACACTTGGCAGAGTGAGAAAAAACGTTCGTCCATTCTCACCGCGCAGTACAGGGAGGAGGCCGCTCGTCCTGAGCCAGACATCTATTTCCTTTTGTCTCCTTTGGTTTCTCCGTGTGTCCCTTGAGCGGCAGCATTTTGTCGTGTTCCGCTCGCGGTGCTCGCGGTCTCATGGCTTGGTTCTGGTCTCCGTGCAGGCTGTGTATTCCCGAGTGGCTCGCATTTGTAAAAACGACATGGGTGGCTCACAACGGGTCCTGGAGAAACACTGGACTTCCTTCCTAAAGGCTCGGCTTAACTGTTCGGTTCCGGGAGATTCCTTTTTCTACTTCGATGTTCTGCAGTCCATAACAGACATAATCCTAATCAATGGCATCCCCACCGTGATTGGGGTCTTCACCACGCAGCTCAACAGGTGGGAAGAAGCAGAACCCTGGTACCCCACCACACACACACACACACACACACACACACACACACACACACACACACACACGGCCTCTGTGCTCCCTGTGGGAACTGGGCGTGGCCCCCCCACGGTTGTCCTTATGGTTTTCTCCTTTTTCAGCATTCCCGGCTCTGCCGTCTGTGCCTTTAGCATGGGCGACATTGAGAAAGTGTTCAAAGGGCGGTTCAAAGAACAGAAAACCCCAGATTCTGTTTGGACAGCGGTTCCTGAAGACAAAGTACCAAAACCAAGGTAAAGAGGCGGAGATATTTGTATTGAACAGCCTACCCTCCTCCCCATCCCCCCTAAGAACACTGGGACCATCTTCTGACTATGTCACCCATCCTCCCACCCCAGCAGGGCATCCCTCTGCGGCTGTCCTCAGGAAGCCAATAAGTGTTATCCTGCTACACCCTGTGCATGTGGCTGTGCAAAGCCCACAGAATTCGGGGGTGATGGCATTACTCCTCTGGTTTTTCCGTCCCTCCTTTCTCTCTTGACCTCTTCTTTACACAAGTGTGTGCTTACTCCTGACATCCAGTCTGGGAGACAGAGTGATTGAAGGTTGCTGTTTTCATTTCAGGCCCGGCTGTTGTGCCAAACACGGCCTCGCGGAAGCTTACAAGACCTCCATCGACTTTCCAGATGATACCCTGGCTTTCATCAAGTCCCATCCACTAATGGACTCCGCTGTCCCTCCCATTGCTGATGAGCCTTGGTTCACGAAGACACGGGTCAGGTGAGGCTGTAGGTCATCTACTCCCACCCATGTCTCCTATGATGGGCCTCCTGATCTGACCTGCCTCTTTCCTCGGCCAGGTACAGGTTGACAGCCATCGAGGTGGACCGTTCAGCGGGGCCGTATCAAAACTACACAGTCATCTTTGTTGGCTCTGAAGCTGGCGTGGTGCTTAAAGTTTTGGCAAAGACCAGTCCTTTCTCTTTGAATGACAGTGTATTACTCGAAGAGATTGAGGCTTATAACCCAGCCAAGTAAGTATGCTTTGGAAGAACTCTCTTTAGCCCTGCTCAAAAAAAAAAAAAAAAAAAAAAAAAAAAAAAAAAATGTACATCTTATCTGGCCATTGTTTTTCAGACTTCTAAATTAGGGGTGTTTCTTACAGGTTCCCTTTGGGCTTTATTTCTTCCTTTATTATTTGCCTCACCCATTGAAATGCTTTTCAGGCTTGTTTGTTTTTTGTAAGCCCACTAGGGCCAGGAGGGTGAACAGCTGATGAGTTTAAAAATAAGGCACCCCTCCTTCCTTTCTAACCTGTGAAAAATGAGAACATTTTAGCACCATCTTACCTTGCAGATCTATTTTGGGATGCTGCATGTGGCACAGTTGGTCGTAAGCATGCGCACAGAGACTATGCTTAGAGTTTAGCGAGATCGTTTGGACAGTTAAAACACATAAGGAGTGAGCGAGGGATGTTGAATGCATGAGACACCCAGGGGCCTCTAGCGTGGGAGGATTTAAATGCGTTAGAATGTCATCCTTCTTGTTTTCTAGAGTCTAACAAGTACTTCACAGCTGCAACCCCATTCAGCCAGGAAAGCCACTTTAAAGACCCTTTGTCCAGCTTCAGATGTAACCAGCTACACAGAAACATAGAGCCATATCCCATCATTATTATTTCTCGAGTTATAATTTGGTTCGATTGGCTGCCAAACCAGGCCTCTTACGTAGTTGGTGCAAGCTTGACTTCAGTGTGTGCCTTCCAAATGTAACCACCAAACAGGTGCAGCACAGAGAGTGAGGAGGACAGAAAGGTCGTCTCATTACAGCTGGACAAGGATCACCATGCTTTATACGTGGCCTTCTCCAGCTGCGTGGTCCGCATCCCCCTCAGCCGCTGTGAACGCTACAGCGCCTGTAAAAAGTAAGCTTCCGTTTCCGTATTTATTCCTGCTCTCGCAGTGGCAGGCCCGGTGCTGATGAGAAGAACCCGCATCACTGTTTGTTTGGTTTCTCTGCAGGTCTTGTATCGCATCCCGTGATCCGTACTGTGGTTGGTTAAGCCAGGGAGTTTGCGAGAGGGTGACCGTGGGGATGCTGTGAGTACACTGGACTGTTTCCTCTCAGGGACCAACAGCTTACAAATAAAGTACCAAATTCCCAGCTATTCTGCTTTTCTTCCCTTTCTTAGTCTGGTATGGGAGGGGGGGAGTTTTTTTTTTTTTTTAAAAAGATCTAAAATTTGAAAGGGAAATGAGATTTAGATATAACAGCCCTTGAAGGCAATAGATTGTGAAGAGAGAACATCTTACTCTCTTAAGCACCCTAGCTAAACCGACGAGAAATTCTGTTGGAGCGTTTGTTGAATTGTTAGCGTGCTCTCTCCGCTTACTCTCACTAACCAGCCTGTGTTCTCGGCTCTGTCCTGGTTGTCCCCTGTGCCCCTATGAAGGCTGTTAACTGAAGACTTCTTTGCTTTCCATAACCACAGCGCTGGAGCATACGAGCAGGACACTGAATATGGCAACACAGCCCATCTAGGGGACTGCCACGGTAAGACAGACGCCTCCCTTCCTTCATTTGACCACATTTGCACGCAAACATTATTTTACAAGCAGCCTTTATGACGACTAGGGATGCATACCACCTAGCATTTAACTTTAAACTTCGCAAAAGCTGAGCTCTTTGGTCATGGGGGTCCATTAGAAAAGATTCTGAGTTTTTCTTTTCCTTCACCATTTGCGCTTTTGTTAGCAAAACAATCTAGAGAAAGGTAGTGTCACCGGTAGCCTTTTAGTTTGTAGTCTTTTCTTTGGACTTTTCTCTATTGCTTGGAGTTCATAAACGTTTTTTGCTTTCTTTCCGTGACTCTTCACTGATGACCTGTTCCTTTGATCCCCTTTAGAAAGTTTGCCTACTTCAGCTACACCAGATTACAAAATATTTGGCGGTCCAACATCTGGTTAGTTTTTTTTAATTTTTTTTGAATTAACACGTCTTTTCTTTCCTTCAGTTCAGCATTTTCTGCCCCTCTTCCCCCCTCCTTTTGCGCAGTTTGGCAGCCCTCCATTTTTCTGCTTTGACTCATAACCCTCTGAAGGTCCCGAAAGATGTTTTCTTACTCAGCCCTCCCCCGTGTGTAGCATGGAATGGTTCATCATTGACCAAGGCACATCCCTGAGAACAGTCACAGGGGTTGACGTATACTACATTTCAGTTGCACGCCGGCCACCCAGCTTCCTTCTCTCGCCCCTTTGCATTGTGAATGCTCCCTTTAGCCATCCATATCCCATGGATGGCAGAATTGCATAGTTTTCCCCTTCTCTCCCCACCTTCCATATGAACAAGGAATGGACAATACACATTTCCCCCCCAAAAAATGTGTATTTCTGAGTTTTAAAGATCTTTTTGGAATGTTTCTGTGGCAGTCCCAGGAATCTCCAAATGCCGTGTTCTCGGTGGCGTGAAAGGAGCCAGCCAGCTTCAGTTGAATGAAGCTGGATTATGATGTTCAAAGATGCACAGTGGGGTCTCTGTGCACACCTGTCTGTGTGTGTTTAGACGTCTCTTCCTCTAACTATTGGATCAGTCTGTACTGTCTCTAAAAGCATATGCTTATATATTCATGGACATCTACTAGGTTAAAGCTCATAATAGACACAGAAAGGTTCAGTTGCTCTTCTGACTACGCTGTGTTTAGGGTTCACATTCGTTTCATCTCTTAGGGGGGAGAAAAGGATGGCCTATCTCATGTATCCCAACATCCTGATTTAGTATATAAATACCATTGCTTGTGCATGAGTTACTGCTAACTCTTTCGAAGAAACTCCACAGGCATTTTGGAGAACACAGCAAGGTTTGTGCTGCGATGAGGATGGAGGCTCTCAGGGTATTAAGAAACCCACAAATGGACAGAGGCCTTGAAGAAGCAGAGTGGCCTCTTAGGCAGAGCAGGTTTCTCAGGTCCAAGATCAAGTGTTTTCTTGGACCTGACCAGGTATTTTCTCAATGTCATTCCGTTGTAGCTTCTCCAGGGAAGGAAAGGGTACAAAGACCCCAGCCATTCACAAAGATTCTCTGTACATCACACGGTACCAATAAACATTGCCAAGAGCTAGCTGCAGGGAGCCAGAGTCAGCCTTAGTTTGGGCTTGCATCACATTTCCACAAGGAGGCTTCAGGAAGAATGTTCCTGTGTCTTTTACTCTGGAAATCTGCATAATGTATCTTCATTGTCAACTTTTAGTTTTTACTCTTCTCTTGCAAGAAAAAGAGTTGGTCCGGTTCCCTCAAGGGGGCTTTTACAAAAAAAATAAAAAATCTAGGACAGGATTTCTGAGAGCATGTACTTGACTTCCGAATGCAAGGAAGCCATTAGGAAAGTCTTCTTGACGCTAGCCATGTTAATGGACATCTGTTTGCCACCACAGACATGGAGGTATCCTCATCTTCTGTTACCACTGTGGCAAGTAGCCCAGAAATTACATCTAAAGTGATTGATACCTGGAGACCTAAACTGACGAGCTCCCGGAAATTTGTAGTTCAAGATGACCCAAACACTTCTGATTTTACTGATTCTATATCAGGTATCCCAAAGGGTAAGGCCTGGACAGGCACTTCATCTCTGACTGCACGGAAACCTGATCCCTAGCCTGGCTCTCGGTGAAGTGGAGTGGAGCTGCAGTCACACAGGCCACAGTGACTCTGCTCTTCTGTGGTTTAAGTCTAAGTGCATTCCTGCCCAAGACTCGGCTCCTGAGACAGCCACTCAGACAATCTAATCTGCGTTGGTTTCTGCCTGCAGATTCGAGAGCCTGCTGAATATCAAAGGATGTTGAGGGTGACCCTCTCAATGTCAAAGGACAAAAGCTCACAGATGACAAATACCTGTTACCAAATATCCTCTCTAGGAGGCTGTCTCAGTCCCTTCTTAGCTTCATCTTCAGATGTAATGTGGAAAGCATATGCGGGGTGACAGGTTGTCTGAATGCCACAAGTGGCAAAGTACGGCACAGTACTTGTCTGTGATGACTACGTTCAGCCCACAATAGGTGACGTTGAAACGCTGTCTCATCGATTTGATTGTAAGATTTAATACTCTGGAAAAAAAAATGTCTATTCCTTTGTGCATAAGCTACGGTATCAGGTTTCCAGCCAGTTCTCATGCCACTGCCTTGTCATTTATGATTTATTTCTGTTGATTTCGTTTTGTTCTATTTTTTTTTATATTTTCATTGCAAACAATTTTATAATCATTATTTCTGTTTTGATTTCTTCAGTAATACCATTTCTTTGTTCTTTTCTCTCCTGGTTCTTTCCACAATCCCATTAAGTTCCACAGCTTTGACAATTGATTGAAACCAACTAATATCCAAAGGCCTTATTACTAACTTGATGCCAGACAACCTTCCCAATCCCTCTGACTCAGTTATTCCGGGATAACTGTATTATTACATATAACAGACTTGAATACCTCTTAACCTAACATTTCTCTAATCTATGGTTAGATGTCTGTGGTTGCATTAAAATTGCCAATAATTACAAACTAACTCACTCTTCACTTTCTAGGTCTAATTTAAGTATTTCTCAAATGCCTCCAGATAACTTAAGAGTATTCTTAAACTAACATGTAGATAATTACTTTCTTACACTGTCCAGTTTTCTTGCATAGTAGATACTTCGTGAATATTTCATCCCAAGATGAAACAAATGCATAGGTGTACATTTGTACTTAACATTGACCAAGTACTTGCTTTTAGTTTGTGGCCACTTACGTTTTTTGTCCTAGTTAACCCAACCGTATTAGCATAGTTATTTGAGCGTGATGTGTGTTTTTGTTAATTCCGACGTTTCCTTAACCCCAGCAGCAACTCTTTAATCCTGGTTTAAGAATTAGGTGAGCATCATAAGATAACATGGTTTCTGGACTGATCTAACTCTGCTTTTTAGATAGAAACTCTTTAAATTCCTAACAACTGCTTAAGAGGCTGGGTGAAAGGAGAGAGAAGTATATGCCCATATATGACTGGTGCAGCAATCATACATGTTTCTGGAAATTTCACTGAGACTTCAGGGGGTGGGATACTGTGAAAGTTTGGTTTCTACTTACTCCTGTAAGCTAGGCATATGGAGAGTTTGAAGGTAGTATTGACTTAGTATGAGCTCTTTTATATTTAATATTTTAAAAAGCACTTTGTTCAAAGTCTTCACACGTCTGTTTCAGGTGTGCGGTGGGAGGTGCAGTCTGGAGATTCCAACCAGATGGTCCACATGAACGTCCTCATCACCTGTGTGTTTGCGGCTTTTGTCTTGGGAGCATTCATCGCAGGCGTGGCTGTATACTGCTATCGTGACGTGTTTGTCCGGAAGAACAGAAAGATTCATAAGGATGCAGAATCAGCCCAGTCATGCACAGACTCCAGTGGGAGCTTTGCCAAGCTCAATGGTCTCTTTGACAGTCCTGTCAAGGAATACCAGCAGAACATCGACTCCCCTAAACTCTACAGCAACCTACTGACCAGTCGGAAGGAGCTGCCACCCAACACGGATACAAAATCCATGGCCATGGACCACCGAGGCCAGCCTCCAGAGCTGGCTGCTCTCCCCACGCCAGAATCCACACCTGTACTCCACCAGAAGACCCTGCAGGCCATGAAGAGCCACTCTGATAAGGCCCACGGCCATGGTGCTTCAAGGAAAGAACACCCCCAGTTTTTCCCTTCTAGCCCTCCACCACATTCCCCCTTAAGTCACGGGCATATCCCCAGTGCCATTGTTCTTCCGAATGCCACTCATGACTACAATACATCGTTCTCAAACTCCAACGCTCACAAAGCTGAAAAGAAGCTTCAGAACATCGATCACCCTCTTACAAAGTCATCCAGTAAGAGGGAGCACCGGCGTTCTGTGGATTCCAGAAATACCCTCAATGATCTCTTGAAGCACCTAAATGACCCAAATAGTAACCCCAAAGCCATCATGGGAGAAATCCACATGGCCCATCAAACCCTCATGCTGGACCCAGTGGGACCAATGTCTGAGGTCCCACCCAAGGTCCCTAACCGGGAGGCATCCCTATACTCCCCTCCCTCAACGCTCCCCAGAAATAGCCCAACCAAGAGAGTAGATGTCCCCACCACTCCTGGGGTCCCAATGACTTCCCTGGAAAGACAAAGAGGTTATCACAAAAATTCCTCCCAGAGGCACTCCATATCTGCCGTGCCTAAAAACTTAAACTCACCAAATGGGGTTTTGTTATCTAGACAGCCGAGTATGAACCGTGGAGGATATATGCCCACCCCAACAGGGGCGAAAGTGGACTATATTCAGGGAACACCAGTGAGTGTCCATCTGCAGCCCCCCCTCTCCAGACAGAGCAGCTACACCAGTAATGGCACCCTACCCAGGACGGGACTAAAGAGGACACCATCCTTAAAACCTGATGTGCCACCAAAGCCTTCCTTTGTTCCTCCAACCACATCTGTCAGACCACTGAACAAATACACTTACTAAGCCTCAAGTGTGCTATTCCTGTGTGGCTTTATCCTGTCCCTGCTGTCGCAAGGAGGCTGTGAAGGTACCTTGGAGATACCTGCTTGTATTTTAAAGGAAACAAGTAGCCAAAGAAACTCTGTAACTTTGGTAACACCAGAACTTGCCACATGTAGCTATCACAGCAAGGCTTCTGTGTACTTGTCTGAGGGAGGGCCCTCTCATTCCATTTCTTTCATTTGAAGCCGAAGGGATATGTAGCCTGGTAGGGCTCCCTTCACCAGGATAAAGAGCCGAGAGAGTACTCAGAAGACTGAGCAAATACTTGAAAATGGGTTCAATGTAGACTGCCATTCTGTGTGGTCTTCCCATTAAATGTGAACATTTTAATATGTATGCATTCACCTTGCCTCTTGCACAAATGTCAAAATGGAAAGATGGGAATGTCTCAAAACAAAATGAGCTTGGAGGTGACCAAGCAGTTTGCTGAAAATTCAATCTTTGACCCAAACTGTAGCATTTTGTTTTCTGCGTGTGGCACTGTCTTTTTTTTTTCAATGCCACCAACAAACTGTTGAGAGAGGGGTGCGTGTTTAAGTGTGTGTGTGTGTGTGTGTGTGTGTGTTAGAGAGAGAGAGAGAGAGAGAGAGAGAGAGAGAGAGAGAGAGAGAGAGAGAGAGAGAGAGATATCTACCCATTAGAATTTATTTAGGTGCCCATTGCATCTTTTGTACTGTGGGGTTGTTTACAGTAAGCATGGCTGAACAAGAACCCAAGTCCTCCCACACCAGTCCACTAAGTTCAGCTCTGATAAGGAATATTCAAGGCTTCTTTGACTGTCAAGTGATTAACATAACCTATGTGGTACCCAGTGTCAGACTATTTAAAAGTTCTAAGTAATTTTGTGCTGCTATCCATCAGAACGTCTATTTCAGCCTTTGCCAGCTAAAGAAGTTAGAGAAATTAAGAGGTATCCTTGATGTATCTACCAGTATTCAGCAGTAACATTTACCCATCCACTGTGAATCAAAGCCTGAGGCACGCTACTCAACCTTGGACGCCCTTAACAGCGTTTATTTTGGTCATGTTATTTTATTTTCCATATAGTAAAAACGTTCCTCTCTTAAATCCTCCTGCTCCCAACCCCCAAGGCGAAAGAGAAACCTAAAACTAGGACTAAATAATTTAAAGTAAGAGACAGACAGAAAAGGACAGACAGAAAAGCAATTACAATTGGCTTAGCCAAGAGGGTCTGTAGAGCTCTCTGTGGTCCTGTCCTCCCTCTGTGTTGTGTTCTGTGAGGATTTTCTTCCGAGTCATGCAGGCAATGACAATAGACTGTAAATACCCCATGTGAGTTTACCTGGATCTGTGCATTTTGTGCCTTATTCACGAGAGTGGTAGAAGTTCCGCGGTATGCTGAGTGTTTCCAATACAGAGTATCATTTCCCATGTGCCACTTGTAAATGTTTTACAGCCAGCATCTGAAGATTTCTTACAGTCATAAAGCAAACTAGAGTGATTTGTTGTTGAACACACCGCCCCCTCCCTCCAGGATCAGAAGCAACGCCCCCCCCCCCCCCCCACTTACCATGGTAAACATTCTGCCCCTGCTATTCTGATAATGTGAAGTCAGATGAGGGTTCCCAGGGAACGTGGCACCTGCGGAAACCAAGTAGCTTGGTAGAGCCCACTGATGGCTGAAGGTGTGCTGCCTACTGACAGCTTTGGTTAACCTATTGCATATCACCCAGTCATTTACCCAACCTAATCTAGAAATTTCCATGGCCGAGGAAGGCTCCTGACCCGGTCAGGCAAAGTTCAAGCGATATCTTGGGACAGTGACAATAGTATGCATTACTTGGGGGAGGATGGGGTTCAGAACAGATCATTTTTATACAGGATGTAGAATACTGATCCGGTTGATCTTTTCCTTCGAGAACATTCTTTTCTAGAGAAAAAAGGATTCCCTGTGATCTCTTGGAAGCTCTAAAGCTGAAACACTTCAGCTTTGCAACTAAAAATATTACAGTTTAATAATCAATTAAACCAACCAACAATAAGCACTACACATCTACCACCAACAATGTTGTGTGCATTTACCTTACCAATATTAATCCCAGCGTGGTAACTCTGTGTGTCCCCCTGATAACATTTTGTAACATTGTGCTGCCTTAGAGTTTGTACTGTGAGTTCTATCAGTATTTATGTTGAAATTTCTAACATGGATTCTAGTCTCTATTCTGTTAATTTAATTTTTAAATGCTTTATCCATTTGTGCAAAGGTAAACACAGATTGTATCTTTTTTAATGGTACGGCATAAAAAAAAATAACCCTAAAGTGAAGTGGCTCTATACTGTTTTATAGAGTGCTTTAACGTGTATAGATATCTTGTAAACTTGTATTGTGGATGTGTAAATAATATGTACTTTGGGTTTTTAACACCGCATGTAAAGTCAAAATAAAATATCCAAGTCATTACATCCTGCCTTTTGACATTAAGAGGTTTATACTGCATCGTGCTTTTAAGATAGTCATGCTGTATTTCAAAATCTAATAACATAGAAATATTTACTACCTGGTCACATTATGCTCCGTTCGCTCCTACTGTTAGTGGCCGGAGCCAGAAATAAGATAGGCAGTTCAGAAAGTGCCATGACCTATAGCCTGCATCCGCAGCCAGATGTTTAACTTGGACCTTGATTGAGTTTAGGAAAAAGTTAGAGTTTCCACCTTATGGGATGGGGAGATGGATCAGTGGGTAGAATGTATGATGTGCAGTCATGAGGACCAGAGTCTGAACTGCCACACTTTGAAATTAGCACGGGAGTGTTTCATGAGACCAAAGCTCCCAACTGATGGGAGACAGAGACAGGAGAGACTCCCAGACAGACTAGCTCATCTAGTGTATTCTGGTGATTGAGAGACCATATCTGAAGCATGGTAAAGAGGGACCATCTATAGCCATGATTTTCCTCTGATCTCCACGCATGCACTGTGGCAAACATGCAACTACATCCAACATGTACACACATACATACAACATGCACAAACACCACACCAAAAGAAAACCATGATTTATATTATCACATAAAATATACATGTACTTTTCGTTCAGAATTAAAACTGGCAAACTGTTCTTGCTCTTCAGTATGTGGAAGGCCTCCACTCCATTGTATGATAGGAAATGAATTCCCAAAATATCCAAGTAGAAGGTGAGAGCAGGATTCTGTGGCATTTCCATTAGCGTGTAAGTAGCTGGGGCCAGCCAATATTGGCCTCATGGGTAGACACAATTCCCACAATTCCTCTCTGATATAGTGGTCATATCACCTCTTCCTGTTTGCTTCCAACAGCGTCTCCCAGCCAAAGTCTACCTGCAGCTCTTCTGAGGCCTTAGTTGGAGAACCTCAGTAGCATCTTAAGCAGTGCAGCAGACACTGACATATCCCGTCAGGGGTTTCACCCTTTTCATGATGTCCTTTAAGCACAGGTTAGAGACACCGGTACCTGAGCATCAGTTCCTCGGTAGGAGCTCCCCTCATTTCCTTTAAAGATGCAATAGTCTAGAGAGATGAGGAGTCATGGAAAGCTGGCCTATGGCTGTAGCTCAGTCACCTACTTGCCTACTACGCCTGTAGTCTCCTTTCCATCCCACGAATGAATAGAGTGTGCCTCTGTGCCCGCTGCCTGAGGTCTTGAGAGGTACAGGCGAGATGATCAGAAATTCAAGACAATCTCTGCATACTAGGGTCAAGGCTGACTCAAAAAAAAAAATATTTCTTTCAGGAATTCTTTCAAAAGAAGCTGGTGAAAGCATATTTGTCCTTTTTTGTTTGTTTGTTTGTTTCTTTTTTGTAGCTCTGTAGCAGCATATGGCATTCTGAAGGACCCCACTGAGCTTGGACAATGAGTCAGGGAGTCATTGTGTCTCAGAAAAGGCCGAGCAGGAGTCGGTTGGTAGCTCCATTTGGGCAGTTGATGGGAAGACATAAGAGGAATGTGTCATTGCATTACTTCCTTCCACTGTGCACCTTTTGTGATATTGCTGCTCATATTATGGGCAGTCCTTTTTCTAGATCTCCTGGGCTTTCCTTTCTAAAAGTGCATCCTTTGCCCAGCCCCTAGGAAGCTGTTCTCAACATAAACCATGATGGTTTAATGCAGGCCATGGATGGAAAAGTAGATTTCACTTTCTTTTTCAGTGGATTTAGAGTTCCCTAAAACCGCATCTATGAATCCACAAGGTGGATGCTCAGATCGCATTGGAGAGTGGCACAGCAAGGGAACTTGAGCATTTTCCAGAAAATACATAGTTAAGCTACAGGGTAAAGGCACAAACACAAGTACCCAAGACAGAACACCCATGCTCCTGTCCCTGTGCATTGACTTAGACTACTATGGAAAGCAGCAGCATTGAAGCTTAGTGGGACACAAAATACAGAGAGAGATTGAGAGAGACAGAGACAGAGATGAACTGAACATCTTTCAAGTCAGACGGTGACATGGTGGCTTAAATACTGCTCTGGAACCAGAGGGATTTACTTTCTTGTCATCTATTCCATTTTCTTCTCCCTTCCTGTCCTTTATCCTATGTAGATTGTGGCAAAGAACAGCATTTCCAGTAAGCCCTCCCTCCACCATGGCTGAAGAACTATGGGCCTGACTGACTCTCTTGCTTGAGCAACGAGGCTACTTAAGTCATTTCATTTTTGAACTGGGACAGTTTGGCATTTATTTCTCTGACAGTTCTATGGTCTCTGTCAGCTCTGTAATTCTATTTCTTATTTTATGAATGCTGGGTTTAAATATTCCTCATTCAGCAGCTTGCTCTGTGGGCCATTTATGAATGTGTGAGGCCTGTTCCCTCTTAGATGAGCAATATATGTAAAGATTAGCAATAAAGTAAGGCATGATAAACAATGCGCTTTAAGCTATTTAACTCGGATCTATATTTGATGTTTACTCTTTTTGCATATATAACATGTTAAACAGCTAAATCTCTGTCAGTATTTAGATCTCTATCAAATAGCTTTAATACCATAAACAACAAGGAATGAACCTATAATAATATCACTCTAACTCATGGAGGATTTGTGCAGGGGATGAAGGGAGAGGGTGAGTAATGTCCTGGACTTTCAGACCATGAATCAACTAGAATTCGCATACAAAGGAAAAGAGCATATCTCTACACTCTGTCTTATGATATAATTCTTTTTTAAATTAGGTATTGATTATAGAGTGATTAATCTCTGGAATACTTTCAGACTATGCTGGGTTTGTATAGAGAATAGAAATATAACATACAGTGCTATCACACAATGTATGCATTATTTCCTGGGGCTTTTGAGCCATATTCAGTTAATCTTCAACAATTTTTTTTGTTTTTATTCTTTATATACATTGTATCCTGAACACAGTTCCCCCCACCTCCACTCCTATTTACCCTCCTCTCCTCTTCCCCAGATCTACTTTTTCATCTCCTTTCAGGAAAAAAAAAATAGAGCAGTCCTCCAAGAATTATCAACCAAATATGGCATAACAAATTACAATAAGGCTAGGCACAAATCCTAATATCAAGGCTGGACGAGGTCAACGCAGTAAGAGAAAAAGAGTCCCAAACATACTCAAAGTGTCAGAGATATCTCTCACTCCTGTTGTTAGGAGCCCCATAAGAGCAGCAAGCCATAATATATATGCAGAAGATACAGCTCAGACCAATATAGGCTCTGTGATTGTCACTTCCATCTCTGTGAGACCAATGAACCCTGCTTTGTAGACTCTGCTGGTCATGTTCTCCTGGTGTACTTGACCTCTCTGGTTTCTAGCATCTTTCCTCCTCTCTTCTGCAAGGATTCCCTGGCATCACCTAGTCTTTGGCTGTGGGCCTCTGCATCATGTATTTCTGGCTTCTTTATCAAAAATTGGATGTCCATAGGTGTGTAAACTTTGTTTTTAAATTAAGATTTAGCATTCAAAGTATGGGAATTAAATTCAGTGGGGCTCTGACGGATATGGAAGTATAAAGAGTAGTCAATTCACAGATGAAGACACATCACATAAAGTCATATTCGTTCCCAGTCCACAAACGCATACCTTCTGTATGAGTCTGATAAAGGACCGTGGCTTCTTTCCACTATCCATTACAGACAGGAGGAGCCACAGAGACACAATGGTCATAGGGTTACAGGCCAGCCTGCCACGGAACAAATCAACATTCACTGAGGCCAACCATGGTGTCATACATTTCACGCCAATCCCTAGAAGAGAAAAGCCATGGACGAGTCCCTGGGTAGGTGGAAGACAACCAAACAGGATGGAGAGAGTGATGCTGCACGGGCTGCAAGGACCTAAGCTGTGTGTCAAATTCCTCCCACCTAAGGCTCTCTGGCAACATGTCAGCTTATCACCTTGAACTGCCAGAGGGACCCTGGGGGTGGAGGTGGGGCACTGACTGCTTATTTAGAACATTTGTTTTGCTTTTTCATAGTGTGCTGAGGTTGCATATTGATAGTTAAACACGTTGTTTTCTGATCATTTGGACTGGCCTTCTGGGAGGCAGGAAACAGATATGGTGACTGCCCAAGAGTCATATCTTCCTTTAAATGGCAAGGCCTAATCGGAGAGCTGTACCTTCTGAGACCAGCAAGCATTGTTGAAACATACACCCCAGAGTGGGAGAAGAAAAACAAAAGTGTACAGCTTCTTAGCATTTCCCAAATAAGATGACTTGAGGACCCTTCAAGCCCTCTCAAAGGAGCATTCCACAGGTCTTAGGGACAGCTTGAGGGAGCGGGAAAGAGAATGTGAAGTTCCTGGCATGTTTTTGCAAACTCGCAATTCTTGAGTACTACCTAGCATTTAGTTTCTGAAGTCCATCTCCAAGGAGATCACAAGGTTTGCTTAACTTAGATGAGTATGTAGCACAAGTGAAAGAAAATGAAATTACTAAAACCAAGACTGTACTATGTTGGCATTCAGATTCTGGACAAATACCTGTGGTGCAGATTTAAAGTATCAAAGTAAACCTGGCCTCCAGGTTCTCCCAGCATCCCTCAGTCCTTTCCTGGTATATCTAGCCCACTACCCTGAACTTTCCAGGCCAGGGCTGGGTTTCCTCTCCCCAAGAATTCCTTTCCTATATGATCTATGTGAATATACACCTTCTATTTTTCCCTTCACGCTCTGTCCCCCTCCTAATGGCTACTTTTTTGGCGTTGTTCCTTGGGGACAGTGAACCTATCCAAGAGTGACTTATCAATAAACCTGACTTTATATACTCTAATCTGGCTTAAATTGGCTCATCTCACTGGCAGAGAATAATTTATCACAACAGAATTCAAAATTATTCATTCATATACATATCTGCGTGTGTGTCTCTAGAAAGAAAAAAAAATACTAAACTGCCTATAATCATTAAAATGAAAAGGCATTTTCAACATACTTCTTTCAAATATGTACTTTTAATTTTTGTAAATTCTTATTGTTTCCTTTGTAAAAGGAAAACTGGAGAAATCTGATTTCGTCTGGTTAATTGGTCTCCAGAAATGATGAACTATTGAAAACCACCTGCCCAAAGAGTCCCTATAAGCAGCAAGAAGACAGCTGTGAAGCTTGACTTGTGATTGCTAAAGCTTCTCAGCAGAGCCTGTCAGTCAGTGGGAGATGCTGGACTGAAGCAGGATGGAAGAGAGACTGAGCTGAGCAGCAGGGCACTGTAACCAGTATTCACAACCCAGGGGAGGCAGAGGCAGGAGGATGAATGCAATTCAACACTGGTCTACAAAGCAAGTCCCTGGATGGCCATACAGACTGTGTTCCAAAATAAGAAAGTGTTGTGGGGACCCTGGGAGAGCTGAGAAGTCTCTTCACAAAGTAGAAGATTCTATACAAGTCTCATCCATCTCCCTGTCTGGAAGGTCAATGATTCAGAGACCAGTTTTCTCCTTTGTCTTCTATTCCCAGATTCAAAGCAGCTGAAGGGTAGACAGCAGGTAGCTTTGAAGACAATGAGGTGATTATGGTAATGAGGACTTCAGAAAATGCAAAGTAATTAGCAGCTAAATCCTCTCTGAAAGCCAGTTGAAGATGTCAAGAGAGCTACACCCCTTTGCAAAATTCTCCAGGGCAAGTCCCACCTTCAACACACGCACACACACACAGATACACAGACACACAGACACACACACACACACACACACACAGACACACACACACACACACACACACACACACACACACACACACACACACACACTTTTAAAGAGGAACTATCCTCTACTTAGCAAGTAGTCCCTAGAAAGAAAAGCTCCTCCTTCTCCTCCACTTCCTTTCCCTCATTCTCCTCTCCAGAGACATTTCTGGGAAATCTTAGCTCATATAGTCAGGAAGAAATTGAAATTTTAGAGGCTATCTCTAACAGACAAGCTCTCAATGTTTTATATCTTTGTAAGTAAGGTATTTTTTCTATACATGCACATTCTCTCTCTCTCCCTCCCCTATTTTCTCTCTCTCTCCTCCTCCTCCTCCCTTTATCTCCCATGGGAGCGCAGGCATCTAGAAGCCACAGGATCACTTGTGGTGTCTTCTCAATCTCTTCTCCATCTTACTTTTTGAGACTGGGTCTCTCATTGAACCTAGAGCTCATATCTTTGTTCAGGCTATCTGACTTCTTATTCTAAAGGCACTGGGGTTACAGAGGCATGCAATTTAGAGGCATGCAATTGTTTTGGGCTTTTTTTTTTTTTAAGGCAATAGAGATGAAAGACCCTTTACTGACAAATCCATCTTAGAGTAATGAAGGCAGACCATTCTGCCTTAGAAAGCAAGCAAAGAAATGCAAAGCCCTCCATACCTTGACAGCTTTGTACAGTTGCTGAACTCACTTGGAAGACCCCTATGTCTATTCTATGAATGAAAAGGATACTCTCTTTCCTATTCCATTGTTTATTAAAACTTTTCTTCCAACTGAGAGCACCCTAAGAAACAGAATGCTGACAGTAGATGAACTAATAGAAACAGGGTGGAAATCCCCTGTCTCTGCCGTTTATCTGCCCTACTATATATTAATTTCTTTTATATTAATGGCTTTAAAAAATCTAGTTAGATATTAAAATCACCTGGGGAGCTCTTACAAATGCCAGTGTCTGGGCCAGATCCCAGAACAACTAAATAAAGTAAACCATTATTGCTACAATGGATGAAGACATTACTCGTTTAAAGGCTCTTCGCTTGATTCTGATAAACAAATGATACTTCCAGTGAAAAGAATTCTAAGTGCTTGGCCAAAGGGTACGTGAAGATGTGAACATTGCCCCAGATACTCACAGGGTGTATGGAAACCCACAGTCTTCTCTAAGGTGAGCTTTCCAAAATCTTACCTGGGATAGAGTGATCTAATTTTCATATTGTGCTTAAGACGACTGAAGACCAGAGAATTCTGGCTTTCAGAGGATGATGAAAGAGAGAAGTGGGAGCGTTGCCTTTGCCTCCTCTGAGAACAATGCTGTTTACTATTAAGAAGCAGGATGTTCCTTCTGACTTTGTTCTCTATTGAAATGGTAAATAACGGAGCATGCAGGCTGGTATGTAGTGGTCTCAAGGGGGACACTCTGCCTTCTAAAACTATTCTCTGCATTAGCCAATGGAGCGTGGATAAGGTGTGTTTATCCCCACTGGTCGACAGCAGAATTAAGATGGCTGCACCTAGGCTTGAGTTCCAGAACCCTTTATTTGGTAAAAAGTTCCTGTTGTCAACCGTGAAAGGAACAAAGACTCAGACAGGCATCACATCTATTACCAGAGCAAGCTGTCTTTGATACAACCATCGAACTGGGCTTTCTAAAACAGCCTTGATCACTAAACTACCCCTGATCCCTTACAAAGTAAAACAAACAAAACTTTTAGTTCTTCCCACAGCAAAACCAGCACAAAAACCAAGCCTCCTAGATCTTGCATAATAGGCCCTTTCCAATCTGGCCCTGGCCTCAGTGTAGAGACCTCTTTTCTCTCACAGATGTCTGTAAACCATGCTTACAGGACAGAATTGTTTGCTTAATGGAAGCCTTCATTTCTCAAGCAAGAGTGTACCAGAGACCTTTTATGGACCATATATAGTAGACTAGCAACTAGAGACTCAAAAAATGATCAACACAGGTCTCCCCCTAACATAAGCCCAAGTGGGAGCACCTACAACCCAAGGCTTGCAGCACAATGACACAGATTATTTTGAGAAAATGTCAGGCAAGTTGAACATGGGGAAAATCTCCAGCCTTCATGTTCCAACTGAAGGCAATGGAGAAATAGTAATGTCCAGCTGGTCAAAGAGACTAAAGATCAGAAAATGTGGCAGGAAGTATCCTAAAAGTCTAGAGCATGTGCACACACGCGCGTGCGCACACACACACACACACACACACACACACACACACTTCCTTGTCTGCACTCCAAGCTGTGATATAAAAAGTCTCTTATTACATGGACAAAATGCCCAGCTACACTGTAAACTGGGTACCTAGTGCCAGCATTCTAGCCTATAGCTCTCTCAGGGGCCCTAATCCAAGGGTCAAGTTCTCTGCTTTGTTCTAGTTGTTAATGAAGATTGTTTACACGGTTAATGAAAATATAACACAGCATGGTATAAAACATAAGATGATTTAAAATGATCCAAGTATTGTTTCTTCTTGTAGTGAGGCTAGGCCTCTGGGAAAGAAGAAAGCACACCATCTGGGAACTGGGGTACACTTAATACAGAAGCTCTTGCCAACCGTACGATCCATTTATCCCATGGGCCTGAACTGAGCATCTACTACTGAGCCTAGGAGGAAAACTATGAAAGCTAGTGAGAACGCACTGAGCTCAAGTTATCCACTTTAGCTGAGATTCCATGGTGAGCAAAGAGCCAAAATCAAGAGCCCTGCTGCTGCTCAACTCACTGTAAAGCACTTGCCTGACATGAGTGCAGTCAGGATCCCAGCCCAGGACTTTGCAAAAAAACAAGCAAATGATGAAAACTTGCAGCAAAGAACAGGGCAATTTTTTATAGCCTTTCCTAGGTAAGCTCATCCTGTAACGGGGAGCTCTGGGGCAAAAGCTGGAGCTCTGGAACCTCTAAGAAGCTTAGCTCTGGTCCAGTATACCAATGAAAGAAACCAGTGACAGTGAGGAAGAGAGAACAGTGACGTATTCAATATGGCCACACTGGGAAGAGAAACAGAGAAGGAGTCCAGTGATGGCATGTTTACCATCCAGGATACTAACACGAGATTGACCTTGAGAGGTGGCTTATTGGTTGAAGGCTAGACTCACAGCCAAAGGTCAGGTTGAGGATTAAATAGAGGACGAAGTAGGGGTGGGTATGGACAAGAGGTTGTAACATAGCTATCTCAGT
This sequence comes from Micromys minutus, assembly GCF_963924665.1. Classification (NCBI taxonomy): domain Eukaryota; kingdom Metazoa; phylum Chordata; class Mammalia; order Rodentia; family Muridae; genus Micromys; species Micromys minutus. The sequence goes on from NC_137952.1 coordinate 31,862,863, forward strand.
CAAGGTGTGCTCTGGTTGCTCACTGACTCCATTCTGCCTCTGCAAGGTGGTTCAAGATGTCTTTACCATTGTCACTACTTAAGGGGATCAGAGTGGTTGTCGGAAGACACTAATGTTACTCCAGCGTAGGGTGTCTCCATCGTGTATAGTAAATACTCTTGTAGGAACAGGTGAGGTCTGTCCTATAAGGTCCTGCTTCTGTATGGCTCCCAGGTGACTGAAGGAAAGGAGAAGGACAATGACTTGTCAACGGAAATCAAGGGGACAGACTGGGAATGAATATGGAGAATGCTGGGTTCTCACTTTGCTGTCAGGTAACTTGGGGGCTCAAGCGAGGAGTCAATACTTTTTTCTGAAAGAGCAGTTTCTATGTATCTACATCCTCATCTTATACAGGAAGGCCCTCTGGGCTGGAAAACTGTACGGCATCTAGACAACCCTGCATCCTGTAGACAATGAGAAGGTACCTGCCCCGGGTGTAAATAAGCTGTATACGTTAATTACAAGGAAGTTGAGTCAGTTGGTCACACACACGGTAATGGTAGACTGGTTCTTTGCTCTTTTAATGGAAAAGTAAAAACAGGATCATGCTCTCTAAAATCTGTAGGCTGAGAACATGTTAGTAGAGGAAACAACAACAACAACAACAACAACAACAACAACAACAACAACAAAGCTGCACAGTGTGACAAGCAGATCTCTTGTGACAGGAAGGCCCTGCTCCATGTGCACAACACAGCAAACTCTGCTTTCTGCTACTCCATGTTCTCTGCGGCTGGTTCATCAGCAAGGAGAGGCAGAGGCAGAGCTGAGAATGACAGTCAAGGAAGGCTTGCTTAAGGGTCAGCTTGGGATCCAAGGCAGTCCTGTGATACAAACGGCCTCCCTCATGAGATCACCTGGAAGATCAAGAACCTATGTTTGGCAGGACCAGATGGAAGACCCCAGACTTTCTAAGCATTTGGTAATTCAGTGGGGGAGGGGCAGGGAGTATCTGTAGTCTACAGTCCCTGTGCCCCCCATGTCAGCCCAGAGTTAGTCTCCCCCCCACTGTCTCTGTCTCTCTGTGTGTGTGTCTGTCTCTCTCTCTGTGTGTCTGTCTCTCTCTGTGTGTGTGTCTGTGTCTCTCTCTGTCTCTCTCTATCTCTTTCTCTCTCTCTCTCTTTCAATAATTAATTTGAAACATGTCAGAGTAATATCTTTGGGTAAGGTAGGTTACTCCCACAACCTTTGACTGGAAGCAATCCCACAATCCCTGCTGAATTTCTTAGTTTTTATCTGAATGCTCCATAGCTTCATTTAATTCTTGCTGTTTTCTGCATACTCACCAAATCCTGTGTGTACATACTAGCTCCCATCCTTGATGACAAACCTGTTGGTGGCAGATTCCACATTTAGTCCAGCATTGCAATCTCCTCCCATGCCGGGCCAGTCCTGAAGTGAGTAGACCCTCAACACTCTGAGGCTGAGACTGGAGGCATCCTGTCATTGAGCTGTTCCTTCTGCTCAGCTTTCTCCATTCTTCTTCATTTGGTGCCTAAAACTAGCCATTGCTCTGTGCTCCTCTTAGGCCACAGCTTAGGAAAGCCCTACTTTGTTTCTCTACACCTTACACACAGTGGTATAAACTCTATTACACCTGACTTAGACTACCACAATGACAGTGTGCTCTCAGTTTCTTGTGCCCATCCCAACTAACGCATTGTTTTGTCAGTGACAATAATATCTAAACACATTGTATTTAGTGGTACAAACCAATGGTTTCCTTATGACATTTCCCTATGAACGTGAACTTTGATCATCTCCACCCCTCTATTACTCTTTTGTATTCTTATTTACCACCCCCCTCCCGTTCACTTTCCACAACCTTAATCGCCCCCATGGATCATGTTTTGATTCTTCCCTGAATTCAATATGTGACAGAAAATCTAGAAGACTCTTTCAAGACTTGCTTGTTATCACAGGGACCTCTATTTTCACCCATTTTCTCTCAGATGACATAATTTCATTTTTCTCTATGGCTGGATAAAACCTCACCACTTATATACGGCATATCTTACCTACTCACTCACTGACACGCATCTAGGTTGACTCTCTAATTTGGCTAGTGGAATAGTGTGGGACAAACAGGAGTACTGCTAACTCTACAGCAAGCTAATTTTGATTTTGCAGGTTACATTCCCAGGGGTGGCATAAAAACAACTACATGTCTTCAGTATTTTATGTTTTCCTATCTTTCATCCTTGAGATAACCTGGGAGTTAGGTACTTTTCAAAGTAAAGTCATATACTGTCTTTGTCAGGGTTTTTATCCCTGCACAAAACATCATGACCGAGAAGCAAGTTGGGGAGGAAAGGGTTTACTCAGCTTACACTTCCACATTGCTATTCATCACCAAAGGAAGTCAGGACTGGAACCCAAGCAGGTCAGGAAGCAGAAGCTGATGCAGAGGCCATGGAGGGATGTCACTTACTGGCTTGCTTCTCCTGGCTTGCTCAGCTTGCTTTCTTATAGAACCCAGGTCTACCAGCCCAGGGATGGCACCACCCACAATGGGCTGGGCCCTCTCCCCTGATCACTCCTTGAGAAAATACCTTACAGCTGGATCTCATGGAGGCACTTTCTCAACTGAGGCTTCTTTCTCTGTGATAACTCCAGCTGTGTCACGTTGACACAAAACCAGTCAGTGCATATACTTAAGAGTGTTCATTGAAAAGCCTCAATACAAACAGTACCACCTCACAGGAGGCTGTCCCCATTAAGGACACTTCACAGTCAGCCTTACAATCCCATCTCAGACATGTTCTAATGCCTCTTTCTAACAGACATCCTCTTCATTGTTATCTCTTATTGGATTTTGTGTTTGTTTGTTTGTTTAATTTGTTTTTTTTTTTTTTTTTTTCTCTTGGCTGCCTTGGAGCTAACTCTGTAGTCCAGGGTGGACTTAAACTCACAGTGATCCAACTCCCTCTGCCTCCCAAATGCTGGGATTAAAGGCATGTGCCACCACCGCCAGGATCATGCTGGTTCACATTTCTTCTGCAACCATGATGTGTGCTTTACAGGAAAGTGCTGTCCCATTTATGGCTTTATCTCTGGAACACACTTTATTATCATTAAATAAGTGACAAATAAATTAAGAGGTCTTCTATCTTCAGTCTCATGTTCCTTTCTTTGCACTGTGCTACCTTTTACAACAGCTACCTCTCCATCCAAGTCAAGATCTTAAACCTAGCCTGTGAATTCCTTTCTATCTAGATCAACTGTTTAGGCCAAGTATGGAGGTTCTCAGCATTGGCCAATCTTAGCCCTTTGGAGGCTAAGTAGTCAGGCAGTGAGTTTGAGGTCAACCTGGGAAATATACACTTCTCAAAAGAAGAAGGAGAGAAGGAAGGAGCAGGAGCAAGAGATGGAGAAGGAAGAAGGCAAGGAGGGATGCAGAATGGGTGAGAGGTGACAGTGAGATTCCTCAGGGTCCCACCTACAAAAAGAACCACTTGACAAGACCTGGTAAAGAAACTAAACCTGCTCCAAAATAGGCAGCCAGGTGACATGGCACACGCCTTCAATGCCAACACCTCGGAGGCAGCCTGATCTACAAAATGAGGTCCAGGATAGCTAAGGCTACCACCCTGTCTCAAACAAAACAAAACAAACAAATCAAAATGAACAAAACCACCACAACAACAACGACAACAAAAGGCAAAGCCTAATGAGTAAACTCTGGTTTGATTTAAGATTGGAGTCTCCTGATAACTCACGAAGTCGTGCGAAGATTTTCGAGATCCATCAATTACATACCACACATTAAAAAAAATAAATCAAAACAGTCGACGTTCAACAAATAAGTACCTGATAAATATTTAAAAACAAACAATCTATCATTCCTTTTTAGAAAACAAATTCTACATACTAGGAAACAATATTTGGCATATTTGACTAAATCTATTGCTTATAACTACAGTATATACATATAGAATTTCATACATATTTCAATTTAAAAGTATTTGTGGTCATCTTATACAGTAAAGTACCACTGTGTATGTGTGTGTGTGTGCATGTGTGTGCATGTGTGTGTGTGTGTCTGTGAGTGTGTGTGTATGTATGTGTGTATGCAGTAACACCACTTGTTTAGGAGAATATATGCCGAGAAAGGACATCTCACATCATGATGTACCACCCTCTACCTCATTGCCTGGAAACAGGGTCTCTTACTGAACCTGGATCTAGGTTGCTGACTTGCCAAGTTCAGTGATCCCCTTGTCTGTGCTCCCACCCCATGGCACTAGAGTTACAGCTGCACTGGGATCATGCCCAGTTTTCCCACATGTTCTGCAGGTGTGAACCTGGCTTCTCGTTGCATAACAAGCACTTTTATATGCTGCATAATGGTCTCGTGGCATTCAGCAACTCTCAACTCTCTTTGATAGGCTTGACCCTTCCTTCTGAATCATCACATGAACTTTTATGCTGAGCATTTCGATTTTCAAAAGGACTGTTTTCTCTGCTGCATGTTCTTTATTTCCACACTTGAACTTTCTGATGTCGTCACTGTGAGGGGTTACTGCTGGGAGTTCTCCACAAGTGGTGGGCTGTCCATCCTTAGCTGTGAGCTCTTGAGGCAAGGAGCCTAGCAAGGCACTTGATTGATTCATGGATATCATACAGCATTGGAGAAACAGGCTGGGAGATATTGAGCTTTCCTTTCAAAAGGAGATGACTCATTCCTAGTACGTGGCTTTTGTTAAATAAAAATATAATCACAGAATAGCAGCAATTGTGCATTTGTTGGCACTCTGTTAATTGAGCAAAAACAAAGGCTCGTGAAAAACTGAGAGCATAAGCTAGGACTCTCAGATCCTTGACCTTACATAGAAAGATACAGACATGACAGTTAAATGAGAATCAGATACTATAAAGACAAGAACAGGCCTGGGAACAACCCTTGGCTATTCCAAAGAGGGAAACAGCCAGTGTGGAGACAAAAGAATAGCCAAAAATCAGAACTACCCAGCCCCAGGTGACTCTTCACAACCTATCAGTTGTATCAGTGTTTTGTTTTTTTTTTTTTTTTTTAATTACATTTAGGTCATTTTTTGTATCTAAAATCTTTATAAATTCCATAGACATATTTAGAATTCTTAAAATCACAGAAATTTCACCTGGCCTCAAGACAGTTTCATTTGTGTTGGGACAATAAGGTTGTATATTTTGCCATTGAGAGGATTAACCTAAACATTAAACATATGGCCTAAGCCAGCCCAGTGTAGATAGAGTGCCTTTATTCCCACCCCTATGACCCATCCCCTTTCCTAAAAGAGAGGTCATTCCAGTTGAGTTGCTACATGTGGCCCAGCCTGGTTCACCCCAGTATTCCACAAGCAGTCCTGTCTTTCACTCACCTCTAAGTAACAGCCCAATGAGCAGAACACACACAGCAAAAGACACAGTCAACAACCTAACTTCAGGTACCCAGATCTTATAGGAAGATCATGAGCAGAATGAAAAGAAAAGACACTGCATTCCCCATGGAAAGGCTCTAACCTAAGCAGGATGAAAAAGACTTTGAATAGCAATTGGAAACATTCAAAAAGTTCACAAACACCTGAATGAGCTCAGAGACCAGGGATAAATTGATTGACGCTCAAGAGAGAAACAAACAGCTGAACAAAATGAGGAAGTCAATATGAAAATCAAATTCAGCAACGAAAGAGAAATGCTGAAGGAAGCGTAAGCTGAAATGGAGCTGGAAAAGAAAAAGTCAATTAGTCAAATGCAAAGGGGAAGCTTCACTAGCAGAATGGGCCAGGTGGGAGGCAGTGGCTCAGGACTAAAAGATAACACAGAGGAAGTAGGTCATACACGTGAAGAAAATAAGTTTTAAACCTGTAAGTGGAGCAAGCAGGGTCTTGGAGATTTCATGGAAAACTGAAATCAACAAAGGATGAGCAAAGCTGGGGAAGAATGCCAGGACAAAAGTATAGATATTACCTTAAATAAAGTCATAAAAGAAAACTGCCCAAATCTCAAGAAAGAGATTTCCTCTCTAAAACACCAAAGAGACAGGACCAGAAAACAAATGCCTCATGACACAGAGTTTAAACACAAGAGCCACAAAACACAAGAAAAGGATGCTGGAGTTGGCACCAGACAAGGTCGAAGTCACACATAAAGGAAGGTCCATTAGAGTAATGACTGATTACGACATAGAAACTTTCAAAGCTGAGGGCTTGGAAAGATGTATTCCAAACTCTGAAAAGTTACAACTGTCAACAAGTATATTATACCCACTAAAGCTATTTTTTATAAGTAAAGAAAAATAAAAACTTCCCATGATTAAAAAAAAAGAACAAATTACACACTCATGAGTTCTGTTGTAATCTTCTGGTTACCCCAGGTTTGGAATCACCCCTGCCTCTCCACTTACAAGTCTACACTAAGTATCTGGAAGACTGGACTTCAAATATTTCCTATTGGATATAAAATCAGCTGAAATAGAATAACAGAAAACAGAACAATAAAACATCAGAACAACAACAACATCAACCAGAGCCAAATTTTACTCAACCCAGGTAGACTCATACAAAATACAGAACCAACCACTGAAGCCCAGATGCCTGGGTCCTACCACAAAATCAGACACAATATAAGAAACCAAGAAAATATGTTTCTGCAAAGATAATCGATCCTATAATAATGCCTCTTATGCAGAACAGCCCAGATGAATCTCAGGACATAAACTTTAAAGGAACAGTTACAGGTGCATTCAAAGAGTTCAAGGAAGTGAATAAAGTCCTGAATGCATTTAATGAAGACATTAATAAACCGATGAAGGTCTAAGGAAACAGAAAGAAAAGACTGGAAGAAATGACTAGAGCTCAGGATGTGAAAAGTGTACTGAAGAAAAGCCAACTGAAATGAAAATAGAAACGAACATTTCAACAGCCTAATCAAAAAACAAAGTAGGAATTTCAACAACAGAATGGATCACCTAGAAGATACAATATCAGTGCTTGAAAACTGAACCACTCAATCAAAGCAAAATAAAAAGTTTTCTAAAAATCATGAATGGAATTAAAGGGAATTTTGGAACACCATGAAAAGAGCAAATCTATGAATAATGAGAATAGAAGAAAGAGAAGATTTTCTAGTTAAAAATATAGACTAGGTAGACCTTCAATATAATAATAAAAGAAAAAATTTCTAAAACCATAGAAGGAAATGCTCATTCAGGTTAAAAAATAATATTAAAGAGCATACACACACAACAGTACCAGAAAAGAAATCCCTTATATTATATTATAGTTACAACACTAGATATTCAGAACAAAGAAAACCTATTGCAAAGTACAAAAGAGAAATCTAATGTCATATGTGAAGGCTGTGGAAACTTTAAAAGCCAAAAGAGCTTGGAATAATGTGCCTTATGAATTAAAAGTCTATGGATACTAGTCCAGACTAATTTACCCAGCATAACTGTATGTCACGATTGCAGGAGAAATAAAAAAACAAAGAAAAGTTCTGTTTTTAACAAACTAAAGAAATTAGTTATTAACCATTAAGACAGCCAGAGAATACTGAGGATAGATAGATAGATAGATAGATAGATAGATAGATAGATAGATAGATAGATAGATGGATGGATGGATGGATGGATGGATGGATGGATGGATGGATGGATGGATGGATGGATGGAAGGATGAATGGATGGATGGATGGATGGATGGATGGATGGATAGATAGATAGATAGATAGATAGATAGATAGATAGATAGATAGATAGATGGATGGATGGATAGAGAGTAAAATTAATATATACTATCAGACAATAAAATTAGTATGTGTATATATATGTTTAATATTATTTATTCTACATGGAATCTTTTTAAAATTAAGTGTACTTATTCACTTTACAATTGAATACCAGTGCTTCTTCTCCTCTCAGCACTTCCCCCACCCACTTCCCTTAAAAGGAGATGTCTTTGGGTATCAACACCCCCTACTCCCCACCTCCTAGTCCCCCATCCTGTACATCAAGTTGCTGCAGGACTAGGCACATACTCCTACTGAGGTTAGATAAGACTGTATATTCAGAGATGCAGGATACATGTAGGCAAGAGACAGCCCCTGTTCCAGTTGTTTGGGAGACCCAAATGAAGACCAAGCAGCTCATCAGCTACATATGTGTAGGGGAGCTAGGTCCAGGTGTGCTTGCTCTTTCGTTGCTGATTCAGACTCTGGGGACCCCCGAGGTTCTAGGTTAATTGACTCTGCTAGTCTTCCTGTGGAGTCCCTGTCTTGTTCCAGTCCTACAATCTTTGTCCCAACACTTCGGGAAGCGCCATCTTCTGTTTGGGTGTGAGTCTCTGCATCCCTTTCTACTGGCTACAGGGTGGAACCTCTCAGAGGACAGTTATGCTAGGTTTCTGTCTGCAACCATGACTGAGTACATTAATAGTGTCGAGGATTTGTTCTTGCCCATGGGATGGGTCTCAATTTGAGGCAGTCATTGGTTGGCTATTCCCTCAGATTCAGCTCTATTTTTGTCCCTGCACATATGCAGGACATATTGTGGGTTGAAGGCTTTGTGGGTGAGTTGCTCTCCTTATCCTTCTACTGTGAGTCCTGCCTACAGGAAGTGGCCTCTTCAGGATCCATATACCCCATTGCTAGGAATCTTAGCTAGAGTTGCTCCCTTAGACCCTCTGGGTCCTCGTCCCATCACAGGTTTCTGGAACATCCAAAAGATTGCCCTTGTTCTCCAGCTAATCTCCATTCTCTCTCCCCAGCTCTCCCGATATATGACCCTCTCACCCTCTCCCCTCCCCAACCCCTCTTCTTCCCAGGTCCCTTCTTTCATCAACCACCAATATCTATTTTCTCTTCCCTTCTGAGAAAGAGCCAAACATTCTCCCTTGTTATTTGGCTTCTTTGGATCTGAAGATTTATAGAATGGTTATTCTGTATTTTATGGCTAATATCCACTTATAAGTGAGTACATACCATGTATGTCCTCTTAGGTATGGGTTACCTCACTCAGGATGACATTTTCTAGTTCCATCCATTTGCCTGTGAAAATCATATTTTTTTAATGGCTGAGTCGTATTACATTGTGTATGTATACCACATTTTCTGTATCCATTCTTCAGTTGAGAGACATCTAGGTAATTCCAAGTTTTTGGTTATCACAAATAAAGCTGATATGATCATAGTTGAGCAAGTGTCCTTGTGGGATGTTAGAGACTGTATCTTTCGGTATATGCCCAAGATGTATAACTGGGTCTTGAAGTAGAACTTGCCCGAATCTTCTGAGAAACCACCAAGTTGATTTCCTGAGTGTTTGTGCAAGTTTGCACTCCCACCAGCACTGAAGGAGTGTTCCCCCTTGCTCCACAACCTTGCCAGTATGTGCTGCCCTTTGAGTTTTTGATCTTAGCCATTCTGTTTGTTATAAGGTGGAATATCAGAATTGTTTTGATTTGCATTCCCTAATGACTAAGAATGTTAAACATTTCCTTAAGTGTTTCCTGGTCATTTGCGATTCCTCTGTTAAAAACTCTCTGCTTAGCTCTATATCCTCTTTTTTAATTGGGTTATTTGAATTGTTGGTGTCTAACTTCATTTTTTTTCAGGCCTCAAGAATTTTATACATTATATATATATATACAATTGGTGGAAGGACCAAGCTCTAATATACCCAGAGGAGCTTTACATACATATATGGTGTCTAACTTCTTAAGTTCTTTATACATTTTTAATATCATCCCTCTTTTGGATGTAGGATTCTATCTGGAGTCATAATGTTAGTCTCAGAAACCATAGACCAGACAACAGAAGCCCAGTCCCAGGCATTGGATTCCTCCTTTTATGTTGTCAGGGCTGGAGTTGTGGTGGCTCAAAAGACTCCACCAACGTAGTACAAACTATTGCCATTTTACTTGGTTGACCACATGTACTTGGTAATGAAAGTACCACAAAACACAGTCACAGGCCTTGGAGAAATCAAGTTGGTATTGAACTTGAAACTTTCTCACTGACCGTTATTGTTCACTTTCTATAGGGTATCAGGCAGGCTGACAGAGATGTAAAACACAAATAGTTCTTACCCAAGAGGAGATGAAGGCAGGAGTAAGAGCTGGATTTCATATGAATAAAGTGAATGTATGATCAAAAGGAAAATCTCTTAAAAACCATTTAAACAAATTAAAGATATGTGTGACTATTAATTCAGTTCCACAGGAGACCCTGGGAGAAATACATCAGACTAAAGGATAAACGTACCAAAGAGGTCACAGGTAAAAATAAGTAACACTAGGACAGATGATGACAAGATGTCTGTCTAAGAGGTCACCACCTGTCATCAACATAGCCAGAATTAACACACACCTTTCACATTAACTCGAAATATTAATGATTTCAGTTCTCTAATAGGAAAGCATAACTAACAGGTTGGAGTAAAAACAGGATCCATCTTTTTTGCTGTTCCCTCAAAATATACTTCATCGTTACTGATAGATAATAGATACAACTTTAGAGTAACGGACAGAAAAAGATATTCTAAGCAAATGAAACTATGAAGCAAGTGGTCATTCTAATAGTTGACCAAATAGATTTCAAATAAAAGAGGTGATAAAGAACCCCACTTCATGTACATTAAGGAAATAACCCATCAAGAAAGCATAATAGTAAAAAAATACATTAAATACATGCATATCTATTTTATAAAGCAAATACTACAAGCTATAACACCACAAATTAACTCAAACACAATAAAATAAAATAAAAATTGGGGAGGATCCAACATCCCATTTTCACAATAAACAGACTACCAAAACAAACAAACAAACAAACAAAACAGTCAAACATTATATCTTAAAGCCTTCATAAACAAATAGGGTTTAAGTACATAGATTATTGGTAAAATATTTGAAACTGAATTCTAGAAGACATCAAAAGGGGTTGTTTAACAAAGAATAGAGAACCAGGTGTAAGTACACACACAATCACAGCTGTTTTTGGTTTGTCTGTTTGTTTAACAAAAAAGCCAAAAATACACTGGAGGGGAAAATAGTCTATCTTTAGCATATGATATTAAAAATCTAAATATCAACATATAGAAACAATAAAACTGGATCCTTATAACGTAGTCCACACAGATGTCTACAGAATATTCACCAAGATACTAAGAAATAGAATGTTCTATTTTAGATCACATTTTAGGTCACAGATAAACCCTTAAGGAATGTAGGAAAACTGAAGTAACATTCTGAATTCTGTCTGACCACTATGAAATAAAGTTGGGTATCTACAGCAAATGGAAACTACAGAAGTATACAGACATGTGAAGACTAACAGTACACTCCTCAGTAAGAACTGGTTCACTGAAGAAATCAGGAAGAATTTTTTTTTTTAAATCCCACAGTTGAATGACAATAAAAATGCCCTAATCCATCAACCACAACAAAGGCAGTTATAAGAGAAAATTTATAATGCTAAATGCCTATAGAAAAACCAAAGCAAACCAAACCAAAAGTGAGAAATCCTTTACAGATAACTTAAGGATGCACCTTAAGTCCCTGGAAAACGAAGAATAAACATAACTCAAAAGTAGCAGACAAGAATAGATCAGTAAGATTAAGGCAGAACTTAATTAAACAACAATAAAAACAAAAATATAGAATTACGGAAAACAGAGAGTAGGTTCTTCGCAAAGATAAACAAGATTGGCAAACTCTTGAATAAATTAACCACAAGAAAGCAAAAGAACCCCTGTATGAATAGGATTAGAGATGAAAAGACAACATTACAACAAATGCCAATGAAAAATTAAAAGCCTACATCCTGTTAGGTTGGAAATGTAAAGAAATGGCTGGATTTATAGGGTGCATTTGACCTATTAATTTTAAACCAAGATGACATAAATAATTTAAATGGACCTGTAGCCTTCAATGAAATTAAAACAGTAATCAAGCCATCCCAACAAAAAACAGCAAAATAAAGCCCTCAAAAGAAAAACAAATAACCAAAAAGACTGAGGACTAGGCACCTCTTTAAAGAAGAAATCAACATGATAGTCTTTAAATTATTTTACATAATAGAACGGGATTAACAGTGTAATTCATTTTACAAAACAGTGTTACCCCATTAAAAGAATACCACCAAAGTAGTGAGTCCTGGTGCTAAGAGTAACAGGTCACTGTATAAAAGATCCAGTGCCAGGAGAGATGACTCCATAGGAAGTACGGGTTAGGAAAACCCAGAGGTCCACAAAATACTTCAGCTTCCTACTGTTGTTCTTAGTTACCCACCAGGACCTAATGATGAAACCCCACTAATGAAGACACCATTCACCCTGGATGTATGATATACAGGAATTATAGGCTCATATTTTTCAAAACCTACCCACCACCAATCAGAAGTAGTGAAAAGGAAAGATTAATAGAGCAATAGAGGATGTGAACCTGTTTAGAAATAGTTCTTTAGAGTGAATCTCATCTGTGTTGTCAAGAGAGCAGCATTTCAGTGCACACAAATCAGCATTGTGGCTTGATCTACTCACAAATACCATTTATGAATCAGCAATAGAAATTCAATCCAGAAGAAATCACAAGGCTGTGCCAATAGGCCAAGTCTGTGGAAATGGCAAGAAGCTGCCAGAATGCCATCAGAAGCTCTTTGGTGTGTTCCTTTACATGAAGTTGTGACTAATTATGGCTAGCAAAAAAAAAAAAAAAAAAAAAAAAAAAAAAAAAAAAAAAAAGGCAAGGTGAACCAATACCATACAGGGTCATCAGCTAAGACCCAGCAGTCAGCAAAGCCCAACAGTGATCAGCAAAAAATGGTAAGGCACTTCAATACCACATAGTATCCTCCACTGACAGTTGGGTTATATTTATACCCTTTCCAAATATTATGTGTTTTCTCAAGCCTCTGTTCTAGCAAAACATTATATGCCCCCTTTCCTGGGTGCTTCCAGGAAAGCACCATGTGTCTATTCTCAGAAAAATATCTTCCCACATGTTTACTTCAGCAAAAAACATCCTCCCATGAGACAGTTTCCATAAAAATATCACATAACACAAATGAGTCTTCAAAGAAACCAGATTTTCCAGTTCAAGGAATCAAACTGGAAATGTGGTAGAAATTTTTTCACTGTTGGCTACCATTCATAACATCAAACAGTGCTACATACGTTGTTGTGGGGGCGCAGAGATACAGCATCCATAGTCTTACTCAGCTCTGAACTCCAGAACTGTAATACAGACCTGCCAAGGTATGGTGAGCCAATTGGTGCAATGATAGCAGGACTTATGGGAATAAACAACCTTTGCTTGATTAAATTTGAGGTTGTCTCTACAAGAAGTAATCTATGCTTAATACTGATAACTCCATCCAAACCCTACAACTGAAAAGGTTTTGGGGTCTAGAGGAGAATCTAATTTCCTAAATGTTTTGTTTGTTTGGTTTTTAATGCATGTGTAATGAGTGTTTGGTATATATATATATATGTGTGTGTGTGTGTGTGTATGTGTGTGTGTGTGTCTATATATATGTATATATGTGTATATGTGAATATGTATGTATGTATGTATATATGTATATATGTATGTATGTATGTATGTATGTTTGTACGTATATACACCTATATATACATATACATATATATAGGTATATATATATATATACCTATACACACACACACACACACACACACACACACATATATATGTCTAAATACTGGTTCTCAAGGAGGTCAAAGGAAAGCATTGGATTCTCAATAACTGGAATTACAGATTGTTTTGAGCTACCATACGGGTGCTGGGAATCAAACCTGGATCCCCTGGAAGAACAGTAAGCACTCCTAAGCTACTGAAGCATCTTTCCGGCTCCTAAACAGCTAGTAAATATGTATTTACACCAATAGGAAAACACTACCCTCAGCTTTAACCAGAGAAACATCCCTGAATAAAGGTGAATACAGAGACTCATGGCTGTGCAAGCTGCTGAGAATAAAAGAAAGTTGAGGGTTTATTCCCACAAAGACAGTGACTCCAACCCCTAAAGCTCAAGAAACATTAGGAAGAATGGGCAGAAAAAGAAAACTAAGAATTGAAAGATAGAAAAAAGGCTGCTAAATGCCATCTTTTAAATACAATAGGTCATGGCAACTGAGAAAGGCTAATGGGCAGTCTCCAGGTAGTGGGCCCATCTAAGCCAGGCATAGCATTTAGTGGTATGACCATATATTTGCTGGTATGTCCATACATTTAGTTGTGAACCCATTAGGCTTTGATAGTTAATTCTAAATCAGGATTGTGGGTGGAGTATGTCCTGTCAAAGTGTGTGGGATACTAAACAAACAAAAACTAACAAATATGAGAAGTAGGTTGCTGAGGGAAAAGTACAGCTGGCAGAGGGGAGAAGGAAATAAGGGCTATTATTGAAGATGTAATCATGTAAAAATCATGTAAAAGATCAAATTAATTAATAAAAGAAGGAAATTGGCACAGAGAGGTGTTTTAAGCTGCCTTCTTTTATATCAAATGATCTCTAGACTTGGAAGTAAAGTTTTATGACACAACTGTAGATTCAGACAAAGTTACAAATGAGAAAAGATTGTATAAAATCTACAGACCTGTGAGTATTGTATAGCACATTTAACTTCAGCAGTTTTGTTCTGATATGTTTTCAAACAATGTAGTCCTGTTCAGATCATCGTGCACAGGCCCACCTGACTCCGGAGTTCCCAACCTCATGTAAATTAGGTTGTCTCAGTCCCTTGATCAGGCTGATGAAAGAGGGTCAAGGCTCTTATGCTAGCCTGGTCTATACAAGCTTGAGGTCATTGTAGTTTGTAGAGCAAGTCTGATTCATGACAAAACAAAACACATTAATGTACTGCAGGTCCCACACTGTTGTGTAGGTTTGATCCTCAGTTTCCTGAGGCACCAATAATGTCATCTGATAGGTACCAATGGTCATTTTAAATATTTGCCCTTGTGAAAGACTTTGTACCCTGTGGTAGATTCAGAGAGAGGGAAACACTAACTAACCCTGATCGCTGCCATTTATTAACATATAAGTTATTTGAAGTTTTTTTGTCCTGCAAAAATGAACTATACTTAGTTTCTAAATCTCTTCCATTGGGATAATAACCTATACAGATTTCAGGAAGGTTTTAGAGATTGAATGGGAACCAAACCTTTATCCCCTAGAAGAACAGTAAACACTCCTAAACTACTGAGGTATCTTTCCAGCTAATATTCTATTAGTAAGAACTATTCTTAAATATCTATCTTTACACCAACAGTCGAACACTAGCCTCAGCTTTAATCAGAGAACCATCCCTGAATAGAGGTGAATACAGTATGTGGGATGGTAATGTTCATGCAGCCTGAAGTAGCAAAGTCAAGTCACGGCTTAAGTTTCATTGCATACAAATTACAGAAACCCAGATGCCCTTAAAATTCCTCATAGGCTTTTCAGCATGTGACCATCCGCCACAGGAAGCCACTTCTTCCTGGGTAACAAACCAGACTCAATCAAGAAGAATGACTCCAAGTGAAGCCTCTTCTTTTGGTGTGATAGGAGTCTGAAATAAGCATTTCAATTAGATTCATTAAGACAGTTATTACTTGATAATTGAATAGCAACAGATTGCAAAGGAACACTTACTGAGGTCTAATAAGTATGTAGAGGAGAGATCTTCTCCTTCTGTAATTCCATCAGCTGTAAACCAGTGTAATTAGAGTCTTACTAACACATTTAAATTGAAGGGAATGTTGAGGCGTATAATTGACACTTAGGAAGAAACCTGCATTTTGTCAAGGTGCTTCCATTTACATACTTATGAAGTGTCTGTTTAAGCTGTTAAATAATTGAGATGAGTGGACAGTAGTATGTCAAGTGGGTAAATAAGAACTAAATTCTTAAACAAGTTGATATGCTAAGGAAAGCTACATTTAAAAATGTAAAACGCTACTTCAATGTATCCATCAAAGGAATCAACACAACTAATAATTCAAAACTGCCCATGAAAGAGATCAAATCACTGAATTGATTCTGTCAAGGACAATGGATTCAATTATTTGATGTTCATAACCATCTCTTGAGAAACTACTGGTAACATGGACCAAACATGCTGCTGGCCATCATTTTGGTGTTGGAGATAAGATGGTCACACACAAAAAGCCTACAACTGTGTCGCAGTAAAATAAAAAAGGTTCTGTTGCTACTGGTCCTGCAGTCTCATTCCACAGAAGCTGCTCCAGTGTGGAGTCAGGCACCGGGTCCCACACAGTCCTCTAGGTGGTTAGTTACCAAGCCTGGTACCCACACATCTCTCTCCATGGGCCCTGAGTGCCCTCACCTTGCATGAGCAATAGAGCTGGAACTGCACACTCCAGCTGCCTCTCAGCCATTGCTTTCATACAACTGTCCTCCACAGCCAGGTAAAATCACAACTCAACAATCAATAACTTATCAAACAGATTTATATGTTAAATTCTCAATCCACAATATATCCAGACAATACTGCCAATTGATAAGGAAATAAACTGTCCACCTAGACAAGATAAAATATATCTAGTTCACTTTGATCTAAGCCATCTTGCTCTGCTGCCTCCATCTTGAATCTCCCATTTATTCTTCTCTTCTTCCTTATCAAAACTTTTGTCCCAGCCCCACTCTCTATTGTCCAATCATGTATTGCCTTGACATCAACATACACAGGTGGTTTCAGAATCAAGGCATGCTGGCAGCAGACACAGAAAAACAAGTCATCCCCTTAGCCCTTGGGAGGACAGAGTCCTCTCTTAAATTTAGGTTGGACCAGTGGTATCACTGCACACTGGCACCTCTGAAATCCAAGTACAAGCTTCAAAAGTAGAGGCTCATTTTCTTATCTTCACTTCAAAGATTGCTGGGTTCTATGTGCATGGCAAAAAGAAAAAAGAAAAAAGAGATAAGTTCTTAAATATCTTAAGTAATGTTTTGTAATGAAAATGTATTTTTTAAAGAATTTATCTTTTGTGGTATTTCATTAATAGGCAATGAGAATTTGAATAATTTGACTCTTATAGAATCCGACAGTAAGAAATACTATCTATCTATCTATCTATCTATCTATATATATATATATATATATATATATATATATATATATCACCTATCATGTATCCATCTATTTATCATCTGCCACCCATATACTTATCTGTCTGTCTGTCTGTCTGCCTGTCTGTCTATCTCTCTATCCACATGTATATCTAATGGATGAGGGCTAAGGAGATCTCTAACACAGACCTCTGTGAAGTCTCTATGCAGTGTTTCTGGCCTCTCTATCAGAGAAAGAATACATAAAAGATGTAGAGTAAGTAATTGAGAGGACGTTCGTTACAGAATAAAGGTACAGACTTGAGGGGTGAATGTGCTTCTTAAAGCACAATGGGGTGTGGGGGTGGCTGGCTTCATAAACAAACTTTAACAGAAGAGTCTCACTCATGAGTTAAAGTGGGGGTGGGTGAGAGATTCCAGAATTGGGTCAAGGCTTTCCCGGAATAAGTTTCATTCCTCTTTACCTGCCTTTTGAATGTGCCATGGAGGCAGATGCATGATGGGAAAAGATAATTTCCCCAGATAATGATTGTTCAAAAGCAAAAGACAGTTAGCCACTGTATCAGTCTGCCATGTTTTTGAAGTTTTTTGTGAAACAAAGCTCAGCAATTGTAGTTTGTTTATTTTTCCTATGCCTATCTAGTCTATACTGTGAGAGAGTGTGTGTGTATGTGTTTAAGTGGGTGTGTGTGAGTGTATATATGTAAGTATGTGAGTATGTCTGTGTGAGTGTATCTCTATGAATGTATGTATTCTGTGTGTGAATGTGTTTATTATGTCTATGTGTGAATGTGTGCATGTGTGTGTGTTTGTGTGTGCATATTTTAAATATGAGAACCCATCCAAGTCTAACCATAAAATTCTCCAGGAAACAAGGACAATAAAAACTAAACTGTACACATGCGTAATTGTTGCTAATGGTTTAGTCTGTATTTAAAACATATATTCATATTCATTTACCTTTTATTAAAAAACACTTTTAAAGTAGTACATTTGTCACAAAAGCCCTTAGGAAGAGAAGATGACAACCACCATGGTGCCTTCTTTTATGCTCACACCTAAATGTAGGCCTAGACAGCATCTACCTTTGATAGATGCTAACGAGTAAACCTGGGCAGGACAGGAACAAGCATTTTTATTCTTGTGACATTTTTTCCTCTCTGCATGCTATTTAGCTCCCTGCTTGTGTAGATGAGGGGAGAGGGGAAAAGAAATGTTTCCCCCACTATTCTGGCATCATTTTGACTTTACTCTCAAAGCCCTGGTCATGCCAATCTTGTGTTTATAAATCCAACCATATATCTAGGAGGCCGACCTCTGCCTTCTCCCTCTTTGTCAGAGATGCCATTGTCTTCCCCATCTTTCATACTGGCCATCCCAGGCCTACATCTTACACCCCCATTCCCCTGTCTCTGAGAGAAGGATGTCCCTACACTCCATCTCCTTCCTGCCATGGCATCTCTAAAGCATCATTTCAGCTATTGCCTCCGAATCTCCACCTGCCCCATTCTTTTATCCCATGTGAAGACACGTGGGCTGATGTATCGACCAGAAGGATTTATCTAGAATCCAAGAGAATCTCTTGACCATGAGCCATGAGGAAACTACCCTCTAAGCTGCCCTGTAGTGAGTTTAAGAATGCCAAATAATCAGTCCTAAAAACATACATACATAACATTATACATACTGAGCAGGTAATATTGAAGAATATATATGTATATATGTATATACATGTGTATGTATACATATATGTATATTATGTATATGTATGTGTATGTATATGTATAATATACATGTATGCATGTAGTAACAATTAGTGAAAATGGAGGCCATACATTAAAGGACAGTGAGAAGAGGTATATGAAAGGATTTGAGGGGGAAAAAAGGAAGAGAAAAATTATATTGGATGAATTGTTTGGATGGAGGGTTTGGTTCCCATAACTGCCTACACTTTGGGCCTAAGCACAAGTGTGGGGTTCTGAAACTTCTGACCTTACAGATTAAGGTTTCACAGCCCCAAGTTGAACAAATTTTTTGGAGTGGCTCATAGAACTCAAGAGAAACACCAGGCTTACAGTTCTTAAGTTTCTAGAAAGGGTATCAATAGAACTGGCATATGGTGGGGTAGCCACTGAGGAATCAGTTCCAAGCATAGGCACTATGGCCTTGTGTCCTCAGGGCATTCCAGCTCCCAGGGGTTGGTGTGTCTCACCTGGCTTTCTGTAAGAGCCATACTTTCTGTGGTCTAGAAACTGGAAAACCCTGTCCCTCTGCCTTTTATGAATGCTTTACTGCTTATCAGATGTGACAAAAGGATGCCTGGAAGAGTGGGCGAAACACATTTGGCCTCGAGCATTCTTCTTAGCTTTACTGGGCAGCATCCCTTCCCTCAGGGTGTGGACAATGAGTTTCTGGAATGGCAGGGTCAGAAGATCTACCTTTACGAAAGGGTAGATTAGAGAATGTCTTTGTGGTCAGTTCAAAAACAGACTAGAGGGAAGATTAGAATTTGGCTGACCTCCCATTCAAAAGAAAAGTTATGTTCTATGTGTCCTGTGGTCTGCCTTGGGGAAAAGAGGGGTACTCCAGGAACCCCATCCCCCTAAAATATGCTGCAACATGCCTTTTAAAGTCATCTATGACTATTTCAAAGATATTACCACTCAGTAAACACTTATTACATGACAGACACTGTTATAACCATACTTTGTGGTAGTATCTTGCTTAACTCCACAGCAACTGTACAGGCGGTTACTGCCATTACCCTGCTTCTGGATTGGAGAAATTAGATCTGGTTTAAACATCTTGCCCAAAGTCACATAGGAATGAAAGGTAGAAACCTAGTTTTATTTCTGGGAACTTGGACCAAAGGCCCTCCTTTTAGTCCTTGCATTTAGGAGCCACTTGATTATATAGCTTTGCTTCTATAGAGTGGTCATTTTGCTGATTACCTATTCCATATTCAACTTCTCCCCTTTTTAAAAACATAATGTTTATTCATTCATGTGCGTGTGTGTGTGTGTGTAGTATGTATAGTGTATAATATGTATATACAAGTACAGGAGCATATATGTGTGTGTACTTGTACAGGTCAGAGGACAACTCTGAAAAGTTACTTCTTTTCTGTCACCTTATGGGATACAGAGATTAAACTCACACCACCACCCCTATGCACAAGGGCCTCTCTCAGCTGAGCCATTTTAAAAGCACCAGCCTTTTAAAAGCTATTTTAAAACACTATCCAGATTCTGTGGAGGAGACTGTTCTAACCGCTAATGAGAAACTTCTCCCTTCACAGCTGGAACAGTGAGTGAGGCCTTGTGAGTGAAGCCAGTTAAGGTATTCCTGTCCCTCAGCCAGGCAGGGTGAATGAGAGTGGCATGTGATCTAAGCCTTGGAATTCACACTTGGAATGCTGGGACAGACTGCTGTTTCTGTAACTGACTGAGAAAGGAAACCCAGAACTGCCAAAGCTACTGGTGTCATCCAACAACCACAAGAAGCAGCTCAGGATGCAACTGCAACAAAGAAGGCAGAAGGGAGATGTCAAAGCCAACTGCTAGAACCAATCAGAAGCTCACCCAACTGCTAGAACCAATCAGAAGCTCACCCAACTGCTAGAACCAATCAAAAGCTCACTCAACTGCTAGAACCAATCAGAAGCTCACCCAACTGCTAGAACCAATCAAAAGCTCACCCAACTTCTGGACCAGTGGGCTTTCTGTTGTCTAGGCCAATGATCCACCTTCATTACTTAAGCCATATGACTGGAGGTACTAGTAGGTTGTGTGTGTGTATGTGTGTGTGTGTGTGTGTGTGCGTGTGTGTGTGCAAGTAAACATTCATATGTGTATGTACACATCAACAGACATGGTTGGATGACATTCTTTGGGAATTATTTGCCTTGTTTTCTAAGACAGGCTTTATGCCACAGACCTCATCAGTTAGAGTAGGCTGGCTCCCAGCACCCCTCCAACATCTCCCTGGCTCAGTCTCCCAAGCACTTTGACTACGAGGTAACACCATTGCAACTACCTTTCCAAATGGACTTGGGATCAAGCACAAGACACGGCGCTTGTGCTGGGAAGTGCATTGCTCATAGCTCTCTTCCCAGCTGTTGAATTGAGAGATTTGAAACATCGTTGATCCTAGGACTCCCCAGGTTCATACTTGTTGTCTTAATATAATTATTAGAAGTGTCTCATTTCATGCTCAGTATCCAACTTTGGAGAATAAATTTTATAGTTATCTGAATTTTGCTATAACTTAGAATACATCCTGACTAACCTAGTCAGTTCTTCCTCAATCTACCTTGATATCTCCTTAAGCTTTTAGCAAATCTCTCACAACTTGAAATGAGGGAAACAGAAAGGATAGGACCTCCTAATAGATGTGATGAGGTAACTTCGACACATCAAATTTGTAAACGCACCTTGCTTTTTACTCAGCTAAGTCAAGTTCTTTTGCACTCTGGGATCACATATAAAAAAAGCCATTTGGGGATGTCAGGTTCTCTAGTAAGCATCTGCCTGCTGCTGCAAGCCACATTGAAACACAGCTGATTACTGCTGAAAACATCAATGCCATGCATCTTCAAGCAGCTCACCCACATTCATTTTGCCAGCAGGTGGAGATTACACTGTTTCTTGCTGCTTAATAAACAGCCAAATGTATCCCTTAGAATAGAAACAGCCACGCATGGCGGAGCATCATATTGATGCTCTCAGCACAGTACATCCATGCACACCCTGGGATCCAGGCTGAAAAGGTGTTCTTGGCATCTCACTCAGAGCTGGAGCTGTGTGCTGGGTTAACTACAGGTCCTGGCTAGCAATGCTAATTTTAGCTGGGCAAAAGAAAGAGAAAACGCAGGGGGGAAATGGCTCTGAGGGAGACTAATGATTGGGAGCCATGAATCTGTGTCTTAAAAGGCAGCATTGTGTTGAGAACATGAGCAAGGGGAAGAGAAGCAAAACAATTAAGGAACAGAAGAAGGAAGGATTGACGTGCTCCTGGTATGTGAATTCTTTCAGTCCTTGAGCTTTCTTTCCTTTCTAATAGGAGCAATTTCAAAACCCTTTGCTTGCTTTCTCAGGTGGACTTCTCACCACCTGATCACATTTTTCACTTTAAAACCACCACAGTCACAACTTGAAAAGGCTGCTTTTCAAGTACAACAGCGTGTCTTGGATGGGTGGAAAAAAGGGGCTCTATTATTTTGAATTGACCCCTTCACATGAAAATAGTTATGAGTACTAAACAAGTGCTTAAAAATCCATGTCTTAGTTAGGGTTCCTGTTGCTGTGAAAAGATACCATGACCAAGGCAACTCTTACAAAGGACAACATTTAATTGGGGCTGGCTTATAGGTTCAGAGGTTCAGTCCATTATCACCAAGGCAGGAACATGGCAGTGTTCAGGCAGATATGGGGATGGAGGAATTGATGGCCACTAGGAGAAGACTGGCTCCCACAGGGCTAGGAGGAGGGTTGCAAAGTCCACCCCCACAGTGACACACTTCCTTCCAACAAGGCCACACCTACTACAAGGCAACAACTCCTAATAGTGCCACTTCCTGTGCCAAGCATATGAAAACTACCATCGTTCACTACAAGTCCAAATGCTTCCATGGGAAGCATATGCCTGGGGTACTGGATGTCTGCATCTAAGGGACAGACACCCACTGAAGTGTACGGATAAGGAAGAGGTCTGACAACTAGAAAAATCACTCACCAAAATTAGTTTGACTCCACATCCATACATCTTAATGAACCTCTATACATTTAGAATTGACATTCAGAAGAGAAGCAGTAAAACTTCACATTAAATTTTTATGCTTTCGGTATCAAATATATTTTGTGAACTCGCCCACCACCGAAAACAAAAAAGCCTATGACAGAATTTGAGCTAGAAAAACAATGGGCTTTATTTGTTTCTAGTTTAGTACTTATCATTCCCTAGCCTTAGTTTTATTTATTTGCAAGAATAGGACCCAGGTCTTGAAAAGCCATGTAAGATATGGAAGCTCCTGTAGAAGTTGTCCTTACCCGTGGCTCCAAGGGGTGACTTCTCTTCAAGAACTTGGCAAGCTGAGAAACAACCATTACCTACAGGTCAAGAATTGCTTTCCTTTCTGTGGGTCAGGAGGTGACTGTGGAGTTGGATGGGGTGTCTTGTAATTCAGATAGTGACTGGGCTGAAGGTAACAGATGACCGGGCCCTGGAAGACTCATTCATTTCCCCATTATAAAATATTTAACAGAAGTACTAGCAGGAGGAAGAGTTTATTTGGGCTCTCAGTTTCATGGTAGGAAGGCATGGTAGTGCTCAGGACAGTGGGAGAGATTACTGGCTATGATGGCGAGAGTGTGATTTGGCTTGCTCACAACTGTAGTGGATCAGGAAACAGAGCTTGAGCCAACAGAGGACGCAGAGCAGAACTGCCCACAAGCACTCAGAAAGTCCTGCCAGGTAGACACACTGGCTGCCAGGTAAGTCATGTGCCCAAAGGGCTCTACAGGCTTCAAAACAGCACCATTACTTGGAGACAACATTTTAAACCAGAGTAGCAGAGATGGCTGGAAGGCTGGTCTCAGCAAGGGCCTCTTCCCTTCCCTGCACTTTTAGCTGAGAATTCATAGTTATCCTTCTATGAATACACAGCACATATACACACATACACAGCAGCAGAGCCAGTCTTTCTGAAGGCCAGATACAAATGTGGCAAAGATCACTTCCACACTGAGTGTTTTGCACTCACTAGCCCACCTATATTTACAGTGAGCTTGCCACAAAAAGGGTACTACCATCTCCAATATGCCATATCCAGAGAACCTCACAGCGGAGAAGAGTTAGTGACATCTTAAGGGCTGTCCACCCACCAGGTCTTGGGGAATCTCCCTTCTGAGGCTGTAGGTGAAATAATGTACTCCTCTGCCTCCCACCAGTGTTGCCCAAAGCTTGTCTCATGAAAGGCTTCAGAGCTTGCTGCAGGGAGGCAATGCCTGCTGATGTAATGGGGGCGAGCTGAGAGCCATTGGGTTGCAGACTCAGGCTCATGCTTAGCATTAGTAACTGCAGAGGCCCAAGCTGAGTTTCCTCAGAAAATCCTGTCTTTCATCCCAACTTTCCTGGCCCAGTCCTTCTTCTCCTTCTCTGACTTAAAAGAGTTGTCACAGGATAGATCTTCTAGCTGCCAAGGCCAGACAGCTTTCCTGATTTAACAGCTGGTTTTCAGTTCATGCAGAATTTAGAGGCCCACATCCTAATATCAGAGCCCTCTCTCCTTAGAAATGTCAGGTGACTTTGCAACATCTTTATAAAATACAGAGCACAAGACAGAAAGGTGAAAGAGATATAAGACCAATTACTTGTGAAGTATGGAGTGGGGTGCTCAACTAAATATAAGCCACTGAGACTGGGTATTCAAATCTCTCTATGAGCCAATGAGAGGGCTCGGCAGGTAAAATCTCTTGCTACTAAACCTGACAACTTTGATGGTATCTTTGGAAGCCACATAGTAGATAGAGGGAGAGAACTGTCTTTCTGACTTTGTATATATGCTATGCCATGCACTCTTACACACACACACACACACACACACACACACACACACACACACACACACATACACACACACACACAAGTACACAAACACATACACACATACACACACAGAGGATAATTAATAATAATAATAACAACAATAAAGTGCAATAAATTTCCCTTTAACAATTTGTCCTTGCTCATTGGCTAGGGTCTAAGTGTGTTCTTTAGCTATGACTTTTATTTACTGAAGCCTAGCAACTGTTAAAATATCACCTTCTGCAGATGCATGGCTTAGCAAAGGAAAGGGAATACCATAGAATTGCCCTGTAAGACAGTCTCCTTTCTTCTGCTCCTCAAGTGTTTGCTTCAGCCCCAGGGTGGAGTGGGAGCCCAGAATCCTCCAGTTAGGAAGCTTTGGTATCAGTCCCAGGGGCATCTCCAATACAGTCCTGCTCCTTACTGCTTCTGAGGAGAAACCTTAGAGCTCCTTCCTCCTCTGGGCTCTTGGTTTTTAAATTGTAAGCGTGAAACTTGAAAGGAATGGAAATTTGTAACCATCTCTTGCTAGTGCCCTCTTTTGGCTTATTGCTCAGAAACACGAATGCTGTATTTCACTCACTGAGGGAAAAGAAGCTATTTGAAAGAGAAGCCTGATTTCAGCTTCAGCTTGGATTGGAGCATAACTCCCTGTTCTTTAAGAAAAGGAAGCAGTAATGTTTGTTGTGAATTCAGGTGTACTAAGTGATGCTGCGGGTTTCTTTCCATTCTTTGTTATCCTTTCCTTAGGTAGGACAAGGTACCTGCCAGGTGTATGAGTTTCAGCACCTGAGCACAGTACTGTGGAGGGAGCAGCCAGGTCTGTAGGATGCCTAAGTTTCTTTGGATGGAAAAAAATGTGGGAAGATGTCAGAGACCCCAGTAGGATCTTGAAGAATGGCACTGAGGCAGGATACAGAAGAGGAGAGCAGAGAACGGGAGCCTGAACTGTTTAGGTTAATTTTTTAACAATTCTGCAAATGTAATTAGACTGAAGGCAATATGGATAGTCTTATTGTTTGGCAAAGATATAGACACGGTGGAGCTTGTAGGCACATGTCTTCTATACTTGCCTGACCTTATCTAAAAGGTCACAAAGCAAAGGTGCAAACCTTTAGAAACAATTTGCACTCTTTCTTTTCTCTTTTAAGTTAAACATTCCACATCCGGGTACTTATGGGTAAGAAATGAAGCAACTTCCATAGGAGTTTTGTTTATAATGGCCACAAACTATAAAGAACATCAGTGGTTGACTTCATAGATCAACTGTATGTAGTATAACCATTCAACAGAATGCTGTTCGATAATAAAATGAAGTGAGCGCCTCAATCATGACTTGAATGTGCCTTACCAGATGCTAAGCGAAAAAAGCCAGGCAACGAAGGGCAGACACCGAATGGCTCCCTTTCTGTCAACTTCAGCACATGAAAAATGTCCTTCCACCAAAGTTCTCCTGGGAGCAGGAAGGATGAGAAGGACAGCAGAGGGGAACCTGTGCTGAGAAGTACATTCCTCGATTCTCGTGACAGCTTTTCAGCTTTAAGCGTCTGTCAGATGTAAGAAATTTTACTCTTCAAATGTGTGAAACTCATCCTGCGCTTGTTTTGCCCCAATATAGCTGTTATTTTTAATATCTGACTGGCAGGTGAGCAGAGATGTCTGAAGCTCAGGAAAGAAACTTTTGTCTCAGACAGAAAGAACAGTATTTTAAATATCCTCAAAACCTTAGATATGGATGAGAACAGGAGAGAGGAAATTTCTGTGTGAAGACAGATACTGTGGGAGGAAACGACAGAACCCAGGAAGACGGAAGGTAAAACTCTGTGCAAAGTAACAAGGTCTGTGTGTTTTGAATCAGACCATCCTTATGTTTTGTTATGCTTTGGTGTTTGGACAACCCATGGCATAGGCTTGAGGTATGTTGTCCAAGTCAGGAGTCTAGACTTCCTCTGTGCATTGTCTGCTTCTATGCTATACAGGCTAGTTTCCTGAGAGAGGATATTAGTTCTGGTCTGGGCTGAAATACACATCATTGAAAGGAAAACCAAGAAGGTTTTGTTTCTCATTTTGGGGAGCCAGAGATTTATGCATTCAACCCCATCCACTCCGTTTCACAAGGCTCGGTTGCCTTGGGCTCAGTAAGAGGTGCTTTTTGACATGTAGGCATGGCAGGCACAGTCTCCTACAGCAGTTCATGTCAGGTATGCTAACTGCCCTTTGCTCCAAGCATGGTTCAAGTAAGGGTCCAGTGATCTGGCATTCCCAACCTACACAAGCTGGTTTTCACATTCTTGCTACTAAACAGAGTAATTAACTTGGAAATAAATGAACACAAAAATAAGGCTGACATTTGCCCGATCTCATGCCATAATTTTCTTCAGTTTAGGTGAAAAAAAAAATCACTCAATAATTTAAAGTAATTGCTCTCAAGAGTTTAGAGTCTAGTGGTGATGTACCAGAAACAGGAGGAAAATAAAAAAAAAAAAAAAAACCAATCTCAGTAAGTGTGATGGTTTAAATTAGAATGGCCTCCTCCATAGGTTCCTATGTTTGAATACTTGGTCCCCCTTTGTGGAATTGTTTGGGAAGGATTCAGAGGTGTGGCCTTATTGGAGGAAATGTGTCACTGGGCATAGGCTTAAAGGTTTTAAAAGTTGATGCTATTGCCAGTTGACTCTCTCTACCTCATGGTTGCATTTTAGATGTAAGCACTCTTCTTCTGCTTCAGAACCATGCCTGCCTACCTGCCTGCTGCCATGCTCCTACCATAGTGGCCATGGACTCTAACTCCCTGAAAGGGTGAGCCCCAAGTAAGCTCTTTCTTATATTAATTCAATTTATCATGGTGTCTTATCATAGCAGTCAGAAAGGAACTAAGACAGCAAGATACTTCACAGAATGACAAACATAAATAGACACGCAAGAACATTGGACTAGCATGAGAACTTGCTTCGGACAGTGCGTCAGGGGTTGACTTCACTGTGAACAAAAACCTTGAGTGTGGGCTTGAATAGACAGAAAGATCATCGTGCTGTTCCTATGGAGAACTACAGATACTCAGCCATCAGTGAGGATGTACACAGATGAGGTGAGCCCATGTGAAGAGTAGAGAGAGGAGGAGAATGGGAAGAGGCAGAGATGGGGTCAAAGGTCAACAGCCACAATGTCCATCTTAGATGCTCTCTTCGATGATTTGAATGGGGAGTCATACTGCAGAAAGTGATTTTGAACATCTGACCTCCGTGTGGGCGTGAAGCTCATAGGTGGGAAACCAGTCTGGGAACTGGAAGCCTAGAATAATGGGTAAGGGTGAATGGGGTAGTGACTGTTTCCCTGTGGTGTCTTCTCACTGACGACCGTGTGACCGTGTGAGAGAATGAGGAAACGTGAGACTGTGGTGACTCCAAGCTGGGGTTTCTGCTTGTACAACCACAAGGTGGAAATGCTTCACACTTGGCTTAGGGAATTTCACAGGAGGGGCAGACTGAGGCATGGAATGCCTAGGGGTTTTGATAAGCTAAATCACTCTCGAATATGGGACTTGGTGTGCCTCCAGCTGTGTTTCTTTTTCTCTTGGGATCAAGGGAACAATCAGAAAACAGAGGTTTGCTGCCTAGATTGGTAGCTAGGCAGGGAGGCTCAGTAGCCCACAACTGAAATCCCAGGAGTGAGAAGGGGTGGCAAAGTAGAGTAGCTGGACAGTGCCACTGGACAGACGGATGGCTGGAAGATGGGCAGGACCGGGAGGGAGAAACAATGAGTCTGCATGTAAAGAAAAGAAATAGATACTTAGTTATCAAAATGGAGAAGACATTTATAAACAGGCAGACATCCCACACCCCAAAGATAAAGTATTCACTCCCTCTCTCTCCCTCTCCCTCCCTCTCCTTCCTGTTCTCCTTCCCTTTGTCCCCTCCCCCTTCTTGGTCTCTCCTCTCTCCTCCTCCTTCCCTTCCTCCTCTCACCTCTGTAACTTTGTATGTGTGTGTGTGTTGAGGAGACAGAAACAATATTAGTCCTTGACTACCAAAGCATGTCTATAGATCATTAGTGATGGTATTAACATGAATGCCTTAACCTACAGATGTATGGAGGAGCCATGGGGACTGCTTAATGCTGGCCTCTTGTTTGGGAGATTGAATATGAGTTCAGACCCTGCATTTTCCCTGGTGGGGGAGTGGGGAGGGAGTTAGCAGCCACTTAAAACCCTTTTCAGGATAGAGAGTAATATCAGCAGGTAAAAGCTCTTATTGTTCTTGCAGAGAAGACCTAGGTTCGATTCCCCGAACCCCATGCCAGTTTATGGCCATTAGTAACACCAGACCCAGGGGATTTGATGCTCTCTTCTGACCTCTGAGGACAACAGGCAGGTATGTGGTGCACAAAATTACATTCTGGACCTGGCTGGCTAAGGAGGCTTCTCAGGTAGAGCAACAATTTAAATGGGAAACCTAGTACCAAATAGCTTCACATTGTTGTGTTATAGTTTGTAGTCTATTTCAAAGAAACTCCCGGGGGCTGTTTGGTTTCTCCAGCTGCTGTAAGCATTGTCTTTAACTACATTCTTGCTTTCCAAGATATAGCCCATAATTCAGACGAAACAATACAAATGGAGCCTAACTGCAGTCTGCAACTCAGAAACGAAAAGTAAGCCAACCTGACTGTTTTAATGTTCTGTGCTGCAGGTGGCAACACCCAAACTTTGTGGTATATTTAAATCAGAAGTGTGCAGTGCAGTTTTATGCCCAGCCACTAAGCTTTTGGTGCTATCCTTCCCTGCTCTTCCATGTGTATGTTAGATACTACGGCTTCTTAATTTTTTACAAGTGAGATACTGATTTGCTTTGCGAAAGGCTCCAATAGATAAATTTTAATTGATTAAAGACCCAGGTCTCTCTCTCACACACACACACAAAGCCATCAGACCCCATGATTCCTCTAGGAATTTTTCTTCTAACTTCAGGAGATATTTAAAATTCTCTGGGCTGAGGAGAGCTGGTTCAGTGGTCAAAAGCACCGGTTGCTCTTGCAGGAAGACACAGGTTCAATTCCTAGCACCCGCATAGCTGCTCACAACCATCTGTAACTCTCTAGTCTCAGGGGATCCGATGCCCTCTTCGGACTCTGAAGGGATCACATAGGTTCATGGTGCACGGACATACACGCAGGCAAAATATTCATTCAAATAAAATAATAAAATAAATGAATCATTTTTTAAAAAAAATGTCTTTAAAGGCATTCTCTCCTCCGTGTCCTCCTTCAGCCTCATTCCAAACAGAAGCTCCGCCCACTCCTTGAAGTACCCTCCGAGGAAACCCTGACCTTCACAGGTTTGAGGGTGCCCAGCTTTGCCCAGGAGCACTTGTTGCAATGTCAAAGTTGGAACAGTTTTCTTGGGGGTGGCACACAGGCATCAGTTGGTTCACACTAAAGAGAAGACAGGGTGTTGAAAGTGAAAGTGGACCAGTACCCGCGGCGATCTTTCTTCAACAGCACCTTCTAAGACAGCGGCGCTCAACCTTCCCAAAGCTGGGACCGTTTAATATAGTGCCTCGTATTGTGACCCTCAGCCATAACATTATTTTCATTGCTAACTCATAATTTTGCTACTGCTATGAATCACAGTGTCTGTGCTTTCTGGTGGTCTCTGGTGACCCCTGTGAAAGGGTTGTTTGACCCCCTCTAAAGGAGACTTGACCCACTTCGAGAGTCACTGCTCTGTGGGGCATACCGTACTTACACTTCATTCTGGGATGTCTTGCTCATTGATGGCAAAAAGGGGGGGAGGGAGGGGGGAGACTGAGCAGAGTTTAAGGACGTGGTGCAGACTCTGCACATCTAGTTTCGGTCAGATTATTAAACATTAAATTTTGATACTCAGATTAAAAAAAAAAACATAGTTATTAAAGGTGCAGGCAATCTGTCCAGGCAGAAAAGCAGATTCATAGCTACCATCTTGGTCCTGGGCCTCTACCTTCAGGTTTTGAGGAATGGATTAAATGTTACTGTTTCACACTGTGGTAACAAATTAAGACTGAGCACCACTAACAAATCCTGCATAGCTCCTAAACAAGTGCATTTAAGGGGACCGATGCTTGTGTCTCAGAGCATCATTCCAAGGGGCCCTCAAGCTGTTCCCAACCACATGCTCCCCAGACATCCTGAGCAGATTAGCGGCAACATTTGGTGGTAGGTACAGGTAATTTCCGCTTCCCTAATATGATTACTGTTTTCCCCGAGTTTGGCTTACCTGCTGTGATTGCGGTTATCCTGTCAACAGGAATTATTTCACACTGAGTACAAAATTCAGTCCAGGCGGCACATGGTGCTATGCAAACCACATGGTGCTATGTAAACCTTTAGCTAGAGACGCCCTATACATTTACTCATGTTCTGGGGCTATCCACTTAAGTGTGCTCAATCCACCAGGGACCACACTCTTAAAAGAAACATGATGCTCTCTCCCACCGAAGACAACTGCCAGTAGCTCCCCAGATAGGCAGAAAGACTTGTAAGCCCCTCCCCACTTAGTACTAGCATATTGATTGGTAATTACGTATAGGCTTTGCAGAGGCAGCTACGGGTACTGGGAGAGATGAGGACAATGATCCTCTTCGGTCCAGAAGACACTGTTTTTCTCAGGTCCTCCCCAAGGTCTAGCTCTTAACAACCTCTTTTCTCACACCAGTGACAGTGTTGAGCCTTGAATTTTATTCACTTGTAAAGAAAAACAGAATTAGAAAATGTACAGGGAAGTGCAGTGAAAATGGCGGATATTATACTGAGGGAGGGACCCAGTACCCAGCAAAGACAAGGGCCCCGTGTTCTCACTCATGTGCGGATTCTTGTAGTGAATCTTTAGATTTGAGTGTTTAACTGGAAGCACCTGTAGAATGAAGGGGACTAGAAAGGGACCATTGGTGGGGAGGGGAAGTGGTGGTTTGAAAATGCTTGGCCCAGGGTTTTACTAAGACAAGTGGATAGAAGAAAGGGAGAATAATAGGGAAGGAGGTTTAAATAGGGAGAGTAGTGCAGAGGAGGGGGTGGGGGAGAAAGATGGGTAACACGGTGTTTTACAGAGTCATATGGAAACCTGTTTTTTAAATTTTTTACACACACACATATCACATATATAACACATATACACAAACACATACATATTTATAATAAAATAGATTTTATCTGAGGCATGGAGAGAGCTCAACAGTTACAGCACTGGCTGCTCTTCCAGTGAACATGGGTTCAATTTCAAGTATGGCAGCTTACAACTATAACTCCAATTTCAGGGCATGTGGAATCCATTTTTCGTCTCTGCGGACACTGGATATTCATATAGTACAAAGACTTAACTATATGATTCATATAGTATGAAGACAAAACATCCATATACATTCAGAAAACATTAATTTTTAAAAAAGTAGAGTTTAATTGGAGTTATTCTACACAGGGCAGGAAGCTCCCCTTAGAAGCCAGACACAATTCCAGGGTGGGATGTCTTCTCTACAGTTTTGCTCAGAGATGTCCCAGAGACTCTCAAACAATACAAGCTTTTGCTATTGCAAAACATTTTCTTTCTTTCTTTTTTTCTGCAATAACTTGATGGTAAGACCCCATTGCTGAATATAGCATATGCTTTGGTCACAGGACTTGGAGAAATCAAGCTGATTCTACCTTAAAAGCTTCCTTCATGCTGGGTAGCTTTCATAGTACAGGAGAGGGCTTCTGCAGGGACAGAAGATCACTGCTAATCTTACCCAGCTATGAGTCGTGTGAACTACAATGATGTATGTCTAGTGTGGTGAGAACTACCTGTAAGGGTAACAATGCATAAATGCTGTAGGGTAACCAACCTCTTTCTGGTTAGACCGTGTGAGAAAACATATTCCTGCTTCTGTAAATCTGGCTGAGAACCTATGGTTTGGGAACTCAGTCTTCAGGGGTGAACCTATTAATATTGTTTGTTCAAACTGTCTTCTAAATTCATACCGTTCTATCCATAGATTAGTGCAACTAACTCTGAGACCTCATCTGGGATTTTTCTTTGTGCAGTGAATGAGAGATACAATGCTGCTCAAGTGAGAAAAATAAGTGTCTATGAAGTTGTCAGCCACAAATACTAGATGTGTCTCCAGAGCATTTAAAAATAAAGTCCCCCAGTGGCCAGGCAGAGTGGCTCACTCCAATATCCTGGTGTTTTCATACAGAAGAAGGAAAAGGAAGGGGACAATGTGAGTTCAAGGCCAGGCTGGGCTACATAAAGAGCTCCTGTCTAGGGGCACATACCTGTAATCCTGTCATTCCAGAAGCTACCATAGGAGTTCCACTAGTTTTGGACCAGCCCTGTTACAAAAGAAATTTCCAGAGCAGCCTGAGCTACATAACTACATAGCAAGACCTGATTCAAAGAACAAAAAAGAAGAAAAAGGAAAAGAAGAAGGAAAAGGAGGAGGAAAGGAAGGAAGGAAGGAAGGAAGGAAGAAAGAAAAAGAAAACAAGTAAAAGAGGTGGGTAGAATAAAAAAGAAAATGGAAGAGAAAGGAGAAAGGCTGTCATCCCATCTAAATGTGAGGCTGAGGTGGGGAGGTCACAAGTTTTGAGGCCTACCTAGGCTACAGTGAGCTCATGGACAGCCTGGGGGAACTTTAGCTAAGCTTTGTGCTCAAGCAAAAAGCATGAAAAGGTCTGGGGTTATAGCTATATGGTGACATGCTTGCTCGGTATTCGTGAAGCTCAATCCCCGGTGTGACAAGAGGAGAGGGACAGAGAGAGACAGAGACACAGAGAAAGACAGAGAGAAAGGCAGAGACGCAGAGACAGAGAGAGGAGTAACACTAAGTTCTTGCCATGAATTAGCTCTGTGTGCTGGTTCAAGCCATTTACACTTGAATGAGCTGCTCTCTTTCTCAAATGAGAGAGTGTGAAGTCCCTTCCCAGCAGCAGACTGATGTGAGCTATGCTGAAGACTGTCAAGAACGAATACTCCCTCCATCATAAGATAAGAGGAGTGGGTTGTTTTGGAAAGCTCTGTTGACATATGCTTTGCAAATAATTGAACATTCCCATCTCTGCTGACTCACAGCGGCCGAGAACAGTTTGCATGCCGCCCTGAGGAGGGGTGAAAGGCTGGCTTTGCAGGGTGTCACAGTGGCAACACTGCCCACTTCTTCTCCAAGAGCACTCCGCACAGCTGGCTACTCCTTCTGGAGATGAATTCTCTAGACAACCTGGGACTCGGGGACGGTTATCAAGGCACTGGGGACAGCATCAAGCCTGTCTTCCTCTTCGTCTTTGTTCGTCACTGCAGCTGAAACCTAGGAGAGACCCTAAAGGAAATAAAAGTGGAGAGAAACAGAAGGGGCACAAAGCACTTGGTTCCCCAGGCCTCTGTCCTATCCAGCTCTGGGGAGTCCTAGGCAATACCAATCTCTACGTCAGTGATCTTAGACACAGCCTCTTCTCTCTTCCTAGCTTTTCCCTCCTCTGTACCCACACTCTGCTCCTGAGCTACAGTCTACGGCTCAGATCCCTGACCTAGCAATGATCCCAACCACACCTGGAGCTTCAGGAGAGCTTGATAATGTTTCACAGCTGCCTCTTTCCCCCAGAAAAGTACCTGAGGACAAGAACCATCTTGCTTTAAAGGAAAAAGAAAAAAACTAACTCCTCTCCAGAAGTGTGTAGCCCACAGATGTGAGAGATAAGAGCCAAGTTCCTTGCCTAGAAGGCAGAGCTGTTCTGTGTGGCCTGTGTTCTAGAACTTTTCTTCCACGGATCAAAACACAGCTCAGCCGCATCCTTTCCTGTCCTACCCCGAGTCAGTCTTTGACTAAGAAACACGTCCCGCTTTATCTCTTCTCTGACATCTTCCATATTGCTTTTGTTAAAAACCACTTTTACTACAGCGCAGGTTGAATGGCTGCTCAGCCAGACTTGGGAGGTGTCTCACTAATTCCCTAGTTGCTGGCCCCAGATACCTGACCAGAAACATAGTAAGAGAGGAGGATTTATTGCGGTTTATAACCAACCCCAGGGGAAGGCATAGCTGCAGAAGTCGAGTCGAAGGCAGCTGGTTACATTGTATCTAAGGTCAGGAAGCAGAGAGCAGACAGGAAGTGTGACTAGGCTGTAAAACTTCAAGCCCTCAATGAGGTGACCCTCTCTCTGAAGCCATGTCCCACCTCCTAAAGGTGCACTTCCAAAATACCACTTCCAAGTAGGGGACCAAGGACTCGGGCATATAGGGGACACTTCATATCCTAACCAGAGGGGTTTTGTCCAATCCTGACACGCTCGTCTTTGCCTGAGTTGTATTTGAAGGCTTCCAGATCAAAAGGCAGAAGTGAGGTCCTGCCTGAAGAGAGGCACTGGCTTTGATTTAAGGGAACTGAGTTAGCTCTTCTTCCAAAACTTCCTTTATCAGTAGTAAGTCGGTTTCGCTCTCTACTCAGTTTATCGCTCTGTCAAATGGGGGACAGATGGACCTTAAAGTTTCTTTCTTGTCTAAACCTTAAAAGTTTCTTTTTAGTCTTTTCATTCTAGGATTTTGTGGCCGATTCTTCTCTTTCCTTTTCCACTCAGGAGGAGCGCACAGGAGCGATGTGTGCACTTCGGTTCAGTGACTCCCTCTCCGTCAGCCCAGCAAGGAAGCCCCCCGCACGCATTGCATTTTGGGTATTTATTCAGCACATAGCGCTTTCAAAGAACGGCTTTTGAATAAAATGGTCCAAGCACCCACTTTTTGGTGGGAAGCTGGCAGCGGGGTTTGCTGGTTTCACTCTGGCAACCACTCAACATCCGCTCTTCTTGGCTCTCTGCATTCATAAAATGATGTGAGAGTCTGTTGGAAAAGACAAAACCTGCTCAGATCAGTGCAGAACTCATTTGTAAAAAGGAGGGCGCTTGTCGAATCAATCGTAAGCCACATTGTTCATTTGAGGAGCGAGGAGTTCACTTGCCTTGCTTTTTAACTTCAAAACGTCTTTGCATCCAGCCCTTGATCTGCCTTTCCTCGCGCTCTTGGAAGATAGTATTTTTTTCCCTACTTGGAAAATGAAGAAACTAAGTCAGAATGTGGGTGTGTGACTTGATTTTAAAGTGACAGAGAATTGATGTCACAAGCGGGCCTGGAGCACAATGCTTACTTAGTTCTTAGCTGCCAGAATTCAAGCACGTTACATGTCACTTCAAGAGAGTCTAGAGGTGGCATATTTTCTGCGCTACCAGTGCCTCGGAGGGTGGATTATTGTCACACAAAGAGGAATGGTGTATAATGAAAAACTTTTGAGAGACACTGGATTACGTCGAATTTTTTAAAATAAGGCACCATGGGACAAAGAGAGATGACCCTGTGATGACAAGTACCTAGTGCTCTTGCAGAAGACCTATGTTCAGGCCCCAGTACCCATGTCTGGCAACTCCAAGAACCTGTAACTCTAGCTCAAGGGACTCTGACCTCTGTGGGCACTGCACACACACACACACACACACACACAAAGCCTACTTAAAAGTGAATTCAAAATACTTTAAAAATAATGCACCTTGGAGCCTTGTTCTTCAAGTGCTCTACTCGAGACAGTATGTTCTGTGTTCTTGGCCCCATCCCTGACTTCCAGAGCAGATTGCATCCTGGAATTTGTGATATTCATGGTTCGGCTAGTTGAATGACTTCTGGTACCAGATAGACAGAGCCTACTAGCCCAACTATTTCAGCAAATCAGTGCTATAATAACCATGTTTACAGGTTGGACGGTGGCCGTGCCTGTGTATGGTAAACCCTGATTGGCTGCAATGCTATGCGTGATGTCCAAGCCTTTTGGCTTTGAAAGAGGTATTCACAAAGGACTTACAGTCACTCCGATTTTAGCCTGACAATGTTTCCAGTAAGCTGAATGAGTTTTCTAATATCCAACAGTCTGAGAAGTCAAGGCACAGCGGTTCTGACACAGCCTGCACTTTTAGTCTGAGACCTCATTCATCCTGTTTCTCCTGAGCAGCTCCATGACCCTCCAACCATCTATAATAATAAGTATTTAGTTCTTCGCATATAAGAAAATTCCAACGCTAACCAATATCACCACACAGATGCTATAACTCTTATAATCCAATACTTACGTTGGAATCAATTTGTGCACCTTGCCTGATCACTGCCCTAGACTTCGATTTTGCCCAAATTTGGACATCAAATTGGCTCTTCTCACCGGTAGCAGCTCAGGGGCTCTCTGTGGAGCTTCTGGAATCCCTGGAAGCCATGGATCCCTCCCATTTGAAGGAGTAGATGACTCACCCAGAAGGACTGAGTCACAAAGACTGGTAATGGGAGAATTAGCATCAGCGAGACAGACCTGGTGAACAGAGAGACATCGGTGGGCAAACTGCCCCTTGTTCTCCCTGGTAGATTCCTTTGCAGGGCAGAGGGACCCCTGGGCACCTACAGAGCCCTGCACGTAAAGTAGCCAGCTGGTTTTCTTTGCAAACCTGTGGCTGGCTCAGAAGCCACTGTGTTTCAGAGGCTTTGTCAGCTCTCTTACCACTCTCTGTACCCCCCCCCCATCTGCCTCAGTGAAACACCAGCATTTAAACGCTGCCTTAGGTCTGTTCTAGGGCATCTGGCCGATAATTCTGTTTGTTCAAGGGTTTTGCCCACTATGGAAGAAATCATGGCTTATAAACAAAGAATCTTGTTCTGTCAATCCCTCCTCACACAGCACTTCTCCTCGCCCAGTTGAATATTTGTATTTATTTCTTACAGTTTTTCTTCTTTTATATAGTCTTTTTATGTAGGTCAGGCTGGCCTGGAGTTTGAGATGCTCCTGTTTTAGCTGAGTG
Organism: Micromys minutus; assembly: GCF_963924665.1. Taxonomy (NCBI): domain Eukaryota; kingdom Metazoa; phylum Chordata; class Mammalia; order Rodentia; family Muridae; genus Micromys; species Micromys minutus. Next base: position 31,900,384 of record NC_137952.1, read on the forward strand.
CCTGCCACCACACCTGAGCCCACTGGATAGTAGGAAATTGGTGACAGTTTTCTGCTTATAACCTTTGGTTTGTTTCTATTAGTCCTAAAATAGATCTGTTCCTACATCTTTTGTATTAGTGACAAACGTAAAAAGGGTTTATTACAAAAGTTAGTTACGCTCTAGACAACATATTGCTAGATTTCATCACCTCTGGAGCATGAGTAGATCATGACCTTCAGTCCTAATCTTGTTCAAAGGATGACCTGTATTCTAGCAAAAAGGGGGAATGAAAAACACATGCATTTTGTAGAAGAATATTACTCACAAGTGCAGGGAGAAAGAAAGACTAATAATTGTAAGTTTTAATCATGCAGTTGAAAAGAAACTAAGTCTTTATCCATTCACTGAAGACTCATATAAAGCTATTTTTAAAATATTTTTTCCTTTCCTGTGGCAGAGATAATATATGGGCTTCTGGATCCAACTTGAGTCATTCTCAAACCCTCATTTAGAAAGACATTTCTATAAAGATAAATCACTCTTACGAAAAGGACACAGCAATTGTGGGTTCCCTCTTCTGAGGGGGACCATACATCACATTGAACAGAATATACTTTGCTGCAATAACAACGTAGCCGGTTCTTTCAGTATCTTGCACGAGCCATAGCTTTCTCATTGCTTCCTCTGCATGCTTCCTCTCATCCAAGGTGAGCAGGGAACACTGTTCTAAGTCACTCTCAGGTGAGCAGACATCATCTGGACCATTGCCAGTCACACATGCTGGTAAGAAGTGTGAATTTTGTAGTAACTGTAACTCTTAAAGCTTCGACAAGGAAATAACTTCTCTCTCTCTCTCTCTCTCTCTCTCTCTCTCTCTCTCTCTCTCTCTCTCTCTCTCTCTCTCTTTTTTGACATCTACTTTTACTGAGGTTGAGAGTCAGGTACTCAGATCCATAACAACTTATTCTAAAAGTAACAGGAAGTTTATCTGCTGAAGATGTTGAGGAAGGAATGTCTTGCTTCCGTCTCTAATGATCATGGCCCTTACTATCAAAGAACCAAACTGAGACCTAGTAGAACATTGTGTTCATACGCAACTTTGCTCCTCTGAGGTCCTCAGACTTTAGAAGGTAGTGTTGCCACATGCACACATATACTCTCTGTCTCTGTCTCTCTGTATCTCTCTCTGTGTCACTCTGTCTCTGCCTGTCTTTATCTGTCTCTGTGTCTCTGTGTCTGTCTGTCTGTCTCTCTTTCTCTCTGTCTCTCTGTCTCTCTGTCTCTCTCTGTCTCTCTGTACCTCTCTCTGTGTCACTCTGTCTCTGTCTCTCTGTCTCTCTGTCTCTCTGTCTCTCTGTCTGTCTCTCTCTCTCTCTCTCTCTCTCTCTCTCTCTCTCCCCCTACCTTTGCAAGTCACCTGGCATAATTGCCTTCTTAAAATGTTCTTCCCTGGGTTGAGCAGCCCAGAAGGGAAGATGTATAAACTTTTCAGGATCATTCTGGCAGCAAATATGATCTCCAGAAAGAATCCCTGATGCTGTGCGCCCTGGTGCTGTGACTCACTTCTCTGCAGGACCCGAGGCAGCAGAATGAGTTCCCCAATGAATCGGCATCCAGAGCGTGTTACATCCTGATTCACTGGGCTTCTCTGCAAACCTTTCTAAATGCAACCCCCAAGTTCTCTACAGACAGCCTCCTGTCAACCTGGGAGTTGGCTTGTTTTCTGTGATGCTTTCTTAGCAAGGAAAAAAAAAAGCCATCTCCCAGGAGTTTCTTTGACTGGTTCCTATAAATCAGAATTGAAAGACATTGTGGCCAAGAGCCTTTTAAAGAAATGTCTGGTCTTTCTTCTCTAAGCTTTTTAAAGACCACATCTTTAGAAGCCATTTTCTTTATCTATCTATGGATAAGTTGAGAGTCCTATACAGCAGGGAGAGGAGAATTTTTAAAAGAAAGAACATATCATAGGGAGTTTTTAGGTGTAGGAACCCTGGAGGTTTGCTGTTGGGTACATTTTTATCACACTATAGATGTCTCTGCTTCTTCAAGCCCATTAAGTGGGGCAGAGGACAAAAGCACAGAGTCTTCATTCTCCTCTGAGATCATCCCCCCACTATGGTGCCCCTGTACCCAGAGGTCAGTGCATTAGCACCGCCAAGCCCCCAGAACATCTTAGCTCTCTGCTCAGAGCCTCTATGGCTGCTTGGAAAGCAGGCTGCGGCTTAATGAGACAAGTTCTCCTTGGAGAATTCTCTCTCCTCTAGGAATTCTGTAAGTGCTTTATATAAAACAGTAATAGGACGGTTCAGCCAGACTCTCTGGCTCAGATACTCTAAGGGGTGTTCCCTTTGGGAAGGAGAGGCAGGTAGCCGAGTGATAAGGCCATTAGGACTGACTGTGCCCTGTGAGCTGGTAGTCCCAGAAGCCACTAGCAAGCTTGAAAGGGAGAAAGGCTGATCAGGCTTCCTGGTGGGTTATAGTGTTGTCTACGGACAGAGTCTGGATAGTAATGAGCTGGGAGTGATTTAGTGCCATGATTACTGCTAAGCATGGGAGAGAAGCTCAGGGGAGCGCAGAGGTGTGATGGGTGAGATGTCATGCTGGCCCCACATTGATGAATTACCCACCCTTTTCAAGAGCCAAGGGAATCCTCTGGGAAGCCATAGCAACAATTCCGGGAACTCAAGGATGCCGCAGATCAGAGGAGAATCCCACGAGTGGGGAGAGAACGCTTCTCCCCTTTCCATGCCTATTTCACCTTTGTCCTCTGGATTCACGGGGTTCTGGGGGACGTGATTAGGGCTTTCAACTCCATGTTTCAGGGTCACCTGAGTCTCTCTGTATTAGACTCTTTAATCGTAGGTTGAGTGTGGTGCTGAGATTGGAAGATCAACAATAGTCAGAATGGGAAGAGAGTAATTAAAGCCACAAGTAGGGTTGAAGGAACACAGGGTGGGTCTGGGGCTTGGACGGCCAGTTATCAGGGAGAATAAACACAAAGAGGGTTAAAGAGAGACCTAAGCAGACTTAAGAGATTGTATTTTGCCTTTCTTTTCCTTCTGCACAAATCAGAACTTCTATTCAGCCACTGAGATGATTGTAAAATGCACCTATAATTTCCCTGTTAAAAACATGGGGATTGTTTTCTCTTCCTTAATGTGGGCCTGACCTAGTGACTTGACTCTAACAAATAGAATAAGGTAAGTACTTTAAATACTAAGCCATAGAAATCAGTGGCTTCTCCCATGTTCTCCCCAGGTCCTCACATTCTGGGGGATGCCAGCTGCCACATTTGAGGGCTCTCCACACATAGAGGAATATACCCAACAAAAAACTGAGACATCTTCTATCCAAAGCAATATGAGTGTGCCATCTTAAGTCTAATCATCTGCTCAGAGTGAGACCTTCACGTTTATAGCCCTAACAGACATGTTGATGGCAACTTATAAGTGACCCAGAACCAAGGTATCTAACTAAAGACTCAAATTCTTGACCCATGGAAAGTGTTATATATAGTTATCATAGCCAGCCATTATGTTCTGACGTGATTTGGTACCCAACATTAGGTAACTAAGACAACCAGGAATAGGGTCACTATTACACACAGGTCCAGAATAGTCTGCATTCATGCTCCTCCATTTAACCTTGCATCTTACTAACACTTGTTTACACAAAACTCTCAGACTATCTAAAAGGGAGGAAAAGGAAAACAAGCCCGAAGCTTCCTGATTGTGTGCCTGATGCTGGGAAGAGACTAACTATCTGAACATGTCTCAGAATTGTTCTCTCACATCCATCCTTGGGCCAAGCAACAACAACAACAATAACAAACAGCAAAAGGCCTCAAAAAAGTTATAAAGATGCATTTGTCTGACTGCCACCCAAGTGATTTAGAAGATGAATGTCTCTTCTAAGATTAAGAATATACGTAGGCAAATCTGAATCACAGGAAAGTGATGGCATACACCTGCAAACCCAGCACTTGGGAGGTAAAGGCAGGAGGATCAGGAGTTCAAAGTGATCCTCAGCTCCGCAGTGAGTTCAAAGCTACCTGAGGCAACATAGTAGTCCTCCTAAAAACTATCAATTAAAGAAGAAGAAAGGGAAGGAGAGAAGGAGAAAGTGGTATCTATAGTTTCTGCTAACTTCTCCGAGAAGCTTCAAAAGAGTTAAGGAATTTCTCGTTCTAGCACCTGGAGGAGGACTTCCTCCCACAGGTCCAGTTTTTATAAATACCACCCCTCAGCTTCCCACACTTGCCTAGATTCATTGGTCTTCCTTGGCACTATATCTTGTAGGCTCGACCAAGGAATACAGTGCAATAAAATATTCAGTAAAAATTTCCAGATCCCATTATGGAATAGCTTCAGCTTATTATGAGATCTCTTCAGTCTATTACAAAACGTCTTCAGTTTTCAACTCAAGGGAACGTAAACACGGAAGTGATCTGCTTTACTTCCAGAGCATGGAGTCTCCAGGGAGCCCTGGGAGTCTCAGACTAGTGGGCTTGTGAGGTCCTGGCTTCAGCCCAGGTTAGCTGTGTAGGTGAGGAAAATATCAGATACTCCACATAGACCAATGTTCTTGTTTGCTCCCTGAGATGGTTATTTTCCTGTTTCCAAGCAATGTTCTTCTCATGCTTTTAAGGGGTCATTGATAAACTGACATTACATCAACAAAATTACAATTGCTTAATTTTTGCCAAAGAGAAAAAAAAGCCTAGTTTCTTTTCCATTCCAACTTTTCAGTCCCATCACATGGGTACCCCCTATGTATACAGAAACACAGACACACATACACACTCATACACACACACACATACACACACACACAGAGAGAGAGAGAGAGAGAGAGAGAGACAGACAGACAGACAGACAGACAGACAGACAGACAGACAGACACACAGACACACAGACACATGTTGCCCTCCAACCCTATCCTAGTCTATAAAATGACAAAGTACTAATGTGGGCACCTACAGCTGCTTGCAGATTCTCTTAGTGAGCTGCATTTTCAAGTGTAAGAATTCCTTTTCTGACAGTACACTGTCCTAAACATAAGATGCATATTTGGGGAATCTTTGTATTCACCAAATAGAAAAATCACACTTGGTAACGGAAGGCTGGACAACTCATTCAGTGGCTAGTCTCAGAATGTCTCAGTAAGGCGCTTTATGAATCCAATGTGTAGGCACCAATTAGAACCCTGACTGACAGGATGCTATGTCTGGACCGTGACTGCAAACAAGCACATAGTGGTTTTGAGTGCAATGAGCATCTGCCATAAGGCTTGGAGTGACTCAAAGCCAGATGATTCTACAGCAACACATATGGGGAAGGTAAGGTCAAACACAAGGTCAAACACAGGGAATAAATCTGGTTACCGTCTCACATAAACACTCACATAAATGATATCATGTGCTGCACAAAACTGAGCTGTAGGAAGTAGGAAAGCAGCAAAGATAAATGCTTGCACAGTTACTGTAGGTTGGCTTGTAGAGACTCAGAAATTAGCTAGGGCAGGGTATTTCAGCTGTGGCTGCCATCTGAGTCATTTGAATTATCGAAAGACTTTCTTCTTCCTCTTCTTCTTCTTCCTCTTCTTCTTCTTCTTCTTCTTCTTCTTCTTCTTCTTCTTCTTCTTCTTCTTCTTCTTCTTCTTCTTCTTCTTCTTCTTTCTTCCTTCTCCTCCTCCTCCTCCTCCTCCTCCTCCTCCTCTTTCTCCTTCTTCTAACCAAAATGAGTTCTGTAATTGATCACTTTTTTTTTTCCTAGCAAGCACAATGCTGGGCACACAACAAGCACTCAATGTTTGCCCAAAGCAACACAGAATGCTTTTCAATTTTCTGGCCTCACCTTCTGCATTAAATTAACTGAGTCTTCTCACTTTTTGCTGAAGGAAGACGGAAAGCACCCCACTTCTCTAAATCTTTGCTGAAATACACTCAGAGCCACAGGATACCTTAACAGTCCAGCATTTCCATCTCTCACCTTTATGAGGCTTCTTCATCTTCATTGGTCTCTCTTTAATTTCACCTTCATGAACACCGAGTTTCTTAGGGTTTCCATGGGGGAGCCCGGCAAGGGAATCAGGGAGGAACTCAGCCTGTATTTTATCTTTCCTTTTCTCCAGGAGCTAAATTATGTAATTTTTGTAAAAGCATCTTTTCTTCTTTCCTACTGTGGGCCCCAGCCATCCCTTTTAGCTGATGGCAGAGCTCCTTAATGTGAAGGCTGCTTATCTTAGTGGGAATCTAGGGGTGGGCTTTTAAAGTTGTCCCAAGCTGTGCCTGTCTATAATTCTTAGTGCTATTTATTTACAGGGGTTGGGGGAAGGAGGAGGAAGACGCAGCCTGACTGGCTCCCCTGGTGCACTGATGGAGAAATTGCTGGTGAACATTTTCATTTTCAGCTCCAATTTCTTAATCCATCACAGTAGAAGAAACACAGCCAGGCAGTAAACTCAAAACCTCCCAGGCCCTGTATCATTCTTGAAATTTTTTATAAATATTGTAATATGGCAGCGGGACAGTAAGACAAAGGCAAGATGGCCCGAGAGTGCTCCAAAAAGTGGATTTTCTTGTGACAAATGGCTATTCTTTTTATTAAATCTGTTTTAAAGCACTCATCCGAGTTTGTTTCCCCTTGGGCTCAGCCTGCAAGCTCCCAGACTAGGTAGAGAGACTCGGTCCTGCTCCCGTGAAATAGCATCACCAACGGGTCAGAAGTCTTATGGAAGAGACTACCACCATAGCAAACTAAGGGAAGTGGGAGCTGCAGCCAAGAACAAGCAGTCTTGGTGTTTCCTTGTCTGACATGGAAAAGTTGGCAATGCCTGTTTTAAAACAGATTTGAGAGATCAAGGTTCAGAAAACCTGGTCTGGAAACATTAGATGAGGCTAAATGTATCAGACTTGAAAACACTGATTCTAAAAAAGCTGATCCTAGGACCTCACCGACTAGAAGGAACTGAGAGTCTGAAGGGTGAAGCCAAGGCACACAGAGGCTGCACATTCTTAGAAACACTCAGGAGAGTGCTGAAGATGTATTGAGTACAACAAGGAATGTGTTTACTTTAATGTTAAAACCATCAGCAACCTATAAGTCCACAACTTGAAATTCACTGTAGAGTGACCACTGCAATGGCCTCTGTTAGTGGCAAACACAGCAGCCACCTTGCCCTCGGAATCTGTGTGCATTGGACCACACACCTAATTTTAGAAATGCTCTATTGGTCTGAGTCTCCAGTCTTCCACAGCGACTAGCAAGACTCAACTCCATAACGGCTGCTTTAATCATCTCAAATCTTCCTGGCTGTGTGGCTGTCAGCAAAACTGGTGGCTATTCTGACAGTCATCAGCTGTGCACCAACAAAGAACAATGATGTACTGAATTGATTACTTCCACCAATGAACAGACAGGCCAAACGGGGAATAAAAGTCCCATTCCTGGTCCCCGTTTAGCTGCAGAACAATGATTTGTGGATGGCAGTAAGGTAACATCGTGTTAAATGTTGTAAGGTAAGCTGCCTCCTGCTGTATGCTCTCCTGATTTACAGCAAAGCACCGTGATTTCATTTGATGGTCTGTTGTTCTGTCATTAAAGCCAATAAAACATTGTTTCCTCCTTGCCTGGAGACATCAAGAAATAACCGTAGTTTGCCTTTGTTCTTTGAGTTGCTAATTGTATTCTTGTTTGTTATACAGACCTGGATTTGCATACAGAGCTGTGATAAATGTATGCATTGAGTTGGTACTCTAAGCGGGATGCAGAGTAACCTGTCACCCCAGAAACGTCCCTGCATCTCTTTGTGCTTATCCACAAATACCTTGTTTTCTGCAAGGAACCTGCTATTTTGACGTCAAAGGTAGATTTGCCTGTTCTTGAACGTCATATAAATAGAAGCAACATAGACTTTGATTCTTCTGTGAAACAAATGTTCAGGATCATGTTGATGCCTGTTCGTTTTTATTGTTTAATTGTGCTCCATACTTATAAATGCACTACAATGTCTATATTCACTCTGGCACTGGCCGACTTTTGGGGCGTTTCCAGTTTAAAGCTATTGAGAATCAAGCTGCCAGGAAGAGTCTCTTGCAAATCCTTTGCGGTTAGGTTTTATTTCTCTTGGGTAGGAGTCCAATGACAAGATCAAAGCGGCGATATATGTGTAACATACAAGGAGTTGCCAATGGTTTTCCAAAGAAGTTGCCTTTTACATTTCTGTCAGCAGTGTGTGAGAACCAGGCTGCTCCCTGCTCTGTCTTCCACTCAGGTGTTGTGGGGGCCATGGAATCCTACTTCACTGTGGGCTGAAACTCCCCTAGTGATATGAAGCTTTTTTTCCATGTGGTTATTGTCTATTTGCATGGCATCTTCTGAGGAGTATCTTTCCAAAGCTTTTCCTCACAGCATTGTGGAAGTATATATTAATGAGTGAGCTGTAGCTATGTCTATGTGTAGATATAGATTCCTCAGTCACTTTGTGGCTATGTTCTATAGTGTGTGGCCTGCCTTTTCATTTTTCAAACGGTAGTTAAGAAACTTTTAATTTGGTGAAATTCATTCTATCAACTTTTTTTTTTACTTGCCTACCTGTTTGAATGACTTTTTCGCATAAACTTTCAAAAGCCCTCCTAAAAAGTAATTTCAATGAAAAATTTTTCAATAAAATGTCTGATTAGTCATGCTTAGAAAATATTTCTTCCTTTTTCATTTTATTTTAATTGTCCGAACACAGTAGTGTTCCACTAAACAATTTTCAGGAAGTCAGAAAATAGACCCAACTTGATACATTTTGAGATAGTAGTAGTTAAAACATTGATTCCCAACATTTCTAAATACTAGACAGTCAGCTCTCTTTAGTATTATTAGCCCTTCCAGTACATACAGTTTAGTTTTACTAGAATTAAACACAAGCCCTTGTCTATGGGGGGGAGGCACATGCTATACCCCTCAAAACAATGATCTTTAGAATTTGCACAGAATCTTGCTAACTTTCCAAGACTAACTTTGAACCTGTCACTTTTCCATCTCTATCTTCCTCTATAACTGGGATTGTCCTTCTGTCCAGAAGTCATAATAGGCATTTGGCCACCCAAGATGGGATGTCTATGGCCATGATTAAGTTCAGAGCCTAATATGACTACCAGCTGGCATCATTATATCCAGAAATGTAGACAAAATGATTAGACAAAATGGATGCTGGTATCCATTGTCCTGGTATATTAGTACAAGAACAGCTGTATCTGAGAACTGGTCCAGTTGCTGGGGAAATCTGTTGAAAAAGAGAAAAGGAGAGGGTGTGGGAGGTTGGAGTACAGTATAGAGTTAGAAGATGGGTAATCTGATCATAGACTAACAGAGCTAGATAGAGACTAAGGAAGGAAATGGCTCCTGGAAAGTACCAGGTCCCATGCACACATCTCATGGTGAGCTCATTTGAAAAGAGAATTAAACCACAAAGCCCAGGAAGAAGACAAGAGGACATGTGCGTGCAGTGTGTAGCCACTGTGGCCTGGCCATGTGGTTAATGTGATGACAGGGGAAATGACTGTGTAGGGGCTAGGGACATGATTCAGTTTGCAAAGTACTTTCTACACAAACTAGAGGACCTTAATCTCTCTCATTAACAGAATTCATGGAAAGAGCCAAACATGGTGGTGCTTGCTTGTAATCTCAGCATAGGGGAGGTAGAGAAAAATGAATTCCTGGGCTTTCTGTCCAGCCAATCTAAACATTTCTGTGGACACTAGGTCCTAGTGAGATGCCTTGTCTCCATAAATAAGAGAGACAGTGCTGAGGAATCACACACACACACACACACACACACACACACAATGGGGGGCACTGTGGAACATAAGGCTTAAGCAGTAGGAATGGTGTGATGGTTTGTATATGCTTGGGCCAGCGAGTGGCATTCTTAGGAGCTGTGGTCTTGTTGGAGTAGGTGTGTCACTGTGGGTGTGGACTTTAATATCCTAGAGAGACATTTCACTATGGAGAGAACTTAATGCAAAGTAGATAGCCAAGCCTTAACTAGGAGTGGAGAAACAACCAGAAGAGAAAAGAAGTCCAGAGATAAGTAACATGCAGATCATGAGCACATCTGGGCAAGACAGAAGAGGGAAGCTATGTGAAAACAATAGGTTGTAGTCAGTAGAAGGATCTAGAAGCAGTTAAGGCTTTTCTGGTGAGAACTGTAACCACTAATGATGTTCAGCTTCTGTCAGAAAACCATTCGAGGACAAGAGGGTGTGGGGACATAACTGGTACCCATCTTTAATCTGTGACGTGTCCATATAATCTCGGTGAGGGCCTTTCTTAGATTAGCTCAGGCTGTGACTTGACTGGGGGACAATGGGCCTCTGTATCCACTGAACACTCCCTTCTACGACTTCTGACATGCTAGAGTGTAATAGGATGTAGTGACAATTTTGGAATTTTAGTTTCTTTTACAAAAATCAGAGAAATAAAAGAATACGTTTTTGTTTTAATCCCAGGCATAGGTTATAAGGCTGCTTTGATTGTCTACAGCAGCCGACTACGATTTGCCTACTGCAAATTTAATGGTGGCATGATTTTGCCAGCTGCAGATAGTTTCTGTGATCATGTGATGTTTCGATTTCTAGGGATTTTTTTTAAAAGGGTCTATAAATGCTGTAGCCCAGAGAGGCGGTGTGGGTTGTGAGTTGTTGGTTGGTTGGTGGTGTTTTCAATTTATTAAGTAGTCATGCACAAAGAAGAAAGAAGAAGAAATTAGATATCCTGATGGTAAACATAAAACTTGCCCCCAAGCAACTTCAGGTTCCAATCATCAGAAAGTGGTCTAATGATAATGCCTCCCTGTTTTCAACCCCTGACTTTATTCAGGCATTTCTCTCCTTTCCTCTCTATTTTGTTTTCTTTTCCTATCTAGGGTAAAGGAGTTGAAAAGATGGAAGAAAAATGGCAGAGAAGGTAGAAAGAAAGCAAAACTCAAAAGTAGCAAAGACAGCAACAATCGGGGTATCTTAAATTACTGTCTTTCAGAGGAACCCCTGTAGAGCTTAGTAAGACCTGTGTCCAGGGATTTGGTCCTCATTCAGTGATTCTGACACTGAATACCAGTTTGTAATCCACCACTAAGATACATAGGAAGGATAGTAACTCACAGTAAAGGTTGTGACAGTCCTGGTGCCTCAGTGGACTGATACTCTGAAGGCCAGGGCAGACTGTGCCACGGCTTGAGTTGAAACACTGCAGGTCAAGGTACCTTCTAATGTCATCATATACTCCACCATCACCATCCATTTCTAGATATTTAACTAAGAGAACCAAAAATACTTTCACACAAAGTCTTGTGTAAATGCTCATTGTATGTCTGCTCATAATAACTGCAAACTGAAAGCAACTACATTTTTCATTAATTTAGCAGTGGGCAGTGCCATATTTATATAATGGAGGAGTAAGCAATCAAAAAGGACAAACTTTTCAATCCTCAAAGAAACAACCTGGAGGGGGTTCAAAATACTTAGAACCTGCTCAACAAGAGGGAGATCATACCTGGTATTGAAAATCTAGCTGACTACCTGGGGCTAGTGGGATCTTGGAGGAGAACCTACAACTACTATTTTACTAAACCACTATAATCCCTTACTACATCTTAAATATTTACCTTCATGCCCACAGCTAAGTGTAGCTCTCAATCCTCAGCAAAAAGATTTCTCCTCGTAACAGAGAGCATTACAGAAAACCACAGTCAATCAAAGTGTAGAGAATAAGTTTGCCTGTAGTACCAGCCCCAGCTGATGATGTGCAACGTACCTCCCTCTGCTCAGGTTCTCGGAACATCAAGGAATAAAGGGTGGGAAGGACTTTAACATCCGCAGGACTGAGATGTCTGCCGTAAGGTTGTGCCTCTTACGGAACCCACATCAATGAGGTCTGAACAACATGGCTGCCTAAACAACATCTAAATTTTTCTACCATCTTCTTGCCTGTAGATGAGAGCACCCAGGTAAGAGTCGGGGTTCAGGCCCCTGCTGCCTGTGATGAATAGTGGAGATTACAACATGGATTCCTAAAAACACAAATATTCAGGAGGGAACCGCATGTCCTATTCTAGGAAACACATCTAAGGAAATTTCTCGAAAGAAACATGGATCAGACCAGAGACTTCCACCGCACCCAGGAAGCATCAGCACGAGTCATGTGCTTTCTCTTGCTATAGTCAGACTCCCTCGGGTACAGAACGACCAGAGAACAACAGTAGAACTGCTGTGCGCTCTGCCCTGAGGCTTCATGTTCTGTTAGGATGAAATCCTGTTTTTGTTTGTAAGTATGAGTTTTTAATTCTCTCCTTTCCCTTCCCCTCCCTCCTCTCCCCTCCCCCTCCCTCTCCCCTCCTTTCTCCTCTCTGTATGTGTATGTGTGTGTGTATGTGTGTGTGTATGTGTGTGTGTATGTGTGTGTGTATGTGTGTGTGTGTGTGTATGTGTGTATGTTTGTGTATGTGTGTATGTGTGTATGTGTGTGTGTGTGTGTGTGTGTGTGTGTGTGTTTGGCAGTAGTCATCATTGGGTATCTTTGTCAATCAGGACTCACCCTAATTTTTGAGACTGGGTCTCTTGCTGAGCTTCACCCCTCAAGGATCATAACATCTCTACCTCTGGGGCACGGGGGTTATAGACCTGTGCCACTATACCGTTCTTATGTGGGTACTAAGGATCAAACTCAGAACCTCATGCTTTGCCAATGAAACCTTCTCCCCAAAACCCAGGTAAGTTTATACATATAAGTATATATATGAAAATAACTACAAAATCTCCGAGGAGGGACGACTAGGACAAACAGAGTCACCTCTGTTACCAGGAAAGTGTGACATTGCCACTCAGTGAGGGAAGGCAAGCAGAGAAAGCAAAGGGGAAAGGGGAAGGTGTCTGGTGTCTGGTGAGAAGTTGGAATATGGAGGCAGGAGAGTTAGAAACTGCAATGAGCCTAGATTAGGGGGTCAATGCACGTGCCCTGGTGGCTGCTCTTATTGCTCTTCCATTCAGAGAGAGATGTGACAACCTGGGTAACTGCAGAGATAATCTCCTGAGGTCAGTCCTGACCTAAAATACATATTGTTATGTCTCTGCCTTGGTATTTGAATGCTTCTATTTTAAGATATGGCTAGTGTGTTTGAGCAACCAGAGGCCCAAACAGTGAAAAGCGGCTCCTGACTATGAGGGAGTCACACATTCAAATAGAATACATGTGTAAATAAACCCTTATTAAAATAGCTTTCAAAGACAGCAGAAATGCACCACAGTTGAAGCCTTCTTCAAACCAGGTGATCCAAAGCTTTGGAGCAGACTGACAGCACACAGTTCCCTCACTCCTCCCTTTCTCTCTGAGGGGGATGTGACAAGAGTTATAAACCAGTCCCCTAAACTTTGAAACTACGGTGGCCAACTCAAACCAAAGGATGGAGCTGAAGGACTGATGTGCCAACCCTTAGCTGAGGCTGAAGTGGTTGTCCTTGTCTTACTTTCTCCCACATATCTGACGGTATCCTAAGACCAAACCCAATTCACTTAATGGAAGAGGAGAAACCATGTGGAGGAAAAGTAAGTTTCTCGCTGAAGGCCATCCTGGATTACATCATAGTTCCCGAGCCCCTTCCATGTGAAAGATCTAAACCAAGAGTGGGACAGAGACATCTAATAGGTCGGTGAACAAAGGTGAAGCCACCAAGCTACCCAGCTGCCTTGGGAGCAATGGGCATGGGAGTGCGGTGAGATGTTGGGGGCTGCTTCTCCGGAGAGCAGTCGGGGTGGCATGTTGGGGGGTTGCCTGTGCTGTTGTTGCTGGTTGCCAAGCACCCACGTTGGAGAACAACAACCAGTTCTCAGTTTCTACAAGCAGTACTCTTTCATCCAAACCACGAGGATGAACAGGCCTCGAACAGTTTACAAGAGTTTTTAGACCTTAAGAAAAACACAGCGATGACCATGAAGTGAGAAAGCCTAAACCATGTTCACAGCGGGGCAATGACGTCATGGAACAAAACGGCCCCGATTTGCAATTGTTGTTCTTTGAACTGGCCTAGACAGACATCAACCGGCTAAGGTGCCCGACTGCATGAGGTTTGGCACCACCCAGGGCCTTAAAATACTGCATTTGTAGAAGTGCAGCCTATGCCCCTGGCGGAGCTGAAGTGAACAAGTACAGGAATTGAAAAGGAACAACATCGCCTGGACCACCATTTTAAGCTTGGGGATCTCTGCAAGGCATAATGGGAAACGCCTCCCCGGGCGAGCAGGCGTAGGTGGTGGAACAGAGAACTGGTACCAGTGAGTACAGCTGCTGTAAGTGAGGCGAATTTTCCATTCCACTGATACTTAGAGGCACTCAAATCGAATTTTCTTGTTGGTGTGGCAGAGGGTGTTTCGCCAAGAAATTAAACTCAGTAACAGGCAGGTGTTTCTGGGGTGCTTTCAAATTGCACGGCTTCCAGAGAGGAAGTAGGTGCCTTATGAACAATCAAGAAACAACTAATCCTTCCTAGAGAAACGGGAAGAAAAATAAAAATAGTGCCGCCTTCCTCGTATTGTTTGCCTGTCATTGCTCCCCTCCCCACGTCCTGTTTTTGCCAGAATGCTAGGTGACCTTTTCTGTGTTTAATTACCCAAAAGAAACAAGAAATGAATGTCAGGGAACAAGAGGGGCTCCTATCCGGAATAGCTTGTCAAAATAACCACCTCCAGGGTCTTTCCTCTTTCTAGAGGATATGCAGTATTAGCTTGAAATAAATGGAGACTACAGTGGGAAAAGGCATACATCTAAGACACAAGGGAAGGTAGAATACGCTCAGGGTTGAATACAGTCAAGCGACGCCGAGTCTCAGAAAGTAGAGCTCTCTGTTGTTCTTTGGGAGAGGGCAGTTCTTACAGGGTACGTTGCCGAGAATTTTAAAACCAAGTTAAAGTGAGATGCTGCTATTCAGAAAGCTCTTGTGATGATACCCACTTTCCAGCAATGTAATCATTTCCACTGGCTATTGCACACACAGAGCCTCTTACACAAACAAGCTGGAGCAAGAAAAAAAGCTTCAGAGCTCCTGACATGCTCTCCAGTGTCACACGCCATTCTCTCCAACTGGCCATGGAGAAAATAATACTAATCTCCCTGCTCAGTACTTTATTAGCATCTGATGCCTTAGGTCCCTAATGAAATCCACTTTACTGCCCTGGATTATTTCCTGACTCAGTGACTTTTTCATTTCGCTATTATGTGGCTTGATAAGAGCTTCGGGGAGTGACACAAGGGAACCTCCATTTGAATCATAAGACTTCTTGTTTGCAATTTGGGCGCTGAGACAGGACACCTAGACTCCCTCTTCAGTTTTCCAGGCAGGACTGTCAGAGTCCTGGAATAGGTGTGATTCCAGGCTATCATTTACATCTAGACCTGTGGTTCTTAACCTTCCTGATGCTGTGACCCTATAATTCCTATGTTGTGAGTACTCCAACCATAAAATTATTTCCATCACTACATCAAAACTATAATTTTGCTACAGTTATGAATTATAATGTAAATACTTGACATGCAGAATATCTGATATCCATGTGAAAAGATTTTTCTGACCCCCAAAGGAGGTAGAGACCCACAGGCTGACACCCAGTGGGCTAGCGGAAATGAGGAATTTGCTGAATCATGCATGGTGGAGTGAGTGAGGAAGGAAGGAAGCACTATGTCTCTTTTAAGGGCTTAACAATGGTTAGGGTCTTGCTTAGTATTTACTCAGAGAATTTTAGGGTTACGTAGGTCCTGAGACTCCTCAACTGCCAATAACCAAAGGGATGCTCTTCACACACATCTGCCATCTTCCAAGTTTAGGAGAGCACTATCCCCGAAAATCTTATCTGAAGTTACCCTAGATTCAGCCTAAAGCCCTGCAGAGCTGCTTATCTGATTTGCTTTATATTGCTGTGGAAAGGTCCAGTACCAAAAGAACATGGGGAGGAAAGGGTTGATCTGCCTTATTTGTCCCAAAGGAAGCTAAAGTTCAAGGAGGGCTGGAACTCAAGCAGCAACCTGAGCAGGAACTTCCGTAGAGATCATAGAGTAACACTGTGTACTGGTTTGTACCCCAAGTTTGCTCATCTTGCTTTTTATACCACCTAGGGGTAGCATCACAACACACTGACCTGAACCTCCCACATCAATCACTAATCAAGTCAATATCTTATAGGCAATCTAATGAAGATCTCTTCTCAATTAAGGTTTCCTTTTCCAAAATAATTGTTGTTTGTTCAAATTTGATGACAACAAACCAGTATAATTGCTTCTACTTTTCACACACACACACACACACACACACACACACACACACACACGTATATGATTCAGGTTTCTGCTCATTGAAATGTTTCTTTTTATAATGCTGTCAACAAACCAAAGCCCAGAAAGGCAAACCTCAGAGCTCTGTGCCTCACTAACTGCATGGGTCATTAACTAAATGCTTATGTCCTACCTAAACCCACATGGAGATCATACCAGCTTGGTGCAATAATGACAGGAGGCCTGTGGAGCTTGTTAAGTGATGAAGAATCAGCCCTCAGGACGACACTGGTGTCTTCATGAGTGAGGCTTGTCACAGCTCCTTGCCCTATCACATGACATCTGGGTAAGAAGATGGCAACCTGTGAACTAGGAACTGAGCTGTTTCTCACCACAGAATCTGCCTTGATACTGGCTTTTTAACCCACCTATCGGAAATGTGTGCCTGCACTGTTGAGAAGCCATCTACTCTACTGTGTAGCCACAACAGATTAAACTAGCCAATGACCAATCAGATTTAAGCATTCCACGGGATGGATGCCTGATGTGGCCTGTATGTGTGCATTTACTTCCTTCCCAAGACTTAGTCGAACTACTTCAGAATTCTTTTCTTTTTCCTTCCTTTGCAAGATTAGCTGTTGAAAAAGAAAAAGAAAAAAAAAAGAAATGAATAACTTCATCCTTCTGCTTTTGGGTACTTTATTGGCAACGGCCAGGCAATATCTGATAGGAGTCCTGACCGTAGCTTGTGGATCAGAAAAATGGGTAGTCCAGTTTTCAGGTGATAGCCTGGAAAAGATCAAATGTGGAGACAGCTCATGACTTTAGCATCTCTCCCAAACAAAAAGGTGTCAGTACCTACACTAGCCAACAATGTGGATTTCAAGGGCTGAAAGTGACATTTCAACTGTGCCAAGGAAGAAAATCCCTTTTCTCCCATCTATTTCTTCTTTATTATTAGTTTTTCAAATGATAACTTGCTTTTGCCTGTAGATGGCATGTTCAACAGTGTCATGGGTACCTTGCTTTGGGCATGAGATATGTTGAGAATTGGCTTCATAGCGTCTACCTTCACACCATCAGTCCCCAACAAATGCATCATCCCTCCAGTTTCTACATCCAAGAATACCATTTTTCATGTCTCAGCTTGAGATCCTTGATTTAAGTCCCAATTTATTTTTACTTCCATCCCCAGTGCTAACATAGAAAGGTTCAGACTTGTTTTCATACACACCGAGATGTCAGAGAAAATTTTTAAAGAGGCAGATTTTTTTTTTTTTTTTTGGTATCAGTCAGTTAAAGACTAATTACAACTGTGCTTTCCAGCAAACCAGTGATTGTAGGCTAATTTTCGGCTATGAAATAGAAACTGAGGTTAATGAGGCTAATTGTGTTTACCAGCATTTTTGAACAAAAGAAAAGAAGCCAACTCAATTTTGAAGAGAATTCTTTGTCAGGAACAAATTGGAGAAAATTGCTACAGTCGTATCAGCATTTCCTAGAACCATTTAGTGCCATGCTTGGGAAATGTACTCAAACACAAGCCAGCAGTCCAGAAAATCAAGTTCTTAGACAGCGAGGCTCTTCTGATCCAGAGGGCAACATTGTGTGACAAGGAGAGCTTCAGTCTTGACAATAATGTGACACAGAGACATTCGAGTGGTCAGACCTTGCTCTGTCCCCTTGTGTGGAAGAGTAGCTGGAGAAGCATCGGGATGTGCTGGTGTCTGATATACAGAGATTCTGTAGGTCCTGGTTCACTGGGTGAGGTGGCACAAGTATAGAGTCTCTGAGAAAACTTTCACAGCCAGCAATGGTTTCTGAGTGGTTAGTCCCAACCTGCCCAGCAATTCCTACAAACAAGGAGACTGGCCAGAATAACTACCAGGAAAGACCTTCGGTTAAGGATCTGAGGTGTCTTGGGGCTACAAAGAGCTCACCATGCAATAGAGCAAATCCAGTTTGGACATAAGGAACGTGGGATAAATATAAAGGAATAAATACAAACCTTTCTCGGAAGATGGGTGTGTCTGTTTGATGTTAAGACATCACTCCCTGGACCATGTGATGACTGTGTTCCAGAAGAGGTTTATCTGAGACCACAAGTTACTTCAGATTTAAATTTGGACCCCAACATCTCAGCATCTCTAAGGGCTCCACAGACCATATCTGCAGACGCTGGGCAAGTGGTGGTGTGGTGCTTTTTGAAGACGGGCTCTTTCACTGAACCTGAGGTTTGCTGTTTCAGCTAGATTGGCTGACCAGCAAGCTCTGGACATCTACCTGTCCCCACCCCTGACACTGGGGCTATGGGCATATGTCACCATGCTCAGCTTTCACTTCAGGTTCTCCTGTTTTCACAGTAAGCACCCTTCCCCCACTGAGCTGTCTTTCCAGCCTGGAACACCCCATTTTAAGGAAGCCAGGCATCCTTAACCTTTAGATGGCGTGGGGCAATTACGAACCTGTCATATTCTTGTTTGTGGTGATGTAAGTGGATGAACCAAGCATGTGCTGTCTGCCGCATACTGTGAGAACATGTCGGGGCGGGGACCATGCTGGAGGTACTTGCTGTCTTCTCAACTTCAGACTTGCCACAGTTGACAAAGCTGTTCATATGGCTTCTGGGTGCTGCACTGTGTGTAATGAAATGCCTCAAATAAGACCAAAGTATGGAAAACAGAAGAAAACCCAAAGCCATTTACATTAAGTTCAAGTGCAACCATTTTGGGGTCTCTCTTAGCTTTCCGGCGTCACCCTGATTTTGGGGCTCCCATACAGGGCTGTAGGTGTGATTGGTGTGTGTTTCTCAGAGCCACTTTTGCATGTTTGTCTTCCTACGCTTTTCTCCTTGCAATTGTAGGATCCTAGATGATGGGATGTTTTTGCCATGTTCCTCACAGCAGATAATGATGACCTAAGATCACCATCCTATAAGTACCCATGAAAACACAAACAAATGGGGGGAGATATTTGTGTTTTCTTGAAATAAGAGCCAGGACCTCAAAGGCTAGAAAGATAAGGATTTTAGATAAAGGAGGGTGATGTAGGAAAGAACAGAGGGAGCAAATATAAAAGTGACACACTTGATTGGGTGACAGCATCAGGGGAAGAAACGGGCGCTATGCTCACGGATGAGGAACTGTCACAGGTGGATGAGGAACGCTGAGGAGAAAGAGTTTGGAGAAACTGGTTAAAGTATAAGAGGTTTATGCTTGCGAAGAGTTAGTTCACTGGTCTCTTCCGCCTCTTTGAAATGCATGCTGAAGTTTCTGAGGTGGCTTGTGTGAGCTGAGGAAAGCGTTTATGGTGGTGAGTTTTCAAGGTTGGAAGCCTGCTGCCTAAGCGTTCTGGAGGCTGGAAGAGCGTGGCATTTAGGTCAGCAGCAAGGATTTAGAGCTAATCCCATGTATAAGCACAGAGCACTTTATCAAAAGTCAGGCCGAGAAACTATGTGTCATGAGGATCCAGGCTGTGTCTGTATGCATAATACCGTGTGGCCCCTGGATTAGTCTAACCTTTAGGAGAACCATCATAGTCCTGGCTCTTAAGGTCCTATTACTGGCTCTCCAGAATCAATGGAATTAATAAGTCATTTTTGTAACTGTGCTAGCTTTGGGATCACAGCTGTCCAGGGCACAGGTTTTTACTTTGGGTTTTCCATTTTCCCCATGGGATCCACGAGCTAAGTTCCAGAGGTAAGCCCGAAACCACGCTACTACTGAAATCTACAGAACCCTGTCAAGATGATGGGATGGCTGTTTGTCTGTTGCCGCAGACCTGCCTGTGTGTGAGCATCTGCCTTCGTGCTAAGGGCAACTTTACTACAATAGAGCTTTGAGGCAGTTACTTGAATTTGGACATTCTATCTAGCAGTGCCCAGAGGCATCCACAGCAGATCCTACCCCATGGGCACACAGAACACAGAGCTCAGCTCAGTAACACTGGGGATGTATGAAGTAACTAGGTCTTGTTTCTGAATAGGAAACCAGCACAGCGTGGCACCCAACAATGGCCATGCTTGGACAATCTATGCACTGTTGTTTGCAAAATCATAACAACAAAAAGCATTCTTATATTTTGTTACAAAAAAGAAAATAGTGGAGGAGAAGGAAGAGGAGGCCATAAAGGCTACCACCACTACCAAAATGGGACATACTTGTTTTTCTTATTCTAGAAGGCTTTGCAGTCTCCATTTTCAGACAGATTTTCAGTTTGAACTCTAAAGGTTCATTAAGGAAGACAGGAAAGTCCCAAGGACAAAAATACCCAACCCTCACACGTCTCAAAATCTGCCTGTACGTGGCTTTAGAGCCTTCTCTCCAGAGGCCAGTTACTTTGTCACCTGTTGCCCTACATACAGTGTGCTTTCTGCTTTATCCCCCCAGCCTGCATCACAACCCCCACCCTCCCTCTGCCAACTGCCAGGAGTGCCCAGCATTCCTGAAAGCCTGGCTCAAAGCCTACCTCCTCTGTGAGCTTTCACTCCCTCCCCAGCATGCCCACCACATGACACCACCAGGCATTGTCCACTCTGTGAATTACTATCTTACAGTGAGAGTAGTGTTTTTTAAAAAAGAAAAAAAAATGTGTCCCTGCCTACAAGAAATGAATTTTACTCTCTGTGCTGTGGCTAGCATAATGTGGGTGTTCAGAAAATTTTTACAAATGAACACAATGAAAGAGTGATTTAGTGAGAATAAAATAGAAAGGGGGGGCTATATGTGAATTATTTCTAATAGGACAGCATTCGGCATCCTGCAGTTTCTCCTGTGGTTTACACTACAGAGTTAATGCCTTTGAGATGAGTCTTTGAATTTGTCCTGTCCGGTTGCTGATAGGACAGGAAGAACCTATGATGAGCTAAGAGAATCGAAGGTCCCTGTTACCTAGGCTTGAGAAACAGAAGTGTTACTGTAGTAGAGAAGGACCCTGTTGCCAGGTATTTTCTGGTTTGAGTGTGCTCATCCTTGTAGGAAGGCAATGTATGGCTAGAGGGTGGGAGGCAGGCCACTACCGAAGAGTATGGACCACTGAGTCTAAAGAGAAAGACTCTCTTTGCAAATGGAGAAGTGCTTGACATTGAAAATAATCATACCCAAAATGCCAAAAGGGAGTTGAAAATCTCTAGGAATAGCCAGTGTCAGTTACTTTTTTGTCACTAAGATAAAACCGCATAATCAAGATAGATAATAGAAGGGACCTCGAGTTGGAATTGTGGTTCTAGAGGTATGAGAGCGCCCACTACGGTGGGGAGGCGTGGCAACCAGCTGCGTGTATAACAGCAGGAACATGAGATCTCACATCTCTAACACAAGCATGAGGAGAGGGAACTGGATGTGGTTGGCAAAGCCTTTTCCCAGTGACAGACTTCCTCCAGCAAGGTGCCACCGCCCAAAATGCCACCAAGCAATGCCATTGCTTGAGACCAAGTGTTCAAGTGCTTGAGACTCTGAGGGTATTTCACATATAAACCACCACATTCTAACTTCTAGCACTTCAGCAAAGCATGTAAGAAATGCTCATGGCTGCAAAACTCAGCACTGTGCTCTTCTTCCTACTATCATCTATAAGTCTATGTGTTCTTCACTTTCAAAAAGGTGCTTACACTTTACTTCCTTCAGTTTCTGGCTGGACTGAACTGTGTGCAGACAAGAAGTCAGCAAACACACCCAGCCTTCTCCAAGGCTTTGGCTAAGAGCAAACATAAGCACAGAACCTAACAAGAACCTAACAAGCTGGGAGAAGATACTGTTGGTAAGTCACCATTTACTAGGCTTGTAGAGCTTTATAACACAGAAATTTTTTTTTATAGAGCAGTAACAACGATTTCTTCATGTTGTTAGAATTTCCTTGACAAAATTTTTTTTTAAAAAAAAAGGAGTTTCTGTCACCCACATGTGTGGTGTACTCAGCTGGTATTATAGATGAACATCACATGCCCTGGAAGATGAAATTCATAGTCAGATGCTAATGGGTTAAAGAGGCTCCCCAACCCCTTGTTTTCATTCTCTCTGCAGGCATGTGTGGCTGTAGTGAAAAGTGTATTTGCTAGGACAATAAAATGTTCGCTAAAGCATTTTCTAATGCCAAATGAGAGTCCAAAAGAAAATACTGGTTGTTGAAGAATGTTGCAAGATTAATTCAATTATAGAATCTCCTGGTTCTAAACCACTTGAAAGATCATCTGATAGTAGCTTTCAGTGAATTATTGAATCCTGGCCCAAGTGGGCATCAGCCTCTGCCTGGCTCTTTTCATTAAAAAAAAAATCTGCAGAACAGGGCACTTTATTGTTTAACGTCCTCAAAGCAATCTGCCCCCTTGAAATTCCATTCTTGCTCTGTATTCTGGAAGGGCACAAATGCTTCCTCTCTTGCACATTAGCCCTACACACCAGGTATGCAAGTCTCCATGGATGTACCATCTAAGGAGTCTCATCCTCCCTGACATAGTACCCGAGAATAAGAAAATTAAGTCAAGTTTGTGGTTGGCAAACGGAGGAGTGGATGCTTGGGTGTCCAATAGATGCATATGGGAAGAAACTTGGCCCTCCACTGGGTGTTTAGAGATGTGCTCCCTGGACAGCAATTAGACTTGGATGATATCATGAAGATGGGGACCGGGGATAAAATTAGTGGCTTTATAAGGTAAAGCAAAAGGACAAATGCTCTCCCCCTACCTCCTATCCCTTTCTGCTTCTTCTCTCCCTTGCTCCCTTCCCTTCCCTCTCTGCTCTCTGAAGACAAAGCTAAAAAGCAGCCGTTAAACCCTTGCCAAAAACTTAGCCATGGTGTCACTCTGGTATGGAGCATTGGGTGTCCGTAGTTTAGGTTCCCCTCCAGTTCGTGGCACCTTGTTATAGATACCCAACCATATAATGCAAGAATCTGAAAGGCTGTCCAATAATGGTAGTCACGTACCATGATTATAAGGTAAGTCAAATGTAAATGGCCTGGCCTGAGAGTTGCCACCCATGTAACACAGAAACTTGTGAGGATTTCTTTGAAAAAAAAAAGATGGTGAAATGTCTCATAACTTTTTGTACTGGTCACATGTTGAAGTAGTAATGCTTCTGACATGCTGGATAAATAAAATCTGCTGTATCAAAATTAATTTCATCGGTTCCTCTTATGCTTTATAATGTAGCTAATAGACAATCTAAATTCTTACCCATGTGGAGGCTGGAGAGATGGCTCAGGACTTAGGAGCACTTGCTGCTCTAGCACAGATTTGAGTTTGGTCCTGGGAACCTACTCAGAACTCTCTGTAACTCTAGCTCCAGGGCTTCCAGTGCCCTCTCTGATCTCTGCTCTTAGGTGCACACCCCACACACATAGATACATGTACAAATACACAGGAAAAAAAGGAAGGAAGGAATAAAGGGGGGGGGGAGAAGCAAATTTAAAAAGAAAAAGAACCATGATGTGGCTTACTACCTTTCATGGCATAGTGCCTGTGGGCAAGGAGCTATGTGAAGCTGTGCCACGTCTAGAGTGCTCTTGTTTCTTCTTGACCTGCCATTCCTGCCTTTCTTTCATCCCGTTATCTCATATTATTTCTCTTCTGTGTGCCTGCAGCATGGTGTGGCCTATCCCTACTAGCGACCAACAAACTTTAATTTCTGTGTTTTATATTATGTTATCACCCAGAAACCTGTTTTCACAGGCTTTAATAAATTGGCCTTCACTATCTGTGCCCATTCACAGAAATAGAGTGTAGCTGCCTAGATTTGCTTTGTTGTCTCATTTGCTGTAGACAATGGCTGACAGAATCAGCAGAAAGCAGGAGGAGTTCATTTTGACTTATGGTTTCCGTGGGTCTCAGTCCATCATTGTGGGGAAGGTATGGCAGTGGGAAAGATTCATCCCATGAGCATAGGACTTTGCGGTAATCATTGTTGCCATGGTGGAGACCAGGAAGATGAGAGAACAGACCAGAAATAGAAGCAAGTCTAACCTTCACAGACCTTTGAATGAGCTGCTACTGCTGGCCAGGCCCCACCTTTACCAGGTTCCCATGCCTTCAAACTGGCACCATGACTCGTATAAGGACTGAGTGCCCAAACCATCAGTCTATAGGGATATTTCTAATTTGAACCATAACACTACTGCCTATGAGGTGCTGTGCTAAGTACTGAGAACAGAAAAATGAGTAAGATAAAATTCCTTCTAGCATAGAACTCATATTTGCGTGTGTGTGTGTGTGTGTGTGTGTGTGTGCGCGCGCGCACACACACACACACACACACGCATGTACCAGTTGTATTAGCAGGGTCTCCAGTTCATATTTTAGTCCCCCCAAAAAATGTTAAGGAAGTGATGATAAATGCATGATTAGAAGGGAGGAAGTGGGGGCATCATCCAACAAAAGACTGGGAGAAAGAACTGTCAAATTATATGAAAGTCTCAAGTTGAAAAAGAGCTCAGCCATGTTCAGCCAAGTAAAAAACATCCACAGAGACAGAAGGAAAATAGGCCATGATGGAGACATGGGCATAGACCACAACCACACCAGACTTTGGTAAACCATACCATGACATTTAGGCTTCAAGGATGCTGACAGTGGGTGGCTCGTGACATTTGTTTTTAAAGGTTAGTCTTGTGGCTACATGCACAGTAGGATCCAAGTGTCCAATAAAGAAAGTGAGAACCTATTGAGGCTTTTATCACTCACAGGAAGAATGTAGGAGTCAAAGTCTCTACGATAGAGATGTACAGAGTAGGTGGAGCTAACACAGGCCCCAGGCTAGGCAGGAAGCACAGTAGGGCATACATAAGTAAACAATGATCAAGTACTGTTCAGGGGGCTCAGGATTCAGCATCACAGAAAATGAAGTTCTTTTTGTGTAGGAGACAGATTGATGGAACAATGGAGAGAAAGGTCAAGAATCAATGTAGAAACTCTGTTCTTAGCAAGAGATACAGTGTGATGTAAAAAGACCAGGATGGAGTTGAGGTCAAGAATTTGTGAGGAGTTGCTGATGTTAGCCATGGTTCCCCTCACCAAGGAAAATGAACAAACTTCTAACCATCTTCTGTATTAACAGTGGGAAAGAAAGAAGCTTGTCTAGAAAAAGTTTGAAGTGGGATCTCAGAAAATAATGAGAGTCCATATGACCTTAGACCAAAAGTGAGTGATTTTTGGGCAGATTTTCAACAGTATTCTGTTCTAGCAGACACTGCCATCTGTCCCACTTCCTAGCCATGGGCATCACCCAGAGATTTCAGATACGTTCTGTTGTTTGGTTTCCTGCACACTGAGTGAATTTTTGTTCTCAGTGTAACTGTTTATGTTTGCCTAAGTGAAGCAGAGTTAACTTTGAGGCTACCTGGGGACACCCAGAACTCCTCTTTTTGCCTCTAGTGCTTCTTCTCCAATGTTTACAAGGATGAGAAAGAATTGTGAGCCTAACATGACAAAGTACACATTGTGCCTAAGTTAAACAGGAGAAAGCACAGCTGAGTCTCTTAGGAAGCTAGCATGAACTGACTTATTTTGTGGGTCCTAGTAGAGGACATGCTTACCCAAGCAAACCGGAGCCCTTCCAAATTGTCATGCTATTGAATGTAGAGGAGATTCAGTGAAATATCACCAAATCCCAAGGAAATCAAATGCATCTGTGCCTGCTGTGCATTTCCTAGTGACAACAAATGTCCTATGGGGTAAAAGAAACCACAGGAGTAGCCAATCAGAGGGCAGGCCACAGAAGACTGCAGATGACTGAAGATGTCCCTGAGAGGAAGGTTCCCTTTGACTCCCATTGCATTGCTGAAACTTGTCCTGTGGCACTGTCTTGGCACTTTGGTTTCTTTGGGTTTTTATACTTCTTTGAATCTGTCCTTGGATGTGGATCTTG
Source organism: Micromys minutus (assembly GCF_963924665.1). Taxonomy (NCBI): domain Eukaryota; kingdom Metazoa; phylum Chordata; class Mammalia; order Rodentia; family Muridae; genus Micromys; species Micromys minutus. The sequence continues at coordinate 31,926,530 of NC_137952.1, forward strand.
GGGGCAGGTTTTCAACAGTCACTTATTCTAGCAGACTCTGCCCACCTACCCCACCTCCTAGTCATGGATATCTTCCAAAGATTTTAGATGAGTTGTGCCGTTTAATTTCCTTTACAGCGTTAAAACTTTGGGTTAGCTACACTCTCTGTGCACACCCACACATCTCAAATAAATATGTAATTTTCCAAAAATGAAGATTTTAAATTGCCTACAAGCAGTTACAAAACATGTCAGGCACACAATGGAGATTAGTGAAGTCTGAAACAGTAAAAAGGAACAGTGTCATTAGGCAGACAAACTGACCCAAATCCAGTAAGTTGTTCCTCATTGTTAGGGTTTTGTAATGATTATATTGGTTCCATCTTGTCGAAGTGGAGTCATCTTTAGGCAACACGTCGTTCTACAGAGAAGAATTAATTGTGGGACTCAATAACTTTCATCAAAGTAAGGTGCTTGGCTGAAAAATATAGTTTTCTACTCAGGTATTTGCTTATATATTTTAAAAATGAAATCCAGGCAGCAATACCACCAAAATACAAAATAAAGCAGCAAAAGGCAACACTATATAAATTTAGACCTGACAACAGAGATTAGAAAACTTAGTGTTTATTTTTATACCGAGTCCATATATTTTTTCACATATAGATATATGAAAATAATCTGGTTTGGGAGTAATTTTTGTGCAAAATAAGATAAATCATTGTTCTCTAACCATGAGCATAACAAAACTATAGATAAAATATTATAAATTCTTTAAAAATTCTCTAATCTGTCTCAAATGAAAATAAATATAGTTTTTTTCCACTATGAAACAAAGGAAAGAGAATATTATTTTGGCTATTTTCCATGAAAATGTGCAATCTTTTTGTCTTTATGGAGTTATTCAGTTCTTTGTTGATATCTACAGGCAATGAGGCTTCTGTCCATGCCAAGATCAACAAACACACAAGACCATTCTGTAAGTGCACAGTATTTTAATAAAATAGACTTGTATACTCTTATATGCTCTTCAAAATTGTACTTAGAATATAAATTACAAGGCAAATATTATATAAATCAATGTTGTACTGTATTATTTGTGGTTATTGACGAAAAGGGCACACACACACACACACACACACAAACACACACACACACACACACACACACACACACACACACACACACCACTTTTTTCACAAAGATTTTTCCATCCACAGTTGGCTGAATCTGTGGATGAAAAACTGTGGCTGGAAGGTGGGCAGAAGTTTATACACATACCAATGGCTCAGCACATGCTGAAAACTCAGGCTTCCTATTATTCTCCTCTTCATCTTCACTGCCCACAGCTGTCCTGATCAATTCACTTTTCTGGGTTATTCTTATACCTCTAGAAATAAGGTTGTAGGAGCACATTTTGCTGAATTCAAAAGCTTTTCTATTAGTTTCCAGATACAAAACAGGGACATGTGACTTGCTTTACTATTTGTCTTCCTTAGGGTTTTACTGCTGTGAACAGACACCATGACCAAGGCAACTCTTATAAGGACAACATTTAATTAGGGCTGGATTAAAGGTTCAGAGGTTCAGTCCATTATCATCAAGGCAGACGCATGGCAACATCCAGTCAGGCATGGTACAGGCAGAGCTGAGAGTTTTACATCTTTACCTGAAGGTAGCTAGTGGAAGGGTCTTAAAACCTATGTTGACACACCTATTGTAACAAACTCAACCTTCTAATAGTGCCACTTCCTGAGCCAAGCATATACACAGCATCACATTCTACTTCCTGGCCCCCATAAGCTTGTTCAAACACTTGAGTCTATAAAGGCCATTTTTAGCCATGGCATCATAAAAAGTACATTTAGTCCAACTTCCAAAGTCCCCATAGTCTATAGCAGTCTCAACAATGTTAAAAGTCCAAAGTGCAAAGTCTCCATCCAATCACTTAATTGTAATCCCCAAATCAAGACAGGAAACCAGCTGGGCAAACTTCAAACCCTTCATCTCCATGTCTGATGTCAAAGTAGTTTTCAGATCCCCAACTCCTATTTCATCTTTGTTGACTGCAACAAATGTCTTTCCTTGGCTCATTCCCTACCCTGTTAGAAACATTCCTTGGGAGATATACTATGGCTCTGTCATCTCAAAATTCCTGGGCTCTTCAAGGCAACTTTAATGTTATAGCTTCTTGTTTCTATGTCTGGGATCCACGCATGATCTTCTGGGCTCCTCCGAAGGGCTGGCATTACTTTACCAGCTCTGCTCTCTGCATCACTCTAAGTATTATCTCATGGTACTGGCATCTCCAATATGCTGGGGTCTTCTGCTACAATTAGGCTTTACTAATAGCCTCTTATAGTGTCTCTTAAGGTGCCAAACCTCAACTCCTTTGTATGACTTCCCTTGTCCTGAGCCATCAACTACAACTGAGGCTGTACCTTCACCAATGGCTTTCCACGGCCACTCACAGTGTCAAGCCTCAGTTGCTCTTCATGACCCCTTCATACCTTCAAAACTAGTACCACCTGGGTGACTCTTATTTAATACCAAGTACAGCTGCAACATAGGGCACAGCCTTGGCTATCTCTGGAACACAGCTTTTTTGTGCTCTCAGAAAATACATCTCAGAAATTTTCACCTCAGTGATGCTGATCTCTTCTTAATCACCACTAATTTTTTAGCTCCAGCTAACCAGCATTAATTGTCCCAGTAGTCCCGTCTATTCTGGACTCTAAAGCCAGAGCCACATGTCCAAAGCTGCTGCATGCAGAATCTGAAACATGGCCCACTTGTTCAATTACATTATCAATAGCTATCTGTTTTCTAATACCTTCACTGCCTAAACTTGGTTGTCCTGAACCTTGCTCTGTAGATTAACCTTGAATTTAAGAAATCTGCATGTTTGTCTACTGGTATTAAAGCTGTGTGCCACTATGCCTGGACTTAAGCTTTTCTTCACCTAGAACTTGTTCTGTCCCAGGCTGGCTTTGAACTCAGATATCTGCTTGGCTTTGTCTCCTGGGATTGAAGTATGTACCACCATGCCTGGATATAAACTTAGCTGGATGGGATCTTGCCTCCAAATCCCTTATTCTGTTATCTCCTAGAATATAGGATTCAGGTCTATTTCACTTCCTGGTACCTCTTTAATACTTGAACCATATATTTTATATTTTTCCTTTCTAACCCTGCTATACTTGTCTAAATTCCTATTCATGATACATAACCAGAGAACAAAGTCTCTCTTAGGCTTTTTTGAGACTTTCTTTGTCAATGCAATTAATATAATCTCTTTACCTTAGCCTCAGGTAGACTCTTCAGAAAAGGGTAAAAAGCAGCCACATTCTTCACCAAAATACCACAAATCAGTCTCTAGGCCATATATTAAAATTCTTCTCCTCTGAAACATCTAGAATCAGGCTTCTGCATATCAAATCACTCTCAGTGACAATAGCTTCCATATTCCTACTAGGATGGCAAATAAAACCTCACTTAAAGCATTACATAAGTTTCTGAATCCAAAGTCCCCAAATCCACATTCTTCTAAAAAAAAGCATAGTCAAGCCTATCACAGCAATGCCCCAGTCCCTGGTACCAACTTCTGTCTTAGGATTTTACTGCTATGAGCAGATGCCATGACCAAGGCAACTCTTATAAGGACAACATGTAACTGGGGCTGGCTTAGGGGTTCAGAGGTTCAGTTTATTATCGTCAAGGCAGGAGCATGGCAGCATCCAGACAGGCATGGTGCAGGAGGAGCTGAGAGTTCTACATCTTCATCTGAAGGCTACTAGTGGAAGACTGACTTCCAGGCAACTAGGGTAAGGATCTTAAGCCAATGCTCACAGTGACACACCTGCTCCAACAAGGCCACACCTCCTAATAGTGCCACTTCCTGGGCCAAGCACATACAAACCATCACAGTGTTCCCTTCTCTTCTCTCAGCACTGGCAGTTCAAGTCAAACAACTTTTGAGCAGTTCTCTTTGTCAGCGTAAATGCTTTTCCATCTCTCGACTCTCTGATGTTGATGGCCTGTCTCCTGCCCTGTGTGACTGAGTCTCTCATCCCTGCACACTCTATTGCCTTGTCAGTGTTGAGGAAACTTACATTCTCTCCTGCAGTCACATGTAATGAACTTTTTTTTTTTTTTTTTTTTTTACAAATATGAAACACTGGAAATAGTGATAGAAAATACATTCGCTTTATTATAGTGATGTAAATGTTTTTGTTGACATCTGGAACGGGGTGCTGGGATTATATTCCCTGCTTTACAGGATTTGATTGTGATTCCCAGTTAGTGGTGGGAATGTATCAATTACAAAGGTGAAAGTCTCTGTCCACAGTGTTCTCATTACCACAGCACAGATCCCACTCTATTTTGCCTCATAGTTGGATGACTATATTCCTCCTCTTATCTATTTTTCTAATTTCTCTACATTAGATTGTACTTTTTTCTTTTCGCACATCACCAAGTATGCCTAAGATATCTTGTGAAGATATTGTATATATTTTTCTGGTCAGAGTCTAAACTCTTTTAATGTATGGGGATTTCTCATAGGATATCATTCTAAGCAAAAGCCCAACTTCACCCATTGCAAACTCAAAATGTCTCCAGGTTGCTTTTTCATCCCCCTTGTGTCTACACCATGACATACAGACCTGTGTCTACACCACAAATTTTGCTGTGCAGGAATTGAGTTCGGGAAGGACTGACATACAATAGTAAGAACCATACAAAGTCCTTCTAGGTGATAGTGGTAGCAACAGCCAGTGTAATGAGAGCCCGTGAGCCCCCCAAAAGCAGCATGGGGATGTTTCATATCTATGCAAGCAGCTGTAGGGGAACAAGCTACCTGCACAGCCTTCTAGGTCATGGCAGAAGCCTATCAGTATAAGCTGTAGCCTAACTTTTCAAATATTGTGCCCAGAGAAGAGGTCTCTCTGTTTATAGTGTCAGTCCTTATATGCTCTTTCCACTAGAAGATGCCAGAATTAGGGTTCCAGGGCAGTTTCTTTTCTTCTTATCCTGTCACCACAATGCTCTCCATTCGGAAGACCTTATTTATTGATTTGATGGTCACTTTCAAGATGTTTTCTTTCCCTACATATATTATCCTTTCTTGCATTTTTCTATCTTCCTTTTAAATTCTCTTTTCTAAGAAATCGTTTGGATTTCAATCTTTCTTTTGTTTGTTTACATTTTTTATTTGGTTTTTGTCTCAGCTGCAGCATCTTACCATGTCGGCCAAGCTGATGCTCATAGGTGTGTATCTCCACATCTGGCATGGCTATTGTGCTTTAATCACAAAGAAGCTTTTATTTCTGCTTTTCCCTCAGTGCCTCTTTGTGTAGCATTGAAATCCTGTCTTCTAAATGTATTTTCCTAATCTTTCTGAGCTTCATATTTAGGACTGATTGAAACATTTCTCTTTTACTCTCTGTTCTCTGCGGCCTTTTGTTGTGTTATTTGGTCTCTGGTAATTTTTTTTTTTTTTTTTTTTTTTGGTTTCTGCTTGTCTCTTTTTATGACTATTAACACAACCAACTGGATAATGAGAGTTGAGCTCCCTCGATAATGTAAAATAAGACTTCAGCTTTCCAGAACACAGCACAATTCAGGTCATCCAGACTCCTCTCCTGCTGGTCATTGGGGACATATAGGCTTAACAGCTAATGTTTGATCAAGGTGAGGTGCTTTCTGGAACACACACACACACACACACACACACACACACACACACATGAAATGCTGAAGATGGGATCAAGTACATTGGAAAGCTAGAACCCAGACACAGATGCCCAGAAAGACTCCTCGTGGGTGGTTCCGGCACTGTGGGTGTTATGGGTGTACTGCTCACACTGAGAGCTGAGAATCGGCTTCCTTTACTGCTGACAAACCCTCCTGACCTCTAATCTGCATCAGTCATCCACCAGCTACCAGAGATAGAGTTTAAATATCTAGGTTATAGATTGCTTTACCAATTGGATAAGAATATCTTCATTTTCACTCTCAAAAATAAATATTTGTATATATAATATAGAATATAAATATAAAAATACATATAAAATAGTTTCCATATAATTATGGAGAGTGTGAGTCACCCATAGACATTATTATGCAGAAATGAGAAAGCCTGTCCTGGGTTTTGTGAGGTCCGAGCTTTATAAGGGTCAAGATAGAGCAGCAGGCGATGTCTAAACACTGGTCTTGCTGCCAGCATCCTTCTGAGAAAAAAAAAGAGACCTGCTATCAATACTTCAGCAAGACGTAGGCCTAAACTCAAAGCAAACCTTCTTTCTCTCCTCCCCCTCCCCCTTCCTCCTTCCTTTCTTCCTTAAGTCCTGGGAATAAAGACCATGACAGCACATACATACAAGGCAAGTACTCTCCCAGTGAGATGTAGCATACCACAAAACAAATATTAACAAGGTAAGAATTGATAATTCTAAAAGAGAAAGAGGTGGGGGGAGGAGGGAGGGAGGGAGGGAGGGAGGGAGGGAGGGAGGGAGGGAGGAAGGAAGGGAAAGAAGAGTTGAAAATTCCTCCCCTTTTTCTGACAGTGAAATCTAAGCTGTGTAAAAGGAATTTCCAGTTGGGTCTTAGCTTGTTCTAAAGCCCCTAGTCTGAGAATAGACCACTTTTCCCATTTGGAGTACATAAACACCTTTTTGGAATAAGCTGAAGGCTGCTTTGGGTGGTGAAAAACATACAAGCAGGGAACCAAGCTCAAAGTATAGGCATCAGTTTGCCTCTGTTTGAGTTGGGAACATAGGTTCTTCTTGTCCCTCCCAAAATAGAATATCACATCAGAAAACACATCACATTCAAGAGTCCCTGTGAAGACTGACTTTTCTTCTTATAGCTTAAATACAGATATTTCAAAGTATAAGTTGCCAAACAAGGACTTGACAGCATATGGCTGCTCACTCATTCATCCTGGATGGATTCAGTGTCTAACTATAACCCATCACAATTCTTAATAATACTCCTTAATGGGGAAATGGGAGTGGGGGGAATGCATGATCCTTTGAAATAACTCATTTAGGAACAACAGCTAATTTGCTATGAAAACACACTTTAAATCTCTAATAAAAAGATTTTGCCTAATAAAAACTGATTTTTCCAGCACCCACCTTGCATATGAGAGTTAGCTGTGGAAGAGTTAGTTCTGGAAGGATCCTCAGATCACTGATGGATAAGAGAGACAGAAGACTCCCATTGGGTTATCTGGCTATATTGCCATGCTTGGGATTTGCTTATGCCAGGACCAGGAGCTGTTGACTTTTTACAAATGAGGCACTCGCCTCAATGATCAGTCCTGATAGAAAGAACTGTAATTGGTGTGCTTGAAATTGCAAAGCCTCAGAGCTACCTCAAGCTTCCTCAACTCAGAGCAGCGTTTGTCATTTTCTCTTTTTGTTAGCAAGACAACTAAACCTACCTGGAGCTTTTACATCAGCAACTAAAGTGTAAAAATAGGAAGATTATAGCACCTGCCTCTCATTGAGGGAAAGGATTGGGGTTTTGTCCATCCATGATGTCTACGTTGTTTAGTCATTTAGCTCAGCTCACAATGTTTATAAAGTCCTTGATCTCTCTTCCACCCTGCCCTTGGTAACCTAGGTGACAAAAAGTGGTTAGTATCCTACTTTGTTTCCTATTGCTTTGACAAAAATCAAAGACCAAAACCAACTTGAGGAGGCAAGGGTCTATTGTATTACTTATAATCCATCATGAAGGGAAGCTGGGGCAGAAATTCAAGTGTTCATTTTACATGCAAAGATGGATTGAGCCTCCATTATGCACCAGTGAACATGAGATTACAGTGTTTGTGCAGGTGTAGGCCTGCCACCCTTTGCTGCTGCTTTCACACTCAGTCAACTATCAGTTAGAATGACAATGGATATGAACTGGAATTGTCTAGATTAGACTAAGGCTGAACGTATGAAGCATGCATCAATGTCATAACTCTAAGGTAGCTTCTTATGTGTGCAACACTGTGTATAATCCTCCATTACTAGGTATCTTAGTTAGGGTTTTACTGCTGTGGACAGACACTATAACCAAGCCAGCTCTTATAAAGGACAACATTTAATTGGGGATGGCTTATAGGTTCAGAGGTTCTGCCTATTATCATTGTAGCAGAACCATGGCAGCATCCAGATAGTCATGGTACTGGAGGAAGTGAGAGTTCTATATCTTCATCCAGAAGATAACCAGGAGCAGACTGTCCTCAGACAGCTAGGAGGAGAGTTTCAAAGCCAACCCCCATGGTGATGCTCATCCTCCAACAAGACCACACACCAACTCCAACAAGGCCACACCTTTTAATAATGCTGTTCCCTGGGCCAAGCATATTCAAACCACCACACTAGGCAACAGTAGACCATAACCCTACAATATCCTACATTCTTCACTACCTGATCCTACACGGAGCTAATACCCTTTAGATGTGAAGTCAGCAGCCAAGAGGTTGAAATCATTGAAATGTCAAAGGAGAGACACTGGAATCAGCCTTTTATAGAGGCTGCATGGCTGGGAAGGTCAGCTGTGAGACCTAAAGGATGCTGTAAAGTCCAGAAATGCAAAACACATCACCTCTTTCCCTGGGATGAATGCAGGTGTCTTCCTGGAAGGGCAACTTTCACACACCTGCCATTCAGTGACATATACCAGGAAGTCATTTGCTTCTAGAAAAGTGATTCATTAACTCCTCACCCACACCAGACTGTGATGCTTTCATCAGGGTGTGCTTCATCCCAAAGGCACTTCAGTGAACAGTGTCTTTTTTTTTCCCGAAGATTTCCTATTCCTATCTTTTATGCCCCTTGCATATGGCAAGGAACAATAAGATAATATATGAGCAGTGCTTTAAGCTCCTTTGGAAGGCAGAGCTCTCTAAGTGCATGATATTAATAACAGCAATATTTCTGTTGCCACGAAGACAGGCCGGGTCTATCTTTCACATGTCCTTTTAAGTCATTTTCCCTGAGGCTGCCTTTCCTGGTAAAATGGTTCTGAATGAGCCATACAAATCTCTAGTTTAAAAATACTCATTGGGGAAAGTGCTAGTTAGGCTCACCTACCCAGAAGGGGAATAGTTTTATATTTGTTTCTTGAAATGATGATGGCTATAGTCGATCAGGAGTGGGAAGGCCATTGGCCCACAGAACAGAGATGTTAGAGAGGCAGTTGATGTGGACAGTAGAAAATCCATAGATGACCAGCTCTCTGTGGTCAGAATCCCAGGTTATTTCCCTGTAGTGCAATGATCTAGTGACCCAAGCCTTTCCTGAGAGCCATGACACACTGTATCGAGATAGGCAAAAGCTTCAATACACTCAAAATCAACGTGGAGTTGTTATTTATAACGAAGGCAAACAACAACAGTAACAATGAGAGTGTTTGCCACTTATAAAATTCCTGCTAAACTCAGTTCTCTGACTCCTTTTGTCTAGTTCTCTCAGAACACCTCGTGGCGGAGACCATCTTCAGTGCGCTGCGATTTTCAGTGCCTTGCCCAGTGTTACACAGCAACCATTTGAAAACAGAGTTATGAGATAAAAGTTTGGGTTATATTTTAAAAAGAACCTGTCCCTTTGCTGACACCACCTCTCATCCAGTCAGTGGTACTTGTCATGGAAAATTCCATGTGTCAACTTGACTGCGGCACGGGATGTCAGATATCTGGTTAAATATTGTGTGGGGTATGTCTGAGTTTGTTACTGTCAGCATTGACATTGGATTTGATGGAGACAGTGATTCAGATGTCCCTCCCTGAGTGGATGGCCGTTATGCAATTCACGGCAAGGCTGAATGGGACAAAAGGCAAAGGCAGGTTGCACTTGCTGTACCTGGCTTCCTTAGTTGGGACATGTATTGTCTGCTGGTGATGCTCCTTACTCTCAGGACTTTAGAACTAGACTGGAACCACCAACTATCTAGCCTCAAACCTATACCACCAGTTCTCTTGAGCCCCAACAAAGCAGGACAGATTATAGGACTTCTTAGCCTCTATAAACCACATACTATAAGCCAAAACTACATACTGAACTTAGTCATGCAGGTATACACCCCCCCAAAAAGCATACAGGAAGAGAGAAGGGGAGAGAGATGCTAGATGCTATTGGTTCTGTGAATTTGGTGAGGTTGAGTCTGGACCTATAGCAGCTAATGAATAAAAGTACTTATTTTGAAGAATTAGAAGCCTACCCTAGCGAACACATGCGGTGCCTCTGAACACAGAATGAGATCTGAACTTCCTGGTTTGCCACCGAGAAAACCATCTGAAGAATTATTTGCACTTGGGCTGTACTCATGCTTCGCCGCCCACCTTCTTTCATGAATAAACTTAAAGAAGTGGGTGGAGTCAAGTTTTCAGTCACCCTGGGCAGTAAAGCACACAAGGCTTCATGTATATTAACTTTGTTTTCTACCTTTGAGTCTACCAGACATAGTTGCATAGTGGTTAAAACATTGAATCGGCTGCTACATATTCGAGGACTAATAAAGGATTTGACATCTGTACCACCCTAAATTATAAATCATCTGAGTCTTGTAGAATACAAGAATGTTCAAAACACCAAAGACTTAAGAATAAAGCCTACTGTGATGGGTAAAGTGTCCGAGTGACTGTTCTACGCTTCTGTGAAATCCCTAATATTCCTTTATGAGGTGGCCACACTTGAGCAAATGCCTCTGCACAGGGAGATTGCTAATAAAACGGGAACAAAGGAAATCATGAGGGAACCATCTATTCAACAAGCAAATAAAGCCATTGCAAAGCCACCCACTGCCCTGACCACAACAGCCTGGCAGGTCACAAGGCAGGCATCCAAGGGCCACTGGAGAGAAGCCTTATTATTAGACAGAGCCCAAGGAGATCCCAGCCCTTCACAGGCTGCAGCCAGGGGGGTGGAGGGTGCTCAGATTATTCACCCTTCCCTAACAAGTCCTCACATCCTCAGGGGACTGACACAGCACGAGGCATAATTAAGAGGCTTCTAATTCACCCACTGCTGGGCCTTGTTCTGAGGAAACCAAGAATGAACTTGGTATTATTTAGTCTTAATGAAGGCAAACAATGCTAGGTGTTAAAAAGCCTGTGACTTTCCTGTGTAGGGGCCTAGTATTTGGCCATAGTACTTGCCAGACACACACACATTGCTTCCCTCTCAGAAGAATGTCATTGTGAAGCAGATTGACTATGACAATGTAAATGTGTACCCCAGGGCTAAGGGAGCATGGTGCCAAAATCTGTATTGATCCTGGTAGATACAGACAGCCTCAGTGGCAGGCCTGGGAAAAGGAGGCTCTGTTGCCCAAACACAAACAAAATAAGTCCTTTTGTCTAGACTGTTCTGTCAAATGCCTTCTTTATTTATTCTGCATGTTGTCATATTCAATCAGAAAAGCCAGAGGATGAGACTCCATTACATCCACTCCTACTGTTCCTGGTCTACTTTCTTTTTCTTCCTAAAGCATCTACGAGTTTCATTTTAAAATACCAAACGGATAAGCAAGAAAATTAATTGTTTTCCGGTTGAGCTATGAACCACCGGATTCAGGCTAATTTGGCCATTCTGAGACAAGTAACGAACTGTAGAAGTTCTGTAGATAACAGTGGTGGCTGACCTCTGGGTGCCAATAGCCTTTCCTCCTTGAGGATGAGCTCCCTATTTGGTCCTAGTGTCTCTTCCTTTCATGGCTACAGGTACACTCTGAATGGCCAAAATGGCAATAGTGCTTTGTCTTGGTAGAAGCGGGATTGAGGCGGGTATGAATTCCAATCCGGGCCAGTGAAATATGAGAGGAGGCCACTGGGAAAACTTAATCTGGATATGATGTCACAAACCTGCAATCCCAGACTCCTGAGGCGGAGGTAGCAGGATTGTGAGTTTGAGCCTGGCCTTGAACACACTTGATACATAACATAACTTTGTGTTGACAAAAGGGAAGGGAGTCCAAGGGAAAGTAATGAACTAGGGCCAGAATTATCCTACTTGGTAATATTTTGTGCTGTAAGATGTAATTTCCACTTATTCTATAAGTCCATTGAGTTGGGAGGATTTTTTTTTTTTTTTTACTTGTGGTTGAAAACATTTAAACTGACAGATGATAACTGGTCAAATCATTTTGTAGTCTCTCTATGAAAAAGGCTGTCAAAATCAATTTAACACCATCACAGGGTTGTTTGTGCAGCAGGTGCAGGCTGCTTCTCCCCAGCTTCCTTTCTCCCTTCTCAGGGCAGTGAGTTGGTGCCTCCCTAACTTGTGCAGAAGAATCAGCTGGCATCCTATATAAAAAGTGATTCTGATTGGGAAAGCATGAGACACGCCTGATCCCTGAGGTTCCCAGTGTTGATGCTGGTACTATTGTTCCTTCAGCTACTCTTTCTTTGACTGTTAGACTCTTTATATACTTCGCTAGAGGAACAAGCCCCATTGTATCCCTGGACTACATGCTCATTCAGAAACAAGCTCATCTATGATAAGCTAGTAAAGTGATGGACACTTGTTGATAGCCATTTCTGTTGAAATACACATGGGTACCAGGGCTGCAGAGCAGGGAGAAATGACATCTCTAGACTGACCAGAGCTTCTCTTCTGTCCTTCAAAGACATGAGCCTGTTTACAACTTTCCCCCTTGCTAGAGATGTTTTGGGTAACTTTCTTGTCAACTGCACTAAATTATGCAGTGCTAGTCACCTTGGTGCTTCAGATTATAGAGGGGAAGAAAAGGTCAGAAGAGCAGTTAAAGATGACACCTGCAAGATCTACCAAAAGCATCTTTTTCTCAGAGTCATTTTACCTTTTTATAAAAACCATAGAAGACTACAGAGGGGGAGGTGTGGGGTGGGAAAATAGAAAGAAGTTTCTGCAGAGGAGTATCCACACTTTTCAACTGTCTCTGCATTTGTGTGGCAAGAACAGTCATTTATGTCACACGGCCTTCTCTGTGACACACAGCACAGGTATGTTTGTACCAGCCACATTGTTTTAGGCATGCCACCTTGCAGAGATGAGGCTAATGGCTGGGAAGCCAAAAATACTTCTCTATCGTGACTTCACCACGTTTATTCAGGGTAAGCCCTTCAAATATTCAGACAGTCCCTTGCTCTATATTTTCTGGGCACTCTTAGTAATAGTCTTTGTTGTTCCCTTTCTGAAATCATCTTTTTCCTCTTAAAGCAATAAAATCATATTGCTTTAGAAATTAAGGTAGATGGTACTAAGTCAAGTACCCACCATAAAAAGTATACAGTTCTCTCATATTTCAATCAGTGTCTCACAAAGTGCTGGTTGCAAGGTCACACGGAGTCATATGCCTATGTGGTGTCCCCCAGTGAGTCCTGTTCATAGCACTGGGGTCCCAGGAGCGATACTTCTCTGGCTTTGCTCTGAGTTGCTATAATCCCTACTCTTATCTGGACAGCAGGGGTGGCATACCAGGGCATTTCTCCTGGTATTTGTGTCACAGCTTCCTAGACCTTCAAACAAAGCCTGCCTTTGGGCCTCTTGGTAGGGCCAGGTTAAGGATTCAGACAGAGGAAGACTGTTGTAGATTACTTTGGTTGGCCTCCGTAAACTCACAGGTAAACAGAAAACAGGGCAGCTTGGCTACAAAAGAGAAAGCAACGTAGCAAGGGAAGCAGGCATTGGTATGGAAGCCAGAGCGTGAGCAGCCCCAAAGCAAGAGATGACTTGTTCACTTTGAGAGTCAGCCTTGACCAATCATGATCTCATCTTAAAGATCCACCTTAGATATCTACATTGGGAATTTAACATACACATCTACCACTCTGGGCTCCTAAATTTAGAGCAATTAGGAATAGTGCCAATAAGAAACATACAACCAAGACTTAACAGTAGTGCTCAGAATCTTCCATCGTTTCCAAAATCCTTGTAGCAAATCTGGTTCCTTCTCTTAGTTAAGACAGTTCTGGCATGGACCCTACCAGCCTTAAAATGCAGCCACCCATGTAAGGCTTGCCAATGGCTCTGGAATGGCAGCATTTTGAAATTCTGCTGCTGTTAATTTTCCTGCCGCTTCTCATCCTCAAGGTAAACTTGTTCTTTGACTAGAGAGATAGACCAACAGGCTTCTAAAGTTTCTTCCAACTCCATGTCGCTATGATTTGATCTTATAAAAAATACTCAAAACGTTGCACATTGTTCTTCCCAAGGGTGAGCATTTGTACCATACAATGCCGAGTGGCCTTAAAGAGGAAGACGCCCTGGTGCTATGGCAGATGTTAATTTACAAACTTAATAAATGTGTGTTCATTTCACCCATACATATATATATATATATATATATATATCCCCCCTGGAAATTTACTGTAATCAGATTAAGGCAGATGTGCATTAAGATGCATTTTCCCCCAAAGATGTTGATTGCAATTCAGTTTGTAGCTGCAAAAATGAGATGAAATGGACAATAATTTAATAAGAGGCCCAGCAAATATATTATGGTAACTTTTTATAATTGAGTGATATCATAAAAATTAATGGCATGGGAAATACATGAAGGTATGAAGAGAAAGAATCAGGTTATAAAACAATGTTTATGTGGTTTCCTACATGTACATGTATAGAAATAAATAATCAGACTAGCATACATGTGTAAAAAGTTATTATTTCTTGGCAAGATTAGTAGTGGTCACTTGTAGTGGGTTTGTGTGTATGTGTGTGTGTGTGCGCGTGCTTGCGTGTGTGTTTTGTTTTGTTTTTTTACCCATACCTATATACTAAAAATATGCCCACAATAAGTATGCTACTTATTGTATGATATAAATAAAACTATTCATTTACACATGAAAAACTGCATCCTTTATTCAAGAATCAAGCTCCTGCCTCTAATCCTGGGCTCCATCAATGCCTGTTGTATGACCATGGGAAAGGCACCTCATTTCCTCGAATCCAATGTTCTCATTATTAAAACAACAGTAGGGAGGCATGCAGTTGGCAAGGAAGGTGGAGTGGACAGACGCATAGGTGCCCATTCCTGCTTTGATTAGGTCATTTTTGCTTTTATTGAAATATTAGGCATTGATCTTGTTTTTCTTTGAGAAATGGGAATAAGATCATTTTTCACATGTTAGAAATGACTGACTTAAATATTAAACCCTTTATCAGCAGCATTCTTTGACTTGTCTGCCATGATTTTTATATCTACGCTCATGTCTTGCACCAACTATTCAAATCATGCCCTGCTTAAAAAGTGGGCCATGTCTAAGTAGACGTGAGAAAGGGCTGGAGACCTGAAAAGATGACACTAAAGTTCCTCAAACGGATTCTGGAATCTTCATGATGCTTTGTGTGAAGGACTTTTTCCAAGTCCTGATTTGGGCACCGTCTATGAGTAAGGCCTATGGCACCAATTTGGCACACTTTTTCTTTAGTCTCTGTAGACAGATGAGACCCGTCATTCTGAGTCCCTCATCCTTTTGTTGACAACCAAAATTAACAGCCACACATGAAGAAAGATCCCTTCAGAAGATACTAGTCCTATTCAACAGCTGTGCACTTGAGTCTTACCTACTAGTCAAACCTTCTATATAGAGAAATTCCTAAAATTCACATGTTGAAACCTAACTGCTAACAGCACAGGAAGGTGAGGCCATTGAGAAATAATTAAATTATGTGGAAAGAGCCATCACCATCACCAATAGGATTGTCACCTTTATGGAGAGACTTTAGAGAAATTTCTTTGCTTCTTTGCCATCTGAAAACAGCAGGAAGGTGCCATCTAAAAAGTGGGAAGCTGGGACTGAAAAGATGCCTCAGCTGACAAGAGCATTTGATGCTCCCCAGAAGACCTACATGTGATCCCCAGCAACCACACTGTAGTCTACAACTGACTGAAATCCCAGTTCCAGAGGATCTGAGCCCCCTTTCTGTCCTCTCCAGGCACTGCATCTGTATGACACACATACACACACACCGACTCTGAAGCTCTGGGCAGGCATTTGCCACCCTGTCTGGGTCAGAGCCACCAAGTTTTCATCACAAGTGTTAACATGTTTAGATTTTTACTAGGGCAATCCTGACTGAGGGAGTTAGTAACAGCATCCCCATTCTAGGAGATAAGTTTCTCTGTACCCTGAACTAGTCAGGACAGTTATAGCAGCAATGTTAACAAGCTGGGCCTTGGTGCAACAAGCAAACCTCTACCCTGTCTTTTCCTGATCTCTCTGGTGAATTAAAATTCTGATCCAGACCTTGGACAGCTTGTTGTTATCTGATTAGTGGTTTCCCTTGATATCTGCTAGGGGTGGAGATTTCGTGCATGCAGTCTGTGGCAACTATCAAAACCTATCTTGCTCACGTTCCACAGGACACCTGTGTGATTGTACCCTGCTCCTGCTGAGCACAACCTGCCTGTCTAGACTTCCTTCCTACCTGCCCGAGTTGTCTGAGCACCCCAGTGTGTGCATGCTTAGGGTCTTGGCCTCCCAATCTGTTCTGTCTAAAACCAGCCAAGCCCTCGTTCTGGCTTCATGTCAAACTTCTCCTAACTAAAATTGTTATGACATTGCCAACAACCATGAGTCAACTCGATGGCCATCAGCAATCTGTAGTCTCAGATACATCTCAAACTGAGTCCCTGGAGAAAGAAAAGGGAGGAAGCTTAGGCCCTAAATCCTTTGCTTATGACTTAAAGTCTCCTCTGGCACCTCTGGCCTAAGCTCCTCTGCTTCTGCCCAGAAAACAAAGGCACCATCTGCTGACTCATGGAGAGCCAGCGGCAGGAAGTCATCCTCTTGGCTGAGAGTCATAGTGCTGTATAATTTTGGGAAGCAGTCTTCCCTCATCTGTACTTGGAGCTAATACTGTTGGAACAGCTGATGCTTATGCTGGAAAGTCACGGCCATGCCTGTTTACCAGGAAGAAGGGGCCTCTGCCATAGCCACTGACACACTCTCCTGCAAGGCAGAGCATGATGCAAAACTCACCACCTTCATCTATTTGGCCTTCTACCCAGACAGAGTCAAAGCCAGGCAGGTAGATTACAGGAATCTCTCTCGCCCTTATTTCCTCAAACCTCCCTTCCCCCACTTCCTCACCTGGGGATCCCTGGTTTCAAGTTCACAGACAATTACACCATCAATCCATGATGGCCGTTTTCCTGGAGTTGTCCCAGTAGGATGTATGACTGAAAGTTCTTTGTTCTATGATGACTATGACAGACCAGCAAGTGGTAAGCAATCTCAGATCATTTTGTCAGTCTCCAGTGCTACCACGAACCGTCTCCTGCTGGCACCTCAGCCCCCATCTGCTTCCATTCCCTGCTTACATTGTCAATCACATGCCTTCATTTCATCACACCCACATGGCTCACACTGGCCAAGGAGACCACTCTAAAAGTTCTAGGAGAGAAAGAGGACATTTTGGAGTAACATGACTGGAGCCATGCAGGCCCATGGTGAAGTTACGTAGAAAAAGCAAGCGTCAGTATGAAAAGAATATAAAAAGGCATAGCAGAGACTTTGGGAGGTGCCAGGTTTGGTCCACTAGAGGAAATTAAGAAGAGGGTTTTAAAAGAGTAGGAGTACTAATAGTAGTAGTAGTAGCAGCAGGAGTGGCAGTAGTAGTAGTAGCAGGAGTAGCAGGAGTGGCAGTAGTAGTAGTAGCAGGAGTGGCAGGAGTAGTAGTAGCAGGAGTGGCAGGAGGAGTAGTAGCAGGAGTGGCAGTAGTAGTAGTAGTAGCAGTAGCAGTAGTAGTAGTAGCAGGAGTGGCAGGAGTAGTAGTAGGAGTAGCAGGAGTAGTAGTAGTAGCAGGAGTAGTAGTAGCAGAAGTGACAGGAGTAGTAGTAGTAGCAGTAGCAGCAGCAGTAGTGGAAGCACTAGTGTGATGTCTGGTTAGGAACTAAAACAGGTGAAAGAGTTAAAGTTTAACAAGCATGTGGTCTCAGCTGGTATAGCTTTAGCCCAACCTCACAAAGACAACCCCCCTCCCAGCAAAAACTGCACCTCCCAGGTGATTGGTTAGTAGCTTTGGATACTTCTAGAATAAATATATATGTAATTTCTCAGGCAGGTGAGAAAGACACAGACTGTACCCAGCCAACACTGCCACTAAGTAGGAAATGGAGTGCTGTCTGTCAGCTGTGGCTCTGGGCAGGACACCGAGAGCCCCAAGGAAGGGGAGATAGAGTCCTAGAGAAAATAGCAGGTGCCAGGAGCATGAATCTTGGTTCAGATCACTTTTTCCTTGGTAACTGCATTTTTTTCTCAGAAAATATTTATTATAACTTTATTTGGTGTGGCTGAATGGGAATGACTCCCATAGGCTCATAGATTTAAATGCCTAGTCCACAGTTTGGTGGAACTTTTTGGGAAGGATTAGGAGGTGCGGCTTTTTTAGAAAAGGTGTGTCAGTGAGGATAGGCTTTAATGTTTCAAAAATCTTGTGCCACTTTGAGTAAGTTATCTCTCTGCTTTATGGTAGAGTCTCAGGACATTAACTCTCAGTTACTGTTTTTATGTCTTCTCTGTTACCACGGTCATCATGGATGGTCATAAATTCTAACCCTCTGAAAATGGAAGCCCCAAATTAAATGCTTTCTTTTATAAATTGTTTTGCTCATGATGTCTTATCATACCAGTAGAAGTAATTAAGACACTGGGTCACATATTTTTTCTCTTGTCAAATAGGGATAGTAACATTAGCAACTACTTAATCAGAAATGCACATAAAGTGTTAACACAGAGGCTGATGCCTGCATAAGGAAGGCAGCCTGAAGTCAGTTCCCAGGACATTGGATGAACTTATGGTGACCTCAGAGCAAGTCTCTGTCCTTCTATGCATGGAAAAAAAGGGAAAAAAAATAAACAAGAAGTCTCATGCATTACTAGGTCTTTATATTACCAGGAATAAGTGTCCCTAGAGAGGCCCTTTTCAGAGACACTTAGCAAGGGAGGGGAATGGGTATGAGAGCAGGCTTGTTTGTTGGACATTCTCTGGAGTGGTATCTGAGGATTCCTTTTTAAAGGCAAACACAGTAAGCAGTTCCCCTAAGGAGTGGCCCGATGTACCAAGGTTCTGAAAACATGTAGATGGAATTTCTGGGATTGACGATGTAGCAATCAGTTGCTGTTCTTTTCTCAAGCAGTGGCCCCAAGGGCGTTGGCAGCAATCTCTTCTCAACACCGAGGATAAGCAAAGAGCAGCTGAGAGCAACTCTCCCGCCAGTCCCAGAGGTATAGATGACCAAGTAAGTGTCACAGCAGAATACACAAAGGGACACAACTGGCATTTAAGCTAACGATGCTTTCCGGCTCAGATCCTGTGCCCTTTGACCCTGCACTATATTCCAATAGGTCAGAGAAGACCTGCCTGACTTCCCTAATGCGAATTATCCCCCCCCCCCTAGTCAATAAAATCTCCTTTTGCCTCTGCGCTGACAATAGATGTGGTCGGCATCATTCCCTCCGGCTGCAGTGGTATCTCAGCTGTCAGTGGGAATTTAAATTAATGATATAGGTAATCATTTCACTGCTTTTAAGCAAAAAAGAGGAAAGTTTTTTTGTTTTTTGGTTTTTTTTTTTTTTTTTTTTTTTTTGTTTTTGTTTTTGCTTTGGCTGTAATCACTTTCTCCTAAGAAAAGTGAAAAGATCTCTAGTCCCCTGGGGGAACTGTATTTTAAAATGCCCAAAGGGGACCAAAAACACATGGTACTCCTTAAGTGGTAGATTTCCTGAGAGAAATTCAAGCCACTCTGCATTTCTGGTTGAAAGCCACCTTCATCCAGAGCTTTCACTCTCACCCGGCATCTTATCCAGGGGACAGGGGCATCTATGGTTGCAGTGAGAGGAATTTTGAGCAGAAGAAAAGTCACAAGAAAAGGAGGGGAAGGTGGCAGAGAACCTGGGAGGGAGGAGAAGCCACATTGAGGTCGGAGGGTACGGCCCAAGCAACGGTGACTTTGCAGTTAGCCAGGGCTAGGACTGTGGGTAGGTTCATTAAAGCCTGGAACTCGATGTTCTTATCAAAAATGATTGGGGATTGAAGTTCTCCATGATCCTTGCAGTTTCCAGTGTTCTCTGGGCTTCCACATAATTTTGGCTCTGAGCTGTCTGGAGTGCACTGAGAGACTGTTTTCAGGAGGAGCGGAGGAGAGGTGTGGTTTGACCTCAACATTCTCAGTCTTCTGAGGCATTCTGAATTGAAGCGCCACAGAATGTCCTGTTTAACCTGCTGATGATGGAAAAAAAATCAAGTGAGCATTCTACTTAGCTTTTAAAATAAGGAAAATTTCTTTCTACCCCCCCCCCCCTTGTTCTCTTCCTACCTCCTTTTCTCTTGACCTCTGTTCAGCACAAATATTTCAAGATGTCAGGGAGAAGTAGCACTCAGGGTCCACACAGTCCTGATGGCTTCCCAAAATCCTCTGCTTTTGGAAGCTGAGCAGGATTTGGCCTGGTTAGTTCTTGGACAGGAGAAATGGCTCTCTGAGTAGCTATTGTGATTTTAACTGCAGCTCAAACATTCACATTGTTTACTTTTTACAGGGAATTTCTAGGATAATTAAAGATTTAATTGCAATATTCAAAACAAAGCAATGAATGCAAATACAGAGAAATGTGTGGCTAATCCTCACTGTGAGAATTGCAGAACATCGTGTGGAAAACAGAAATGTAAACAAATAAACCAATTAATTGTCATAACATAAAAACCCAGCAGACACCACACCCAAACCACCTAAGGTTTATGGGGGAAGTATACCGCTCTAGTGGTGGGCCAGCATCCTCAGTATACAAAGATCCCTCATTTACTATTTCATCAAAATAGGAGCATACTTTAAGAGAAATAAAATATTTGAATTGATAAGTCACAGAAAAAAGAAGAACATCCACCTCAGTCATTACCAACTAAATCAATTTTAAAAGCTGTCAGATGTGTTTTACCCATGAAGTTGACAAGGCTTGTGTTTTATAGCAACAAAAGCTACACAGGTAAACGTGCTCAAATACTTCCGGGGCAAACGTGACCAGCCAGAGCTAGCAGAATGGCATTCTGCTGAGTGGGTGCTTTGATGTGAATGCCTACCTGAGAAAGTCCCTCACTCGTAGTGTGTTTCAAGGAAATGGTTAGGATGCCCGAGGAGAGCCCTTTCAACGCCTACTGTCTGTCTCCTGAAGCTATGTCTAAGCCAGGCATGAATGGGCACAGTCCTGTGGACCCCTAGTGGTGTTGCCAAGTGTGTGTGACTCCCCTCCATCCTTGATTCTTCACTCACCGACAGACAGCACCATGGGAAACAGACTCCATGGTATTTGTCTGCTCAGTCTGATATGACAAGAGTAACACTGGCTTGGGGGCTTAGAGGACAGAAATCCAATACACAGGACTTAGTTATTGGTGAAGCATCTTCCTATCTTGTGGATTGTTATCTTTCATTTTCTTGCAAAGAGGGAGGGAGAAAGAGAGAGAGAGAGAGAGAGAGAGAGAGAGAGAGAGAGAGAGAGAGAGAGAGAGAGAGAGAGAGATCACTGGTGACTGGTGTCTTTTCCTATCAGGACATATCTATCAGAATCACACCCCCATGGCCTCATTTAAAGACACTGTAAATATAGTAAATCCCAACACAGTAAGCCCCAATACATCCACTTTGAAACTGGGGTTTTGCATACAAATTTGAAAGAGCAATGTTAGATCCATGAGACTCTGCACCAAATATGTTGCTTGTTCAGTTGCTTACTTAGCCAGTACTGAGGAGGCAGCCACTGCCAGGCAGCAATGGGTTGTGTCTGGGATGTGTGTTCAGTCGGCTTACCTTTCCCCATGACCTATAGGGGTTTATGAATTGGTACAAACCCATCACAAACTCTTTATGGATGTTTCCATCATCTTTAATCACAGTTGCCAAAACTTGGAAGCAGCAGCCAAGATGTCCACGTGCATTTAGCAAATAAATGAATCGGAGCAGCCTCACCACAAAGCTTCACTTGGTGTTGAAAAAAAAAAAAAAAACCGAGCCTGGAAGGCACAAATGAAGAAAACCGACATATTACTAAACAAGGCAATGCTACGTAAAGAGCAATGTCCTATATGGTTCCAGCTA
Source organism: Micromys minutus (assembly GCF_963924665.1). Classification (NCBI taxonomy): domain Eukaryota; kingdom Metazoa; phylum Chordata; class Mammalia; order Rodentia; family Muridae; genus Micromys; species Micromys minutus. Next base: position 31,948,583 of record NC_137952.1, read on the forward strand.
TATGACATTCTGCAAGCGGTAGTGCGAGAGAGGCAGAAAAAAGACAAGTCCTAGCTGGGAGCTAGTGAAGAGCGGGGATGGAGAGATGGAGCAAGCGAGCAGTACTTTTCGGACAATGACATTGTTCTGAACGATGGTGGAGTGCGGAACACTTGTCAGGGCACTTGTCAAAATATATACCGTTTGGTTTGTCAAAACCAGTTTAATGTGCATCACAAAGAGTGGGCCCTCCTGTAAACTAAGAATGACAGCTAATGATGGCCGATCAGTTTATTTGTAAGACTCACCACACTCAAGGGGGTAAAGAGGAGGTGGGAGGGGGCAGGGTATGGGGGTAAAATGTGAAGTACATTTAGGATCTTTCTTCTCATTCTTCAGCAAACTTCAAGCTACTCAAAAGTAATATTTACCACCTTGTTTTAAAAATAAGTATAGAATGGCAGGAAACACTATTTCCCACATCCCTCCACCCCTCTTCGCCCCAGGCACTGAAAGAAAGGGCTTCAGAAACTTCAGATGTGGGCATCTTAACTGACCTTCACCCTCGGCATCCGCGCAGGGCCGGCCCTCCTACGTGCAGGCCACACACAGCCGACGCAGCTGAGGTTCTGTTCCCTCTAAGGTCGCCTCTTAAACATTGTCTTGCAGAGAACTGCAGCTCGTCACCACATCTATCCCATCAGAGTTCGGCGCAGGAGTAAAAGAAAAGATTAACCGTAGCCCCTATGGCATGTCAGTATGGGAGACCTCAGAAAGAGGACGAGCCACCTCTCTATGCCACCTTTGTTCTTGAAATCTCTGAGGAAGGTGAGCTGGTCACTCACAGAGTGGTTTCACTCAGAGGTCAGTGGTAATGAGACACAAAGGAACTGACGAGTAACTCTCGGAGGAGTTCAAGCTGATTGTTCCTTTTTTTTTTTTTTTTTAATTACAATTCATTCATAGAGACCCCTCGTCTTTCAGAAGAGAGAGAGAGATCTGAGTCTTTACTTTGATTCCTTATGAATGCAGCCAAGAATCTGTTACATAATATGAGGATCAAAATTTCAAAGCCCTTTCTGTTCAGGCTCCACACCAGCCACGCTTCCTGGTCATCAGACTGCCACATGGCATAGCAAGGCACATTTCCTCATATCCAGTTGGCAGCTTGGCTGACCCTGGCTCCTCACTCCAGCCTCCTGTCCCACAGCTGGCTCTCTGGCCACGGAGTGCAGAAGCATCTCATCTGGCATGGAAGGGCATGGCAAAAGAGAGCCATCCTGCTTCCTCTGGGACTCAGACACAGGCATTCATTGCCAGTGCCATTCTGTCCTTTAGGGGAGAAGTAAGAAACCCGCTTGGAACAAAAAGACCTCATGGTATTTCCAGACACAACAGCCAAACTGATTTTTGGTTATTAGAAATTTACTGTGGACAGTGGGTCTTCAAAAAAAAAATACTTTAAATTACGAGAGTCTACTTTTATGCCTTAACTCTGTACAAGGCTGTTGTGCTGTTGTACAAATAGATTCATAATGTGTAGGAGACACTTCTCCTGGAGAATTATATGACTGAGGGATGGTGATGTCAGAGGTCAAGCAATATGACACTTCTGTAGCTGTCATGGAAATGGCTACTCTGTCCCTTTTCACCCATAAAATTACTTCACCATAGCAATAATGAATGGAATCTTATTCTGAGTATCCATAGTTAATTAACCCTCTAAGCCCCAAACATCATCCATGTAGAAATTCAGACATACATATGACAGTAAGACTCACATGGCCTCCTACATACCCTATCCAGGCTCTGCATAGCCAATGGGAGCAGGACTTGTAGTCCTCTGATGATATCACATCAACTCATGTTCTCTTGAGCACTGAGTACTTTCACATCTACAAACTCATAACCTGACTTGCAAATGTATTTGAACCGGAACTTTCAAGGCTAGTGCCAACAGAACACATCTCTCTGGATCAACTCAGCCTTTCTCCACAATCCAGAATGATCTGCCTCAGGCAGCTCAGGAGTCCGAGGTGGGGTGTAATAGTCTGAGGGCTCACTGTTACATTGCAAAGATGCAGAACTGTGAATCCAGCCTTTTCTTTCAGATGTCTGGAAAACAGTATTCAACAATGTATTCAAGTAGCTAAAGTGTTTGTGAGAGGAAAGAGCTATATTAGGAAAGCCCAAGAGGCTGCTGTTAGATCATCTATGTGAAGGTTTGCACAGGGAGGGAGGAAGAGCTTCCTCTCCTGGACACAGATGCATTCAGCCCTAAGTAGCTTTGGCCCCAACTTTCATATTCATATTTCTGGCACTATTAAGCACTGTCCATGTGTCCAGTTGTGTTAGCAGGTGACAGACAGAAAGGGTCATGTAATTCTGCTGCCAGTCAAAGTCTCACATCCTGCCAAATGTCCTGGTTTTATGGGTCTGGCTTGTGTGTGTGTGTGTGTGTGTGTGTGTGTGTGTGTGTGTGTGTGTGTGCTCGCGCGCTTGCGCCAATTGGTTTATTGACATAATTATTTGTCCCAGTTTCAGTATATAATTGGATGATTTTTTTTCTGTAATCTGTGAGTCTGTTGTTTCTCTTTGATGTTAGTTGTATGGAAAGATTGGAAGTGTTGTTCTGTTTCTTCTCCATCTAAAGGGAATCGTGAATGGAAGACCCAAGGAGGAATCGGGAGAGGGTCTGATTAGTCAAATGTAGTTTGGAAAGATAAATGAGCACCACCGATCCTACACGGTCCCCACATTACAGCAGGCGCAGTCCGTGTTCAGTGTCTGACTGCAGGTCAGTGTTGGTTTCCAACAAGACACACATGATGGGGGTGGGGGGACCCAATGCTCTCCCAGCCTTAAGCAATGACTGTCTTCCTCTGTGAGCGCTGATCCACTTCTAGTGTGGGAAATAACCCAATGCAGAGTGAGGAGACAGCCAAACATATAACTTTGCATCCAGATGACAACCTGTCACTGAACACTGGCATTTCAGGGACCAAAGCAGAAATCCTGGAAAAGACCCTCCTTTACTTGTATTTTTCCCCATCTGTTTGCCATAAAAATATCCCACAACCCAGAGATCACAACCCCTTTTGGCTTTTAAATGTTTGCTCGGAGTCTCTTGTTTTTCCAGTGGTGAATGTTGTACTTTGTTTTCCTCCCTTTGAAGGCTGCCCATTGTTATCTGAGTAAGAATCCTGAAAAAAATTCTTCCACCCATCCTGAACTTTTTAAAGCATGGAACTTCTCAATTAGCAAAGTGTAATTAGAAATTGAAGAATAAGTCTGTGGAATTCTCCTTAAAATATCTAAACCCAAATCATAACATGAAGTGGAACAGGAGTTCATTAGTGCCTCTGTGCTATGGGGGGTGTTAATTATTATATCATACTACAAAGTCCCGGTTGGCCACAGATAATCATGCGCTCAACAGAGGTCCTGTTTGAATTTTCATGCAATGATCCAGTGCTCAACTAATCAGCATTTCTGGCCTAACCATGTTGGAGTAGACCACAGCGTATTGAGTGCTTGACTGGAAAATAATTTACAATGCAAAATTGCAAAAACAAACAACAGCAAAAAAAAAAAAAAACCATGATAGTAGCAATTTAGAAACTTATCAAGGCAGTTTGTTTATTGTGCCAAATTACTCAAAATATTATCCCCTATTTTTTTTTGTAATGGTTTTACGAAAGTGATTGGAATAGTCTATCATCAGTCATCCATCCTTGACCCTTTGCTTTCTGAAGCCACAATGTTTTCTAATTTAAGTAGTGAGCAGAGATGACATCCAGCCACATTCACAGAAACCTGTCCTTCTTTTCCACAAGGCATTTCTATGCAGTCTTCTCTATAGACGGTTTACACGATATCCTAGTATTCAAAGTAGAAAGAGACTTGATGAAGTGTAATAGGATGTTTGACTACTCTGAGCTTAGATGTTTCTGATAAACAGAATTACAAAATAAAATTTTACCCTAAAATAAAACGTTACCCTCTGTGTTACACAGGAGCTACAGAGGGATTTATGGAAACCAATAAACAATAACAACAACAATCTAGGAGAGGTGCACTAATCTGCTTGAAAGCTGAATTTATAGTTGGTGATACAGCTGAAACCGTCAGAGGGATAATATACAATGGACATTGTGCTGGTTAGTCTTGTCAACTCACTAACTTGAGTTACCTTCAAGGACACAACCTCCACTGAGGAGTTGGCTCCCTCAGGTTGGTTTGTTGGCATGTGTCTGGGGCATTCTCTTGATGACTGACTGACATGAGGGAAACTAGGCCATTTTCAGTTGTCCAGCACCTGGGCAGATGTCCCTGAGTTCTGTAAGAACTGTAGCCAAGGAAGCTAACGAGAGCAGGCTAGTAAGGGTCATTCTACTTTTTCTCTGTGGTCACTGTTACAGTTCCAGTCTCCAGGGACCCACCTTGAGCTCCTGCCTTGACTGGTCTCAACAGAGGACTGAAAAGTATAAAATATAATAACCCCTAATGGCCAAGTGCTTTTATCGTTGTTTTAACACAGCAACACAAGGTATCAGAAAAAGTGGAGCATTGGTGTAAGGAATCTGACCAAGTTACTTCATAGGAGGGAAACATGATCGTGGACTGATGTTAAAACCCTTAAACACTATAGAATTTCAGTTGGATTGAGTTTTGTACTGTGACATTATTATGAGATCATGGAGATCAACAATATCTTTAGGATAAGTAAGAAAGGAAAGATTATGGTTTATAAGTGATGTTTGTGTGTTAAGTTGATAAGTCAGTATTGCTAGTTAGTTTTGTGTGTGTGTGTGTGTGTGTGTGTGTGTGTGTTTCAACTTTACACATACTCGATTTTCCTGGGAAGAGAGAAACCTCAATGAAGGAACTGCCTCCATAAAGGTGGTCTCTGGGTACGTCTATGGGGCACTTCCTTGAGTAGCAATTGAGATAGGAGTGCCTAGTCCACTGTAGCTGATGCTAAACTTAGGCATGTGGGCTTGAGATGTATGAGAAAGGTAAATGAGAAAGCCATCCACATCTCTGCTTTACCTCCTGCCTTCGGGTTCCTGCCTAGAATTCCTGCCTTGACTTCCTTCAGTAATAGAGCTGGAAACTGAAATAAATCCTTTTCTTCCTGTGGTGTTTTTTTCCTCAGTGTTTCTATCACAGCAACAAAGATGCTAACAAGAACAGAGAGAAAAGAAGGGCATCCTGGAAAAGTGTGATTTAAGATCAAGTGAAAGGAAAAAAGCAAGAACTTAATTGAAGGAGTATGATTTAGAAAGAGAGTGTGAAAAGGAGGACATAAGAAACCATATAAACAAAGACTATATATTCAGAAGATACACAGCATTTGAAAATGCAGAGATGCCTAATGCAGTCAGTGCACAATGAAAAGTGGAATAGGTTTGGAAAGTGAGTCTAAAGAAGGTGGAGGGCAAATCACGCACACCTTGTTTAAGCATTCTGTTCTTTGTTCTAAGAGTAATGAAAGGCCACTAAAGGGGTTCTTTAAGCATGATCACATTTGCATTTAGATTACCCTGACTTTATGTAGGAAATGAACTGGAAGAGGCCAGTTATTGAGCTAGCTAAGTTACCCAGGTGATAGATAATGGTAGCTTGGATCAGAATAGGATGAGAGAGAGGCAAAGGGACAGGTTCAAGAAGGTATGTGACTATTAGGCTTGCTGAAGGACATCACCAAGTAGGGAGGTATGCAAAGGCAAATGATGCTGTTTTCTCATTTGCATAACAGTTTTGAGGTTCAAATGTGAAATCTCCCCCCCACTCCCCGTAGGTTGGGTTTGGATACTGGGCTCCCAACTGATGGTGATGCTTTGGAAGGGTACTCTCCGGTTAAAAGACAGTTTCTACAGAGAAAGAGGGTCTTGGGGTTTGTAACAGTGCTTACCAGTCTAAGTCCACACATTCTCACTGTATTTTGCTGACATGACTTCCTTATTCTTACCAAGATGGACTATCTCCCTTCAACTGTGAACCCCAATAAACTTTTTCCTTACAAGTATCTTCTTGTAAGATATTCTGTCACAATCACACACACACACACATACACACACACACACACACACACACACATGCACACACACACAAATAACTAACAGAGACTATTGGTACCAAGAAATAGGGCCACTGCTGCGATAACCATACCTGTGTGGTTCATATGCCTTTAGAACTGATTTATGAGAGGAATGTTGAAGTTTGTGGAGCTGTAGTGAAAGAGAAACCCTAGAAGACCATAAAAAGAACTTAGTGGGATGTGGTGGTAGGCTTTCAGCAGGAATCAAATCATTAAAGATAGTGCCCATGATACTTTAAAAGGAAAAAAACTCTACAAGGAAATGAGCCTCAGACCATTTGCATTATATTCTGACAAATAGTATGACTGTGTGTCTACATCCTGATGATGAAAATGTAAATGATATTAAATTCAAAAGTAATAGTCTGAACTCTTTGGTGAAGGGCATGTCAAGACACTATAACCCCAGGTTGCAGCAATTACCCAGATTTCCATTGAGACAGGGCAGAAAAATATGAACACATTGCTTGGGAAGGAAAAGAACATGAATGCAGTTAACATTGAAGAACAGAAGAGGTATGTATAGCTTGAGACTAATTCCATTAATGAGAAACTATGGACTTGGTGTGAGGACAATAAGAAGGGTGCATGGAGGATGAGAGTCCACTCAAAGATCCACGGTACAACAACGCAAGTGAATTTTAAAGGAAAATGTCAGAAAAGATGAGCCTTCAAGGGTATACTGGGGAAAACTGATCCCTAGGAAAATGCTTTTCCCACGTTTAGTTGTGAAGGCACACTGAGGCCACTGCAGTTGTTAAAGGAACCAGGTTATATCTCAAGAAGGCGGCAGAACTTGGCATCATCCAGGGGTGCTTCTTTTGAAGACATGCAAAAATGAGGTAGTTATGGAATCTTGTGCTAAAGTTCCAGAAAGCCAGTGAGACTGGACAACTCTGCACAGACTTCTTGTGAAGGTTGTGCATGAAACTATAATGGCCTAAGTTGAATTAAAGGGACTTTAGAAGACCGGAGATACCCCAAACAAAGACTGTTTGCAGGGGAAAGTTGTAGGCTACAAGTAGACACAGTGTAAAGAGAGATCATGTCTTAGTTAGTTTTATGTTGCTGTAATAAAAATCACGACCAAAAGCAATTTGAGAAGGAAAGGGTACATGCCAATTTACATTTACACATTATAGTGCATCACTGAGGGAATTCAAACCAAGAACTCAAACAAGGCAGGAACCTAGAAACAGGAACTGATGCAGAGGCCATGGGGAGTTGGCTGTTTACTGGCTTGCTCAACATGGCTTGCTCAGTCAGATTTCTTATAGCACCCAGAACTACCAGCCCAGGGATGGCAATGCCCACAGTGAACTGGTTTTTCCCATGTCAATCATCCATCAAGAAAATGCAAATAGGCTTAACCATATGCCAATCTGGCAGGGTCTTTTTCTCAGTTGAGCTTCCCTATTACCAAATGACTCTAGCTTGTTCCAATTTGATATATAAGCAGCCAGCATAGCATGGATCAGAGTTGGAGAATATACTGGCAGGTTTTGTATGTCAACTTGATATAAAATGGAGTTATCACAGAGAAAGGAGCCTCTCTTGGGGAAATGCCTCCATGAAATTCAGCTATAAGATATTTTCTCAATTAGTGATCAAGTGTGAGAGGGACCATTGTGGGTGTTGTTATCCCTAGGCTGGTAGTCTTGGGTTCTATAAGAAAGCAAGCTGAGCAAACCAGTAAGCAGCATTCCTCCACAGCCTCTGCACCAGTTCCTGCTTCCTGACCTGTAAGTTCCAGTCCTGACTTCCTTTGGTGATGAACAGCAATGTGGAAGTGTAAGCTGAATAAACCCTTTCCTCCCCAACTTGCTTCTTGGTCATGACGTTTTGTGCAGGAATAGAAACCTAAGACAGTATTGCTCTAATGGAACTAGAAGTTGAAATACAGGACAGACATGAATAAAGTGATGTTTGTGTATTTGTTTTGCCAAAATATAATAGAACGGGGAAAGAAAAGAAACAGGACTCAGTTTTGTAGAATGTTAATGCTGATTGGGTGGAGGTCATTACATAAGGAGAAACCATTTGCACAGAGAACCCAAATAACTAGAAAGAATATAAGAAGACTACGGTGTTTCAACTTCAAGGAAAGGGTGGGGTGCTCAGTAGAGGAAGGACTGGCAAGAGATGAAGGAGTGCTGAAAGGTATGTATCCATCTCATCTGGGGTCAGGGAAGACTTTACCGGAGCTAAATCCCGGCACAGCCAGGGTATGGGGCCAATGTGAAGCAGGTCAAAGAAAGAGTAGGGGACAGCCAACTACAGGCTTCTGGTAAAACAAACCATGACAGTTTATAAAGTCCTGAGAGAATTTGTAGAAATAATTCAGGAGAAAGGCTCTATAAATATGTCAATGTCAAGGAAATTCAGATTAAGAATAAGGAGCTAATGTTAATTCTATCATACTAATCTCACCTTGAAGCTAAATAAAACCAACAAGACTTAAATATTAAACCAAAATATGATCAGACTACTTTTGTCAACCTGGAAACTAGACTAGATCATCATGCAGCACCAGCTAATTGCCTGGCAGTTAATAGCAACTGTCAGAACAACTTAGAGTCTTTGGTTCTAAACCCTCTCCTTAGATATGAATATACCATATATCCTCCCATGGAGGTGTTTCATCTTGGCTAATGTTGGATAAGAGAATGTAAGATAAGAGAATGCTTTCATGAGCAGGGATCACCAAAAGAACCACAGGAGGTATAAATGGTGGAAAACGATTATGGGAAACATGAAACATGGCTCCTCTGAAGATACAGCTGCTATTCTGTTCCAACTGGTTATAATCATGGGACATTCCAAAGGTATAGTGTTTAGAGGGAAAATTGCTAATATGCCACTATTATTCTCATATTATATTAGAAATATAAAGATACGGTTGATCCATATATGGCCAGCTCATTACTTTTATTGTTCAGCTATAATCTTTAACTTAATGGATGCTTTGGGAACTCTTGCTTTCCTCAAGTCACTATGGACTTCTGGGAGAAAGAGTTGGTGAAGACTCTGCTCTCAGGGAGCCCATGATTGACCAGGGACACAGAAATGGGACAGCAATCACATAATGCAGACTGGAATAATGTTAGGAGCTGGAGTAAAAATGAAATCTTAACTCCAGAACACAGAGGGGTGAGTTGATTTTGGCTCAGGAAACAATTGTCTAAGACTTTGCCAATGTAGCATACACCTTGGGCTTCAAGTGCTTCCAGTGGGACAGAAGATAATTGGTTGAATAAGCAACATTTTCCAGTTCCCCAAACCTTCCCCCACAGTGTAAGACAGAACCTTCAGAATTCCCAAGTGTCACAACGGTATCTTGCTTTTCTAGGTTTAAAAGGCTTTTATGTCCTAAGGGCACCAACACAGAAACAATCTCCCATTCAAACGTTATATATTGGCAAATGGCCTCCTCTAAAATTTGTCAGTTGCTGCTTCTGAGTGAAATAGCTCACACATGCCATGCTTCAAGACCCACTTGTTTTCATTCAAGAATGTCATTGATTTTTTATTATTTTTAAATACTATACATCCTAGTTGTCTTTCTGTTGCTATGATAAAACACTAACCAAAAGCAATGTGGGGGAGAAAGTATTTATTTTGCTTTGAGATTCCAAATCATGATCAAGGGAAGCCAAGCAGGAACTCGACATGGGTACTTAGAGAAAGAAGATGAAGTAGAGACCACGGAGGGGGGGGGATGCTATTTACTGACCTTTGCTTCATTGCTCCCTCGGCTACTTTTCTTTTCTTTGTTTAATTAATTAATTTATTCACTTTGCATTCCTATTACTGCCCCCTCTCAGCCTCCCCCACACAGCCTTTCACCCATTTTCCCAACCCTTCCTGCCTGACTATAGGAGTTGGCCTTTTCAGATTCCATATCTCCACTGCTGTGAATCTCAGCTAAGGTCACCCCAAATGATTTCTTGGGAGCCTCCCCTCCCAGGTTTCTAGCACATCTTTGAGATACTCCCCCACCCCAACCAGCTGCAGATTTCCATTCATTCTCTTGGTCTCCTGGCCTCTCTCTCCTGTCTTTCTCTACACCTAATTCCAAACTCCTCCCCCACTTCCCTCCCCATCCCCTCTCCTTCCATAGGACCACTTGCCCAATGGGTAGCATGCCTCCAACATGGGCTGGGTACTCACAACTCAACTACTTCTAAAAACATGCCCTACAAATGGGCCCACCAAGCAGTGGTAGATTCACTGTGGGAGATAATTTCTCAGTTGAAGTTCCTTCTTCCTAAGTGACTCTAGTTTGAGTCAAGTGGGAAAAAAAACTAACTAACATTAATAACTCTATATTAACTTGACAAGCACATCATTATTAAAGAATAATCTTCCCCTTTCATTTTATCCCCAAGATTTCATGTTAATATAATGTAAAACACAGTCCAGCTTTTAAAAGCCCTCAATCTTTTTTAAAACACTGTCACTTAAAAGTTTGATGTCTCTTTAAAATACCACTGTCTTAATTGTGTGCTTTTTATGATCAGAAGTGAGCTAAATACTTCTTGTTCCAACATCCATGGACCAGATCCCAGTGACAATGTGATCAAAAGGAAACCAAAACCCAACAATGTACATAACTCACTGTCTGATGTTTATGACTCACTGTCTTCTGGCCTCCAAAGAGCTTAGGTAATGCCGCTTCTCCAGCTCTGCCATCCACATCACACTCAGGTTGCTTGGGACAGCTGAACATGGCTATCACTTATCTTGGTAGTCAACCCACAGCCTTGGCATCTCTAATATTCTAGATTCTCTACCATGTTGAAGACTGAACCTTCACAAATGGCCTCCTGGCCTCTTTTTCAGGAAAACTCTGACCCTATCACTTAGTCTTCTTTGCTCTGTTTCATGTTTCTCTTTCTCGTGTTTCACCTCATGTCTTCAGAATCACTTGTATGTGGGAGACTCTTCCAGAATTGCCAAGTTCAACTGCCATCTTGAAATGCTGCCTTCACACCCTCTGGGTCACAGCTTCTATGTGCTGACCCTCAGGAAATATTTCGCAGGAGCTTTCACCTCAATGATGCTGGTCTCTTATTAATCATAGTTGAATTTTCAGCCCAGCCAACCAGGATGTATTAGCCCAGGAGAGTAAAAGTTCTGCTGGCTCTTGACATGTTCAGCTACCCTGCTTAGATAACTCAGGTCTACTGACCCAGAGATGGTACTATCTACAGTGGGCTAGCCCCTCCCACATCAATCAGTATGTTATCTTCTTTCCTATTGGTGTGGCAAAACATCATGACCAAGGCAAATTATAATGTTTAATTAGGCTTATGGTGTCAGAGGGTTAGAGTCCATGGTAGCATGGCAGAAGAAACAGCTGAGAGCTCATGTCTTGATTCACAAGCTGGAGGCAGAGAGAGGCATACCAGAAACTGCACCAGTCTTTTCTAAACCTGTTCCCAGCGGAACACTTCCAACAAGGGCAACCCTCCTAGTTCTTCTCAAACAGTTCCACTAACTGGAGACCAAGTATTCAACTGCTACCAAGAAAATGGCTCCACAGACATGGCCAAGCTGATGGTGGTTAATTCCTCAGTTGAGGTTCTAGACTAAGTGACTCTAATGACCAGTATACCACACAAAGCAACAGGGTTCACTGTGGCATTTTCATACTTTGCTCATATTGCTCCTCCTGCTCCACTCACTTATTTATACAAAGACTACAGAGCGAGAATGGGTATCACCATACCCAGGCTGTTACAGTTGCTTATGGCTGGAGAATTCTACCCTCCCTTGTTATGACACACGGAGAGTGTAGGCCAAATGTCACCCAAGAGCTCATCTCCTTGTAAATAAACCTGGCCTATTCTAATTCTGTTATCTCTGGACTCTGTTCAGGTCTATTCTTTTAAGGGGATAAGCATTTTTGCAACCATGAAGATGGGCTTTCTATACTTGGGTGGTGTGTTCAGAAAGGTGGGGCAGATGGATTTGTGTTCAGGAGGACCATGGCAGCGAATTGTCTTGGCTGTGAGCCTCTGAGGCTCTGTCTCACTCCTCAGGGGCAATTTCAGCCTGTGTCTTTCCAGACTATACACTGAGATTTGGGTGAGGACAGTGGCAGTTCTGACCAGCAACACTAATCGCATTTTAAACAGGCCAGGAGTAAATGCAGATCCCCAGGATTCAAGCCAAAAGGACTGATGCAGAAGACCTGCATGGGGCTCCACAAATGTGGATTTCTGATGACAATTACAGATAGTTCTGAAGCAGGTGCCAATCTCTGGACTATTGACTTTGAAGTATTGATGAGAACCACCTGTCTCCCCATATCACTTCCTACTCTCAGATCTGACTCAGTACCATGAAGTGGCACAAATGTAGAAGCCAAGGGCCAATTAGGAGAACAACCTTTGGTTCCCCATTCAGTGGCTACCTGAAAATTGGGGCCTTATCTTATATAATTAGAGATGAGCCATCAAGATCAAACACGGCTCTCACAACTCATTTAAACTTCTGTCCCTTTACCAGATCACAGAATTCATAATTAGTAATTTCATTTTAAAACTAGTGCCTCTAATTCTAGTATGTTTAGAATAGCCAATTGTATTAAATTTTATTTTCTATTTTTAAAGTGGTAATATCATTGCAAATTCTTTTTTTTCATAATTTTTTTAGCTTGGCATTTATTTCTGTTCTATAGTGTACCCACATAGAGCCTATATGTAATTCTCCCAGTATCTGAGAAGACAACACCCTAGAATAACAAAAATAATGAAGGATCAACTTTCAAAATATTGCTTGGAAGGATTTAAATATGTGCCACTAAACGAAAGCCATTTATCTTGTCTCAGAGTCTCAGGTTCAGCACGGCTGAATTGCTTCCTGGATGTACCATAGTACAATAGGAATTTATTTATATTGAGATGGGAGGAAAAATAACTTTTCAGTCTCAAAAACTGAACAGTAATCACCAAGCTGTTCAGAGAGAGCTCATAACAAAACATTAATTTACAGTTAAAAAACTGGGCCATTTGCTTACTTTTACTGTATAAGTGTCATTTGTGTTCTCTCTCCCTCTCCCTCTCTCCCTCCCTCTCTCTCTCTCTCTCTCTCTCTCTCTCTCTCTCTCTGATACATACACATACACATACACACACACACTCACACACCTGTTCCCCAAAGCTGTTATATCAGTTGGAGGAGTCATATCTCGCTTCTGATCTCTTAACTTAAGAGTTCTGGTGGGAAGCTCCTTCCTTTCTGCTTCCTTATCAGATTCCACAAGGACACACTTGGTAGATATTTAGCAGAGCTGCTCACTTAATGGGCTACTGGACAATTTTGTCAAACTAGTTGCTTTTTGGTGTCTTGTTTATAATATGTAGGAAACCATACAGTGTTATCTGTTCACAAATAACTGGAAATCCTTTTCTGAGCTTGTAGTGCAGGAAATGTTTTGGGCTAAATGGCATTGGTTTCCTTGATACTGCCATTTCCTTGTGTATGTCTCCAAGCTGATTCCTACCTTCCCTTGTCCTTTCCTCTTCTAGGACAAGGAACAACACGGAAACAAAACAGACTTGTGAGGATACAATCATTTGTTGAGAGTGAGCTCGATGAGATGCTGATTACTGTTGTTTTAATTAACTAGGATGCAAGGAGGGAGCCCTCGGGATGTTACTTACCTGCCGAGAAAATGAATTTGGGGGAAGAGATTAGTGTCAGACTTCTACAAGGGGAGGGTTGTATGGTAGCTGTTTGGGGGAATTTGCATGCAATTTCAAGACAGAGCATTTAGACAGTTTTTGCACATTTAATTTCTGGAAGCAACTAAAATAACAACTGTGTTACATTTTATGATTCACAGAGTGCCTTGAGATAGGCTCAGTTTTCTTTGTGATACCCCATGTCAACGTGCCAAGCTGTCTAACCTACATCTCCTCCATAGAAACCTCTTTGAATATGCTGAAGTCTCAAAGTCCCGCTAAGATAGGTATCAATGGAGAAGAGTCATGAAAACTTTTCAGATGCCCTCTGCTTCACCACAGCTCCTAACAGAGGGCAACTGGAGATCCTGGGGACACTGATAGCATCTCACCAAGGTAAAGGGATGACAAACGTGCCCTATAAAGGGAGAGATAAATATGTTCAGGTTGAACAGCTGCTTTCATGGTAGGGAAAATAAACAAAGCCTCTGGCCTCTCCTACAAGAACAGGGAGTTTTCGTGAAGAAGAATGAAAATTCATAGGAGGTTTTGTAAAAATTCAAAATGAGTGACAAAAACATAAACTTGAATTTAGGCCATAGACAAAGAATCCCCATCCCATTAGAAGCCACAGGTACATATTTAGCTCAGGTCATGGTGAAGTAAACAGCCCTCCTTCAGAGAAAGCTAACTTTATAACCACAATGTCAAGAACTCATCAAAATTCATTTCCCAGAGCCTTCCTGCCTTGTTTCTCATTCTGGCACCAGAGGTTGGCAGTCAACTGGAGGGAGCCAGTCATGGCGGACACATTCCAGATGGAAAGATCATTTTGTTTCTAGACACTGTAACACAGAATTTGGCAGGCAGTGAGAAGTCTCCCTGCTGTGAGCAGGTGTCTCTCCTTTGACAAGGCTGCATTTTATACAGACAAGCTGGAAATGGACTGTAACCAGTAGCGGTAGCGGGTCGAGCAAGTCAGGCTTTTGGAAAGGCTTGGCTAACCAGCTTAGGTGGGGAACAATGACACAGGAAACGAATTATTGGTTTACTAATGTCACAGTAATTCAGCCATTCATCCTGCCGGGTGCGTGTAGCATTGGTGCTCCACACTGCCAGGCCAGAGTCCAGCTAATGAAGAGTTTATAGACACTGTTGACTAGGAGAAAAGTAAGTCTCTCCCCCTCCCCTCTCTCTCTTTCTCCACCCACCCACGTCTTTGTCTCTTTCACAATCACACACACACACACACACACACACACACACACACATGCATACACACACATAAAAGTCAGGGGAAAAGAGAAAGACTGGAAAGAGAGAGAGATAAATAGAGTCAGTCCTCAGCATCAGAGACTTTGCAAAGTAATTCCATAATCTTAGCTAGTATTGTTCCCTTGGGAGAATATATCATATCTCCAAAATGTCTTATTTCTTTAAAAAAACGGTTTCATTTTTCTTTTCTACGGGTTCATGCATAGTGGTCAGAGGACAACCAGGCATGTTGTTCTTCATCTTCACCTTGTTTGACATGGTCTTCTGTTGACCATTGCATATTTGAAGCTAACTGGCTGCTGAACCTTCAGGAATTCTCCTACCTTGTCTTTCCACTTTGACATAGGATCTTGGAGGTTACAGATCAGAGGTAACCTGACGTGCCTTCTCCAGATTCAAACACAGGTCTTCATGTCACAGGACAGCTACTTAATCAGCTGAGACATCCCTCCAGCTGGAGATGTGTTTCTTCCAAACAGCTCAACACAATGAAAAAATTTTAAGTTAATTGCTTAATGTTATAATGGTAAACAATTCACAATTTAATCATACACTGTGTGGACAATTTCAACCTACTGCAAAAATGTTAAAGATTATCATTAACTTATGACCCCTTTACTCCCAACAAATACCTTCCAGGTTCTATGACTGAACCTAGATCTGAAGTTCTATGACCATATCTTGGAGGATTCTGGCTGGTGAACAAAAGTGGAGCCCAGCCATCTGAACCAGGTAGTTTGTTTCTCACTAACTTCAGGCATATGCTTTCAATTCCTTCCCAAATAACTTTCTAATCATGACCTATCTTGGACTAGATTTGACTTAAAAATATACTTTGACTTGAAAGTGGATGACAAGTACTCATGTCAGATGGAAAACTGTTCTTGGTGCATAAAACCAAACCATTTGAAGAAAGGTATATATGGAGTTTGGAAGACCAGCTGAAATTGAAGCCCCACCCTACTTCTTCTCTTTACTCTTGCTTGCACATTCATATAACACATTATTTACCATCCAGTGGGCCGGAAGTTACTAGCATTTTGCTTTTGTTAGGTGATGAATTGCATCTTAGGGCACCGAAGGTGGAGAACTCACATGAGCACTGACAGTGATTTCTTACAACCTTAAACTGGATCTTAGGTAAATTATTTCTCTTGGAGTCCTACCTTCTCCTTCTGTGGAAAGAGTTAAAGATATAGATGACCTCTTAAATATTCATGAATCAGCACAAATCAACAGACATCCATCTGATATGATTAGATAAAAGACAATATAAATATGCCATCAATATGGTTTTCTACCTTTTCATGCTGAGTTATTTGATGAGGGTGGGAGGGCGTGGTCAAAAGAAACCCTATTGATTGGCTAGGCTATGGCAAACAATTGTGTCTAACATCCTAGAATGAAAATGATATCAAGTTGCAGAGGGATGGCAGTAAAAGAGTTGTCATTTATGACTGGATATTTTTGTCTCTATTGTTGGTCATTGCACACAGTTGCTCCATTCTCTAGAAACACAGGAGCTATAAAAAGAAGAAAGAAAGTGACCCTTCAGAGTGGCCTCTGTCATTCAAAGCTAAGGAAGTAAATCCTAACCTGAAGTCCAGGAATGCTGTAATCACAGAGGGGCCCCGGTCAGCTTGTAACTGGAATTAAAGTATCAGGTCGGACCATGGCCTTATCCCCTAGAGGAGCATTTTATGAAGGACTGGCAAGATTCAGGCTAAGGAAATGCTCTCAGGCTGAGTAGGCACAGCCCTGAGGCATACAAAGGACTTGTTCCCAGTACTGTGAATTTTTGCTGTTCTTCTAACCTTCAGAGCTGGCCTAAGATAGCAGCTACCAAAGGGAAGGGCATCAGTCCTTCTGGGCACATAATTCAAGCAAGCATTAAAAACGTCCAGATATGAAATAAGAGAAAGATGTGTTAACTCATTCAAATTCTCTCTTTTCTGGTAACTTCCCATAACTGGTTTGTCACCAGTTCAGTCAAACAACAAACAAATCTAAATGTCTGGATTGCATGCTTTGAACTCAGGGATGTTTGCAAGAAGATGGTCTACATTTATCACACAGGAATTTAGCCCCCTCCCCCAACACAAAGGCAATTTTAACTTTTCCCTTTCAGCTCCTTTATGACAGAAAGGGTTGAGGTCAGTAGTTTTGGTGGTGACAGCACACTCATGGAGTTTGCCTCCCCAGAACTAGCAACTGTCTCTAGGAGACACACTGACAAGCCTCCCAGAAGGAACCAGCAACCTGCCTAGCCTGGAACCCCACCATCCTTTGTGCTAATTGAAGGAAAAACCCTAGTAGCTTTAAGGGTTTGGCTTGCTGTTTATTAAACTGTGATTACCACCTTAGGGCCTGCTACTGTCTGATGATAATACAATGTTACCGAGTGAGTGAGGGCTAATTTACCTCGTCCAAGTTCCAATGGCTCCCTAGAAGTTGTTTTATTTGAGGGGGGTGTATTACCTATATCTGGGGGAATTAAGCGATTTCATCTGTTAAAATAAAACCTTTAGACACTGAATTTAATAGAATTTACTCGAGCCAAGGACCACTTGCTAATCAAGCAGTGCTCAGGCCCAGAGATTAGCAGAACTACCCCCAGCATGGCTAGTCAGCATTTATGGACTGGATGCAAGGCAGAAATATGTTTGGTGGACAAGAGTGGAAACTTCCAGGTATCTGTCAGCTGGTGGCCTCCAACTGTTGTATCTCCGGTTTTGTAGTACCATTTATGTCTTGCTTGTAGAGCATCTAAAAGTGCCGGAGTCATCCTAAGCAAGAGCCTCTTCATTCTATTTTTAAAAACACTTTACTTACAATACATACCTGTGTGCAAACAATGATTGCAGTACTCGATTGGAGAATGAATTTTGTTTCCCGTAGATATTAGCTCTCACTTCCCCCCTCGGGCACGTTATTTGCGCTCACTAACATATTCAAATAAGTGCAAGTGTTTAAGGTGCCGGATGGAGATGTTGGCATCACATTTGTGCACTCCTTATTCAGTCTTCCGAGGATGGCTAATCTTGTTAAATGAACATGTTTTGTGAACGATTTCTACATCTGGTTTTTATAATTCCATTTGGGCTCCTGAGAGGATAGCTAAATTGTGCTGCCCAGCCAGAGAGACCAGCAACATACAAATGGAGGTGCTCTCTCATCCTTGGGCCATTCCTTACTAATTCTACAATGACCTTAGAGAATTATACATGTAAATATTGCTTTTGAATTAATCGCACATAAACTGATTTCAGAGAGAGTCCAAAGATACAGTTCACATAGATACTGTTTCTCAAAATGAATAATACTGAATTGTATATGTTGAAGAAACCATGTAACTGGTGCCTTTATCCTCAGCTAAAGAGAAAAGGGCTTTCAATTAAAAAAAATTACAAGTATACGACTCATGTAATTATTCAAGTCACACAATGATATACTTACACTAGGGACTTTCCATCATTAAAATACTAAAATACTTTCTCCATATCAATTAGAAAATGTCCCCAAGTCTTATGATACCTGCTTCTCATCTTTCCCTGGGGATCTTGGAATCCAGTAATGACAGGTATTTAATACCTATAGAAAGGGGCCTTGGGGCCTCTTTGTAACACTACTATGTAAAACATATACCTGACTGAATAGGAATCTCAGGTAAACCATGACCAGCAGGACAAGCAAATGTGTTATCAATAAAAAATTAGCCAGGAGAAGTCATTAATCCTCTTCCCCAAGTACTAGCTTTATCATCTCAGGTAGATATTTCAAACTCTCTTTCCAAGTTCCTTATCTAGAAACTGAAATTATCCATTCACATGCACCTGTTGACACAATTAATTTGGGTTTACATGCATAGAATGTTTGGAACGGAGCTCCAACTCTTGGGATAGATATCTGAGCCAGTACAGTATTTAACAATGGATAGTAAAAACTAAATCAGACATGGACTCCACCTTGGCAATTGGAAGAATTGATTTGCACACACAACAGATCCTTTGAATCTAAGAAAGTTTCCAAACTAACGTATATGTCAAGTTACATTTACTCTCCCTACATGGAAATGGGCAGACTACAGGGATTAAAGTGAACTCCATTATCAAAGATTTTGTTTGTTGGCACTGCCTCCATGAACATAAAAGAACCAGAAGGAAAGTTCTGACTGCAGATGTATCATCTCTATAGCAAAAAATGCTTGCTATTGGGATCTTCCCCACAAACAGCAATCCCCAGGATAGTGACTCAAACACTGCAGGACACTGGCTACTGACCCCTGGAACTCTACGCATTACCTTCCAGCATATGCCTCCCAGCATGCCATAGCATTTAGGTCAGGTGAAGTCTATGGCCCTTCCAAACTATATTTAAAAAAGTTTAACTAAAGAAGAACAATGAAAGAGAAAAACGGGAAAGGAAGAAATCATGTCTTCTACTTGCAAAGCATCAGTTCTCCCCAACAGAGCATCACTGTAGACAGAGTCAAAACAATACTGTCATTCTTATTATCCTTCCTGTAAGGCTGCAGAGGGCTAGAACCACCCCAAGATAAGAAAGATACCCCAGACCTGCAGCATTCCAAGGAGTACAAGCTTAGTAGAAGAAGTAGTGTAGAAGGAGAAATGAAAGACACTTAAAAGACTCAAATGGTAGGGAGAAGACAGGAATCCTACCACAGCTATGGCCATGTGTATGGAACAGCCCATGGCTGTATACATGCTGGCAGAGGCAAGTGCTATGCATGTAAGTCAGGGTTTTCTAAAGGATAGAGTAAAGAGAATATATATATATAATTTAGCAGACTTGGTCATGGTCCAATGGTAGCTGTATCAATCTGGAAAGGCTGGGAATCTGGTAGTTGTCAATCTACAAAGCTGGGAGTCACAACAATTAGTCTGGCACTGAGGGCCAGAAGAATTCCCGGAGAGCCGCTGGTCTCTGTTGGAAGCCTGAAGAAGTCAGTTCTAATATCAGTGAAGGAAAGCTACAGTGACTTCCTAGCAAGAGTGAGGGCACACAAAGAGCAATTGCTTCCATGTCCTTCTATCTGGACAGCCAGCAGAAATTTCCTCCAAATTTAGCATGGGTCTTCCTGCTTCAGATAATCTGATGAAGAAAACCCCCCACACGAGTATGCAAATATGGATAGATATAGATAGATATAAATCATATAGATATAGATAATATAGATATAGATGATAAATATAGATATAGATTAGCTATATAGATTAGATATAGATATAGATAGATATAGATTAGATATAGATATATTTGCATTGTTGTTGAAAACCACAGCTCTCACTTTAAAATGAATAAGAAATAGTTTGTTCTGGAACATAGATTTAGGTTATCAAAACTTTTATGCTCTGACATGGAGGCAATTTCATAAAGTTTTTATTGTTTTACAGAACAAAGAAAGTCATAAATCAAGGAAAGCTTAAAATACATTGGTTGGTACCAGAAAGACAGTTGCAGAAAGATGGGGAAACTTGTCTATAGGAACAAGATGCTATCTGATGGCTCTCAGACTGGTGGAAGCTTGTAGTCTGCTAAGTTAATTGAATACAAGAAGTTTTTAATAGTCACAGGACATTAGTTCACACACAGAGATGGTCAAGGGATGGCTGTTCCAGAGAGCTAATTAGTCCAAGATAAGGTAATTAGCCTCTGGACACGCAACATCCCAATCTCCCCACAGCACGAATCAGTCAATCAGTTTCTGTAACACAACTTCTTTCAGGAGTTTCATCCACACACAACATCAATAGCCCACTAGGTTCAATTGGTTTTGTCCGTATACACATAGATGGGGCACCTCTTCTCTTTTCGATCAGGGACCATGTCCCTGAAGAAAACTGACTACCTTTCCCAAAGAAGCCATGAACTACCTGCGACTCCACAGCTAAGAGTGGAACCTCATGAACCCATCCTTCATCTTTGCTTTCACGTTGGCAGATGTGATCTTTTTCCGGTGTTGTGAAGGCAGCCACAGCTGTAGAGAGTTCATAGGTATGGTATCCATGTCCTAGTCTGAAAATAGGTCACAGTAGTCCTCCTGGTCTCCTGACTCTTACATTCTTTTCATCCCCTCTTGAATGATCTTTCCTGAGCTTTAAAGACCAAAGATGTAGTATGGAAGATAGTTTCATGGCTTATATGGGTACGAGCACTCCACAGTCAATTTCTTTCCTCTGCACATTGACTGGTTATGAATGAGTCTCTACATTAACCGCTATGTACTTCTTTGAGCAAGGCTGAAACACTTATCTATGGTTATAAGAATAAGTATTTAGAAGGCAGTTGAATAAATGTCAATTAATGAAAAATTGTGGTGATAGATTCTCCCTTAGCCCCTACAACCTCTCAAACCATGGATTCTTAGGCAGATTTACAGCATGGGCACCCTCCTATTTAGACATCTGTTGGTTACCCCCCAAATATCTTTGCCATTATTACACTATTGGGCATGTCTTACCAGACTGAATGTCACTGTAGCTCACAGCAGTTCATTCTTTCCTACTGAGTGTCTCCTACTGGTTCAATCAGTTTCATTAAAGACAGAGAAGACTGTGTTGTCTCAGTACTAGAAGACTGTCCTAGAAAATTCCAAGTGCCTTTTATTGGTTCCGTTATAGCAAAGCTCATCAGGAAAGTTTTTGCCCTGCTACATACCTCTATCTGCCTTGAGAATTCTTTGCCATGTTGTCTAGAAATATATGAATGTTTGCTGTTTGACTGGCTTCTGTGTTTTAAGATTTCTTAATCCACAACACTACAGGCAGAAAACAGCATTGCCTTTGGTGTGAATGAAGATTATCATTTTTAATAGTCTAAGGCATAAGTTGGAAAACTTCAGAGAAGTAGAAGAAAGCTGATCTTCTAACAGCTAACACTTCTGATCTTTTGGACCAGAGCAAGAAAGCTGGTTTCCTATTTCCTTCAATGACAAGATTTATCAAAGGCAGTCAGCCTTCCTTATCAGTGATCTGTTCAGAAAAGGCTGCCAGGAGCAGGGCATTATGAGAAGTAGCAAAAAAAAAAAAAAAAAAAAAAGAGAAAAAAAACCACTGGGTGCAATTTTTCTATGATTCAATATGTGGTGTAAGAAATTCTGAACAGCAAATGAATGTTGGTCATCTGACTTGGAGCTCAGAGAATCACAGAACCAAGGGTAGGTTCCTAAATGTTTCATCTTCAGTCAAGATGCTTCTTTAAGGGACCATGGCATGTGACAAAACCATCAAGAGGACATAAAGATCACCCCTATTGCTGACAGAAGATGGATGCTAATGGCAAGTGTTCTCAACCACAGCTTTATTGCTCCAAGTTGAGACACCAGTGTATCTCTGTGGGGTTTTCTCTTTGTTTGTTAATAAGTCACTTGACAATGACAGTGTGGTGTGCATTATAATTTTTGCCTTCACTGGGCCATTTGTATACAAAGTGACATCTCATTTATTTGGGGGGGGGGAGGGGGAACAGGACCTAACCAAGGACAGGTCTTCAGCATCTTGAGCTTTTTAACAATTAACAAGACAGGCATCAGTTCTTCTAAATCAGTGAGGAACTACCCATATCTTCTCAGCAATTAGAAGGGCTTTCAACCCAAGTGAGCACAACCTGTTCCCACACACAGGGTGGGTTTCCCAGACCCTGGGATGAACAGCCCCGAGTCAACATTTGTGAGGAAAAAAAAAGGCTTCTTGGCACTTTTATTTCTCTAAAAGAAAATGACTTTAGCCACTCAGATTTGAATCAGATTTCTCAGTGATTATCTTCTTGTTTGAATTCTAAATCCCCTGTATCTTGTTGGGCTCCAGCTCACTGAGACAGAAGCCCAAAGGCAGATGATGGTGGAAGAGAAACTGAGCAGGAAACAGAGATACTCCTCAATACTTCCCCCCCCCATCAGAACCCACCCAGTTAGAGAAAGAGATAAGTAATAGCTCTCTTCTCCTTTCTCTTTCCAGTAACACGAGAGTTCCCCATTTGAATTTATTCCTCTTCTACCTCCAAATGAAGGCAGGTTTGTAAAGCGTAATGTATTAGAGTTGGGTTATGGATATGGATGGGGGGAGGTTGGGAAATATAATCCCCAGTGAACCTCCATCCCTGTGTTTGTAACTAGGTTAGTTGGATCAAGGAAGCAAGTAGGAAGGCTGGGTGTCTATTCTTCTTTGGCATTAACTGTCAGAGCCTAGCGTTCCTAGGACAGAGCAAATTCTTCAGTAACACACAGACATTGTCCCTGCCGCACTGAGACAGCCCTAAGACCTGTAACATACTGTCCCTGGTAGTTCACAGTTGGAAACCTGATATGTTTGGGCACCAACATCTAGCAGTTTTGAAAAGAAAATAACCAAAGAATAAACCTAGATGAATGATCGGCTGGTTTACTTGGCAGTTCGCTGCTCAGAACTTTGTTCACATAGGAATGGGGTAGAATATGCTGCCTTTTAAAGTCTGTAAACAAACAGCTTAAGCTTGTAGACTTCCATAGTGCTATGGGGCTAAGGTACCAAACACACTTTCTGAATTTCTCCTTTCTCTCGAAAGAGACAATCATCTTGGGTGGTGTTTATTTCTTGAGAGAATTTTTTATCTAAAACTATCATCTTTGTACTTCTGAATTTCCCCGTTACTAACTAAACCACCCCAGCTGGAACATCAGATCAGCTGCTATAGTGTATCAACAGCATGGGTGAAAAGTTCTGCTGAAATCAGCAACAGTTTTGTGCCTCAGATAGACCCTTAGAAATAGTCCTGGTGTCAGACTTGGCAGCCTTTCCATCTCACCTCTACCACTACCACTAGGAACGAGACAGTCTGGGAAGCCAAGACTCCATTGTTTTTCACAATGGCCACTGGGGTGGTGAGCCAAAACCATCAAAGTTCTATGTATCAGTTAGGAAGCCTGGCACTGTAAGAAACTGTCTCTACTCAAGTTCTTATGCTTTACACATAAGAACTTGTACAATTATTTATAACAAAGCAGCTCCACAAAACCACCCAGGGGCATTAGGATAATGGTTCTCTCTCTCCACTGTGTCTCAGAGTTTATTTTTTGCTTTGTTTTGTTTTTGTTTGTTTGTTTGTTTTGCTTTTATTTTTACACTCAAGATTTTATTCCCCTCCAGGTCCTCCCTCCTACTGTTCCACATCCCATACCTCCTCCCTGCTCCCCTGTCTCCATGAGGATGTCCCCACCCCACCTTCCTCAACAGGCCTCTAAACTCCCTGGGGACTCCAGTCTCTTGAGGGTTAGGTGCATCTTCTCCTACCGAACCCAGACCCGAGAGTCCTCTGCTGTATATATGTGTTGGGAGAACTCATATTAGCTGCTGTATGATGGTTGGTGGTCCAGTGTCTGAGAGATCTCCGGGGGCCCAGGTTAACTGAGACTCCTTGCCATCCCACAAGGTCACCCTCAGCTTCTTCCAGCTTTTCCCTAATTCAACCACAGGGGTCAGCACCTTCTGTCATTGGTTGGGTGCAAATATCTGCATCTGACTCTTTCAGGGCTTGTTGGGTCTTTCAGAGGACAGTCATGATAGGTCCCTTTTGGTGAGCTCTCCATAGCCTCGGTAATGGTGTCAGCCCTAGGGGCCTTCCCTTGAGCTGGATCCCCTTTTGCGCCTGTCCCTGGACCTTCTTTTCCTCAGGCTCTTCTCCATCCCTATCCCTGTAGTTCTTTCAGACAGGACCAATTATAGGATGGCAACCCTATCTCACTTGATGTCCTGTTTCTGCTTGATGTTTCTGCTGGAGGTGGGCTCTACAAATTCCATCTCCCCAAGGTAGAGCATTTCATCTAGGACCCCCCACCTTTGAGTCCTGGAGGTCTCTTACCTCTCAGGTCTCTGGTACATTCTGGAGCTCCCCCCCCCCAAACTCCTAGGTCCAGAGGTTACCTATTCCCATTCTTTCTGCTGGTCCTCAGGGCTTCAGTTCTTTTCCTGCAACCAATGCCAGATCACCCCCCCATCGCCCTTGCCTCCCAAGTCCCTCCTTCCCTCCCCCTTCTGATTGCTTTCTTCTCCCTCCCAAGTTGGACTGAAACATCCTCACTTGGGCCCTTCAGCTTGTTGACTTTTTTGAGTTCTGTGACTATATCTTGGGTATTCCTTACTTTTTTTGTTTTTTTTTTGTTTTGGTTTTGGTTAATAGCCACATTTTAGTGAGTATATACCATGCATGTCCTTTTGTGTCTGAGCTACCTCATTTAGGATGGTATTTTCTAGTTCTTAAGTTAGGGTTTCTATCACTGTGATTAAAAGCCACTTGGGGCTTCTTTCAAATTATATGTCCTGATCACTGTCCATCATGAAGGGAGTCAGGGCAAGAACTCAAGGCAAAAACCTGGAGGCAGGATCTGATGCAGAGGCATGGAGGAATGCTGTTTTCTGGTTTGCTCCTTATGGCTTGCACAGCTTGATTTCTTATAGGGTCAAATGCCTAGTGGTGGCATGACCCACAGTGGGCTAGGCCATCATCACCAGTAAACCATTAATTAAGAAAAAACACCGCCATCTTGTCCACAAACCAATCTGACAGCATTTTCCCAACTTGGGCAAATGCCTCTAGCTTGTGTCAAGTTAACATAAAATCTAGCTAGCCCACAGTCTAATATGAGTATATGGTCCTCATCTTGAGAGGGTGTCCCTCAGTCCCACAAGATGACCTCTACAACCAGATATAAACAACAGTCAGATAATGGGATTGTTTGCTATCATTTATTTCTTTGAGGGTTTTGTTCATTGGAAACAGGGGCTCACTGTGTAGCCCAAGCTTGTCTCAAGTAGTCTCACCTTGGTCCCTGAGTACAAGGCTCACTGTACTGTCCTGTCCAGTTTCTTCTATCTCTTTCAAGGAGGAGCTCTTTACTGGAACACTCCCACCAGACACCTACACACACACACACACACACACACACACACACACACACATACATACACACGATTGCCATTAGTCTCAAATTCTATCAAGGCAAATGGATGTCTGGGACTGGGTGAGTCAGCACTTTACTAGGTCTACCTTCTAAAAACTAGAAAACTGGTGAAGCAGGAAACAGCTGAGATGTGGGGTTCGAACACGCCCCAGCTTCAAGAGCCGAATACTCTAGAGGCCATGAAATTGTCTAGAACTGCAGTTTTTCCTTCCGAAAGCATGACTGGGTATTCAGAAGTCTGAGGTATGTAAGGATGGAGTGGCAAGAAGAGCAGAGAGCCCCGCCCCTTTGCCAAGGCCACTACATCCTCACACCCAAACTATTTCCTACCTATTGTACTGGCATGCCATCTTGTTTTCAATGCTTATTTTCCTTTCTTCAAAGTCTCTAGAAAAGTAATATGATCTGATTTGTCTTCAATGGCTGACTGAACAGGTAGGAGCCTGTGGTTATTCCCACCCATCGCATGCTTACCTTCTCTGCTCTGTATAGACGCTTTGTTCTCCAGAGTCTGTGGCTTCAGTGCAGATCCAGACAACTACCTCAGGCCACAGCCTATTCCTGGACCAAAACAAACTGATCAGTATCTCAGACCCCAGAACTTCCCATCCCAGGGCTTATCTATCCTCTACCAAGCCACGCAGGTTATGTTTCTTCAGCACAGAGGCCATAAGAAATTTCTTGCATCTGTTTCATTAAACACTAAATATATTTCCTTGTGAACATCAGAGTTTTAGAAGTCATTTATAGAAATAGCAAATCAGGGGGCCTGGTGTTGGGCAAACCCATGTTTTTCTCATCCTAGATAATTTACAGCTTGCTGCATTTCCTAGGCAAGCTGCTAATGACTTACTGGTAGGGAGAGTGTCCTTCTGAACAAGCCAGGGGAGAAAGAGAAATTAAAAACCTTTAGATGGAGGGTTAGAAAGTGATGTAAAAACATAACACGCTTAGAGGTACAGCTCATTCATGAGGGAAAGAGCACCCAAGGAGCCAGAAACAAGGGATCAGAGCAAGAGGCAAAACCCACAGTGCCTAAACAAGCAATAAGAAGAGTTGGAAGCATATGAAGCCATGTCACCAGATCCAGAGGGGCTGGCTCAGGGTCTGTGGAACGCTGCACTGGGCTGCAGAGGGGAAGACCAGGTCTGTGGAGCACTTCACTGGGGCTTGGGAACAGGGTCCCCAAATGGCAGGCTCATCTGAAAATGATGATGTATCCCTGGAAGGGTGGACGTGAAAACATCACTTGGTTAGCAGCGTGCTATAGAAGTTATCCCTTCCCATTTGTGATTTGGGTGAAACGAAATAGAAAGCAGGCCCATGCGTGTGGACTGGAAGTCAGTGAGATCCTGAGAGTCGGCCTGGTTTTAGTCAGAAAGCAGCTGTGGAGGTCTCACAGTCTCAGTGAGCACTACCTCATCTCAGGAACTACCCCACTTCAGGGACTTCCTACTCTAAGAAAGCTTTCTGATTTGGGCTGGGTGTAGGTGCTGTTCCTTTATACTCAACAGAGGTTAATTCAGACCGGCTCAGCCTCATAGCCCAAGCCATAGGGGAAAGCAGGCAGGAGATGAGTCCACAAGGAATGCCATGGGCTGAAGGACACACACACTGCGTGTAGGAGCGAGCAGAGAAAACTAACACTGCGTGCATGTGTGCATCTGTATATACGCCGAGAAAAGGTAAGAACTCGACAACAGCGTGAGGAATTTTGAAAAGGAGTCAAGATGACTACGTATTTGCTATTTTCTCTTATAACTTTTCATTTGTAAACTTTCATGTTTAATCATTTATTTACTTAGATAGAAGCACAAGACACACACCTGCCATAGTGTTCGTATGGAGGTTAGAGGCCAACTTTCTGGAGGAAACTTTCTTTCTTGACTGTGTGGGTCATGGGAACAGAACTGGAGTCATCAGGTTTGGCAGCAGACACCTTTAACCACCAAGCAGTTTCTTCAGACCTCTCTTGTAAAGGTTGACACTGTATTTAGATTACACACTAATCACTGCCATACTTAAGCCTGGTAAATTATCCCCTTTACTGTTAACTTAGCAATATTTATTCTTTAAAATGTACTTTATGCATAGAAGTTCCATTCAGTTAAATTTTTT
Organism: Micromys minutus; assembly: GCF_963924665.1. NCBI lineage: Eukaryota > Metazoa > Chordata > Mammalia > Rodentia > Muridae > Micromys > Micromys minutus. The sequence continues at coordinate 31,976,703 of NC_137952.1, forward strand.
TTATTAAAAACAAATTTAGTATGCAAGCTTGAGCAATCTGTGCCTTCAAAGGGGTACATGAAAAAGTTAACTTGGGTTTTGAGGTAGCCCAGTCTGTCCTTAACTTGAGATCCCCTGTCCCTGCCTCCTGAACACTGAGGGTACAGATGTGTACCACCCATACCAAGCACATTAGACACTGCTGGATCCAACGGATCCCTGCTAAATGATCTCCCTTACTAGAAGCATCCCGTTGGAGGAATATGTGGACTCAGAGCCCTGGCTTCTCATTTAGTGAGCTCGTTCTCTGTAGTGAGAGATACTTGTATGTGTCAGGTTCTCTTGAGGAACAGAAATGATAGAATGAATACATTTAAAGGGGGAGGGCTATTAGATTGGCTTACTCGTTATGGTTTTGGTAATCCAACAGTGGCAGTCTTCACACTGGATAGGCCAATGTCCATGTCCAGAAGCTCAGTGACCTGGTACCGAAGGCCTGGAAGGATCTGGAGAGCCATTGGTCTTTGACCGATGTTGGAAGCCTAAAGTATCTGAGTTCTGATGCCAGCAAAGAAGGCGACAGCCACACTGGCAGCAGCGGGGCAGCTGAACGTGGGAACAGGGTAGATGAACTCACCATCAAGATGAACTCGTAGTGGTTGCTTTTGCCAACTTGACACAAACCTAGACATATCTGGGAAGAGGAAATCTTCGTTGAGAAGATGCCTCCTTAGGATTGGTCTGTAAGCAAGTCTGTGGGTATTGTCTTGATTGGTGAAGGTCTTGTTTCCTGTGGGTGGCACCATCCCTGTGTAGCAGGCTGAGCAAGCCATAGGGAGCAAGCCAGTGAACAGCATTGGTCCATGACTTCTGCATAAGTTTCTGTCTCCAAGTTACTGCCTTTCTCGAGTGCCTGCCTTGACTTCCCTCAGTGACTTGAGAGGTGTGGGATGGCATAAACTCCTCTCTCCCTAGTTGACTGTGGACTTGGTCATTTTACACAGCAATAGAAATCGGAAAGCAGAGACAACGAGGAAAAACCAAACAAACAAAAACAAGCAACAACAACAAAAACCCTAAACCTTCTCCTTTGGACTTCCATATTTGCCCACCATCTCCCACATTTATACTTCATGTCATCACAGCGATAAAATCTCGCAGGTGTGCTCACCAGAGCACTAGATCCTATCAGGTTGACGGCCAATGTTAGCCCACACAGGATTCATGATAGGCATAGTTAGTATTGAGCCAATGTTATCTTTAAATCATTTCCTTAACTTCAACTTTTTATTCCCATGTAGACTATATCATTTGGGAGGAATCTGCAACTTTTAACTAATGAGTTCATTTAGAAGTATCACAGTTGCTAATAGATTTGACTTTTTCTTTTCTGTGGCAATATTTTTTCCTCATATTCCACATTTCCCTTTGTCACTTTTTCCTTCTTAATATTATTCTAAGGATGAATTTACAAGCTCTGTTCAATGAAGGTGTTAACAGATAGTAAACATAATACTGTGTGAGAATCCACTAAAGACTTTTTCATGGGATTTTAAAATGTGTGTTAACATTAACAAGACTATATGGATTATCAGAAATAGTAACCGAGATAATTTTGAAGATGAAAAAAAAAAGAGGAGGAAAGGAAAAGAATTTACTTTTTCAGATTCAAGACTGGCTATAAAGCTAAATAATAATATGGTATCAACACTGTGGTAGACAAAAGGCAGAGCCAAGACATAAGGAAATCTATCCCTCTAAACCTCCTTTGTCTCCCCACTCACAAATATATAGATATTAATGTATGACAAAAGTGACATTTCAAGAAGAGGAGAAAATTGTGTATTTGTTATACAACACTAGGACAATTGGGTGCCTAAACAGATAATTAATTTTAAGAGGTGAAATTAGATTTTTTTATTAACTTCATGAAAGCACACAGATACAGAATTCCAAATGAGCTAAGATTTAATATGAAAACTCCCCAAACTAAGCACTTCAGAAAAACAAATAAAAAGAATAACATTGTCACTAGAAAGAATCGTGTGGCATACAGTGTGGGAGCATGTCTATGTGTGGGCGCAGGTATGAGCACAGGTGTGAGCACAGGTGTGTGCACAGGTGTGAGCACAGGTGCTTGTGTGTCTGTCTGTGCATGTGGGAGTCAATGGCAACCATGGGGGTGGTTTAGGAGTCATTCACCCGAGCTGTGCTTTAGATATAGTCTCTTGGTAAGACCCCAGACATCAACTCTGCCTCCACCTGCCCAGTGCTATTCCTTGGGCTTTGGGGGTCAAACTGAAGTTTTCATTCTCCCACAGCAGAAACTTTACCAACTAAGTTATCTCTTCAGCCCATAGAAATTAATTTTAACATCAGGATATATGTGTTGTAAAAGAAAACACTAACAAAATTGTATTAAAAGTTAAAATGCATTTAATTGTTTATTATTTAATCTAGACAGAGCCTGGCTATGAAACCTAAGCTAGTTTCATAATCATTATCCTCTTGCCTCCAGAGTTTGGGAATTAGAGATATATTCTACCTTATCCAGAAATGTTATATTTTTAAAAATTAGAAACATGGAGGCCAGGCATGATGGTGCACACTTGTAATATCAGCACTTGGGAGGCTTAGGCCAGCCTGTGTGTGCTGTTCAGTGAGATCCTATCTCAAGGGGGGAAAATGAGGAAAATGGGAGACAGATGGCTTAGCAGGTAAAATTCTTGCTGCACAAGCCGGACAACCTCAGCTTAATTTCTCATTCTATGTAAAGGTGGAAGGAAAGAAAGAAAGGACTCTGCAGAGTTATCCTCTGACCTCCACATACACCAGGATGAGCATGCACCCTGCCGCCAACCCACACATACCATATACACATACACACATTATACACACATTATACAGCATAATAATAAAGTTTGAAGCTAATGAGTAAGACCAGGAGAAGATATTTGCAATCTCTTTTCACACATACAGTCATCTATAAGAAATATTACAGAAAGATACAATAATACTATAACACAACAGAAAGCTGTGCTCAATAAGTATAGAATCCTACAGAAGAAAGGGGTCATCACTAAGCACATGGGAACAGGCTCAACTTCACTAATGTCTAGAGAGAGAGATTAAAGCAAGTGATGAGCACCATGTTGTAGATTTATGTTAAGACAATACATAATTGGACAGGGAGAGGAGGTGGGAAAATGGAGAGGAAACAGAAGGGGAGGAGTCAGGGAGTAAAATGGAAGGGGAGGAGTCAGAGAAGGAGAGGAAAGAACTGGAACAGGAGGACAGTTAATGGCAAAGGAGAAGGGATCTCCTAGGAGGGAAATAGAGAGTGTAGTGGTAAATCTGCCCAAAATAGATATGCAGCTTGTTTTCCTAATTTCTGAGTTGTGTTTTCATAGAATGGGTTTATTTGGGTTGAAGAGGAAAATGCAACAATTTGGAGATTTGGTTGAAAAGGATATCACAACACCATGTAGGAAAGAAAGAAAGAAAGAAAGAAAGAAAGAAAGAAAGAAAGAAAGAAAGAAAGAAAGAAAGAAAGAAAGAAAGAAAGAAAGGAAGGAAGAAAGGAAGGAAGGAAGGAAGGAAGGAAGGAAGGAAGGAAGGAAGGAAAAAAGGAAAGAAAGAAAGAAAGGAAGGAAGGAAGAAAGGAAAGAAAGAAAGAAAGGAAGGAAGGAAGGAAGGAAGGAAGGAAGAAAAGAAGGAAGGAAGGAAAAAAGGAAGGAAAGAAGATAGATAGATAGATAGATAGATAGATAGATAGATAGATAGAAAAAAAGGAAAATAAAAAGAAAGGAAGATAAAATGAAAGGAAGAAAGAAAGAGTGGGTTTGGAGAAATTTAAGGAAAGACAATGCTTTCTGTCCTAAGGGAAGTGTGTTTATGGAGGGAGATGCTGGACCGCAGAAGGAAAATGTCCAGTTTGTAGAGAAGTTCACTGTGTGGTTATCTCTATGGGAGGAAGATACCCAACATTTACACACATGAAAACATCACTGAAGACCAAAGGCAAAGAGAGCAAACACCAAGAGAAAAGAGAAACACATTGGACTTGTTAAGACAACAAAGCCCCGTGTGGCAATTACATGTTACAATGAACTGTACTATCTACATTTTTTTAAAGCATTTGATCATTAGTATAATCCAAAATAAACAATGGTATGGTTGCAAATGTTGATAGTGACATAATTCATAAGGGTCAAAAGAAAGCCTCAAGTAACCAGCTGGCGGACAGATGAGCAGATTGTAGCAAAAGCACTGATGTTGCAACATTAAGACATAAAGACCAAAAATACTGTGATCAGAGAAAGAAGCCAGGCACAACACGCACACACACACACACACACACACACACACACACACGCACACACATACCATTCAAAATGTTGTGAATTTGAGATTTCTAAGTGCGTACCTTGGAACAGAAAATAGATTAGTGGTGGCTTAGGACCAGGATTGGATAATAAAGGACTATGGGTGGGGGCTGGATAAAAGGCAAAATTTCCTTCTAAGATAATTAAAAAGCTACAGAGTTAAGGGTGCAATGGTTTCAATTATCTATGGATATAATAAAAAAACCACAAAGTGACTCGGATTATAGATGATGTGGATAGATTCCAGGATGTTTTTCAAGACACACATGTGCTGTGGTCATGTGCATGTGCACCAATTCACAGGAAACTTACTTCAAAACCTGCATTTATACAAAGTACATGGGGATGAATGGGGAGAGGTTTCTGAGTATAACCTTTACACAGTTATGTTAGGGAAAGGCTGGGTGTACTTTAATATCAGATGGCAAAGGCAGGGTGATAGCGGTCTTTGCATCCATCCTGGTCTGCCTGAAGAGAATTCCTGGCCAGCTTGAATTCTGCAGTATGACCCTGTCTCAAAATCCAAAATTCAAAGAAGAATGAAAGAGATAAGGGCATATCTGAGACTCACTCAAAAAAGTTGTTTACTGTAAATTTGAGCAGATGTCACATTATTATCTTTTCAGTTTGAAATCTCTCATAATAAAACTTCTAAACACACACACACACACACACACACACACACACACACACACACACACACACACAAAGAAGGGGGCTGGAGAGATGGTTCAGTGGTTATGAGCACTGACTAATCTTCCAAAGATCATGAGTTCAATTCCCAGTAACCACATGGTGGCTCATACCCATCTGTAGTGGAACTTGATGCCCTCTTCTGGTGTGTCTGAAGATAGTTACAGTGTACTCACATACATAAAACAAACAAATAAATCTTTAAGAAAAAAAAAAAAAAACAATTCTCATAAGCCAACTAACTTCACCGAACCAAAGGAACATTCAGGGATGGAATATTTTCCTCTTTTGTTCTAACTTTAGAAGTAATAAGTCCCTTCTCTTTTCTCCCCTTGACTATGTTTTACAATTAAAGAGGCGACCTCTGGAGAGGAGCGCTGGAGCTTTGCATAAATCACCTCCTCACCCTGACCTCTCCTCTCCCCACATACCCCAATAAATGTCAGAATTCTAGTAACAGGAAACTGCAAATGATGACTCTTGTCTGCTCGGAACAGATTTCTGTCATCTTTTCAAGAATAATATAAATTACCCCATTCTCCACATAATAACAAGGCAGCCCATTTTAGCTTCTGCTTCAAATGGGCCACACGGGCTTGCTTTCCCGGGTGTACGTTAGTAGACACGGTGAGGGCTGAAGCAAAAGGTGTCACGGCGAAGGTGGCAGGGTCTCTTTACATTTCCTCTGTAAAAAGTCAACAACTTGTTGGCTGTAAAAAGTGTAAATATTTTGTAGTACAAGAAAAATCTATGTTTGAGATTAAAAAAAAAAACACATAAAATTCACTGTGCTGCCTCTTAGGAAGGACTGCTTTTACTGTGGACCGTAAAAGCGATTCAGCTCCGGCAGCCCTTCGAATATGACATATTAAACTGCCTCCTGCAGTGTTCTGAGGATATCACGAATTCCACTAAGTAAATTTTATAAATCTGGGCTGTATAATGAAGGAGAACTAACAGTGAAATGCACAATATTCTGGGACAGTTTTATATCATTAAAAAAAGGGTGAGTTCATGGGTTGTCTGTATTTAGCAATCCCTGCAGTGTCTGAAGTCACTGATATAAGAAGCTAGCAAAATCCACCAGGCTTATTGGCTTAGTTGACCATCACACCCAAGAGGAAAGACTTTCTTTTGTAATGGAGAAAAGTCATTTGTGGCTTAGATATGTGGCTGACTGCTAATAGATGAAACCAATTACCCAAGAAATTAAAATGAATAGATGGCTAGTCGCTGCCGCATGCGTTACTGTAATAGCCTGTTTGCTACTGGGTCTCCTGCAGTAACAATGGTAACCCCCAAGGATGGATCCCAAGTGCTAAAGGAAATTGATAACTCATAATTTCTCTGACTAGAAATTAGCCCTAGAGGACCCTCTGGGGCTCTGTATCCCACCAAGATGTGCGTTGATAATGGACCTTAGCATCCCCTGTACGTGTCCCTTCCCTTGAATCAACCAGTAGGAAGTCTATTTTCTTTTTCTGGACCACTTTCAAAAGAACTTCTCAACCATTTGTTTGACCATAAAATCAATGTGATGCGCTCTTCCAACAGCCTAAAACATTTGATCAAGAATATTGAAGCTAATGCTTAAGTTACATAAACATTCTCCTGGTCAAGTAATTAAAGAACAGTCCCAAGAGCCTAAATAATTAGTTTCAGATGCACACAACTTTTACTTGCAATGTATGAAAATATTGAATTCACTCAAGCTTTCAAAATTGACATCAAATTTATATGACAATAAAGAAGCTGAGAGTAAGGGGACTTTTTCTCCCTCCCCCCCACCTCTCTCTCCCTCTCCCTCCCTCTCTCTGTCTCTCACTTTCTCCCTCTCTCTCCCCCTCTCTCTCTTTCCCCCCTCTCTCTTTCTTGCCTCCATTTTTATTCACTTTACATCCCACTCACTGCTCCATTTCCAGTCACCCCCTCCCATCATCCTTCCCTTCTCTCCCTCTTCCCTTCTCTAAGAGTGTGAGCCCCCTCTGGGTATCCCCACACACTGGCACATCAAGTATCAGTGAGGCTAGGTGCATTCTCTTCCATTGAGGCCAGACAAGGCAGGCCGGGTAGACGAGCTTATCCTAAAGACAGACAACAACTTTTGGGACAGCCCCAAATTCAGTTATTTAGGACCAATATGAAGACCAAGCTGCACATTTGCTATGTATGTGGGGTGGCCTAGCTCCAGTCTGTTCTTTGGTTGGTGGTTCAGATTCTGAGAGCATTAAGAGTCTGAAAGACCCCAGAATTGTGGAAGCCCCTCACTCAAGCACCGGGAAACACGAACCCAAAAACTCACGGAGAGCCTATCTTGATGCAATCAGGCAAGAGGTTTATGTAGGAGATCAGAGCTCTGAGGAGGACACGTATCTCACGCAGGAGATAAAGGAGTCGACCCTGAACTCAAATGGGGAGAAGTATTTATAGGGAGAATCACATAAGCAGTTAACAACAGGTGCAGAGCAATTTCATTGGTTCATTCAAATTGGCAGACTCTGTCTATTTTGGACACGATTTAACTCTAGGCCACTCTATTTTGGGGCACACTGACCTTTGTACTTGATTTTCTCAGGACTGGGGAGCCAGACCTTATCGAGTCCAGATGGTCTGGGGTTGGGGCCATTTCTTTGAACATGTCATTTTGTTCTTAGCCTTGAGACATGTCCTCAAGGCAGGGTCAGTGGTGCCAACTTAAAATTTTAACTCTTTCAGGTCCAGGTGAGTCTTGTGGGTCTTTTGATGGTGTTTCTATTCATTTAAGGCCCACAATCCTTGCCCCAGTTCTTTCAAAAGAGTCCCCAAGCTCCGTCCATTGTTTGACTGTGGGTCTCTGCTTCTGTCTGAGTCAGGTGCTGGGTGAAACCTCTCAGAGAACAACCATGCTAGACTCCTGTCTGAAAGCATAACAGAGTATTATTGATACTGTCTGGAGTTGGTACTTGCCCATGGGATGGATCTCTATTTGGACCAGTTATTGGCTGGCCTTTCCCTCAGTCTCTGATCCTTCCCCATCCCTATATCTCTTGTAAATAAGAAAATTTGGGGTTGAAAGTTTTATAGATGGATTGATGTCGCTATTGGTCCAGTGTGGTTCCTGCCTGGCTCTTCAGGTTCAATGTCCCAAATGCTGTGAGTCACAGCTAAGATCACCCTTAGTGATTCTTGGGCACCTCCCTTACCTCAGGTCTCTGTCACATCCTGAAGATGCCTCCTCCTCCCCACTCAAGTCAGCTGCAGATTTCCATTCATTCTCATGGCCCTCTGGCCCTCTCTCCTGTTTCTCCCCACACCTGATCCTGAACTACCCTCATTCCCCTCCCCATCCCCTCTCCAACCCAGTTTCCTCCCTCCAACTGCCTCCTATGACTATTTTATTCCCCCTTCTAAGTGAGATTCAATCATCCTCGCTGTGCCTTACTTCTTTAGCTTCATTGGATTTGTGTAGTATAGCATGGACATCTGTATTTTAAGGCTACAATTGACTAATAAGTGGTACATACAGTATCCTTTTGGAACTAGGTTACCTCACTCAGGGTGATATTCTCAAAATCCATCCATTTGCCTTTAAAATTCATGATGTTTTCATTTTTCATAGCTGAATAGTATTTCATTGTGTCAGTGTATCATATTTTCTTTACCCAGTTCTTCAATGGAGGGACATCTAGGTTGTTTCCAGTTTCTGGCTATTACAAATAAGGCTGCTATGAACATAGTTGAGCAAGTGTCTTTGTGGGATAGAGGAGCATCTCCTGGATATATGCCCAGGAGTGGTACAGCTGGATCTTGAATTAGAACTATCCACAGTTGTCTGAGAAACCACCACCAAGTCAATTTTTGAAAGTAGTTGTGCAAGTTTGCACTCATACCAGCAATGAAGAAGTGTTCCCAAGAAGGGAACTTCCCAATGATTGCAGGAAAGCTCTGTAAAATCACTACATAGCAACTTGAGAAATGGGAGCCACTACCATTTACAAATAATTACTAACTATACAAAATTATTTAGGATTCAGATACTATATTTTGATCATTTCCCAGATGTTTTCAAATCATCAACTCACAATGCATGTTGCTAAAGCACAGAGGTTAGAAGACAAGAAAAAGGGGGGAGAAGCCCTCCAACTCAGAGAGTGGGGGAAAGATGAGAGAGGGGGGGAGCATCTCTGACTCTCAGAAGTTAGTGTACAAGGAATAAGAAAGAGGAGAGTATCTCCCACTCAGAGGGAAGAGGACAGGTCATAGGAAAAAGAAGGGCTCTAAAGCAGAGGGTGGAAGGACAGGAAATGAAAGAATGAGATGGCCTTTGTGACAAAATGTGAGATGATAATGTATGTCTTCAGGGTACAGCAAATGTTAGCCTCTATCGGGGGCCCTAATGTACATGAGTATATTAAGGACTCAGAAGAGCCCTGAAACAAAGAAACAAATCTCAACCTCACATTAACCATGTTTACTTGATCAACATATAGCATGTTTTGCTAATATTTATTCTACACAACACACACTTGGAAAAAACCAAGAGACTGACCTATCAGTTCTCAGATAAAAACCGAAAAGGTTTAATTGCTTACAGGGGTTACAGAGGTTCCAAGTCGAATGGCAGGAATCCTGGCTCCCAACAATGGTGTTCCTGGGAATGATCCAGTAAGTGAAAGTTTAAGTGATCCTGAAATTATGTACATTTTACACAGTAAAACCAATAACTCCAGCCATAAAATTAATATGAAATTCAATTTAAGTCTCCACAGCTTCATAATGGCTGTTCTAACTGTGTAGAAGCCTATACACGGAAATGTATAGATTTTTGAGTCTGATTAACTTGGGTGCATACTGTTTTATTTATAAGGTTTTTTTAAATCAAGTTTTAATTAAAAAGAAAGAAAGAAAAATAAATCTAAGCGAAAGAACCCATGGGATGCTTAAGCAGTGTCCTTTTTGGTTTCAGAAGCACTTGATAATTGGTAAGTCCTAGTTCACATGTAGATACAACATGCCATTGTGACTGGGGCAAAGGTCCCTTTCACCCTACTCCTCTCCTACTCAGAATCTACACTGCAACGTCCAGTCTCACCACCACCCTTTTTTTTTTTCTAGAGAGAAGGCTCATGTGTCAGAAACAGTGATTGGCAGACAGAAGCCTTGATTAGCGAGACCCTGCCTGGCACGGTCTCTCTTCTTTCCTTCATTCTTCTAATTATACATCAGCTCTCACAGTGGGACCCTCAGGAAAAATCCCTGTCTGTGTCTGAGCCCCTCTGACTTCACCGTGGAACCATTTTCCCCTCCCATCCGAAGCAGATGGAATTAACAGGCTGTGACAATTGTCTGTTGTTCTGAGCAAGTTCCACCATGATCTCTCAGCCTCTTTCCCAGAAGAAAGATGACAAAATGCATGGCAGAGTGAGAATGCGTAATGTCTGATCGCTGTGCTTATTAAAAGTTCCTCTGTTCAGAAACCATGCCACTGTGATTTTGTGTTCTGTTATGTAATAGAAAAAGGCTGTTTCTCAGTGTCCCTGAAGACACTAGAGCATCGTGACAGAGTCACAGTGGCCTGGTGGGCTTCTCCCTAGAGAAAGCACAACAGAGGAGCCAAAATATCTTTCTCCTTGGAAAAGGAATCCTTCAGCCTGTTTGCTCCAGGGCCAGACATCCCACGAGGCCTCTGTCTACTATGGAGAGAGCTAGGAAGCAGACACTGGAATAATTAAATAATCCACCCGTCCCGGGGAGCATATGGCATGCATTGCTCTTACCCACATCCTTCGTACAGAAGCAGGTTTTCGTCGGGCTGCTCCCAATGTGCTGAGTCAGAATCCGTGTTCCAACAAGACCTCAGGTGACTCGTGTGTGCTTTCAAGTCTGAGAAGCAGTGACTACTCAATTAAAATCTAACCTAGAGGGAAGGGGTTGGGGAGTCCCCGTGGGCATGACAAAGCTAGGAAAAAACACCAGAACAATGACAGTCTTGAAGGCCACTGTGTGGTGTGCAGGAGGGTAAGAGGAAGGCTAGCCAGGTAGCATGGTGATGCTTTCTTCTGCAACTTCATGCCTGGCTCCTCTTTTGATGTGTTTTGAGAGTGGTTCACGGTTTTAAGCATGCCAAGCACACCGTCTATCCAGTAGACTTTACATCTTCTCTTCCATCATTCTTGATTTCTGATGAGGCGCTGCCTTTCCACTCTACCATGAAGTGGCCCAACTTTCAAACAGGCGCCAGTTAATTAAGCTTGTGGAACTTAATTGAACTGAAAGACCAGATGAGATCTGCTGATTATCCGAGAGAAGAACCGGGCTCAGAGCACGCACATCTTTCCCTTGCTCTTCCCAGTTTAGTGAATGTGGGACCTTTGGCTTTTACAAGCTTTATTTCACCTAGAGAAGCTAGGATGACACAAATGTGAGTCCTTGAACTGCTCAGTTTTAAAAAGCAGTGATAATTTCAGAGAGGTCCTGTAGGGGCTGCTGCCCTAGGGCTGAGGGTGGAAACCAGGACCTTAGCTCCTCCCCAGAGTTCTGAGCATGCGCGTGGATGCTAAAATGTGATAACACGTCACTCAGCATTGCCCATGCTTCTCTGGTGACCTCTCAGCTTCAGCAGGTCTCATCTCACGCAGCTGTTCCCTCTACCTCGGGCCCCAAGGCACAAAAAATGACTCAGCAAATTTGAATATGTATTCTTAAAACTATCACCCAGGCCAGGCCTTCCAAAGTGCCTCAGGAGAGAGTACGATTCTGAACAAACGCCAAATGCATTTTTTGGCAGCAGTAAAAGAAATCCTGGGTTATTCACTCGAACAGTGCTCTGAGGCAGGGGATAAAACCTACTCTCAGGTTTATTTACTTAATTATAAAATATTTTATGCTATGGCCATCCCAGTAAGTTTGATTTCAGGTTGGAAACTAAATATGCAAGATCTCCTTACTATCTAATTTGCAGCCATAGGGATCACCATACATCATATTTTATTTTATAAATTTTTATAAATAAAAACTTTTATAAATAAAGTTTTATTCTGGGGATACTGAAGGAGTCTTTTTGGCACAGATATATAGATAACTATTTGGCATATAATCTGACCTGGCAGTTTAGCTCCTGGATTATGCCCAAGAAAAAGGAAAGCATAGTATATGTGGTGGTTTCGATGAGAAATGTGTCCCAGAGGCTCATGCACTTAAACACTGGGTCCTTAGTTGGTGGTTCTATTCAGGAAGGTTATGGAACCATTAGGAGATAAAGCTTTCCTTTGCTGATGGATTTGTGGTCCAGAAACACAGGGAGGACAGGGGACAGTCTTTGAGGACTGGGGCAGCCTTACCCCAATCCTATAAACTCTCTCTCTCTCTCTCTGATTCTCTCTCTCCCCCTACCCCCCACCATAGTCATCATCCAGCTTCCTGTTCCTGCTACCATAGCTGCCTGCTTTGGTGACTAGCCTTTTGTCAACTTCACAGAAGTTAGTGTCATCTGGGAAGAGCGAACCTCATCTGGAAAAATGGCTCCATCACACTAGCCTTTAGGTGTGTCCATGAATATTTTCTTAATTGGTGATCGATGTGTGTCCAGACCCCTGTGAGTGGTGCCATCCATTGGCAAGTGATCCTGGGGTGGCCTAAGAAAGCAAGCTAAGCAAGCCATGACGGCGGAGTAAGCCACAAAGAGCAAATTACCAAGCAATGTTTCTCCATGGTCCTTGCTTCTGTTTCTGTCCTGAGTTCCTGACTTGACTGCCCTTCATGATGAAAACCCCCTTCCCCCAAGTTGCTTTTGGTTAATGTTTTATTACAGAAAATCAAACCAGGACACACCATTATGGACTTGATCCATCTAGAATGGTAAGCCAAGATGAACACTTTCCTTCTAAAGCTGTTTGGGGTTATGGTATTTCATTACAGCAACAGAAAAGTAACCAGTGCACTGTGTTAGCCAGGTTTCCTCACATTGGCAGGTGTCTGGGGCAAAAAAAAATTGTTGAAGAGAAGAAAAAAGTCTTACTTTGGTTCATGGTTTCAAAGAGTTCAATTAAGGTGGGGCTTGGCTGATTGCTTTGGGTTTCAGGAGAGGCAGGGAATCTTGGTATGGGACCATGTGGCAGAAAGTTCTCACCTCTAGGAAGCCCAGAAGCATTGGGGGAAGGGTCTAAGGGGTATATCTCCAAGCTAAGTTTTCAGTAACCTTCAGCTAGGCCCCCCCTTGTACTTTCTGTGAACTCATCAAAGGTAAGCCATTGACAAAATCAAAGCCCTCAGAATCCAGTCATTTTCCTCAAGACCCCAGCTCTCAACCCTACCATACTGGGAAATAATAAGCCTTCAACACATGAACATTTTGCAGGAGAGCTCATATCCAAACCATAGCATACATAGTCACATGGGACTTTCACATGCATCTTCATTATTCATAGTAACCCCATATTGAAAAAAAACTTAAGATGAATAGATCAATAAAATGTGATATGTCTTAACCCACTTTGTGCTGCTCTAACAGGATATATGAGGCTACAAAATTTTAAATTAAGGAAATTATTCTGAAAATGGAAGGTTCAGGACCAGATATCACCATAAGTGATGTCCTCTGGCACCCATTATCCTGTTTCAGAGGCAAAGAAGCAAGACAATGAAAAGGGGCTGGGCATATTCTTTCACTAGACACCCATTCCCTTAATGAGCCTACTTCATGATAGTGACAGAAATCTGTTGACAAGGACCGAGTACACATGGCCTAATTGCCTATCAAGGTTTCAACTCCCAACACTATTAGACCAAGACTTGGGGTTTCTAGCACATGATTTTGGGGAGAAACACAGAATGGAATGTTATTTGCCCATAATACGGGATGACACATTGACACATGCTGTGACAAGGGTGAGCCTTGAAGTTTGATAAAGCCGATGCTAAAGGTCAGTGATTGCAGTGGTGGTGGGGGTTGGATAGAGTGGGGAAGGGAGATTGGAGAAAGACTACTTGTGTGCATGAGACTTCTGTCAGGACCTTGAAAGTGTTGTAAGTGGACTGTGCTGATGGCTGAGTAATATGTCGCAGCCCCACAGACACGCTGAAAAGATACCCAGTGGCATAGTTTAAAGAGGTGATTTTTGTAGTATGTGAATTATGCCCTAACCAATGTGCTTTTCAGAGCGGCTGACAATGAAATGAGCAGTATGAGTGTGAGATGAGACTCCGCAGAGGGAGCTGCACAGCTCCTCCCTGCAGCGAGCAGTGCAGTGAAGGGGCTGTCTTGTGACCCTTACTTTCCATCACTCAGCACAGACCCTGAATGTGGAGATGCTTCATAGCCAGATCCCAGAAATGGGTATGTCTTAGGTAGAGCTTCTTCCTCTATCAGGAAGCAATGCGATTCCTGACCTACGCCTATACTTTTTTTTTTTTTAACTGCTTCCATTGATGAGTCTCCCAGTTGCTCATTAAGTCACTCAGCTAAAATGCATCATTAAATTAGCAACAATTAAATACCATATTTACCTGCAGGGGTGGTTCAATCTATGAAAATCCATCAGCATAATCTACCACATGGACAAATTGAAAGGAAAAAAACACATGATAATCTCACTAGATGCTGAAAAAGGCCTTTGACAAAATCCAATATGCCTTCAGGTTAAAAGTCTTGGACTGATCAGGGATACAAGGCACATACCTAAACAAAAAAGGCAACATACACAAGCCAGTAGCCAACATCAAATTAAGTGGAATGACATTAAAAGCAATTCCACTATAATCAGGGATGAGACAAGATTGTCCACTCTATTTCTATCTCTTCAACTTGAAGTCTTACCTAAAGCAATAAGATGACTAAAGGAGACCAAGGGGATACAAATTGGAAAGGAAGAAGTCAAAGTATCATTATTTGTAGATGATATGATAATATACATAAGCGACCCAAAACTTCTACTAGAGAACTCCTACAGCTGATAATAAACACATTCAGCAAAGTAGCTAGATACAAAATTAACCAAAAAAAAAAAAAAAAATCAATAGCCCTCCTTCATACAAAAGGTAAATGAGGTGAGAAAGAAGTTAGGGAGATAACACCCTTCACAATAGCAACAAATAGTATAAAATATCTTGATGTAACTCCAAGCAAATGAAAGACTACAACAAGAACTTAAGTCTTTAAAGAAAGAAACTGGATAAGATATCAGAAGATAGAAAGATATCCCATGTTTATGGATTAACAGTAAAAGTGGCCACCTTTCCAAAAGAAATCTACAGATTCAGTGCAATTTCCATCAAAGTTCCAAAACAAGAATTCTCAACTTTATATGGAGAAACAGACAAACAAATACAACCAGCATAGTTAAAATAATCCTGAACAATAAAAGAATTTCTAGAGGTATTACTATCTCTGACTTCAAGCTGTACTACAGAGCAATAGTAATAAAAAAATTGCATGGTATTGGTAGAAACAGGTTGATCAATGGAATCAAATCAAAGACCCAGAAATAACCCCAAACACCTACAAGCACTTGATTTGTGACAAAGAAGCAAAAACCATATAATGGGAATGGAAGATAATCTTGAACAAATGATGCTAGTCTAACTGGATTGCTGCATGTAGAAGAAAGGAAATAGACATGTATTTATCATGCTACACAAAACTCAAGTCTAAGTGAATCAAAGACCTCAACATAAAACTGAATACACAAAATCTAATAAAACAGAAAATAGGATACAGCTTTGAACTCATGGGTACAGGGGACAGTTTGCTGAAGAGAACACCAGTGGCTCAGACTCTAAGATCATCAATTAATAAATGGGACCTTATGAAACTGAAAATCTATAAGGCGAAGGACACTGTCAATAGGAAAAAATGGCAGCCTACAGATTAGGAAAGTATCTTCACCAAGCCTACATGTGGCAGAGGGCTAATATACAAAATGTGTAAAGAACTCAAGAAGTTAGATACCAACAACTCACATAACCCAATTTAAATAATAGGGTAAAGAGCTAAACAGGGAATCCTGAGCAGAGGAATCTCTAATGACTGAGAAACATTTAAAGAAACGTTCACTGTCCTTAGTCATCAGGGAAATGCAAATCAAAACGACTCTGAGACTCTACCTTACACCCATCAGAATGGCTAAGATCAAAAATTCAAGGTTCAACACATGCTAGCAAGGATGTGGAGCAAGGGGAACATTTCTCCATTGCTGGTAGATGTAAAAACTTGTATAACCACTCTGGAAATCAATTTGGCAATTTCTCAGAAAATTGGGAATAGTTCTACCTCAAGAACCAACAGATGTACAGCTTGGTTTTCATGTGGGTCCCCCAATAACTGGAGTGGGAGGCTGTCCCTGAATTTGCTGTTAGCCTGTGGATCCTGTTCTCTAACTGGGCCACCTTGTCTGGCCCCTGTGAGAGAAGACAAATCTAGTCCTGCAGTGAATTGATGTGCAGGGGGCGGGGCAGGGGGTAGTATTCTTTCTTAGAGAAGAGGAGGAGGAATGGAGGGAGGGGCTATATGATGAGAAAGCCAGGAAGAGGGGAGGGATATAATCTGGATGTAAAGTAAATATATAAAGAAATTAATGAAATTAAAAAAAATCTTTACCATAAATGTGTTTATTATCCTCTGAAGTGACTCTTGGAGTAGTTGTTCCCCATATAAATTAATCCTGCATGGTGAGCTAGATCCCACAAGGGACTGAGGGAAAAGAGGATATGGCAAACAGAGACCTTATGTTCTCTGTGGGTCCCAGAAAAACTGAAAATGAAACGCCCCCTCCCTTGTTCATAAATTATTAAACGTCAAGTCAGTGACAGCAGAGAAAGTAATAATTTCTACAAGGCGACACCATGTGACCATATAAGTCACAGCCATAAAGTTAGCCCCAGTTAGATAAGACAGAAAGCAAAAGATGGGAAGAGAGGGAAAGGGAGAGGGGGAAGGGCAGGGGAAAGGGGAGGGGGAAGGGGAGGGGGAAGGGGAGGGGGAAGGGGAGGAAGAAGGGGAGGGGGATGGAAATATAGGAAGAAGGAAATGGGGGAAAGGGAGAGGGAGAGAGGAAGGAGGAGAGATTTTTTTTCCCCATGTACTTGAGTGGAATTTCATGACCTTTATTAGATATGCTATTTCTTGTTAATAAAAGCTACTTCAAAATAGTGTTATTTCTAGGGAGTGCCTAGAGGTAATAGTTTAAAATATAATCTGATTTTAAAGGGAGCTCTCCCAGCATTTCATTAAAATAGTCCATTTCACAGGACTTTAATTTGCAAATTATTTTATTTTTATCTCCTAAAATTATTGCGAAAGAGACAAAATTTCAGCCTCTATTTTATCTGTGAAGAAAATTTCACACAAGACCATCTTAGCTTGGGTTACACATTACTTGCTGGGATGAAACACCATGAGCAACTTGAGGCAAAAATGGTTTATTTTTCTTATATTTCCACATCACAGTCTATCATTAATGGAAGGCAGTTGTGGTTGGACTATGCTTGGCACATAAGAAGTGGTACTGTTAAGAGGTTTGTCCTTGTTGGAGGAAGTGTGTCACTATTGGGGTGGGCCTTGAAGCTCTGCCTAGTGGGGAAGAGTCAGTCTTCTTGCTTCCTTCAGATCAAGATGTAGAACTCTTGGCTCCTTCTCCAGCACTATGTCTGCCTGGATGCTGCCATGCTTCCTGCCATGATGATAATGGACTGAACCTTTGAACTTGTAAGCTAGCAACAATTGTCTTTTATAAGAGTTGCTTTAGTCATGGTGCCTCTCCACAGCGATGGAAACCCTAACTAACACAGAAGTTGGTACCAGAGACAGAGGTATTGATGTGATGGGCCTGATCATGTTTTCATTTGGAGAAATGTGGCTTTGGAACTTTGAATTTAGAAAGCAGTGGAATGCTTTAAGTGAGATGTAATGGGCCATCCTAGTAGGAATATAAAACATATATAGACATTGGTGCTGAGGGTGATTTAAACTCTGGGGTCCTGACTCAGTAGATTTCAGGGAAGAAGAATGTTGGTATGTATAGTAGAAACTATATTTTTGTGGTATTTTGGTGAAGGAATGTAGCTGCTTTTTGTCCTTGTCTAAAGAGTCTGTTCAAGACTAAGGTGAAGAGTATCAGATTAATTGCATCTACAAAGGAAGTCCCAAAAAAACATGGCAGAGACTTTTTCCTTGGTTTACTCCAAAGCATATTTTGGAATTTGCCCAGCTTGTTTCTGACATTCTTTGGTTCAGTACTTCCTCACTATGACATTTTGGAATGGTAATGTATATCCTGTGTTGTCTGAGGTATATGATCTGCTTTCTTATTTTGACTTGATAGGGGATTACAGTCAAGTGATTTCATGAGTCTCAGAAAAGACTGGACTTTGGACTTTTAACATTGTTGAGTCTGTTATAGACTATAAGGACATTTGAAGTTGGACTAAATGTATTGCATTATGCTATACCTATGTATGACCCACATAGACCCATGCGTTTGAACAAACCCGTGGGGTCAGGGAGTGGAATGTGATTGTTTGAATATGATTTGCCTAAGGAGTGGCATTAATAGGAGGTGTGGCCTTGTTGGAGTAGGTGGAGCTCTGTTGGAGGAAGTATATCGCTATGGGGGTGGGCTTTGAGACCCTCTTTCTATCTGCCTGGAAGACAGCTTCCTGCTGCCTTCAGGAAAAGATGCAGAATCCCAGCTTCTTCACCAGCACCATGTCTACCCGCACGCTGCCATGCTTCCTGCCATGATGACAATGGACTGAACCTCTGAAATTGTAAGCCAGCCCCAATTAAATGTTGCTTTTATAAGTGTTGCCTTGGTCATGGTGTCTCTTCATAGCAATGGAAACCATAACTAAGACACTGGTATGACAGTATAAGACAAGGAACAGGGACCTGAAACCAAGAGCTGATGCAGATGTTCATAGAGGAGTGCTGCTTACTGGATTGCTGATCATGGCTTGCTCAGCCTTCTTTCTTATAGAACCCAAGACCACCAACCTAAGGATGATCCCACCCACAATCATCTGAGATTTCCCAAATCAATCACTAATCAGGAAAATGCTCTGTAGCATGCATATAATCTGATATTATAGAGGCATTTTCTCAATTGGGGTTCCCTACTCTCAGATGACTCTAGCCTGTGATAAACTGACATTTCCAGCACAAACATTTTAGGGAACCTCTAAAAGCAAAAGGCCACAGTGATGGGGGTGATTCACTGTGCAGTGTTCCAGAAGTTTCTGCAGTGAGGAACTGTAACTCCAACAGCAGTATAGGAAAACTACTTTAACTTGTAATGCTGAAGGGATGAACTCTCACTGATATCAGAAATTAGGAAAAACATTATGATATAGCATGCTCTATCATGGTATACTTTAACCCCAATATTCTTGCTCAAATTTATACCAGCATGAAACTTTAGATGTGGTGTGTTTGTGTGTGTGTGTGTGTGAGTGAGTGAGTGAGAGAGAGAGAGAGAGAGAGAGAGAGAGAGAGAGAGAAAGTTGACAGGTTATAAACATTAATTAATCAACTACCATAATTTCAATGTTTAGAGTGATATTTTATATATAAACATTTCCACAACTATGCCCAAAGTTTTCTGCTGGTCACTATATGAACCTAAAGTTTCCCCCAACTTCAGAGATGCAATGTGAGACAAAGGTGACAAACGGCGTGGTATCAGGGAGGCTTGGCTTGAATTTCAGCCATACTGCCTGTTAGCTGTAACCTAGGCAAAGGCGGTTTCTTATGTGTCTTTCTAAACAGAGATCATGGCTATAGTAACCACTGGAATATTGTGTGACCAAGAAGATGTCTATATAAAGTCTCACTTTATAGCGGTGCTCATTACTAATCGCTTACATAAAAATAAGAGAAACTTCCTTTGTTCTTGAGGATGAGAAGCACATATTTTACCACTAAGATGCATCCTTTGTCCTAGAAAATCAAATATTAACACCATAGGTAATTGTTCACTAGCCTGGTCCATTTGTACAAAGCATTTCTTGATACTTGACTAAATTGTATTTAAGTACAATTCATAGTAGTTCTACAACTAACATGACAATCACCTAGTAGGGCACAATTAATGGCAGAGAAATGATGGGGCTATAGAAGCCTCTTCTTAGACCGTAAAGATTGGGCGAAACTCCTGGGTATTTAGCCTAAGAGTTCTACATTGGCACATCACACAGATACTTTACATCATTGTTTATGGCAGGGAAGCTACTGTAACTGACCTAATCTAGGATCCAGAGGTCCAACAGCAGAGTGAGATGTAAGGAAATGTGGTGTGTGTACATGCTGGATTTTTTTTCAGACATAAATATCAAAGTTGCTTTGTTTTTATGAAAATGGATACAACAGGAGAGATAGTATTTAGTAAATTAAGCCTGTCTCAAAGATACAAATAGCATGTTTTCGTCATTTGTAGCTCTGAATTTTTATGTAAGTACATAAAATTCTGTAGAGGGGGGAGAGGAAGAGAGAGAGACAGAGAGAGGGGGAATAAAAGCAAAACTGTCAAGGGAGACAAGAGACAGCTGGGGAGGAATATGGAAGAGAACGAGCTGGAAATACATGACATGAACACACTGTACGCTTGTATAAGGCCTGCATGTAGCACAGCAGCTCATGCAATGGGTGTACTTGATGAGAAATTGTTTAATGTCAAAAAGAATAAATCTTTAGCACATTGGTCAGGAACAGTGCTGAGCGCCTTTTTAAATATCCAAAGTATCACAAAATAATACTTGGTCTCTAAGCAAGGCCACCCCAAAGCAGCAGAACCTGTACAAACACACTGGCAACAAGGCTCTCCCTGTGCAAAGTGAGATCCCAGCAACTGACTTAGTCAGAGACCCCAGTGTCATCCCAGAGAAGAGGAGAAACAGCCAAGGGTAAGGAGTGGGCATAAACTTCTGTGCCCAGAGACCTGGCAGTAACAGGATTATATTACTGTACAAGAGACGAACTGTACCTCAGATAAGTCCAACCCATACATGCTCCAGGTGCAGGCTATGTGACCCAATGAGGAAATTATGGGCAGTGATGTGTGTGTGTGTGTGTGTGTGTGTGTGTGTGTGTGTGTGTGTGTGTGTGTGTGTGTGTGTGTGTGTTCGTGCTCGCATGTGCATAATAGGAAGTCCAAAATCCCTGTTAGTGAATAGATGGATAACAGAAGTCTTGTCAATATTCTGAATCTGTCCAGGGCCGTCTGATGTCTCAAGGCTCTGTTGAACAAGAGAACAATCAGTGTATCCAGGTAACAATTTGCATAATGCGGTCTGAAAAAAAATGCCTTTGAGGATTTTTTTGAGCATCTTGGAGCAGAACTCGCCTCTTTCCTGAGTCCTGTGTCATCTGCATGCAGCAACACTAGGCATAGTCGGGGAGTGGGAGGGGCGGAACCCTGCGTGGAGTGCATCTGAGGCACAATGTAAATGGTTTTTAGTTTAATTCCTCAAATTGCTTACAAAGCTTGCCTACAGGTAGCATGATGGCTTGTGTGAAGATGGCGCCCCCTCCGCGAAAGGCAGACGATGCTGAGTACAGCCACCAACTTCACAGTGATGAGGATGAAAATTGACGGCAGCCTCCAGAGAGCTTTGTGAACTGACACATCAAACAGTGCCTGCTGGCAGCATCTGGGTGGTAGAGTCAAGTGTGAGGTGTTTCGCGGCCCCCGTCTTAGCAGACTGCTTCTTGGGAAGTGGGATGTGCTAAAATCTGCCTGTGTCTGAGTCTCACCTCAAAGAGAATAACTTTCCAAAAAGCTAGATATATTGGGCAGTATCATCAATTTATCCTCTACCCTCAGAACCAGCAGTAAATATTTGGGGTTCAAAAAAGTGGTAGTATGAAGAAACACACACACATACACACGAGCACACACATAGAAACACACACGTACGCACAAGCACATATATTAATGAACCATTGTTGCCTAGATGGACAGCCATCAGACAAAAAAGTCAGAAACACAACACTGGGTTTTGCTTAGTTAGTGAAAGATTCCAGGGTTTTTTATTTGGTTGTTTGGTTTTGTTTGGTTGTTGCTTGTTAGTTTGTTTGTTTTCCTTTGTCTGATGTAGAATGAATTCACGTGGGAAAAATACCCAAGCTACAAATTGAAATCTATTATTTAAATCCAGCTAGATTGTCATTTGCTGAGGTCCACAATTATGGTGCTAATGGTTTCTGTTTTCCTTTCACCTTCTAAAAATATAGATTTATTGACAGACTCTATTACTGCAAGAAGGAAGAGCTTTAAATTATCCACAACACCCTCTTCACCCATGCTGAGATTTTAGGAGAGAGGGAAAAAACGTAACCTGTGATTCATGAGTTCCCCACACTATTATAAATGTGCTTTAATTTAGCTTGGATCTAGGATGGTAGCTTAGAATTATTATAATATACCAGGAGAGTAATGAAGCATCCTACTGGAGAACTCCGGTGTCTCTCGAAAAATGACTAAGTCATTCAAAATGGAAAGGCCCGTGACCTATATATGTATGTATTAGTTAACATGGCTAATAAGTATCTAGTCTTGAGGAGGGTAAAATGAAATCTCTATGTTTTGAATCTCCGAGCACATCTGTGCAAACCCAGACTGTAAAAGCATCATCTCCAATGCTCATCACAATACCAAATATCCACACAAGGAAAATAAGCAGAGTTCTGCGAGGAAACAAACGACCAAAACAAAGTCTGCAGAACACATTCATAAGTAGACTGCCAAAGATGCCCAATTTCTACAGCCAAGATAAAGCTGGCTGCAGTTGTCTCTGCTTTCCCTGAGAAACGTCCCATCCATCACCAAACTCCACTTTCCTCATCTTTGTTGCAACAACTTGGAGTGCTTGGTCATCGGTAGTACCCAACCTGGCCTCAACTGGTGGCAAGGCTAACCCTTCCCTACTTGGCTCACAAGCAACATGCCCCACAAGCCTTGTAGCATACTTTAAGAAGACAGTCAGCCTGCCCTCTCTTCTTACCTTTCTACCTTACACTTGATGGCTACTTTTGTAAGCAGTACTAATCAGTACGATTCCATACACAAACGAATACGGAGGTGAGAACAGTACAACCTGACAGCAATAGCTTTAATTAATAAATAATAATAAATAATGATAATAACATAAGTGGATTTCCAAGCAAACAGTACTTAGACTTGTATTTGGGAGTCTGTATCTGTCTGGATTACCTGTAGCAGAAGTTGAATAACCAGTTTGGGCTAGAAGGGGATTAGGGAATTGCTCCAGTTTGTTTTCTTAAGCATGGTGCATTAATGCCATCTAACATCTTGGCTAGGGAACCTTTGGCTGCACAGAAGAAAGATATGTTCAAATATGTTGGTGCAGGCAGGCAATTCCATTGATAAGACTCTTGGCTAGAGCTGGTCTAACTGCAAGGCACGAGGCCATTATGTCTCTCTTAACAGACTCTATTGACTTATTTTTCCTTTTGCCCTCAGTTTGGGAGGGTGGGAATCTTTGATGTGTCCCTGCATCTTCAGCTGACATTTTGTTTGGCTGTCAGTCTTCATGCCTTGTAACAATATATATTGCTACTACGTGACCAAGAATTAAGACAATCGTAGCAATTTGACCTGCCCTACAATGAAGCTGTGTGTGTTGCCTTGTTCAGCAGCACAGAGACAACCATGGAGGCTCTTATACTTAGTTGGCAAGCAGCATGTGATGAACATTCTTCGTCACAGGAGTGTGTTGTGACAGGTGACAGCTGAAGGTTAATTTGTTACTGTAACCTCCAATCATATAAAATCCAGGATTCACTCTGGTCACCTACAGAAAGCTTAAATTTAATTATAACTTCAGGGTTATGTTTCTGAAACTGGCAGCCGAATCATCTGAAGAGGAGTTTGGAAAATTATCTCTTTATTTTGGATAAGAGTTAACATTCTAAAGCTGGGGGGCGGGGAGCATTGCTCTAATAGAACTTCCTGTTTTCATCTAGCTCTGTCTATGAGGTTGTTTTCTCCAGTGACTGTTTGGAGATGCACTCAGAAGTTCATACCAGTGCCATGAATGTTCATTCTGTTCTCATTGAACCAACCTACCTTTGATCTACCAATTAACAAGATGGGAGTTCATTCATTACATTGCTAATTAAAATATCAATAAGTATAGTATACAATGAGAATGGCTGTAGACTGGAGAATTTCTTAAAGCTGACTTAAGCTCAGCTTTGACTGTGGATCAACTGATTTCGGTGTGAATGTTGAGTATATTTACCTGCTTTCAATGCATGCTAACCATATGTTTTGTTAATTTTTTAGCCTTATTCCTTACATGATGTTCTTTCTACTTGTTTTTTTTTAATGATGTCATATCCACTGGAGTAAATAACATAAATTTAGGTGTGGTCCTTAGTACAGACTTTTGCTGTTTGAATTTATGGTTTGATTTGATTATGTCTTGAAAACAGGACCTTAGAAAGTTGGGGAACAATGATGTGGCCAGACCTGTAAAAGCTGTGCAAAGTACTACCCTACCTCAGTTTCTCGGGGACCTAACTCAATCTCCAAGCATAAACCTGTTTAACTCATTTAGAACCCAAGTCTAGTATGACATCAAATAGTTATGATGAAGTGAGGGAGGCAGGGGGCTGTTCTTGAAAAGATGGTTATTGGCCATCCTCATCATCTGCATTAGGAAGCTCACCCACTTACTCTTCTTAATTCAAGATGAGGAAACTAAGTTATCAACAGCCTGTCAAATGCCAAAGCACACCAATGCCAAAGCACACTTCAGGTAGCCAGGCTGCCCTTGGCTTGAGTAATGGGAATCACCAGCAGACATCTCTGCCAGGGAGTGAAGACAAACAGAAGACAAAGAAGAAGGAAACGGAAGATGATGAGGACAGTAGAGATATCTAGGGCAGCACATGCATAGCCCTCATACCATCATCAAACAGAAGGGCGGGATGGTACAGTTCCTGATGAGAAAGGTCAGAAGCAGTCCTCAGGAAACAAGCTGTATTTAGGAGTGCGAGATGGAGTGTCTGTTACATACTGTGTTTCCACCTAATTTGGGGGAATATATTTTCTCCCTTTGGGTTCAAAGTTCATAATTGCCTCAGATTAAAGAGTGGTGAAGTATGACAGATACATGAGAATTGGGGAAAGGTTTGTCTAGAGACAGGATAGGATCCCATCGAAATTTTGCTGCCAGGACCTCTGTGGCTGGCCTCAGCTGGAGAAATCTCCCTCAACAGTGGTCACATCCTGCCTTGGGATACTGCATCTGAGAAGTCAGGCAAAGCTGGATAGTCCTAGCCATTTGGTCCCAGATTGCTAGTGGTCACAACTCTCTCTACAACTCCCTGTTGTGTTGACATAAGCCAGCATGGCTTTGATCTTAGATGTCCTCCAAAGCTCTATTTTTGAAGGCTTGGTCCCAGCTGCTGGTACTGTGGGAAGGTGATGGACCCTTGGTGAGTTGACACCTAAGAGAAGGAACTTTGCTCACTGGGGACTCCAGAGCTCCCTTGTGCTCCCTCCACTTGATTCTGCTCTCCCCCCTCTCTCTCTCTCTCTCTCTCTCTCTCTCTCTCTCTCTCCCATCTCTCTGTGTGTATGAGGCTATGTATGTGTGTGTGTGTGTGTGTGTGTGTGTGTGTGTTTCTCTCTCCTTCTCACTGTCTTCTCCTCCTCCTCTCCCTTCACTACTTTCTTCCCTCTCCCTCTTTCTCTTCTTTCTGAAAATTCGAGGAAAACTATGCATCTACTACAGCCTCCCAATCATGTTACCGTCTTGCTTCAGGCACAATCAACCACAGACTGAAACCATGATCCCAAATGACCTTTTTTTTTTTTTTTAAGTGATAGGTTCCCCAGTGTTTTGTTGCAGGAACAGGAAGCTGAGGCCTTTTCAAATCTGTGTTACCTGTGAAGTGTTGTACCCACTCCTGCTTCCTCTGTCCTCTGCTCAAAAATGTTGATCCCAAAGAAATACATTGTTTCTTAATCTCAGTCAGGATCTACATTCAAAGATTAAAACCTACATACATTTCAGCCTGACATACAGAGGCCCACGTCCAGCCCAGGAACTCTAGCCTGGAACAAACCAAGAGTGCTAAGAACAAACCAAGAGGAAGGGTTTTGTCACTGTTGCCCCTGAGAGGATGGTGACACAGTTGAGGCAGAGTGCACAGTGAGGTGGCCACATTCTCGGGGCTGGAAACAAAAACGTTCAAAGACAACAGGCAAGTTCCGGGCTCTCTGGACGCCTGCCCTCTACAGTCTCTTCTGGAAACTTCTTACTTAGACTGTCAAGTTCAGAGTTTCCAGGATACTGAGTCACTTCCTCCCAGCCAGGAAATGATAGCGCTCTTGGCATGGAGGATGCAGCTGGGGCCCAGGCCAGCACAGGCTAAGTCGGGACTTAATCCTGAAGGTCACAGGAAGCCTTTGGGAGACTTCAAGTGTGTTTGCTGTGTCATTCCAGTTGTGCCACAGAGGTGCACGTGGCAGCTACTTGTGGATGCTAACGATGTGGCTGGGTAGGGCTTCAGAGCCTCGGCCATGATACATTCTATAAAAGAGATAGAATTCAGATGGAGCACGCAGGCTCAGATATCAAGGACCCTTTGAATAACCTGGAATATCATTAAAATGTCCATCCTGACTCCTGCTGCTGATCCATAGAGACACTGGGTGTAGGGATCACGGGGATCCCTGAATGATGAAGTCCCGAGTGTGGGTTGTGAACAAGTCAAGGCTTCAGACCCACGGGGAATTGGCAGAGTGGCCATTATCCATGCAGGCCATGGTCAGAGGAATGACGAAGCTTTCCTCAGGGGTTTGAGCACAAGAATTTATGAATGATTGATCAGTGTGTACAAAAGCTAGCAGCTGCAGCTTCCTCCTCCTCTCGTATGTTTACAGCCTAAGGCTGGTCATACCTCCTACTGAAACTGTCTGACCCCTCTTCCTGTGTGCTGTGCCACACACACACACACACACACACACACACACACACAGACAGACACACACACACATACACACACAAACACACACACAAGCACACACACAAGCACACACACAAACACACACACAAGCACACACACAAGCACACACACAAGCACACACACACACACAGACACACACACAAACACACACACACACATACACACAAACACACACACACATACACACACAAACACACACACAAGCACACACACAAGCACACACACAAGCACACACAAGTACACACACACAAGTACACACACAAAAACACACACAAGCACACACAAGTACACACACACAAGTACACACACACACAAGTACACATACAAAAACACACACAAGTACAGACACATGCACACACACAGAGACACACACATGCACACGCACACACACAGGCACACACACACATGTACACACACATGCACACAAAAGTTCTGGGATGCTGGCACAAGTAGGTGCCACTTCATCAGAGTGAGCACACCCCAATCTGACCCCAGATTGTCAGTACATGTGTCTGTAGGTCCAGCCTTTCTTCATTCCCTTGCCATCCCTATTCAAGGTTCAAGAACCCAGCATCACCAGTCCTGGCAATCAAGAACCAAGAATCCAGCCCTTAAAACCAGTGTCTGATATTACAAGAGAAGGAAGAGAAATACTCAAATCTCTGACAGCAAAGGCATTGGAGAGGTAGTCAGGAGTCCAGTGCCCAGCTGGCTAGAGACATACCAGCAAAATGATGCTTCTCTCACCTCCAATGACTATAAACTTCTCCAAGAATGAGGCACAGGTATGTAATGTGTTTGTTTAACTATGGTTTTTGTGTCCTGCTATTGAGCCAGAGTCCTTTAACTGCAAATGGACTAAGTCAGCTTTTGACCTCGGAGGGCTCAAGATTCACCAGGGGTTCTTGTTCTTTCATCCAAGATGTGATTCTTTACAGGAAAGAAAACCCCACAGAACCCCCAGTCCTCTTGGTTACTATCATGCGACATTATTAAAGCCAGTTGACACACTTCAGTTTGCAGCTGCAGGTGGTGCATCTGAGCCTTCAAGCAGCTCACTCAAGTCAGCCCCGAAACCCTTTTTACCATGTGCTCCGTGGCACTATTTTTACACAAATGGTTAACCGACTTTCTGGATCCTCTCCTCCAGTTCTTCTCCTCCCTCTGATTCCATATTCATGTGATGCTTGTTATCCAACAAAATTTGGAATTCCCATTGCCTCACAATGAAATTTAAGAATTCCAAAACTGAACTCTCCTATGGTGTGTGTGTCTGTCTGTCTGTCTGGTGTGTGTCTGTCTATCTTGTGACTGTCTTTAAACCAGGTTAGCTGACCAACCTAGGAAACTTTCCCAATTTAATGACACTTTCCTTATACAGATGTAAGTATTTTCTGTTTTATTGATCATCTATAAAAGTGCAAGATGCTGTAAGACTCATCCATCATCAGAAGAAATTCTTCTTGGAGTAAATGGGAACACAGAGACCCACAACTGAACACTGTGCAGGAAATGAGAGACTTTGGAGCATTCGGTTCTAGGTGGGATGCCTTCCTCAAACCCCTCCCCCCAGGGATCAGGGCTTTACGGAGATGAGGAGGCAGAACCAAAGGGGACGGATGACACCAAGGAATCAGTGTGTTCCACACACAACAGGACTGGTGCAGGAATAAACTCACAGAGACTGTGGCAGCATGGCCGAGGCCTGTGCAGGTTCAAGTCATGAAAGATTCCAGAGGGAGAAGTGGGCACAGGCCTCTGCCCTAACCAAGAAGTTATCTGCAATTGGTACACACTTACAAAAGAAAGAATAGTTCTCTCCGTTGGAGTTTAACTGAGTATATTAACCACATTTAAGTGTAGCTCTGTTCCCAGGAGTAGCTGGTTAACACAAAACTAATTCAGTGTTATTTCTATTTTTATTTCATATATATTTACGCTTTTTATCTTTCTTCGTTTTAGTTTTTTTTTTTTTTTTTTTTTGCTTTGTTTTATTGGTCTTTGGGTTTTTTGCTTCTATATTTTGGATTCTAGTTTTATGAGATTTGTAGGAATTTTGTGAGAAAGAGAGAAAGAAAGAGGGAGAGACTGTTTTGATTTTTTTTAATAAGAAAAAAAAGGCATGGAGTTGGGTGGGTAAGGATGTGGGAAAGGACTAGGAGGAACAAGGAAAGGGGAAAAGCAAGATTAGAATGTATTTCAATGAAAAGAATAATATATTATTATTAAAATTCCCCTATTCATCTTTATTCATTTATGCATAGGTATATGTTCATATACTCATTACTAATGGAAATTGGTTTGACATATGTACATTAATATTATTTTAGTTTGAAAATAATATTGACCTCCTGGGTACTAAACCTAAGGCCTTACCCTTGCCTGGCAAATGTTCTTTATCAATGAACTATGTATACTCTACCTCAAAATAGGACTTCTATTTTTTAACACAAGACTTTTGGGGTCGAGCGACTTAGCTGAAGCTCTGTGCTATCATTTAGATGGCATTTCTCGGTCGTCTTGCTTCCTGGCTTCAGGTCATCAACACTGGCGTACCATCTGTAAAGAATAAATCCTACAAATACAGCGTGTGCCACTGGGCCTGATGATTTCACACAGGGAGGAAGAACAGGAAATATTAATTATGAGGTTGTGATTCAATCTGGAGGCCTCTAAGGGCACTGTCTAAATTTAGAACGAACTTGCCAATGAGTGTTAGTAATCGGCCCCTCACCGCTAGTCATTTCCGCTTGTATCCTGAACTTGGTTTAATTAAGATTGAACACAAGTGAACTGAAAAGCAGATAAGGTTATTTTGCTGCTTGTATAAAAAAAGAAAAGAAGCAAACTGCAAAAGGATCACATAGGTTTTGGGGGAGAAAAGTGAAAATTCTCTACTGAGCTGACAGCAGCTTCTGAGGCAAAGGCAATAAATCATGTAAATCAGCACGTGTGAAAAATCCAGTGTTCCGGATACAACACACCATCACCACCATTATTTAAAAGATGGTAGCAAAAGGGGCAGAAGTCAACGTGATCATACATTTCCAGGCTGGGAAGATAACATAAACGCACACGTCTGGCAGAGGCAACATCACTCGCGTGGAATGCTAGCAGCCACGTAGAAACTTCACGGCTGGAGTGTCTCCATGCACACCGTGTGGAGGTAGCAGGCGTTGGGAGCTCAGTCATGCTGTGGTTGCCACAAGGGAGTTTTTCATTTCTACAATATTTCCAGAACGTCCCGGAACAATGGTACAGAGAGCTCCGGCAGCATTATCAGTGTCCCCAGGAGCAGCATCCTGAGACTAATTCTGGATTTAGCATGGCTTAACGATACTGGAGCACCCTGCGTTTTGGCTGCCTGGACCCTAGTTAATACTGACAGCATAGAATGTTCTAGATGCTACGAAAGGAAGCAGGCTGCACTAAAGAAACATTTCCGTGTAAGCATTTCCGGTAAACTGCCTCAGAACGCTGAAGAACAGAGGCTCCTGTGCGCTGAGCGTTTGATGCAATTTCTTTCTTCGCATTAAATAAACATGTACATCCTCAGCTATTTTGGGACTTGAAGCAAAGCTGAGACACCTGACTTAGTTGCTTTCCTTCACTCTTACATTTTGTGTGACATTTAGTCAGGACTGATATGGTTCTGGGTTTTTTTTAGAGGAAACTCTTTAAAGTGATACCAAGTCTAATTTCTGTATCGGTTACCAAACTGTAATTGAGAAGATACAATAGGTAATGAGCCATCTAGAATGCTGTGACCGATGCTGGGACATAGTCACCAAAGCTCCCTCATTCTCCCTGGACCTCATGCATGCTCGGCCAGAACTGTGCCACTGAGCTCAATCCCTCTCTGTAATTAGTAAACGTCTGTGTGTCACAGACTCCCCTGGCAGCATTTCGTAGATAATATTGTTCAGCCCTGGACAGCCCAGGGGAAGCTATAGGGTTGACAAGTGGTTGGATCATCCAAAACGGCAGCCTTTCTCAGAAGACTGAGACAGCCTGAAGCTACACTGCCTGCCAGACTCTAGTGCTAGCACCTGTGTTGCCCAGTGTCTACGCAGCTTGACCAAAGTATGGATGTCACTGGAGCCCAGCCTTGGTGAACCAATGAGTTTTGTTGGGGTGACTTATACTGGAGTTACTTACAGGAGTTACTAAAGGGGCAGAAATGTCTCAGAGACGTTGTTCCTAGAGCCCACCGCAGCATGGGTGACAGCTCACAATGCTGGGGACATGGAACACACTGCAGAGCCTGCAGGCAGCAACATTTGAGAGTGTCCTTTTCAGGTGCCTCGGTTGGTCTACACCTCTTCCGGTAGCTTGGCTGATTTCTGCTTCTTCCAGGCATCTGGTCTGGTCTGAGAATCTTCCCTGTAGCGCAGCTTCCTCCCGTCTGAAGGGAGACTCTGAACATTTGTTGGTTATTCTGGCAGAGAGGGGCCTAGTGAATCTGATCAGTTTTAGGAACTTCTTGAGGCTATTTTGAGATGTTCACCCTCCTGCTCAAGGAATTTATCTGCAGGGTGGAATGTTTCAGTCCTGAAGGAAACTGTCCCACAACTGGAGGCATTTGGTAGTTTTTGAGGTTCCCCACCTGCAGTAGCTAGAGGCCAGAGAAACTGGTGGGCACACTGTAATGCCCAGGGAAGCCTCCATCTTGAAAATGATTTGGCTCAACTCAGAGCTGCTGAGAAAAACTGTTTTAAGTCAATGTCCAGATAATATACCTAAAACACATTCCTATCTTTGGTGACTGTTTATTTGTTTTTCTGTTCCAAATAGAATGGGGACGTTTGGGGCTCCAATCCCTTGTCATATGTCTTTCTAAACTTTCCACTTTTACTTTTTTCACTACCATCTCCATGCTCACACTGTCTGGAGCAGGCACATCACAAGACAAGGAGAGTTTGGGCTTTCATCTTGGCTCTGCTCTGAGTTGCCTCTGTCATCACCAGCCTACAGCACAGGCAGTCCTCTCTGTCCCGTCTCCTCACTTGGGAGTAAGAGCACTGGACCGTCTAATTCTATGGGTCACCATGAGTGGCTGCTTGCTCGCCGGTTTCTCAGAAGGAAAATGCAATCCCAGTCAGAAAAAAAGTGATTCCCCAAAAGACCAGTTTTTGCTCAGTGAGGGGTAAGCAGAGTTGTGACTACAGTAAACTAGTAGACACAAGAGCCACGTCCCCGTGGGAAGGAAGCAGGCTTGGTACCCGCTAGGAGACAAGATGAATTCAAGACAGGAAATTGGTTCATCTCCAGATGAAATGAAGCTTACTGGCAAGTTTCCAGACTTCTTAGGGAGAAAGATCCTACTCCTTGGGCAGAACAGACTCTAAAGGGTTTATTTAGAATTAGGATGTTGCTGATAGGGATTCTTCCTGCTTCTCTCTCTTTCTATTTGGTCTAAAGAAGTCTATTGAATGGGACTCAGACCAGTCAAGTGTAACCAGTATGGCTCTGACAGGCCTTGCCCTTCTCTTCCATTCCTTACTAAAAACCATTAAATTACATTCCTGAAGCAAACCCCAAGGTCTTTCCCCTTATTTGGCTACTTCCTCCTCCTGAGGCTGACTACCAACCTCTAGCTATCAAAATATGGAAGTCCAGAAATCAAAAGCCTCCTTTGGCCCCACAGGACAGGAGACCTATTGACTTCTAACCATGTCTCTGCTACTATGCCGGGGACAAAGAAACTCCTCATGGGTTCCCTACCCCATGCTTGTCTCAGCACCTTCGTTTCAGGAGCTCAGCTAGGAGCCCGGCACACAGCTGGGGACTTGTTTGGAGTGTGAAACTGTCAAAAACGCTGACAAAACTGCAAAAATACCAACGGGGCCTTTTTGTCTGGGCTGCTGAAGAGTGAGGACCAAGCTTCATCCAGAGTGCCAGAGCCTTCTCCCGTGCAGCCCAGCACAGCCCTCTAGAAGGGAAAACAGCGTTGGCATGTGACCACCATCTCCTTCTTACTGATGACTTGCCTTGTGTCCTAACGATGTTGCGTACCAAAATAACCCAATCTGAACAAGCAAATTTCACCTCACAGCAGATTGCTGCCAGCTGCTCATAACTTGGCCATGTTAAGAAGTGAGTCTTCTCTCTCTGCTGTTGCTGTCTTGATAACTTACCACAATTACATTCTGACTGTGTCTCTTGGGCAGAAGACCACGCAAGTGCAGCCGTGGTTCCCCTTTATTCTGAAAGGCAGTTCTCAGTTTCATTTTGTCCCATTGATGCAGTTGTTCCCATCCATCAGCTAATTGGCTTGGCGACTTCCGCCTTTTCTGCCATAGTTCTCTTTATTTCCTTCATGGTTTCTACATATTTTTAGGGAGGCATTTTGGAATCTGATAAATTTTCCATTAACTTATGCATTTGTGTATTGATATCAGCATGGACTCTTGGTCATGCTGTTTTAGACAGTGGCTCCTAATCTATTACCCTTACTGTTCAGATATATTGTCCAAGGGTCAATCAGTAGAAGCCCCTCCGGCTAATTTGTGTCTTTCTGGCTTGCCCCCCATTATATACCTTGTTTGTTGAATGTATCTTTACTTTCTAATACAAGGGACTACTTCAGAATTATCTATATTTTTTTGTCTCATCTCTGGGATTTCTTACTAGTTTATTTTGAATAATAGCAACATATAGTTACCAAGACATGAATATCCTTCTTGATATTGGGCTATTATTGCTCCCAGACTGTCTATGTACAGGGTTAGGGAATATATGCATATCAATAGATAAATGATGGATAGATGATAGATAAATAGGTAGATAGATATATACACAAAGATAAATAGATGATAGATAGATAGATAGATAGATAGATAGATAGATAGACAGACAGATAGATGGGTAGATAGATAGATAGACAGAAAGACAGACAGACAGACAGACAGACAGACAGATAGATAGATAGATAGATAGAGAGAGAGAGAGAGAGAGAGAGAGACAGACAGACAGACAGACAGACAGACAGACAGACAGACAGACAGACTGGAGTGTATAGGAACACTAAGGCCAGACAGACAGAAACCCCATGTGGCCATTTGTGGCAACAGCTCTTGGAGCTGAAATGCCTCAACCTGGGTAGTTTGTGATACACTCTGTTCTTTTACTTGAGGCTATATGATCTATAGCTCAGTCCTTGTCCTGTGGAAGAAAATCAAGCCCTAAAGTAGGGAGCCCAAGAGAACCATGATCAAAATGGGGCAGAGAATGATGGAAGGCACAGGGAAACAGACATAGACTCAAGGTCACATCTCTGTAGTCCTGCCTCCAAGTGTAGGAGTCTTCCCCAAATCCCAAGTCTCAAGGGCATGTGCCCACCTGTGTCTCTTCCAAGAGACCTGGAGGTTGGGACCAGGATGCATGACTAACACCAGTCACCCTGGGGGATCTCTAATGAAATCTATCCTCTACCTACGCAGCTATGGATCTACCTACCTAATTTTCTCCCCGTTCACATTTGTACTTCCCTTCTCTGACAATGAGAAGCCATACTCCCATTATCTTAAAATGTTTCCTTGTCTGCTCATCATCCCAGGAGGCACCCCACATCTTGTGGCTGACTCACACATCCCTCGCCTCCCGCCTCCTTTGGCAGGCTGCCCTCTCCCAAGGTTTTCTGAATTGTTCAGGAAAGGAAGGGACAGGGATATCCCAGGAAGAAAGGACAGGAAAGGGAAGGGTGGGGCATAAAAGAAGGAAGTACCTCTGCCCCTTTGATTATGTAAAAGGAGAATATGTACATTCCCAGCCCAGTCAATACTGTAAGCATGTTAGTCCGAGACATGGACCTAAGCCAAAGGGCGGCTGCTATAACCATTGGAGGGAACCGTGGTTTCAAACCTGAGGACTTTGCAGAACTGAGGCCACTGCTTTGGTCAAGTTATTTTGGCAGAGATTTAGCCTCCTCCATAGCAACCTCTGGACACCTGTCACCAGAAAAATAGACTCTGAGATGTGACTTGTACCTCGGGAGTCTAAGCTGCTGTGTTTAGTGCCCACAGAGGTGAAGAGTGATCACAGGATTCCTGGGGAAAGACAGATGCACCACCCGATGCCTAGGATGTCTCTGCTGTTCGTCTGCACAAATGCTCTCAAGACGGTGTGTGTGCACTCGTAGGTGCCACCTGCTTTGACAAAGGGCTACCCATGGGTAGGTTGCTTGTGTCTGTCGCAGTGGGTAGAGGCTGGATACCTAGCTTCACGGAGTGCCCTGCAGTAGCCAGAACAGTTCTCCTCAGAGACCTCCACCCAAGGGAAGCTGGAACTCTTGAATTTTCCACAGAAAAGAACCTCAGGGTGAGCCTGTATGAAGCAGAGTCGGAGTGCTGATGAGCTCTAAACCTAACTCAAAGCACAGAGCTAAGAGAGAGGCTCTGGGGAAGGGCAGTATGTTCCGAAGGTGCGGGTTTGTGTTTCTCCAGTGTATCCACAGTAGTCTCACATCGGGTTTCTGTTTATATTCTCATGGTTTCTTATGATACCCTCTATGCCCACTCACACAACTCACGCGCACACACACACACACACACACACACACACACACACACACACTATATATATATAAAACACCTGCATACACGCAAGCACACACCTTCTCCTCTGGTTGGTAAATGACATGCTAGGATGGCTCTGAAGGTGTCTTGGACAGGAAGGCAGTCTGATAAGGTCACATAGGTCACAAGTAACACAGGGGATAAAAAAAATGTATAGCTTGGTAGTTTTGTTGTTTGTTTTTGTTTGCTTTTCTTTAGGGGGAGAGGTTCTTTGAGCTCAATAGAAAAGTGAGGTTTATATCTTGGAGAGGGGGCAAGGACATATGACTTATGCCTTAAATAGGGCTCATTCATTGGTAGTTTAACATTCTTATTTAAAACAATGTTATTTGGCAGAAAAGTAGTAGAAAAGGACGATTGACCACTGGTTGCTTTTCCAGAAGACCAAGGTTCAATTCCCAGCACCTACATGGCAATCCTACAGCTGTCTGTAACACCAGCTCCAGGGGATCTGATGCTTTCTTCTGGCCTCTGCAAGAATGTGGCACGAAGGTCACAGACATACGTTTGCAAGCAAAAATCCATAGACATCAAATTTTAAAATAATTTTTAATTAAAAAAACATGATTACTGTCTCTCTATAGGCAACCTTCACAGTAAATTCTGTTAATCATGCTAGAATCCATGATTCGCAGCTGGCGAGAAGCTTTGACCAACCTCCAGGGTGAAAGTACTCTCTCCCTTCCCATGTCCTTTCTAGCTAGCCTTCCATGTGCTTACCTGGACAGTGAGGAGTCAGCTGTTCCTAGACAGTTTCTTAATGGCCTGAAAGATGTTTGAGCATGTGAATGTCTGTGTTAGGACCCACACAGCCTGACTCCAGAGCAACTGTGCAGAGAACTGTGCAGAAGTAAGCGTGGCCCTCAACATTTAACATCACCTCTTTGCACCTCCAGACTCTCTTTCCCTAGTTCCTCATCTCTTCCCATAGAAACATTTTCTTGTGCCTCCTCCAGATCTGATTCCAGAAGGATCCCTGGGCACATGGTCTCAGCTCTCTTCCAAACGGCCAGTGATACCATGAGCACAGATGCTAATATGGTTTACTGGGAGGGGCTTCACTTAATGGTTCAAATTTTTGTCCAGACAATTTCCCATCATATGTCGGAGCTAGCATCAACCTTTGCAAAATAGTGGGACACCCTAACGAGATTCTCAATTTGCACATGATTTTCTTTTTTAAAAAAGATCTTGTTTTCCAACTAGCTGAGAAAATGAGAAGTCTTTCAAGTTTGGTGGAAAGAAAATAATACAAAGTAAAGGCAAAATTGAATGCTATTTCTAACTTATCCAATTAGCAAAGACTTTGAAAATGGTCTTACTCAATCCTCTGCGGGTGGGAGTGCAAATTGGTACCGCCTTCTGCAAAAGTAATTTGTCAAAATACATCAAGAATCTGAAAAGTGTCACAATCCATCGGCTCAGTTTATATACTTTCAGGAGTCTAGCCTAAGGAAAATAATTTGAATTTTGGATAAAGATTTGTGCACTAAGGAGTTTATCTCCCAACACAGGAAATAAATTAGATGTTCAAGAGACTGCCATCCTGGAATAAATGAAGAAATGGTTATCTGATTGAAGAATTTTATATGGCTGAGCAAAGATGTAAGGATGTTTTGTAATATGTGTTCTCAAATGGATTAATAAGTTATACATACCATCAAGAAATACTATTTCAACTGGGCAAAAGAATGTATCCTTAGGAAAATAATGTTTAGAAAGAAAACATAGCAAAATCTAAAATGAAGGTATTTTAATTTTGGGGGGAGGTATTGCAGATCTAAGTGATTCTCTCTCTCTGTCTCTCTCTTTTTCTGTGTGTGTGTGTGTGTGTGTGTGTGTGTGTGTGTGTGTGTGTGATGTCATGTGTTACTTTCTTAATTAAAATGTGTGCTTTAAATCTGTACCAGCTCTTTACCTCTTGAATTTCCCTGGGACAGACTCTATTGAACCATGTTTGGTTTCCAATTTTTCCCCTTATCTTTATAATACCACCTTTACCATCTTCAAAAAGGATCTTTCTTGTAAACAGTTTATGAAAAGACAGGTGAGCCTGGGGAGATGTCTCAGCAAGTGAAGTACCTGCTTTGCAAGAATAAGGACCTGGGCTTGCCTCCCCAGCACCGCTGCAAAGCCAGGATGATGGTGTGCAACTGTAATCCTGGGTCTGAGGAGGCACAGAAAGGCAGGTCTTCATGGCTCACTAGCTGGCCAGTCTAGGCAAATTAGTGAGCTGTGGTTCAGTGAGATCCTATCTTAGAAAATAAGGTGAAAAAAGATGAAAGAAAACACCCAACATCAACTTATAGCCTTTCTATTACAGGCATTTGTGCACACATGTATATACAGAGAGAGAGAAAGAGAGAGTGTGTGTATGTGTTAGACAGAAGCAGACAGACAGAGGCAGAAAGACAGAAAGACAGAGAAACAGAGTTAGCCGTACCTAATAAAACAGCAGGTAGAGTGTATAAAGCACTGTTCCCCCTCCCCCCAAAAAAAAACTCTCCTTGTACCTCCCAATAACAGTTCCTAGAATAGTATTTCCCACAGCTAAAATATGACTTTCTGTGTCCTAACCAACCATGGCCCTCCACTACTTAAAGGAGAGTGCCAGATAACCAGTTGTCAAACTTGCAGACACTCATGTCTAATGGTGGCTTCAATAAATGGAACCTGGATTTATTGGGGGATTGGCCCGTAGTGTTCACCTCCACTGAACATTACAGCCAGTTCATGGGCAAGGCATGTCTCACTGGTAAGTCACTGCCAATAGTTCTTTTACAGGATTCTGGTACCCAGTCCAGCCAGCTACAAAATGATGCCTCACCTATTAAATCAAAACACCTGTTAACCATAATGTAGAGGAACTTCCCTCGAATTGCTTCTTAATGCTCCCCGCAGGGTAATAGTAGAAGAAACTCGCTGCTGAACTCCTGAACTGACACTGGGTGGTCAGCGTCTCCTTGAAATCTTGAGCCAGACAAATGGCCTTCTCCATCTTCTGGGTGACCACGGTGACAGAGAAATCAACAGTCTTGTTGATGTCTACAACAAAGTCTGCTAAGGAGTCTTTGGACACTTTTCTTGCCTGTTCTTTTCCCTTCTTATGGGCAAAACTGACTCCACCATTTTTCCAACTACACTTTCAGTAGGAATCATAGTCCTACTAACAATCTCTTTATATATTTTACAGGTACTACCTAGGTGTTCGTTCCATCACCTAGGCAACAGGTGAGAAAATGACCTTTTACTCTTCATGTCAGGACTGGGCAGGACAGTGAAGAGATGTGAAGCTGGAGGTGGGGTGGGAGAACAAACAGGTAAATAGTCTGTGTAAATGAACATCATCGCTCTGGGATTTCTCCCATTTCCTCAGGAATCAAAACATATGCAAACCTCCAATCCTGAGCTTAATCATCAAACAAATTCTCTGTGTATATCAGAAAACAGACTTTCAGTATTACTGTCTCCAACTCTCTAAGCCCACTGACCCAAGGCAAGCCACACCAGTAAAGGTTAAAAATAGTCCAAGGTAAGTATATATATATATATATATATATATATATATATATATATATATAAAAGATTGTGACCTTTCCTAGTTCCGTATCTACTAAAAACATGAGTGATTTTGGTTTAGTAGAAGCATACTGTTGATATTAAAGGCTTTGATGTATTTGACAATACATGCTGGTGTCATCAATGACTGAGAAACAGGACAGAGAAGGGAAAAGACAGCAACCAAACACACTAAGGTGGTGGTAGTTCAATGGAAGTGATGTGAGGGGGTGGTAAACAGAGGGAGACTGAGAAAGGATGAGATAAGCCAAGGAGAATGAGCTGCTATGGTAGGCTACTGGGAAGTCAGCAGCTCTTAGCTTTGGACTTGTTTACTTACTAACGTTTTTATTTATTTGTTTGTTTATTTAAAGCCCAAGCACTGCCCTCTCCCAGTCGCCTCTTCACTGAAACCTTCCCCTCCCTCCCTTCTTCCTCTCCCCACCGTATCCATTCTCCTCCACCCAGCGCATCAAGTCTCTACCAGAGTAGGCACATCCCCTTCCACTCTGGCCAGACAAGACAGTCCTGTTGGGGAACAGATATCACAGTCAGGCTACAGCATTAGGGAGAGCCTCTGCTCCAGTTGTTGGGGCCCACATGGGGACAGAGCTGCATATTTGCTGCATATAGGCTGGGGACTTCATTCCAGCCAGTGTGTGTTCTTTGGTGACTCAGTTTCTGAGAGCTCCCAGAGGTCTAGGTTGGTTGACTCTGGTGGTCATCCTGTGGGGTTTCCATACCCCTCAGATCCTCCAATCCTTCTCCCAACTCTTCCATAAGAGTCCCAACCTCCATCTAATGTTTGACTGTGAATATGTTTAATATGTTTGTGTCTGTTTAAATCTGTTGCTATATATCATCTAACAGTTATGCTATGCTCCTGTCTGCAAGCATAACAGACTATCATTATTGTCAAGGACTGGTGCTTGCCCGTAGAATAGGTCTCAACTTAGGCCTGTTATTGGTTGGCCATTCATTCAATCTCTCTTTCATCTTTGTCCCTACATTTCTTTTAGACAGGACAAATTTTGGGTCAAAAGTTTTGTGGGTGGGTTGGTGTCCTTATCCCTCCACTGGGGGGGTCCTGCCTGGCTAGAGGAGGTTGCCTCTTCAAGTCCCATATTCCCTGTCCCCACTGTTAGGAATCTCTGCATTGACTCCTGGGGGTGTCACCCATCTCAGGTTTTTGGGACTTCCTGAAGACTCCTTTTACCCACCCCTTCCCCTGGCAGAGCAACTCCTGTTTAGGGAAGGGGATAGAAAGTACTGGAAAGAAACCTGAAAGATTGGGGTATGGAGAGAGGCATGTTCAGAAGTCCTGGGAAGTGATGCCAGTTCACAAGACCCCAGTGGTGGCTAAGAGCAACAATTAATCCTGAATCTCAGAATTAGGTTAAAAAAAAATCCCCCAAAAGGCCAGTCTTGAATTCAATTGTTTTATCCTGTAAGAGGGAGAAGAAACAGAGAAAGACAGATAATAAGGGAAAGGAGAGGGGAATAGCGAGGAGCATCCTCATGGGGTCAGCCCTCCGTTAGGTGGTTCTGATCTCCAATGGAAGGTAGAGTCTTGTGGCTACCCAGAAGCCTTTGGTGGTCACTGTGTCTTCAGTCTCCTTGACTGGGGCATATTTGTACAATAAGTTTCATGGGAGGAAAGGTAGATGTGGTTATAAAGTTATCTCAACTCTGATGCCCAGTGCTCAGTGAATATGATGGGCTAACTCCAGCAGTGCCCCAGGATGATGTCTAGAGGTTGAATAAATGGTTGTTTGCAGCCTGGAGTGTGTTAGCGTGTAGGAAAGGGACTTG
Source organism: Micromys minutus (assembly GCF_963924665.1). Lineage (NCBI taxonomy): Eukaryota > Metazoa > Chordata > Mammalia > Rodentia > Muridae > Micromys > Micromys minutus. The sequence continues at coordinate 32,017,673 of NC_137952.1, forward strand.
GGGAAACTGGGTATGAAGTTATGCTTAATAGTCTGCCTTTCCTAGGCTACTCAGGGGCTCTGTAATCTGGAGATAATTTATAATTTATAATTCATCTTTGAAAGAAATAGCAAGCTCAAGATATTACTCTCCAGGTTATGATAAAGACCAAAGAAACAAAGAAAGAAAGAAAGAAAGAAAGAAAGAAAGAAAGAAAGAAAGAAAGAAAGAAAGAAAGAAAGAAACGAAGAAAGGAAAAGAGAAAAGGAGAGAAAATCTCTAAGGCTGTAAGTCCTGTCTGGGAGATCCTTACTGATTCTCCTCCTTCAGAACCATAAGAAGCAAAGAGCCCACCTTCACAGTGAAGCTGGAGTCTCCAGCCGGCTATCTAGAGCCTTGAACAGGTGTCTCAATAATTTCCACCAACCAACCAGAAAGATTTAACTCTAGCCGTTGGGGGGGGGGTGGCCCAAGCTTTTACTTCAGTGTGTGATTCCTGGTCTGTTGCCAACACACAGCCATATGGAGTCAAGGTACACAAATGAGAAAGACATGAACAAAGAGACACCACCCATGTTCTCTCCCAGAGAAGCTCCCTGCCTTCACCCCAGAAAAAAGCCAGAGGGTTCCCCCCAGAAATCCCATTTGTCACTTCTAGGTATTACCTATGAGAAAGGCAACTGAAAAGAGGGGCCTCCTAAGAAAACAAGTTGTAGAGATGATCCCAGGGGAGTCACGAAAGCATGACTGCCTGGAATTCCTCTGCAGCTCTTTCTTTTGTTTTTCCCTGAAGATCTGGCTTCTTCCACAAACTCTACAACTGAAACAAGCTTATCATTGGTGTTTTCCAGTTTCTCCTTTCTATCTCCATATCCTGTCGGATAGCATCATCCCATCTCCCAACCTTGGGATTACCAATTGCCCCTTCGCTTGTCAGTCAAATGCACATTGTGCACCAACATCATGTGCTCAGGCTGCTGAAACAAAATACCCATGACTAGGTAGTTTACGAAGAACAGAGACCGGATGCTCACAGTTCTAGCCGAGAAACCAGAAAGCCCAGAATCAAGGTGCTAGTGAGAGCCTGGTGTCTGTTTCTGAGAATCAGGCTCCACTGGTACAGTCTTGAGGAGAGCAGACAGACTCAGCAGTGTCTTATTCTGGAGGACTAAAGGGCCTACCCACTGGTGGGTATTATAAGCTGGGGGATATGTAATGTAAACTTCATCCAGGCACTAGCGAGAGATAAGAAGTTGAATGCTATGGCCCATACTATCTAGGATCTGGTAGGGTCTGCAGAGGGTGAATAACTATATTAGGATATACATGTGAAGGCAAAGGTCTACATGGGGATTTAGCTTTGCATTTCAGAGCCCAGAGCCTAGGTCTGTAAAGTAAAGGGTCCAAGTCTTTCTTATTAGGAGATGTTACTGTAGCCAAGGGGTGTATGAGAACCAGAAGCCAGGCTAAGGACGGTATGTAGACACTCTAAGAAGACAGCCAACCAAGAAAGAAAATTCCAGACCTATAGGCTATGGGTATGGCAAAGAGTTGCTGGAGAGAAGCCAAGCAGGAAGTAAGAGGTATTATGAAGAAAAGTTTGGCTCCAGTCAGTGTTAGTTTCCCGGTGAGAGGACTGAGATTAGTGGAACACTAGCTTTGAGACTACAACCTCAGGCTTGTCTTCTCATCTGTGTTCTGTTTTGTTTTCTTGTGGTTCTGGGATTAAACCTGGAACCTCAGGCATTTTAGGGAAGCATTTGACCTCTGAACTCCCAGATTTAAAGGTGGATGCTTGTTAGCTCGAAAGCCTACATCTTGAGCGCTGGTTGGGTTAGGACAACAGGTGGGATCCTTAGGCCACATCCTCCGGTGTCCACCCTTTCTCACTGAGTTCCTCCTGCCTGTCCCTTTCTTACTCAAGGGCAGCAGCCATGGCTAGAGTCAAGGAAGTCATCCCAGTGTCGAAGCTGATGTGAGACTCGGGCTTTTAGAATCATGTGTTGTAAACAGTTCTCAGCTCCTGAAAAAGGAGCACAATTTTCTTAGTTTTCCAATCTAATTCCCTGTTTTTGCATAGCCTGCTTGGAAAAAGAAGAAAAAAAAAAGAATGACATTGACCTTTTGAGTTTTTTTTTTTTTAAGTTCATTTTATAGTCTGCATATTAAGCAAGTGGCTGCCTTGATGGTATTTTGTTCTGCATCCAAAGACTTGCAATGGACTTTGATTTGATTTACAGTTTTACATTTACAAAGCAATTTTCTCTGGCATGTTATTTTTCTTGTAAGTTGCATGAAAACATGATGTAAGTGAGTAGATTACATTGATAAAGGGCAGAAAATATATTACAAATTAAATAACATCAGAATAATTAAACCTTTTTTTTTTATTAAAGGCCAGGTCAGTATGTCTGTTTTTATGTTTTGAAGACAGCTTCTCTCTGTGTAGCTTAAGATTGCCCTCAAATTATTGGTCTTCTGCCATGGCTTCCAATACTTTGGGGATCAGAGGTGCTACCACACCTATGATATATGGCATATTGTTTTTTTGAAACTGGAATCAAACGCAAAAATGCTGATGATTATGAAGCAGCTTTATAAACTGGAAGGACATATTAGTAGAAAATGTTGCTTTACAATGCCCACCAGTTTGCTCATGTGTGCAGCAGCATATATACACAAGAGAGACTCACCAAGTACTAAGTCAGCCACAGAGCTGGGGGCTCACGATGTAGTTTATGAAACAGAAATGATTTTGTTCCTCATGGAACTGTTATAGCCTGTCGAGGTAGGACAAGTATATATTATATATACATACACACACACATACACACACACATATATATACATGCATATAGTATATATAGTCATATATAGAAGTATACAAACACACATACCTACATACAAACATACACATATATATGCAAATACATATATACATATACATACATACATACATACATACATACATACATGTGTATGGACTGTTGCATGCACACATATATTCACAGACATCTATAGTTACAGAGTCTCTTCCTTTTCTAATACAACAATGAGTCGCTGAGGTTGGGGCTGAGGTTTGAGCCCTGTGATCAAGCACACTCATTCCTGACTTTTACCAGGTCCCTTTTCTTAACAATTTGATGGCCATTTCATGCTTAAGGTGCAGTGCTTTTTCGGTCAATCTGAAGGCTGCATTTCTATAATTGTGTTATGTTGACTGAAAATATTTTCTTGTTTCACACACATACAGAATGTCTATTTACGAGAACTTGGAAAGTTATGCCAGCCTTATCAATCTTTCCTTTTCTGGTGTGCCTTTTCATTTCTAAACTGATAAACTATTACCTAGCATCCCTACTTCTTTCAACTAACCTGACTCTAAGAACAGATATAGTTTTAAGACTCTGCTTCTTTGACCAATTCACCATCTATTGATTATTTATAGTTAACAAAATGGAATGTTTCCTATCTGTCTTGGTCGCCGTTCTATTTCTGCGAAGAGGCACCAAGGCAGTTCTTAATGGAGAATTTAACTGTGGGCTTTCCTACAGTTTCATAGACTCAGTATAAACTCATCATGGCCGGGAGCATAGTAGCAGGCTGGCATGGTGCTAGAGACTTGGTGAGAGATGCATCCTGGTCTTCAGGTACAGAGACTGGGCCTGTTGTGGGCTTTTGAAATCTCAAAGCCCACCCCCATTGACACACTTCCTGCAACAACCTCCTCTTCTCAAATAATGCCATTCCTTCATAATTAAAGGATTCAAATACATAAACCTAAGGAAGCCATTCTTATTCAAACCACCACGTTATCCTATAACCTGATAGTTTATCCTTCTTAATATATAAATATATCCTCATATTACGACACATATGTAACCATCCTTTTGCTTGATTATCTATGTAATTCGTGTTCCTATCAGGTAATGAATATTTACACACTATTTCTTTTTTTTTTTTTTTTTACTATTCTGAGAAAAGATGAGATAAGCATCTTTACATATATATAAATAATTTGATTCTTCAGAACATGATTGTTTCTATACAAAAAAATGGGCTAAAAGTTTTTAAAAATATTTTTGTATGTGCATGTGGTCAGAATGATCTCTGAGACGCATCTACACTTGGTGAGAGGTAGGGAATTAGGGATTAGGAGAGAACTGAAAGACTATGGGGTCGTGGACTGAGACGGAATGTTCTGGCAGCTGTAGATGAAATCTGAGAGCCAGATGAGGAAAGGCCAACTAGAGGAATGCTGCCTTTCCCGAGGATTTGGTCAGTCACCCATTGAGTTGTTCAACAAATACAGGAAGGCTTACCATGATTGAACATTGTTTTCAGGAACCAAACAGGCAAAAATCACTGTCCTCAAATCTTACTTATACTCACGCTGTGGAGACAGACCATGCTCAGTTAACAAAATAATGTGTGTCCTGTGTTAGAAGAGTTTTGGAAGCAAAGCATGGAGAAAAACACAAAACAAAACAGGGGACTGTTAAGTCCAGAGGCTTTTGACTTACCATAGAGGGACCATGGAAGGTCTCTCTGAAAGGATAGGTGTAAAAGGAGAACCATAGGAGAACATAGGGGGAGAATGATCTAGAAAAATGATGTAAGCAAAGGTCTCTGCCAATACCAAGGGGTGCTTATGGTTGCTTGTGTTCTGGTCAGGAACACGGAATGCTTTCCATGTATTTCACGGGCATGGCATGCCAACACAGTGTTGAATGTGACTTGAGGACAGGAGAATGAAGACCAGGAAGGAAATGACTTGAACTCACCAGTGAAATACACGGGAATCCATTGTAAAGGTGTCTGAGACAATTCTAGTATTGTCTCTGGTGAGGTGGGGGTAGGAAGCATCACATCGTAAGCAAGCCGGGATAATCAGTTGTGGCAAATGATGTGGAGAAATTGAGAGATTCAAGTGCTGAGAACTGACCACTGAACCTGGCATCTGTCAATGCCCATTGACCTGACAGAACAGTTTCACTGCTGTATTGAAAGCTGCAAAAGACATGTTCAACTGAAAACGTTAGACAAATTAAACTTAGCAGAATTTAATTGAGCAGAGAATGGTTCTCAAATTGGGCTTCTTTCTGAGGCAGAAGAGATGGGGAGACTTTGCAGGTTTCGTGAATAGAGACAGCTTGATTGGTTAGCTCAGCTTTTTCCTGGTTTGAGGACGGTCTGATTAGTCAGCCACCCATGACTGGCTGGTGCCCTGCTGCCATGAAGGACTGAGGCACAACTATTTGTTACAAAAGTGTACTCCCAGCTTGTCTTTTAATTAGTCTACTATTACACCATATTGCAGCTCATTACATAGGGGGAAAGTATAGTGGCATCCTTGGACCATTTTTAGGCTAACAGGTAGAAGAGAAAGGCATTAGAGCAAGCTAACAGGGATTGAAATCAAATTTCTTTGCTGGGCTTTAATGGGCAGAACATTTTTAAAGTTAGACAGAGAGAAGGTGGGGGGAAGATGTTTAGAGATAAGTGTTGGAGTTTGAAAGAACTGGATAAAAAATTCTTTGCCTACCCCCAGCCCCCATATACCCAAGTGCTAAGTTCCTGAGAAATAGAAAACAGGCAAGGAAAAATGAAAATATTACATTTAGTCCTTACTAAAGTACTGATGGGAGGGTCTGTTTCTATGAACTAAAAACAACTGGTAATATTTCACAGAGCAGTAGGCACACTTACTTCCCATGGGCCACACGCCACTGGACAGTAATAGAAACTTGTCTTCAGGGGTCTGACCTTGTGATTTGAAGGAAAGAAACTGAAGGTGGGCTTTTTTCCCCAGATACATAGAGCCTAATGAGAAAGAGGAAGGAAGGCAGAACCAAACTCAAGTCTCCTTGTCCGTCATCAACATTCATTCTCTGTCCCTTCCTCCCCTGGAGGAGTGTCAGGAACTGGTCCCTAACCACATAGGTGCTCTTCCATGTCTGTTTGATGATGGGCTGAGCAGAGTTTAGGAGAACAGTAGCACAGTAGACAAGAAACAATTGTGTGGTTGCAGGCAGAGATGGGGCCACAACATTCAGCAGGCATTAGCACAGTCCATCAGCAAATGAGATCATCAGCAGGGTGAAAAAAAAAGAGCAGAATAGGTCTAAAGGGATGGAGGGTGGGAAATCATTTTCTTAAAGAGTAGGCAAGTAAATTGACCAGAGAGAAGAAGAAATTGGCAAGGCAGTGCTGAGGGCCGGGCTAAGGTCTGTGGTTGTAAATTTAGTCCAAGCAGCAAGGTGACAAGTGTTTCTTCTGGCTACACCCTACCCAGATACAGGAAGGGTGGTGGTAGACAATCTCATAGAACCAACAGGGTCTCAAGTAGCCCAGGCTAGCATCAATCTTCATATGTAGCTGTGGATAACCTGAAGCTTGAGATTCTCTTGCCTCTAGCTCCTGAATTCTAAGATGATAGGTGTGTGCTGCAAAGCCCAGTTTTATGCAGTGCAAGGGACTGAACCTAGGGCCTTAGTATCACTTCTTCAGCAAATAATGTATCAACTGGGATTCACCCCCAGCTCCTGTTAGCATATTTGACCTTGAAATCTGGAGAAGATGAAGTCAACAGTAATGAAGAAGTCTAGAATTCAGCTTCAAAAGGGGCCCAAGCTGATGGGTTGACATTGTTCTAAGTCAGTCAAGGATCTGAAAGGACAGGTCACTCAGTAGCCCAGCAGTGTGACTGCTGCTAACAAGAGTGAGTTGAAAAACAGTGAAGCAGACCATCCGTTTCCATGATAACGATTGGTTCCTCCATGACTCGTGTCACAGTAGTGTCAGAAAAGGATTGTTGGAGAGAAGAGTTAAAAAGATCTTAATATAAGTTATAAGCTTCTTGATGTTCAGGGTATCTGAGAAAAAAAAAAGAGGTGGAGAAGCCATGATGGATAATACAAAGGATGCCAGTCACCATTTCTTGGGTCCATGGATGGCACTCTATGAGATAAAATGAGCATCAAGGAACGCAAAGGAGACTCGGGTTAGGAAATGATAAAGGATGAATGCTCCGAATCTCTACTGAAGATATAGGTTTGGCTAAAGCATGGGGAGCCACAGAGAGCAAAGTACAAGGTTGAAAGCATTTTTGGCTTCATGTAGCTTAGATAGAGGGAAAATAGGCAGTGTCCCACAGCATGAATGCTCAGTATATCTTATAGAAATCTAGCATGTTCTTCCAGGGTACTGAGCTATTCTCTGCTCATTTTAATAGAATCTCTCTGGTATTCTCCCTTGCTGAGTATGCTAGTTGTAACAAACTGTGTTGCAAAAATGATGTATAACCCTACAAGCTTTCAGTGTTGTTGGGTTCTTAAGATTAACTTAAAGCAAATTAGAAAAATATTAGAATCCTCATCTTTCCTTTCAGAAGTAAATCTTAATACCCCTTTTAAATTTCCTAAAATCCAGGCCTGGTGAGATAGCTCAATAACATCATGCGTTAAAAATGAAATTATTCAATCACATCCAGGAGACAGAGACAGAAGGACCATGGGGTTTGCCGGTCAGCCAGCCCAGCCCAAATGCTAAGTTCCAGATTTACTGAAAAACCTTAGAAACAAAGGTAGATGGTGGGCTCCTGAAGAATAACACCCTAGGTTGTCCTTGGCCTCCACATGAATTCTAACACACACACACACACACACACAAACATATACTTCCCATAATCCTATACCTAAATCTCCCATCATATTTTATACATATGAACCTACAAATACACCTGGGTATGCACATACTTGCTGGACATACACACATAACTTCCCATTATCCTCTACCTACATCTCATAATATTTCTATTATTTTCACAACTATCTCATACTTGCAACTTACAGAAATTTTTTATTGCACTGTTTTACCCAACACTGCCTTACAGAGAGACCTAAAAGTTCTCTCTGTAAGTGGATCTGCAAAGTATGAGGGAAAGCAATCAGAGATCTGCAAGGCAAGACTCGGACTGCATTTTAGACCCGCCCTGCTGCCGGCTACATCTGTGTCTGCGACCTTGAGCGAGTCACTTAATGTCTGATATTCTCTTCTCTGACTGGTTAGAATAAACAGCATATCAGCTTAACAGCTGCTGCAGTTGTCAAAAGTGGGAGAGCTAGAAACAGCTTTGAAAATGCCTTGAAAGCTGTTTGCAAGTTAATTCAAAAATTGAATTTTTTTTAAAAAAATTGCAATTCATAGCAAGACAATTTGATAATTTGCAGGAAGCACTCCATTATCTTTTGGTTCAGAAATATCTGGAAATGGAAAGGCTATGGGGCCCTCATACAGTAATTGAGTTCTCTCAGTCTGCCTTCCTTTAGCATCAAAGTACTGCTGGAGGTAGAGCCGGGAACTGGATGTAGCTTCAAATCCAAATTCAGCAAAATTCTTCTGTAACTTCATAGCACACCTGAATGTCTCAGTCCTCTAATTTATTCCCTGGAGTTATAATACACATTGTCTCTGCTTCAGTTTTGCTTTCTGAACATAGAGGAGGAACTCAGTGCATGTTGCTTGGGTTTGAGTCTTCAGTTTTCATTCTAGTGGCCCTATGAATTTCACATTTCCTAATTCATCCTACAGTGAGAATGCTAATAGTCCCCTCTTAAATGTTTCGAGGTCAAAACAAGATCAAGTACAAAGTATGCTGTTATACACATAAGGGAACTTGGCCTGTGCTAATTGATAATGTTGTAGGTGTTTTAGAATTTCTATACCAGTGCATGCCACTGACAAATAGAAAACAGAGACAGAGAATCAACAGATCCAAAAGGGCTGTTTTGGGAAAAAGATAAAATAATAAAACAAAACAAAAAAAACCAACAAAACAAAAACCCAACACACAAAAACCAAACAAAAACAAACAAACAAACAAACAAAAATTATGGGAAAATCAGCCAAGAAATATTTAAGGATAAACACACAAGAAATCAGGAATGAGAGAGGCTATACCTACAGTTACAAAGCTGACTACATTAAATAAGAGAATATTGAGAACATGTAATGCTAAGAAGCAGGCATGGAAATAAAAGACATACATTTCTGAATAAATCATTGCAACTTATCAAACTTGGAAAGAAACAGAAAATGAAAACATTTTCTGCAATGGTAACTGAGGAGAAAGGAAGCTGGTAGGTTTAAGAGATTATCTGCTTTGGTTTCCAGGTAGCAACAGTAAGTTCAGATACATAAGTTAGTGCCCAAATACAGCTAAGCAACAACACTGATAAGAAGAGAAGAGAAGGCCTGTGCCTGGAGCTGACCTAGTGTCACAGAATTCTGTACCTAGACCCCACTGGGAAGGAGCCAGTCTCACAAGAGTGCTGACAAATCTGACAACACAGATGAGATCACCACCTCTGCTCAAATTCCTGGCCTAAAAGGAACATGCCCAGAGCTCTCAGGACACAGGAATGATGAAGCAGTTTGGAAGAGAATCCTTCCAGTTTCTGCCTGTGCCTGGAACTGACCCAGTGCCAGAGCACTCTGTACCCAGACTCTGCTGGGAAGGACCTGGTCCCCCAGTAATGCTGACACATGGGCTTACAGGAGGGTCAAGCCATTGTCAGAATCATCCAGGCCAGCTTGCAGCACAAATACAGATGGCGAGAAGTAAGTCTAAGAACCAAAGCAACAGAAACCAAGGCCACTTGGCATCTTCAAACACAGTTCCCCCATCAAAGCAAGTCCTGGATGCCCCGACACACTGGAAAAGCAAGATTCTGATTTAAAATCATAACTCATGGTGATTTTACAAGATGCTAAGAAAGGCATAAATAACTCCCTTAAAGAAATACAGGACAACACAGGTAAATAGGTAGAAGTCCTTAAAGGGAAACACAAAAAAATCAATAAAACAGGTGAAGAATTTGAACAAAATCATTCAGGATCTAAAAGTGAAAAGAGAAACAATAAAGAAATTACAAAGGGAGACAACCTTGGAGATAAAAAAAAAAAAAAACCTGGGAAAGAGATCAGAAGTCATAGACACAAGCATCACCAACAAAATACAAGAGATAGAAGAGAGAATCTCAGGAACAGAAGATACTATAGAAAACATTGACACAACAGTCAAAGAAAATCAAAATGCAAAGTGGAAAAAGCTCCTAACCCAAAACATACAGGAAATCTAAGATACAAAGAAAAGATCAAACCTGAGGATAACAGTCTTAAAAGAGAGAAAAAATTCCCAATTTAAAGGGCCAGTAAATATCTTCAACAAAATTATAGAAGACAATGAAAAAGATGCCCATAAACATACCAGAAGCCTACAAAACTTCAAACATATTGGACCAGAAAAGAAATTCATCCTATCATAATAGTCAAAATACCAAATGCAAAAACAAAGAAAGAATATTAAAAACAGTAAGGAAAAAGGGTCAAGAAACCTACAAAGAATCACACTAGACTTCTCGACACAGACTTTGAAAGCTAGAAGAATCTGGGCAGATATCATACAGACCCTAAGAGAACACAAATGCCAGCCTAGGCTACTATATCCAGTGAAACTCTCAATTAACATAGATGGAGAAAACAAGATACCCCATGACAAAACCAAATTTAAATAATATCTGTCCACAAATCCAGCCCTACAAAGGATAATAAATGAAAAATTCTGACACAAGGAAGGAAACTAGACCCTAGAAAAAGCAAGAAAGTAATCTTTCAACTAACACAAAAGAAGACAGCCACACAAACATAATTATACTTCTAACAACAAAAATACCAGGAAACCACAATCATTGTCCCCTAATGTCTCTCAACATCATTTACTCAATTTCCCAATAAAAAGACAGAGACTAAGAGACTGGATATGTAAACTGGACCCAGCATTTTTCTGCATACAGAAAACACACCTCGGAGACAAAGGCAGACACTACCTCAAAGTAAAAGACTGGAAAACAATTTTCTAAACAAATGGTCACAAGAAACAAGCTGGAGTAATAATTCTAATATATAATATCGAATAAAATTGACTTTTAACAGAAGTTATCAAACAAAATAAGGAAGGACATTTCATACTCCTCAAAAGAAAAATCCACCAAGATAAAATCTCAGTTCTGAATATCTATGCTCCAAATGCAAGGGTACCTACATTCATAAAAGAAACCTTACTAAAGCTCAAAGCATATATTGCACCTCACAGGACAATTGTGGGAGACTTCAACACCCCATTCTCCTCAATGGACAGATAATGGAAACAGAAACTAACAGAGTCAAAGTGAAACAAACAGAAGGTATGAACCAAATGGATTTAACATTTAATCCTAAAACAAAAGAATATACCTTCTTCTCTGCACCTCGTGGTACCTTCTCCAAAACTGTCCATATAATCAGTCACAAAACAAGCCTCAACAGATAAAAAAAGATTCAAATAATCCCATGCATCCTATTAGCTCACCATGGATCAAGACTAGTCTTCAATAACAATAGGACAGAAAGCCCACATACACATGGAAGCTGAACAATGCTCTACTCAATGATAACTTGGTCAAGAAAGAAATTAAAGACTTTTTAGGATTTAATTAAAATGAAGGCACAACATACCTAAACTTATGAGACTCAATGAAAGCAGTGCTATGAGGAAAACTCATAGCTCTCAGTGCCTCCAAAAAGAAACTGGAGAGAGAATACACTAGCAGCTTGACAGCACACCTAAAAGCTCTAGAACAAAAAGAAGCAAATGTACCCAAAAGGAATAGATGGCAGGAAATAATCAAACTCAGGGCTTAAATCAAACAAGTAGAATAAAAGAAAACTACACCAAAAATCATCAAAACCAGGAGCTGATTCTTTGAGAAAACCAACAAGATAGATAAACCATTTGCTAGACTAACCAGAGGGCACAAGAGACAGTATTCAAATTAACAAAATCAGAAATGAAAAGGGAGATATAACAACAGAAACTGAGAAAATTTTAAAAATCATCAGATCCTACTACAAAAGCCTATTCTCAATGAAACTAGAAAATCTGGATGAAATGGACAATTTTCTAGATCTAACCAGGTACCAAAGTTAAATCAGGATCAGTTCCACAAACCTAAGAAATAGAATCAATCAGTCATCAAAAGTCTCCCAACCAAGGAAAGCCCAGGACCAGATGGGTTTAGTGCAGGATTCTATCCAACCTTCATAGATTATCTAATACCTAAACTCTCCAAATTATTCCACAAAATAGAAACAGAAGAAACACTACCCAATTTCTTCTATGAAGCCACAATTATGTTTATACCTAAACCACACAAAGATCCAACAAAGAAAGAAAACTTCAGACCAATTTTCCTTGTAAATATCAATGCAAAAATACTCAATAAAATTCTCAAAAACTGAATTTAAGAACACATAGAAACGTTCATTCATCATGAGCAAGGTTTCATCCCAGAGATGCAGGGATGGTTTTATATACAGAAACCCATCAATGTAATCTACTACATAAACAAACTCAGAGGAAAAAAAAAAAACACATGATCATCTCATTAGATACTGAGAAAGCATTTGACATAATTGAACACCCCTTCATTTTAAAAGTCTTAGAATATTCAGGAATTCAAGGCCCATACATAAACATAGTAAAAGCAATATACCGCAAACGAGCAGCCAACATCAAACTAAATGGAGAGAAACTTGAAGCAATCCCACTAAAATCAGGGACTAGACAAGGATATCCACTCTCTCCCTACCTATTCGATATAGTAATTGAACTCCTAGCCAGAGCACTTAGACAAAAAGGTAGGTCAAAAGGAAAGAAATCAGAAAGGATGAAGTCAAAATGTCACTATTTGCAAATGATATAATAGTATACTTAAATGACCCCAAATATTCCACCACAGAATTCCTACAGTTGATAAACAACCTCAGCAAAGTGGCTAGATATAACTCTAACTCAAACAAATCAGTAGCCTTTCTTTACTCAAAGGACAAACAAGCTGAGAAAAAAATTAGGAAAACGAAACCCTTCACAATAGTCACAAATAATATAAAATACCTTGGTGTGACTCTAACCAAGTAAATGAAAGATCTGTATGACAAAACTTGAAGTATCTGAAGAAAGAAGATCTCCCAGGGACTAAACCACTATCCAAAGATTGATGAACTCATGGCTCCAGCTGCACATGTAACTTATGATGCCCTTGTTGGGCATCAATAGGAAAAGAAGCCAGCCCTTGGTCCTGCCAAGGCTCGATGCCCCAGTGTAGGAAATGTCAGGGCAGGAAGGCAGGAGAGGGTTGGTGGGTGAATACCTTCATAGAAGCAGAGGAAGGGTGGATGGGATTAGAGGGGAAGAAGGGGAAACTGGGAAAGGTGATAATGTTTAAAATGTAAATAAAATATATCCAAGAAAAAAAGGAGAAGAAAAAAACATTATATAATACTGGGTATGAGAATTCAATACATTCAAAATTACTGCCTATTTTGCAATAATACATATTGCTCTGGTTTCATTGCTTCCATGAAAATATCATAACCAAACATAACAGAATAAGAACAGGTTTATTTCAGTTACAGGTTATGGTCCATAATTGAGGGAAAATTAGGACAGAAACTCAAGGTTGGATCTTAAGTCAGGCCAGCTTGCTATTCCACACAAAGTTACCTTTGGTCAAGGAAATCACTTTATAGTCAAAGTACAGCAGGACCCATGGAGAATGTTGCTTGCTAGCTGGCTCTTAAGAAGGTTCGTACTCAGCTAGCTTTCTTATACAGTTCAGGACCACCTGCCTAGGGATGGTACTGCCCACAGTGGGATGTATTCTACAACAATTAAGAATCAAGAATTGCAACCATCCACACTCTCCCCTTCCTCTTCCTCCACAGACACACTCATGGGCCAATCTGATCCAAACAGTTCCCTTGTTGAGGATCAGATGCCTCTATGTTGTAAGGTCAAGTTGACAGTTAAAGCTATCCAGGATTTGTACAAGGAATTTACATGAAATAGAGCAGAACATTTCCTGTGAGAAAAATAAATAAATAAATGGAAGGAGGTCAGAAGGGTGGAGAGGGGAAGGAAGAGGGGAAGAGAGGAAGACAGACACAGACATTGACAGACACACACAGAGACACACACAGAGATATACACACAGATACAGACACACACAGACACAAAAAGAACATACTCTGGAGAATTCAAACATTCAACACTTCAAATGCACCCATTCTTCCCAGATGGCTTACAGATTCAATGATTTCTCACATCATGCCTTGGAAGAATATTAGTAGAAATTGACACGATTGCTTCTAAAATGTATACAGATCAACAGAAGGTTAAGTCTCTATATTCCTAAGGGTGAATAGTAATGTGGAGGCTGGAAAAGTTATAGCTCTATGGTCTTGACACAGTGTAGCACACTTGGGCTTGATACAGTGTAGCACACTTGGGCTTGATACAGTGTAGCACACTTGGGCTTGATACAGTGTAGCAAGTAGACCCACTGGACTAGAATACAGAGCACAGATGGAGTTTAAGGCAGACACCCCCACATGCACAAGTCTGATGCCTGGCAGAATGGAAGCATAGATTGTGTAATAAACAGTAATTCGTGAGACTTGTTACGTACGGCCTTATTCACTCCCCAAATTCATACTTCATATCTGTAATCCCCACTTTTGACTTCCTATGGAAACCCAACCTATGAAGAGGTAGTAAAAGTTAATGAAGTCACTCTTAAGTGACCGGGACCTGAAGAGGATGTGACATCAGAGAGTTTTCAACACCAACCCTCACAAGAGGGTGACCACAATGAAGGGAGAGAGTCACCTCTGGAAAGCCAAGAGCACGTTCAATTTTCTAGTGCTTCCCCCCTCCCAATTGTGGGTGAATAAATTTCTGTTTCTCTTGTCTGGGCTGTGGATCTTGTTGTGCCCAGCCTGAGCAGATTCACATACTATGGATTATCCATTTGAATAAGAAAACAAACAAGTAAAATCTTGTTTTCTCACACCTCACATTTCAGAGAGTAACATAAACAAAAATTGAAAACTTTTAATATAGAACATAAAATATTTTAAAGATCTTAATGTCAGAAATGATTCCTTAAACATCATGGGAAAAAACATAACCATAGGATAAAATATTGGCATTTGAACTGCATTAAAACTAAACACTAAGTGGTAGTATAGATCTGTGATTTCAGAACTCAGAAGGCTTAGACAGGAGATCCAAGGCTAGTGTGGGTTATTGACTGGGTTTTAGGACTCCCAAACAACCTACTGAGCCATGTCACAAGTGAATAAATAAATAAGTAAATAAAAAAGTGTATAAGATAAATATTAAAATGTCATAAGGCATCATAAACAAAATAAAAAATCATCACATGGAAACATTAGAAAAAGTTAATATCTGAATATAGTTTTTAAATTGTTTTTATCTACTGCCAAGAAAAAAAGAAAAATAATCCCAGAAGAAAGACAGCAAAATAAATAGATAAAACATCCAACTCCCAAACAAATATAGATGGTAAACAAAGGCTCACAAAGGTGTTAAGGCCTGTCAGTATGCAGAGGAACACAAACAGTTAAGTGACATGACCTTCCTCACTGCAGACACTGTGGTCAGCAAAATACACACACACACACACACACACACACACACACACACACACACACACACATGCAAAGGCAGTGCTGAGCATTTACACAGGACTCATAGCAGTCTCCATTACTGCAGCCACTTTGGAAAGTGATTTAGCCGACGGCAGTGTCTCAGTCAGGGTTTCTATTCCTGCACAAACACCATGACCAAGAAGCAAGTTGGGGAGGAAAGGGTTTATTCAGCTTACACTTCCATATCGCTGTTCATCACCAGAGGAAGTCAGGACTGGAACTCAAGCAGGGCCCTCCCCACTTGATCACTAGTTGAGAAAATGCCTTACAGCTGGATCTCATGGAGGCATTTCCTCAACTGAGGCTCCTTTCTCTGTGATAACTCCAGCTTGTGTCAAATTGACACAAAACCAGCCAGTACAGCAGCTAAAAAGATGGTGGATCTCTCTTAAGACTTGGCTCTCTCATTTGTGCCCTAGAGAAACTATAGCTTATACACAGCCAAGAGAAGGTAGTAGTGTGCATAAAACCCTGTTATCAATGTCCACAAACAATAAAATAGATGGCGAGATGAGATACCATCTAGCACGTGCTGTACAGGGGTGAAAATGAATTGTTACTAAGTTACATGTTAGTATAGAAGAAGCTCAGATCATCTTGAAAGAGGTAAAGTTCAGTCATGAAACTACTCTGTCATATTTTAAAACACGCAAGCATGCCAATGCTTCTCTGTAAGTTCTCATGTATGTAGCAAAAATAACATAATGGGAAGGAACAGGAGACAGGAGGAGAAAGGAAAATCCAATTTCAGATACAGAGCTTTGGATACAAACTACTGGTGCCCTGCTTTCATCTCTCTAAAGCAGCATGCTGCATTGTGTGAGCATTCCTTTTTTTCTTTATGCTATATATTGTAAAATACGCATACATGTAAACATAAGAATGTATGTGTAGTTATGTATTTGTGTTACATCCATTGTCCTTTCATGTACATGATACACCCAAGTCTAAAAACAAAGTCAAAAAGTGAAGTGAACATCAAATCGCCATATAAAATGTCTAATAAAAGCTTTGACAGGGCTGGAGAGATGGCTCGGCGACTAAGAGCACTGGCTGCTCTTCCAGGGGATCCAGGGTTCAATCCCAGCACCCACATAGCAGCTCTTAACTGTCTCCTCCAGTTCCAGGGGGTCTGACAGCCTCACACAAATATCTATGCAGTCAAAACACCAATGTACATAAAAATAAATAAATCTATGTTTAAGGAAGCTGCTCAAGAGAGTTATAAAAACAAAAGTTTTGGCAAAACACACACACACACACACACACACACACACACACACACACACACAAAATGGTGTTCAGACCTCCTATTTCTTTCTCCAGTTTAGAATTCACCCCGTCATTTGCCTTCAACAAAACATCCTCCCAAGGTTCTGTGTCTAGGAGCATACACACTTAAACTGATCCACAAACACACAGGGAGATGAACAGTCAGAAATTTCACCTTTCCCTCCCCCCCCCCCTTTTTCAGCAGGGAGGGACACCAAGAGGCTAAAAAGCAAGCCTGAAAGAGAAGCATCTAGATTTACTTCTTGCTGTGTGATGAGACAGGATAGGAAACTTCCAGAGCCTAGAAAGAGATGTCTGGAGGGCCTGGGGAATGTCAGCCTGCCAGGAGTGCATGCTAGAGTTGACCTTCAGCGAGAGCAGGAACAGGCATATCAAATGCACACACATCCTTCGGAGAGCACGCCTTCCCTCCACATTGCTAAAAACGGAATCAGCCACAAAGGAAGTGTGACTGCGAATGGTAATCTGTGCAAAGCTTGTCAAAGGTAACATTTAGCCAGAAACAGTATGGGATCAAAATATTATTTTTAAGAAGAAATGGAATTGCGTCTGCCGCCAAGAGAGCTGAAAGGGGTAGCCCAGTCTTTGTGACACTGCCTTTCACTCCCTGTCCTGAGCCTTCACAAAGGCTATTCAGGGCTCCCAGTAGCTCACCATGGTGTTCCTGGAAACACCACTCCCTGAGACATAGGCAGAGTACCCAGGGACTCCCTCATTCCTGAATAGAAATTAAAGAGATCAGGTTGGGTCTGGCTGAGACAGTGCCCCAACTAGAAATCTTATGCTGCCTAGGAAAACCTCTAGTGCAGGAAATGGTTTACATTTTGCTGAGGTCATTGGCCAAAGTGGTCCATGGGAAACTCCCTAACTTCACAGGCTATTGCTAAGGCAATGTGGTTATGCTCCACCAGCTGAGGGTGAGTCCTGAGTGTCCTTAAAGACTGGTTTCATCTGCGAACTCACCCCATGTGTTCTACTTGTTTTTAGTGTTTATTTCTTTTAGAATTAAGACTACACGAGTTACATTTCAGCCCTTCGCAAACAAGTGAAAATAAGAAGTAAATAACAACACTATTTGATTTGCTGTGTCTGTCTTTGGCTCACAGTTACTAAACCTCTATTACTACATTGACTTAACTTTAGATGCTTTGAATTAGAAGAACTGAAAAGCCAGCGTCCTGACTATCCGATGCAGTAATGTGTTAATTCTCAGAAGAGTGAAGCTTCTGAAGACAAATGCTCTTTGGTTTTCTCAAGGCCTGCAGGTGTATCAGCAGACTTAATAGCGCCTAGCACGGTTCTAAGCATGCTGTGTTTCAGCACAATAAATGCTGACCTCAAGGAGCATCCCACAACACGTGTTCAGCAGAAGTAATGGCATTAACTTGAGCAGGATGGGGAATGGTCACTCTGGCCTAGCATCACCACGGGCATATATCACCAGGGTATACGTCTACGAGGAGAGAAAGTGAATATAAGAATTGAGACAGACAGAGAGAAAAATATGCTGAAGAAAAACAGAGGAAGGGAGCAAAGATGGGAGAAAGTAAAGCAAGAAAGCAGAAGACAGACGACAGAAACCCAGATGCTCTGACCACAGAACTAAGTCAGTGCCTAGAAGAAGATGCTTGGGGCACTGTCTCCTCTCTTGAGTACAAGCACCGGGTCCAGGGCTTTCCCTGATACTGTTTTTGCTTTCTTTTCCCTATGGAAAACAGATTAGGGACGTAATTTGAGTGTGGGACCATATGTACCACTCTGATTAAGATGTGGGTCCTAACTAGAAGGGCTGGGAACTTTGTCCCAGGCACCAAGCTCCCGTTTGGCCTTTAACCTTCTCAGGAAAGTTCAGAATGGTACAACAGAAGATGCTTACAGCCACAGCATTCAGAAGCTGGGTAAGCAGAGAGCCTGTGATTGACTCCCTACTGGGTTAGGTCATATAGCTTATATATGCAGATAGACCTGTATACACATATGTGTGCACATGTATATGCACACACACACACACACACACACACACACCTTCAATAAGTAATCAATCATGTGTATAGCATTGCATCTTTCCACTAATCTCCTTTTCAGGTACCTTTGTGATGATGTGTTTGTTCTGTTACAGTACCATCCCCTTCATAGTCACTTGCTGGTGTCCCATCTCCTCCTGAGTCACAAGCCTAGAATGACAACTGCACTCTTTCTTCCTCCTCTTTATTTGTTTAACAACAAACAAGAGTCCCTTTCCAAAGCACAAGGACAGAGAGCTGGCCACCCTGCCTGCCAGATCCACTTTTGTATCTGATGAGCTTTATTGCAGATTGGTACTCGGTGAGGGATACAGGTGCACATGCCCAGTGGTTTCATTTGGCACCCTACCTCTGCCTGTCTGTTATCCAGTCTGACTGGATCCGAGAGACTTCCCTTAAGTTTGAAAGTTTTGTCATATGCATTGAGCTCTAAAACCCCAGCAACATCACAATAAATGGTAAAAGATGCTGTTCATGAAGGATGTTGGAAGGGAAGGGAAATGACTTCAAGTATCTACAGCTAGTAATCTGGTGTTTGTCTAACATTAAGCTATTTGCCAGAAAATTAATAAAACGTGACTAAATGGCTTTTGGATGTGATTATGGGCTCTGCTCATAGCTGCATACTAGGACTTGTTCCTTTTTGCCAGCTGATATTTCTTTACTTTTCATTACAAAACCTATTTTATTTTGCAGATTCTGGAGAAACTTAAATAGTGATTAACTAAAGTCATCAGCTCCTCGGTGAAAGAGTAGAGATTCAGTTGAAACCCTGACTGACAGAGTCTGAAACAAGGACCCTTCCCTCTGTCCACCCCACCCTCTGCTCTAGACTGACCAGCCTAGTCTAAATAGGAAGTTTCAGGACCAGGTACTTGATGAGACTCTGCCTCAGAACAAACCCAAAGGCCTTCTGTAAGGTTGCTCTGAAAGTCCTGGAACCCACCAAGTGGGTTGATATGAGGTGTGGCCAGTGTTTGGCAGCCCCATCGGTGATTTAAATGAAAAGCTACACTGTTGCATGTATTGCTGGCTTCCATGAGCTAACCATTACCCCTCTATCCTCAGTTTCCTTATCATAAATCCTAATAATAGGAACAACCTTCAAGGAGCAGCTGCAAGAATTCAGTGAAATGAATCAGCTAAGTGCCCGGAACAGTGCCTTTGATGCTGCGTGACAAAGCTCCAGAAGTATCACTGTCACTAGCAAAACTGGCTGCTTGGCATGGTAGCTCACACTGTAATCCCAGCACTGGGGAGGCTGAGGCAGGAGGACTGATATCAGGGCTAAGGTTCATACTGTCTCAAAAGCAACAAAACAAACGAAAAACAAAGTACCACAAAACCGAAGTTTTCACTAATAAATGTAATCATCTCTGACTATGTGGCTCTTGTCTTTCTTCTCTGTTTTGCCCCCATTTCATTCATGTGCCTTTTATTGAAACTCTACTCAGTTCTAAAGCAAAGTAGGTTTACATAATAAGGACTTGAAGAGTTTTCATATGCCCCACCCTCCTTAAAAAGACCTTGTGTAGAATCATTTTTTCTGTCCACTTTCAGTAGGGCTGCACAGTCACTTACATCAGGACACCCACTGGGAATCACTGAATGCTGTCCCCACAACATACTGTCACCAGGAAGTCATGAAGATGTTTATAAAACCTTTGGAGTGTGGCTCCTCTATCATGGTGGGCACAGCCTTCCTGCAGCTGAAGATCTTTAGATAAGTTCTAAGAAACATCTCAGACCTTCTAGAATAGTTTTCATAACTGAGAATGTGTTCCAAAAGAACGTTTAAAACAAAAGAAAATAACAAAACTTGTAGTTGAATAAGACTGGCTTTCTTCCTTCCTCTTTTTTCTTCCTTCCTTCCTTCCCTATTCTCTTTCCCTCTCCTCCCTTTCCCTCTACCTCTCTCTTCCTCTCTCCTCCTCCTCCTCCTTCTTCTTATTTTCTCTCTTTCTTCTCCTATTTACTTTCATTTTCAATCATCAATCCTGGAGAATCTATTATGTGCAAAGATGTATGCCATGAGGAGGGCAGATATTTCATGAAATGTGCAGTGGAAAGTGCCTGCCACGTTTTCTGGCACATGAATTGCAGCCACTATCTCTTCTTTCCCTCTCTTCCTCTATCTCTCGCTCTCCTCCTGCTATGCTAGGTTAAAATGCAATAAGTTCCAGGAACAAAATAGTCCAGACTCAAAACCGGTGAGTCCAACCTGCCACCCACAGGCCACATGCACCACAGGAGAGCTGAGTGCGAGCCTAGCCCAAAGTTGGCTGCTTAGTTAAAATGCTATATAACTGGATTATACAGTGCTCAAGCAGGAGATGGCAGGTGGCCATGCTCTGCTGCAGTGTCAAAAGGCTGGAACTTCCTGGGAGAATGAGAAGAGGAAGTAATTTATAGAGATTATCAGCTCTTAATCCCAGAAATTCTAGGGTCTGGAAGAAACACCTGCATGATAACCTGCTTCCTTGTAGGTTCTGTGGGTGAACCATAGGTCACATTATTGAGAAGCCCTTTATTAAAAGATAATGAGAGAGTGAGAAGGAGGAAGTGAAAAGGGGAAGAGTTCAGGAAGATGAGGAAAGGAGGACAGAAGGGAGGGAGGGAAGGATGAAGGGAGAGGGAGGAACAGAAAACAAAAGGAGAGGAAAGAAGAAAAAAACTACAGGCTAAACATATAGAATACAGACCCTAACTTTTGAAATATAACATTTGGTCTCTGGGTTACTGAGGACTACATTACATTTGTAATGGAGCTTGATTCAACTTTTGGCTTAGGAAAGTTAATATACTCGCTATACATTGAGAGAGTAGACAGTGCTTGTACATTAGAAGGGGCTGTACATTGAGAGAGTAAATGGTGCTTGTACATTAGAAGGGGCTGTACATTGAGAGAGTAGATGGTGCTTGTACATTAGAAGGGGTTGTACATTGAGAGAGTAGATGGTTCTTATATATTAGAAGGGGCTGTACATTGAGAGAGTAGATGCTGCTTGTACATTAGAAGGGACTGTACATTGAGAGAATAGATGGTTCTTGTACATTAGAAGGACTGAAGGAGAATGACAGAACAGGCATCTCTTGACTCAAGGTTAGGTAAGAGAATATGAGATACTTTAAAATACTATTTAGGGACAAATGTTAATAAACTTAGACTCAGATTCTATTTAGGATGCCATCAGGACATGTAGCCAGTATCAGGCCAGATCCATATCTGTTGAAGAAAAAGTCAATAAAATATTGCATCATTTCCCAACCTCAAGAACCTTCTCTTTTTAAACAAGAGCAAAAATAATTTTAGAAAAGTTATGATTATAACCATTTCTATTTAACATATTCAGATACACTGGGGTCAAGCTGTTGGTCTGAGCTGTCCTCACTCTTAGCCAGAAAGTCAAAGAAGCTGCCTCCCAGCTGCTGTAGAGCAGAGTGTGCCAAGCAGAGTATGGAATCCCAGCTCTCCAGCCCAGCCACCTACTGAGCATAAACACTTTGGCCAGGAGCTAAGACCGTACACCCAAGCCTTGTCACTCAATCATCTTGTCAACTGCTTGACCACAGATGTTCTACACAGCTGAGTGACAGCTGAGCCTGCTCATGCTTTCTGAAGCCGCCTTAAGTTCTTTGAAACTAGGTATTTGAGGCCTTGATGCCTCTAACACATTGGTTCTCAACCTGTGGGTCACAACTCTCATTGGGATCACATAGCATATATTTACATTACGACTCATAACAGCAACAGAAGAACAATTATACAGTAGCAACGAAATAATTTATGGTTGTGGGTCACCACGACATGAAGAACAGTATTAAACTGTCGCAGCACTAGGAAGGTTGAGAAACATTCTGCGTGGATGTACTGGTTCTCAGCTGTGAAGCTTTTGCCCTCTGAAAACTTTTGGCTATATCTGGAGGTTATTTTTTATGTAAAGACTTAAGAAATTGCTACATTTTTAAAAGACAGTGGCCAAGGATGCATCTAAAACCATACAGGGCTTAAAAGAGCCTCTCACAACACCCGCTTGACTAGAGATGCCAAGGGACACAGTCTAATGATGCACAGACATGGATGGCCCCATGGCTCCATGCCTTCCTTTAGCTATTTGTCTCTTTAACTGAACATAATGAGGGATCAAGGTAATGATGACTTACCCAGTTCTGAGTTCAGGAGAAATGGCATTAGTAGGTCCTGAACTCGGCAATGAGAAAGTAGATGTAAAATGTATCTAATCCCAGACTTCTGTGTGTATTGGGGATGGGCATTGTGTAAAGTAATTTGCTAGCAGAAACAGCAATGCAAATCTAAACAAAAGAAGATGGTTTGATGGTGAGCCTCAGGAGACAGCACAGGCCTAGTAATTCCAGGCCGGTGAATGAACAGGGTAAACCTGACCCAATAAAGTCCAATAAAGCCACACAAATTGTCCAAAAAAGCAGACTCTTCCCCCATACCCAATAAACAACAGAAGACAAAGCTATGCAAATTTAGTCTCTCACAAAAGTCCATCCCTTAATTTTCTACAGATTCTACAGCTTGGCAGTGATCACAAGACTGGCACCGTGAATGTATTGAATGGGCACGTTAGAATAAATAGCATTCCACAAACTCCGCAAACAACCAAGACTGGCTAGACAACACCTCCACTGTGGCCACTGGGGATTTCCCAATGGCTTCTACATTATCTACCTGTGTGTGGACCTGTAGAAAAGCCAAGTGGGAGGAGTCAGCAGGGACCAAATGGGAACACAAGGTTGTGGCTTAGCCATGACTCCAGGATGTCTGTCAGCATGAAAGAAAGCTCTGGGGCTCAGGTTTGCAGAGAGCTGTGGAGGAACAAGTTGAAAGTCAATGGGATCCCATTAGCAAAAGTCACTTCCCCTACAGACACAGTTCCCTCCTCCCCAAGCTTACTTAACAGAGTGTCCAGAAAGTGATCCTAGCTTCTTTCAAAGTTCACTGGACTATTCCTGAGAGAAGACTTTGTAAGAATAGAATACTGTCATTGGAGGGGTTGTAGGTCTGTAGAAGTTAAAGGACCACTTGTAGGGGCTGGCTCTCTCCTTCTACCATGTGGCCTAGGGATGGAACTCAGTGCCTCAGGCTGAGCCATTTCACCAACCTGGAATATATGCTTTGTTAAAAAGTCAAATGGAAGTTGCCAGCGAAAGTTCCTTACAGACATTAATATTGGGACTGGAAAGATAGCTCAGTCAACAATGTCCCATGCTGTGTCCCCATGCCCTCTGCCCCTGGTACAAGACCCTGGCTCAGAATGTCACAATGCCACACCATCTCATTCTGATATTGGCTCCTCTTCCATCACTGAAATAGCATTGCAATTAAATAGAGCCCACCTAAAAGTCTAAAGAAATTTTCTATTTTAATGCCTGATCAGTGACCTCAAACCTGCTCTTCAGTTGTCCCTCCACAAAGAGCCTAATGAATGCTAAACCTCCAAGATTCAGGCTTAGATACCTTCCAGGAGGCCAAGGACTCTGCCCATCACAGTTCATGTCATTGAACTCCTCTTTGCAGCTTTGGGTTAGCAGCTCACTGAGGGCATGTACAGTAACGAAACATTTCTATAAATACACTTGTTAAGTAAGGTATGGGTTAGTAGTTTTAAATGCTGGTTTTAGATGTCCCGTGGATAGCTCCTTGTTTCATATAACTAGAGGAGGAAGTAAGCAGTTAATATGTAAATCTGTGATTTGATTCCCTAAGTCGGGAAAATAAATGTAATTACTGGAGCTTCTTGTCCAATTATGTTGTCCAAATACTGGAGAATTCTGGTCCACAGCCCCCGTCCCCCCCATGCCCATGCTTTCCTTCTGTGCACAGCCTGCTTGCTTCGGATTCTGCCCCTTGACTATTCAAGACCAGAATGAGCAGAGCCTCTTTCTCATCTTCTTTACATGGTCAAGATGATTGGTAATGCCAAACCTGTCTTCCCACAATTCTCTTTATTCATCTGTGTGTCTGTAATCACTTATATGCAGGCTGCTTCTTTAAAAAAAAAAAAAAAAAAACAAATCGCACGATTTATTCCAACTAATTAACCTTTTTCCGTTCACTCAAGGGTTGAAGCTTAGGAGCAATGACACAAATACAGTCAGTCAGTCACGGAGGAGTTTTCATTTACTGGACTCCTCTGCAATAAAAGCACCAAGCTATCCTAGATTAAAATCTATTTCCCTATTAAGTTTTATAAAATTCTGACAGCTGTGAAAATAATTATGGTGCAGAATTGGACATAAATATATGTGTGAAGCAAAGTCATTTTGTCCTCCCTCGATTAAACCCAACGATTAGCCCTTTCATATCTGAGGTCAGTAAAGACACATTCAACTCCCTCTGCTCCACAAGACAAGGACTATTTAATTGCTCGCTGCCTGGCCATGAGCTTCATGCTCTTACCAGTTCCCTCCACAAGTCACTTGTGTTGAAAATTATCTCATTTAGATTACTGGTTTATGAATGTTAATTTTTTAATGTTAGACTAATCAAGATACATTAGGATCTTAATATCCAACCCTCCAAAACAACAATTATTTATTCTTAAAATATTGCGCTTATTTGCCTAATTCTCTCTTTCCACCCTTTCCACTGATATATTTGCAATGAAACAGGGGGAATCATGTAAACATCTGGCTACCAGCTGTGACAGTCATTAATCTTAATAAATTTCACACTCACATTCATTAAAGAGCAGCATTTGGCCCAGAGTTAGCCAACAATCAGCAACAAAGTCAATTGGGAGCTACATGGTTTTTGAGTTTTCCTGTCTGCTGTCTCATTTAAAAAAAAAAAAAAAAAATTGGTTCATCAGCCTTCACCAACTCTCTCCATCCCCAACAATGAAACGGACTGTGGGTGAGAGAAGCCGTATTGGCTAAGCCTGGTGTTCTTGGCAGCCATGTTCCAGGACTCTTGCAATAGCTCAGCAGACATCCCCCAATCACAGAAATGACATCTTATGGTTCCTCCATTACAGATAAGGAATCTGGAGTTCAGAGATATTCAGCCATTTACCCAAAGCTAAGCCACTAAAAGGTGACAGTGTAAAACAAAAATCATAACTTGTCTTTCCAAGGCTTAAGATACATTTACTATTCTCAACTTTTACAATTTTTTTTTCAAAATGAATAGAGAAAACTTATGGGATAAAAATTTCTATTTCTGTTTTTCAAGTGTCCTTTGGATAAGTCTTTCCTTTGCATTATATATGATCTTTGGCTGTGAGGACATGCCATGGAAATTCTTAGTAGAACTTACCTTCAGCTGGGTGCCCCACTTTTTTCCGACCTGATGAAACCATCCTTACATTTCAGGGGACCTTACATCTCCTGGGTGGAAGCAGGCTTTTCTTCTGGGCTTTTCTGCATGGTCCCACATAATCTTCTTAAGTATTGTTTCTCCTTGTTAACTCTGCTTCCCACCTCTCTGCCACTACAACACCCTTCCATGACCCTTTCATGTATTTCTTCTCATCCCAGCTTGCCTGGCCAAGGTCCTGTAAGCTCCCACTTCACGTTCTAACTCATACTCCTTCGGCAAGGTTTCATTAAGTCTCACTGCAATTTTACCGAGTGTTCACCACATCCTAACCCCTCTTCATCCTTGTTCCACCACTGTGTGCCTTTCTATCAAGCCTTAATGGGTATCAAGTCAGGCCAAGGGGCTGGTCCATAAGTTCTTAGGCATTCTGAGCCTATGAGCAGTTGGGGTCTCTTCCCATACCTCTGTGCCTCCTCTCTCTGCTCCACAGTAATTATTCAGAACCAGGCCTGGGACTCCTGTTGCTAACACTTAGGATAATGACCTGTGCTAGTGCTTGTATCTACAGCATTGCTGCAGAATTGAAACTTTCCATACTGAAAAGATCTAAGTGATGGGGAATATTTTTCTTCTCTCAAGTAGCTCAATAAGGCAGAACAGACTTCACGTGATTTTAACCACACTTTCCACTCACAAGCTTTAGTGGTGAATGCTCTTGGCCCATGCAGAAGTCTATTATTTCTTAGTATGGTGTTCTGTTTCATGTTCTCATTTTTGCTTTCTGGTGCTTGGTACTGAACTCAGATCCTTATACATGCTAAATGCACGCTCTTCCACTAATAAGTACCTGTAGCCTCTGCTTTTTTATATAAATATTTCTTCATAAAGGTATAATGGTTCTTTTCCTCTTCTTCTCATCCTTTCTTTTCTCTTTTATATTTATGTTTTGAGAAAAGGTCTTACTATACATCTCTGGCTCTCCTGGAACTCTCTCCATAGACCAGGCTGGCCTTGAACTCACAGAGATGAGGGCTGGGATTAAAAGGGTGTGCCACTACTCGTGGTTGTATAATGAATGGTTCTTAGATAATATCCTCTGTGTATTTGTCCGTCTATCTCACAGGTATTTATGATCTTTTCTATGTACAAGACAAAGTATTTAGCATACAGGTAACAAAGAGAGCACATTGCTCCTGCCCTAAATAATCACAGCACAGAGGAGAGAAAACTAATATGCAGAACATCTTGATGCAAGTGAGAACTTGTGAGAAAGCTCCTAACATCAAGCTGCCAGTACTCCAGTTCTCTGGGTCTCAGGCAACCACAGTCATCTAGATTTTATCAGAGTATACTTGAGTCTTGATGCAGGCTTTTCTGTCACTTCAAGGCTTACAACCACCTAACATTGGACAAAGCTTTATCTGTTGGCTGTGGACAGTGACCAGTGATCAAATGCATGAGAATCCAGTCTTCCTTGTTCTGGGTAATGCCTTTCCCACTGGCAACCAACTTGGACTCGTTCCATTTCTAGTGGACTGAAAACATAGCACCCTCAGGTGGGTGTGTAGCTATAAGGAGAGCCTGAAAGAGGAGACCAGATATCCCTTTGTCGTGCTGTCTGAGCAAGAATGGCCAATGGATCTGGGAAGGATTGGAAGAAGCTGGTGGAGCCTTTTCCTCCCACCCAGGGCCAGGCTGAACACATAAAAACAGGAACCCACCCTCTTCTTCTTTCCATGGAATTTTTCTGTCTGTTAAAATACAACTGCCCCATAAGGGTGATTCTTGTGGGTAGAGGGAAGATATGGAACAAGACCCTAGAATCATTTGGCACCATTCCGTTATTCTCCTTAGAAACAGCTTTCTACTTGAAGACCCAGACAAGTTGGCAATCTCATTATTTTCTTCCAGATTACTCCAGACATTTTATTTTTGTACCGGAAAAGGCTAGTCATTTTGTTTTCATATTTATTCTTGGATTAGAATAATTCACACAGCCAGCCTTTACTTCATTCCTGGAGTAGATGATGGTTTAAGAAAGGAGAGTCCTACCACCAATGTGTTACTGAGAAAAAATGATGGGTCTGTTATTTCTGCTAGAGGGGGTGACTGGTGCCAAGCATCATATCTACCTCAGAGAACTGCCTCATAAAATAAATGAAGGTTGACTGAATGGGACTGAATCCTTAGGAGTATTGGCCTAGAAAGAAGGAGCCCTTTCCACATGAAGATAAAGTTGCATGAGGTAGATGCCACAGTCTGCAGAGCCCTCCTCTGAGGTAGAGTGAAGCATGGGGGAGCATTCAAGCCGAGAACCCACAGTCTCACAGCATGATCTGCAGGCCTTTTCTCCTCTGAGCCAAGACTTCACAGAAGGGCTGATAAGCTCCTGTCCATTGGCATCTTTGTTGGCAACAACTACAACTGCATCCAGCCTAGTTGGCAGGAAGCTTCCCATCAGTTCAACTCTAGCATATGTTCACTGGGCTCCTCTTTGAATTGATCTTTCCTATCCTTGAACCTCTTTAAGCACCTACACACTACCACCTACTAGTCAACAGCTCCACTGCCCAAATGGGTTATCAAGGACCTTTTCTGTGAAACAGCCAGGGTGCTAGTTGTTTGATACACTGTCATCTTGTTACTGTGCATTAGGAACTTGTTGAAGGCAGAGCACACCTATTTCTTTGAAATCTAATTGGATTCTTATTGGGTGAAAATGTGAGCCACATGTGCCTATAACGACTAGGGTGTGATTGGGGGATGCAAGCCTCTCTTGAAACCTGGACTCCTATGCTCACACTGATGCCAGAATACTGGTGCAGTACACACTGACTATTGGAGAGATGAAAATCAGCCAAGGAGTATTTTCCAGAAGGAGCATCAGCTTTATTTCATGAGAATAATTGACATGCTAATCGTACATGATAGTTAGTAAATGTTTTAAAGAGTGAGATATTTTCTAAGTCAAAACTTGGATGAAATTTGCATTCTGCAGCAAGCCTCTTAGGCTCCAATCACTGCCCAGCTGTTCCTCATAGAACTGTGCCAGGCTCTTTCTGGAAGCCAAAGCCCAGGCATTTCTTCATTTAATATCCTATTGTCATGCTGTGGTCTCTGCTCCTCCACACCTCTAGATGGCAAAGGAAGCTAAATACTTGATAGATATTTATGTATATATTGATGATTTGTGTCTTCAAAACTTCTACAACAACTACAAACTTATATGTTTCTTTAGGGAAGAGATGGAAGGGTGGGAAGAGTGGTCATCCTAGCTCTGGAGGGGCCCATTACCTCCTAGAGTAGGGTTCTGGTTTCCAACAAAGATGGCGGACAAATGGTACCATGGTCAATGAGAGTGAGAGCATGACTTCAGGGAGGAAGGGACTTCTGGGAGGCACAATAACAGCTGTGAATCACCAGGGACAGAAAAGAATCAAACAGATCAGAGGCAAGTTCCAGAAACAGCAATTACACCAGAGCAAAGGAAGTGGCAAGCCTTGATTCCTCACCACTAAACCTCCAAAAAACTAGCAGAACAAGCAGTGAGTCTCTTTTCCTTTGGCTTTGTTTTTGTTTTGCATTGGTGCCTCAGAAAGGACCAGGAAAAAAACCCACAGTGGCTCAGGTAAAACCCTTATGTCAGCAAAAAAAAAAATAAAACCCAGATTAACCATCTTGGCTGTGTGCCCCTCAGCAGCTCCAGCCACAAAACAAACACCCTCTCTAGCTTCAGTAACCCCAAGCCAAAGCCAAAATTGCTTAACCACTGTTGCCAAGTTGAGATGGAATTTCACAACTTCTTTTAAAACATTAATTTGGTAATGTGTAAGTTACCGTGACATTCCCGCCAAGACTGAGCCCATGACTACAAGGCTTCGTTACATTCGTGGTAAGAAGAATGACTCACTGTTGGGCATCTTTTAAGTCTTGGGATCTCTACGTTGTCTCTAAGTAGGATTATAATGTCTCGGAACAGGGTGCAGCCCAGTTCTTCTCTATGTTAGCAGCCAAGGATGCTCACTGGAAACCATGTCTTCACAGCAGTCATCTGGGGTGAATTAGAACTTATCACTTCATGGAATTCACCCAGGATGCCATCCTGCAGGGCAAGAACTAGTACCTCAGGGGAATTACTCCAAGCTACCAGGCTTGCTCTCAGAGATGGTTGGCTGGTACTTTTTGTGGTAGCCTGAGAAGTAAGGGTGAATCAGGGATAGACAGAATGAGGAACACATCCCTGTGTATGCTTGGCATTCACAAGACGTATTCTCCAATCCCATCCTGGGAAGGATCTTAAGGGCCAGCTGAGCCTTGTGATGCACTTGAGAAAGCCAGGTGGTAAAGAGGATGGGTGGTTTACTCTTTTTGGATACCATGGGACTTGTAGAGGAGATGGTAGGAATTAGTGCTGCTTTTCATTTTTGAAACAAATAACAAAAAGAGTGTTCCAGCAACTGTCTAGATGTATTATTCTAGAAGTTATACACATATTAAGCAAAAAAAATTCTACAGGATAAGTAAGATCTTTGAGGGAGAGATGGAAGGGTGGGAAGAGTGGTCATTCTAGCTCTGGAGTAGCCCGCTACCTCCTAGAGAAGGGTTCTAGTTTCCAACAAAGATGACAGATTCCCATTTTCATAAATTTATTTTATAAGGATATAAACTCTGAGAGATAAGCAGCTTTGAAGTCATATCCAACTGAAAAGCCCATGTTTTTTTTTTTCCTCTATACACCGAGAGCACCCTTACTGGCTCGGCAAATTGAGGATAACTCCACCCAAACTAGCTTGTAGGTGGTGAGGGTTGGGACGGTTATTCCCAGGGCTGTCATTACACCTACAGCACATTCACGTGCAGACCAAAGAATAAAAAGCAAGGGTTAGGCCCGAATTGTTATGTCTAGGACCATGATCGGTTAAGTAAATAAACGTTTTGTATTTTTGTTAAAATATGCTCTGGACTTCTAATAATTGATGTCTTTTAAATATATCTACTGGAGACACCTTTAGACAGAGCAAAGTTCAGTATGTTTGCAATGAGGCCAGAAAGTCTTTATTTACACAAGAGCCTAGTATCTCTGATCCTACTGATTCATGGACCACTCTGAGTAGCAAGGCCATCCAATGAACAAATGGGAGACAATCTAACCTAAAAGTTGGAGTACATTTTGATCCTTCCTTCTGTTCCTCTTACAAGTAAAGATATTTTTTTAAGATAGTTAGTCATCTATATGAAAATTTGTATACCTAATATGCCCATTTCCCTGGGGTCCTATCTAAAGTCTTCACTAGTATGGCTAGATTTCCAAAGCCCCACAAGGAAACACCATTCCTATCCTCAGGCCTACTGGGTCAGTTAGCATTTCTTTGGGCTGGGCACTTTCCAACAAGCAAGCCAAAATTTAGCAAGTTGCCTTGTGGAGAGGTGAGCAGAGCACCTTCTGCTGGGAGCCTTTCTGACCCTCCAGCTGGGTGAATTCTTTTCTGCCCCACCTTCTCAATGAACTCTTCCAGGAACATTCCAAAGTAGTCACCAAGACTATCCAAAGTGTGTCTGATTCACCCCTTTACCCTGGTAAGAGCCTCTTCCTGGATGATCACTTCTCATTTGTACATTTTGTCTCCACAGTCAGAGCACTCAAAGAGGTGTTTTCTGCCTGATATCTACTTGAATCTCTATGTAATGTGCCCAGCCCAGAGTTTTGCTCATATTATGGGCTAAATAAAGATCTCTTAATTCACGGAAAGTGTTATTTTCCTATTGCATGAGAGTGTAAGTCCCACTGGGTCTGAAAAAAATGGGAGTCTGACAATTATTACAGAGTCAATAAATGAATTCTTACTGACAGCCATGATGGATTGTATAAATTCGTGCCAGAACTTCATACCAATGGCTTGTAAGGATTACATGAGGCCAATTCAGGTGAACAGGTTTGATAAAACAAAGGTCTCAAGAAATGGAAGGTATTACCCTATTGCTGTGGTGATGTAGGCACACTCACGTCTACCAGAAGTAAACACAAGATCAACCAGAAGTAAGAGACAAGCCCCCCAACGATCCCTCAAACTCAGCTCATACAAAAGGGGCTTTGGCATTGATTCTTCCTTGAACCAATTAATAAGCTAATCCTCCCCTTGACCATAAAATAAGAGAGGGAATCTGGAAACTCAATGCTGCCATCACATGGCATAGCGACAGCCAGGTGGTCCCGTTCCTGTGATCAGGGGTGATTTCACAGCTGAGGGAGGCCAGGAAGAAATGTCATTCATAGCAGGACAACATAATAAGGTTCATGCTTTATGTGCACAAATCCTCCATATGTGAGGCATTCTTGCCTTATTGAATACAGCAGGCTACTTCTTGCTTGCCTCCTGCCTGACCATGTGGTCCTCGGCCCTCAGTGCCTACCGTCATCCTCAGGACCGTTATCTTCATGGTCGATGGCTTACAACACTTTGGGGCTAATGGTCCTAACCATCCTCCCTCTCAAACCTCAGCAGTTTATTCCAGCTTCTCACCCTTCTCAGGAATATATTCTTGGGCTTTTATTTTTTCCTTTTTGGTTTTACTTTGCTCTTATGATCAATGCTCTACCCTAGTTTTATCATTGCCACCTTAAGCTCAACATGCCTTATAGCAGACCCCATCTCCCTGCTAGGTCTTCTCCACTTCTAGCCTTCTCTATCTAATTTCCCCATAAATCCACAGATTTTTGCCACCCAAAACCCCATCCCACAATAGGCCCTATCCCAATACAGACTAAGTCAGTCTGTTCCCACTTCTCTTCCAGAGGCAACACAGGGACTGTCTGTGGTCACTTGATGTTTTAGATAGTCAGGGCTTTTGGATGAGAATAGCACTATCCTGGCAGCTTGAACCAGAGAAATCACTGAGTCACTGTTCTAAGATGTGTTCAGTGTTGGCTCCTTCTAGGGTTCAGAAGGGCTCTGTTTTATGTCTCTCTCATAGCTTCTGGCCATCTGGCATTACTATATCCGTATGATCTCTGCCTTCATCTCTACAAGGTGTCCCTGTGCATGTGTCTGAGAGAACTATCCCCTCTCACAAGGACACCATCCTAACAGATTAGAGGTTGCCTTCAATCCACAATAGCGGTGTCTGATCTAAGCATGTCTACAATGCTCTCATTTGAAAAAAAAAAAAAAAAAAAAAAAAAAAGACTTTGGTTCTGAGGTATAGGATCGGACTTAGGGTACCTCATATCACATGGGAGTGTGGGCAGTGAATAGACACAATGTAGCAGTTCCAGCAGGAATGTCCAGGATCAGCTCAGCTCAGTGCGTTTGCCCTGCCATTTCCCTCCCAGTCATGCTAACTCAACCCTCTTGACCCCACCCTGCACAGCTGATGCCTCACCCACTTATCAGGCTTGGGGGTTTCCTAGACTGCAGCCATGTTTCTTGGGGGGGGGGTTGTTTCTTGGGGGGTGTTGTTTTTTTTTGTTTGTTTTTGTTTTTCATATTTTTAACATCTCTTGAATTAATCTCTGCCTAACTTGGCCTCTCATCCCACTGAGCCTTGGTTACAGTAGCCTCTTCTTCATCCTGGTCACCTCACTCCTCACAAACACATGCACAGGAGCTGCCACACCACCCCATCAAACACCCTGCCATGCTCTGAACCCTCTTGTCAGCAGCATCTCTCTACCAGTGCACCCCAGAAACCACTCTACATCTGAAACCCAGTGGGCCCCCGGCAGCCGCCTCCAAAGAATAAACTCCTTTAATTCCTGGGTGCTCCCGTTCTCACCTTCTTGGCCTTACATTCTTGTCTTTCTCCTGCCTTCCTGTGTTTGCTCTTTCTACCTATGATGCCCTTCTCCCTAGGGTTCTAATCATGTTCCTCCTCCCTTTTCCATCCTCTGCTCACAAGTGAGCTTTTCCCCAGTACACAATTCCTATGGTTCCCTTAGACTTTACACTGTACTCGCTTTCCCTTGGTTGAAGGATAAAGAATTTTGGAATCATCTAAAGCTGTATCCACTGATACACTTTGAACCTCAACTCCCTTTGATATCAGATGAGCGCCCTGGGGCAAGTTATTTAAACCTCTTAAGCAAAGAACTTCTCTGCAATCTGTAGATCATGAAATGACTTATGGGCTGTCATTAGTATTAAATGAGACAATGACTGTGGCAAATGACTAGCATGTGACACTGAATTTCAAGACCTGCCGCTCTACAATGTGGCTCTTGCTGCTGCTGCCTTTAGAGGCATTATGCATTGCTCAGAAACAGAGAATGTAAGCTCTAGCTGTGGCCTGCTGCAGAGCCAACCCTGCTTCTAAATGTCCATTAACCACACGTATTCAGGCTTAAGCTTCCATCTCTTCACGTGTAAGTAGAAGATAACCACCTCAAAGAAATTAGGAATAAAAACTTTGTTTGAAACAAGCACAGAGCCCGGCATGCAGAGTGCTCAATAAATATTGACTTCTAATATAATAGGATTTTATCAGTGTCCACCAGGGTTTCTTTGGCTGCAAGAAAGATTGAGAATCAATGCCTTTGCCCTTAAACATTTCTTAGAGAGAGATCATCAATTAGTTTTTGCAATCCAGTGATATGGTAGAGGCTCAATGATATGTAAATGAATGATTGAATTGTGGGTTGAGAAACAAACAAGTTAGATGATGTCATTTTCCAAGAAGGCACAAACTAAGCCACTGCATCCCACGGGAATATGGCCTTGACTAAGAAAATGAGGAGAAAAGTGTTCCATAAACAGCACCTAAAAGCCTCTGTGCTCTGTTCAGAGAAAGCATGACATGCCCAGTTACAGCCGCGTCAGTCTGCAGATGAGAAAAGCAAGCAGGGTCTCAGAACCTCTGTCCACTCCTTGTATACCTAAGTCTCTGGAGCTTCGTTATCTGGTTTCCTGGCAATTAGAGGAGCACATTTGTAGATGAACACTGCATATAACAAGTAAGGAGGAGTGAGAGCTAGGCTGGTGGTGAGAAAATTATATAAACAATAGGTATGAAAAGCTGGAAATACAGGCATGAAGGTCGATGTTCAACTCGGTACCCGGATGTGGACAGCCTGCCCCTGGAATTGTGAGAATTTAAATCCCCCTAGTCCTTTGCAATACTGTACTTCATCCAGTTGATTAAGAATTCAAATCCAAGGCTTCACAGCAGCACCCTTTAGCACATTCCACCGTTCTCATAAAGGCTCTCAGTAATGTCAGCAACATCCAAACTCCAGGACGATCAGTAGGTTTCTCCCTGGGTTCCTGAGTCACTCCTGCACACTGCGGTTATAGGTAAGCTCAACTCCAGCCCAGCTTGCTACTGCTGCTTGTCCAACATTGCAAGATAAAGGTCCTTCTGCAGTGCCATTCTCAGCTCCAGGCCTGCATGTGGCACCCAGCCATCTTCTTCCAAGCCTTACTGCGTTCATCTGTCTCAGTCCTCAGCTCTGTGAGTTCCTTCCTCCTTCTCCCTCCTCCATTTCTTCTTTGCTATTTCCTTCATCATTAGTTTCTGGTCTACAGAATGGCCCATCTCTTTCATGTGTCTGTACACATGACTTTTTAAGAAAGTCTTAATCTTCTGATTTACTCCAAGAACTTAGGCCTTTGGAGTCTAATGTCATAGACATACTTAGGCTACTTGTATTTTCTACATTACCCCCGTTTTTTGAGACACTAGGCTAATGAAAGCTAATGTTGCTAGGAGGAGAGAGACAGAGACATGGGGAGAGACAGAGACAGAAAAGAACATCTCAAACTTTTATTCCACCACATGTGTAACAGATTCTAGGAACAGCATAAGATATTTGAAAAGAGTAGTTTTTGAGAAAAACTAGTTGCACAATTCACATGCAAGGCCTAACTATGCCACAGCTTAGTGTAACCTCAAGTGAATATGAATATTGTAAGCCTATAAGAACATTGGGCCACATGTCCCCAAACCTGCTGTACATGACACATAATGTTCTAATACTGACCCAGAAACTGCTTCTAAGATCAATACAGTTTTAAAAATCCCATATTTCTTAGAGGCTTAAGAATATATCTTAGTAAGTTAATGACTTTTCAACTTTTATAACATGTTCTGCCATATTAGACCTGGTTTGATTACCTTCCTGTGGAACTGATGGACCTAGGGATATAGGTTGGGAAGATCTGACTGGTTCTCCTGCTCGTGACCAAGTCACAGAGCAGAAAATCAAGTTGACTGTGCCATAAGCCAAATACAGAGAATGATGTCAGTTAATACCTTAGAACAGAACAAGAAACAGTCCCTGGGTTTGGGGAGTCGGGAATAGTTCTGTTGCCTGAAGCTAGGCCTGACAAAGCTGTCAGGCCCACATTTCCTAAGGGTTGTGGATAAAGTTGAGGCTCATACTGCAGAGATGCAAAGATTCCAGAACTGGGCCCCTTACCTGGATGTTGCCTTCTCCTCAGTAAGAACCATAGCTGTTTGGACTGGATATTCCAAATCAAAGACAGCCCACCACCCATCTGAATGGGCAAGAACAAAGAGTAGTTTCCAGTTGTGATGTCTCTAGGATTATTTCCCAACAGAGCAAGAAGTGACTTAAATTATTTCTTCTTCCCTGTTCTCAAGGAGGAAAAAAAATGTACAAACTACACAAGAGAAAGAAATCAGAAGGTACAGAAAGCTACATCATAATGGATCAAGAAAAAGCACTATTGTTCCAACTCATTGGGATTCTACAGGTTCAGACCCTATGAGAAGCATTTAGGTGTCACTTCAGCATGAGAAAGCTTGGTTAAACAGTCCATGTATAGCATCTCTTCGCTAAGCACTAAAACAGAGCATAACATTTTCATTGCTCTAAGAGTTTATATTATATAGCCATTGTCTGAGGCAGCGATTCTCAGCCTTCCTAATACTGTGACCCTTTACATATAGTTCCTCGTGTTGTGGCAACCCCAACTATGAAGTCATTCTCCTTTATGCTTCATACCTGTAATTTTGCTACTGCTGTGAATTGCAATGCGTTTTCCAATGGTTTTAAGGGATCACTGTGAAAGGGTCATTCTACTCTCAAAGGCTGGTCTAAGGAGTCCAGCCAGGATTATGTTATCCTCAACTTCATATTCATAATGTTGTTGAAGTACCTTACTCCCACTTGGTTTTCTTCACAGCACTATACTTCTGTATTTATACCAGGGAGACGTTGTCTGGATCATGATCCCGTCTGCCAGACAAACACCTCCTCCAAGATGCAAATTAGATGCTGACGATGAGCACTTACTGTCTTTCATCCCCAGACGCCTGTCCTCTAGACTCTCAGGTTATTTGTCCTGTACATATCATATATACATGACAGAATTTAAACGATAAATGTGCTTAGGACCCCTGATCTTGCATTTAGTTGCACAACACTGGGTACCTTAAGCGTTTTGCATGTACCAGTTGTCTCATCATTAAACTGTGGATAATGCCTGTCTTAGTAAACTGTAAATGATGTACGGCTGGCTTTACTTTTGTCCTGCACAGTGCCTATCACGTACAGATTTTCCACCAAAACTGATATTATTGTGTTACAGCAGCTAGTGGCTGGGCACCTTTCACCAGGGCCAAATTCAAGGGCAGCCACGTTAATTTTGGGTTCTTAACTTTTGTTGGGGTCTCTGATGTACAGTAGGCACGTGACAAAATGCTTTAATGAAACCTCTGAGTAGCTAATTAGTTGGTGGAGACAGGAACAATTTCTGTTTTAAGTGGATGTAATCACCTCTAGGAGACAAGCAGGGAAAAGCTAATCAACCCACTGGGACAATAGTTTCCTGAGCCCAAAGTTGTAAAAGGCAAGGTAAGGTCTGTAGCTCAGAACAGGCACTGGGAAGCAAAGATCCGTCCTGGGAAAGAGAAATGAACAGCCACATCCTTCCTGGGTCTATATTCAAGGCTCAGATGTTTTTGAGGATGAGGGGAGCTGATGCATAGCCAAGGCCTTGGGAGGAAAGACACTCAAGGGAGGAAAACCTAAAGATCGTAGGAAAGGCACATGAACAATTTGGTACAAATGTAACTCCTTAGAGAGAGGGGCACAAGAACTCATCAGGGCTGCCTAATGGGGCAGGAAAAACACCATTCTCTCAGTGTGAAGTAAAACAGCCAGAGAGATCTTAGGGGCCAAAAGATAAAATACAAAAAGTGAAGATTCATTTAAAGACCAGTGTTCAGATTGGGTGTGGTGGTGAACACCTTTGATCCCAGCACTCCAGAGGCAGAGGCAGGTAGATCTCTGTGAGTCTGAGGCCAGCCTGGTCTACAGAACAGCTGGGGTCCTGTTCCATAGAGAAAGCAAAACCCTGCCTGGAGAAAAACAAAACAAATCTTCCTAATGCTGTGACCCTTTGATGCAGTTCCGCATTTTGTGGTGACTCCAGCTATAAAATTGTTTTCCTTGGTACTCCATAGCTGTAATTTTGCCACTGCTATGAATCAGGATGTAAATGTTGGAAAATAAAAGCAAAAGGAAGGAAGGAAGGAAGAAAACTTTGTTTATTTGGCCTTGATTTTCTCGGTGACACTAGAAAAGGAACTATCCACTGAGAGAACAGTAATGAATAGACATGTAAGTGATCCCGTAGAGGCATCCAAAGCACACAATGTCACCTAGGATCAAGTCCCAGCACCCGGTCACCAAAGGCTACTTAATATTTTGTGACTCTGTAAGCAGAAAGAGTAACAATTCCCCTCCGTCTTCTAATGTTAGTAGGAGGAGTCAGTGATTCAGTCATTGTTAAACACCAAGGATATTTTGGAATATGATTAATTACCATAGCAATGTTTGCTGATAGAATTGCCATGCAAAAATAATGTATATAATTATTAGCAATCATTGTACAATAATTATAAAATCATAATAATCATTATACTGCTATCATTGCTATTGGTGGGCCCAAGTAGGTTTTGACATATTTGAACTGCTCATTATAGAAAATAAACTAGAAATCAAAAACCTGATACTGTACTACACAAGGATCCACAGTGGGCACAGCCAGTGTGGGCTGTGTCTTCTCTCAACAAACAATGAGCAGAGGCAGAGGGCAGAGAAAGTGATAATTCACCCCTGAGAGTTTGGGTAGAACAGTGTAGCAAGAACACAGAGCTAAGGGATGTGACTAGAGTAGCAAATGAAGATAATGAAATAACCAGGCAAAGAGTCAAGGAACCCAAGTGTGGGCTAATGGACTGATTATAAGCCCAGGGAGCAATGCCCATCCTTCTATTGAAACTACAGTTAATGACCCTTAAGCTTAGGACAGCCACTCTCTACTGGAAGTGTCTATTAAAGTTGGCCATGAAAACCAAATTGTTTGGCTTGGAATAAGTGTGAACATCTTCTCAGCAAAGGAACAGCTCTGAGATGGAAGACACACCACCCAAGTCTCTCCTGCCTGACCTCTTTTTTTCTACTACTACTGGATTCACACAAAGCCCCAAAGCAACCCAAGATCAGTCAACGGGGTGGAGGACATGGGGGTGCCAAGGAGGGTGAGGAAAGTATGTCTTTGGACAGCTCTGTTGGGGAAGAGTCATTAGTAAGCTGCTTAGCACTAAGTCATTCATTCACCCTGGCAGTGTGGGCTTCCAAATTAAAGAAGGGAAAGCTTAGGAAACTCAGTATTGGCAGACCTGAGGATGGCAAAATGGAGGGGTTGAGTGGGCAGCACTGTTTATGGGATCTAAGTAAGTGGGAAAATATCTTACATGATTAGAACAGGACTTTATTAATGCATGATGAATATAAAGAAAGAAAAGAGATAATAGCATCATGGTGCAATATGGCCCTAGGGTGAAAGGAACAGAAATAGACAATATATTCAGTACTGAGCAGAATCTCATAGTGTTGATCAGAGAATCTCATTTTCCCTTAGTTGATTTAATCTATTAGTCTTAGTGAAATGTAATTTCCTCTCCTCCTTCCTCCCTCTCCTTTCACATACCAATACACAGCCTTCTGATCTCACCCACTGTGTGCCATCAATACCCATAATTGTGACACAAAAGATCCCCAACAAGTGCTTGTTGACTCACTGACCTTCAGGACAATGTCCATACCCTAAACAAGTACCTTCCAAGAAAGGTCTAAGGTTGCAGAGAAAGTAAAATAATATACCTGAGTATCCAATGGAAAGAAAGAGGCATTCAATTTACACAGGGCATTATCTCCTAAGCTTGCTCCTACATTAGAAGGCCCCTTAAAAGAGGAAACCCACAGACTAGTGCATACAATTTGTTAATTGCTCCATCTTAGACTGTGATCCAGCCCAAATCACTGTGATAATATTTTTCCTGACATTAGAAAAAGTAAAAAAAAAAAAAAGTATTAGAGAAATTTTAATATTTTACTTATTTTCTGAAAATACCATACCTTTATGCAATGTATTTTAATCATATCTATCGATGACTACCTCCCTCCAATACCTTCTATCGCCCACCATCCTCTCTCTGATTTCATATCCTTTTCTTGCTATAGTTGTTAGTAAAAGCCCCCTGAGTCTTAGTTTTGTCCACATACACACAAGTGTGGGATCATCTTCATTAGTATGTGTCTTATTCAGGGTTTCTATTCCTGCACAAACATCATGACCAAGAAGCAAGATTGAAAGGAAAGGGTTTATTCAGCTTACACTTCTACATTGTTGTTCATCACCAAAGGAAGTCAGGACTGGAACTCAAGCAGGCCAGGAAACAGGAGCTGATGCAGAGGCCATGGAGGGATGTCACTTACTGGCTTGCTTCCCCTGGCTTGCTCAGCCTGCTTTCTTATAGAACCCAGGTCTACCAGCCCAGGGATGGCTCCACCCACAATGGGCTGGGTCTTCCCCACTTGATCACTAGTTGAGAAAATGCCTTACAGCTGGATCTCATGGAGGCATTTCCCCAACTGAGGCTCCTTTCTCTGTGATAATTCCAGCTTGTGTCAAGTTGACACAAAACAAGCCAGTACAGTATGAGTAACCTACCAGTGGCCATGTCCCCCAAAAAAATGACTTTCCTTCTTTTAGTAGTGAACAACTGACAAACTCTTCTACCAAGGGTTGTTCTCAAGGGCTCCTCACCCATCTATGAGGGATTTTGCCTGCCATGACCTTGTTTAGATAATAACAACTGTTGTGAGTGATATGGGCCACATATCATGTCTTGTCCTGAAGTAGGCATGCCATACCTCCCCTCTCTATTAGGCATCTTCTACACTATTTTTTCTCTCTTCCATGATGTCCCCTAAACCTTCAATGAGAAAAGTATAGCTGCTATTAGTCAACTCATATTCAGTAGTTTGACCAATGATGAGTCTCTACATTAATCACACTACTCATTCCAAGAAGATGCTTCTCTGACCAAAGCTGAGTGTAACGTAAATCAATAAGTATAATCATGAATATTTAGAAGTCAGTTGATTGCATAGTTATTTAACATAAAAACTATAGTAAATTTCCAATGAGGGCCCTGGGTCTTTCATGTCATGGGCTTTGGATCCGGTTTACAGAATAGCCATAAATTCCCTCCTGTGAAGCAGACTTCATATCCAATCTGAATGTGGTTTGTTGATGCCATAATTGTCATGCCATACTACACTATAGGTTACACCCTACCATACCTGTCCCTATATGGGTGTCATCACCAATAACATCTTACTATCTAGGTTTCATAAGCAACCAAGAGCAGCGGCAAAAGCATGTGTTGTTGGATTTCTCTGAGTTCTTGCTGACCAGTGAATAGCTCACAAAGAGTTATTCTTGTTCGACAAAGAGATTTGTATTTAATAATACATCTTCTGGAGGCAGCATTGCCCATTAATGCAAGGTACTTAAATTCAACTCCTTTCTGAAATACATTGCATATTTTATTAGCTCACAAACTAGTGGGTATCCATCAGCCTTCTTCATAGATTCTTAGCTTTGGCTCAACTCCCCTCTCATCTCCTCCTGTTTCCACTTGAACCTGTAGCTCCTACAGTAGCCCCTCCCTCCCTCCTTTCTTGTTGCTTAGGTTCTACTATTCCCCACTAGTTTATTCTTGTTTGGGAAGATCTTAGATTTCCATATAGCTTTTTACTGTACCTTTTATTTTCATTAAGCCTTGGAACCCCCCACTTCCGCACAACCATGCCTTTTGTGTTTGAATCTTCCAACCTCTGGCACTTTTTTTAAAAATAAAAGTTAATTTTAATATTATAGCTTTTAAATAATCATACCATTTTTCTGATGTATGGTTTGGCCATTAAGTTGTATTTGTGCAAATGTCTTTGTAATGTCTTTAATCTAAAATGGCAACAAAATAGCTTTCTTCTAAAATGTCCGTATCTTATTTCTGGCACCTATGAACATGTGTATGTGACCAAAAAAAGATGTGTCATACTATTTGTAAACATGATTAAGGTTACAACCCCTAAGATTGGAGAAGGGGTTGCAGTCTAGATGTATCCAATTTAATAATAGAAGGCTTTAAAGGGGACTTTCCTTTGCCTGATCAGCAAGGTAAGTTTTTATTGTTGTTTTGCTTCGTTCTAGATTTTGTTTGTCTTTGTTTATTTGTTTGTTTGTTTCTTGAGACAGAATCTCACTATGTAGCTCTGGCTGTCCTGCAATTCCCTTTGAAGATCAGGCTGGTCTCAGACTCATAGAAATCTGCCTGCCTCTGTCTCCTGAGTGCTGGGATTAAAGGTGTGTGCCACCACCCAGCAAAGCAAAGGAAGATTTTTAAGAGGAGATACTTGAAGCAGAGAAGAGACTTGAAGATGAAAGAACCTTTGAACCAATGAAAGTGAGCAGCCTCTCAAAACGTGTTGTGACCTGAAAGCAAATAGCAACAACCCAGGCTCCATCCAACAACCTCGGGGAATATAGTCTACCAAGTCTTAGGGGAAAAAAAAAATGGATTCTACCACAGAACCTCTCAGGGGATATACCTCTACAGATACTGTCCCAAGGCCTTGAGACACGTGCCAGGACTTTAAAATGCTCAACTGTATGGTAATAAGCCAATAAGCTATGGCGATGCGTCATAGCCGCAATAGAAAGCTAATAACTGCAGCTGTGGCAGTCAACCATTTTTCTTATTTTTAATACAAAATTATATCAATAGTATGTTTTTGTTTCACATATTGCACTTGTGTATTGTGCTCTATTAGCACGGCAGAGAGAATTTCTCAGCTATTCACATTTTATAATTTGGCTTCCATTTTACCCCTTTTATACACAAGAGACAGTGGGTAGGAAGCCATGAGTACATTGGTAGAGTGCTTGCCTTGAGTATCGTAAGCCCTGGTTTTTATTCCCCGGATCAC
Source organism: Micromys minutus (assembly GCF_963924665.1). Lineage (NCBI taxonomy): Eukaryota > Metazoa > Chordata > Mammalia > Rodentia > Muridae > Micromys > Micromys minutus. The sequence continues at coordinate 32,061,174 of NC_137952.1, forward strand.
ATAAACCCACAAAACCAGGCACCTGTGTAACCCAAACATTTGAGAGGTAGAGGCAGAAAGACTAGAGGTTCAAGACCATCCTTGGCAATGTAGTGAGTTGAGTGTTAACCTTGGCTATCTTGCTGGACCTGCATGGCCTAACAACCAGGGTGTCCATTCCCACAGAGACACAGAGGCCAAGAATGATGCATTAAGCAAGAGGTTTTATTCTTATTGGTCTAGCGCACTAGGGTTGTTCTGGAAGTGAGACAGAGATGACCTGAGGTCTCAAAGTACACAATTTTTATAGTTCTGAGGGTGGTGGCATCTCATTGGTGGGTTACAGTGACCCTTGAATTCATTGGATTCTCTGGGGCTCAGAGAAAGGCCTACACAGAAGAAAAACAAGACAAGCCTATGTCAGCAGGGTAGGGGCAGAAGGCCAGTGAACTAGGCCTCCTCAGGGCAAACATGGTGCTGTTGATCTCACAGCTGCCAACAGGGAACAAAATAGGTAAGAAAGCTGGATTCTGCCCAGTTGGTTTCCTGGGTGGTAGTTAGGACTTCTCAAAGATCAAGTATGCCAGACCTTAACAATTGAGGGAGCTTTTTAAAGCACAGCCTTTCTTAGTGATAAAACTACGGTTGCAGTTCTTAGGTTTAGGGTAGGAGGAAAGAAGAGTGCTCTAAAATCAGTGCTGACCCCATGGTCCCAAGCTTTTGGCTAGGAGAAGCTAGTGAGCTAGGATACAGAGGCTTAGCTATCTCCTTGGCTGAAAAGCCTGTGGTATCTTAACTGCAGGGGACAGGGAACAGAGAACCAGGCTGGTTAGGACTGCCCTCCAGTCTAGCATTAGAAGAAAGCCAAAGAGGGGAAGATAATACCAGACAACCATGTCCTGCACAAGCCCAAGGGCCCTAAGGATAGGGTGGTGGGTAGCCAGTAACTACATTGCACACTTAGATGGCTGCTTTATGCTTTCCTCTCCCTAAGCTGAGCTTCAATTCTCAGTTTCAGTCTTTGTGTGCCCTCCAAAGGTACCATTCTTCTCACTTGGGGGAAAAGGGAGATGCAATAACGCTGGATGAAGAGTCCTGAGCAGCATCCTCCCCCTCCATCCTGTCTCATTAGGCAGCTCAGAGGATGGACTATAACTGAGGGCTCAGTTACCATGGCATCAGGATGACCCAGGAAAACAGGCAGGCTCCAGACAGTGGTCAGCTCTGGAATGTGTTTAGAAGTAACTCTGTTAGCCTCATCCAGATTTCTAAAATTATCTTCGTCCTCGGAGATACCAGTAGAAGGCCCAATTAACATTTGAGCTGGAATGACCCTTTGAATTTCTGAAATTAGTTTATTATCAATGTTTCAATAAACATTTTCTTATCTAAGACTCTAGTATCAAAAACATATATGATCCCCAACTTCTGCACAGGGAGCCAAGATAGCAAGGTTTAAAGAGCAGGATGTAAGCTCTGAGTGGCAAGAGAAAAGAGTGGATGAAAACCAGAGACAGAGGCAGCAAAGCATTAACCGTCCTCGGGTATTTAAACAATGATGTATGGAGTGCTTGCACTAGGGAGAGCTTTGAGGCTTACAAAGAGTAAAAATGGATCTGGGCTCAAGATAAGCTGGAACCAGCTGATTTCTGGGAAGAATGGAAAGAGGAGGGCAGAAGCAAGGAAACCAGCTGTGGGTGTGAGACCGGGGCAAGGAAGGCTCCCAGCCAAGAATCCTAGAGCTCTTTTCAGACACCAAGGAACAAATTCTCCAGCTGAGGTCAGAGATAAAGTTGAGTCTTCACAAGAGGAGTTGTTAACAGTAACTCCTAAGGAGACAAGGAAGGGGCATTCTTGAGAGTTGGATGGGGATTGAGCAAGGAACTCAGTATAAGGTCATTGTGACACTGGGAAGAAGAGCAGTATCTCAGTCACCAAGAGAGGGGACATTTAATGAAGCACTGGACTATGATCTTATCCGAGTGGGGTCCTTTGCTGCAGACACCTCGTGGAATGAGAAGCCAGTATCATGGTCATTCCAGTGCAAACTGGTCAGCATGTAGGAAGGAATTGTTCTCGCTATCTCGGCACCTAATTGATGCTTAATGAAAGCTAAACACTGGTTTTACTATTATTACAAACATAAAGCATATGGTTTGCCTACAGAGATAAACAGAAAATATCCTGAGTGACAGTGAATTCACATGTAAGAAGGCGTGTGCACACAGGGACACATGAGCTAACAACGCTTCACCATGTTTGTACACATGTGAAATGAACTCCAAGAGGCAAATCAGCATCATTCTTTGTTGCTGAATAGCTTCAAACACTGTTTCAGAAGCAGTGTCAAGCAACCTGACTTGGAATCCTACACATGTGAACACCCTTAGTCCGACCTGTGGCTGGCAGAGGTGTTGCTGGGTTTCCGCTCCTTGGGGAATGGAAGCAATCTCCAGCTTCATCTGGATTGAGTTCAGTGATTCCTTCCCCTAATTTAGGACCAAGAATCTTTTCCCATGCTTTAGCCAACGCTGATCTTTCCAGGTTTTTATATGTTTGGGTATATAGAGGTACCTAGCTTTTCCTAGTCTCTGCCTTTTGTTGCCTCATCAAGAGTTTGAGACATAAACACCAATATGGGTTAAAATGCAGAATCGCTGGCTCTATGCTAGACTTCTCGACTCAGCACCTGTAAAGTAGGACAGAACTGGTTGTCATCAATCCAGTCATCAAGCAGCCTTGGTGGCAAGCACCTTTACTTGATACACCACACGCCTTTTGTAATTACATAGGACTGTAGCAACCACAAAGTAAGTGGGGCATATTTTATTGGCTCTAATTAAAAAGTCCTTTGACCAATCATGCTTGCATTTTGTATGAATCAAACAACTATACAGAGACAAGGAACATCCCTTATAACATTGTTTCACAAATGAGGTGACAAGTGATTGAAAGCCTTCCTAATATCTAAGGTCAGGTCAGTGAAGTTTGGAAAAAAACTGACGATGAACACGTGGATGTGGTGATGGGATTCTTAAAGACAGATGGTAACGCCCAAAAGAGAAGAAAGGACCATTTGGAAAAGAAAACAGAAAATGTGCTCGTGCTTAGGAAAGAGGCTGTTCTGCCTCATCTTTGAGTGTGATTTTCAAAAGTTGACGGCTTCTCATGCCACTCACTCCGGGCAGCATCCTGGCTTGACTGCTCCTGGTGCTGACCTCGGATGCTGGCAGCGGCAGAACCAGAGCAACATTTTAAATTATCTTTTGGTCAAGTATGAATGAGAGAAACGTGTAGTTTCGGTCAGCATTTGTAACTGTCTTGTCCCAAAATAACTATGCCTAAAAGCATCCTTTATCCAGGCTATTTTCTTAAGATAGAAAAGGTGAATCCAAGTTTTTTCTCAGTCTCTTTTATTTTTATTTTTCAGATATATGGAGGCAATTTTCAAAGAAGGAATGCCTAGTTCATTTCTTCTCACTGAAAATAACAGCAGAGAAATGCTGGAGTATTAATTTGCCCAAGCAGTGGTTTCTAGAAAAAATTAGACATAACAATTTTATTCTTTTACACTTATGATAAACAGCTAGACATGTAATAAAAATTTCTATTACAACTAAAGTCATTAAATGCATTACTATTTAATTCAAGACATAATGGTTTAATTATTCAAATAAAATTTAAAACTCCTAATGGAAGAGAAAGAAGAGAGGAATAACTGTAGATATAAACACACACACATATATACATATATATTTATGGTCACACACACATATACAAGTACACATGATCACATGCACACACACACACACACACACACACACACACACAACTTCTTATTTAAAACAGTTATACTTGATACCAAGTGATGTATTTAATACCAAAGAAGCAGTGCTCAGCCACAGCCGCTGATAGTTTACACCATGCAAAGACCACACAAGTGTCCATAGGAGCCCTTTATTTAAGTTTTCCTCCTTTCTATTTTGTTTAAAAAAACTAATTCTTCAAATGAGATAAACCTGTGATTGTCATTTAAGCGAGCCACATTTTTACTCAATTCATTTAGTGAAAGAATCAGGCAGATATTTATACTCATTCAAAACTCATCAATGAACAGCATTGCGTTTCCACAGGACAGAAAAAATTATTTTGCTCTGCGATGAGTTATCAACAATTTACATAATTGCAGAGCAGCCTGAAGTTGAGGAGAGTTGTGGTACTCTCCCCGAAGGAGAGTCAAGGAACCCTGAAGTGTCCAAATAGGTCAATCTACTGCTGAGGTGGACATCTCATTGGCATGGCTGTTTCTCTCATTCCTCACTGAGAGGTAAATGCTGGTTTTTATTACATCTCTTACCTATGGACTTGGCCACTCACTCATCCCTCCCTGATTCACACAGATGCTTGCTCAATCAAGAAGGTATCAATGGCTTTGGCCCAACCATTAATTTTTTTAAAGCAAGTTGAGCAGGACAGAAAATCAAAGTATATTTACCTCAACCATAAATTATGACAAATCTCCTTTTATGTTGAAGAAATGGAGGGGGTTGTCTGAAACAGGACAGAGCAGTAAACCCTGGAAACAGCAAACTGAGGAGCAGACAGCCAGGAGGAGAGAAAAGAGCAGGACGGGTAAACACAAGTCCTGGTTAATTTGTACAATGAGTAGTGAGTGGAAGTTTGGTTATTTGCTTGATGTTTTGTTTCGAGGACCACCAGGACACCATGATCTACAGAAGGCTGGCATCTCGTGGAGATCTATAATCTGTTCTGGAGTGGAGGGAGCACGGTGACTAAGCAATGGACGGGTTAGAGGGAGAGAGTAAGTGATGTATGTGCTGAAAGCAAGGACAGGAGGAGCTGTGGCTAGTAAGCCAGTGGAGAGGGCGGGTGCAGGAACTCAGCCACCCAGACTCTTTTCAACCGTACTGCCCCTAGCGTCTTCCAGTTCCTCTCTGTTTTGATAGTCACTTCTGTTCCCATTTGAAGTAGAAGCAGAGAGGGTGGGTTGAACTATAACACGGTCTCTTCATAACAAATAGAGAATGGCCACAGCTTGCCTCCATCTTCTTCTCTTTAGGAGCAACCACACAGCACCAACCAAGTGATCCCTTGTGTAGGATAAAACAGGGAGGACAAGGCCTCAGCTGTTTAACTCTACCGTAACCTCCTGAAAATAAACACTGCTACGTGCCACATACCAGGATATGAAATAGCTCAGAATTCACTTTCTCAATGTATATGTATGTAGTAAATAGGCAAATATTACCATAATTTTACAAAAAAAATCTAAAACTTGACTCATAGCTAATAGAAAATATTTGCTGGACATTATAACTGTCAAATGGTTAATAGATTGTGCATATAAGTAATATCTATAATTAATTATTAATTCCATTAAAATTGGAGACATATAGGCATTTTATGGAATAAAAATACTTATAACCAATAAATATTTTAAAATATTTTTTCAAAGGGGAGAGAGAACCTGTAGAGACCATAACCAGAGGTTAAACACGGCCCCTGGTTGAAGGATAGGACCACCCACCAATCTCAAAAATATGAACCCGGAAATTTCTCCTGTCTAAAGGAAATACATGGACAAAGAGTGGAGCAGAGACAAAGAATGGAAAGGCCATCCAGAGACTGCCCCACCTGGGGATCCATCCCACATGCAGCCATCAAACTCAGACACTATTGCTAAGTGTGCATGCTAACAGGAGCCTGATATAGCTGCCTCCTGAGAGGCTCTGCCAGAGCCTGACAAATACAGATGTGGATGCTCGCAGCCAACCATTGGACTGAACACGGGATCCTAATGGAGGAGTTAGGGGAAGGACTGAAGGAGCTGAAAGGGGTTTGCAACCCCATAGGAAGAACAACTATATCAACCAACTAGATCCCCCAGAACTCTCAAGGAGTAAACCACCAACCAAAGAGCACACATGGAAGGACCCATGGCTCCAGCCGCATATGTAGCAGAGGATGGCATTGTCTGGCATCAATGGGAGGGGAGGCCCTTGGTCCTGTGAAGGATCAATGCCCCAGAGTAGGGGAATGTTAAGGCGGTGAGGCAGCAGTGGGAGGACCCTCAAAGAAGCAGGGGGAGGAGACGGGGGAGGGAGCTTACGGAGGGAAAACCGAGAAGGGGTATAGCATTTGAAATATAAATAAATAAAATGACCAATAAAAAATTAATATATATACATTCAACTTCATCAAAAGGAGGATGCAAATTGAAACCTCAACTATTTTGTTCTTACTTCATTGTCTTAAGTGAAGTTTTGCAACACTCTAAATAGACCAGTGTGGAGCAGTCCAAACCTTCTAGCATGCTGGCAGGAGTGAGCATTGATAGGACCACTCTGGAAAGCAGCTGTCCTTACCTAATGCTCTGGGTCTCCCACGCCTCTCCAGTCTGAACACTCATCTTCCCACCCGACTGGGTCCTGCAGTCTGCCTCATGGTGGTCAGTGCTCTCTTGAACTCACTACTTGGATATTTTAGGGGAAATTTATGCTCTTAACCATCTGAATCACCAGCGTCTCTGCGCACATGCTAAATGAATTTACCTAGTCACAGTAAAGATGGTATTTTGATCTTTCAAAAGTCATCTGCACCTATGCTCTACAACGTGACAAGAATGAATGCCTATGGGGAGTCTTTGGTTAACTGTCCATTGATAAGAGTTTGAATAAATAAGATGTTATTTTGTTTTTATAAACTATCAGAAAACAATGAATAGGAAGAATTCTCAAAGCAAAGGGATAAGATGAAAAATATTTCTAGGTGGTGATGTATGTATACTCACACACACACAAACACACACATTTATACTGACTCACATAATACTATATTCCACTTGCATAAAGTTCCAAAGTGGGCTATTTAGAAACATTAATGTAAAACCTGTGAAAAAAAATGACAGAAATAATAAAATTCCAGATTGTAGTTCAAGAAGAGGGATCACAGCAAAGATGTCCATGAGCCTCAGATGTCATTAAGCTTAGGGATAGATCCTTTAGTATTTGCATGATTGTCATGCTTTAAATACATACACGCAACATATTTTGCAAAAATGGAGGTGCAAGTATATATTATTGGTCATTATAAATATAGTAAACGGACATCTCAAATATTTTTAGTGTGGCTAGCAATGGTTAGACATTGGCCTTCTCAGGATGTAGGGTTTTGTTTTGGACATTTTCCTTGCTTCAGATAGTTGGTAAGCATTTGCTACCTTCTAGATCACACAAAGCTGAAACCCTCTAAGTGTATCTCACTCCAACATAAAAACATCTCTACAAAATAGCTGCCGGCAACTGGCATTGCTGTGTTGGGAAGGTATTAGAAATCATCGTAGATTTGAGGCAAAAAGAAAGTGCCTTTGAGAAAGCTGCTTCTGTATGAGCTGAGGCTCTCTGTGGTGAATGCTTCTGTATTGCTCCATCGAACACAGCACCTGGCTGCAGCTGCTGCTTCCTTATGGGGCGGTGCCACACAACACTAATTCTGGCCTCCACTGGGTCTCAGGAGAAGTTGTAGACACATGTCTAATCTTTCTTGGCTTTCCTTCTTAATCTGCTCTGTTGCTCTAGAATGAACACCCATCATCCCAAGCAAACACATTCTGAAGAGTTCCTGACAGTCGCTGCTCTCTCAGGCTGGCGTTGAACTTGAGCTCCTCTGGCCTCCACTACCCAAATGTTAGAATGAAAGGATGTGTCACCACACCATCTTTCCTCCATGCCCCATAGCTACAATGAGAGTGATGCTCTACCACCATTGACATGGAGGGCCCGAGTTAGGTGACCAAGTGTCACATCAGGAAGCCTGATTAGCACACCTGCTGTAGGGCCTTCCCATAAAGGCCTGCCTCTGGGTTTCTCTGTGCTTCCCCTTCAGCGTCATCTGGACTGATGCAAACATGCACCAGTGGACAGTGTTGTGTACTCAGGGATCATGAGAGCCCATGGCATGTTCTGAGATGCGCAGACCTTCGGCCGGGTGAAAGAATGAACCAGTGGCACACATGGGTTTAGATGCACACCGAGCCAGACCTTCGCATTAAAGCAGGGCCATGTTCAAAACCTCCGCTTCAGGTCTGCTGTTGAAGATAGCAGGCAAGGCAGACACCGGGTGCTGTGATGCAGTAGACATCATTTTCAATTTACTTGAATTGTGATTCTTAAAGAAAGGTCAATTTACCTAAGGCAAAAAAAAAAAAAAGATGGCTGGAACAGCAGATGACAATGTTGAAGAGGATGTTAGTAACTTTCCCAAGGACCTGTGGAAACTGGAGTTTCACTTCCCAAACACCTTTGCTTCAATATTTCTGCCTTTCTTTTCACACCAACCTCTCTTATAGAAGTTAAGCCATTTTATTGACTTGCCAAGTCAAATAATGCCCAGAAGGGGAAAGTCTAAGGTAGAAAAAGGAGGTTTCACTAGGGAACCCGAAGAAAGTGTTATCTCAAGGAGGATTAATTGATTTGAAGCCCAGGCACACGTATTTATCATCCACTGCCTACCTCTCTGCTGGGCCTCAGGGGTGTGAAGAAGAATAAAACAGTCTCCCTTCTCTTTATTTTCTGCAATTACCTGCACAAGACCTTCCCCGTCAGCAGTCAGTCATGGTACAGGGGGCCTGTGGGACCCTCCTCCTTCCTACTGAATACTGGCTACAGACAGAAGCTGGTAGAGGAAGAGTGGTTGCCTTTGGTTGGGTACCCACAGGTGAGCCCACCAGGTTCCAGTGGACAGTTCCAAGCCTATGATTAAAGACTCAATGGGTCACAAAACAAAACAAAAGGACACCTGGAAAAGGAAGGCAGGAAGGTAGACAGGAATGGGAGGCGAGAGTAATTAGAACACATTGTATACATGTGTGAAATGTCAGGAAACCAATTTATTTCACTAAAATATTTTCAAGATAGAATTTGTCAAAGAACTAAGTCTATATTAATTCTCTAATTATAATATAAGTGAAAATGGTAAGGAAAAAGCTAGTCATTTTATCAGTAGGCAATGGAAGGAAGTAAAGCCAGGCTGAGAGTCAGAAGCAACATAAACATGCATAGCATACTACATGTGTGGAATTCACTTCACGATGCAATGTGTTGAAGGCACATTGTACTAGTTTGTTGGAGACCTACATAAGGACATGGAAGAAGGCAGGCTCCCTCTCTTTCCCTGCTTGCCTTGTGCGACTGAGCATCTGCTACATTCTTGGTCTTCTATTCACAGCTGCTGCCAACCATTGTTGGGCAGTTGGACTACAGACTGTAAGTCACCAACAAAGTCCCTTGCTAGATAGAAACAACCCATAAGTTCTGTGACTCTAGAGAACCCTGGCTAATAAACAGTTCGTGCTACAGTGTGCTGACTTTATACCTGTGTCCTAAAGGCACATCACACTACAGTGTGTTGAAGGCACTTCACACTAGAGTGTGCTGAAGGCACTTCACACTACAGTGTGTTGAAGGCACATCACACTACAGTGTGCTGAAGGCACTTCACACTACAGTGTGCTGAAGGCACTTCACACTACAGTGTGTTGAAGGTACATCACAGGAAATTGCTCTTACATGGACATTTAATCTTCGAAAACAAGTAATATTTTTCAATGGAACAAAATGTGCGAAAACAAATGTCTACTGTTATTTTGGAAGTAGTTTGGGTCCCAGCAGCTGCAAAAAGAAGAATGGGGTGAGGAGGCTGAGGAACTATGAAAGGAGTCCTCCATCCTGCAGCATCGACAGAGAGTTCCATCTCTTTCTGTTGGGAATCTGGAGACAAGAGTTTAAGTTTGTAAGATGGAGTCAGGAGGACTAACCAAGATGCAATTCTCTGACCTTCACGTGGCTTCAGAGGGTGAAGACAGCGAAGCCATAAGCAACGGGCAGCAGTGTGGACTCTTGGGAGGAAGAAGGCCATCCTGAGTGTGTCATGCTAGCTACAGCAATGACTGCATCATAGGGCTGAAAGCAGAGAGAAGCTTCTCTCTGTGTCACCAACTGCTGACAAAATGGAGACCTTGTGGCCACAGGCCATCTGCAAGGCCTGGGTCATATAGGAATAGTGAATTCATGCGTAATCTCTGGAGGTTCTGCATGGACAATCACAGACTTGTTTGTCTCTCCCTTTGGCATTTCTGTGATGCCGTTCCTAGAATATTTTTCCCTAGATCTTTCTTCTCACCCCCGACTTTTCTGCATCAAAGGATGCTTTGGCAGCCTAAAGCCTCCTCTGTGAAGAATATTCACTGGGATTCAACTCCTAGAGCCAGAGGAATGCTCCTCTGTGTCTAGTTTCCAGCTACTCACACTATGGGAGCCTTGTGCAAAGGATAAAAACTTGACTAGAAAAGTAAAAACATTTTCAAAAACTTCAAATCCTCATGTGTTAATCTGGGACAATACAGTTCTCGGAATTCTAGACCCCATTGCCTAGTCCCACCCATCCGAGGCGGGGCTGGGTGGTATGATCTGTATATCTATCCACTAAGCATTCTGGGGAAATGAACCTGGGCTGACTATGCATAGAGAAGGGAGACACTGCCACCTACAGGCTATAAACTTAGGGAGCTAGTAAATCAATGTTTCATTTATAGGAGATTGGTTTTTGTTTTGGTTTTTGCTTTAACGCAGCATTTTCATAAGCTTTGAAAGTCCCAAAGTTCGCTAACTTATCCTTGTGCCTTTGAGCAGCCCTGTTCCACAAGGGGCAAGAACCGAGGCTATTACTGGAGACGCTAGTTCATATGTAGCAGAGGATGGCCCTATCGGGCATCAATGAGAGGAGCGGTCCTTGGCCCTGTGAAGGCTCAATATGCCAGGATAGAAGAATGTCAGGGTGGGGAGATGGGAGGGAGTGGGTGGGGGAACACTCTCATAGAGGCAGGGGAAGGAAAGGGGATAGAGAGATTCCAGAGGGGGAAAGGGGTTAACATGTAAAATCTAAGTAAATATCTAATATAAATAAATAAATAAATAAATAAATAAATAAATAAATAAATGAATAAATAAATAAATGTTGGAATTGCTCTGTGGGGACTGAGAACAGGTCTGGGCCCTGCACAGGTGACAATGGGAAAGTGTAAGTAATAGTCTGCTGATGTTTGGGCACATTTTGGGCCTCAATTCCCTTCTTTGTAAACTAAGGTGACTAGATAAGATTAGATGAGTGTTTTCTAAACTGTGGTGGCTGTGCTAGCATTGTCTGTGAGACCGGGAATTGTTAATATTAGTTGCATCTGGTCCCAAACCAGGCCCTAGAGTCAGAAACTGCACAAAAGACAGACCCTCGGGTGTGAGGGGTGGTGCTCAGTCATATGACTTATAGATGTTTAATATGAAATTCCTTGCCTCTAAGATGATGTCTGCAGTTCAATCAACTGTCTCCTGGGAAGGTGGAGTTTGAAGAAAAGAGGAGGGGGGGTGGTTGAGCTTCAAGAAGCCAAGGGCTCCCTCTCTCCTCCTCTATGCACCATCTGTATGGTCAAGAAAATGTATGAAAACAAAGCCTTCACCCAAGCCTACCAACTAAGGCCACCATTCTGACAACTTCTTCCAAGCAAAGTTGGGTTTTCTTGGTGATGCCCCAACTACAAAATGTCATCCTTCAAAGCCCAGGTTCTCCTTCCTCTTTCACCGAGTTCTGCAAATGACACTAATCTACATTTCTCTTCCTGCCCTAAATCCCTCATAATTATCTAACAGCTCCTGATATTAACTGCTCATTCACACACACACACACACACACATACACACACACACACACACACACACATACACACACACACACACACACATACACACACACACACACTAAATTTCTGCTCTCATGGTTCATATGTTCAGCCCATGAGTCTGATGAGTTACTGGTACAGTCAGGCAGAAACTGATCTTTAATGAATTATTGATGATTGGTTTTAGAAAATTCTCTGATTATGAATCTGAGTTTTTGAAAACCACTCAAGCAATCTCTACTTTCCTTAACCTTCTCCCACAACAGATCTAAGGGATTCTATGAAAGCATCATGATAATTTTACAAGTAAAAAGTAGCTACCTGCTTTATACACATATATGGGGGTAAGAGGGAAGAGAGGGAAAGAGAGAGAGACAGAGAGAGAAAGACAGAGAGACAGAGAGACAGAGAGACAGAGATGGACACAGAAGCAGAGACAGACAGAGAGACAGAGAGAAACTAAAGAGCTGAGGTGGCGAGGGCTTCTCAGGCACTTGGATAGACCGCTATGTATTAATTGGTAGATTAATTACTCTTCAGATTTCCCTCATCTTTGGAACATTTGCTTAGGAACTCTAAAATTTGGTATATACGAACCCTATTAAACCAAAAATATAAACAATCTTTTTTGAAGAAAACAAGAGTTATGTTTTCCATATAGCTGATGCTCAAAAAGAAACTCCAATATGGGAAGCCATGCTCAAAACTGTGATATTAATGCTGTCACAACAGTGAGTGACATTAAAGATTAGAGTTGGTTTCCAAGAGGCCAAAGAGTCAAAGGTTTGAAGTTACCCCAAGTTTTCTCCTTTCACATAGGAAGTGTGATCGTCTGAGTGTGGTTTGGCAATTCCATACCCAATAGGTCTGCTAGACTTGGAGACAAAGGTATGATCTGTTTGTGTCAGGATCCCAGCTCCTAGGCCAGTTCTGACTCCCAGTGAGCCCTTTGCAGAACCACTTCAGGATAAGCACATTAATGCTCACAGCCATTCTGGAACCCAACTGAATAAAGTTTATTCTATCACACTTAAATATCTTTATACAGAAGCCATTTTAAGAGGTCTGTCTGTTTATAGAAAGGGCCATTTGCAGTAGACCGAAAATTAACAAGGTCAAAGTTTTGAGTCTTTATTTAATAGGATTATTAATGCTGCACTTTTGGGAATCTTGGGAAGGCAGTTTGGGTATATAATGAGTTTTGTAAAAATCCACACTTTACAAATTACACGTTGTCCTACTGAGCCCTTGTCAGCATAAGGCTTTCTAAATGATCTAAAATGGAGAGATGTTCTCTGCATAGCCCAGAACAGCTGTCTGGAAGCTGCTTGACGGAGGCGGTGGCATTTCAACTGGACCAGTCAGTGAAAGACCCCTTATTGTCTAGCAGCATGGAGCAGGCTCAAGATCCTTTGAAATAAAGGTGCAAGAGACAGAGAATGGGAACTATTCAGCTTCATGGGGGCAGATATGTTCCTGAGAACAGAGGCTGTCTTCACGGGGCTGGACATTGTGCTTGGGTGGAAGGGCACAGTAGCAGTAGTCTTGTGGGCACTGAGGGGTGAGAGATCCTCTTTTGTGGTTCCTCTCGACGGTGCTGAGTCCAGACAAACAAACGCTTTGCTAAAGAGCCCCACTTTGTCTCAAAAAGCTTATGAGGCCACTCTGAAAGGATTTTTTGTTCTACAACACTGAACAGTTAGGGTCCTTCCCCCAAGGGGCTGGGGACCACACAGCTGGAAGAGTCATTTATCCATTCTCCATTCCCAGGTGACAGTCACTGACAGACTGCACCTATGACTTAGAATATCTCTGTGGAATAGGCAGGGCAGATATTAATATTGTCATCAATGGGACATAACAGTATAATGCTCAGACTTCTACAGGAAGTGGGAACATGGAGGTCAATTACCAGAACTCACAATTTCTCATCCTGGCTAAACACATTTGTTTCAATGCTCTGTGGCTACTCAGCATGCCTAGACCCAGGCTTAAGCCCTTCTTTGGAGTGGACTGAGGAACATCAGCACCATTGAGCTACAGTTTAAGAGAGAGAGAGGGGGGGAGGGGAGGGGAGGGGAGGGGAGGGGAGGGGAGGGGAGGGGAGGGGAGGGGAGGGGAGGGGAGGGGAGAGGAGGGGAGGGGAGGGGAGGGGAGGGGAGGGGAGGGGAGGGGAGAAAAGGAAAGGAAAGGAAAGGAAAGGAAAGGAAAGGAAAGGAAAGGAAAGGAAAGGAAAGGAAAGGAAAGGAAAGGAAAGGAAATTCACAAGTAAGGCAGAAAATAGTTGAGGCATATGCAGTTTCTCCAACAGGCCCCACCAAAATACTACATAGCTTCACCATGCATGAGAGAAAAATGGTCTTTTTGCAGGGAAATTTCTCTTCTTCTTGGGTAACCTCATAGAGCCACATGTCCAACTTAATTTAACAAGGCAAAACCCAAATCATCCTGACTCCCAGGTCACGCAAAGATTACTCCATCATTTTGAGAGACTCCTTCCTCATTTAGATGGAGAACAGGGATCGGATACCTGAATGATTGGCACCTGCACAAAACCATGCATGCATGGGAGGATGTGTGTGTGTGTGTGTGTGTGTGTGTGTGTGTGTGTGTGTTAGAGAGAGACAGAGAGACAGATAGACAGACAGAGAGACAGAGACACAGAAACACAGAGACAAAGAGACACAAAGACACAGAGACAGAAAGGAAGTGTGTGTGATGTGTGTTAGGAAAGATACCTTGCAAAGGTAATCATTCAAATGTAGAGAATTCAGCTAATTTTTTTCTTGCTGATAGTTCAAAAACTGTAACAGCCATGGCAGAAGAAAATCTACACTTGCAGCTCTGCAAGGTCAGGCCTTCACTTGCATCTCACGTTTGGACTTGGGCTGGTGTAGGAAGTTCCTTGCGTGAATTAACACAGATCTCCAGGGTCTACCACAGCATATTGACTCTGAGGGCTGGGGAGAACCTGGGGCTTTTACATTCTGGACACACACCCCCAGGGACCTGGGTAGGTCCTGGGGCTTTTACACTATAACCATGCTCCCAAACCCTGGGGTCAGTGCTGGTTGTTACTAATGTAGAGAAATTTTCAAAGGACAAAACTGGAGGGAAGGCCTGGCTGGGAAAGTCTGAAATCCTAGGCTAGGTGACCTGGGGTTGGTAGAGTCCAGCAAGATTCTGAGTGACTTTGGGGACAGAACAGGTGGTGGCCTCTGTCTCCATGGTGTAGCCTGCAGCCTACAATCTGTTTCTAATTTAGGGGAAGAAAGTAAGTGCACATCTCTTGCTGAGCTCAATAAGGCTGTCTTCAGCAAGTGGCCTTGCACCTGGAGCTGGGCACTGTGGGACCTGCAGGTCCCAGCCAACTTTGTGAAGGTCCTTTTGTGCAAGGACAATGTCCCCTTTCAGCTATCCACAGTTTTCTTTTTCGGTACTTCATCTCTCTATCTCCCATAAGACTTACCTCTTCCCTTCTTTCCTCCTTTAGACAAGCAGTTCCCAATTTGAGAGTCATGACCCCTTTGCAGATGTCAAATGATCCTTTCATAGGTCAGCTTAGACCATCAGAAATATCAGATGTTTATTTACATTATCATTTATAACTGCAGCAAAACTATATAACAGTCACGAAGTAGCAGTGAAAATAATTTTACTGCTGGGGGTCACCATAACATGAGAAACTGTATTAAACAGTCACAGCATTAGGAAGGTTGAGAAACACTGTGATTCTCAGAATGAAATGATGTCCTCCAATTCCCTGGGAGCTGAGTTAAAGAACAGGTAGTTGAGCAGGTCTCATGTAGTGGACTAAGACTCTGTATTTCTCCTAAACCCACGGCTCATGCTGAGTCTTCTGGTTCCTAAACAGACACTGTGCACTCGGGTATTGAGTAATTTGAGGCCATTTTAGGCTACCTACAAGTTCTACCTTTTATCCCTGAGTTACTGTAGGCTGGAGGATCTGAGCCAGTGGGAAATCAGCTACCATGACAAACATGTGGGTTTAGTAACCACCACCTCTAGTAATGACAGGCCCCTGTTCTGGAGTGACACCACAGGGCATCAGCCTTAGAGGTGAGGTTTGGACATTAGGCTAGTTCTGACCATTGTCCTTGTGTAGATCTTACTTCTTTACTTGTTAGTCTCTGTCCCTGGGGTGAATTAGTGATTTGTTTGCAGTCTATATACCCTATTGCCTTGAAAATGTGAGTTTAAGGTAGTGAGACTGGTTCTGGATGGGGACACAGACTAGTAAAGCCAGATATAGAGGTTTTATCCCTGTGTTTTAGTCATTTTTTTCTTTATAAATGTAGAGGAAAATCTTCCCCTTTTCCAGTTTCTTTCTGATATAGCCAGCTAAACTAGTCTTTTGGATCTCAGAAATGCCATTCTATCAGGACAAATTCTCAATTGCTCTTTTATCCTATCTGAAAAGTGTCAGCCAAAGTCAAAATAATTTAATGCTAAGAACCAACCAGAAGGTGATTCATCAATAAATCAGAGATAGTTTTTGATGAGTCATCTTCTCATGCATCTATCCATCATCCTGTCTACCACCAACTCCTGTCTATTCCAACTAGTCTATCCCTCTCAGATTCCCTCTCCCTCCATCACTTCCATGGTAACCAAATAGTCCAGCCTTAATGACCACACACAGCATCCCTAATACTAGCAGTTATTGGCAATTCAGTTTGGACAAGCCCTTCTGCTAAGTTCTTTATCCATTAGCTTTTTCGTTCTCAGTGTGACACCACACAATAGGTACTGCTAACCTTGTGATATAGAGGGAAATTTAAGGTCCATGGTGGAATTACCCTACTTAACTCTTCATGAGCATCAAGTAAACAAGGTCAGGGAGCTAAGCTCAGAACCCTAGGCTGAAGCTTCCATTTGGCATAATTCCTTCTCATCTTTCTATATGCACCTGTCCATGTATCCCTTGGTCTGCCTTGGCTTATTCTCAATAAGAATAAAAAGGTGAGAAACTACTTAGAAAATACATTTTTAAAACATATTATACAGGGCTGAAAAGATGGCTCAGCAGTTAAGAGCACTGACTGCTCTTCCAGAGGACTTGAGTTTAATTCCCAGCAACCACATGGTGGCTCACAACCATCTGTAATGAGATCTGATGCCCTCTCCTGGTATGTCTGAAGATAGCTACAGTATACTTATATACATTAAATAAATATTTATTTTAATAGAAAGGTATACATATTAGAGCTACAGTTCCCTTTCCTACTGAGATATAAGGTAATACTGTCCCTAATTGTCCTTAGGTAAGCTCTCTGCTGTAAATTGTGCAAAAGATCCTTCAGGGCAAGGAGAGGGATCAATAGGTTAAGCGTTTACTGAACAGGCCCCAGGACCTGTCAAGAACCCACAAAAAAGCTGGATCTGGAAATGCATTGGAATGTGAAGACAGCAGGTCCTTGTTCTGCCAGAAACAGCAAGCTTTGGACTCAGTAAGAGACCTTGTCTCCAAAAACCAAAGAAAGCTATAGAGGAATGCCCACAAAAGCCATCCTCTGGCCTTGACATGAGCAGGCAGAGACAAGCACCTCTTCATGTTCATATATACACACGTGCACATGGACACACCTACACACAATAAATAAATAAATAAATAAATAAATAAATAAATAAATAAATAAATAAATAATCTATCCAACAAATGGTGGCCAGGACATGTCCATAAAACATGTTTCCTCACATGATGCTTCAGTGGAGAACTCCTCTTTAATTTGCTCCCAGCATCAGAAACACATAACCATGTTTGAGAAAATGGCCTCATTCCGAAGATTCTTGCAGAAAGTATCAACCCCCTGCATTACTGATTCTTTTACAATAAGGATGTGGGCAGATAACCCAGAACCTATCAGCAGACAATACTTCTTCAATTTTAAATTGGAAAAGACCTGGACTTTTAAAAGCCCAATAAGATAAAAAGTGGTTGGGGGCTATATCTGTTTTCTAAAAGTACGTGTGGTTAAGGTTTAGCAGCAAGAGTCCTGGACTGGTGCCGTCCTGGCTAGGGTTTTTGTCAGTTCGACACAAATTAGAGTCATTTGGGAAAAGCAACTCAATTAAGAAAAATGCCTCTGTAAGATTAGCTAATCAACAAGTCTGCCAGGTATTTTCTTGACTAATGATATATGTGGAAGGGTCTAGCCTTCTTCAAGTGATTCTAATCTGGAGCAAGTGTTCCTAGATTGTATAAGAAAGCAGACTGAGCAAGCCATGAGGAGCAAACCAGTAAGTACCACCCCTCCATGGCCTCTGCTTCAGTTCCTGCCTCCAGGTTCCTGCCTTAAGCTCCTCCCTGACTTTTCTTGGTGATAGAGTGTTATCTTGGGAGTTGTAAGTTCAGATAACCCCTTTCCTCTCCAGGTTCACCACAACGAGAGAAACTCTAATATGCTGTGGAGCAAACAAACTGGGGAGGAGGTGAAGTGACAGTGACAGAGAGGTTATTATGTTATGCACAGAGAAGAAACATGGTTTCTGAAACTTTGGGGAGACTCCCAGAACACCACACTGTCCATAACACTGCTCTGAATCAAGCCAGCCAGTGCTGGGTTTACCGTCAAGCCTGGTGCCTGCTGTAAAACCCTTACCTCCTCCCCCACCAAGGCTGATGTGTGGAGCACTCATTTCTCCTAAGAGAACTGACAGAAGAGTCAGAAGGACCCTTCGAGAGACGTCTTTGTTCTCTCTGCTCTGTCATTTATCCTTCCCAGTGACTTTCATTTAAATAAATTTGCTCTGCTTTGCTTTGACTGGAAGGGCTATGACAAGTCTTGCAACATCTGCTGACAGTATTGACCTGCTATGGTTACTGACAGTAGAAATTACACAGAGCTTCCTGAGCCACCTCTTCCAGTATTCAGAGGCCTGGGCTTTGGTCCTGCTAACTGACAGAGAAGTTATAGGAAGAGATGAAAGATCCTTGGGAGATACGTCGTTCATATCTTATGTATCTGCCTACAGTCCCTGCTTGTCTTAATTACCTCTCTACTGCTGTGATAAAACACCATGACCAGGTCAACTTAGGGGAAAAAAAGCATTTAATTGGGCTTAAAATTTCAGAGGGTTTTAGAGTCCATGCTGGTGGAACAAAAGCATGACAGCAAGAACAGCTGAGAGCTCACATATGATCCACAAACAGAAAGCAGAGATGAGAGGAGCATGCTGGAGATAGTGCTGAGCTTTTGAAACCTCAAAGACCACTCCAAGTGGCATACCCTCTTCAATAAGGCCACACCTCCTAATCCCTCCCAAACAGTTCCAGTTCCACCAACTGGGAACCAAGTATTCAAACATGAGCCTATGGGTGTCATTCTCATTCAAACCACCACATTGCTATAAGACAGCTCAGTGCCAACCACACAGGGTTGAGCCTCCTCTTCTCCCATAGGCCAACACCATGTAACCCAGGTGGAGCTAATTTGTACACTCACCAAATACCCACATCTGTAAAATAAGTTACTACAAAATAGAGCACACTGGTCCAAATACATCTTTCAATTAGGGTGGGGTCAGATACAAGCAGAAAGGGAAAGGCATGTTTCTAAAATAAGACTTGGGGCCAGTTGAGCCATGAAGAAGCCAGATTATGAGGAGGTTGTAACCATGGATTCCCAGATCAAAAAGACAGAGGACATGTGAGGCAGACACCTTGAAGGCTTAAAAAAGACCTGGTTTCTACAGGACGGCTGAGTCCCATCAACCAGAAAAAAAAAAGTGGGTAAGAAGCAAAGAAATTAAGATGAAGCTGTAGCCGCTTTGATGAATGACTACCTGGACCTTCTCCTTCTCTGCCAGCCTGCTTGATTTTGCAGTTCTCCATGTATAAGTCTTTTGACCACAGGATACCCAGGACTTGAAGCTACTGAAGAGCAATTATGATGATGATGATGGTGATGATAATGATGGTGATGATGGTGATGATGATGATGGTGGTGATGATGGTGGTGGTGATGATGGTGATGATGATGACAGTGATGATGGTGATGATGATGATGATGGTGATGATGATGATGATGGTGATGATGATGACGGTGATGATGGTGATGATGATGATGATGGTGGTGATGATGATGGTGGTGATGATGGTGATGATGATGATGATGGTGGTGATGATGGTGATGATGATGATGGTGGTGGTGATGATGGTGGTGGTGATGATGGTGATGATGATGGTGGTGGTGGTGATGATGGTGGTGGTGATGATGGTGATGATGATGGTGGTGGTAATGATGATGATGGTGGTGATGATGGTGGTGATGATGGTGGTGATGATGATGGTGGTGATGATGGTGATGATGATGATGGTGGTGATGATGGTGGTGATGATGGTGATGATGATGATGGTGGTGATGATGGTGGTGATGATGGTGGTGATGATGATGGTGGTGATGTTGGTGGTGATAATGGCGGTAATGACAGTAGTGATGGCAGTAGTGATGGCAATGACAATGGTGGTCTTTTACCAAACAAGATGATGTAGACAGAGGGACACCTGTTTCTAACAAGACAAGATTGTACTTCCTAGGTACTACAAATACAGGGATAGGCTTCCTCCTCCCAAAGGTACAGGCAAAGACATTGGTCAGTTATTCCAAATGAGACTTGGGTACATGAAAGCATAACTGTGGCCGTGTGAAATTAATGGTTGTTCCTTTCCAAAAAAACAATATCAATAAGACAAAAATTGGCAGAGCTAAAACAATCCATAGTACCACATTCTTCCCTATGATTTCAATTTTGTTTCCTAATCACTTTTCAAACCTCCTTTACATTGGTCTGTGAACATCTTATGAATTTTCCCTCAGCCTGTGAAATGAATATTGCACACTGAATACACAAAAAGCTTGTGGTTAGAGAAAGGCTTTCCCATACCCTTTGAAAAGTTGCTGGTCTCTAGCATCCCAAGCCAGGCCTGAACTCTACAGCTTTTCGAAGTCCTTCCTTGTCTGGCTATATCTTCCCTACCCAATTTTTATTCCCCTGGCCAATAATAACCCACTAACTCGGGCCCAGACCTCTAGCTTCCTGAAAGGGTTCGTGTAGATTTGCCACAAGCAGTTAATTTGTCATAACTTTTAAGCCCATTATATCCCTGGGACAAGGCTGGGAAACTAACGTCTGGGCTCTTGAAGATATGTCTTTTGCCTTCCTGTTGTCACAGCTAAATGGAGTGATTCATTAGCCCTTGTGAGAAATGTCTGGCTGTCATTATAGGAAGATATTACAGTTATTATGCGGCAGCAAGTCAATATTCAAGGAAAATTGAAATCTCTCCCTTCCCCGAACTCCCACGGCACTTCGGATTTACAGTTCACACAGCCCTTATCGTCAGAGAGCTTTGAACTGCCATGATTCAGCATCTGCACTGTGCAGCTCGCTGCTGCTCTCCACTATGGGTCAGGCAGAGATTTCTGGCATGAAGAAGAAACCCCATTGTTGTTTGGTTTTTATTAAAATGTCACCGATCCTGAAACTGAACGTTTCTTTTTTTGTTTTTAAATAAACCACGCAATTGGTTTCTTTTTTAAAAAGCTTTCAAAAAAGCTTTCCCTGCTTGTTTTCTGCTGCCATATAAGGATGCCATGGACAGGGAAAATTATAAACACCTGAAGTTTTGATGTCTGAGGACTCGTGGCAGTCCCATTAACTGCTCCAGGCCTGTGTTCTGTCTTGTAAAATGGACCTCAGAACTAAGCAAATGCAATCAGTTACTCAACATTCATACTGCTATGGCATTTGTGAGCATATATTGCCAAAACAACCATTATTGTAGCTTGAAGGATTCCACAGCTGGGTAAAACTGTTAGCTACTCCCCTGGTAATGTGCATAGCACCTTTCCACACTATAAGAAGCTAGCCAGTAGTAGTGAAGCTTCCAACTCAGAGTACCTTGATTTCCCTATCTCTTCTGACTCAAGTAAATAGTTTCTCATTGAGTAGGGTGTTGCTACCAAGTTATGAGGAATAAGCAAGAGTGATGGCAACAGCGTGTAATGTTTGAGGGTCTATGGGACCCCATTGACAAACAGCTCAAGAAGAGGTAATCCATACCTTGCACTTTGCCTTTTATTTGATAACCAATAACATCTGGAAGAGTCATTGTTCCTCCGTTATAGAGCAACTCCCTTTACACTTCTTTTATATGTGCATGTACGATAGGAAAGTTAAACTGTAGTGGGTTTCCATGTGGCCTTTTCTGAGACTTTGAATGGTAGTTATTTCTCTTCACATATTCCTCTATCCTTGAATCCCCCCCATGGCCCATCATTAGTTTCCTGCCTTCTATGGGTATTCCAGATTAAGCACGCACACACACACACACACACACACACACAGAGAGAGAGAGAGAGAGAGAGAGAGAGAGAGAGAGAGAGAGAGAGAGACCTAAAGATTTAAAGCTAGTATCCACATATGAGAGAGACATGTGGTATTTCTTTCTGCATCTGAGTTACCACATTCAGAATGATTATTTCCAGATCCATACAATTCCCTGAAATTTTCATAAGTTAATGTGGAGGTGCCTCAAAAATCTAGAACTATATCTTTCTTTGTATTTTTATACAAAAAAAAAACTTAACTAAAGGTAGACTTCTTCCTGGGGGCATTTCATAATAAGGAGCCATGTTATGTGGGTCTTTCAGCCTGGAGCTCTCTTTTTTAGTGTCCTTTTGTGGAAGCTGGGACTTAGCCCTGTTGCTGACTTTGTTCTTCTCCATTCTTTTGCATGTAGTTTTCCTACTCCTTGACTAATGATGAGACAGGAAAATAGATGGAATTTTTCCCTTCTCTCCCATTGCAGCTGTCTTTTGTCACTGATTATATAGGAAAATAGAGCTGGGTATATAGCTCACACCTATAGGGTCAGTTACCTGGGAAGCTGGGGAAGAAGGCTCATTTGAGCCAAGGAGTTCAAAGCCAGCCTGGGCAACATGATGAGACACTATCTCAAATAGTAAAACAGAATTTTTAAAAGTAAAAAGAAATTTTAACAAAGGTTAATACAATGAGTAAGAGGATATGAAAATCTCTACCTAGGGACAGAGTTTATGGAAAGGCTTCTATGTGCCTGGTTTGTTTTCTCTATTCTCCTGGAAGGAGGGACCATGTGCCCTTTGGCTAAGCAGAAGTTGAAAGGAGAAAAATCAATGAGCATAAAATGGGGCTTACTGTGTTTCCAATTACATCTCTGGAGGAGGCCAGAGTCTCTAGAACAGTGGCCACAAGAACCTTGAAAGGACCTCAGTGAGCACCATGAACTTCTAACCACAAAACTTCTTTCCTTCTGTTTGATGTGTGTGTCATCAGAAACTGCTCTGGGAATAGGAGGATTCTGAGAACCACTACGCCCCAGAAAGGAGACTTGGGTGAAACCTGAAGTCAGGCTCAACAGCAGCTACATGGGAGTTAGATACAGACAGACAGACAGATAGACAGACAGACAGGTGGGCAGGCAAGCAGACAGACAGAACAGCATACTGATTAATTATATGTGAACTTAACAGAAGCTAGAGTCATTTTGAAAGAGAGAACCTCAGTTGAGAGAATACCCCTACCAGAAATGCCTGATACATTTTCTTGTTTGGTGATTGACATGGGAGAGCCCAGACCATTATAAGTGGTACCACCCCAAGATGCTAGTATGACTAAGCCAGTTCAGTCAGTCAACAGGTTCTCCAGTGGGGAGAACAAAGATTAAAAAGAAAGAGACAATTAGACAACACTGTAGCATGACCCTCAACCAGTTCCGAGGCTGAAAGGCAAATTTATTTTTTCCTAGTCTGCTTTTATACCATTTTAATTGCATACAAGTAATAAGGTCAGTTCTAGGTTAAGGGAACAAGCCAGACAATAAACACAAGTAGTCAAGGAACAAGTCAGGCCATGAACAAAGTCCCTGATCACTGTGTCTAAGGGCTTATTGATATCTGAGCCTACTTCCCTGTCCTAGCCCAAAGTCATGTTATTGCCTGAAGCCTACTGCTTTGTTCTAGCCTAAAATCAGATTCCTGACTGAGCTTATTTCCCTGCCCTGGCACAATGTCAAATTCCTGTCAAGGGGCCTCAGAAGCTCTCCACAGTGGTCCTGGGGTACTGTAAGAAAGCAGACTGGCCAGTCCATACCAGTAGGAACCATTTCTTTATGGTCTCTGCACCAGATCCTGCCTCTAGGTTCTCACCCTGAGTTCCTGCCCTGACTTCCCTCAGTGATGGACTGTGATGTTAATGGTAAATTGAAATATAAGCTGGAATAAAGCCTTTCATCCCCCATTTGCTTTTTGGTTATGGTGTCGGGTCACAGCAACAGAAAACCTAACTATGTCCCACATGTGTACAGCATACAGATTTCAGAAGCAGCTTGGGTTTGGCATGCTTTCTGAAGGCACATGTGTTGAAGGCTCATTTCTAGCCTGATACAGGTGGATAAAGACTAGTTAGGTTACTGGAGATGTGCCTTGATAGACAGATTAGAACTCTGACCCCTTCTCCCATCTCCCCCCAGTACTTTCCAGCCACCAGGGGATGAGCAGCTCCTCTGTCATGGGTTGTGATAGACTGTGTCCCCACAGGCCAAAAGCAATAGAATCAAGTACCAAAGGACTGAAACCTCCGAACTCTGAGTCAAAGTCAACCTTTCCTCCTCAACGTAGATTTTACATGCATTGCTATTTATAAAGCAGGGTAAAGCTAAGGACACCACCCAGTGTCTAAATTGAATATAATTAGTGCTATGCATAATGTTTTCACCCCTCATTGATCTATTCCTCATTTTCTTTCCAGGAAGCCTAAGCCCTCCATACCCAGAGAAGTCAGTTTCCATTGAGACTGAAAAAGACCAGGGAGACTGATAACTTCCCTTTACAAATGAGAAACTATGGCACAGAACCATGGTCAGAAGCTGAGACAGAGCTGAAGAGGCTGCCACATCTGAGAGCTCTTTCCCATTAATCCAGTACACTGCTACCCAGTCCTTGGGGGGACTGAAGGACTGTGAGACAGAAAATACCTGTTATGGTGCGCAAATGGGTTCCCCTAAGTGTTCTTGCATTCAGTGGTGTATTTCATTCTTCCCTTCTGTGAGGAAATGACAAAAACCTAGCAGTGAGTAACTGATCCGACACATTTCAGATTCCTTACAAGACTGAGGACCCAGATCCTGTGTGCTGGGAAGTCCTTGCAGCCTCTACTGAAGCTGAGTGACCTTGTCCGTGCAGTGGGAAGCCAGGTGTAAGTCACAACCACCTTCTCTCTACATCCCCAACCACCTTCCTTCGAGCTTTTAAGGCTGTGTGTGCCTGATCAAGCATCTATGTGTAGACAGTGGCCCAAACAGTCTCCCCTCTTTGTGGTTGCTTTTTATAATATGTAAATAAATCCACTTAATTGTATCTCTTTAAGAAAATTACTGAACAGGAAAAAAAAAGTCTCCCACCTTTGAGTCTCCACGTTGCCAAGAGATGTCAGATTTATCGTTTCTACAGACTGGAACTGTGGTACCTGAGCTCTGTGTATCTATCCTGGCAGGCTCCTCAGGATGGGCAAAACCTGCTCCTAGAGCATCGAACACAGAGCAATCTCTGAAAACACAGCCTTTGTTCAAGGAGCCCCCACGGCTGTCGACTTTCTACATTTTCTACTCAATAACTATTTGTTTGGCTGTCACCCCAACAACTTAATAAGTGAAACCAAAGCAGGTCAGAAAACCCATGCAGCAAAGGCAGTTGTTGTTGTTTTGTTTCTAGTTGTAGCCCTAGAGTATTAAATAAACTCTGCCCCAAGCCTGACACCCAGTGAGCCTTCAGGCTTCATTCTACTTATATAGACCCATGGCTTAATAATTAAAACTGCTGTGTTTTACCTTCTCATGTGGAAGCAAAATTGTGGACTAAAGACCAGCCCTGGAGTCTTTCTCTCCACAACATCCTTGTACACCAACTGACTCGCAACCCCTTGATGGAAGAAATTCACTACTTACTAGTTATGAAAACTCTGGGACTTAGTTTCTTCATCAGCAAGCTGCGGGTAATTTTAGAACAAGTTTACAGGATAATTAAATAAATATGGATGAAATTAAATGTGTGTTGATAGAATGAGTGAAATGATTAAACGAATTACTATATGTAAAATATCAAATAGGTTAATTAATATATGCATTCACCACAGTGCCAAATAAAACTGCATAGTTATTTTTTGTCTACCCCCACAGAGGCCTGCACACACCTGGAAGGAATCTCAATAGAAGCATTGCTTTCAACAAGACTTGGGTCACTTTTGTGGGGCATTTTCTTGAGTGATATGAGAGGGCCTTCTTGACTGTGGGCAATACTATCCTGGGTTGTATAAGAAAGGCAGCTGAGCAAGCCAAGGGAGCAGCATTGTGCATGGTCTATACCTCGGTTCCTGCCTCCAAGTTCCTGATCAGTGTGTATAAGCCAAATAAACCATTCATTCCCCTAAGTTGGCTTTGGTTGGGGTTTAGAGCAACAGAGATAGCAAAACAGAGCATAAGCTTAGGTAGCGTGTGACCCTGCTTTTTACCTCAGGTAGTCAGTCGGACCAGTGAGAACCTGGGTTCAGGATAAAAGCTTAGTTCATAGAGTGACCAGCAGTTTCTGATCGCACTAGCGCTAAACACCTCCTGCCCCAATTCTCTTAACCCCGGCATCTGAGGTCAGACACTCCGAGGGGAGGTGATGGGGAGAAACAGAAGCTAAAGTTGAGATAGAGGAAAATCTTCAGGTATGGAAAAGCCCACACAAGCAAGCCCACTTGATTCTAAGATAGGCAAAGGCACATAGAGTAGGTTGGGGACCACTTTATGATGGGGACACAGTAGACTAGATTAGAACAGATATGTACTCCACGATAGCTTTGTGCAGGAGGGTCCAGGAGCCCTGTTTGTTCTGAGTACTGTTCTGGCTCTGTAAGGCCCACTGTTTCCATTTGTTCTGCTTTGCCCTGACCCAGGCCTTTCCTGCATTTCTCAGGGTAAATATCCTTACAATACATCACCCTCAGCTGGCTCTCTTTTCTCTGTAACCAAATTACAGAAAGAAAAACAAAACAAAGAGATTGGGAGGAAGAAAGGGAAGGAGGGAGGAAGGAAAGGAGGGAGAGAAGGAAGAGAGAATGAAGGGGGGAGAGAATGAATGAATGAATGAATGAATGAATGAATATAAACAGATTACTTCTTTTACCTGTGGTGTTATGTCTGCCCTTCCCTCCTCAAGCCTGTCATCAATGAAGCCCTATGAGAGCTGCTAGGATGTTTTCCAAGGTCTCCTGACACTCTGATCCTTACTTCTGTATTTCTCATATCCTTCTGCACATCTTTGCTACCAATGGCCCACCCTGTGACTCTTTTCAGAAACCCACTCTCTGGCTCTGAGGATTAGTTTGGCCATACTCTCAATGGCCAAGTAGTCAACAGACATTCTAACCCTGCCCATCATGGCCCTAAGCCAATGGACCAGTAGCACGAGACTATAAAAAGCCAGGATGCTTTACACGCAAGACAAGGGCAAACTGACGTGTAGCTCACCCCCCAAGGTTTTCTCCGAAAGATCAGGCTAATCAGTCCTGGACAGGATGTGAGCAGAATTCTACCCTCTATTGAATCATCCTCCTCCTGCTTCCTACACTCCCTTTCCAATTTCTCCCAGAAGCACTTACTTAAAAACTCATTTACTGCTCTCCTATGACATGAGCCCAGTTCCTCTTCTTATGCACCCTTGGAAGCACCCCGCTGGCCCTGTGGTCCCAGCTAAGCATTAGTGACATCAGTGCACTGGTGACTTTTGAGTAAGTCTAGAATATGAGCTCCTTTAGGTCATGCTTTTGTCTTGTATTGTCCCTGATGCTTAACACATCTTCAAAAACATACTTTAATAGTATGTTTTCTATGCATATACCTACAAATACTCTAGATCTAGAGAGGGGGAAAATGATACAAATTTACTGGTTTCTAAGTGCCTATGAGCTTCACTTATCCTGGATATAAAAATCCTTTAATATCTAAGATTTTTAAAAACCATGATCTCATATTTAAACAATATGATGACAATTTCTCACAGTAAATGCTGTTATATTAAATGTCTCAAATCATAAGACTCGAAAACCCAAATAGTTAATTTTTAACTTCAGAATCAAGTGCTCTGGTTATCCAGAAAAAAATTGTGTATGTCATTGAGTTTTATAAATATCTATAAATGATTCAGATGCTGGCAAATAATTACAAAATGCTGTCTCACAAATTTACTAATTTATCATACAAGTGTTTGCCCCAAAGCTCTAGAACCAATGGGGTAAAACAAAACAGCAAATCAATTGGATTCAATCCATAGCAATTAAAATATGTATAACAATTTATAGTCAAATGTGCTTGCCTGTATAATCACTCAGTGCATAGCAAACTGTGCAGTGGCCAAGGTGATCTCCTTCTACCAGAACCCACAGGAAGATGAAGTATCTAGTCCAAGATCACAGAGCCAATAAATGAAGACCTGAAACCCATCACCTGGATTCACATCTCACCTGATGCCCATACCACCCCAGACTTACATCCACTTGGGCCAGCCTTTATCACATCTTCTTGTCTCTGGAGCTAAGGTCACCTTGAAATGTTTCTGAACATGATCCTTGAACATTAGACTGTTCTATGTGTTAGAAATGCTTATTCAATAGAGTGGCTGCTGCACACACTAATTTCAGCTCTTCTAAGTCTTCCAAATAATGTAATCTTATTCCCAAGAGGGGAAATCTGACACATTCTTTGTTGGGTACACATAGGATCCAATAAAAATGTAGATTCATATAATAGATCACACCTGTAAATAAAGCTACATTTTATAGACATGTTCAGCTATAATAATCACTCATACGTAAGGATACATTTAGCTACAGAAATCTAAACATATGTTTATATAAGATTGCCAACATATTTCTGTATAATGGAATCTGGCAAGAGTACAAAAAGCTTCAAATCACTTGTTATTTATTCCCAGGAAGCCAGTGTACTGCCTAAAGCTTTCCGAGTAAGATGGAAAGACGGTATAAAACACAAGAAACACGTAGCCACTAACGTGATAACACACAGCCAGTGTCAAGAGCAGGGCTTGAGGATTAAGTCCACTGATCCCCCATGAAGTAGACCCAAGTTTATGAAGGAGGCTAAAACATGTGAAAGGGAAATGCTCGAGGCCTTTACAGCTAGAATGCCATCAAACTAAGACATCCAAGGTAGCTTGCTATCTATTAAGCCGTGGAACATAAACGAGTGGGTTTTCTGCTAACAACTTTTTCAGTGTGATAGTTTGAAGCATAGCAGAGTAAATCCCCTAAGAACCACTAAGCAGTGGTTAGTGTATGTGGTGTGGATGTGCTGGGCCACCTCTGGGAGATGGTGGCTGTTTAGCTCTTCTCTCAATGAGAATCCTCTCCCATAGAGAGTGGATGGAAACCGGGACCATCTGGAGAAAAGGTTGCCCGGAAGAGTGTCATTCAGTGTGCAGATCTTAATCTGAAGTCCTGTCTGCCTGGACATCATGTCTGCCCAGGTTTGAACTGGATGTGACACTCTGGACCCAGGGCTTTCCGGATTCATCTTCTTCCGAAGATGTCTGCATGTTCTGCTGAGGTGTGGGACAATTGAGGTGAGAGGTGAAGGGAGGTTCAAGTTTCTCCTTCATTTATACTCTTTCTGAGACTCTGTAAATGGGAATTGCTCTATATTTTTGTCTCCCACCCCCCACACACACATCCTGCACCCCATTTAATTCCTGATGTGAACCCTGGGACTAGACACACTCCACACAGGTGCCCTGGGCAGTTGTTTTCACTTTTCCAGTTGTTTTTATTTCTCCTAGACTATAGTTACAATACTTCCCTCTCCTTTGCCCTCTAGGATTCTTACAGCTTCCAGTCTCGGCTTTTCTTTTGTTTCTAGAAAGTGGTCTGATGAAGAAAATGTGGCTGCAGCTGCCTCATGTGATTTCCAAAGTCACCGGGGGAATGTTGGGTTGACGGCTTTATTGTGCCACACAACCCACAATCCTGAAACAGAAGTAGAGTCCGGAAGAGCTTCGAGGCAGGCTTGTGGCAGGCACAGAGACGTTGGGAAGTGGGCAGCTCCTTTCCTGCTATGCACTGGGACTGCTGGCTGTCCCTTCCGTTCTCTCCTCCAGGAAGCAAATGAACTGCCCACGTTCACTGGGCTGCGGAGCTTACTGAGATCAGATACCTGAAAGCTCATAGCACAGGGCCTGGCACATAGTTCCTCAGCCAACAGAGGCTGAACTTGATTCTTTCACAGCCCTAGAGATCAAATGTGGGCCTGGAGGGTCTCCATTTGTCTCTGCCTCTGGTCCTTTGGCCAATCATAAAAGGGATAGAAAGAGAGGAAAATAAAGCAATAAATCACACATGCTGGAACCTTCAAGTCTGAAAAACGAAGCTTCGGGCAACTCCTGCACCACCACCACCCCCCCCCCAGGAGTGCCAGGCTTCCTCCCTCCCCCACATCACACACCAGAGGGCTGTGCCCTGTACAGTGGGAATTAGAAAAGGCTGTTTTCTAAAGCTTTCAAGCATGATCCTACCCCTCGGGATATGTGTCAAATGACCTCTCTGGAGAGCGGAGAGAGGCATTCCATATTCATGTGATTCTTGATCCACTTAAAGGTCATTCCACGAGTTACATCAGCCCCTTCTTGGGAACACTTAGCACCTGACCATTGAAGGAGCAGTTGTAGTTTAATTAGTTACCCATGGGGTGCTTGGCTAAGAGCCAAAATTCCATCGTCTCATAACTGAAGGCTCTTTCAAGATCATATATTCAGGGCTAAAATTTCCCCTATCCTGTCTTTCACAAGTGACCATTTAACATGAGAGGAAAATCACGTATGCTCTGGAAGATTTTTGTTGTCCATTCCTTTGCTGGCATTATTATGGCTTGACAGGTTAAGCACAGCAAAGAACATTAATCTCTGTTCCTGCCATCGCCATGCTGACGGTTAGAGCAGAGGGTGGACAAGAAGCGCGCATCAGGAGGCCTACTTAGTGGTGTGATGGCTCAGTGAGTAGGAACACTTGCCACACAAGCATGAGGTGCTAAGTCTGAGTCCTAGGCCCTCATGTAAAAAGCTGGGTATCATTAAGGCAAGCCAGTAACTTCAGCGCTGTGAGGGACCAAGACAGGCATCACTGGGGCTTGTTGGGGGCCAGTCTCGTTCCGGGTTCAGTGATAGTCTGAGAAGAATGAAGCAGAGAGTATCAGAAGAGGGAAACAGATCTCCTCCCCCAGCCTCTGCACTTGTACATGGGTATGCAGACATGCACATACATTTCCCATGTACATATGCACACACTACATACATATACATACTCCACACACATATCCACACACGTGTACGTGTGTGCATACACCACCCGAATATGCATACACTACACACAGATGCCACACATGCACACAAAGAAATCTGGAGGTGTGTGAGGGTGTAGTAAACATTACAAAGATAGTAAGGCTTCGAGAACAGTCCCCTTGGGTGTGGGAGAGGAACGATGCTTAACCCCCAAGGGACACTAACAACACCTGCAGACTTTTTCTTTTGGTTACAATAAAAGAGACGCTACTGGCTTCTAGTTAATACAGAATGAAAATGCTGTTCAACAGTCTGTGATGTTAACTCCCAAGGAAAAATGACCCGGCCTGCGGTCACAACCGTGATGACACGGAATAACTGATCAGGAGGTCTCAGGTCTCAAGAAAGGCCTCTAGCTTTGGCCAATGGGTGTGAGCCAGTATTCAAAGCTGTGCCAAGACTCCCTATGCAGAGCCGGGGAAAAGAGAGTATTTCAGCAAAGGGAACCACATATATACAGAGCCAGAGCCTGTCAACATATAAAGAGCCTGGCCAGGGTCTATCAGGAAGGTAGTCTGGGGTTGGATTTATGAGGTTGCCCAGAGCTGGAGCTGGTTGAGTCCCCCCTTTAAGTATCTGCTGACAGTGGGTCCTGAGGGCTTCATCTTCAAACCCCACTCAGTGTTGCTCTAAGAGAAATTCTTTACTATTCCAGTCTCCATTACATCCTGTTTATTTCCTAGTGGAGACCATTTTTAGACTGGTACACAGGGAGAACCTTGTCACAGCTTGGGATCTGCAGATAAAGAGAGAAGGTAGAACTCTCTGCTAACTCCAACCTGTAATCTCCATCCCTCCATGGGTACCACCCACTGAAGCAGCACCAGTCTTCATCCAGTTGTCTTGATGGGAGCCTATTGCTGAAGACTAGGCTAAGCCTGGTCATGACAGACCAGGCAGTGGGGTTTGATTATAGAGGAGAAGAGGGGAAAGGGGCTGGGAGGGGAACAAATGCAACAGAAATGGACTTCTGCTCCCAATATGAAAGAGACTAGACTAAAATCAGCCCTAGGGCATAGGAAGGCAATGTGCAGGCTGGCTGTAAAGTACCTTATCCTCTGCCATCCCAGGAGGGCTGTGTAGGACTGGCATGTCTACACAGATAGACTTAGCATTTAGTCATCTCTGTGGACTGTACTAGTTGACTAGTCCGTGGGAATTGATTAATCATTCCCTCCCTAATAGGGGTGTGTATGTGTGTGTGTGTGTGTGTGTGTGTGTGTGTGTATAAAAGGATTTTTTGGGACAGTGGCTCAAAAGTAGCCTCAGTCAAGTACTCAACTGAACTCAACAAATAAATGCCATTTATGGCTATTGGTGGTTAATGTTGAGGAACCCAGAGATGAGTCTGTCCCACAGACAGACGGTTATATATTCTTACGTATAGTATCTAAGGAAGAAGCCATGAAGGTACAAAGTCCCAGAAAGAAAAGGAAATGGAGATATTTAGAGAAGAGAAATTGAGAAATCCATGGGAAAGACAGCTTGTGAGACCGTCCTCAGAGGGTTCAGAGAAACTCTGATGAGGAAAAGAGAGCGAGCAAGGAGGGCTTCAAAGTACGAGAGGGGCAGTGTAGATGAAGGGGACGCATTACCTGGGACCAACTGTGAGGCTGACGTGACCCTAAGCCAGGAGAGTTTTATCAAGGAAGGAGTCACAAAGCTCCAGAGAAGAGTGTTTCCCAGAAGCAAGGATTAAGTTCTGCTTTCCCGCTGCCTTCCCAGGGTTCCAGGGTGCTCCTTGTAGCGCTACCTCTTCCCATGTGTCCCTACTGGCTAGTTCAAATGTCAGGCATTCTGACACTGCTTTGCACTTCTTGTATGATCCTGTGTGAAATAGAAGCATGGGTACGCACTCTGTACCATGATAGAGCATCGTATGTACTGGAAGAGCTGTGAAGAGGCATGTCCTGATTCGCTGTATTAAAAGCCCCAGCTGTGACCCTGGTCATATACATGTTCCCAACTGTTTCTGATACCTATCAAGGATTCACAGCGACTGGTCTTGTTAGAAGGGCGGCGATTCAAAGGGGCCAGAATGGTGCTGAAGGAACCCATTTGGATCAGCACGGAACACAAGGTCAGTCATGTTTTTACTCTAGTGTGTTTAGTCCTGCTCTGGACAAGTTTGGGGGGGAACCTCACATTTCTTGTGCCTCGGTTTCACCATCTGATCAACAGAAACTTTTGTTTGTCAGACATATTATGAAGAGGTAATGTTTGAAACAAGTGCCCAGAGAAGTAAACAAAGCATCCGATTTGGATTTCTTTCTGAGATGATGTTGGCTTGCTTGGTTCAAATTCCTTGACAAACTGCTTTAGAACGAGACGAGGTGCCCAGGAGTTAAGTATACTGTAGTCTACAGTAGAGACTCCAACCATTGTTATCCAAGGAACTAAGACACTCATCTGTCTCCTTTGTGTGAGGGTAATTGTGCAGTTACTATTTAATTAAGAACGGCTTCCAAAGAATAACGATCAGTTTGCAAATTACACTGGGTAGATGCAGATGCCTTGGAAGGGAGAGGAGAGTTTTTCACCCAGCCTGCCCTGCCCCTCACTTGCTCTGCAGATTTACAGTCTCCAGAGTTCATCCAAGTTGTCATCCCAGGGAATTTTGACACACCAGAGTATTTCTTAGGTCAGGGGCCAAACCCACTAGGCATGGCACTGTCCCTTTATCAGCAGGAGAAATGATCAATCTGAAAAAGAATATATAATTCATGATGAAATTGAGGAGAGCATTAAATCAGGAGGCGACACCAGTTCAATTTACCGCATTGCTTTGCTAAGTATATTCCCTGCTGAGCCATCCAACAGCCCATCTTGATCTAAAAACACCTGCTTTGGAGAAAGGGTCTCTCCTCTTTGCAGGAGCAGAAAGCAAATAGCTTCAATCAGTAGACATTTCTGTTGATGGAAAACCTCATGGCCCTGAGCCAGTAACGCATAAAAGTAAATAAAACCTGAAGTGCTGGTCTGAAAGGAACTGCAACACAGTATGGCCACATTAAAATATTTATGCCCTTCGATGTTAGGCATCTATTATGAACCTTATGTTAATAAGAATGCTGAACTGACCTTGGCTGGGACACAAAACTTCCAGTGCCCTGAAAAGAGCCCCACCCCCTCTTCCCTCCACCCACACGGAAAGATGCAGAGCAGAAGGTGACTGAGAAACCCAGGGGTGGGTCAAACCTCTGCACCTGGGTCATCTGGGAATGCGTGACTAGGAACAGAAGGGCTGCATTTGAGCTCTATGTCTGCCAATAATTAGCTGGTGACATTAGAGAATGGCTTCGCCACCTTTCTTTGAGAGCACAGTGAAAGGACCACACAATGTCAGCAAAGCCCCAACTTGGCTCAGCGTCTACACTGTACAAGATGTATTTGAACATAAAGAATGCTAGGCCCGATCTCGAGACTTAATGAGAATCAGAAGTCAGGGAGAATGATTCTGGCGTGATGCTCTGTAACTGCCCTCCCACCCCATCCAGGTCCTACTCAGTGGCACAGCTAGGGCACATACCTGTCCATAGCTCTGTCTGGGAAACATTTGTCTCTGCCTACAGCGCCAGTGGCTCTGTTTTGTTCGGGCTCTTCTTCAGACATCATATGTCCTTTCAGTTAAGTCTCTCCCCTTGCTCCTTCCTTCCCCACAACTCTGTGTCCTTGGAATCTAAGATAATTGTCTTAGATTCTCTGAGATATTATCTATCACTGAACATGAACCAATATGGCTGCACTGGCTATCCAGTAAGCCCCGAGGCTCCTCCTGTCTCCAGCTCTCTGGTGCTGGGATGCTTTGCTGTTCTCAGCTTTTAACATGGGTATTAGGGATTCAAACCCATCTCCCAGATCGTGTGTCCATGCGCCTGCCTCTGTCTCCCCCTCCCTCTCTCTCTTTCTTGTCTTTCTTGCTCTTATGGACAGACTCTCTAGATGTTGTCAGTCCTTCTCCCTGGTGTCCCTGTCTATGTCTCTCTCCCTCCCTCCCTCCCTCCCTCCCTCCCTCCTTCTTCTTCTTCTTCTTCTTCTTCTTCTTCTCTCTCTCTCTCTCTCTCTCTCTCTCTCTTATGGACTATATATATATATATATATATATATATATATATATATATATATATATATATATAAAGTTCATCCACACTTTCAGGATGAACCTGATGCATTTAACTGAGGTAACACTTTTATCCTTAGGCTGGTAGACATTTTTAAACATGATTTACATTTTATTTTATCCATTTTGTTTCTATGTATTTGTTTCAAGACAGGGTCTCATGAACCCCAACCTGGCCTTATATTCACAGTGAAGCTGAGGGTGACCTCAACCTCCTAATCTTCTTACCTCTGCCTCCTGAACACTAGGACTAAAGCATCTACCATCATGTCTGTCTTAGTTTTGATATTTAAGAAAGCACAGGTTTCCTTTACAACCACATAGTACAAGACATGTAGAATTTTTTTCATTCAAAAGCCCTCAAAGAAAAAATAAAAACATCAAGGTAGATCGTGGAAAGAAAACCCAAGTCATGGATTCCCCATCTGCAGCATCCCAGGCCACACTTCCCCATCCTCCAGTACATCTCCTTGTCTAGCAAGCACTTCAGAAGTATAGCCACGTCAGCAAGCATCTTTTCCTCACTGAGTTTTCTACTCCTCATCGTCAGCACATAGAAATGGCCCAATAAACGTGTGTGTATTCATTTAGTAAACAGACAAATGGATGAGCTAATGACCAAGAGCGAGGTTGGTGAAATAAAAATATTCTTCATACTAAGTCCCCTCCCTAGAAGTAATGCACTGCCATTAGAGGGCACTTAAGGACTTCCATGGTGTGGGGTGGCAAGGCTCACAGTGATGTGTCCAAAGAATTAAAGCCACCAAGAGCAGGCTCCAAACCCTCAAAGTCTGGATGCAGCTCCAATGCAGGTGAGAATGCTCAGGGAGGATCAAACTGGGTGACAGTGGCCAATAAACATACTGAAAAGAAAGAATCCAAAGGTTTTAAGGCAACCTCAGGCTAAGTGAACTTACTGGATCACTGGTAAAAGTTAATGAGCAGAGATGGGAAGTAGGGAATGGGAGGAGGCTGCCCATGGTAGTGAGAGCCACCAGCCAAGACAACAGCAGGGCTGGAAGCTCAGAGCTGAAAGTCAGCTGTGCCTACCTACACCCACACTGAGACCAGAAAAGACAAACAGAACTGACCAAGAAGTAAAACAGCTCAGGGTAGTTTTTGTCTAAAACAAAACTCACTTAAAGTCGAAACCACTTTGAATAACTGGGGCTCAGGGCAGTGTGCACTGTTGGAGAAACAGATCATTTACACAAAGGTTCTCTTGCCACTCCCTAACACTCCCTTGCAATTCTTACTTCTAAAACCCTATGATGTGCCTTCGCTTCCGTTTCCCCTGATCCCTGCAAGACTCCTTACTGGACTCCTTTGCTCGCTCCTCTCTCTGCAACTCCATAAGCAAATCTTCAAGGCTACCTCATCAGTGTCTCCCAGGATCTGACAGACTCCTCTTAAAGCCGGTGTCTACTCCAAAGCCAGGGCTTTTCTCTCAGAGAATCACAGTAGCTTACCCAGAATCCCTGTAGGCCAAGGATCAGGCTCACCTCCAAGTTCACTTCAACCAGCAGTCACGGGAAGTTTTAAGATGTACATCCTGGGCTGAGAATGCCACTCAAAGGGGGAGCCTATTCCCAGCATGCACAAGACTTTAGGTTCCACACTGTTCCCTGCAGAACCACAAAACTAATGTGAGTCCTACGCATCGTGCCATCCCATAAAACCTGTCTCCTTGTTTTGTTCATACAGTGGAAGTCTGAAGCTCTAATCAGAACCTAGTAGGGCTCTTCATTGCCTTTCTAATCTCATCCCACCCCCTCTCCTGCATGGCAAATGTAGCATTCTTTCAAATCATCCTGGATGCTGCGGCTGTCTGGATACCTCTTGCCTCTTCCTGTTTTTCTTCTGTCTTTCCTTCCAACCTTCCTGGCCTCTCTCCCTCTGGGCCTAGCTGCTGTCCCTCATGGCATTTGTTAGAGGTGGGTATCTCCATTGCAGGAATAATCTTCATCTATGTATTCACAGTAAATTGTGAACTCAGCGAACACAAAGGGAAAGTCTTTTTTTTTTTTTTTTTTTTTTTTAATCTCATGCCGGTCACTGACTAGCTTGAAGAGTTTATAAAACACACTAGACACCACGTAGTTAGTAGCCATGTGTTGGATGGACAAATACACGTGGGTGGTGAGTGAACATGCAGGAAGCAGTCATAAGACCATGAGACCATGACAATAACGGCTTTTACTATAGCCTCATTACAGAATGAACCCACTCTGGATCCCAGTCTGGAGGTATTTGTGGACACTGGAGCCTTGAAACTATATAGACCAGGTCTTGGTTTTTGTCTCTTGCATGATACACAGACATAGGCACCCAAGAATATTCCTTAATCACGGGGACTGTGATCTGCCTCAGTCTTGCTTCTGACACACTCACCCAAGGTCATGGGTACCTTTCAGCTTATATCATTTATCCTGGAACCCAGTTCTCTCTAAGCCCATCTTCTGGGCAGCCAGATTTGCTTCTTGCTGAGTGTAGACACTGGCAGCAGTGGGATTCTCTCTTTAAAGAACTCAGGAATATAACCTTTCTTCAGGGTAGATTTCCACAAGACACATAGATAGCTACATGTATAGACCATATAGAGACAGCCAGAGGATGGGCTTAACAAGTATGTGTGACTCCTGAGGACAGAGGTGCAGGATGTCGTGTGACTTTATGTCTTGCATAGTATGTCCTGGCATTGACTAAGTCAATTTGACATAAAAGACTTAAAGGCTCTAGAATAACATTCAGTTATTAGAGGTGAATTGACCATTCTTCTGTCAAGCCCTGAGCACGCTATGTATCTCTTCGGACGGGTGCTGCAATGTCTAAATTCTATGAATTTCTGAGATTTGCTATGGCTATTTATGTTAAATATTATCTTCATTTGCTTGGCAGATAAAACAAAATACCATAAACTAGACGGTTTACACACAGTAGAAAATCCCCCCATCTGTGAAATTACAGTATCAAGTCCAGGAAATTCAAGATGTACCTCCCAGATCACAGTGGCTCTAAGGATAAGGTCTCTGGGAAGATAGCTTCTTACCTGGTGTCACCTACAATCAGAGTCACTGGATCACTTGAAACATTTACAGTCTTTATTCCCCTCCTTCCCCTGCCTCGCAAGCAGGAAAATAACATGAACAAAGGTTAAATGCCTCACTCAGGTCATCAAACTAATTGGTGGGAAAGCAAGGATTCATTATTGGGCTTTCACCATAATGCGCGTCCTTCCAACAAAGAACTGCCCTTATCTCGTTAAGCATTATCAAACTAAGCCTTTTGGTGCATGGTTTTATAATCAGCGACATAAAAATTTACTATTAAATAAACTGTCTCTGCATCTCACAGAGAGTGGCAAGATAAAACTGTCAACCATGTTTCTCATTTGGAAAAAAAAATACTTTGGCAGTTGTCACTGACCCCAAAAAGGGAGAAAACATTTTTGCAGTGTACCATAAGTACTGAAAGATGTCAGCTTCCCTAAGGTGAAATCAAAAAAATAAAAAAAAGGAAAAAAAGAAAACAAGAACAACAACAACAAGTCATGACTGTATAAGAACAGATTTTCTCCAGATAGCTACACGTCACACCAAATGCTATTCCCTCCCCCTTCATATGTTGGGCCAGGTGCACCAACTGAAGTACACTGCCAGTCAAATCAAGTGCACAAGTGCCTTCTGTAACTTGTACAGGAGCCCTTTCTGGTCCTATGAAAGAAGCTGGGGGTGGGGCAGAGGTGGGGGAACCTAAGTCTATGATGACCTAATGGACATATCCCTAAGTGGATATGAGCATGCTGCTAGCCTGAAAAGAAGCTATTCCTTTAAAGAAAACACAAGTCATTGTCCCAAGATTGCGAAACTTCTAAGCTGCCATAGTCAAACTCAAAAGATGATCTGCTACTCTCGTGCTGAGGAAAATTGACAGCCAGCTGAACTGAGGAACACGGCCACTGAAATCTTGAGGAGTGATCTGAAAGAAAATGTTCCAAACTAACTCACCTCTCAAGAGAATTTCTGCAGACACCCCAGTGGACACCTTCCCCATGATAAAAAGGCTGGAAAGGGCGCAGAGCAAGTATTCAGTGGCTACCAGAGACTGGCTTCCTTAGAAGTGCCTCATGGGCCTTGGGCTCCATCTCATATGTCACCCTTGTCACCTTTTCACATCTTCTGTGAGATGCAAAAATATGTAAAGGTTAAGAACACCTGTGACAGACTGAAAGCCTCTGCAGAAAAGCCACCCTGCTCACTCAGAGGGACAGAGGGTGAACTACGGGGTGAGAAAATATAGCTGGCGCGTACCTCATTTACACAGGAGAATTGGCTCAGTGTGTTACAGTGTGAATAGCACACTGTCGTATACTTTGTCCTTCCTGATTCCCGTGCGATGGTGTTGTGCTTAGCTTCCAGGTTTTCTACCTTTTTCGGATAAAAATATCTGAGATGCTGAAAGGTTAAGTTTACCCGGGGTGACATGAATAGACAAGACTTGAATTCAGCCCTTCTTAGTGGAGATTCTGTTTGTCTCCAGTAATAATACAAACTCGGTGGACGACTGTAGTCATATGATTGTGGCATTGGCCATCATCATCCCACCGCTCACTGGCCCTCCTCTTGGTTATTCTTGCAAACCCACACAATACGAAATACATGTTACCCAGTGACTCTGTCCTTTAGGTGGACTGACTTCTTGGGAAACCAGTTTTCCTCTGGGTGGGGTGAACTGGTGGACAAGAGGTAGACTAGACCTCCTTCTGGAACTGCTTATAAAAAACTGATATGTCTACCAAGTACAAACCGTAGGGTAAGAAGAGAGGCGTGGCAGGATTTTTCAGAGCATAAAAATTTGAATGTCTTAATCAAAGCCCTCCCTTGTCATGACCATGTCCCAACTAAGCTAACAGTGGACCTAGTCTCGGTGAACTTAGTGAGCCATGTTAACCATGAACTAGCAAGCTATAGAAGAACACGTTACCTTTAGAGCCACGGAGTCATCTCTAACCAGCATCTGGATGGATAAATGGTCATTCAATCTAATGGTGTGCGTGAGATAGTATTTACAGTTTACAAAATGCTCCCCTGTGTACATCCTCACTGAACCTCTGTAAGGATATCATTATTGGATATTAATATTAATGAATCTTACACATGATGATCAAGATTCAAAATATGACATGATTTTTCACGCTTATAATTTAGGAAATTATCTGGGTTTCTTCTGCCCCTGAAGCTGGCCATGGCCCAAGTGGAATCTCTAGGCTGACTAACTCGCTCTCATATACCGTTCTTCCTTTACTTCTGCAAACTGCTTTTCTTTAATAACTTTTGAACCCCATCAGTTCTTGGTCTCACTTGGACACCTTCTCTACATCTTCGCCGTCTTAAGATGATTTTCTAACTCCTTCTCACTGGCTGCATCTTTAATTCAAGAGAAGCAAGACAAGACCTTTGTATGACCATTATCACCACAAGTGTGGGAAACAAATGAAGAGGGAAACTGTGGATGAAGGGAGACATACGAGTGACTTTTCCCAAGCTGAGTCATACCTGAGGTGCTGCCAGCTGGGGTCACTGCCTGGAGGCTCACTGAATATCATTTTCCTGC
Source organism: Micromys minutus (assembly GCF_963924665.1). NCBI lineage: Eukaryota > Metazoa > Chordata > Mammalia > Rodentia > Muridae > Micromys > Micromys minutus. The sequence goes on from NC_137952.1 coordinate 32,102,086, forward strand.
AACACATTCTTCCCCATTCATACACTCTTGACCTTGCTTCCAAGACCCAAGGACTATGAGCTAGGTGAGGTGCTGGAGGAGGACTGGGGGGTATTGCCCTGGTAGTTTACCTCTTGCTGCTAACAGCTGCATAACCTTTGCAGAGGACACACTGTGCCCTAGGAAAAGAACCCCAGCAGTGCTTGAGGTGTTCTCACTGAGATGGCAACCTCCTGAAGACATCAGTGCTCTGAGATACCTTTCAGGAAATGTCTTCTTTTTCTTTTGTCTCAAAGCCCAAGACAAATATTTAGGAGCATCTGACACCAGACAAAGGAACAACATTAGCCACCCAGTGGGATTTGGAAGTCTGGAATCTCTTGGCCACAGATATTTCCAGTCTAGGAGTTCCTGGACAGCCTTTACCCGAGCCTTTTATTGCTTCCATTCAGCATTTAATGGGAAGCAAAATGACTATAAATTAGTGCCTGCTAATTCCCAATAATGGAACAGAGGTCAGCTTGTCTTTTGCAAAGTACAGGCTTGGCGGACAAATGAATCACATCGCCAGAGCCCTTAGCATCCCCCCTGCCACCCCAATTCATCCCTAGGTGAACTTGGAGCAGGACAGAGCTTTGAGTAAGGTATACCATCCAACAAGGAGAATAGAGCCAAAAGGATAAACACACTCAGTGCCAGGGTTGAAGGCTGCGTGCCCTAACTGCACAGGTGAAATGCCACAGCTCTTGAATTCTGTGAAGGAGTCACAGTAAACTTAGCCTGCTTTGTTGGTCACTATCCTGAGCAAGCCGTGACTATATCTAAGGATCACAGACAATAAGCCATACTCCTCTCTGCCCGGACTTTCTGGGGCCCTGACAGCCTTTCCCTTCAGCCCACACCCTCATAACTCCTTCAGAGAATTCTGGAGAGACCTCTACTCAGGAGAATAGGCTCTAGGTAACTGCAGAAAAAGATCTTCAGTTACCCTGTCCATTCCTACCCCCATCTGACCAAGCACCTCCAGCTTGGCAAACCTATCAAAAGCTGATAATGAACTAGAAAATAGAACAGAGCCATTAGGGTTTCAAAGCCAGGAGGAGTTGAGATCATTGCATTTGGGAGGTGACACATATCCTGCCAAAGTTCTATCTGCCTGGATTTTAGTTGGTCTTCATCTCGTCACCAAAGGATAATGATTCCAAGTTGAAGATGAGGAAGCTAAAACTCAGAGATGCTGAAACCTTGTCTAGAGTCTAAGGACCTGAGATTTCAGCAACCCTAGCAAGTTCCCTCACTGCCTCCTATTCACTGAAAGCTGGGCTTTGAAGTGGCATTTCACATCCACTAAGATGGCTATTTTTGTTCAAAATGGTGCCCAGTTGCAAGTGTTGGAAGAATGTAAAGAAACTGAAACCCTCATACACTTCTAAGGAAAAAACAACACAACTCGACTGCTGTGGAAACCATCTCAGTGGTTCTTGACGTGAAGAGCTTTGGCGTGGCCTCTGCTTCCACACTCATGAGAAAGGGAAACACAGCCGCACACAAACATGTGATGGTTCATAAAGAGCCACGGAACTACACAAATATCCACAACAAGGGAACAGATAAATAAGGTGTGAGTTCCCTATGGGGGAATAGTATTCAGCTGTAAAAGGCACTGATCCAGGTTACAAACAAATGCACTTTGAGAGGATTAAACTATGAGGAAAGAAGCCAGACATAAAAGGCTGCAACTATAAGATGTCATTCCTTATACAGACATCCGGACAGTAGACAAGCCTGTGGAACCAGAAAGTAGATTCAGGGGGTGGGGGTGGGGGTATGTGTCTTGGACTAGCAAGGATGAAGATGTAGGAGAGAGTGAAGAATACCAGTTGGTGCTCAACTGTCCTAAAAGAGGAAATTCTCACATAATTCTATGACTATACAGCTTTGCCTATGAATTGAATGATATAGGAAAGGCAGCTCAACTACAGGGGCAAATGGTGTGTCACAACAGACTGTGTCCCTACACCTGTCACTGGCTTTGAGAGATGTGGAGGATGTCCTCACGAATGGGAGTCCACTGTAAGTGAATATCCTCCTTGGATAATACGGTTCAAATCCTGCGGTGCATCGAGCTGATGGCCGTGACTAAGTGCTGCCCGTGGTCTGTGAGATGCACCGAGAGTGGAGGGAGCCTGTGCCATCATCTGGAGGCACAGAGTGGCATCCGAAATACCTGCTCAGAGTGGCGGGACCCACATTCACACTGGCCACATGCACACCGAGGCCCATCTGTGCAGCTAGAGTAGACGAAGCTATAAAATATAGTCGACCGATTGATTGCTTTGGTAAAACATGGGTACTTATCAAACTTTAATTTGAAGCATGGTATTATAAGAAGTACTGTATACATTTATTACTATTTTGTGACAGGGAAACAGTTTTTGAGTTAAATGAATATTAACATTAACTTAGAAATGCTGGCTCTAACAGACTGGTTTTTTTTTTTTTATTATTAAACTTATAAATGTGTTTTGGTTGTAAAACTGCATAGAGGACAGGGAGGCAAAATAAAGTGCACTTAGTTCTGTGTTGGACTGTAATTAATTATCTTCATAAGCTGAGGAAATGTTACAGCTGTCAGGCTCTGTGCCTCTTATGGAGTTTCAAGGTTTTGAACAAGGTTACGAGATACTGAAACACACCCCAGTCACGTCTGAATGGCAGCAAAGGTGTGTGGTAGCCTGGTACATGAAGGTGGTGCCCGGTGATGGCCCAGAGACACTGCCGCTGTCAGTTTAAGCACATCCTGTAGTGTTCATACCGACAGGAGTACCCAATGCTGCATCTCTCAGAGGGTCTGTCATCAAACCCCGACAGGATTTCCCACCTTCCCTCTTATGTCCTTAAGAAGCAAACGTTCCCTGAGTGCACCCCGATATTCTCAGGGGCCAAAATGCCATGCTCTGAGCACTCTCAGGTGATCCATAGACTGGATCGTTTAATTTCATTTTTTTTTAATTTCATGCATGTATGTAATGAAGTTTGATCCTGTGCTTCAGTTAATAACCTCCCATCTGCGCTCATGCAAGCAGCTCTAATGAAGTACAGCATGTCACGGACCAAAAGAAGACGTGAAAGTCGGAGGGGGAGCTTGATGAGAAAACGAATGTTAAAATCAGCTGAAAAGTACACGGATCCCCATTAACAGCAAAGAAAGCTGCTGAAGATAAGACGTGTTTTGCTGTTTATGTGGCAGCCTTGGATGACCAAATACAGACAGGTACAGGACAAATACATATTCTGCTCACCGGGTTACCTTATACAGGACCCCACTCTACCTCCAAGAAAACCTCTGACACACTGACACTCCTCCTGTCACCAAGTAGCCACCTATCTGTCAATCTTTTCTCTGCTGCTCACAGGCATCAGATCCTCCCCCAACTCCTTGTAGAACATTGTGGAACAGAAGCTCTACCTGCTGAAAATTTAGGAGAGACATCTGGGCCCACTGGAGCAATGAGGGAGCCCAGCAGCTTCCACAGGATGTGACCATGCAGATGGCCTGACCTGCCTCTGCGGGAAGGGGTTTAGGGAAGTTCAAATAAACAATGTTATCCCCGTGTTTCCTAGCGCTGTCTCCGTTGGGCAGTTATCTATACAGGCTTTGCGTTTTTACACTGGAGTTGGGGTGATACAGATAAATTATGGTGTTCACATAAAAGAGAGAAAAGCTAATTGTTGGACCACCCTGAGGACATACACCTTGATTTCCTGCATTCAGGAAACAGAGGCAGGTGGCTCTCTGTGAGTCAAGGGTCAATACTGGTCTACACAGTGATTTATAGGGCTACCTAGTAAAAGCCTGCCTTAAAAGAGAGAGAGAGAGAGAGAGAGAGAGAGAGAGAGAGAGAGAGAGAGAGAGAGAGAGAGAGAGAGAGACAAAGACAGAGAGACAAAAAGAGACAGAGGTAGGGAGGGAGGGAGGGAGGAAGGGAAGGAGGGAGGGAGGGAAGGAGGGAGGGAGGGAGGGTAGTGTGCAGTACAGACATCTAAAGTAAGCTCTGGTGAATTCCATTGGCCCCCATCAGAAACGCTGCCCCAAGGATATGAATTCTTGGGTAGGCTGAAGGGCTGAAGGGAGTCCAAAAAGAGAACCATATGTAAGGGAAGGGGAAGAAAGCTCTACCACTCTCGGGGAAAATGAAGCTGTGGCCCTAAGTGTGAGAAAGGAAAGGGGAGGGACAGTAGGGCAGAGGAGCCCTTGACTGAACACGGCTGGAAGGCCACACAGGTACTGGCAATGTAGTCCTCGAGCCTAGGAAGACTCTTCAGCCAAGGGATAAAATTACCATGCTTACATTTAAAAGAAAATATTGAGTGTTCTGTGGAGGAGCAATTTGGAAGCATTCTTAGATGTGCAAAGAGGAACTGGATGGCCTGGGGCGTGGCTGAAAGGACAGACTATGTAATTGTGTGCTCACGTATGGACACGTAAGTATAGCTGTCCAAACAACTTAGTCGCTCCATTCAGGCATCCTCTGTACAATAGCCAGGTATATTCACCCTACCAATGGGCCACATTGGCTTCAAGAAAAGAAGCCTCTGTGTAGAACCTGACTCCATAAAAGGTGCCTCCATGAAAGGCTCCCTGAGGAAACTAAAGCTTGCCTATTTCTGTCGTTTTTTTATCAACAGCTTCTCAGCCAGAAGAAACCAGAAAAAGAGAATCTGTCACGTGATCCAGATGTCTTCCTGTGTCCTTCAATTGTCTAGTTTCAGTCAAAATACTGCAAGGCCTTTCTTCTTTCAAATTATCGGAGGGAGTTTTTAGCCCCCACTAAGCCCACTGCCTTTTCACTAGCCAGCTTGAGCACACTAGCCAGGCGCACTCTGGAATACCAGAGCCCCTAGCATGCAGCCCTAAGGAGCGATGGCGACCAATATCTCCCTGCTCATAATGTCCTCTTTCATAATTGATGGAGATGGCTCAACTTCAGGGCACACTGTTACAATATTCACCACAAAACTTCTATATCTCTACTTCCAACTATAGAATGATTTTTTTTTTAAACTTACTCTATCAGCAGTGAAGAGTGTGTCTCTTTTGTCAAAGATCTAAAATTATAGCTTAAGGGGCATTCCCCCCAAAAAAAGGTTTCTTGCTAACACTGAATTAGTTGTTCACTCTCTTTGGAAATTAAAGAACTTGTTAATTGCTCCCCTCTCTCCTTCTGTCTATTTGTACTAAAGCTTCTGTTCAATTATTCAAAATATCTTGATATTTGAAATTTTTGCTGAATATCCTCCTCTCCCTCCTCCTCCTCCATCTCCTCCTCTACCTCCTCATCCTCCTCCTTCTCCACCTCCTTCTTCTCCATCTCCTCCATCTCCTCCTCCTCCACCTCCTCATCCTCCTCCTTCTCCACCTCCTTCTTCTCCATCTCCTCCATCTCCTCCTCCTCCACCTCCTCATCCTCCTCCTCCTCCACCACCTAATCCTCTTCCTTCTCCTTCATCTTCTCCTCCTCCTTCTTCTCCTCCTTCTCCTCTTCCTTCTCTTCTTCCTCCTCCTCCTTCTCCTTCATCTTCTCCTCCTCCTTCTTCTCCTCCTTCCCCTCTTCCTTCTCTTCCTCCTCCTCCTTCTCCCCCACCACCTTCTCCTCCTCCTCCTCTTCTTCCTCCTCCTCTTGCTTTTCTTCTTTATAAGCCCTGTAAGAGTCCCACAGGATTTCCCTAGATTCCAACCAGGCTCCTGCATTCATGCCTTGGGTGATATTGGAAACGTCTCTCCACCTATCATGTGGTGGCTCACACAAGTAATCCCAGAGCTTAAGAGACTCAGGAGGGGTTTGAGGCCAGCCTGGGCTACATAGTACATTACAAAGCAACCTTGGATACAGGGTTTCTTCTGTCTTAAGAAAAGGTGTGGGGTGGGGTCAAAAAAAAAGCAACATTCTGTCATCCTTATTAATGGTTTTGTACTTCAAAAGATTATATATTTATACATGAAAAAAATGCCTAGCTTTTTCTTGAAACATGCTTGCAATTGTCAGAGAAAGTACAGAGGATCTGATGTCATGTTCAGCACAGCTCCAGGGATGGACCTGACTGGGGTAGCAAAGGAATGAAGCAAAGGAAGGCATACAGGTACATGTACAAGAGAGCTTGGTTTGGGGTAGGCTGAGCTCTCTAATGGAGAAGCCTCAGCCCCCAGAAGCTCAGCATGGTTACTATATACAGTTAAACAGAGATGGGGTTACTGCTACAGTGGAGCTAAGAAGTGGAGTAATTACACACAAACAGAGAAGGCAGCAGGTTTGTGGTATGCAGTGAACAAGGAGGCAGATTTAGCAGATCTCAGTAGGCGTGGTCTCCTGTAGGGAACTGTCTTCAGCCTGTGCAGGAGACAGCTCTGGTGGACATTTCCTACACACACCATCAACATCCACACACAGAACAGGAAGAAAGGGTTTGACTTTTTCCCACGGGTCTGAGATGTTGGGGTCTTTGGCACAGCCATATCCACATCAACAGCACACATTCATTAAGGACTCACTCGGGGCTTTCTCTGTGTCCCATAGTCCAGCTAAAATTGAGCATCAGGCACACACATGAATGACATTTACTTTGTCCACCATGTCCTCCTCCTTCAACTTCTTGTTATCCTCTCCTCTCTTTTCTTTCTTCTCTTCCTTTTCTTCTCCCTGATCTTCATCTTCATTGCATCATTCAATCTTAAGGACGAAGCGTGGCGACAGCATCTCTCACTAGGCGTTAGTATTGAGAAACAGTGTCCTTCATTAGTTGTTCTGGATTGGGTATGGTTTGCTTCCCAAGGGCGTATGTGCTGGAGGCTCACTCCTCAATGCAGGGGAGTGGTGAGAAAGGTCACGGCAGCACTGACTTTAGAACACAGTAAGATGGTTTTCATGGAACCCCTGTTCATTACCATGAGGTTGATCTGCTATCAAAGAAGAGTCCAGGGCTTTCGATTCCTTGGCTTCCCGACTCTCCAAGGAACGTGGCCCCAAACACAGTCACATTAAGAAGGCTACCCCATCTTGGTCTTTAAGTCCTCAAAACACTGAGCTAACCTCATTTTCTAAATATATTACTCAGCCTCTGTTACAGCAATAGAGACTGAGACATGGTCTCTGAGCACAATGAAAATAAATGTACATGGAACTAAAGGTGACATCTATGAGCATCCAACTGACACTTGCAACACAGACCCTCGGAAAGCTACTTAGTAGAGTTGTGGGAACCCAAGCTCTCTGCCTGCCATGCGGCACACTGTGGATGATCAGGACTTGGCATATGCCACCACCCTCGATCCTTTGCATGGGAAAACTCATTTCCTACTCCACTCTAAGTACAGAGAGCCTGGTTTCTATCTTGAAATTTGCTTCAGAGATAAGATTTCATAAAAGTTACTTAACAAGCTAAATGGTATAAACAACTATAGCCCAAGCCCTTTCCTGATATGGAGGGACTTCCTTCACGGAAGCTATGCTTCACACCCCAAAAATCCTCATGTGAATCAAAGACCATCAAGAATCATAACCATGGCTAATGGCATAAAGGTTTCAGGATTTTGTACATTCCTCTCATCTTCAGACATCTTTCTTGGTGACTGAAGACTGAAGCTTATACACCTGAACATACCATCTAAATCATAGATCTGTTTGTTTGTTTGTTTGTTTGTTTTAGACAGGGATTCACTGTATAGCTCTGGAACTTAACATGTAGATCAGGCTAGCATGGAACTTATACACTTTCCTGAGCCCTAATCAGAAATTAAAGCTGTTGCTTTTATTATCAGCACACTTTAAAAAGCAAGAGTGTTTGAGGAACCTCCGTACCAACCTCCAACATGGTTGTGCCAATCTCCATCCATTTCCACCAACAGTGTAGCTGACTGGGCTATGAGGTGAGTACTAATCCACTCCACAGATCTGACAAAAGTCAGAAAAATCCTCCAAACAACCAAAATGGAGACAGCCCGTTGATAGATGAATGGAAAAAGAAAATGTGGACTGTCCACACAATGCAGCACTATCTGGTCATTGAGAAGGGACTCGGGACACTGGCAGGAAAAGGATGGAACGAAAGATCATTATATCAGTGGAGTAAGCCAGACACAGAAAAACAAGCTCCTTGTGTTTCCTCACATAGACAGGAAGACTAAAATAGAAATAAAGTAGAGATGTTAGAGAATAGAGCTCACACCAGTGGAACCAAGATTATAATGGGAGGGACACATAGTACATATTTCCATGTACAAATAGAAAATGTCACAGTGAGATGCTATTTACATCCATTGTGTGTACAAATCTTGGGAATATTCAGAGTGTCTGATTTGACTACATACTTCATCTTTTCATGGTTTGCTGCCATGTTGTGTTTATAAACAGCCTGCTGGAGAGAAGATCCATGGGAGAATGTGTGCTTGGTGCTGGAGGCCCTCAGCACACATGCACATTTGACTAAAACCACTGACTGTAGAGAATTTTCAGAAGTCTCAAGGTCAGGCCTTCTCTAAATCAAACAAAACCAATGGAGTATATCTGAGCCAAGAACACCTATGTCCAAGTTACTTCAAACTCATGGCAACTTAGTATTTTTTCCCATTGCTAAGAATCATGCCACCCAACAACTCCGTTACAGGCAAGTGCTCTACCATTGATTCACAAACCCAGACCGTTGATTCTACACCTTAGATATACTCATAGCAAGCTGGTCTTTCTGGTATAGAATTGATTGCCTGCCCACACTCTCAAGAAAACATACAGGCACATGCATACACATGCATGCACATGTACATGCACACACATACACACACACACACACTTCCTCTTGCTTTCTTTCAAACAGAAGAAAAAGAGCACTCAATTTTCATTTTCATGAAAATTGTGAGACTTTCTTCCTTTCCCAGACTCAAGTTGCTCACTGGCCATCCCAGGGAAAGGATGCTTCACACCTATGCATATGGCCAATTGCAAAAAAGCAACCTAAAGAGGACCGCACATTCCTGTGCTGAATTCTCCTTTGATTATTTAGTGCATCTGAAGTACTCTCCCTTCAAGGAGGAAACAAAAATATAGAAATGCTTCATTTTCTCCCTAGGTTATTCTCTCAGAATCAAAACATGCCGAGATGGATTTGGGGCACTCCTGTTAAAATATCTGTTCCCCTCAAATCAAATTTTCCCTGCAATTGAGTGGCAAGGGCTAATGCCCTGGGATCAGTGAGCCACTTGGCTTCCTTCTGCTCTAGTGTTTAATTTCATTTTCCTTCCCACAAATAAGCATGCTTGGAGCCTCTGCCTTGCCTTCCTCTAGAGTAATCGAAATTCTTAATTCGCATTAAGCCAGAGAGGATGGTGCTTTTCCCTAAGGTCACTCAAAGCAAATACGGTAAACCTCTAACAGCCCGTCTGTCAGAGATACACGTCTTGTCCTCTTCTAATGAGTTGCTTCCTAGGGACAAAGCTGTCTGCCCAGCTCCACTGACCCGGCCCCTGGAGGAAGATTCCCTGAGAGGTACTGCACCATATTTGATCTCCACTGTGATCCCTCCATTTGGAGATCCACATGTTTCTAGGCAGCTTCATTTCCACTTAAAAGATTAATGTGAACAGAGAGCAAAATCTTCTTTGCTCCTTCAATCTGAACTGCAAGCAGCTTCCCCAAGAATGAGTATCCTGCCAGGGCAAAGCTATGCTTGAAATCTTATCACCCCTTCCCTACAAACTAATAAGTTTTTTTTTTCTGTGCTTGCATGATGCCTTGCCTGAGCCCCAGGTAATGTTCTCTGGGGGTGGGTGAATCATTAATTGCTTATAATGCTTTGAGTAAACACGTTGAGGTCACCCTGTGCAAAGATTCAGTGGAGCACAACACTCAGAATATTTCTCTCTTATTCAGATATAAAGCATGTGAAATGAAGTATAAATTTTCAATTTCTCACAACTACAACCTGCCACAAATTGCCAGGTTGAGCTTGCACCTCGCAGAAGGAGACTGTCTGTTCATGGGTCACAGAAGTATTACACTAAAGACTGAGAAGCCTCTCTGGAAGAAGAAATCTAAATATTTTTTAGATAAGTATCTTATACCTAGTACTTAGAGAGCATCCCCCACCCTTTGTCTAGCATACCATTTCTCAACCACTTTCTGCAAAACAATCTCTCTCTTATTTTATCCTGAAAAAAACATGTTTTTATTTTATGCTTATGGGTGTGCTCAATTTGCATGTATGTCTGCGTGCCGTGTGTGTATGCCTGGTACCCACGGAGGCCAGAAGAGGGAGTCAAATCCCCTGGAACTGGTGGTGAGCTATCATGTGGATGCTGGGAATTGAACCCGTGTCTTCTGGAAGGTCTGCGATTTGCTCTTACCTGCCGAGCCATAACCAGGCCTCTTCTTTTCATTTTATTCTCTTTTATTTATGTGGTAAAGTGGAGTAAGAATTCCACCTACCTGATTCTCTCACTGGGCCCTTTCTTTATTTCAGTGATCATGTTCAACTTCATACTTTGACTGTGACATCCCTATCTTCTCCTGGGGAGTGAGAGTCAGGCGGAATCAGCACTGGTTTTAGGAAAAGGTAGGCTGGAGTGATGGCCATGAGCTAGCTGGTCTATTTACCAGGTGTCTGTGTGTCTCTAGTGACAGGAGAGCTGAGGAAGGCAACATATAGGTTTATTTGAGCTCACGGTTCTCCAGTACAGTCTGCCTTGGAAGGGAAGTCACAGCCACAGAGCCTTGAGGCACTTGCTCACGTTTCAACCAGTCAGAGAGAGACTGTTGCTGGTACTCACTTCCTCTTCTTTATTTAGTTATGGACCATCGCTGCCCACAGTGAGGATGAGTCTTCCCACATCAATTAACCATATCTAAATAATCTCTCAGAGGCAAATCCAGAACCAACAATCTCTTACAGGTACTACAGGCCTAATGGGGGGTTCTAGGTCCTGTCAAGCTGACAACCCATGCTTAACATTATAAGACCCTATTCACACACAAAAAAAACGGGGTCCAGAGCATATCTCCAATGAGACAAACCATCACCAAAGCGAAGGGTGTGACCACAGGAACTGAACCATGGAGCATCCTTAGATGGATTGTACAGAGACATTTCAAAAGGACACGGGTGCGGGTGCCATCACCACACAGAGTCACAACCACAGAGAAAAAGATTCACCATTAAAAGTGTCCTTCTGCCCTGTGTAAGTCCGCCTTTTGCCAAGGTGGTTCTGCTAGCTGCCTCCATCTGAGTCCCGGTCCCATCCCTGTGCTGCTCATCATATGCCTACAGCCACAGACCTTCTCAGGGAACACAGGAGTCCCAAGCCACTCTGGCTCTCCTCCTGGGGATTTTCCATAGGGTGTGCTCATCCGACCGGCACTGCACACCAGGTCTTCAGTTTTCCAGCATTTTGGAGAAACAGGGCTAGTTAGTTTCTCTGACTCTTGATCCCGACCAGCATCACCACTACACTTGCATGACCCGACCTTTTCAGTTCTACCTGGACCTGGGCAAGACCCCTTTCCAATAACAGAAGCCTACTAGATAAATGTAAGCAAAAAATAAAGCTTTGCTCTATGATACTGATTTCTTGTATCATGCATAATCACACATGCATCAGGACAAGGACCCAGGAGCCTCAGAAACAGATGGCACCTGTACCTGGAAGGCTAGCCCTGAATCTCTATGCTTCTAAGCAGATACATCACCCCTTCCTGCTGGAGGTAGACATCCTCTTTCCAGGACACCTGTAGCTTCCATCATGGCTGGAACTTCCATGCCTGCATCCTCAGTGAAGCAACAGTGGCTAGCCCAGCCTAGCAGGGCGGGGGGTTAACCCTGGATAATCATGGCTAGTCATTGGATCATATGCTACATCTGCTGTGGGAGTCTCCAAAGGAGAGAGATAATTTCCAGGGGAAGCAGGCACTAGGTGAATGGGCCTGCCTATAAAACATCTTCAAGTACTGGACTCTAACCAGACTTGCCTACCTCAAGCCTTTGTCAGGTCCTATAGCGAGTCTTAGCCACACTGTAGACATAAGACATAGGTGGCCTCTGGGAAAGGAGGACTCCAACCCCCTAAAGGCCTGTTAGAGTTGCTTCTGGAAGGCATTCCCATGTCCTCTTCCCCCCTACTCACATCCCCATACCCTTTGGTGAGCTCATACTCTGCCACACACACAGCTCTGAGAAGCCAGGTAACCAGCAATTTGGAGTGTCATCAGTTTGGCTTTGATTTCACCATTTACCAGCCATGTGGAAGAGTACAAAGGGATGCATCAGCAACCAGCTCCAGTGTTCGGCTGAAAGAGAGCTGGATGGAATGCAGGTACCTTTCATTATGACTATTGTTGGCCTCAGCCTGCCATCACCTTGTTAAATTAGGCAGCCAGTCTTGATTTCACAACTACGGACCCACGCCGTGAGTCAAAGCCACTAGCTAACATGTCCTAAGAAAGCCATAGGCTAACCTTCCAAAACACAAACAACAAAAGCAACAACAAAAATAGCATGCTACCAATTCACAGTAGCCTCCTTTGCCACTCTGCCAATCTTTTAGGCACCTGGAGATGACGCAGCAGTAAGATCTTCATAACGATGAGTAAAGAAAGGGATGCAGAGCTCCAAGCGTGGGATCTAGACATACAGTCTACCATAGCCTTGTTATTGAAGAGACCTGCAGACTGAGGAACGTCCACCATCTTGACTCTGGAAGAGGCACAGACCACACCCAAACCCCAATTTCCAAGCACAAACCAAATGCAAAGAACTCTTTGATTAAACAAGGCAAAGAGGCGATGTGTCTGAGTCTGACTTGGCAGAAACAGTGGCATCTAGCTTTGCAAGTGTTGATTTTAAGAGGGAAGATAAAGGGGAGCCCTGTGTTAGAATGGGCTAGGCTGTGCTGGTGAGTTCTGATTGGGTGTTTTCATTAGGTTAGTCAAAATGCTGAGTTTTGATTCCTGGACTTGTGTGTCTTGATAGTTGGACCTGGATGATCAGCATCTGGAATGAGTCAACGGACGAATAAGGGACCAGACCTTGGGGCGAGCTTTAGGAACTCAATCTAACAGTTCAGCAAGGAGAAGGGTAAAAGGAAAGACCAGTCAGTGCTGTGTTTGCCATGGTCCAGCCTGCTAAAGCCCTTCAGTTATAACAACTAGTGGGGTTATGATGGCCGATCCTAAGCGCTTAAACGTTTGTTGCTAAATGCCTCATAGTGGTCATTTCGTTTGAAAGGTATCCACATGTGTGTGGTTAGTTATAAATCAATCTATAAAGCATGAAACAATTTTTATATTTAGAAAAATGGCATGAAGGTCACTGCTCAATACCCCAACGTGTGTTTGCCCAGGGGAGCCTAGAGCTTCGGAATGGCCACTGTCAGCAGCACTCCTAGTTACATCACGCACAGCTCTCTAGCTATTCTTTTGTAGCTTCAAGGGCAAATGGACAGCTCCTAGGTCCAAGTGGAGCCACCACCACCCCTACCCCACCCACACCTCCCTGCAGGCTTTTCCACCCAGAACCAAGAGGAACACTGGGTTTTAACAAGCTCGACCCTGTTCTCTGCTCTGGGCTTCCATTTGCGTCTTTAGCTGGTTTTGACTGATCCCCAAGATAGCGCATAAAGAAAACCCCTTAGTACCCATTGCTTGAACAGCTCTCTCTGCACAGAAGATCCAGGGCCCTGTTGCTCTTATAGCTCTCTACCAAGGCCATAGTGATATCTCTGTTAGGCGGGCACCAGGGAGCAGCGCTTTGTGGATGCTGCTAGATTTGTTCTCGGCACTACTGATTGTTCCTGCAGGAGAGTCACAAAGGTAGGACGGCGTGAAGGACAGACATCAGTGGCTTCTTTACCCCATAGCAGCAGCATCTCCTTATCTCTTACAGGAGATGAAAAAATAAGCCAGGGATTCTTTTGTAGTTCTCCATGTCTGTCAGAAACACAGTGCCCTCTGGGGTGGTGAAAAATATTCTTTCCAGCCTCTTATCACGCAGCCTCTTCAGGGCCTTGATAACCACATTACAGGCATTTTCCCACTCTCCGAATACTGACAAAAATCACTATTTAGTTAGGTTTGGTATTTCTCCCTGCCGTCGCCCCCCCCCCCAAGACGGCCTCTTTTATTTCCTTAAGTTTCTCTAGAATTTCTCAACATGGTTAAATATATTTATCAAAAGATTTTCCTAATATCAAAGACTCTGCGCTGACCCAGCAATTCAACCTCTCCCAGGGAAGGAAATTGCTCCTGCATAAAAACTACTGCCCACCTGGCTTCAAACCTCAGCCGCAGGCAAATATGTCACCTCGGCAGACATTTCCTGTTCCTTTGACAGATTGGCCCAGGGCTGAAATTTAATCCAATGTGTCAAAGCCCAGTAGGTAGAGAAAATCAGCAGGGAACTGCTCCTACTCAGAACCTTGCTTGTGCTCCTTGCTTGGAGGAGCAGAAGCATTGGCTTACTAGTGTCAAGTGTTCACAGTGATCATCACAAAAGGAAGCAATAAAGAGACTTTGCAGACCCCAACAGCTGTACTAAAAGGAAGACAGGAACAGCCATGTCTGGGGAGAGGGGGGCGGAATAAGGAATCTAGTCACTGATTTTATCCCCTTCACCCAAGTGAACTCCAGATGGAGAACCCAAAACTTTCAAAGTCCTAGAAGATGACATAGAAGAAAGCTCAGACAACCTTTGTTTTAGTGATGGCGCTCTAAGAGAAAAATAAACAAAGGTGTCATCCACAAAAAGAACTGCTTGGGAGGACACATTCAAATGAAATGTCCCACTCTGTGGAAGATACCACCACAATGAAGCCAGAGCGGGGGGGGGGGGAATATATGCATGGCATTTATCTAGTCATAGAATACCAACTAAAATATACAAAGAACTCTCAAAGTTCAATGATAAGAAAATGTTCGGCCTAATTAAAAAGTAGGCATAAGATCAGATACCTTGTCACCCGAAATGGAAGATAGTAAATAAGGGTCAGCAAAAATACTGTTGCCCTCATCACTGTGGAGGGCACTGTAAGCCACATGGTAGCACAAGACACCTAGAGAGTGACAGAAATGTCAAACGCTGATAGGACTCAGCTTGTGATGATATGGGGCAAAGGAAGTCTCATCATCCCTCTGGGTGTGTGAGGTGGCACAGCCTAGGGAGAAGCTCTTTTCACACTGGAGTGTCCTCTTCCCATATGATTGGCAGCCATGCTCCCTACTTTTAAACATAAGTTTTACTCAAGAAAACCAAGCTAGAGATACACAAATACCAGCCATGGATAGTTTACAGTAACTATATTCATAATTGCCAAAACATGGAAGCAACCAGTGTGTCCTTTGCCAGGTGAAGGACAATAGGGTATTATCCAACAAGAGAATATGATTCACAGCTGAAAGGGGATGTGCTATAATGTCCCAGAAACACATAGAACACATTACTAAGAAAGAGACCATCCTACAAAAGCTATATACTATCAGACTCCAAGCATATGATTTTGAGGAAAAGGTTGACATCATAAAAAAAAAAAAAGTTGCCATAGTTACCTAGAATAGGAAGGAAGGTACTGTCTCTTAAAGGGACCATGACCTGTCGGGAGTCAGTCCTTACTCCCCACCTCATTTTTGAAGCACTCTCTTTTTTTTCTATTATGCTACCTACTCCAGGGTAAGCTTTAAGGAGTTTTTTCTGTCTGCTCAGCATCTTTTCTTAGGAGAAGTGAGATTACAGACACGTGTCACATTATCTGGATTTCTTTTATTACTATTATTATGATCATTGTTGTTATTATTAAATTAGCTGTCCTCTTACTAAGAAGAGACACCTTGACTGAGGCAACTCTTATAAAAGGAAAGCCTTTAATTGGGGGGTTGCTTATAGTTTCAGAGGATTAGTCCATAACCATCATGGCAGGAAGCAACAGGCATCTTACTGAGGCAGTAGCTAAGAGCTTTACATCCTGATTCAAAGGCAGCAGAAAGAGAGAGAAAGAGACTGGAATGGGCATTTGAAAGATCAGACCTCACCTTCGGGGACACATTTTCTTCAAAAAGGCTCCACCTCCTAATCCTTCCCAAACTACTCCACTACCTGATAACTATCCATTCAAATATATGAACCTATGGGGGCTATTCTCAATCAAACCCCAACATTTGACTAGAATCCACATATGAACAGATGTAATGGCCGCTACTCCCAGTCCCTATTACATTTCTCTCCTGATTCTCTTTCCTTTTCAGTTTGTCTTTTTATCGAATGGATCCTTCACCCCGCCTCACTACCGCAGTGATGACTGATGGGTGGCTCCAGCCTATTGAGAAGATCCCTTTGCCCATCTCGCCCCATCCATCTCTCCGGGACATGGAAATGATGCTGCAAACATAGCAGCACTTCCTGGGACCTCACTGAGCCAATTCTGAGGCAGTGGCTTCAATAGAGGAGAGGCACTTACCATCTAAACAGCACACCGAAGCCTCAAAGGCCTTAAGCAGTTGAAATCCAGTGGCTGGTATAGAAGGCCAACAAGTGTACCAAGGGACAAGGCAAGCTTTCACTTTTATTATGTATCAATATTACATTTGTTCCAACAAATCAAAGAGCAGTTCTGAGAGACAGCAGTGCTGGAAGGTTTATGTGCCTTTTGCTATCCTCAGATTCCCATGAACTGAAATCCAGAAATAATATCATGAACCAATCTAGCCATTACACCAACAGGGTTATTGTCTACAATACAAACTTTAGTTATGTTTCCTCAAATATATCATTGCAAAAGGAAAAATATGAGTTATTTTTGTCCTAACAGTCTAAATTAACTGATGGACTCCAAAAATAAATGATCTAGGTTATCTGTAATATACGGTAATCAGTCCCCTGGTCCACATCTCATACAGAAGCTACCAACACAGGGCAATCACTGCAGCCCTGGTCCCTTGCCTATGAATAAGCAGGTGGGTCTACAAGATCTCTGTGTTGTGACTGCATGCTATGAGCCACCGCCGTGCTCTTTCTCTTGGCTCGTGTCTTGGTTTGAAGACAGCAAGATTCCTCTGGCCTCTCATGCTATTGGTTCATTGGTTCCCATGAGTTCCTGGAAAGATATCCAGTTTTCTCAAGTATCTTATCTTACAAAGTATATTTTAGTTCACACACCTAGTCATTTTCTTTGCAAACACTTAGCATAGAAAGAAAGGGTCATGTTTAGAAGCTCATGTGGCCCGGATCAGAATCAAGATGATACTCGGAAGTACCAATCCATGTGGCCTGAACAGGAAGATGTAGGTGGTTAAGATGCTGGATTAAATTATCAGTACTCGTAGGAAGTAGTGTTTTCTGGCAGCTAATGTGCCAAGCGTTGTTCTGGAGACTTGGTTACTTAAGATAGGTCAGCAGCTCTGTGGGAAAGGGACCACACTAATTCTATTTTATAAAGGAGGAAACTAGAACACAGGGAAGTTAAGCTGGTAAATAAATAGTTAGCAGAAGAGATAGGATTTGAGCCCAGACTTGCCAACTCTGAACGTACTATATTTGCCCCTACCCTACCCTGGCTACGGTAAAGATGATTATCACCTTATGAAAGCAGGAAAAGAGCCAGGGCAGCATGAACAACATGTCTGCGAGTGTGTAAGGCACAGCTCTGTTTGATGAGTTGCCCAATCCTAAGGTTTCTCTATGAATGTTTAGTATGCTTCTACAACAAAGTACCCTGGATGTTGTGAACCCTTTCCTGTGGTTCACAGGGGTGAGGGGGCAGAGTGTGCCTAGCCTGGGTGCCTCTTAAAATACCCATGTCTCAAAAGTGCTGAACCCAGGAGTATGTGCACAACAAATGAACTCCAGGGCTCCATTAAAAACAGATAATACAGAACAGAGAGGAATAATCTTCTATGCCTGAGCTGAAGTTGTAAGACTTGAGAAAACAAAGACCTCAGGCAGTGGAGAAACCCAAACATGGTTATAGTAAGACTAAGCATGAAGCCTGGACCATCCACTGACTGGAAATAAACACCTGCATATGACATGGGCTGCCTTAAACATGGGGTTGCATTCCAGTAAGTGAAAAAATAATGAGGGAAAGAGGAAAACAAAAAATCACTGAAGCTTTATTGATAAGACCTAAGCAAGCAACATCACTTTCACAATGTTCTCTTCATTAGGACTTAAACAACAGCAAATTATGGAGAAATGACCTCGCTGTTGGGTGGGACTGTGGCAATATTCTAAGTGGTTTGTATCCTAGAGAAAGTATTTTGAGGTTTGAAGCCATATGTGCAGGTGGCTATACTTCGAAACTGTCATCTGCCATACTTGATTCAATAACTGAAAATTGGAGCATGGAAGGATTTTTTTCCCAAGAGAACCACGGTAAACACAATACTTGGAAGTAAGGTGTGCATCTGTCACAGTGGGCACCTAGTGTCAATTCTCGGCTCAGATTTAAAGTCAAGCCTGGGAAAACAGAAATGGCCTTTTGCACCTCAGATAGCTACTGAACTTACCTGGCAAAGGAGAGAGTTTGTTAACAGACCTTGTTAAAGCAAGCAAAAGGGTCGAGGCGGAAGCCCTGTCCACTGGGATCTTCCTGATGATCACAGGACTTCTCGTGGGACCCTTTCTTAAGATGAAATGTAGACAGTTTAACCTTTTCACGGGATTGCATCCACTGCAGCCCACCAAAGCTGAAGAAACAACCAGTAAAGAAAATCTATGTCAAACACAGGATGAAGAATCGCTGATACCCCCCTCACCGCTGTCTCTCTGTCTCTGTGTGTGTTTCTGTGTCTCTGTATCTGTCTCTGTCTCTCTCTCAAATACACACACACACACACACACACACACACACACACACACACACATCTCTACTTGTATGAGAAGAAAAAAATTCTCTGTACAGATTCATTTAGAACAGGCCCTCATTATTCCCAGGAACCAAAATGTTCTTTAAACAAACACTAAGCTTCAAAGGTGCACAATGATTCAAGCGAACAGATGAAAACATTAGAAACACAGAGATTTATGTTTTATACAATAACCCTAACTTTGATCCACCAATTGCAAATGAAAAAAAAAAAAAAAAACAATTTCAAATGAGAGGCCAATCAATGATCTTCTGGGGTAACTCCATAAATGAGTTTCTCATAAGGTGTGATGAACCCTGTGCAGATGAGGCATCTTGGCCGTGCCAGTCTTTGTCTCTATAGTCTAGAGAAGTCTTTCCTCCACAGACCCCAACTTTTCATTGCCCCTCTAAGTAGAAACCAGAAAAGCAAGACAAACAGGTCAAAGTGAACAGTGTCTCAAGATACTGTTCATGAGGAAACCCCAACAAAGGACGTCTTCAAAAGGGAGAGATGAAAGAAAGCTCAGCTTTTTGCTGGCATTTGAGCCTCAATTTGCTGCGTCCTTGCCGTGTGCCTTGGAGCAGGGCATGAGAAGCTCTTTGATTGCCACAGAACAACTGTACCTCTGTCGGAGTGCCCCTCATGACTCATGTGGTGCAGCAATGAGGAGAGAAAAGTGCAAATGTGAGGGGGAAGATCACAGCAGAAAGTCCCTTTAATGTCACTGCCCCTGCCCCTGGCAAAGGAAAAAAGAAAAGAAGAGAGGAGAGGAGAGGAGAGGAGAGGAGAGGAGAGGAGAGGAGAGAAGAGAAGAGAAGAGAAGAGAAGAGAAGAGAAGAGAAGAGAAGAGAAGAGAAGAGAAGAGAAGAGAAGAGAGGCAGGACTTAAAAAAGAGGAACCCCTTACAGGGCGCTGGTTGACTCAAGGAGCTGTGGGAGAGTTGACTTGTTCATTCTTGATTGTAGAACTGAAGGAGTCGCATAAACATCACCTTCATGGCTGCAAACACCTTTCTCTGATGGCCTCATGTGAAGCAGAGTATGGAAATTGATTCATACAGTACAGTTTTTAAATTAGCACTTCAAGAGTTCTTCCCATGTACCAGGTCCTGTACTAAACTCTCCGCTAACATGGACTCATTTCACCCCTTGGGCAAGAATTGCCAATATATGACACCCTTGTCAATAGCAGTGATTCATCTGGTTGTCATCAGCACCATCCTTCCTCCACACTAGTGAATAATATTTTTCAGCTTCTACTGCCTGAATCCTGAAGCTCAATTTACAAGACACAGAGAGCTTTCCATAGCAAAGTCTGGGGACCCAAAGAGCATTCGAAAAGCTCTAGGAACCAGAATACCTCTCACCTTGAGTTTTATTAAGAACTACATGTAAAGATGCTATGCAATCATTAAACTATGTTTACAAGGACTAGACAATTCTACTTAATAAACCACCACAGAGAACAAAAATGAGAAAGTATGGATAGCAAAGTATATGGGAAGATTAAGATTTTTATGTCTTAAAAAATAGCACATTTCAGCATCCTGAGCTGGAAAGCCTGTATAGACTATTTCCTTCTGTCCTTAGTGTACTGAGGGTCAGGATGATCTCAGATGCTGAACGTGTTTCATCCACAGACAAGGATGGGGTAACACTCCACTACACATCAGATGCTTCTCACGTTATCATTTTAGTCCCTTCAATAACCCGGCTGGAGAGTCCTGTTTGAATTTACATTTTTGAAAGAAGTGTAAGTCTTGTTCAGTTTGTCCTCAAAGCTGGTTCTGTGGACCACTGTAACTCCCAGCCTTGGGTCTACAAGTCAAGAGGCATTTCATTGACACTTTTGTGCCCTTGGCAAAATGGGAAAAACAAGAGTGAGTGAATTTTATCAAAGCCTTAGTGCATCTAGGTGTCTGTTCTGATGTATCTCGGGACTTAGCATTTTGTCATAGAATATTAGAGTTAATATTCTCCGAAACATATGTTATAGTCCCAGAATCAGGAGTTTGACCTCCTGGCTTCAATCTCCTTCAAATAGCTCACTCTTCAAAAACTGCTGACTAGAAAATGATCCATATTCACCAAGTTCACCACAGGCCAAGCTCACCTGGATAATTCTTCTTTGAAATTCTTTTTTTTTTGATTGATTCTATATTGTGTCCTATTGACAATCAAAATGAGGCATCATCCGTTCATGTTATCATAGACACCTGGTGTTTATTAACTATTTCCAAATGACAGACAAATGCTGGACTTTCTTCAGATTATAATCCTAAATTTGGCCGTAATCAGTTGACCGATTCCCTCTGAGGATATACATTGGTTTAAAAACAAACAGCACATATTGTGTATTTTTATGCCCTAATTACGACAGACAGTGAAAGGCTCACAAGGACATAGAGATGTCTAGTCGCTAAGGAGCTCCCGTATCTCAGAGAAGTCAGCTAAGTCTACAGGGAAACTCAGATGGGCACAGCAACTTAATCAAAGATCTTTAAACATGGAACCCTAAGAACGGGTATATGAACAATAATGGACTCCAAAGATCTCTCCCTAACTCCCTCAGCTGAGTGATAATCAAATGGCCATTCACCAAATAATTTGAAATTGCAGAATCCCCTGGTCAGCCTTCAGAATTAATGCTCAAGATAATGAATGCCCAGTACCTTTGGAGATTTAATTACTAAAAGGACTTACTTTCAGAAAGAACAGCTAAACAAACTCGGAGAGAGGGGAGGAATATTAATGAGGTGTATTTTGAGATGTCCTAGGATCCAGACTCCATCTTCAGGCAAGAGAGCCATCTTACAAACACTTCTGGGAGAGAGGCTGGAACCCTTCATTTTTGACAGTCCTGATAACCTTCAGATAGATTTGCAATGGTAGCTCTTAAAATGTGCCCCTCTTTTATGACCCCTAAGTTAAGTCAATGTGCCCCCTTTTTTATGACCCCTAAGGTGACTCATGGTAGACCAACAAGAAACAGTCTAGTGTTTAACCTTTATTCAAAACAGAGCGCTTCTTGAGCCAGCAGGGTCATCTCACTCTGCAACTGGAGGGAGGGAAGAAGATAGGAACAGAAGCCAGGATGAAGGGCTATCATGTGCTCAGAGGATGTTAAAAGTACAGTACCTAGGGCAGGCAGGTGACAGTAACTGTATCTTAATGCTCAGTAATAAGTATCTCTTGTTTATACCACTTAGTCATTTAACCGTATTGCTTAGCATTGGGTGGCTTCTACATCACATGGAAGTCACAGGTCTTGTAATGTATATTATTATATTACTGTACCACATAAAAAACAAAACTCAGAAGTTTGGAGTCACTAAATGCTGATCCTGGGATGGCCCATTACTATTCTATGTCACCTCCTATGGATGGTAGCCATGCTAATAACAGATGTGTGCATTCCCCACATCTTGCACACAATCTTCTCTCAGCCTCCCTAAGAACCCAACAAGGTGGGTTGTTTCTATACTCTCCCTTGTTAATAGAAGGTAAAGCTGAAATTTAGAAAGATGATTGAGTAATTCCCCTCTGGTCTCACAGGTGCAGTGGTGAAATGGAGCTCCAACCTAGGTCATTTGAGGCTTAAACTTGTGCTTTTATGCTTATTCATATTTCAGAACTTAACCACAATTTATTTCAGAAGAATTCTCAATCCTAACAAATTCTCACCTAGGTCTTCCAGGCATGTACTGCAATGTACCTAGACAGAGATAGTCCCCAATTTCACCCCATCTCACTCAGTGTGCTAGTGCAGACCTGTGAAGGTAGAGGAAGGAGGCTCTCAAGCACTTGGCCAGCCTTGGCTACAAAATGAGATTCTGTCTCAAAAGCAAGAAAAAAGAACCAAGCAAACAAAAAAATACCCTCCCCACCTCAGCCCTGCCTCCTGGTGTCAAGAATCTTACACCTTCATTCTAAGCCTGGTTCTTTTTCTTCTCCAAGAATCTAAGCAGAATCCTTCCTTCCTCACAATTAAGAATATAATACTTAGAGCTAAAGGCTATCCCACTGCCATTGGGACCCACAACCTGCCCTCAGAGAGCTGAGCTCCTAAGCCTACAACCCACAGGTCCATAGGAAGGACAAGCTCCAGTCAGAGACAAGAAGACCAACTAGCATCACAGATAACAAGATGGCAAGAAGCAGCACAAGAACCTAAGCAATAGAAACCAAGACAATCTGGCAACATCAGAAGCCAGTTCTCCCACCACAGCAAGGAATGTATATCCCAACAGAAAAATAAGATTTGAACTTAAAATTGTACCTCATGCTGATGATAGAGGGCTTTGAGAAGAAAATGAATAAATAACTCCCTTAAAGAGAACACAGATAAACAAGTAGAAGCCCTTAATGAGGAAACTCAAAAATCACTTAAAGAGCTACAGGAAAATACAACCAAACAGGTGAAGAAATTGAACAAAACCATCCAGGAGCTAAAAATGGAAATAGAAACAATAAAGCAATCACAATAAGACACAAGCCTGGAGATAGAAGGCCTAGGAAAGAGATCAGGAGTCATAGAGGCAAGCATCACCAACAGAATACAAGAGATGGAAGAGAAAATCTCAATGCAGAAGATACTATAAAAAACATTGACACAATAGTCAAAGAAAATGCAAAAAGCAAAAACCTCTTAACTCCAAACATCCAGGATATCCAGGACACAATAAGAATACCAAACCAAAAATAATAGGTGTAAAATACAGTGAAGATTCCCAACTTAAAGGCCCAGTAAATATCTTTAATAAAATTATAGAAGCAAACTTCCCTAACCTAAAGAGAGAGATGTCCATGAACATACACAAGAAACTTGAAGACATCTCACTAAAACCAGGGACTAGACAAGGCTTCCCACTCTCTCCCTACCTATTCAATATGGTACTGGAAGTTCTAGTCAGAGCAATTAGACAACAAAAGGATGTCAAAGGGACACAAATTGGAAAGAAAAAAGTCAAAATATCACTATTTGCAAATGATATGATAGTCTACCTAAGTGACCCCAAAAATTCCACCAGATATCCTAAATCTGATAAACAATTTAATGTGCTGGATATAAAATTAACTCAAGCAAATCAGTAGTCTCCCTCTACTCAAAGGATAAGGAGGTTGAAAAAGAAATTAGAGAAATGACACCCTTCACAATAGTCACAAATAATATAAAATGCCTTGGTATGACCATAACCAAGCAAGTGAAAGATCTGTGTGACAAGAACTTCAAGTCTCTGAAGAAGGAAATTGAAGAAGATCTCAGAAGATGAAAAAAATCTTCCATGCTCATGGAGTGGCAGGATTAATATAGTAAAAATGGCCATCTTGCCAAAAGCACTCTACAGATTCAATGCAATCCCCATTAAAATACCAACTCAATTCTTCATAGAGATAGAAAAAGCAATTTGAAAATTCATTTGGAATAACAAAAAACCCAAGATAGTGAAATTATCCTCAATAATGAAAGAACTTCTGGAGGAATCACCATCCCTGACTTTAAGCTGTATTACAGATCAATCGTGATAAGTACTGAATGGTATTGGTACAGAGACAGGCAGGGAGATCAATAGAATAGAATTGAAGACCCAGAAATGAACCCTCACACCTATGGTCACTTGATCTTTGACAAAGGAGCTAAACATAGTCAATGGAAAAAAGACAGCCTCTTCAACAAATGGTGTTGGTTCATCTGTCAAACATGGTGCAGAAGAATGCAAATTGATCCATTCTTATCTCCCTGTACAAAGCTCAAGTCCAAGTGGATCAAAGATCTCCACATCAAACCAAGTATGCTGAAACTAATAGATGAGAAAGTGGAGAACTTAGGACACATAGGCACAGGGGAAATTTTCCTGAACAGAACACCAATGGCTTATGCTCTAAGATTAAGAATCAACAAATGGGACCTCATAAAAATGCAAAGCTTCTGTAAGGCAAAGAACACTGTCAATGGGATGAAACAGCAACCAACAAATTGGGAAAAGATCTTTACCAATCCTACATCTGATAGTGGGCTAATATCCAATATATTCAAAGAACTCAAGAAGTTAGACATCAGAGAATCAAATAATCCTATTAAAAAATGGAGTACAGAGCTAAACAAAGAATTCTCAACTGAGAAATACCAAATCTCTGAGAAGCACCTAAAGAAATGTTCAACATCCTCAGTCAACATAGAAGTACAAATCCTGAGATTCTACCTCACACCAGTCAGAATGGCTAAGATCAAAAACTCAGGTGATAGCAGATGCTGTTGAGGGTGTGGAGAGAGAGGACCAGTCCTCCATTTTGGTGGGATTTCAAGCTGATACAACCACTCTGAAAATCAGTCCGGAGGTTCCTCAGAAAATTGGACATAATACTGCCTGACAACCCAGCTATACCACTCCTAGGCATATACTCAAAAGGGCATATACTCCAACATATAACAAGGACACATGCTCCACCAAGTTCATAGCAGCCTTATTTATAATAGCCAGAAGCTAGAAGGAACCCAGGTGTCCTTCAACAAAGGAATGGATACAAAAACTGTAGTACATTTACACAATGGAGTACTACAATGACTTTATGAAATTATTAGGCAAATGGATAGAACTAGAAAATACCATCCTGAATGAGGTAAACCAGTCACAACAGAACACACAAGGTATGTACTCACTTATAAGCAGATGGTAGCCCAAAAAGCTCTGAATAACCAAGATACAATTCACATAACTTATGAAGCTCAAAAAAAAGGAAGGCCAAATGTGGGTGCCTCAGTCCTTCTTAGAAGAGAGAACAAAAGGAAATACAGGGACAAATAGAGGAGCAGGGATTGAAGAAAAGATTATCCAGAGATTGCCTTACCTATAGATCCACCCCATATGCAGCCACTAAACCCAAGCAATATTGATGTTGCCAAAAAGTGCTTACCAGCAAGTGCCTGATAAGGTTGCCTCCTCAGAGGCTCTGCCAGAGCGATAGTCATAGAGAGGAGGAAGATTCCAGCTAACCATTGGACTGTGCATGGGACCCCAATGGAGGAGATAGAGAAAGGACTGAAGGAGCTGAAAGAGTTTGCAACCCCATGTGCAGAACAATAATATCAACCAAACAATCCCCCCAGAGCTCCCAGGGACTAAAACACCAACCAATGAGTACACAGAGAGACCCATGGCTCCAGTTGCATATGTAGCAGAGGATAGCATTGTCTGGCATCAATGGGAGGAGAAGCCTTTGGTCCAGTGAAGGCTCATTTTTCCCAGTGTAAGGGAATGCCAAAGGGCTGAAGTGGAAGTGGGTGGTTGGAAGTGGGAGCATCTTCATGGAAGCAGGGGGATGGGGGAGAGGAATTGGAGATGGGAAATGGGGATAACATTTGAAATGTAAATACAGAAAATATCCAATTTTTAAAAAGACAGAGTATGATATGTTCACAATGTCTTTCTTCTCTAGTGGAATGCACTAAAGGAAAGCAACTGTGGACTGGACAGTAATGTTCTCACCCTGAACAAGACCTTAAAAGAAAACACAGGGCAACTTCCTGAAACATTTTACTACCCATAAGTCCTTTATGTTTGTAGAAATTGAGTCTTTTCTCTAGTCTTCATGACAGATGAGACATAGAGATTCATGAACCTGCCTAAGTCAAAGAGAAGTTAGAGGTTTCTTTGCTCTGCAACCCATGGATCAAAGGTCAGTCCCACAACTTCTCAGGGAAGCTCCATTCCGGGGATATTACATAATTTTCTGGATTGGATCCTTAGCATAGCAAGAAGAAGGAGAAGGAGGAGAGCGAGGGTGGGAGGGAGGGAAGGGGAGGGAGGAAAGGAGGGAGTGAGCGAGAACTCACAAGAAAATTCTTGTTCATCTAAGAAATTATTCCTGAGTACCCATGAGGCACGAGGTCCTGTCACAAGCACTAAAAGCAGCGACAACAAAGATTCAACTGTTGTCATGAAGCTACAGAGAGATGACAGCATATAACAAAGAAAATGAACTGTATGCTGCATGGCTTTCAGATGCAGATAAGATTGTGGAGACAGCAAGTCAGGGCAATGGGAATGACTAGTGTGGGGGATGAGAGGAGGCATTCTGTTTCATATAGGGTGATAGCCTGAATTCAGACAAGAGACCACGAAGACTTTAGGAGAGGGGATCAGGCAGGGTAGGGGCAGCACAGAAGCCACAAGGCAACCATCTCCAGCATTCTCGTCAACAGCAGAAGACCATTGTAAGATGGAGGGGAAGCATTCTGGAAGATGAAGGCAGTTTGGAAGACTAGATTCCATTAAGCTTTGTGGTCCTTACAAGGAGTTAGTCTTTGTTTGGAGCAAACTGAATACTTAAGGGAGGTATTTTGATGGAGAAGAAACACAACCTGACTTGCATCCCAAGCGTTGTTATGGTGTTGAAAACCAGGAGCTAACACAGAGATGTTACAAGTTAGAAACTTTATTTGTATGGCGGGGCCAAACTTATCGTATCGTCTCCTTGAGGGTAGGAGAAAGAAGCAGCCCCAACTAAAGGCAGAGAAACCTCTTTATAGCAATCAAACAAGTCATTACAAAAGTGGAATTTTGTAGTTATTTTTATGATCAAGGGAAAGGTAGATGCTATGTTTTGATGGGTTCATGGTCAGACACTTGATGAAATATAAAAAAGGTGGGAACAATTTTCAATGTGTAAGCCACAAGACTATTGAGGAAGAACAAATCATTAAAACAAAACAAAACAAACAAACAAACAAAACCAGTGAATTGACCTTTGCCTGAGGTCATGATTGGAGAGGAGAAAAAAACACCATAAGCAATACAGGAAGAAATCAGAATCTAACACAGTTTAATTAAAAAAGAAAAAAATGAGTCAGCTACTCCTCAACAGTGGAACTAACTGGTACCTGGCCGTCCCCTGTCACTTGCTCCATTCATCCAAATTTGTCATCTTCCGGATCCAGCCTAACCTGGTTTTGCCAATAATGACCAGCCATAGGGAAAGGCAGAGAAAAAGAAGAATTTCTATTTCATTCCTGAATTTTGGGGGGCTATGAATTCTAAAGACCAGAACTACAACAATGTCTTGCTATGGCTTCTCTCTGTATTAGTGCCTAGACATATCCATGACACACTTACCTTGAGACTCTGTCCTCAAGCCTTGTTTGTCCTTTATTTATCATTAACTCTTTTTTTATATAGTGATTAATGGAGTGGCCCATCTTCTATTTATTTCTTTCCCCTACTAAACTTTATGGCTCATTTATGGCCACTCATGAAGCTAGCCAAGACCTTCCTCTACACTGTCTTTGGGATGCTAACCTGAAGGCACTTTGAAGTCAACAAGTATAAAGAGCTTATAAATCAGCACAAGGACTCAAAGGGATCTTTAAAAATCTCTGTTTGAATGGAGATGGTCATCATTGTTTGGTTCTATCTCTGTCTTAGTATATCTAGGTTACACTGACCTCTGTTTGAATTGCTAGAAGGTAGGAAGTGATCAGGTCTGTCTGTCTCAACTGTATGTCTAGTTCTTTTTCTCTCTCTCTCTTTCAAAGTCTTATAACAGATGGAAACGAGGTACGAATTGGATTGCTGGCTGGTAAGAGGCCTTGGAGAGGAACCCTCAGAGGACAAGATGTCTCTTGAACTGCCCAGCTTAATTCAGAACTTGAGTGGCCATGGCCACACCAGGTAAAACAGAAAAATCAGAGCAGATCCAACCCAACCTCAAAGGATTGTGGGAAAAATAAATAACATCACTGGTGATATAGCAACAGAAAAGAATGCCATTTTTAATATGGGTACTCATGGGGGAAATGGGTCAGAGGAGGAGAAGAAGGGCTGGCTGGCTTAACAACCACATTAATGCAGCCTCTTAGTTATTAGTATTTTCTTCCACACATCACAAAGCCAATGTTCTCTAACAGAGATCCTCAGATCAGAGCTGACTCAAAGACTTATCTAGTAAATTTTGCTAAACCCTCCCTTTATCAATATATACTAGGTCTGAGATGGGGGTCCAGAAACAGGTCCTCTTGCAACGCTGTAAGCAATTCTGACAAACTCTGTGCATCAACATTTTTACCTACAAATCTCCTGAGGACAGTAAGGAGCTTTATCCATCCGACCTTTGGGCCTGGTACGGTCTTTGGCACACATGGGGATGAAACTCACATTCAGAGGATCAATAAATAAGTAAATGAATGCACAGATGGATGAATGAATTGGAAAAAAGAACAGGGTCATTTAGAGCCACTGTGGTGTCCTAGAGCATGTTTAAGAGGGCCTCTCATTGGCTTGTGCCCCACCGAGTCCCATGGCAACACTACACACAGGCCTTTCTTCCCTCTTCTTGGTCATTCCCTTAGGAATCCTATGGAGGCAGAAGGAGCAGGCAGAGTGTCAGGAAAGGAGTGTGGGTATGCACAAAACAATCCAAACAACAGAAAACAAACACATAGCCATGTTGACACTACCGTCAGTCCTGAAAAATAAACACTAAAGGCCAGTGTCTCTCCTTCCTTGAGAAGATGTTTAGATTTGGGGACAGGGACATTCAGGCTCTTGGAGAAAAAACACTGTCAAAGAGCTTCAAGGCCTGTATTTAAAACCTGGAAACCCAAGAGGTTTCCTCTTTCATTCTGGAGCTCACTGTTTCTCTGAATACAAAAGACTGAAAATGAAGGAAAGGTCCAGAGAAACCATCCCAAAGCGTTTCCATCACCAACTAATTCATTCAGATCCACATCTACTCATGCTGCGTGGTGGCTTCCCTGCCTTCTTTACTCAGAGAACTCTTCTGGTACAAGAAGCACACACACCCAGAGGAGCCACACGCAAAAGCAGCAAGGGTGAAGCCAGAGGACCAGGTTGAAACACATTCTACACGAAAATTTAAATGCCAAACTAGAACAGTAGCTGCAGGTGACTGTGGAAGGCCTCTCAAATTAAAGAAATCTGCTCAAAACCAACACTAAGTACCAAAGTCTGTATGCAATTACATGAGTCACAGAAAAGATCTTCAGGAACTCACCATCAAAAGTTAACCACTGCTAACATTTTAGAATGGACACCTCTGCCTTATCACTGAGAAAATCTGAACAATTTTCACAGGTTTTATTGATCTGCTTGTTCATTAATAATGATTGGACACAATCAGTTGTTGAACCAGTCATTAGACACAATCACTAGCTTAATTGAAATCTTCTTCTTCTTAGTCTTCTTCTTCCTCCTCCCCCTCCTCCTTTTGTGTTGTTTTCTTGTTGATTCTGAGACAGGATTTTGCTGTGTAACTCTAGCTGTCCTGAAACTCACTCTATAAACAAGGCTCACTTCAAACTCAGAGATCTACCAGCCTCTGCCTCTTTCGAGCTGGAATTAAAGGTATTTGCCACCATGCCCAGCTCAAAATACCTTCTTCAAGGGATAACATTTCATTATTGATCAAGATACAAATGTATATACATGCACATACATGGTCACATACATAAACAGGCATATAAACACACAAATAAACTTGCACATACATGTTCACATATACAAACAGGCATATATACACACAAACTTGCACATACACATATATATGCATACATACATACACATACATTAAAATGTATATTATATATAAGAAGACATATACACACATGCAAACACATAAATATACATACACACAATTTTCTGAAGATAAGTTTTATTAGTAGAATGTCAGGGTTAATTTTCTAAAATTTTTCTCTCATATGATACATCCTGCCTAAATTCTCCCTTTCCTCCACTTATCCCAGCCACCCCCAACCTCCCCTCACTCCAGATCTACTGTTCCTCTGTTTCCCTTCAGAAAAGAGCAGGCCTCCCAGGGATAGCAACTGAACACAGCATAATAGGATGCAAAACCCCCTCATATCAAGACTAGACACTTCAACCGAGCAGGAGGAAAGGGGTCCCAAGAGCAGGCAAAGAGTGACACACCTACTCCCACTGTTAAGACTCTCACAAATACCCCAGGCTAAGCAACCAAACCACAGCATACATGCAGAGAACCTGTCGCCAACCCATGCAAGCTTTATGATGGCTGCTGCAGTCTCTTTGAGCCCCTATTAGACCTGCTTTAGTTATTTCTGTGGGCTGTGTTCTCTGATGTCCTCCACCCCTCTGGCTCCTACAGTCCTTTCTCTCCCTCTTCAGAAGGTTCTCTGAGCTCTGCCTAATGTTTGGGTGTGGGTCTCTGCATCCATGGAGGGCCAATCTATGAATATAGCAGAATATCATTAGGGACTATTTCGCTGACTTTTTTTTTTTTTTTTTTTTTTTTTTTTTTTTTTTTTTTTTGTCAGTTGTGTTTGGTTCTATGCTAGATCTCTGAGACATCCAGGCCAGGTCTCTGAGACATCCAGGCCAGGTCTCTGAGACATCCAGGCTAGGTCTCTGAGACATCCAGGCCAGGTCTCTGAGACATCCAGGCCAGGTCTCTCAGACATCCAGGCCAGGTCTCTGAGACATCCAGGCCAGGTCTCTGAGACATCCAGGCCAGGTCTCTGAGACATCCAGGCTAGGTCTCTGAGACATCCAGGCTAGGTCTCTGAGACATCCAGGCCAGGTCTCTGAGATATCCAGGCAGTGTCCCACATGAGCTCCCTGTCTTAGGCCTGACCCCGACACGCACTGAGGCATCATTGCCCTAGCATATTTTGCAGTGAGATGTTGTGGGTTGAAGGTTTTGTAGCTGGGTTGGTGTCACTGGGGGCCTTGCCAGGTTACTGATCCAAGGCTTTTAATAAAAAATATTACCAAATCTTTCACCAAAAAAAAAAGTCTTCTGAAAATTTGTGCTCAACTTTCTCACTAGCCACGTGTGAGTAGCTATTGCCCCACATTCTTGCTGCTCTAATGTACTTTTCTATCTTAACCTTTGCTTTAAAGGAGTTAGAGAGATGGCTCATTGGTTAATAGCTCTTTCTGCTTTTGCAGAGGACTTAGGTTCAATTCCCAGCAGCAGCACAGTAGGTGATAACCATTTAGAGCTCCTGTTCCAGGAGTGTCTATAACTCCTGTTCCAGGAAATCCAGGAACTCCTGTGGAGTACATACATGCAAACGAAACACCAGTCCTTCCCGTGAGAACCCTTTCCTGGGCTGTCACTGTCTTTTACATTTGTTTATGAACGGTTCTGAACTGGTTCAGATATTCACTTTCCATAGTCCTTGTTTAAGGAACTTGAGTACCTACTTGCTCTGTCTAGACCCTGCTTTGTCCTGTATAAAAGAGAAATCACAATAGCACCTCAATGCTAAACAACTACAAAATCCCAAATACTCAGGAAGATAAAGCAAGAGATCATTATCAGTTCAAGGCTAGCCTGGACAATTCAATGAGCTCCTATCTCAAAATAAAAGTTTGGGTTTGTCTGTCTGTCTGTCTGTTTGTTTTTCAAAAGAGGTGTGGGTTAGAAAGATAGTTCTGTCAGTAAACTGTTTGTTCCACAAACTTGACTACCAGAATTTGAACTCTAGAACCTAAATAAAATGTCAACCACACTGTGGTGTACCTATAATACCAATCCTGGGGAAGTAGAGACAGGAAACTCCCTGGGTTCCATGAGAACCAGCCTAGTCTAATTGGCAATTGGTCACAGTGAGAGACCCTGTCTAATCATGATACACAGGTCCTGAGGAATGACAACCAAGATTAACCACACACACACACCTACACACACACACTGCACATGAACACTATATTAACAAGGTTCTCTAAAGGAACATAACACAGAATGAACAGATACCTTGAAGAGGGATTCATTAAGTTGGATCATAGGATGTGGCCCAGGTGGTCCAGCAATGTCTGTCTTACACTGGAGAGGTCAAGAATTCAGTAGCTGCTTAGCCGCTCTTTCCCTCGGGGCTGAGTATCTCAGCAGTACCAATCGGACACTGGAGGCCTGAAAGATTCCTGGAGAGCTGCTGGTCTTCAGTCAGTGCAAAGGCATGAGGGTACGGACACAACCTCTGCTAAAAATGGAGAAAGTTCTTCCATGGTGACGTGAACCCTCCAGAATTTGAGGGCTAAGTCCTCAGCCTCATTTGGGTCTTACCAAGTGTCTCCTTCCCAAGTTACAGAATCCCACTCCTTCCTAATAATCAATGCCCTTACTTTAACTGCCAGCACCCTCCCAGGCATGCTTTTAATTTTGCTGTAGGTTAGTCAATCTTATAATAAAAACTGAGGTGTGATATTTAAAAACTTGAGGTCTTTGGCTGCTGAAGAGAAGATTCTCTTCCAGGGCACACTTAGAAACTTTTAGACTGTTAGCGCAAATCTTGAGCCAGTTAATGTCACTTGCTTCTGCTTTCTTTCTTTTCTTCTTTCCTTTTTTCTTTCCTTCCTTCTTTCCTTCCTTCCTTCTTTCCTTCTTTCTTTCTTTTCTTCTTTCCTTCCTTCTTTCCTTCCTTCCTTCTTTCCTTCTTTCTTTCTTTTCTTCTTTCCTTCCTTCTTTCTTTCCTTCCTTCCTTCCTTCCTTCCTTCCTTCTTCCTTCCTTCCTTCCTTCCTTCCTTTCTTTCTTTCTTTCTTTCTTTCTTTCTTTCTTTCTTTCTTTCTTTCTTGTAAGTTTATCCAGAGATGCTAGAAGCAACCAAACGTATCCTTAATTTTTTTTTATTTTTACATAAATTGTTAACAGGTTTTTTTATAGAGTCCTAAATATCTTGCTCCCCACAAGAAGTGACTCAGGAGTATCAGATTCAATTGCCTTGCTATGGCCTTCAGAGACTCCATAGCATGGTTTTCGGTGCTCGACATACCACCAGGGGAGTCTTCTGTAGCTTAGATTTCCTTATGTTGAGGACACAGCTCCAGACACCACCAAGCCCTACACAAAAATTAATCCTTACAGTCTGTGTCAGGCCCAAGAGAAACTCCTTTTCCCCAAATTCCAAAGATCACAAATATCCAGGAATGGGCTCCACCTGAACTGTAGGAGGATTTCTGACAGTTAGGTAAAAGCCAGCATTTCCCAGGGACTCATGAAGTCAGTTCCCTCTGCCAAAAGTAGCCATTTCCCTGTAAGGACAAATGGCTATCCATCATGGCTATTAGCACACCAAAGGGCACGCTGGCCTCCAGGCTCCCTCAGCACCACAAGGACCCCTTACACATTTCAAAGTCCACACTCTTACCCCAGCCCTCTTACCTCCTCCCCTGGACCTCACAGCTCACAAGCTTCCCTCCTCTCAGCCTCCCATTCTCCTAATGCATGCTATTCCATTGTGCTCTCTCTGTCTGCCGCTCACCATGTCTCTGCTCTTCTGTGTCCTTCTCTCTGTGTCCCTGCCTCTCACATGGCTTCTTTCATGGCCAGGTCCAGTCTGCTGGCCGTGTTGTTCAGTCTTTGCCTCAGTTTTTACTACTTTCTCTCTCTGCTCCTGACTTTTTTCAGATGTCTCTGGCTGTTCTCTTTCTCTGTCTCTGTCTCTATCTCTGTCTCTCTCTGTCTCTCTCTCTCTGTGTGTGTATGTGTGTGTCTCTCTCTCTGTCTCTCTGTCTCTCTCTGTCTCTCTCTCTCTGTCTCTCTGTCTCTCTCTCTCTCTCTCTCTCTCTCTCATATATACAATAAAAACCATCCCCTGAACTATACTGTGAAGTGGTCATATTGCCAGCTTATATAGTTCTGGGCTAACATTTCTCATTCAAGTCAGTTAGCATTGATGGTTACAGGCTCCTAGTGAATTACAGTTTCTTAAGGAAAAATCTCACATTATTCTCTGGGTTAAAATTCTATAACATATAGTATTACTTTATTATTATTATTATTATTATTATTATTATTATTATTATTATTATTATTATTATTATTTCTTCAAACTAGAAAGGCAGAAAATGCATCCAGTGTTCTCTCTATGGCTAATGCTGTAATGAGCCACCCAGGTCTTAATTCGAGAACAAACACTCATTCCCCAGCTGCTGGGTGTACTGCCAGAATATTGCTGCAGATGTGCATTTGGCTGGAGAAAAGAACCTCCCCTGGTGAGGCCTCCTTCCGGAAGTAGCCAGCATTTTATGACTGACTGTGGATGCAGGGGCGGGTAGGGACACTACAAGCCACGCCCACCCCCACCCCACTCCCACCTCACCCCTGTCCCAGCTCAGTGCAGTTCTCAAGGTCTGAGCTAGTGCCATGGCTGCCCGTGAACATAGGAGAGCCCTCTTTCAAATGCTTTGCAGGTCCCACTCACCACCCCTTCCCCAGTCTACGGTACTATGAGCCCAAAGCCCTGCAAGGAAACTAGTTCAGTCAGTCTCCTGGAAGGCCCAGTACAAGACAATGTCCACCAAGAAGCAAAGAAGCAAAACCATCAGTGTTCAGACACTATAGTGCATCTAACGATTAATTCAATGAAACATTGTCTTCTCCTTATGTTTGTTTCCATTTTTCTATATTCTTTAAAAAAATCATTTGCAGTGTTCTTTATATATGTCCTAGACTCTGTTAAGTTTATCTCTGAGTAGTCTGAATATGTCACTGGTATCTTTTGTGTGCTTCCAGTACGCTGAGCTGAAAAGGTGAATTTATAATTGCAGACTGCCTTGTAGAAGAAACCCCTCTCACCTTGTGAGGCTTCAAAGGTTAGATCTAGCTAGTGAGAGGGAATTCCACACTCCGGGTCACTTTGCACACACCTTCAAGAACAAGTGTGTTCTGTGTCCTGCTCAGTGTGTCTCCAAGGGGATTCTCTTGAAGGATTCAGTCTTATGACACCTGAAATGGAAAACACACAGGAGGATCTAAATGACACTTTCAGGGACGTGATCCTGGGAGTTGTGTGCAGCTATGTCCTGGATAATCTTCGGTGGTCCAGGATCCCACAGGCAGGCTGTGGTGAAGTCCTATGCACCTCTGCAGTTCTCTCTTCCTGTTCCCCTAAGTAGCCCCTGCTAATCACTGTTCCTATACTGGCTTTGGATCCGCCTCATCTTTTTCTTTCTTATATGCCTTTTCTTATCTGACACTGCAAAGACATATAAATACACTAAAAAATATATTTTAGGGGAAAAAGTTCTTAATGAGGGGACATATGCTTAATTCAAAGTACATCTAAGTACCTGAAATATGAATTCAGCTTCACTGCTCACTATGAAGACCTTAGGTGAACTCATACAGTAAGAGCGAGAGAAATACAGAGCTCAGTGGACAGAAACTAAGGAGTCCAGCTGAAGCTTAGAGGAATTAATAAAGGGCCTCTCAAAGCTCAGCTCCACTCACCACCTGCTCTCTCAGTAACACTATTGGTCACAACTACAAACGCCACGTTACAAGAGAAAGTCACTGTTGTCAGAGAAACAACAATAATATGACCTATGTGCCTAATCCATTTACTAACTGGGTTTTTTTGCAAAAGAAAAGCTCTCAACCAACTCCAAGCCCAAAAGCAAAATGATTCAAATAATCTAGTGGTTAAAACCTGAATTTGGGAATCAGACTGAATTTTGCACTCCGAGTCTACTATTTAGTTATGGTGTGATTTTAGACAGCAAACATATTATTTTAGCTACCACCTCTATCAACTATTGGAAATAGAGATAATCACGGAGGTTAGAGTTATTGAAGAATACAGCATTTGGCAGATTGCTTAATACAGCAAGCACAGCCGATGCCGTAATATTTAAGCACAGCGTGGCTATTACTGCCACTATTTTAAGATAAAACAATGCCAATCATTTGATCCATGTTGCTAGACCTTGAAAACGCTACAGCAAAGGAAGCTGAAGGCAATAAGAAAACTTCAGTAGCTACTAATATTAAACCATGTAAACTTCGAATCAGTGGAGATAACAGTGGTAAAAAGGTACAAGTATTGATGAAAGGGTCATCCCACTGAGATGTACTAGTTCTGAATCAAGATGTATGGGTAAGATACAGATATTACGCTAGTGTTATTATAAGAAAATGCTGATTATTTGCCTAGAATTCAAGCATAAATACACATCTTCGGTTTGGTCAGTCATGTCCTACCTGGGTCTTCTTATTCCTTCTAGGGCACAGACTTGTTCCCCAGTTTCTGGAAGAGCCACTTACTAGAAGAATGCTGTTAGCTACAGAAAATTCTCTCACCATGACCAGACCTCCCTTCTGAGGTAGACTGCAATTGGTTACTGACTAGAGAGAAGTTACTTTTGTCTACAGAAAAGCCAGCCCTGGGTCTCCCTCAGTGCATTTTTCAAATAGGCATTTTGGGTCTGGTCAGTTGCATACTACCTGGGTATTCAGCTAGAAAAGTCTAAATAGAACCAAAAGAAATAGAAGGGAGAAATGGTCAGTTGTGTAGCTGTATTTGGAAGCTTCATAGTTTTCTTTCAGTAATTTACAGAAAAGTGTTCAAAAATCAACAGGAATATATAGACATGACCAAAATCATCTATTATTTTGGCCTAATTAATACATATAGAAGAAACAATCTCAGGATAATACATGTTGTTCATAAAACACATGAAATATTCACCAGGAGAAAGTCATATTATAGGTTATAACTTATCAATAAACTTAAGGAAAAACATATGACTATTAATAGCATATAATAAGTTAGTCTTTAAAGTGATCAGAATAATCCCCGGGTCTGGGGTCAGAGGTGGATAGATCTGCCAACCGAGACCAGCCTACTCAGTGAGCTCTGGGACAGTGAGAGACACTGTATAAAACAATAATGACTGGTATTGTTATTATTATTTAATGTTTATTATATGTAAATATGTTATACATAATAAATATATTATAGTTCTTATTATTCTAAAGCACCCAAGGAACAAACCTCAAAGTTCTCCTCTGCCC
The DNA here is from genome assembly GCF_963924665.1 of Micromys minutus. Taxonomy (NCBI): domain Eukaryota; kingdom Metazoa; phylum Chordata; class Mammalia; order Rodentia; family Muridae; genus Micromys; species Micromys minutus. Next base: position 32,139,729 of record NC_137952.1, read on the forward strand.
TTCCTTCACCTGTACACACACACACACACACACACACACACACACTCCTGTGCACCTTCCCACCCCTTACCTACACACCTACCCACTTGTCACCTGCATAGTCCTGTAAAATTGCACATACACACACACACACACACACACACACACACACACACAAAGACAGGTGATTCAAAGGAAGTCAGAATCTCTGGCCCAGACCAGGGAAAATTACTTCTAGACTTCCATACTTAGCCAAAGAACCATTTGAATTTTGCAACTAGAAGTGAAGATTTGCCTTTTTGCGTCTTCCTGGACAGGCACATCCATGGTGGTTACTCTGTCTTCCTGCGCTCTCCACTGGGTGGAGCAGCAGATGGAGAGGCAGATTTGCTCCTTTCAAAGATGAGGAGGAGCTGTGCTTGAGCTGCATGGAGCTCTCTTTGAGAAAGGACACCTGAGGAGCCTCATTGTCTCCTAGGCCTGGTTTAATACAAGGTAATTTGTTTTAATGATGTGGCATCCTGGGGCCTTAGACAAGAATGAAGATGTTCTGCATGAAAGTCTGATGATAAAATTGAATGGCAACGGTCAGACCATGATGCTCAGCCTCCACAGTGGCCCTCAAAGGCCCACAATCTGTTATCCAGGATCAATGTCATCTTTTCCCAGACGGACCACATAAGCTGAAAGAGCACACTGCACAGACGTGTCCCTCTTCTGTGCCCTGTTATAAAATGGTGCCTTCCACTTTCACAGACCTCTGCTCATGTGAAGGAAGCCACCTGTTTGGTGAGACTAACCTGTAGAGAAGCACCATGGTAAAATACTGAAGCCTCCAGCCAGCATCTAAGCTGGTGATCTTGGCACGTGTCTGCTGCCTCTCAAGTGACTGCATTCCTGAGTGACATCTTACTTGCAGCATTCTGAGACCATGAGTCCCCTAACCCAGTGATCTCTTTCCACTCTCTTGGTCCATTTCAACCCAGATAATAGATACTTGTTGTTTCAGGCAGCTATGTTTAGGGTCACTTGTTGTACAGAAATTGATAACCGAAACATTCACCCTCTCTCCAATCCCACTTCAACCCTTCGTCATCATCTCTGAAGTGAAGGTGAACAGCCAAGTGCAAGGAGGAGAAGGATGCTAAGTCAATAACAAATTAGCTGGTGGCAGATAAGGAAGGTAACACGGGTAGAAGACTCCCTGGAAACTGTGGATAAGAATCAATCTTCTTAAAGCATCAAACACACACCTTACAGCAATCAGGCTGGAGATTTGGAACTGTTTTCTAGGGCAAATGGTCAGATGAAAGGCGCCAGGTCGTTAAACGTAAATAAGTGGATAACTTCCTGTCCAGCCCTCAAGCTCAAGGCTAATTTAAGGCAGCAATATAGTTTTGAGAATGGGACCTTCATCACTGTCAGAACAAGAACAGAATTCAATTCAGTATAACAAGCATGGAGTGGCCACTGCTTCTGCGGCAGAGGGGAAACATGCTGTAAGTTAGGAGTCCAGATGCCAGTGGTTTGCTGTAGAGTGCTGCGTCACCCACTGCTGCTCTTATTGATAATAAACTGTGCCAGGGCACATATACTTGGTCATTATAAACAGGATTAGTAAAACAGAGGTGGGGCAACCAAAGAAAATAGGGAGGTGGGGAAAACTGATGACCGAGGAGTGGGGGAGGGGTGACACAAGTGAACTGTCAAGATCCTTTAAATACTGATCCGTTTGACTCTGGTATTGCTAAAGGAGAAAAGTCAAAACTATTACCATCATCAAAACTATCACCAGCATCATCATACCCATCTTACCATCACCAGCATCACAGTGCTCATCACTACCATCACCAGCATCACCATGCCCATAACAACCATCACCAGCATCACAGTGCACATCACTACCATCACCAGCATCACAGTGCACATCACTACCATCACCAGCATCACCATGCCCATAACAACCATCACCAGCATCACAGTGCTCATCACTACCATCACCAGCATCACAGTGCACATCACTACCATCACCAGCATCACAGTGCACATCACTACCATCACCAGCATCACAGTGCACATCACTACCATCACCAGCATCACCATGCCCATAACAACCATCACCAGCATCACCATGCCCATCACTACCATCACCATCATCACAGTGTCCATCACTACCATCACCAGCATCACCATGCCCATAACAACCATCACCAGCATCACCACCATCATTATCACTACCACTGCAAATGTTAAGTATCCACCTGTGCGCCAGACTTTCTAAATTGTTTTTATAGACTAATTTATTTAAGCCTCACAATAACCATGTGATAACGCTGCTATTATTCCTTCTCATTTAAAACTCACCAGAGCGTGGAAGCTAAGTAAATCTCCTCAAATCACAAAGCTGCTAGCAGGCTATGCAAGGACACAAAGCAATAGTAGGCTGTGTGAGGGCACAAAGCAAGACATTCTAGCCTGCTCTGTGCCGATTTCCTCTCAGTGAGTCCATTTGGACCCCATCTATTCTCTCTGACCTCTTGTCAACCTTGCAGCTTCACCTAACAACACCAAGGGTAGAAGAGAAAAACTGGGCTTAAAAAACCTTGGATGTGTTGCCTTTCCCAATGATCTTCAGCCAAATTGGGGGAGGGAGAGGTCAGCCATGCTAGGTAGTAGATCCTTTGTCATTGGTATCAGAATCCCTTCCTCAACCTAGGTTTCCTGAGCAAGGACTCTCTCAGAGTGCACCCTTTCCTCAGGCTATGCTAGGAAGTCCACTGTGTAGACCCTCTGGGAAAGTCCACTGTGTAGACCCTCTGGGAAAGTCCACTGTGTAGACCCTCTGGGAAAGTCCATTGTGTAGACCCTTTGGAACCCTCAGCACCATGAGCTCCTCCAAACCACAGGCCTTGCAGATGACTGACAAAGACCCTTTACTCTAGCCTTGCAATACTCTTCAACTCCAGCCTGTGTGGGATTTCTTGACCAAACAGTGTTCAAATAACACACGGGAGACAGTAAGTAATCAAGCAGAGTACATATACTTCTATGTAAAAACTTGAATTAAGAACAAAAACTGAAATATTGTTAATACTGCTTTATGAAGTAAGTAGACTATAGAATGCTCAATTTCTTTATCTGTCCCTCCGGCTTCTGGTCTAGGTGACAGAAATTAAGAAATATGATTCTCAAGTCTCTGACATGGGTAATATTTTTTGTTCCAGGGGGCATCAGGAAAGTGTAAACAGTGCCTCCTTCACAGCCTCCCACTCTGCTCCAGAAATACATCGTCTTTACCCCTGTGTTCACATGTAAGTCTTGTACTTCCGTGTTACTCCCTTTCCTGTCCCAGGAGCATGTAGGCTCTGAGTTTGCTCATGTGTGTGATCTTCCTAGTCTCTGTCCCCAAGTCAGCCTTCCTGCTGCAACCCCGAGGGAGCACAATGACATAAGTAAGCTTAGTGGTGTTCCCATAATATTCCATTTACAAATACTGAAACTTGCAGATCATATGTTTTCATGTGTCACAAATTATTATTTTGGACTGTTATTGTTTCCCATTTAAAAATATGAAGTCTTAGTTCCTATGGTATGTATAAAGAGGAGGTCTTGGTATCTGCCTTCCAGGCTGTATCCTTCTGCCACATACTGAAACTAGCAGCGACCAAAGACCTCACTGATTCACCCTGGATCCCAGGAGACAAGCAGACTCTCAGACAAGTTTGGTGTTGTGTGTTGAGTAGTAAAGCACACGTTTGCTGTAACTCTCCATCCTCATGATCTGGGTATAGAGTCCCATGTTTGCCACAGAGTCCCGTGTTTTCAATGACTGTACCCAGACTTCAACCTCATTTCTCTCTATGAGCCGTACCAGCCTTTGCCTTTGAGATTAGCTTTCATCTTTGCACTCACTGCTGTAGACCACTGGCTTCATGTTATTTAGTTTGGGACAAGTGGTTGTACTTCCAAGCCCACCAGCCCCAAGTTCCTCGGGCATGATCTGTGTTCTAGCTGCAGTTGACATCTGTTTGCAAAATGAAAATTAGTTTCCTCCAGGGGAACCTTACTCGGTGTGTTAGCCACACTTCAGGGTGGGTCCCATGCTCAATGCACAACTAACTCAATGATTTTTTTGGTTGTTTTTTTGTTTTTGTTTTTGTTTTATTTACTGCTTAGATAGACTAATTTCTGACTTTGTGTTTTTATGGTGTGTGTGTGTGTGTGTGTGTGTGTGTGTGTGTGTGTGTGTGTGTGTTTCATGTGCTTTTTTATTTTGTTTTTTAATTGTTTTGTTTGCCTATTTGTTTTCTAAGATGGAGAGAAAGAAGACATGAAGCTTGGTGGGTGGGGACATAAGAAAGATTTGAAAAGAGTTGAAGGAAAGGAAAATATAATCAGAAAATAGTGTATATATTAAAATAGCAGTAAATATTTAAAAAGTAAAAGGCACCATGCCATGCTACCTCTGGCTACACTCTGTCCCTGGTGTTCTCTCTGCCTCTATCGCTATCCTCATGAAGTGGCCACCTATCTTGTGGCAATCTTGTTGTGAACTCTGCTCACATTCCCAGCATCCACCCTCTGTGATTATTGTCACAATTCCCAGTAACCCAATGAAATCAAAACTCTAGAGGCTTGTAATTTATCAATCAGACTTATATCTGTAAATTCTCACCCCACAAAATGTTCACACAATAAACTCAGAGCCAATTGATATTGATATAAACTGCCCACCTAGATAGGACAAATTATCCTGTAATAATCCATCTCTTATAAGATATTCATAGCTACCTGTGACTATTTAAAGCCCCACAGGTCCAAGTCATGCTTCTCTTCCTCCATCTTGGTTTCTTCTCCCCCTCTCCTATCTCTCCCATCTCTCAAAAACTCTGCCCCACCTTTCTTTTTCACTGCCCAATCACAGGCCTTGTCTTATCTTGTTCCTGCCCTCACCTGCACATAGTCATCAACCCACAATTTTCAATTAAAAAAAAAAGACAAAGATGCACATATATATTCCTCAGCCTAATGGATGCAAACCTCAGGGGTGCTCAGTAAGTGAAAGGAAGCCACTCCCCCACATTGGAACAGATATCCTTAGATTGTATAAGGATACCAGATGCCACCAGTATGTCAGGGAAAGGACACAACCACAGATAAAAGCCATGGTCACAGAAGAATAAAATAACAAATTAGCTGAACACTGTGATCCAACATGTCAAAGCCAGATCACATGGATGTGATGTGATCCAGGGGCCCTGACACCAAACCCAGACCTATGTCTAGTATTGATTCCTAGATTCCACTCGCTTGAGCCTTGTGGTTGTAGTGACATCAATGGAAGTGCTCAGCAAAAGTTCAGCCCAAATTGGCTATTTCTACACATTGAAACTCCAGTCCACAGAAGTCAAGCATAGTCAGCTCAAACACAGACAACAATCAGGAAGGGTTGAGAACCTCATAAGAAACACCTGAGCACTCCCAGAAACACCTAAGGACAGAGCTCAACACCACATGAGTTTCAAGTTCCTGCAATCACTGTGTGACCTGGAGGTGTCTGAGTTCATTCTTGGTGTATAGAAGCCACTTGATAAACTGTTGACAAAGTGCTGGAATTCCACCCCCAGGCATTTACTTTGTGAGATCTGTATCCCAGAGACCACTAACACCATGCCTGACATAAAAACAGCATATAGTAAATATTTGTTGAATAAATTTTTGTGCTTTTTTTTCCTTTATTTTTAATGTTTTCTATAATATGATTTATTAACTGGGGACACCATTTAAAAGGTAAGTAAATTAACAATTCAGGGGAATTCCTTTGTTCTATTTCCTGATTTCCATTTTAAAACATGTGGTTACTCTTCTTAATGTCATTCTTATGAGCTACTCTCCTTTGAACCTACAGCTACCATTATCCTCTGGACTTAGAGCTTATAAATTAGAGACACTTGCTGTGGATAACAGTGCTGACAACAATGGATTTGAATATCCATTTAATAGCAACTAGTGCAAGCATTTTCTTAATGTGGTTTTGCTTGTAATCCTGACAGCTTTATGAATGGCCCGGTAACTTTCAACTAAATCATCACAGAGTTTCAATTTTTATTGTTGAGCCCTGCAGATAGATCTGCAACCACATTATGCTAATAAATAACTACATCTCAGGTGGCTGGTGGAAAATGACATAAACAAAGGCACAAGGTAATAATGCAGGTTCCTATGCCGAAACCAAACCTCATTTACTCATTTCCCCTTCAGTGATAAATGGTACACCAGCCAATTAAAAATGAAATTGGTTAATGGTGCTGACATGATCTCAATCTTGCTGTTTACTCTAGAAGAAAGAGCTCTGCAATTTCACCAGCCCTGTCTCAAGCACTTTGGGAGGTTGAACAGACACAAGTCGCTGCTTCTTAGATAGTAGAAGAAAACAGAGGTGATTTTCGAAGGAGCTGATTCTTTTTTTTCATTTATGACCCTGGCAACTCTAGAATTTAATGTCCTTATTAGAAAACAAACAAACAGAAAAACCACAAATAAACCCCCCAAAACACTGACTTTCATGGAACCCTGTTTAAGAACCTTTTTTTTTTTTAATTCCATAATACTTCAGTATTTCGGAGAATCCATGGTTTCAAATATCCAAATGCTCTAGTTCAATATGTTCTGTATCAATGAGAAAAATAAGAATAGAAAGGCCATTTTGAATGACCAAAGGTGTCATGCAGATGACTTTCTGTTGGTCACTCTAATTCTCAGCCTTGGAATTTATCAGGAAAGATTTCATAATATGACGAGCTTTGAAAGATGAATTTATAATCTCTGTCCAGTAACCTAAACAATGCCTTTTGTTCCAAGAACCCTCAGAGACTCCCACACCCCCCTCTACTCACGTGGAATTCGGGAGACCGATCTACTGTACACTGAGCAAGTCCATCAACAAAGATGTGCTGAGTCTCTGAGGGCATACCCTGTGCCATCAGATGGTGCACCTTCAATGTTGTGTCCCAATCCTAATCCAATGAAGCCTATGAATGACTACATACTTAGGAAAATCTCCCTTTTCCTGTGAAAAGACCTTGTGGGTTGGGCTAAAGACAACCAAGATTTATACTAAATCCTACAATGCAGCCTGTAAGAGGAAAAAGTTCCAGAAACAGAGCCTCACAGAGAAGACAGTTGGAGTTACACAGCATTAAGCAACAAAGCTCCTGAAGCCAACAAGGCAGGATTGTTCCCTAGAGATTTCAGCCTTGGAAACACCTGAATTTGAACTTTGCTTTCCAATACTGGAGAAAGAAAAGCTTTAGTCTGCAATGAGTTGTTACACTGCCCTGGGAGAACCAGCGGAGCCAGACATCAAATTCATTCTCTGCTTAGACACATGTCTAGGGTTTGATTCTCATGGCTTTATTAGAATCCTTTTTGGTTCTGGCAAGCAGCTTCCCAACTCCAACCACCCACCCCCAACCATACCCTGCCAAAAAGAAAGAAAAGAAAACTCTATTCTTCTATTCACTTTAAACATACAAGCACAAAATGTTGCCAGGAGAACACAGTTAAGAATTATTGGCAATTTACTGTTGATAATTAAAATGGCTAATTGTTCCCTTTCCACTTGGGTGGTCTTTCTTGTCTCCTTATTAAGAATGAAAATGATACTGTTTTGTCATAATACTTCACTTGTTTTTCTGATGCATCAACGGCTCCGAAAGAGGAGGAAGACACAGCATGGCTAAGGAAAAGAATACAGAGAGTAATTTTATCCAGGTCCTGGCCTTGAGCATTTGAGTTCCTGTAAATGTTTTCATGGAACTGGATGATTTCCATCTGGTTCCTTCTATGTCCTGTCACCCACACATTTCAACATCCCTAAAGAGACGCTGTAAAGACAATAAATGTGATCCCCACCTCTTAGACCATGCATGAGCAGCATACTATGCCAAGGATATATTCTTATGGGGAAAAAAAAAAAATCAAAGCCCAACACACATACTTCCTGGCAGGGATGGAGCAATCAGTTAATGAAAGGCCTTGTAACAACTGGTGAACACTCCAGGACGTCTTCTAGTTTCAAGAAGAGGCTAAGAACATTGCACAACCGAAAACAACTAGACCACAACTTCCAAAGCACTTAATTAGATTTCCAACTGTTATTCTAAAACTCATTAACAAGGCAAAAACAAAGCACTGGCTATAAACAAGGTTGTGCTCAGCCCACACTCCTCTTAAGCACAATGGTGTAACATCTCCCAAGATGCTTCATGGTCCTTTATTCCTTTGGTTATGCCTGTGCCCCTTACTCTCCTCTTCATCTGGAGCCTGGGCTATGGTTTGTTCTATTGTGCCTAAATGGCACGTTCTTACACAAGGCATGCATTAGGCACAATAGTGGAATTGTGCATTGGACTCAGATACTTCCTAGCAACAGAAATGGGTGTACAGAAGTACAGACAGTTTCCGCATATTTCACGGGTCTTACAGAACCAGCAAAGGTCACCAGTTCTGCACTATCTGTGGGACTTCATGGCTGTCATTTGTTCCCCCCAAGCTGCAGTGTTGACATCTTCTTATTCTAGAAGGGGAGACTCAGCCTCCAAAACATGAGTTGGCTCAGTGAGGAACTCGGTCACATCAGAAATTATCATGTGTGCGTGACATGAAGATGCTTCCCCTGGATGTCATGGACTTTCTCGTTCATTTCCCTTCTCAGAAACCCCAGGCATCACCCAAAGCAAATGCTGTTCACTTCGCAAATATTCTAAAACCTTCCCATATTGTACTGATTAGACTGAGTCCATCTAGAGAGCCACCTCACCTGGCTGTCTGGTTACATGTCCACCTGACCCTCAAGGCCAACCATGGGGCTTCCTCTTCCATGACACTTCTCTTAGGTACAAGAGCCAAAAAAAATTTTCTGAGGCTTTGAAGTTTGATTTGTAGTCTCTACATTGCCTTTAATTCCAACAGATGCCTAATTCTACTAAAGATCTATTCCCAAAGGTCTGCACTACCACAGGCCTTGTGTGAGTTGCAGACTTGTCTTTGTCTCCTGCCCATGCCTCTTGTCAACACGTCTGCCCCAAGGCCCAGGGCAGAGCATACTCCAAGTAAGTATTTGTCGAACGAAAGAGTACAGACATAAGTCCGTTCTTGCAGAAGCTGTTGACTTTGATGATTAGAAGAACCAAACTGAACAAAAAAGAGAGAGAGATAATAAATTTTCTCTGGGACATGTTACTGGTGACTTCTCACTGTGACCTCTCCTCCTTTAGGAACAAAGCAATGTGAGAAGATAGAAGACTTCCTCCTGGTGGTAGCTCCAAGTCTGTGGGTTTTCTAGGCCATGACAGGATGTGGTCATCACACCCCACCCCCACTCCTGCTACCATCCCTCCTACCCTCAGCACTTGCAGCAAGGGACAGAACAAGAAATGGGATAGAAGGGAGGAAAGAGGATAATGGGGAGAGTCAAACAAGCCTATAAGATGGAAGCAGTGGCTGCAGATGCCCACAAGTGTGTCACTTGACTGCCTTTTGGCCAGTTTCCTCGTCTCCAGGAAAGGTTTCTCACTTGAGACTAGACTGTGTTTCCAGTCTTATCTCTGACCTACTTGCCACTGACAGGTTTCCCAGTTTAGACTAAGAGTTCTCTTTTTCAGTAGCACGGACCACAATATTCATATGGAGGGATGAGGTCAGCAGTCCTGGCTAAGTAGCCAGACCACGATCACAGAGATCACTGGGAACCATTTTCAACTGTGGGGATAGCAGTAGGGAAGACTCACGTCCTGTGTGGGCAGCAGCAAGGGAAGCAACACAGTTGTTGTTGGAAATAGGCCAAACACACAGGGACAGGTTTGGAGCCATACGTGGGCTTGAACTGATATGGGAGAAAGGAAGTTTGCCCAGGAAGAAGTTGTGTTAGAGAATAGAAGAGCCAGCACAGAATGACTGCTGTGGAAGAAGGCAGGGTCCTCATCAACATCCCAGCCCTGGCTGACAACCATGCTAACCAGAAAGAGGTGGAGAAGACTTCAGAGAAAGAAAGAAGTATTTGCTAAGCATACAGTCAGACTGAAGCGAGCCTACAGAGGAAGGGGAAGAAAGATCTGTGGCTAAGTACAGCCAAGGTTCAGGGAAGACAAGATGTGCTTGGAGGAGATAAAAGTTTCTTCTACAAAGATAAGGACACAGGCCTCGATGACCACAGTGGATAGTTAGCCAGAGAACAGAGCAGCTGAAAAGGGGGAAGTCTAGCCAGGGGATGGAACATTAGCTTGAATCGGCTCCAGGGCAGGTTGGAGAACTGGCTCCTTCAACTAGTTTGCAGATTTGCCCAGTGCATTTAATAAAATGCAAGCTCCCAGCCTCCAATCAGAGACTGTGTTAAACAGGTCTTGTATAGAGTCCAGGATCTATAAACAAAAGATGTTGGATAGGCTAGAAAGGCAGGCTAGAAAACTAACACAGTGAACTCAGCTGCAGCAGAAATCTCAGTAACATTGTTGTGCCAAACACTGCTGTAAAATTTTACTAATATCTGTCCCACAATTGGTGACAAGGTAAAGGCCCTTATTAGACTAGCAGCACCAGATATACTATCTGTGCCCACTATATTCCCAAAAGATATCTTTCTAAAGCCCATACTTGAAGCCAATGTGCTTCTCGAGGCAAGAGTCCTCTGGTCTACAATCCAAGCATCATCCCCTTCACTTGCCTTTGTGGTCACAGTACTTTGGGCATCAGCCATGCCATCATCCTCTGTCTACTGTGCTAGAGACAGAACTCCCTGGCTTGGAGTTGGGTGACATGCTCAGGTAGAAAGTGATAGAGCGTCCAGTCCCATATCTACTTACTAAGTGAACCTACGGCTTCCACCAGACAATGTATTGGTTTTCTTTCTGATATGTTTGGGATCCTGATCTCCTGAGGCTATTTGATTATTACCTAGCAGCTGATGGTCAGGGACTTAAGCAACCAAAGTCTAGAGGTAAAACCAGGTCCGACTCCTGGTCAGGCATGTCTGCAGTTTTCTCAGCTATCATTCATGGTCTCTCCAAATTCCTAGGGTTTCTTTAGAAATCTGATTTAAACTTTTTTTTATGGTGAGGTCTTTGGTTTCTCCCTGGCTTCCTTCTTTCCAACCAGATGTTCTCTTCTGCCACCTCACTACCATGGTCCCATCTGACCATACATAACATTTTTTTTCCTTTGAGACAACATCTTACTATACAATTCTTGTTAGTCTGTAACTAAAAGAAATTCACCTGCCTCTGACTCCCAAATAGGATTAGAGGCATGGACCACCATTTCCAGCTATGCAAAATGCTGATAACTTATTGGAAATTCACAATGCTTCTCCGTTTATTTTGCGCACACATGTGGAATGTGGCAGCAGCCCCACTTTTAGGAACAAAAGACAACGCTGGACCTTATAAAGTGGAAAGGGTTCTTCTCAATGTCACAAGGGTGAGAAGTGGAATAGCATTGTGAAGACTGAATAGCCTGACAAATCCTAGGTATTCCTCCCAGCACCCAAAGAACCATGCAATACAAACTACCATTTCCTGTAATCCCACAAAGCTCATAACCAAACCACTGCAGCTCTGGATGGTGTGTGCACTGTTCACCTCTCTGTGCCTGTCCAGAGAAGAATACTGGAGTCGAAGTGTAGGTGGGCACAAACTGGAACACAGTAATGCTGGAGTGCCTGCAGTTCACCTGTCCTTCAACAGCCAAGGAAGGTTGAGATATGTGTCATTCTGAACACAAACATGGTACACATAGATGGATTGTTAGATAGATCTCAACCTGGTCCCCTGAGACACAGAGAGAAAAATCGGGCTTTGATACCAGCGATATTCAGGATGCCAGATAGCATGATTTAGAAAAAGGCTTGCTCTTTCGCTGAACATCAGGAAGATGGCAAATGAGACAAATGAGAAGTATCTATGCCGGGTGCGGATAAGGTTTTGAATGGTTATTAAGCCCATCTCGAGCTGTTGTTTGTTCCAGGCAAGCAAAATGTCTCCTGAAGTCCTCCACAACTGCACACAGGTTCAGAATATATGAAGGGATACAATGATACTCTTTCTCCAAAACTTGATTTGTAGATTTTGTTTTTCTGGTTATAGGAACATTGATGTTAGCACCAGGTCTTTTCTGCATATAAAGTGCCTCTTTAAAATTCTCATTTGGAGCAAATAGTCCATTAGTGTTTTGTAGTATTTGGCTTTGTTCCTTGGTGTCTGGGTTGTCTGCCTCCCCGAATTTGAGGAAGAGGTAGGGAAAGAGGAAGATGGAATCTGCACCTAGCTTTGGGGAAGGAGAGGATTTACCCCTAGGCAGTCCAAAGGGTGGCATAGGTGCTCCAAGGTACACATACATTCTTCTTACGTGGAAGGCAAACCTTGTGGGAGACTGTCACTGTTCCCATAGCTCCTTGCCACCATTAACTAGTTTGTTGGTCATTTTATGCACATAAAACTTTACCTGCTTCTAGAATGTATTTGAGATGGTTTCAGCATTGCTACAGTTACTTTGAGTAGTGAATAAAAACACATGTTAACAGTTGTACCTCTTTGCCAAATGACTCAAGGACCTGAGGACCTGAGGAGGCTATGGACTCAAACTAGGGCTAAGAAGTCATGTCAGAGATAATCCAACCTGTCAGTGGAACTAGCCTTTCCAAGAGCTCAGATACACTACCACATGGAGGGTGTCTTCATTCCTGGTCTGCTGCTGGGAAGAGATATGATGACCAAGATGCTTCTTACAAAAGGAAGCATTTAATTGAGGCCTTGCCTACAATTTTAGAGGGTAAGTCCATTATAATCATGGCAGAAATCAGAAAGGCACATGTTGGAGCCTGATGAGAGATACATTCTGATCTTCAGGCTGAGAGAGACTGGACTTAGCATAGGCTTTTGAAATTTCAAAGCTGATCCCCACTGACACACCTCCACTAACAAGGCCACACCTCCTAATCCTTCACAAAGAGTTCCACTCACTGGAGACTAAACATTTAAATATAAGATCCTACCATCCTACTGTGGCGTCAGTCTCATCCAAACCACCACAGAGGACAATCCAATCTTTTACTCTGTCAGTTCTTTCTGCCAGGACTTTTTGGGGATTGGGTGGTATCACGGTAAGAATATCTCAGCACACCCACAAAGGCAGTGACTAAGCTCTGGTATGTCACAACAGAACACATTCTACAGCTTTGTAGATAGACATCAGGCTACCAAATTTGTGCCAGAGCATATTTTTGGGTCACAGTAACAGAACTCAACTCCCCAAGCCTCAGCCCAAATATTTTCAGTCAGCATCAAAGTTGTTTCATGTAGATTTTATACTGGGAATCAGGACAGAGATGAAGTAGTCATAGGTAGAAGGAAGCAATAGCATAAGCAATTTCCCTGTGCTATGTGACCACCTGAGCCAGCAATAGCATACTCTGGATAACAGAAATACAAAGGTCCTAGAAACCATATAAACACAAGAACAAGTCAAGCATCTTAAGGATGACTTGTTGACTATGCTTCATCTGGAAAGTCTCTTAGACCTTCTAAACAGTGATTACTACAAAGCCTGGCCAAGCATTGAGTGGAGTTTACCAGGAAGCCCGTCTCCCAGACATCAGTGAACAATTTCCATAAAAAGGAGGACTTGTCTGTGTTACTTTTGGTCATATTCTCAATAACAGCAGAATATTTGAAACCTGGTGGAAGAATAAATAAAAATAAATCCCTGTCTCAGAAGAAACCTAAAAGTCAACTTCCGTGAACCCTGGGTGGAGTTGCTTATGTTTGTAAAGAAAAACTCCAAGGAATGGCTGGCGGAACTCAAGAGATCCCAAAGTCTCTAGTAGCTAAAATAAATACCATGAGAGAGCCCAGCCAGGACACCAGAGGATGCTGGCAGTGGAGGTGGTAAAAGGAAAACGAGATGATGTCATTTCAGAGGCATTTATGAGCCCAAAGCCCCAGAATCTAGACTTCAGAAACAACCATCAGTTGCCAATGTCATCTCCTCCTGCCAACAGGTCTCCTACAGGACTTCTCACAGTAGAAGTGAACACAATGGAGCCACCTGACTCTGTCTTAGGGTAAAAAATTGGTTGTAATCTTCCATGCCAAAACCACTTCATTTTGATATAGTCTCAGAATGGTGTTATTTGTCTGATAGTTGAGTTCAATGAGTCACTTCTAAGTCTAAGTAGTTGGAACATGAAGTTGGCCCAGGCCTGAGTTCTAGGTCCAGGACCAAGGCATTGCTAGCTTTGGAAAGTTCTTTGCAGTTTACAAAAGCACTTTTCCCTATTTTAACATCTAGATTTTATCCTATTTTAACATCTGGAGGTATTGGAAATTGCTAACATAGCTGAATAAACTTCTGAAGCAGGGGTAGGAAAAGCAGTTGGCCCTTTCTGGGTTCCAAAAATTCAACCACTCATTGGGACTCAAAATTCCCAACCACTGGGCTGCAGTCATTAGTCCTATCCCCAGGCCCCTCTCAGTGTCATAATTCTTCAGATCAATACAATAATACGGCTCTAGTTTGAAAGTCTCGAATTTTCTATTATTCATATTGATTGCCAGTCAATTTTAAGGTTTATTTTTAACTTAATGATTTTTGTAGAAAGACTTTTTTCTGGTTCATTAGAGACTTTTAGGTTGATGGTAAGTTTAAAAAAACAAAAGAATATAATTTTCTTCCCCAGTTTGCCGGTTGACTTAATTACTGCTCTATTGCTATGAAGAAAAACCATAACCAAGGTGACTTTCCTAAGAGAAAGCATCTAATTGAGGGCTTATTTACCACTTCAGAGGGCTCCCATTATCATCACGGTGGGCAGCATGGTGACAAATGGGCAGACATGATGCTGGAGAAGGAGCTGAGAGCTCTATATCTTGACACGCAGGTCACAGACAGGAAGACATTCTAGGCCTGGCATGAACTTCTGAAACCTCAAAGCCTACTCCCAGTGGCACACCTCCTCCACCAAGGCCACACCTCCCAATGCTTCCAAAAAAGTTCCACTAACTGGAGACCAAACGTACAAACACATGAGCCTATGTGAGCCATTCCCATTGAAAGCACCATACCAGTCTTGATATGACAGTGTTCTTCAAGGTGACTTTGTGCGAGCTTACCTGCATTTTCAAGAGTGTGTAAGAGTATTGTGAAATGAGTTGAGAATTTGAAAAAGTGGAAGCGATTCCAACAGTGAATGTAAAGGTGGAATTAACTAGAAAGATCAAAGTCAGTCTGCTGGGATGCCTAGCCACTGTGACCTAAACAGAACAGTCACCATGGCTGGACTCTGAATTCCTCACTTGCTGAGTATGAAATAATGCCTGCCTACTAAAGATGAACTAGGATTCTCTGCTGTACATGTGGGTGTGGAGTGTTCCACTGTCGGTAGCTCCCACTCAGGATTAGATGGTTTGTGTAGTATGGTGTACTAGCTACAGGAAAGGTGTATCCGTGTCCCGCGCAACCGTCTTGCCAGCAAGAATGATGCGGCACACGAATAGGATTCTTCTGCGGTAAAGCTTTAATGCATCTCGAGAGGCAGAGCATAAGCTTGCAACAAGTGAAGACGAAGACCCCGAACTACCTAGCCCATCCCCTTATATAGGAATCAGTCCTCACCTTGGACGTGGAGCCCCCTGATTGGTTGAAACTCATCAGGCCCTATGACGCCACGGGAGAGGCAGAGCTCAAGGAGTGGAAAGTTACCCAGCGCGTGCGCACATGACTTGTTTACTGCTAACTCCAGCCGGATGTCAGCGCCATCTTGTAATGGAGAATGTGCAGGCAGCGCCCCACATATCCGGCTCCAGTTTGGGCTGGCAGGGTGGCCCAGCTCTGCTAACACTTATATCAATAACTTTCTGGAATTTCATATGGCAAAAATGCAGCTATCAGATCAAGATACAGGAGATTCATCTCAGTCCCAAAAAACTAAAATAACCTTAAAGATGAAAAACTTATACTAGGTTAATAACAATAACAATAAATATTTTATGTGCATGGAACGTTTTGCTCACAAGTATGTGTAACCCATATTTACAGTGCCCCAGGAGGCCAGAAGTAGATCCCCCTAGTATACCACTGGATGCTGGGAACAGAGCCCATATCCTCTGCAAAAGCAGTAAATGCTGCAAACCACTGAGCCATCTCCCCAGCACTTGGCTAAATTTTTATTGCTATGATCAGATACCTGATAAGCAACTTCGGGGCCAGTGACTTGAGCTGATAGGTAAAAAAGCAGCTGCCAGAAAACAATGCTAACCTGATATCAGTCTCTGAAACTCACACCAAGGTATAAGTTGTCCTCTTGCCTACACACACACACACACACACACACACACACACACACACACACACACACACCGTGCCATATGCATGCCCCAAATACAAAATAGTAAATTTCAAAGCAGCAGTGCTGGAGAGGACAGGATTATTTGGCCCACAGTCACCAACACCGAGAAGAAACATGGCAGGGGAGATAAAGCATCGGGGTGTGAGGCAACTGGGCTCATTACATTCCCAGTCAGGAACCAGAGGACTGTGTAAATACTTTCCCCCTGTCCATTTAGTCCAATGCCCCCAGCCCATAGAATGTCACCATCCACATTCTGGGTGGGTCTTCCCTCCTGGGTTAAACTTCCTTAGAAGTGTTCCCAGATTTGCCCAAACTCTAAATCCTGTTGACATGGTCCACCTGGTAAGTCATAAAACCCAGAGTCTAGCCTGGAGTTGGTCCTCAGCCTTCAGTGAAACTTCTCTGCTCTTGTCTTGTTCAACCCGCAAACCTGGTTGTCCACAGGGTTGCTCCGACCTCTGCATTCTGTCCTGAAATGCTAAGTTGTCACACAAAAGCCTCTTCCAAACACCTTGGTGAAATAAGGGTTACACTGGGTGTCCTAGCAGCTGGGAGACTGGTGGCAACAAGGCTGTCTTTACTGGGTATGGAGTCAGTTTGGGGTGAGACCATTCTCCTGGCCACTTCTCAACACCTCACTGAACAAAGTCTTTGTCTAAGCTCAGAGTGGAGTCAACGTCTTCCCCATCCCACTTCCAGACCAAAGCACCCAACACCAGTGCCTTCCTAAAGCTGTTGTTGACTGGTTCCTGTGGCTCCCACAAATAAAATCAGCCCACTTTCCCCAGATATGAAAGATCTGAATGCACTTTGAAGAGAGTCTTCTTTTTCCTTTTTATTTTGGTCCTCTATCTTTGAGGACCAAACATCCAGGTTCCTCTTTCTCTTTCTAGGGCATCGGTTCTCAACCGGTGCAGGTCATGACCCCTTTCACGGAGGTCTCCTAAGACCATTAAAAAACACAGATGTTTCCATTATGACTCACAATAGTAACAAAATTACTGTATGAAGGGGGAAGAAAAATAATTTTATGGTCGGGGGTCACCACACGAGGAACCGTATTAAGGGTCGCAGCATGAGCGAGGTTGAGAACCACTGGGCTAGAAGCTCTTCCCAGTCCACAATCTGATCAGTTCTCCTCAGACTCATCCCCTGAGCCTTTTCTAAAAGCAGATGCTGCCTCCTGTTCTTGCAATGTAATCCGTAGCCCTGGCTAAGGGACACTGAACCAGGGAATCCCAGCTAGAAAGGCACCCTTCCTCTCTTACTTTATTCCTTTAGTTTTTATTCACTTTTTAACACCACGGTGGTGTTTCCGTCCCCCTCAGTCCTGCATCTTTGCACTTTCAGAATCTTCACACAAACGAAAAGTCAGTGCCTCCAACTCGGGCAGGCACAAGAAACCACTTGACTGTGGAGAGTAGACGCTGTAGAAGCCAAGCTCCAGACAACATCAAAGTAAATAAAGGGCAGCTGCTCATCACCTAAAAGCAGAGACTTAGTCTATTCTAGTCTCCTTTGGACTCTTACCTCCACCTTCCCCCAGCCTGCCAGCCCCCTCCTCTCCGTATCCGCAGCAAGGGGCAGAGGCAGGGAAGCTCTCCATCTGCTTTCTTTGCACCTTAACCTTGGAACCAAGGTGACCCAAACACCAGTAGCCTTGACATGGAGAGGAGGAGGGGGTGCTCCCTGTTCTCTGCATACTCCTACCTGGCTGCCCCTCTCCCCCCACACATGCTCCTCTCCACCTTCTAACTTGTTCCATATCGACTCTAGCAGAAGACTTAGCAGACTTCTCTTGACTTAAGCCAGCTTTGATCTACTGTAACCTTATCTGCATCGTTTAGCTTTCAGCTTCCAAGATCTCACCTCTGACCCATTTTAAGAGTGTCTAATTCAAAAAGTCACCCCTTCAGACAAACAAAGTCTGGGCAAAGAGAGCATGGCTGTATTTGAAGCCCTCCATGTCTCAGAGAGGCCATTTAACCAATGTAACTATACACAGCAAACCCCAAGCATGACTGAAGGCTGAATAAGGAAGACAGTTAATTGTGGAGTTCTTTTCCCACGGTCATACCTGAGTCAGGGGCTTGGTGAGAACAGAAACCTTTGTTCAGGAGTCTCAGGGTCCTCTACAGTGCCCTGCAGATACAGGGAATCATTCTCCCCTTACATGGTCAGCTCACTAGACACACTCACCTAGGGCTCTGCTGCAGCCAGATAAGCCAACGGGTAGAATTTCCAACATTCCTAAGAGGGGGTTCTGTCCATCACATCTGTGGGCCAACCCACCCTGAGCCTGTGGGAATGTTGTAGGTTTGTATTGAAGAGCCATTTTTAAGTGGAAGGAAGGAAAGGGGAGGGGAGGAAGGGAAGCTTTGGAATAGAGAGGATGTAGAGTTTATTTCTTTGAGGGGGTCAGTTTTGCAATAAAATGTCTTTCGATTTGTTCTAATCCTGTGAAGTACTCATTTTGCTATTATTCTGTCAAATTTCTGAATTGATATCTTTCATGCTTCTTTCCGAAGACAAAACATCTGCCTTTGTTTGGGAATTTGGGATACTTTTTTCCTTATTTCACTTTCTCTTTCTCTTTTTTATCACCCTCAAGATAACCACACCAACACCACGGAGTCATTAGCCCAGCCGCAGCTTGGATCTCCTGGCTTTTTACTGTGGACCACAGATGTTGCCTGCCGTTGTCCCGCCCTGCAGAGAGGTCAGCAAAGCAGTAACTCACAGACGGAAGCATCTGAAGAGATACAAGGGAGCCATCAACCAGGCTTTCAAAACAGCAAGGAATCTATATTCTGAGAACTTTACTGTGGCAAGAAATCAGGACAGAGTCTTTTTGTTGTCCTGGATGCTCATGGAATCTTCTTGTCAACAGCCCAAGAGAGACCAGAAGCCCGAAACTGCTTGACAGTTGGAAAATTATGTCCTCTTATTACAGACCATGGGAGCATCTAGTGGACATCTGGACTGCTTGCTCTATCCACAGCATCTGCAGCTCTTTTCTCTGCTGTTCTCAGATGAGGAAACTGAGGATCAAAACAGCCTGCTCCTTGCAACCAAAACTGTTCAAAAACTGGACTTTGTCTGCTGGCGTACAAGCATCTCAGTCCCCGGTGTCCTCAGGGAGGAGGGAAACATCCACAAAGAGGCTGAAGGTTTGCACCCAGCTGAAAGCTTCTCTCCAAGTAAGCCCAGGACCTGTCTGGCCACCCAGGACAGAAAGGCTAAGCAGGAGTTGAAAATTACGGGCAGGTATCAGCAGAGGCTTTCCCCCAAGTCCATGAATTCTACTAGCACCAACTGTGTTATATCCAGAAATCCATGATAAAACATCAAGGACACAACCATAATGAATGCAAACCCTTAAGGGAAACTTGAAGAAGAACACCATCCCTATTATTGGCATTTCTCAGGGTGGGGTTGTGTGGGCCTTTTATTCCCTTTGGTGAGAGTTTGGAGGAGAGGAAAGCAATCATAAATACTTCTCTACCACATTGTCTGGCTTCTGAAGAGAGCTTACTCACCCTAACTGCTTTGTACCGCTGAGGAGCACCATTCCTCCCCATTGGGTTGAGAATTTGTGCTGTCTTCATGGGAGCAATGCATGAATCATGCCGTGCTGGCTGAGGCTGTTCATGAAGCCCAGCCACAGAGGTACCCCAAAGTTAAATAGATGTGCTTTCTGCCTTCAGAAAACTTTTGGTCTGGTATCCCCTTGGTCCATCTACAGAGAAATCGTATGTTAACCTAGAGAAGACCTTGATGGGTATCTAAGTTAGCTGCAAAGTCAAAGCCATACCGAAGCTGACAAAGGGCCAGTTTCACATTGTTGGTTTTATGTCCTAGGCAGCATCTCAGCGTGATTTTTTATTGTCCATCTGGTATACCAGGGGGTGCAGAGGGTGGAGATGTCTGGTTCGAATGTTCTTTGATATAACCTGAAAATATATGGTTGTAAAAGTAATACAGGGTAACTTACTATAATGCTTAGGTGGGGGAAACTTTTAAGTATTATACCACACCAAAAATAATGAAGGTAAACACTGTCTTATTTAGCTATGGTATCTACAAACACACACACACACACACACACACACACACACACACACACACATCAAATTAGACAGCATATATCATACATACTGTTGGCTGTCAGTTTATTCGTTAGGTATTTTAAGTTCGTTTAACTTAGCCTTGATGTTGCACTCGGGTTCCTATTAAGTTCAACATGATAAGAATTTATTTGCATAATTAATTAAATAATAAATGAAACCTGAGACGTTCTCATCAATCAGTGGAGGCAGCAAGCACGTGATAATGAAAATGAAGCATGCAGCCTCGGACTCCATGCTGGGAGGGAAGAGAATCCACACCTCAGCAAGAAAACGGCTGGAGGGCAAGCAGTTGACTCAAAAGAAATAAGTAAAAGTGAAAATATCCAGTGAAATACAGAAAATGTTCAACCTCAATCATTATTAAAAGAGGGAACAGTATATATAATAATTATAAATATATAAATAAATTATAGATTTATATATTCCATTATATATACTATATATTATAGACCTATACACAGACCCTTAGTTGGGAAAAAGCAAAAAAATCAAATATATTCATTTTGTTAAGAAAAATCACAAACTTACCTTATCTGCGCTTGTGCCCTGACCATGCCATCTGTCATCTGGTTACCTTAAGCTATCTGTTTGTCACTTGGATTCTGACCGGCCTCCTAACTTATCAGCCTGTCTTCCATCCTACTATGCTGCTCAGTTCTCTCCTTAGCCAGAATTCTCCTTTCAAGATATGAAGACGGTCTTTAAATCCTTCTTGTACCCCTTTTTCTGTTAAAGATAAAGTTAGATCCTTGTCATTACCTCTAAGCCGACCTGTGGTTGGTTCTCTATCCATCCTTCCAACCTTCTCAGCCCCCACAGCCACAGGAATTTCCAAGCTAGCTTTCTTCACTTCCTGTCCAGCTGTGTTTACATGAGTCCCCTACAGAGCACTTCTCTCCTCCTTACTCTGCTGAACCTTCAGACCTTACCTTTAATTCCTCTTTCTTTAGGAAGCTATCCTTGAACTTTCAATTGAGCCAACTCTTCTCCACCAACTCAACAATACTCTGAATCTTCCTTCAGCAGCACACCAGACTCCACAGAGACATGGTACATGGTTCTTGGCACATATTGGTTGGTGTCTCAGTCAATTTCATTGAATACATTATGAATCTTTCCAAAGATCATTTTGATAACGCATGCCAATGTTAGCATACGTATATTTTTTGCCTGAGAATTCTACTCAAATCATTTTTTTCTTTTATCTTTTGCAAGCATACCACACATATATCACAACCTTGTACACATATGGGAGCCAGGTCTGAGGTTTGCCATCTTAAAATATTTGCATATTACTTATGTAATCAAAAAAAGAACAAAGAAGATACTTCTGTCTGGGGTAGAAAATGTGAGCTTATTTCTGTCTACTGTAGGCAGCAATGCATCCAAGGGAGAGCTTCGAGATTGTCACCATTGTTAAAGAGGTTACCCCAGATTTCTGTGGCTAGAGGAGGTCAAATGTGAGAGCAGAGGCCAGTGAGATGAGTCACCTGATAAAGGCAGTGTCCATCAAACCTGGGGACAGTGGACCCCAAGATGGAGGAAGAAAATAGATTCCTGCAAGGAAGTTGTCCTCTGACCTGCATGCAGGCCATACAGGCTTGTCTCACACACACACACACACACACACACACACACACACACACACACACAAGTGTAAGGTGAAGGCAGGTAGACTTGCAGCTGGGATGGGCTGCTAAGGAGGACCTAGCAATGCCCTCAAAAAAAGGAAACATGGAGCACAGAAGAGGACTCAGCTCACGAGGGGATGGGGTTTTGGGAAGGAGTTCCTCAGCATCAAGACCAGCACAGAAAGGAACAGCAAGCGCAGATGGGAACATGCAGGCAAACCACAAAACGAGAATGTAAGGAGTGTAGAGAACGTAGAAGACAGGCTGATTACAAACATCCCCACCCTGACCTGATATGAGACAAACCTGATCACCACAGGTAGACTCTGTGCTTCCTTTTTCTTTCCTTTTTTTCAATTTTTCTCCTTTTGCATTTTCAGTGATGAAACATACTACCATGTTCAGCGCTACAGGGGATCTATTTCTTCAGGTACAGGTTTGTTTAATTGTGAAAGTCCATGCAATGGTCACAGACATTCCCTTTATGCAGCAGATATATAAAGGGTTTCACACGGCCGAGATTTTGACAGAGACCCCAGCACTGTACTCCATAGAGTTCTCTGCTTTCTGTTCCAGTGTGTGAGTTCCCCACACACTTGTCCAAAGGAGCTTGTCAACAATACATTTAGAAAATCTTACGCCGTTAGGTTGAAGCTGCTGTTTTAATTACGAACGGTGGTTGTGCAGAACATAGGTACGCTTTCCAATACAATGCTGATCTTTTCTCCTGCCGATCTCTAGACATTTATTGTATCTTCACAGATTTAGCCTTTCAACTGATTTGGTTGTTACAAATACTTTTTACCTGCACATGATTTGCCTTTTAACTTTATTTAGTGTTTCCTACCATGGTGAAATGTTTGACTTTTATGACCAAGTGTATTAATCTTTCCTTTTATGATTCCTGAATTTTATCATGCTTCAAAAGGGCCGTCTCAAATCCAAGACCATTAAATAGTTTTTCAGTGTTTTTCTAGACCCCTGACAGTTAAACTTCCATGTTGATAGTCCATCTGGTACCCATTTTGTTAGGAAGAGTTGGGAGAAATACAACTTTATTATTTTCCAGATGGCTACTCAATTGTCCCAGCATTATTTATTGAATTGTAAAACTATTCTGCACTGATGAAGATATTCAGCCTTTATTAAGCACTGAATCCCAGCACTGCCAAGGTCAGACCCAATTCTGCTGTTCTCATGGTTCTGGGTGCTCATGCACAAATATGAATCTCTAAACCATTGCTTTGTGATGTGAGCAGTTGGTGGGACTGCTTCTCCCATTTCAGCCCCCACTATCTGGTTTTACCTGGATAAATCGGTTAGTTTCTTTCTCCACTAAAGCCCTCATGCCAGTATATCTAGTTTTAGGAAAATATTTAATGGTCCTTGGTATTTTTACTCAGGCTCTATTGAGTTTATAGTTAATTCACAGGGAGTCAGCAGCTTTACAGTAACGTGTATGCTTGGCTGTCATTTATGACGTTTCATTTTTTGAAACCCTTGATTTCACAGGTACCCTGCTATATGAGGGCTAGTTTTTGTTGGAAAGGGACAAGACTAAGGGTTGAGGGGGCCATGATAGCTCATGAAGACTGGGGAAGAAGGCTTACAAGTTCCAGAAGCCTGCCTGGACTACAGAATGGGTTCCAAACTTGATTGGAGGACTTAGGAAGACTTTGTTCCTTTTTGTTTTTTTTTTAACTTAAAAGAGAAAACAATTGGCGATAGACTTCAGCGTTGCTACACTGGGTTCCATCCTCCAGCATCAGAGGTAACAAGGGAGGGAGGGGGAGGGAGGGAAAACAGCACGTGGAAAAAGAAGATCCTTTTGCTTTCTGCCAGTTTGCCCTTCATTCCTGCTTCCATCTACCCTGTTGTTGCTGCTCCTGATTTATTCACTGATATTAGAACCAGCTTCTTCAAGCTTCCATTGTGGACTGAAGAATCTGCTGGTTTCTTCAGGGTAGATGTTAGTGAGGGGGACACTCCCCAGGCAAGATATGCCTTGGGAAATGTTCAACAGACAGGCTGGAATGAATTTCTAAATATGCGGGCATGGGATTGGAGGGTAAACCCACTGGGCGAGTCAAAACTCTTCTAAGAAGATAAGAGGTAGGTTCTCGAGAGGTGAGAATGAAGATGGGACCTTGGATACCCTCTTGTTTGAGTAGAACCAGTAGAGATGTGTGCCCGTAAGAATGGAGAGTGTGGTAGAAAGAAGCCAATGCAGAGTTGAGGAGGACAGACGGCAGAAGGGGTGGGGGTGCTGCTGTGTGACTCACACACAGAACACCATGATAAACTCACGCTGGAGATAAGCCACGTGGAGTTCAAGTCTCGACACCAACACCCCTGACTCACATAAACCAAGACGGGGTCACTTCTTTGGGCCTCCACACCTTCATTTGGAGAAAGGAGACAATTGTAGCGCCTCTCCCAGACGACTGTAGAACCTCTTCCCCATGGCCACTGTAATATTCATGCAAAGCAAACAGGCAGCCAGAGAGCTCCACATGCAGCCCACAGAGGTACTGAGCAGCAGAACTTTGGACTGGACTTGCCTCATGCTGAAGGAGCATGTGGTCCACAGTGGAAATTGCAGATGTTGGCATTTAGACTATCCAGAGGTGACCCAGGAGATGTTTCTTCAAAACAGTGGGTACAAAAAGCAGATTCCAAGGGGTTAAGAAACCCCCCTACGCTCCATTCACATCCTCTTGCCCTACTCTCTCTATATCCTTCCATCTTTTTCTGAGAATAAACAGATAGCGCCTGGCTGCAAGCACTCTGCTCTGGACCTGGTTTTAACAGGCACATGTCTTGGAGCTCGGTCCTCTGTGTGTGGGGACCATCATTGTTCTACACAGTTGCACTCCACTCTCTGGCTGTGCAATGACTTTACTCTCCATTGATGAGCACTTGGCTGTCCTCCAGCCTTCCACCTTCGTAGAAGATGCTGTAATGGGTAGTTGTGCATACCTGTCTGTTCGCACAGCAGTTCTACCCACCCTGTGAAACCCCCCAAAGTAAAGTTGCTTCAGAACAAAAATGTTGATCAGACCTGAAAGGACAATCAAGTCCTGCAAAGACATAGACCAAAACTACAATTCTTTGTGAGGTGTCCAAGGCAGCGCAGGAACAGGTAACTGAAGAGCCTCCCGTAGGAAAGGCGGTACTGTTTCCTCTTTTCGTAGTAACAGAAAACAAAGGCAAGCATCCATGATGAATGTGGATTTTATTCCCTATTTAATGGGCTTTACTCCAGATGTTACAAACACTGTTGCGTTTGATAGGCTTTGCTATGGTTTCATTCGTAATGCTGCTCTCAGACTTTTGAATAACAATGGGAGAGGGCTGAGTTAGGTGGGAATTAATCTACAGAAACTTGGGTTGGAGTTGGTTAAGATGTCAACTATAGAGTCATTTTGGGGTCAGATAACGATAGCAGTGACACGCTCTTGACTGATTGGCAGGCCTGCGAGCTTAAATTCATGTGGCCCCCTCTCCTGTCCTGCTGCCAACACCAAGCTCAGAAACAAAGACATAATGCACAAGGGGAGTCCCTTCTCCTGGGAGCCCTCAAGCACGGAGCCAGCCAGCCATTCTGACCCTGGCAGCTGAGGGTGGAGACTTGGCACTTTCGTGCATGGGACAGGAGAGCCAAAAAGAATAAAGAGCCAGAAGGCCGTCCAGTCTCTCTATTCCGGACATCCATCATCTCTTCCTAGATGATTCCGACAGAAAAAGTGGTGCTTGTCCAGGGGAGTTCCCTCCCGGGTCATACCCTCATCAGTCAGAACATACTTTCCTCCCGAAAGTCCACACCAAGGATGAGCACTTCAAGTTAAACAGGAAGCCACCGTAGACACATAAAGAGATGGCTAGAGCCTGGTAGAGACCTCTGAGGAGACAGAAGAAGACACTGTCCAGCAGACTGAAGTTCAGAAACATTGATGCCTCCTCCTCATTCCTTATAACATTTCCTATCAACTTGAAAAGACTCATCTTGTACTAACAAGAAGTCCGATGTTTCAGCCTTCAAGGAAGAAGCAGAGGAGAAACAGACCGAGCTGGAGGTGGCTCACACAAGGGGCTGTGGAGATGGGGCCTCCTGGGGATGATTCAGAAAGATGGTACAAGGTTAAAGAAAAGCATCCAGGAACTCTGCGAGCTAAGGGAGCTTGGAGGAGCAGCCTCGAGACTCAAAGCACGGCTGCTCTTTTTTATTTCCTGCCTAAATCATTATATATTAGCTACAAATTTAGTTTGTTGGCCAACACTCAAAAGTGACATATGGCCAATAAAAGGTTCGGAGTTTTCCATCTGCTGCTCAACTTTATCATGGCTTCCACACACACAGCACCATGTCAGGGCAACCACACGTCAGAATCTTTCCCTGAGCCCGCACAGCCTGCTAAATGGGCACTATTCTAAGTCAGCATATGCCACCAACACAGCAGAATGCATCACAGGTTGATATGCACGTTCTGTGAAATCTGTTCCACTCTCGGATCCAACTGTCTTCCTGAAGCTACAGAACAAAAAAAAAAAAAAAAAAAAAAAAAAAAGACTGAGCAGAGCTCTCTGCAGTGTCCCAGGCTGTCTTGCAGTTGGCTGCCACAGCGCAGCACCCCAGAGCCATTGTCTAGATACTCAGCACAAAGCTTGTGAAACAACACTCTAGGTACTCCTTAAAACCCAAAACCAAACGCAAAGAAATTGGCAAGAGCCGTGGCTAGGATTTGGAAACTGTATCCATTGGCATTAAAATGCAAAGAGAAGTCATCTGTTTTCCTGGCTCTGGATCTTTCATTTCCCCTACCTTGAAACTGGAATTGTCTGCAGCTGAGCACACCAAGGCTAGGTGGCCCCATTTGTGGTGTGTTCACGATTCAGTCAGCCTGCTTGCTCCCTGTAAGCGCTGACGCTCTGCCAGGCATTTGGGGACACAGTGCTGGTCATTATGTGTTTTTTCGTTTTTTAACCGCATTGCAACTAGAACAGGCTTTTACTGCGAAAGCTTGTGGTGGGAAGGATCCAGAAACTCCAAATCACTCTAATCATTTTCTGACTGCTGTGTCCTAAAAGGCGCGGCTCTGGAGAGGGAATGGTAGCCATCATCCTGTTCAAGCAGAAGGAAAGAGGATGGGGGAATGGTGATTTGCTGTACCTGCTGGGAAGGAGGCGGGAGGCCCAATCCCACAATGCTCTGCGTGCTCCCATTCTCCGTGGTGATGCTATATCTCCTCCCTGCTCTGCACCAGTCAGATCGATGGCTAGAGGCAGAGAGCGAAGAGTGAGACTGGAAGCAAGCCTGTGGCCCCTCTTTCAAGAGTGTTGGCAAACGTGGGGTAGAGAGACAGGAGACAGGAGAGGAAGACTTTCTGAAAAGCTGTGCAGGAACTGACTTTTAGAAAAGAGTACCTGAGACTGAGGAGGTGTCACAAATTCTCACTGTGAATCATTTGCAACAGAAATCGGCCCTGTGGGTCCTGACAGACAGCGTGGATTTGGGAAGATGGTTTCCTCCTGAGTTCAAGAGGCTGTGGCAAAAAGACCAGCAGGGCTTGGGGTTTGGCTGAGAATCGGTCCTTTCTCCAATGTGCTGACTTGGTGGAAACTCTGTCCACAGGAGCCAGCCTCTCTGGAGACTCTAATTTTTTAACTCGTGTGTATGTGAGGGAAACTTTAATCTCTCTGGCTCTGACTCATTTATGTTTTAAACGCATGCAAGAGTTGCTTTGTTCTATGTTACTAGGTGGCTAGTTAGTTAGAGTTTAATTTAGAAACAGCCCCCTGGGCCTGGAAAAACACCCAAAGAGAGAACCAGTTTCTGCTTGCAAAAATAGTAGGCTCTCTCTCCGGAAGCCACTTCAAGGAAACGATCTAGGTCTTCGGATTTCCCCAGCTCCCCCACTCCCCACAGCAGTCCTTGGCACACTCGCCTAAGCGACCCCTCTGGCAGATACCATGGAACAGGCCTGTCTGGCTCCACTGGCCATGAACAGGCTGCCTGGCCAGCTATGGTGGCCGTACTCACCTGCATAGCTGGACTGAGACAAATCATCCTGAAGCAAGAACACAGAAGAGCCGCCTGGGTGGTGGGGGGTTCTTACTGGGGGGGACAGTGTGGGTTCAGGTCCCCTCTGCTGTCCTTTCTTTAGTATAACCTTCGGTAGATGAGTGACTGGATCGTCTTGATTTTCATTTTTAACTTTTGTGTGTATAGATATTGTGCCTGCATGCTTGCCTGTGTACCAGGTATCTGTGGAGGCCAGAAGGGACTGTTTTTATCGATTGTGAGCCAC
This sequence comes from Micromys minutus, assembly GCF_963924665.1. Classification (NCBI taxonomy): domain Eukaryota; kingdom Metazoa; phylum Chordata; class Mammalia; order Rodentia; family Muridae; genus Micromys; species Micromys minutus. The sequence goes on from NC_137952.1 coordinate 32,168,179, forward strand.
TATGTGGATGCTGGGAATGGAATCTCATACCTACCACTTCAAGTACTTGATGCTAAGTCGCCATTTCTTCGGTCTCCCCCTCCCCCCATGGCTTGATCTTACAGACTTAATGATACCATTTCACAGATGGTAAGACTGAGGACACTGGTCACATGTCACAATGTGTGCAGCACAGTCACTACAAAGGTGAGCCTGCTTAAATTACTGAGCTATAATACTTTTTGGCAGAGGGGCATATGATACCCATTGGCTTTAATTCTCTCATCTTCATCCAACTCCTGCCTCGGTGGTCTCTGTAGTGACTAGCTCTGGTGCCCTCAAGTGGCTTTGCACAGGCAATCCTCACCACTGGTCTGACTGCAACCTCTCCCTTCCACAACAGCCTCTCTGTTGCCTAAGATTGGGTTCTCCCTGGTCTGGATGCTGAGGTGAGTGTCTGGAGGTTATCCTAGTGATCTTTTGCTCAATTGATCCTGAGCTGCCCTCAGCTCATTGTGCTGCCAAGGATAACCTTGAACTCCTAATCACCATCTACGGTTCAAGTGTTAGGACTACAGGTATGTACCACAATGCCTAAATTTTACATTTTGAATTTAGGTTTCCTACACATTAAGTTAAATCTCTCTCTTGCCCTCCATTGCACCCTCCTTTCATAGCCACAGTGTATGTGTGTGTGTGTGTGTGTGTGTGTGTGTGTGTACATGCACTGCTTTCTTAAGTTGCCTCTCTTTCCTGTGTTGGCCTCATGAGAGTTGGCCATATTCTATCTCCCACTTATCCTGTCAAATCTTTCTCTGATTTGTCACTTTGTCTGCCCTTCAATTAGATGTCACTTTCAAACATGACTGTTTCCTTCTATAAACTAACCTTACTTACATTGTTTGGGATTAAAAGTATGTGCTAAAGGTGTGTCTATATTCCAACCAAATCATAATCTAGGGTGTGTCTGCATTCCAGCTGTATCACATAGACCTAGAAGGTCTTTGAATATGACCCCTTGTCAGAGCAACCACGTTGCTGGATTAAAATTCCTCTACTTCTTCTTCCTTTGTTTAAGCTAAAAATTGTACACAATTTAACTGTTACAACAAAAACAATGATCCATCCCACAAATTTAACAATACAAATGTCCTTATGAAGAAGTGTCATTGTGATGATTCTTCCAACTGTAGTCCTGACCATCTACCCTTCAGCAAATGTCCATTTCAGCATCAACGTTTTCCAGTCGGCTAGGCTGATGATCTTTCCTTCTTCACAGGGTTTGTTGAGCTATCCCCATGCCGTGGGGAACCTTATTTTTGCATCATGTGCACTGCTGTATTTCTGTGTCTCTCACTTCCTTTAGTCCTGCTTGTCATTCAGAAGCTTCTCTTATTTGAAGCTATGTGACTAGCGCAGAGATCAATAGATGAAACATCATAATAAAAGCCCCTTTGCATGCCCTTCCAAACTAGCATTCCTCCAATAGTAACTAATTTTGTCCATATTTGTGAATGATGTAAATTAAATCATATACTACATTATTGGTATGATTGTTCTAATTGTCTAGAGTCACCAGGGAAGAGTCTCAATGAGGCATTGTATAGATCAGGTGAGTCTTTGGGCATGTCTATTGGGGGGATTATCTTAAACACATTGAAGTGAATAGACCTTTACACTGTGGGTGGCACCATTCCTTAGGCACAGGCTTCTGAAATATAAGGGTAGAAAAAGCCAGCTGATAACTACTTATATGCATTAATTCATTGCTCTTGGATCTTCACTATAATCAATTCTTCAATGTGCTGATAGACAATTAAGCAATTGCGCAATTATGAGTTATAATAAACCTCTTTTCTCTTAATTCACTTGTGTCTTGGTATTTTTAATCATAACTACTGTTTACTATGTAAACTCCCACTTTGTACTTCTGGGGATGGGATCTGGGGTCTTGCTAGGGAGGCGCTCTGCCACAACTACAACCACACCCTTTATTTAAAAGTTTTAATTTTAGAATGGTTTTACAGGGAAAAAAAAAATCATTTGCTTTTGAATCAGTCAGCTTGGAGAGGAGTTGAACCAGCCAGCCAGAGTTCAGAAAGAGCTGTTTTGTGCTAATCTCTCACACCCAGGCCCTGTGTTCTGTCACATTGCCTAAGTCGGGAAATGTAAGGGGGGCTTTCCTCTCTGTTTTCTTCACTCCACACTTGACTTTCAAGATTTGCCTCCTGCTGGTTATGGTCAATGTTCTGTCCTCTTTGCCGAATGCTGCTTCACTAAGGGAATGTTTCTAATTGTTTAGCCATTCTACTATGGATGTACATTTGGATAGCTCCCAGTTTGGAGTCTTCACAAATGCGTCTCCTAGGAACATTCTGGCATGGTGTGTTTAAAAGGCTCTTCGGGGATTCTAATATTGAGTCTCAGGTGGAAGACACCGATATACTCTCAACCAAACAGTTCACGCCAACTTGAACTATTATTCTAGTTAATGCAACGTTAATACAAATACGAATATATTATTGATTAAATACAAACTATTATTGGTTAGTTAATTTATTGTTTCCGCTTTCCAAGTGAGTCTGCTCTGGATTTGCCTCAGCTTCTCCAGCTGGGAAGCTGTGGAATAAGCCATACAAAGCCCCCTTAGCTGAATCTGGATCAATGAAGGCCTTCCTTCTTGTCCTACTGTGATGGATCTTAACAGGCATCTCAAAAGACAAAATCCTGAGTGTGATTCTTTCTATCTTTCCTTGCAGGGAAGCCCTTATTTTTATTTTCTATTAGATATTCTCTGTATTTACATTTCAGATGTTATCCCCTTACCCCAATTCCATTCCCCCTCCCATTGCCTCGATGAAGGCGCTCCCTCTTCCAACCACACTCTCCCACACCTCAGCACCTTGGTTGGCATTCCCCTACACTTGGACCAAAGGGCTCTCCTCCCATTGATGCCAGAAAATACTATCCTTTGCTACACATGCAACTGGAGCCACGGGTCTCTCAATGAAAACTCATTGGTTGGTGTTTTAGTCTCTGGGAGCTGTGGTGGGTTTGGTTATTTGATCATTTTGTTCTTCCCATGGAGTTGCAGACCCTTTCAGCTCCCTCGGTCCTTTCTCTAGCTCCTTCATTGGGGTCCTTGTGTTCAGTCTGATGGTTAGCTGCAAGCATCCTTCTCTGTATCACTATGGTTCTGGCAGAGCCTCTGAGGAGGCATCCATATCAAATTCCTGCCAGTAAGCACTTCTTGGCATCAGCAATAGTGCATGGGTTTAGTGGCTGCATCTGGGATGGATCCCCAGGTGAGGCAGCCGCTGACTGATCTTTTCTCCAATCCCTGTTCCTCTATTTGTCTCTTTATTTCCTCCATGAACATTTTGTTCTCTCTTCTAAGAAGGACTAAGGCATCCACCTTCTGGCCTTCCTTCTCTTTAAGCTTCATAAGTTCTGTGAATTGTTTCTTGGGTATTTTGGGCTAGTATCCACTTATAAGTGAGTACATACCATGAGTGTTCTTTTGTGACTGGGTTACCTCACTCAGGATGATAGCTTCAAGTTTCATCCATTTGCCTAGGAATTTCATGAAGTCATTGTTTTAAATAGCTGAGTAGTATTCCATTGTGTATATGTACCACAATTTCTGTATCAATTCCTCTGTTGAAAGACATCTTATTTTATTTTTAATTAATCGTTTTATTCATTTACACTTCAAATTATATCCCCCTTCCTAGTTACCCCTCCACAAACCCCCAATCCTATCCCCCTCTCTCCTCTTTTTTGCCTCTATGAAGGTACTCCTCCACCCCACTCTCTCCTCACCCCTCTAGCATCCCCCTACTCTGGGGCATCAAGCCTCCCTCTTCTCCCATTAATGTCAGATAAGGCCATCCTCTGTTACACATCTATCTGGAGTCCTAGCTCCCTCCATGTATGTTCTTTGGTTGGTAGTTTAGTCCCTGGGAGTTCCGGATGGTCCCGTTAGTTGATATTGTTCTTCCTATGGGGTTACAATCCCTTTCATCTCCTTCAGTCCTTCTCCTAGCTCTTCCATTGGGATCCCCAGCTCAGTCCGATGGTTGGCTCTGAGTATCTTGCATCTATATTGGTCAGGTGATAGCAGAACCTCTCAGGGAACAGCCATACCAGGCTCCTATTAGCAAGCACTTCTTGGTATCAGCAATAGTGTGGGGGGTTGGTGTCTGCAGATGGGATAGATGTCTAGGTGGGGTGGTCTTGGGATAGCCTTTCCTTCAGTCTTTGCTCCATTTTTTGTCACTGTCCTTGGACAAAAACATTTCTGGATTAAAATTTTTGAGAAGTATAGGTGGCCCCATCCTTCAACTGGGAGCAGTGCCTATCTACCTGAGGTGGTCTCTGCAGGTGGTATCTCCCCTTTGTTGGGTATTTTTGGCTAAAGTCATTGCCATTGGCTCCTGGAAGATTCTCACGTCCCTGGAGTTTGTGACTTTCTAGTGGCTACTCCAGTTCCCCATCCCCCTCTGCTACATGTTTCTATTTCCTGACCCTCTGTACTTCTCTCCTGTCCTTCTAATACTTGTTGCTGCCCCCCCCCCTTTTTCTTCTCCCTCTTCTCTCCCTCCCAGGTCCCTCCCTCCCTCTGCCTCCTGTGATTATTTTGACCCCCTTCTATGTAGCACTGAAGCATCTATACTTTGGTCTTCCTTCTTCTTAAGCATCATGTGGTTTGTGGGTTGTATCATGAGTATTCTGAGTTTGGGGCTAAAATCCACTTATCAGTGAGTACATACCCGGTGTGTTCATTTGTATCTGGGTTGCCTCACTCAGGATGATATTTTCTAGTTCTACCCACTTGCCTGCAAATTTCATGAAATCATTGTTTTTAATAGCTGAGTAGTACTCCGTTGCGTAAATGTACCACAATGTCTGTATCCATTCCTCTGCTGAAGGACATCTGGGTTCTTTCCAGCTTCTCTTTATTATAAATAAGGCTGCTATGAACATAGTGGAGAAATTGTGCTTGTTGTATGTTAGAGCATCTTTTGAATATATGCCCAGTAATGGTATAGCTGGGTCTTCAGATAGAACTATTTCCAATTTTCTGAGTAACCACCAGAGTGATTTCCAAAGTGGTTTTACCATGATTCTAAGCAGCAAACATCACAATGAGCTGAATCAACCATAGGTCAACTTGCTGATCACTGGCCATTCTTTTTGTATGCTATTTCAACTATGACTTTCAATACTGTATTTTCCTAATTGACTTTTTGAAAAAGGGCTTCCTACTAAAAAAAAGTTGACCCTGTTTTTCTGGGGTTGTATACACACTGCCGTTCTTTTTGGTATGACTTGCTTTTGAATTTTGTGTATGGTGGACCCTGAGAATCCCACTGCTAAGCTAATCTTTGCTTATGCTGATCCTTCCCAGTTCGACCCTAAGCTTTGTACCTGGCATTCTGCACTTCACAGTCTGTTCTCAACAGTGTCTTAGACTCTGATTCTGACAGCAAAAAAAGCTACAGTTCTCCTGAATTTATCTACTGTTTTCCTGGGTCTTACAACAACAAACTGACATCAACCTGGTAGACTGCAAGTGAAGTGCATTTGTTCATAGTTCTGGACGCCGGATCTTCAAAACAGAAATACAGAAGGATGTCTTAGAGGTGAAGAGGGAGAAGACATCCTGCCCCTTGGGCCCTCCATCATCTTCTTTGGCATCCACCATTCCAGTCTACATTAGTCCTCACATTGCCTTCATCTTTGTTGTGTGTCTCTGTGATGGTTAGTTTTTTTGTTTTTTTTTTTTTTTTTTTTTTTTTTTTTGTATTAATTTGACTGAACCAGGTTTTCCAGATGTTTAGTCAAGTGAATTCTTGATGATTATATAGGGGTGTTGGGGATAAGACCTATATTTGTGCCAGTGGACTTTGAGTACTGCAGGTACTCTAATGGGCTATATCTTGTGGGCTGCATCTAATTAGCAGGAAGCTTGAAAAGAACAAGATTGATTCCTGAGACGTCAAGGAACTACTGCAGAGAGCCTTTCAGCATGAGCTGTCACACCCCCCATCTTCTCTGGGTCTGACGCTTACTCCTTGCCAGCCGCCCAAGGCCTCAGCCTGACACAAAGAACTACAGGCCACCAACAAATGAGAAAAGTGGAAAAAATGGTTTTCTTCTCAGGAAGGAGCATACCACACTACAATACCAAATGGCCAGCCCTGAAAAGATACATACAGGTAACAGTATACACATGGAGTGGGCTATGGTTAGGAATATATACATATATATACATATATATATGCATATACATATATGCATGGACTAACAATTAGTGTAAAAAAGAATTCGAAAGAGAGCAAAAAGGGTATATAGGAGGATTTAGAGGGAAGAAAGGAATGTGAGAGATGCTGTAATTATATTATAATCTTAAAAATAAAAGAAAAATATTTTACAAGATAATAATAAAGTAACATAAATTCAGAAACAAAGCAATAAATTAGCACAGTAAACAATTTTTATTTCTTCCCTATCCATGATCTCTTCCCATCTCTGCCCGTGCATGAGCCTAAGGTATCTCCTTTTTAAGTGACCAAGGAGTCAATTCTTAGTAAGGAAATATCTCAGGGTGCAGGGGGTGCTGCTGGAAAAGTGAGAGTTAAATAGTTTGATATCCGGTCAGGTATTGCAATTTCAAATCATCTGAACCCAGATACCAGGTGTTATCAGAAAAGAAAGATGAATTCCCACCACTTAGAGGGGAAGAGGGAAGGAGGTGAAAGCATTACTTCTCAGTATATATGATTAATACCTTCAGACCTTTGACTGTTATACATGTATAAATATGTTTTCTTTAAAGCCAAGAATGTCCTCTGCAGGTCCACTTCACTGGAGTCCCAGAGAGTCATAGGAAGCAATTAATTTCAGTGCATTGAACTGCAGTGTCTCTGTGGAAAGGGTTTCTCCTTCTAGTAGCTGTGAGCTTGTAAGTGACAACTGAACACAGGATATAGATTCAGTCTTACTTTTCCCATGATCGGTCAAAGAATCATCAAACTATGTGCCTGGTAAGCAAAGCATATTGGGAATGCGAGCTCATGCTCCTTGGCTGTTGAATAATAGTCCTGACACACAGGAAACAAGCTTGCACCAGGAGTTTATTGGCTTATTTATTTTCAGATACTGGGCCTGCAAAAGACCCTACTGAAATTTTTGTTTTGTTTGCTCTCTTGAGACAACTCCAGGCAAGGTATAAGAATATGGTTCTTTTAGAGGCTATGAATTTTTCCATCAGAAAGCTATTTGAACTCATCATGGATGCTGTCTTGAAAGGCCACTATTTACTCAACACACTGATGATGACAAAGGACAAAAGAAAATGTCTTGGGAAATGCAAGGCAGGAATCCTTCCAACAGGCTTATTGCTCCATCCTAATGTCGGTCATTAAACTATCTTCCTTCAGAAGTAAGCAGAGCATCTCTGGCAGAAATCCCCCGTAAACACCCCTACCCTTGTCTTCTAATGGCATTAGATTTGGTGCAAAACTAGCCTTATGGCTCTGGAAAGACACCTTTAACATCATACTGATAAAAAATTAACAACCTTGGCCAACGTCCTTAAGTCTTCTGTATTCCTATTTGGAAAATGCAAAATATCAAGTGTACTTCTTTCATGGGACAGGCACATGGACCGACAGTGTGACATAAGTCCTGGCAGCAGAGAGGCACTGTAGCATCAGTTGGTGAGTACACAGTCCCGTAACAGCCCGGCAGGTTGGCAGGCACCGGCTCTGTTGCCCGGTTTCACTGCTAAGCCATGTGTGGACAGCAAGATTGCCCTTTCCACTGCATGGCCTGTTCTGCCCTGTACGCTAATATTAATCTAGTCACACTGCTTTAAAGAAAAATAAAACTACCTGACACTGGGAAACTTTTAAGAACAAAAAAAAAAAAAACTTTTTCTCCTTATAGTTTGGAAGGGTAGAGGGGGTCAAGACTAAGTTGCTGGCAAATTCAGCCTCTGGTAGAACCTGCTCTCCACTTTAAAGATGCAGCGTTGGGAGGAAAGGAAGAAAACTGTCCTTATGTAGCAGGAAATGGCTGAGCAAAGCCCTTTTATTCTTTCATGAGGCTGCTAGCCTGTTCATGATGCCAACAGTAACAATGTCCACAGTGAAGACTCCATCTCTGGGTACCATCACATGAAGCATCCAGGACCTGACAGCAGACAACCTGAACCATGACTCTACCATGTGTCCCCTTCCCTGCTGGCCTTGCTCTCCTGCACAGGCAGACTGGGAGGGCCAGTCGTTGTCTCAGGGGTGAGCTCACCCCCTCATCTCTGGATGGGCAGTGATGGAAGGCTCAGACCTGTAGCACTGCCTCAGTTAAATCTTCCATTAAAGGGAACAGATAAAAGAAGTAAGCGAAACCAAATCTTTCCCTTAAAAAGAAATGACCAGATTTTACCTTGTCCACACTACCTCGAACCCAGGCTTAAAGTGTGCTAGGAAAATATCATGGATCAGGTTGCATGAGATACTTTAACGAATCATATTAGCTGCCTTGGTTTCAAAAAAAAACGAGCAGGTTGTGGTTTTCCCCCCTTCTCTCTACTCAAATCCCACTCATTGCTCTAGATTATGCTATAAATATTCCATCCAAAAATGAACACGCATGTGATGAGGGCCTGTGCCTCTCACCGCCCCATCTTCATTCACACCGTGAAGATGCGTTACTCTGGACGTTTCTGACCGTGGTCTAGCTTATCCAATATAAAGCCCCTGATTTCCTGTCTCCTCCATGGTGTATAACCCATGTTCCTTTTCACATTGTGTCCTCCTTGCAACTCCAGCCCACTCTGGTCACACCATTTGCTGTATGAGAGACCCAGACCCATGGCGACTCATCCAAGATGACTTTCTATTACCACAGCTTAGACACCAGAGTGTCAATCATGGGATAAACAATGGTATATTTTTTTTAAATAATGCAGCAACACATAAGGAAACAGTTTGTGCTGAAGCTGTTATGGTGGCACAGGATGGGGTTGTTTTGAATAAAGTGATGCGGGAAATCTCATGATGCCCCAGAACGGATTATCTATTCTTAGTTCTAACCTAAAAGTGACTTTTCTCACACGTAAGAATTGCAGACCTCATCGATAGCGATAGCCAAGATCCTTTAAATTTTTTGCTTCTGGCTCCCAAATTACTAATCCTCACAGAGGGAATGCAGCTGTCCAATCAATCCCTCTTCGGAGCCACAAAAGGCAGAAATCTATATGGCCAGAGGCAGAGCACTGGGGTAATATCGATGAGAAGCAATGTCTAAAGGGTATATGCGAGCTACCATGGGCTAGTGACATTGGAGCCAGAAAGACCTTTTGTTCTCATCAATTTAAATCAATTCAACACTAAATCCTTTGAGGGTGAGCACATGCACCCTCTCCAATTTATTCCACTGGCCTTCTCCTCCAGGAGCTATTAGATTTTCAAAAATCTTGAAAGCAGGCCAGATAGATAGATAGATAGATAGATAGATAGATAGATAGATAGATAGATGGATGGATGGATGGATGGATGGATGGATGGATGGATGGATGGATGGATGGATGGATGGATGGATGTGTGGGTGGGTGGATAGATGGATGGATGGATGGATGATGGATGGACAGGTGGACAGACAGATGGACAGACAGACAGACAGACTTGGGATCTGGGATTCTGTCGCTCTCTTCCAATATTTGCCTTCACTTAACACTGTCTTTAATCAGTTTGTAACTTTCTAAGACACCAGGGGACTTTGGCCTTCCTGCAGCTTCTGTTTGCCTTGCAAACTTTTCCAGGAAGGTTTCTAGGAAATACAAATACCCTTGGACCCCGTGAAACTGAAGGACAGGAGAAAACTAAGGAAATGTGTGCATCAATTAATATCTCAGTATCTTATTCCAAAACGAAGATATAAATAGGGTGTGGGTATCCAAGGTCAGAGGAGATCTTTTTGGATAAGAGCAAACTGAGACATGCAAAGAAGAAATCAATTTGGACTAGCGTTATCTGCAAAAGATGATCTCTAGGTTTGTTTGTTTGTTTGTTTGTTTGTTTGTTTTTTCCGGGAGGATGGGAGATGAGAAGAGGGCAGAGGGCTGTAGGGCTTCTCTCCTCAGCCTGGGTTCTGCACAGAACAGGGAATGGTGAGCCGAACACCCTCTCCACAGCCCACTTAAGATTATCCTGAAATTCAAGTTTACTGTCCATTAGTCACTAGGTCTGTGTTACTAAGCGTTAGACACTGGGTCTGTGTTATGCCCACTTGACCATAAAGTCAAACAGGAGGTGTGGCAGGCATGCTGCTCCCTTGAGAGGACTGCCTCACCCGAGACTATCGCCAGCTGCAGGAACAGGGTGTAAAACCCACCTCATTTCAAAGCACATCCAGACGTTAGGTACAGCTTTTTACATGGCATGGATGGTTTGAAAAGGAATCCTCCCTTTGTCCGGGTTATCACGGTGCTCAGTTACTTGAGAGATGGGAATTTTGAAGATCAGTCATCTGTGTGTAATGTGAAGATTGGCACTTGCCAGAAAGGAGCAGAGATAACCTTGTTTGTGTGCCCATCATATGCCCAGAGATAACCTTGTTTGTGTGCCCATCATATGCCCAGAGATAACCTTGTTTGTGTGCCCATCATATGCCCAGACAGCACAAGGCACAAACCTTCCAGACATAGTACATGGTCTCAAGACTCTACTATTTTTCTCCATTTTAGTGTTTGCAAAATGCTCCTTTGTGAAACGATGGGAGAATCTTAAGTAGGTCTGGTGAAGCAGCCAGTCAGACTGTAGCCATGTGAAAATGGTGTGGTGGAGCTCCCCATAGCACAGGTAAATTCATTAGTGCATGTTTATTGTTAAGCAAAGAATTCTAGAAAGTATGTAAATTAGCTAATATTAGAGTGAAGGGTTGCCTATTAGCCTATCACCTGGTAATAACTCTGATTAATAGCATGGAGTATATTTTTACATATACGTAGAACACATTTCTAATTTTTACAGGAACACTACCACTGTGTATGGTTTTTAGCCTACTTTTAAATGTAGAAACCTATTTTTATATAAACCAACAAACCCCTGTCTCATCACTGTCTATCTACAGGGCACCCAATTTTACCATAATTTTAGAAAATGCACATTCTCTCCGGTTTCTGACATTGTTAGCAACACAACAGTGAATGAATTCACCATAATGTATTTATGGTCACTCCTCTGAAATAAATTCTTTCAAAAGGAAGTTAAGGTGAAACCTGTTGAGATTTCAAATGCTGTTTTGGTCCAAGCTGCAGAAGAGTCATTCCAAGGCACACCCCCACTGTGGTGTCTAGGTGGTGGTCCAAAGCATCAGTCTCAGTGCTGTGCAGCCAACTCACTGACAGACCAAACTGCTTATGATTTAGGGATCCAAAGTCCTCACAACACATTGTCCATCAGGCACATGAATACACCCATAAATACAATGGCTGTGTTAATAAACTATACACATGTATCTCTGTACATGTGCATGAACTGAAATAAAAATCCTTGGCACTGAATTGGACAGTAACTCCAAAATTATAGTCTGCTTTCTAAAATCGTGTTTAATCAAGTCCCCACCTAAGTCTCAAGTTCCTTATCAACTGGATCTGCTCTGACACTCCTGTTACAAGATCAATGGCCCCGTCTTCCAAAGGGAGACAAAAAGCCCAGCCCCCCTTCTGACCAGCTCCTTCTTTAGCTGTGCCCTCTCCTTCTCTTCCGGAAATCTTGAAGTCAGTGTTGCTTCCTGGATGAACGTGGTCAGTTTTGAGTTCTGAGTCCTGGACATGTCCCCTCTACGTCCGAATGCTGCCGTCCTTGCTAGCTCCCCAAACAGCTCTAATGACCCATGACTATCCACTTGTCATGACATCCTGTGACAGTCCACTCGTCATGACATCACATCCATCACTAGTCACTCAGGTTCTGTCACACACACCTTCTGTTTGTGCCAATTTTCCAATATGTATCACACCGGAAAGAAAAGTATTATTCATGCCTGTCTCTTCTGTGGTACAATGAACTCACAATGTTTTCTGGGTTTGGAATTTTACCATGCTAGAAGGGATTCTTCATATGCAGTTGATAAATCTGCAGCAAGCCATTGGATGGATAGGTCATGAATTCTCTGGCTTCATCTACAGCACATCTAGAAACCTCAGAGACTTTAAAATCACTAAAAGAGCATCATCTAAGGATCAGAGTCTTTTCTAGAGCTCATTAAAACCCAGTTACCCCTCAATAGTTTTCTACTGGGAGAATTACTTCCCAGTTCTCTAGCCACCGAGTTCTCTTCTTGGGATCAGGTGCCTACTGACAGTTCCAACAAGGGGAACAGTTGAAAAAAGTCCATCCAAATACCTAGTACAATGGAATCAGCCAGGTACTACCTCCATCCTTGGAGGGAGAGGTAAAGGGGTTATAGAAACCCTGGATGAATAAGGGTTGGCTGATAAATGTAAAGGAAGCAGGGTCTTAGCTTTCCCTTCAGTCAGATACTACAGCATGACACGTGTCTTAGTCACGCTATCTATTCCTGCACAAACATCATGACCAAGAAGCAAGTTGGGGGTTTATTTAGCTTTCACTTCCACATTGCTGTTCATCACCAAAGAAAGTCAGGACTTGAACTCAGGCAGGTCAGGAGGCAGAAGCTGATGTGGAGGCCATGGAAGGATGTTACTTAATGGCTTGCTTCTCATAGCTTGCTCAGCCTGCTTTCTTATAGAACCCAGGTCTACCAGCCCAGGGATGGCACCACCCACAGTGGGCTTGGCCCTCCCCCCCTTGATCACTAGTTGAGAAAATGCCTTTCAGCTGGATCTCATCATGGCATTTCCTCAGCTAAGGCTCCTTTCTCTGTGATAACTCCAGCTTGTGTCAAGTTCACACACACACACACATACACACACACACACACACACACACACACACATACACACACACACAGCCAGTACAAGAAGGGAAATAAGCAAGCAGAGTACTTGGGAACCATGTGTCCACTTTAGTCCACTTTATCCTGTAGAACTAAGACATAACAGCACAAGATGTTCCCATGCAATGTTGGCAGGTATCAGCTTCGAAGGAGCTTCAGATATGCTGACGCTCTATGACTCCATTTCCCGAGGCATACCCCTCCCGCCATTTTTACAGCAGAACATCTCCCCTGTTGCTTTCCAAAGTTGCTCAGATCATAAACACATGCACCGATTTTCATGGATCAAGACAGAGCGCCCTACAGCAGCCAAGGATGTCGGTCCCACCAGCGAGCCCCTGCAGGCAACAAGGAGATGAAATTCAGGGATGGAGTTCTGCATTCAAAACTGCACTCTAGGCCAGTGGTAGAATTAGCCTGGAATACGAAGACAGGAAGGAGTCCAGGAGCTAACATCCAGAAGCTTAAATTTCAGCTCTGCCATTTTCTATTGTGTAACCCAAGGGCAAATTATTAATCTCTCTTAGGAAATTTGTCCTTTCAATAAACAGCGAACAGTTTTCAAATGAGTGTTAATGATACCCAGGTTTTCTCATCGGAGGGAAAAACAGTAACACTTGCAACGTTTTTCTGTATATTGGTTAAAGTTTAATCCGGTTCTGGAGCAAAAAGAAAAAAATCGTTTTAAAAGATTCACAAAAGCTTTATCCGCTTATAGGATGGAGAGATAGCTCAGCGGTTGTGATGCATGATATATGTACACACACACACACACACACACACACACACACACACAAAGTAAACACATACAAATGCACATACATACATAATCTTTTGGAGAATGAATCATCTCTGTAGGAAAAGCATGTTCTTCCTACCATCAGAAGCCTAGAATAATATCTCACCCTTAGCTGGGGCACTGTTGACAGGTAAGGGCTGCAAGGGAAAAGAGGGTCAATTTTCTTTAGTGTTGTAGTCCCCAGGATGTGATGTAGTGGGTGACCACAAACAAACCTTTATCTGCACGCTGAAAGGACTCAGCATTACACAAGCAAACATAGAAAGAGAACATTAAGTTGGGAGGAAGAAATGACGAGGGATCTAGGAGGAGCTGGGAAGAAAGTGACTGAAATACATTGTTCGAACTATGAAACTCCCAAATTCTACATATGTGTGTAGAATTTTAAAGTAATTATATATCTCTAAAATAAAAAAGAAAAATGCCTTAGAAAACTTTTGCCTTGCCCTGTGGAAGGTGCAAATGATTTCCTGACAGTTTGGGGTGGGAGGAATGATATGAGTCTTCAGGGAGTAAGACTCTGAGAACTTGTCTAGAAACCTTAAGTTATACTTTGATCTCCCCACCCCCTCCCCCAAACAAAAGTAGAAAACCTCATTCTCCTGAAAGGTCTTCTTGTCACCTCCCATCTTCCTCAGATTCAATGGCTGTGCTAATGGTAGTGCCAGATGGGGTGCAGTTAAAGCCACCCTCCTTCAATAGGAAATCCAAAATGGTGGAGGTAGCCAGCCATACATGCAGGAACATGAGTGTGAGTCTGTGGGCAGGAAGGCTAATGGCTGAACTGTCACACTTATAGGCAAGTGCTTCAAGAGCTTAAGGAGAGCCCCACCTTTGAACTTGAACCCCTTTGTTCCTTCTGTATCCCACTGGACAATCTGCCAGTCTCAGGATTAGAAGGATCTCCAGAAGCCACAGAAACAATGGGGTGAGTTGGAGGAAAGCTTAGAAACACTAAGTGAGAGAAAGGCTGGACAAGACTGTAACCATACCATAGTTATCATCATGACTGCTGATTCTTCCTGTCCACGCACATCAGCCTCCCAGGATACCTAGGACAATACAGACAAGAAATGAGGCCAGCTAGGGTACAACCTTGGGATACTCTTGGGATGTAGCTCCCACTGGACTCGAACAATCAGAGCAAGCCTGGCCTGGTACCCAAGAGCTCCTAAGTCTGTTTAATAGGGACACGTTGGGAATAATGTTTTTCAACACTTTCTGCCCTTGTCTTCATTCCCCTTTGCCCATTGAATCTACAGCATCTGTGGCTTCTAAAGCTCACCACTTATGTGCCACAAGAGAAGTCAGGTGTTCTGAGTTCTGACCTCTGCAGAACTCAGAAAGCTCAGAAAGGCTTAGCGTCCATCACTGGAATGACTCCTCAGAAGTTGTGACCGAGGTACACTGGGGGATGGGGCACCTACTGGGGTCTAGCATTAGGGAAATAAAGGGGAAATAGAAGAATCCTCAGCCAAGTCAGCAGGGAGTTCTCGTGTCTCAACCATCCAATTAAAATATGGTTGACTGTTTTAGGCTGAAATGGCCAGACTTTATGTCCCTGCCCCGGCTACAGATACCTGGGCTGACCTCGGGCAGAGTAGCCTTCTGCAGCTAAGACTTTCCCTGAATGGTTTGGATGCTTGAGTCTGTGTGTTGCCTTTATATCCAGCTTCTGGGATGACATTTTTTTCAAGGGGTCAGGAAGGTTCTCATTTATGAATATACTCTTTAAAATCCTTTCAGTTTGAAGAAACAGGCAGACGAGGGAAGGGGGAGCAAAGCGAGGGCATGTGTGTCTTCACTTTCTAAAAAGGGAATTTGGCTCAAGTCTGGATAGTCAGATAGCATGTTAGCAGCATGGAATGCAAGGTTTCTTCTTACAGACATCTTCAGACAATGCAGTCAGGAGGTTGGTGTGTTTGATCTGTCCGAGAACAGGTCTGGCCCGCAAGGCCTGGTGCTCAGGTCACAGAGCTGCTGTCTCCAATCAATTCTCTTCTCCTCTAATCCCATGCCTCCCACCCCAAAACAACAGACACAAGGTCAATCCGCATCCGATTGTTAGGGAAGGACTTCAGGAAACAGAAGAACTGTGGAAGCCTGAGGTGCACAGAGAGAAGGACAGAGCCTGTACTGGGCTCCTCTTTTCAGGACCAGAATCTCTACTTTTCAGCCTGGATGAGCCCTATGACTTTTGATCTCCAAACCTAGGAGAGAACTTTCAAGACATTCCAGAAAATTCTGAAGAATCCCTACCAAACTCCTTCATTCTGAGCAGAAGAAATATCTATCTCCCCTCTTGGGGATGGCAGCCTTCGCACAGCGGTTGGAGGGAAAACGATTATGCTAACTTAGACCCTGAGGGCTTTATTATATTAAAGCAAAGAAAATGAATCTGCACGCTCCAGCATGCTCCACGCAGAGTCCTCACCCCTCCTCTGGGCTCACAGCGAAGAGGAGATGGGGGGTGAGAAACCACACCATCGATGGGCCTTTTTCCAGATCACTCATTAAACCACACAATACTGAAGCCCTGGGGGGGGGGGCATTGCTGGATCCCTGAGAGCTGAAACTGCAAGGTGAACTCAGAAGAACTGAGAGCAACAAGTATCAAAAATGTCAAGATTTCACTCAATTTAAATACGGCTGAGGAAAATCTGCTGAATCTCCCCTCTCTGAAGTTTTCTGCCCAGCACATTTCGTTTCACTGAGAGCTAGGGCTACCAGCCAACTTCCAGTAATCACCGAGTGCAAAGTGTAGTGTCCCGTGCATTCTTTCAGAAAGGGCACAAAAGGGTGCATTTAACAGGGTCCTGATAATTCTAGAATTATTTCAGCTCAAAATGGTTGTTTTTGTTTTGTTTTTTGTTTTGAAATGTGTCTGTGTTAAGTTTGCACATACATTTGTATACCATAGGTATGCAGTGCTGACAGAGGCCGGAAGGGGGCATCATAACCCCAGGGACTGGAGTTACAGATTGTTGTTAGCAGGCACGTGGGTACTGAGAATGCAACTCTGGTCCTCTGGAAGAGTAGCCAGTGATCTTAACCACTGAGCAATCTCTCCAGTATCGTGTTGTTTGTTTCAAATAATACCTGATATACAAAATTGGAATAGTTCTCAGTAATTCAGGGATGTGCCCTCCAGTGGAGGAGAAAAGAAACGAACGGTACAAGCTTTCTGAAGGCCTGAAAACCGAAGGGTGGTTGCTTTGGTTTACTTGAAGGTTGGTGTTGTTGTTTGAACTTTTGTTAAATTTCTGACAATCTTATACATGGAGGTAGTGCATTCTGACTACTGTACCTCCTACACCTTTGGTCCCCTCCTGTCCCTATTAATAAGCCTTCCCTTCCATACCATCACTTTTATTCTTCAGTATTCTTATTAATTTTTAAGGATTGTGTACAATGCGTTTTGACCAAATTCATCCTCCTTGCTCTCCCCTAACTCCTCCCAGATGTAACCCCAGTTCCCCAGCTCCTGAGCTTCGTGTCCCCTTTTTTGGTTCAGCCCCCCATCGAGTCTGAACCACCCAGTTGCCATCTGTGCCACCCAGTTGCCCCTGAGTATGTGTCCATCCTCCAGAGTGCAACTAATCTTATTGGGGGACACCCTTAAAGAAAGTTGACTCCCCCTCCCCCAGAAGTCATTAACTGCCACTCCTCAGAGGTGGGGGTGGGGCTTATGAACCCCTTCCGACTGCACGCTGGAATGCTGACAGGTTTGATCTCCTGCAGCTGACTGCAGCTGCTGTGAGTGAACTTGTGGGTGTCACCAACGGTCCTGTCATGCTGTCATGTCCAAAAGACGCTGCTCTGTTTAGTCCTCCCTGACCTTCAGCTCTCACTGTCCTTTCTGCTCCCTTCTGAGTGACAGTCCCTGAGCCTGGGGGATTCTGCATCTGTCCCCTTTATGACCGAGTGATCCACTGACACCTTAACCAGATGTGAGTCTCTGAGTTACCCACTGTACACAGACACAGCAATAAAGCCCATATAAACTGAGTTGCAAACTGCAGGTCCTCAGCCATGCCCAAGGTGGGGACCCACTCTCAGTTTTGATGCTCCGGGTTAGTGGGTTTTCCCCACTAGCTCACTAAGCATGGGGGAGGGGTATCTATGGAGGGTGAAAGGGCTCATACAAATATATAAAATACTGAGCAGATTGCTGCCTTCCTTGTAGCTTGGTCCGTCTCGAGGTAGCAATAGCACAGAAATCAAGGACCCTGAGAGGTCAGATCCCAGGCTCCAACTCATGCTGAAACTTAAGCTGCGTCCTGATGAGGACCACAAGAGGAAGAAGTTGAGGGGCGTAGCTATGGGGACGGAAAAGACCCCAGGGAGCTCTTACACTCTGTCTCTCTACACGTGCACTCAGACTGTTCGCAACATAGCGACAGTCACTCGGCACACTAAATGATGCCGACAGACTCTACCTGCTTAAATAGCAAGTGACAATTAGAAAAAACAATTTGTGCCCTTTTACACAAACGTGTTATCTAGTCTGGTCGACAGGGAATAAAAGGTGCTGCTGACAAGCTAGGTGGAGCATAAGAACAGCACTGGCTGCCACTTCTCCCTCAGCCCTCTCTTCCTTCCTCAGCCCTCCCTGTCACGGGGCAGCCTATGAGAACCTTCATTTCAGAGATTACTGTACAGGTAATAAAAGCAGGGTGAGCAGCCTACTAACCTACTAACCTACCAACATACTAACTTCCCTTCCATAGGAGTCGGCTCTCCCTCCACCACAAAGCCCAGAGCCTACTTCCTGCATCAGCAGGTGGAGCTGAAGAGCTATGTGAGCCACTGAGTTAGGGGACATCCCAGACAGGTTGGAGACTGTGTTGATGGCATTTTATAGCAGATATACATGACAGCAAAGACCTGATGTATTCCTACAGGGCCTGTGGGTGTTTTCTAGAGAAGCGAGTGAG
Organism: Micromys minutus; assembly: GCF_963924665.1. Lineage (NCBI taxonomy): Eukaryota > Metazoa > Chordata > Mammalia > Rodentia > Muridae > Micromys > Micromys minutus. The sequence goes on from NC_137952.1 coordinate 32,186,884, forward strand.
AAAGGAATATGTCATTTACTCCTTCATCTGTCCACTCACTTGCTCCCCACAAGACCAGGGCACCACGCTGAACGCAGAAGAACTGCCCCGATGAGACTCACCCCTGAGAAGCTCAACATAGGTTGTTGTTTGTTTTTGAGGGGGAGGTTGTTTGTTTTTGTTTTTAGTCATGCACTGTAGCATTAGACAAGCCTTGTTCAGGCCACATCTTGACTGTCACGTGGGAAGTACGCACCTTCAGATTGTAGACAACTGAACCATCATCACCTATAAAGCACATTTTGGTAAACACCCCAGGAACTCCCCGTCTTCCCAACATTACCTGAGGATTTTATTTTAATCGTCATCATGCCCCTGGCCAATGATTTTCAAAGTCATGGGTACTTCTACTGAGGAACCAGTGAGAACTCTTTTCTTCTTTAGAGCTGGGTGTTTACCAGGTAACCATTGGCTTTGACAAACTCTATTCTGTACTATACCATCCTGTGGCTGGTCCCTCAGGGGGAAGGGATTCCCAACATAGGCCCCCTAGAGGCATCTCCCTTGCTCCCAGGTCTCGCCGCACCTCCATGGGCCATATGCCCCCCACTCTCTTCATCCTTCCCCTAACATTGGTGCCGAAACCCGGGACGTCATCTTTTCACATTGGTGCCCCGTGACTTTTCCTTTTAGTGACTTTTCCTTTCACTGGTCGTCTGCATCAGTAAATGTGAGGGACCCAGAACTGTTATCTAAAATTGATCAATGAACAGGGAGCACTGAATTCTGATGGCTTTGTTTCTTACGAAGGAAAAATGCCCTCCCCCTTTGAAATTTGATCAAAATGCAGAAACCTTCTATATTATTCATTTCTGTTGTGATAAAAACCACTGGCAAAAGTGACTTTAAGAAAAAAGGGGGTTTGCTTTGGATTAGAGCTTCTGGGAGGGGTGGCAGAAACAGATGCTGGGGGTCATACTGCATGTACACACAGGAAGACTAGTGGGTCACACTGCATGCACACACAGGAAGGCTGGTGGGTCACACTGCGTGCACACACAAGAAGCAGAGAGGAAACGGCTATAAAACCTCAAAGCTCATCCCCAATGATACACATCCTCCCGCAAGGCTCTGTGCTGCTTGGAGATTGCAGTAGCTTCCCTAAGAGTGCTGCCCGCTGGGGAAGGCGTATCTGAGCATATGCCTAGCAAAATCCTAGCACACGGGAGGCAGAAGCAGAAGGAGCAGAGGTCCAAAGTCGTCCTCTGCTCCTTTCAAGGCCATCGTGGGCTCCAGGAGACTGTCTCAAAACAAGATAAGCATGCTAAGAAGACACTGGATGCAGAAGCTCCGTGAACTGAGAAATGCCAGGCTGAGCATTATAAGCTCAGGAAAAATGAATGCTGTGTAGAAATCAGAACAGGCAAAATCACACAAAATCTATGAGAATAAGAACTAAGCCACATGGTCTGGAGAGAGACGGCTCAGTGGTTAGGAGCACTGACTGCTCTTCCAGAGGTCCTGAGTTCAAATCCCAGCAACCACCCGGTGGCTCACAACCATCTGTAATGAGATCTGATGCCCTCTTCTGGTATGTCTGAAGACAGCTACAGTGTACTTACATATAATAAATAAATCTTAAGAAAAAAAAGAAAGAACTAAGCCACATCGATCCAAGCAAGCTCCCTGAAACAACCATAGCTGCGAAGTCTACACTCTGAGACACAAAGGAAATCAGAAGATATGAAGGACATAAACCAGGGAAACCCTCAGAAATTGTGTGTTAGCAAAAGGGGGAACTTCAAACAGAGATTCTTAATGCAGAGGGAGCTAAAGACACAACAGATGATGGCGTAAGACATCTTAAGTGGAGAGGGAAAGATTAAATAGGAAAAAAAAATGAAGAGGGCTACAAGGCTGGGGAGACTGAGGCAGGAGGGGTGAGTGGGTGAGGAAACATGTTTAGACAGCCAAGGGAGCGATGTGAGCACGTGGTTCCCGTTAGCAGCATTGTTCCTGGGGCTCTTCCTACTGAGCTGCTTTGTCCAGCCTCAATACGAAGGCTTTTGCCTTGTCTTATTGCGGCTTGTTTTGTCCCGTCTCTTAGAGGCCTGCTTTATTTATTTATTTTATTTTTTCTGAAGAGGAAATAGAGGGGAGTGGGTCTGGGGGAGAGGGGAGGTCGGGGAAGCTAGGAGTCATGGAGGGAGAGGGAAACTGTGGTTAGAATGTATTATATAGGAGAATAATCTATTTTCAATTTAAAAAAAGGAATAAGGAATCTTCTGAAAAAAATATCAGCATGAAGAACTCAAAGATTATCATTCCATATATCCTTTTAAGAAATCAGGAAAATATGTCTCTGGCACCAGATAATTAAAGGGACATTAGTCGAGCATCAAACATGCAAACTTGTGAGCCCAGGACCAACACAGGGGTCCTGAGAAGGACAGGGCTAATGCTGTATGCTTGAGCTATGCAGGTGAAGAGGGGAGGGGGCTGGCTCCCCCCACTGATGTGACGTCTATGTTGAGGCTCTGGCAGCATGAGGCCATTCTAACTCCACTGTTCTCTGTGTTCACAAGAATAAGTTCCCTGGACATGAAAGAGGGTTACAGCTAAGAGCTACTGTATTAGAAAGTAAAGTTGTCGGAACTATATCTGTGATGCCAGATAAGGGAGGAAGGTCATAGATGCCAGGCCAGCCTGGGCTACATGACCAGTGACAACCCAGGCTAGGCTACATAGTGAGGCCTGTGTCCCAAAAACCAGAGAGAGAGAGAGAGAGAGAGACAGAGAGAGGAGAGAGAGAGCGAGATCCAGATAAGGAGAGCAGGGCGGGGTGGGGAGGGAGACAGAGAGAGAGCCAGAGAAAGAAGAGAGATTGGAAAAAAAATAGCAATAATAGTCTCTAACAACATACACACTTAGACGGCAATCCCGTGATGCTTCTTTAATTGCTTTAATTGCGTTTATTTGTGTGCACATGCCTGTCCCACAACATACATGTGGCAGTCAGCAGGCAACATCTGGGAGTAAAGTTTCTTCTTCCACCATATAGCTCCCAGGGTTCAAACTGGGGCGATCATAGTCGGCAGCGTCTGGCCACTCCCTAGACCGTGCCCTTGAAATGCTTTCTTTAAAAAAAAAAAAAAAAGTAAGCATTTTGGAAGAAAGAGCTGATCTCTAAGGCAAGCCTGGAGCATCGGTTTCTGCCAGTTGATGAGGAAGCTATCGAATAGTCAAGATCATGTATGTCAGGACTCTCACGAGGCAAGGTGAAGAGGTTGTCCCTAGCTAGGACAACTTGGCCTTCAAAAGGAACAGCCAGTGCAGTTGAGCATAGCCTATCAGATATAAATTAGCTAATTCAAATCATGCTTAATCTGATTGGCTATTTTGGAGGAAGGTAACTCCCTTGGGGAAGCAGTGGCTGATGGGAAAGAACCACGCATGCTTCCTCTTGAACTGTTGGCCTTTGGGTACAGAGCGTAGCTGGTAGAAACTGTCTCTGTGAATGCAAACACTGTAGCACTCAAAAGCCTCCAGTCTGCAGAACAGGCTGCTCACAGACAGCAGATGCCCCCCCCCCAGACACCCGGCACCCTCCCCCCACCGTGTGTTTCCTGAGGACACCCCACCTCCAATCTGCCTGGACAAAGGGCCTGAGTATGAGGAAGCCTCCTCCGCATGCAGCTGCGTGCGGCACTATGGAGAACACAGGGACAATCCGCAAGGATGCAGGATGGGGACCATGGGAAACTGATAAGTTAGTAGTGAGAAAGGGAAGAGGAGGCCCGCAGCCCAAACAGCACAGAGTATTGATGGACACGTTCGTGAAGATGGCTCCGGTGAGGGGCATTGTACTGCTGACCACACACACACTCAAGTAACCAGTGCCCCTGGGGTGGCTGTAAAGTTTTATTTCCTAACCTTGGGTATTTATGTATCTTTGTCTTATACAATAACCAGAGCTGTACACCTACCTTGAGTAACTTTATCTGTGGCTTGCTTTACAGATTTTTAAGACTGATGCAAATGAAATAATAAATTTTAAAGCAAGCCTAGCTACCCATGTCCTTTTTTTTTTTTTTTTTTTTCTTGGTAAATTCATGTCTAATTGACTACTCTATTTAGACTTGCACGTTTCTGGGACTGTTCCTAAGAATCATTGCTCTTTAATCAACCAACTAGTGTTCCCTGCGGGCCTACGATGTGCTGCAGATTTCTGTTCTGTGTCAAGCAGGAGCTTGTTGTACCTTTTATTACTTGCTTCCTTGTTTTTTTTTTTTCCCTTAGCCTGTTTGATGTGTGTTGAAATTTCTGTTTTGCTGACACTCCAACTGTGAGCGATGCTTTTATTGTGTAAGCTGTTTTGTGTGTTGGGTTTTGAGGGGGAGATGACAAAGCACTCAGCACCCAGCGGCCCGTTTCCCTGGCTCTGCTTCCGAGAGTACATGGGCAGATCTGCCCCACTTGCTGAGGACAGACTCCTCTAGTTCATTATCAGATGACTCGGCGCCCTAGCTTCAGCACCACAGCCGAGTGTCAGGAGTGTCAGAGGGGTTCACACCAGGAAGGTTCCCAGCAAAGCCTCCCTGGGCTGTGGTGGGTTTTAAATGGCACAAGTTCGTGAACAGCCAGAAGCAGCTCACTCGTTCTGATGCCAGATGCACCGGTTTGTACATCAAAGGCTTGGCCCTTTGATTCATCCGTGAATTTCTTATTTGATAATTGCATACGTGCATATGAAACATTCCCGGTGCACCGATTCTACGTACAAAGCAAAGGAACCATAACAGTTGCGAAGCTGCAGAATTTCTCCACGGCAGTTTTTAATCTCAATCCAAGAAGTACATGATGACAGACTAACAGAAGAGTGGCCCCCTGGAAGAAACTGTCCTCAGAAGGCTATATTTGTCATGCAGTACACACCAAACCAAAATAGAGGCAATCCCTGCCTTGCAGATAGTGGAAGGGAGGAACAGAGAGGTTAAGTACTTTGCCTAAGGTCACACAGCTAATGAATATTGCCAGAACTCAACCCTGGAGGTCTCCTCCAGACCCTGTGCCATCAGCCACAGGTTGCCCCTCTGCCACAGGTTTTCAGGATCTTGGCAAGCTACAGAACTTATTCGAATGCTGTCCGCCTCGTCCAATTAGCATTTTACGCAGCTCCTTCTGGCAAAATAGCACAGCCGATCTATGATCAAACAGCATCTATTCTGTCTCCTTAATAGTTCATGGCGCTGTGGGCGGCTCTCAATCCCCAGAGCTGCTGCCTTCGTTCCTGCCGCCCTCATTTCCCGGTTCAACTGTTCCAGTCACCTCCTAATTGACCTTCCTGTCTCTGGCTCTAACTGTAGGAGGACACGAGCGATCCAAATATAACTACAAACCGTGCCGTGGTAGGCAGAGAGAGGGCATATGCAGTAATTCCTAGAAGCCAAAAAAAACGGCTGTTGGGAAGGGAGCGGGGAGGGGACAGCATCAAGCTAACCCAGGTCCTCACAAACCTAGAGGAAGCCAAAGGCAGTGTCAGTGTGAAGATATCAATAGGTCCCGCATGAGCACAGTTGCAGGCTGCCCCGGCCTGCCATCAGGGTCCGGAATGGAAACAGCTGTAGTCGGTGTTATCTGCGCCCCTCCCTAACTCCTTCCAGCCTCCTTAGGACTTGGATCTCCTGATCTGAGAGAGCTAGGCTGGGCTCCCTTACTGGCCTCCTAAGCTGTGACCTCCCTCCCCCCTCAGGCCCTGGGGAGGAAGGAGACTCCTCACATGATTCAGCATGAGTCTCCCTTGCTCCCTTCCTGAACCACACACTGCCACGAACACGCTGGAAATGCGGACAAAATGGGGCCCAACTTGGACGAGAAGGGTCCTGCTGATGGGAATCGTCTGGGTCTCTGCATACCTGCCTGTCCGCGGTGTTTCCCTGCCCCCGCGCCTCCGAAGGGACACAGGTAGGTGGTAGTGGGTCCAGACACCCCAGTCCCACAGCTAGATATGGAATGGTGAGGGAAATGTCCATGCCCCCTCCCCACCCCCGACTCCTGCTGTATCTGCTTCAGGCTGCAGAGGATGGGAAACCCTCTTGAGTAGCCAGTGTGTTCTCAAGACTGTCCTGCTGTAGTTCAGAGACCAAGAGGGCAGGGCTCCATGTCCTAGTGTTGGAGAAATTACCAGAACATTCTTTCCATTTAGAAATAACTCTCCTCTATCAGCTTATTTCTTTTAAAGACCATCTAAGGCTTTGTATCACATTTCAACCAACGTCTCCATATCCTTCCCAAGTACCCCAGTTTGGGCATATGTGGGCTTGAGATGTGTGGCTCCAACATCTTGCGATGGTTTCCTTTTCCTCAGCAGGAAACAGCACGCAGTGTGCCGTCTCTCCGGCGTCGGAGTTTCCGGAAGGCTTCTTCACCAAGCAGGAGGGCATAGATGGAGGTATCGTGATCTACTTCCTCATTACCCTCTACATGTTCATGGCGATCTCCATAGTCTGCGACAAGTACTTCTTGCCCTCCCTGGAAATCATCAGTGACTGTAAGTTGCTGGGAAGGTCTCCTGTGACCTTCCAGGGGAGCAATCAGATCTGTTTTCAGTTTGGTAACAGCTCTGTCCATCTCAGCTGGTGGCAGGGCACTGATGTCTGTCCTGGGGTCCTGTGGGGTTCATCCTAGGAGCCCAGGCAGAAGGAACACACTGCTTGCTTCCAGACGGCTTCGTTTTGCTCCAGCACCTCAGAACAGCCCTGAGATTTTTGCCCTGGTGTTCTTGATGTGCCCAACACACTGGGTGTCTGGTCCTCACTGTTTTCTATCTCACACTCTTTTTACTTGGGCTCTGAGACTGGGTGATAAGCAGATGTGGCCAATGACCTCCTTTCTCCCTATTCCTTTACTGCCATCCTCCCATTAAACGAGCTGAAACTCATGAACTAATAAATTGTAAACTCCATGTAAAGGAACCTCAGCTATCAGATAATAATAACCTTGGACGCTAAGTGTTAGTCGTTTCTGAAAATAAAATCAGATACTTAAAGCCTGTTGCACTATAGATTTCCCGGAACTCTGAGTCTAGGCCTTTGTGGATGCAGGAAAAATGACAGCTATCCATCTACACAGAACCACCAAGGTCCGCAGCCTCGCTCAGAGCTGATGAAACTGCTGAGAATCTTTATTCCACAGCAAAAGCAAAATTAAGGGCTGTGACCTTTTGTAAGACTACAGAGAACAGAACAGTAGCACATTTAACTTCATTCCACACATACACATGCACATACACATATATGCACACGTACACACACAAACATGCACATACTTGCACATATATACACAAACACATGTGCACACATACACAGAAACCAGCACACTCCAGCACGTGTCTGCACACAAGCGCTCTCGAGCACACGAGCGCACACTCGAGCGCGCGAGCGCGCGCACACACACACACACACACACACACACACACACACAGGTATAAATCGAGTATAAACTCTTTTTCCCATCCTCCCACACCCCACCCTGCTGGAATGCAAGGCATGTTATTTTCCTCCCTTTCATATGGCTGCAGCTGGTTTAAGTACCACAGCTCCTGTAATGGCAGATGAACTGTTAATAATAATCAGTTTATCATAATTATTAATATTTAAGTAGGTACAAGTGTACTTTATACCTGTATTATATTTTAATGCTGAAAATACATTGCTATTTTAATGTTAGCTGATTTTAGCACATTATTTTTGCTTAGTGAAATGCAGCAACAAAAGTAAACCCGCCTACATTTGCATCTCTTGAGGATCCCCCCAAATCCCTAACCATACCATTTTGCTAGAGTCTCTTCTATCAGCGTTTTGAGTATTACTATCATCCACTCACCTACTAAGGGTCTTTCATTTTCCCATATTGCTGGTCTCTTCAAAGCCATGACTTCTAACCATAGCATAGGGGCTCACGAGCCTGAGTAATCTGAGAAACTAACCCTGGACTTTATTTATTACAGTGTCCAGTAAAAAAATTGTCACTTCAATCGATTAATCTCATAGAACTGCCTTAAATAGTATTATGCCTGTACAGTATAAATTCTCTGCACACTTCCCTGATTATTTCTGATCAGAGGGCAAAGCTATACATTTGTAAGACTTATGATCGCTATTGTCAGGACTATCCCACAAAGAGTGCGCCCGTTACAACCTCCATGATCTCAGCAGCGTCCACTCCTGGAGATGAACATCACCTTTAACATCTCTCCTATGTTCGACTAAACCTCATGCTATAAAACCCGTATTTCTCCCGTGAGTAAGGTTTATTGAACGTTTATTGACAATCATGGCCTTACTTACTTTTGTGATTTCTTGTCTGCATTTGGTGGGCGGGGGGGGGGGGGGCGGACAGGAATTTTTCTTACCAGCTTTCTCAAGACTTTAAAAATATGTACAGATATTAATATTGGCATAAGTTCCCAAGGCTTGTCATCTCCGTTTATATTGAGGGCATTCGTGGTGTTGCAGCTGAAACAATTTAAAGTCAGAAAGTCCGTTTCGGCTTTTCATTCTGTGACCTTTTATCCAGAAAGATCTGATTGGTGGCCCCCAAAGCCACTCTTTCTTTGCACTCTTTGCTTCTATGCTTATCCCTGACCCCCAAACTCATCTTCATAGAAATACGTCATTTTTTCAAACTTAGTCAATCCTCACACACTGAGGACATGTGTGTGTTTCCATAATCCTAACTCTAAATATATTCACTCTCACGTCGGTACTGCATTTAATTAGAACGTGAAGAGCCGAAAATGTAACACATGGCTTTGTCCCTCGCTGTAAGCTGCGATGACTCGGCTGAGCTGACAGAACAAACCCAGCAAGAATTCTGTTTACAAAGGTTGCCTGTGAGAATTACAAACAAAATAAACTTCCAGGCCTGCAGGAGACATGGCTTGCTACACTGGATGCTAGACCGTGCCCTCCATATATTCTTCACTGAGGTTCCATCCTCCTGTCATAAGGACTGCCACTATACCACTTGTAGAGCTGCATCATCAGCTAACATGTGTGTCTCAAGAAAATCACTGTTGTCAACACAACAGGGTAGCTATTAGGACTGTGTGGCCAATGGATGCCCACAGGATGCCAGTCCTCCTCAGCTGTTAAGATTTGACTCAGCTCTTGAGCGTCAAAATGACAGCCAACAACATGAGGTAGAAACAGTGTTCATTGTCAAAGTCTCATCTTTCCTCTTTCCAGGCCTGCCATACGCACATTCAAACGGCAACACCAGCAACAGGAATCAGTCGGTACAGCTTGTCTCCATCATGGGCGGGCTTCTGGAGACTGCATGCCTTTCCTCTGTGCTCCTTAATAAGCGGAGCTGTACAGTTCCACCCAATTCCTCAGCTGATGAGTAATAACTCAGTCCGTGGGACAGCCCAGGAATACTCCATTTTCTACTAGAGCGGTCCCTTACTCACAGATAGCCATCATGTCATGGAAGCCCAAGCATATCATAACGTATGTGTATGAGTATGTGTTTACATGTACATATGTGTACGGCTTCATCTACATGAAACCTTACAGAATAGGGACTAATACACTGGTTTTACTTTGAGGAAAGTGAAGCTGAGACCACACAGCTGGTGGGAAGCAGATCCTTACTCTCTCTGGTGGTCCACGGCCCAAGCTATGCACTGTGATTTTACGGGTCCTCTTTAGACATTATTTACCATCATATGGTTGTTTCAGGAGACCAGTTCTAGTTGAACAATCCTGTGAGCAATTTTCCGCCCAAGGGCACTGGAATTTTTGATAAAAACATGTATGAGACTTTCACTGGAACTATGAAGAATATTAGAAAACCAAGAGTTGTTTACTGAAATAGGTTTCGACTCTTAGAAACCCACCAAGGGCTGTAAATTAATGTTGTAAACATTTTCCAAGGTGACTAGCCTCTCGGCCTATTGCTTTGCCTGAAGTGCACATGGAGCTACTCTACAGTACTGTGGGATTCAATGGTCCTGTGTAATTCCTGTTGGCACATATTCTCTAGCTCTGATAAGATGGTGATGGAGGAACTGTCCCAGTATACACCATCACCTTAGCATTGAGACGAGTCAGAAGTAGACAGCAGAGCCTCTTACTGAGAACAGGGCAGGACCCCTACTTCCCCTCCACCCCCCCCCAGGTCAGCAGGTGTTCTTGCTCATTCTGGCAATTTCTCCTGTAGCTGCAGCCACTAGAGGTTTCTAGCAAGGATTTTCCACTTCTCTTTGTTCTCTACTTAGGGTCATAAAAGCCACAGGGCCTCCCCATGCCCTTCAACCCTGGGAAAGCATGCGTTTATCTCCCCTGGACAGCTAGGAACAGTCTGCCATTTTTCGAGTTGTGTGAATCAGGACAGGAGAGCCATGCCAGCTCGGCCCCTCTCCTCCGATCTGTCAGCCCCGCCCTCCCCTTCTCATGCCGACTCGGATTCCAATCCTGTTCCTTCTTCCATTTAGGTTGGGGTACAGGAGGAGTTACAGGAAGACTCCCTGAACACTAAGGTCTAAAGTGAAATTAATCCATAGTGTGCAGGGAGAATAGTTGCCCATGCCATTGTAACTGGAGGCCTGGCTTCTGTGGCGAGAAGCAGAACCTGGACTCTGGAAGGGGAGGCGAAAGGTCAGTCGCCTGAAAGCCAAGGGACCTGAAGGATGTGACTGTCCTCATCCCTCAGACCCTGACTTGGAGGATGCTGAAGAGTGGGTGTGGGTGCAAGAGACAGAGAGGTAAAGTACCAGAAGAGTGGTACCTCTGTGTGTCTGGTCCTTTCAGCTAAAAGAAGCCACACCAACGACTATCGATCAAGCTTGTTGCAGAGCTAGCAATGTTCCCACTGCTGTGTCTTACTTGCTTGGGGCTATTCCTGCCCGCGTGTTTTCCTCCTGTATGTTCATGTGCTCAATGTAAAGCTCTATGACATACAGGAGGTCTGGAGGGGGTGGGGAGCCCAATGACCACACGCTGTGGTGACGTAATTGTTAGAATGGTTGGAAGTGTCCAACTTAGAGACTGACACATCTGGGCCCAACTCTGCAAGCTTCTAGCTCTGGGGCAAGTGCTCAACATCTGTATGCCTCGGGTGTATCAGCTGTGAAACAGATAATTATAGTTTAGTTCAAAGAACTATATCCTATGTACATGAAAAACAAATAACAGTAAATTGCACACAGGGAGCCGACTCTGAGGATGCATTATTACAGAATATGCCAGGAAGGCCACTGCAACTCTTTTACCCAGGAAAAATCAAAGTGCAGATGGGAAATAACTTAATAAAAAAATGTGCTTAGAGCAAATACCAAATCTATGGTGCATTACAACAGCTTGAAGCCTGTCTTAGGGTAAAAACAAATCAGACAGCCTCATAAGACAAGATGTATAAACCCTTTACTTATAACCTATGTGGCAACTTTACACTATTTTTTAGAGTTCCTTTGGGTTCTTTCTTGAATCAACACCCCTATTGTACTATTGCAATTTAGCAATCTAAATTCAAAAAGTGATCTCTTAATATAAATGTACATTTATGCTTACACGCATGAACACGCCAACTAAGATTTACCCTCCTGACTACAGAGATGAGATGCACTTCTCTATAGAAGCAGATTGCAGAACAAAAGCAGCGTCCTCTCACTGCCCCAGTATCTCAGCTGCACGCACTCACTCTTCAACACCCTTCTTCAAAGTTTCCTAAAACTGCTTCAGAGAAAGCACAGAGAAGCTCTTAAGAGTTTCATTTGCACCTCTAATCCCAGCACTCTGGTAGGCAGAGGCAGGAGGATCTCTGAGTTCGAAGCCAGCCTGGTCCACAGAGTGAGTTCCAGGACAGCCAGGGCTACACAGAGAAACCCTGTCTCAACGACAAACATCACAGTCACTTGCTTCAGCCAAACAACAACAGTACAGTCACTGGCTTCAGCCAAATTCCAGGAAGCTAACTGCAGATCCCTTTGTTAAATGCTAACCTGATATGCTACTCAATTCTGACACCTAATCCCTCTCCCATGCCAGCACCTTTGAGTTGTAACACATTTTAAGTGAAAATTTTTCCCACGTTTTAGGAAAGTGTTTAAAATATTTACTTTTTATCTTTTAAAAATTACTTTCACTCCCTCTGCCTTGAACTAATGTTTGCCTATGTTCTACACTGTTTCAGAGACAGATGATTGAAAAAAGGCAAGCTTTAATTCTAGGTAGAGCTTACTCTAACTTTCGAAGTTAGGAGCCTTAGTAATTCTGACATTTGAGTAGTTTACAGTTTGAGGGGATTATCTGCACCCTTAAGCCTCATGAAATTTACAGAGGCAAAAGCGTTCTCAAAGAAAGAAGACTCAGAGTAGTCCCTCTTCCCTGTTGGGCGAGCTCAGCCTCCTGCAAGCCCCGCAGAACCCCCGCTGGTGCTCTTTTCTCTGGCCTGAACTGTAACCCCTTGGACTGCACCTGCTTCTGTAGTAGGAGCTAAGAACTCTGGGTACTGTGGAGATGCAGGTGCAGGAACTGCAGTGCTGGTGGAGTTGCACTGTGCACCAATCCCTTGAAAACATCATCAAAATGCCATGGCCCTCAGTTTGGTGGAAAGCATTGCTTTAAAAGCATTATAGAGACGTTCAGAGTTAATTCAGTTCAAAATCTGACATGGTGAGTCTCAATTTAGATTAGTTCACAGTGACAGAATTTGGGTCTCCATTTTAGCCAAGTTCTCTTTACCACTTGGAATAGAGGTTTCTAAAAAGCCACAGACTTTCCTACAGGTCATCACAGGAAAGAAGACACTGAGGGGAGCCTGGTGAACTTTAAAGGCATATCTTTGCCACGATGAAATATGTTGGCACCTGAATCTATCTAGAGACGATACCTTGGACGCCTCTCCTATAGCTTGAAGTAACTGCGGTTGCTCTTTCGGATTAATAGAAAGAAGAGTAATAGCAATAATAGAAAAACAGAACAATTTAATAATAAACTACAGCCCAGGAAAATGTTACCCAAAGGTCAAGAAAGACAAGGCCAATCTACTGTAAAGTTCAGAGATGTAAACCATTTTACAAAATATTCTTACAACCATACAATAGGGCTTGGAAGAAAAAAATACCTTTGAAGTTTTATTGAGCCATCTAACAGAATCTTTCCATAACTACAGTTAAAGCCCAGGGAACACGCAAGAATGCTTTCGGAGACCAAAAGAATTCCAAAGGACCACTGCTTTGCCTACCTTAATACAGCCCAGCCCACCATCTTCTCTCTCTGGAAACTGAGCTTGTCCAATGAAGCAGTCTTCAGGCCTCACTGAGGGAAGACTAGTCAGTCTTCAGGGCACAGAGTGTGCACCGGCACTGTCAGAAAGGAAACATGGCTGCTTTCCTTTGTCTTCCCACACTGGCTTTGGAAGGCACCACCTAAGGATCTGTAAGACTAACTTTTAAGTTCCTGGAAATGTACTAGAAAACTGTCAAAGACTCTTGTTTCCCAGTAAGTAATTCTCTCCTACTTGAGAACGCAAGAGGGGGCTGAGGAACCGGTTCAGTGGAGAGTGCTCCCAAGCTCAAACCCCTGGGTTTAGTCCCCAGCACAGAACAAACCTGATGTGCTGGCAGAACTGCAATCCCTGGCAGAGGTAGGGAGATAGAAGTTAAATGGCATCTTTGGCTACACTGTGAATTCAAGGCTAACCTGGGATACAGGAGACCATTTCACAAAGGAAAAAAAAAACATGTTACAAATAGACTTAGTTGTGGTGTTAGTAGCATGAAGCCATGGAAATTGCCCTCAAAGTCTGCCCCTAATTCCTACATTTACAGTCCTTACAATCCATGAGACCTGACTTTGTCTCTTTACTCCCAGATCTTAATTTGTTTGTTTGTTTTTGTTTGGGTGTGCTAGGTATTGAAGCCAGTGCCTCATATGTAATAGCAAATGCTGATTCTTTGTAAAATGTAAATTCTAAAACTCACATCTAGGAATTAACGTTAAAAATGAGAGTAAGCTGAAAGTCATAGTGTAAGATAATGCCTTCATTTCTAAATCGAAAAGTTGAATTATAGAGCAATCCACTTTGCCTTTTTGTTCAATTTTAAAATCCTATGACAAGTTAGCAATATGTGTACATATCTGTGTATGCATCTGTTTATGTACATGTTGGTTACATTCTATACATTAGGACAAATAAGCTTTGCTTAGTCCTCCTGAGGTACCAACAATGCCAAAATCTGAGGACACTTAGGTCTGGCACATAAAATCATCTATTATGTGTGTGCATCATGTTCACCGCCCTCCTAAGCAGTTCAAATAATTCCAGAGTGATCTATAATAACTAACACCTATGTGCAGTCTGCAAATAGCTTTACACTTCATTGTCCTCCTGAGCAGTTCAAATAATTCCAGAGTGATCTATAATAACTAATACCTATGTTCAGTCTGCAGATAGCTTTACACTTCATTGTCCGAGGGGAAAAAAAAGAGTCTAGTCCATATTCAGAATGAAGACAATTTTTCTTTAGATGTTTTGATATACAGGTAGTTGGATCTGAGGCTATGGAAGCTGCCGGGACAGGGCTAAGTATGTATGCTTTATACATGCCCCGTATGTAATGAAAGAAACACCATGAACTCAAAAAACCATTACTTTTTTCTCCTTTCACTGTTGATGAAGTCAAATATTTAAGTGATATAGTCAAGGCAAGGAAGAGAGCCTGGACTGAGTCATCTCACTCCAACTGTCCTGACCCTTGCCCACAGTTGTCACCGCATGGCAGATGACCTTAGTGGACCTGTTGATGCCTTACACCAAAATGTCCCCAAAAGTTAAAAATAGTACCTGGGCCTTCCCGAACCTGCTGAAAAAGTGCTTCCGAAGAAAGTTCCCTAGTCTTTAGGGTCCACAAGGTCATACGTGTACCTTCAATCTCACCCCATTGTTCTCTCTGGGACTCTTGGTTCTGTCTGTAGCCACTTAACCTGCCTACCATATTCTTACCTACACGCTTAGTAACACCCTCCTTTTGAAACCTCCCCTCCAAAGTTACTTATCCCATGACATTTCACATCTTCTCTATTTTCACTTCTTGCTGCTTCTAAAACCCCCGTATTTTGTGTGTCTGTCCATCCACTACACTATAAGGTGACAGACACAGCTCGTCTGTTTACTGACACATCATGACACACAGAGAAGCGTCTGGCATAGTTAGTGTTGGTATTGGGCAATCAAAGTCAGATGATCACAGCTACTTCACAAATTCCCCCGCAAAATTTGTAGCTTACAATAAAGAAGCGTCATTTTTATTGCTCCTCGGTCTGGGCGCTTTACAGAGTTCAGGTGGCTGATTAGGGTGCCTACTGCAGTTACGGTGAAAGATCACTGAAGGCTTGCTCTCTCACGTCTCTCCTAAGCTTGGAAGACTCAAAAGGACGAAAACACACGGATGTTGGAGGTTTGTCTTTCAATAGGGGCTCATGAGGTCTGGCCTGGATGGAGGTTTCAAGGTAGCAGGACATGTGTGGTGTCTTGGGGACTAACGCAAATGTCCCAAGAGAGGCCACTTGAGGAAATTCTAACATCCGAGGTAATGTCCGGACCTTGAAAACATCACCACACTGCCATGGCCCTCAGTTTGTCAAAGCTCACAAAGGGCTTGTCTGTGTTCACAGATGCCAGCCAGGTGCTCTACCACAGAGCCACATTCTCAGTCCCCTTCTAAAATAAGAAACAGGAAAGTTATTGGAAAGGGTGTGGAACACAAATAGTGTGGTAAGTTTTGTAAAAATCCAATCTGCTATCCCCCAAACAAGGAACTTATGAGGCCAGAAATCAAAGTTTCAGCATAGAAGAAATGTGTATGTAAGAGGAAGCAAACCAGTCAGGTGCTGAAGAGAAGGCTGTGGTTAAAGGCACTGGCTACTCTTCCAGAGGACCTGGGTTCAATTCCTACTGCCCACGTGGCAGCTCACAGGGAATCTGCTGCCCTGACACCACTGCACATCTAAAAAGAAAAAGAAAAAACAGCCAGTCTTCACAAGCAAAACCCAGGAAACACTGCTGCCCATGACAGAGGCCAAACCAAATACATCAGAGTTCAAGGACCAAAACCTTAGTACAGTAAAAAGTTAGCATGAAAGAGGACTTAGAATTCTGAATTCTAGTGGCTGGGGTGATGGCATGCTTGGCACCCAAGCCTGAGGATGAATGCCCATCCCTAGGACCACATGAAATGTCAGGCGCAGGGACCCATGACTGTAATCCCAAGCCTGGGGAGGAGGGGGTGTCTAAGGAGCCTCAAAGACACCTGACATGGACATTGTCCTCCATATGTACAATCCATAAACATGCACACACACACACACACACACACACACACACACACACACACACACACCTTTACTGGCAAACTTAATGCAGATTTCTGAAAGACCAAATTGTTTCTTCAATATAGAGTTCTCTTTCCCTAACACTGGAAGAGCCATCTAAGACTCTTCCTAATGTCAATTTAATGAAAAGACTTGGACGCTTCTAAATCTGGACGATACCCACAAACTATTCAAATAACAGGGCAGGACTTTTTTGTGTAAATTGCATAATGCAGAATTTATTGGGCTTTTTGATTACTGATTTCCTCTTCTTTTCCATTAGATAATGTTGGTGTTGTAAATCTGTAAAAAGAAATCAATCCAGCTTTGTTGTCTTAAGAACCACTGAACCTTTTCTTCTTGCAAGTTGGGTTAGGAATCCTGAACTTCTGTCATTTGCAGCTCACCTACAGCTGGCAGCCGGCTTCTCTGGTCGACAGCCCTGACTTTCTGTGGTCTCTCCTTTTGTTGTATACTTATCTGTTTGTTTGGGAGTGGAGCCATGATGTGGTACATGTGTTGAAACTAGAAAACAACTTTTAAAGGGTTGGTTGTCTCCTGCTACGTGGGTTCTGGGAACAGAACTCAGGCTGGCAGGCTTGGTGGCAGTTGCCTTATCCACTGACCCACTCACTGGCCCTTAAATGTTTATAATCTTGTGTTCTAGCTGGTTTTATGTCAACTTGACACAAGCTAGCGTCATCAGAGCAAAAGGAGCCTGTTAAGGAAAAGCGTCCCATGAGAACCAGCTGTGAGGCACTTTCTCAATTAGGAATCAATAAAGGAAGACCCAGGTGATGGTGGGTGGTGTCATCCTGGGCTGGCAGTCATGGGTTCTGTAAGAAAGCAGGCTGAGCAAACCATGGGAAGCAAGCCAGTAAGCACTTCTCCATGGATGGTTTCTGCCTAAGTTCCTGCCTCCAAATTCCAGCCCAGCTTGAGTTCCAGTCCTGAATTCCTTCAATGTGGAAGTGAAATCTAAATAAACCCTTTCCTCCCCAATTTACTTTTTTAGTCATGGTGTTCCGTTGCAGCAATAGAAACCCTAAGACATCTTGTGTATGTGTGTATATGAGCATACAATGTCATGGTGCCCCTGTGGAAGCCAAATGACAAGTTTGTGGAGTCAGGTATCTTTTTCCATGTTTTTCAAGGGTTCTGGGAAATGAACGAATGTTGCTTTGTATGCATGGTGTCTTTACTAGCTGAGCTGTCTCACCAGCCCTCCTTTCTGTAGAAATGTTAAGTAATGTGTTCATAGGAAACCAAGATGCATACAGGATTTCTCTATTTCTAACCAAAATGTTTAATTTCCAGCTTCAGTATCTGTGTAATGTGCAGATGTAATTTCTGAGTCTTTTACTCAGCTCTACTGTATGCGCCTCGCCACTGTCAGCCAATAGTAACCACTTCCTTTATCTTTAGCCCTTGGACTGTCGCAGGATGTTGCAGGTGCAACTTTCATGGCAGCAGGTAGCTCCGCCCCTGAACTAGTTACCGCCTTCTTGGGTAAATATTGTTCCTTTCTTTGACTTGCTGCTTATTCAGTGTGGTTTTAGTTTCAAGTCTGCTTTAACTTAGCTTCTACTATCTTGCTCCCAGGTGTATTTATCACAAAGGGAGATATTGGTATCAGCACCATACTAGGATCTGCAATTTATAATCTCCTTGGCATCTGTGCTGCCTGTGGCCTCCTATCCAACATGGTGAGAAAGCTACTCAATAAGATGTGTTTTCTTGACAAATCTAAGCCTGCCTGGAATGAATAATTACGACACAGGGATTTCATTCAGTCAAATAACCACTAGAAAAACATTCGCTCAGTTGATTTAATCCACAAATATCTCTTAATTAAATTTATAGAAGTCAGTATAGGTTTATAAACAATTTTTCTTTACATACTATGCAAATACGTGATTTCAGTATTGTACTCTACAGTGCTCTTGAATGGCTTACACTGTAATGCACACAGTAAATGAACCCACCCTTTTCCAGGTCTCAACCCTCTCGTGCTGGCCCCTGTTCCGAGACTGTGCAGTGTATGCAGTTAGTGTAGGAGCGGTTTTTGGCATAATATTTGACAACCGAGTTTACTGGTAAGCTTTAAAGAACGTCAGCTTGTGTAAAACAGTTTCTGAAGTTTGATGGCTTTGTAGTGTAGTTTTCCAAAACCTTCATGTCAGGTCAGCAGCTACTCCAGTCTCTGCCAATTTCTTCACTACTGTGACTGCTTTTCTCTACTGTCCCCTTTGTTTCTTAGCATCCCTCCACCCCCACCCCTGGAGACAGGACTCCTCCTTCCATGGCCTCTGTTCGAAACTTTCCCAGCTGCTGTTGCCACTCCAACTGTGGGCGCTCTCTTCTACTAGACCGTTGTTTATTGGGCCCTGGTTAGAAACAGCTGTTGTAATAAAAGCTTGGAGAACAAGCAAAAGCCCCTCCACTCCTGCAGTTTCTCCATCCTCCCAGAACAGAAGGAACTGAAGCCTTCTTTAACAACCCAGAATGTTTGTGTCACTATCAAAAAAGCTTGCTGCTTTCCTACAATCTCTATACCTAATAGGTCCAAGAAAATAAAAATCTGCTAACTTGGTGGGAAGACATAAACTTACCAAATAGGCACACATACCTGTCAGTGGTTCTTAACCTTCCTACTGCTGAGACCCCTTAATAAAGTTCATGTTGTATGACCCAATCTTAAAATTTGTGTTACTTCATAACTGCAATTTTGCTGCTGTTATGATCACTGTGTAAACATTTGTATGTAGATGGTCTTAGGTGACCCCAGCCATAGGAGCCATCAAGTTCCAAAGGGGCGTGACCCACAGGTTGAGAACAACTGTCCGAGGTGTCCTATGCTGCATACCGTAAAATAAATATAAAACATGCGGCCACACATGTATGTACCCAGAGAACCCAAACAGGGAGGAAACAAGATAGATGAAAAGTCAGGCTGCTAGTATAGCAAAGAACCCTAGAATTTACCTGTCACTTGTGACAGGAACTAAGGAAATCAGGAACTTTTTTTTTAGTTGCAGCAGAGAGAGAAGTGTTTCTCTGCTATGAAATAACAATATTAATGTGATGAAATTAGCTAATATACAGAAAATTAAGAAACCAAAGCATAGACAATTCTTGGTGCTGTAACCTGTAATTTCATTTTTGAGAATATTTTTTCATTTCCTATGAATATAAACCAAATTAAGCTACAATCAAATCATCAAATAGGGGCCAAGCATAGTAGCACAGATTTGAAAGCCCCAAAACTCAAGTACAAGAGGTGGGAGGATCATGTACTTGAGTACTTGAGGCCAATCGAGGGTACAGTATTCAAGATCAGTTGGGCTTTATTTACAGTGAGACCTCAAAAGCCAACAATAACCCATACCTCCAATTTTCTTCTAAATCTCTGCAAATTGCAAAGCTCCAGCCAAAATCTAACATAGTCTAAATAGTTCACACAAAGTTTTTGTATTATTTCCTAACTATCAAATATTTGAGGAATGCAGTATGTTAAAAGAAATTAATTGAAAAATCCCCATTAATTAGTTTTAGTTTGAAACTCTCCAACTATTTAAGGCATTTTTGTGCCTAGTACTCGAATCTATAGTCAGATAATGGGGTTTGTATTGCTTTTGTTAAAGAGTCAACCTTTTTAATTAATGAGTTTGTAACAATGCTATAATCAAGACTGGGTAAATAGAAGTATTTAGGAATGGTTCCTTGGATTTTCTACTGTTGCTTTTGTTAGAAAATAGAATTACTCTAGATAATTACGCAGATTTTCCCACCCCAGGTATGAAGGAGCGCTGCTGCTGCTCATCTACGGGCTGTATGTTCTGCTGCTGTGCTGTGACGCTGCGGTCAGCCGATATGTCATGAAGACATGCGGTCCCTGCTCTCCCTGTCTTGCCAAAGCTATGGAGGAGAGAACTGAGCAGCAGACCCTGCTGGGGTGGGAGGATGAGAGCCAGCTCTTCCTTCGTCGCCAGTCAAGGACAGACAGTGGGATATTTCAGGAAGACTCTGGCTACTCCCAACTTTCTCTAAGTTTGCACGGTCTTAGTCAGGTTTCTGAAGGTAACAACTGCACTCTGCCCGCTACTCCATCTAACCAATAGAAAAACCTAACTTCTCATTTTGAGTAATTAATACATGCTTACACAACACACTATGGAGTCAGAGATGATAAACTGCAAGAAAGTCCTAGCCTTTAAGGAGCTCCTGATTAACATTTTTTGTAGATCAGCTAAATGTGGGTGGAGGGGAGTATACATAGACATGGTGTCCGGAAGTCTGCCCTGGATGCCACTCCTCAATTCTTTGAGACTTTACATCATTTTTTGAGAGCAGAATCAATCAATGACCCTGTACCTCCCTGACTAGGCTAGACCAGGGATCTGTCTGTCTCTGCCCTCCAGAGCACTGAGATTATACTCGAGGGTTGCCTGCTTTTATGTGGGAGTTGGGGATCTGCTCTCAGACTCACATGCTGTGCACCAAGCACTTTACCTACTGAGCCATCTCCCAGACCCAGTCTCTGAAATCAGCTAAAATTTCAAAAATAAGTACCATAAACATCAACTGCTCATACTATGGTTCGTACAGTAGGTAGACTGAATAAGCTTTGATGGCAGAGGGAGATGCAAATGGAGAAATGAGCACTGGAACTGGGTCCTGTGGGATAGTAAAGGCTTTAACTCAATAATCTGGTACTGTAGTCAGGAAGCAACAACTGACACTTTACTGCACACATGATACAGGGGTGTAAGCATGCTCTGTGGACTGAGGCCTGCTCACATGCTGCAGACAGAGCCAACCCATGCAAGTGAAGCAGCTGAGAAGAGAGCAGGCTGACAGGGAGAAGTCCAGAAGTGTCAAGGAAGACACTGTAAGGAGCATGAGACATTCAAGAGAAAGTCAGAGCTGTACTTTAGGTTCCTTACCCTCACCCAGTGTGACACAGGACATGAACCAAACTATGGCAGCAGGAGGACCATGCCGAGCAGAGAGGGAGCAGAGACAAAGTTGAAGCTTGGATTTTCGCTGGCCAAGAAAAAAGAACATCTTTGTGACAACTGTCAATCAAAGGAAAGGGGATGGTTTGTAGGAACAGAATGGGGAAAAAAAGCAGGTGTGATTTAAACATGCTGTGTGAAGCAAAACATGAGCTTTGTATGCTTAATATGACAATACCATTCCCAACTAGAAAAGCTTTTATAAAAGTGATTCCAATTCCAGTTAAGTAATTGAAAAGGAAGCTTCTATTTATTACTTTAAATTTTTAACATGTGACACTTATTTTTATAAAACATACTTTAGTAGTCTTTAAGACTGAGGATTTAAAACAAAAACTCCAAAGAACTAATCAAAATGGTCATGCTAAAATCTGTGTCTAAATTAATGGTACATTGTTTGAGTCTTAGTAAGCTTTTGAGTTATATTTGTGATTTGATCCAACCTTCACATAACTGACATATACATTAGTGTACAGCCCAGTCTCACTTTTATCCAGTCTACTTATTCATCATCTTAGCCCCCAGAGCACACACCCTGCAGCTACACCGAGGAACTGCTAAGCCCAACCCCCAACCTCCTCTAGATTCCTTCTACCAGCTGTGAAGCCTGCATTTAGTAACTAATGAGGCTCAATGAGGATGAGGTGGACCTCCCTAAGCATGCATCAGTACACAACAGAGCAAGCATCGTTCATTTTGGAAAAGGACGGGGAGTCAAACAGCTGGGAAAGAAAGCAAGTCAATCCCCAAAGCATGAAGTCCCCAATGATTCCACAGTGCAGCAGAGCACACAAGCCCTACTTGCTTAAGAGATGTTGACGACAGCTTATGTTGTCTTTGTAGTTTTAGTTCAGTTTCTTCTGACCAGCACTAACAGTGATGAAGTATTCAGATGTTCTAGATCAGTGCTTCTCAAGCTTTCCAATGTTGTGACCATCTGATGGAGTTCCCCATATATAACTCCCAACCATAAAATTATTTTCATTGATACTACATAACTATAATTTTTCCATTATAAATCATCATGCAAGTATCTGTGATTTCTTATGGTCTTAGGTGACCCCTGTAAAATGGTTGTTCAACACCAAAGGGGTCAAGACCCAGAGGTTAAGACTACTGTTCTAGGCAGTCTTTAAAAAAATGCACACAGTAACTTATTTCAAAACAGCCTTCTAAGTGGGCCTTTCTAACATAACTGTACATTTGAGAAAAATCAAAGTTTAACTTTTCCCCCACAGATCCACCAAGTGTTTTCAGCATGCCAGAAGCAGATTTAAGAAGAATATTTTGGGTTCTCTCTCTTCCTGTCATTACGTTACTTGCTCTGACAACACCAGATTGCAGGAGGAAGTTTTGGAAAAATTACTTTGTGATAACCTTTTTCATGTCTGCCCTATGGATATCTGCATTCACGTACATCCTAGTTTGGATGGTCACAGTAACAGGTATGGGATTTAATAATAACACAAAATTATTTCATGTTAAGAACAATTGGAAGTATTCATTTAAACTAGTCTTGGGAGCATACTTTTTTCAACAAGACTAAAAACTACAAAATTTGAAAACTTGAATAACACAACCAACAAGATCATTCATGTTTTTGTGAGTTGCATACCAAAAACATTTCCTGTGTATGCTATGACCCAGCCTGGGGCATGACTCATGGACTATGTTTATAATTACAGGGTTCATGAGAGTTCTTCACAAAAGTAAATTCTAGTCTACAGCAGAGAATAGAGACTGACTGGGGTCTGGGGTAGGAGGAGGTGCCTGCTGTGTTTCCTTTTGCTTTAGCTACGGTAAGACAAATACAATGCAGATGACTAAATGAGAACCAAAGTTTTGTTTTACCACTTAGTCATAATATGCCCATTAGAAATGAATAATCTCCTTCCTCCAAGCCTAAATCACTTGTATCAGCAAAGCTTTACTGATCACAGTTGGGCATAGACATCCCTTAACGTGTACATACTGCTGTCTCTACTAACATGTCCATACTGCTGTCTCTGCTACTAACATGTCCATACTGCTGTCTCTATTACTAACCTGTACATACTGCTGTCTCTACTACTAACATGTACATACTGCTGTCTCTACTACTAACATGTACATACTGCTGTCTCTACTACTAACATGTCCATACTGCTGTCTCTACTACTAACATGTCCATACTGCTGTCTCTACTACTAACATGTCCATACTGCTGTCTCTACTACTAACATGTCCATACTGCTGTCTCTACTACTAACATGTACATACTGCTGTCTCTACTACTAACATGTACATACTGCTGTCTCTACTAACCTGTACATACTGCTGTCTCTACTACTAACATGTCCATACTGCTGTCTCTGCTACTAACATGTCCATACTGCTGTCTCTACTACTAATGTGTACATACTGCTATCTCTGCTACTAACGTGTACATACTGCTGTCTCTACTACTAACATGTCCATACTGCTGTCTCTGCTACTAACCTGTACATACTGCTGTCTTTACACTGCTGGGACTAAAGAATTACAATACAAATTAAAGCACTGGGAAGTTGAAATGGTTACTACCTGGAAACTAGCTGGGCTGACTTTTCCCAGATAACTAACTTTATTACAACTGTATGCTGACAAATGAACAAAAGCAAGAGTTTTCTCTTTCACAAAGAAGATAAGAATGCCCAGGTAGCTTGCATATTTGCCACATCCAATTTTTCCCAATCAGAACACATTTGATGTTAGGCAAATAACAAGAGAAGAATCAAATACAAGCTCTTGGATGAGTCCCTAAGATGACAAACAGCTCTGTCCTCACTCTAAACAAGTTTCCATACAACAGTAAAAGAGCACTTACATGTCCCCCATCCTTTTTAAGTGCCCTCTGGTTTTATTTCTCTTAATGATATTCTGCTATCAATTTGATACAAATATTAATAAACTGTTTACCCTATGTTAGACTCAAGCAGAAAAGGAAAAGGTCCTGTCTACCTCAGATATCGATGTACTTCCCTTAAAACAAACAAACAAACAAACAAACAGGAAAAAAAAACAGTAAGCCAAGTACCGTTTCACATTTCAATATATTAATCAATAGCTGTAAGGTACTTAATTCTCAAACTACTCAAAGTAACTTCTAGAAAAGAGAAAATGCAACAGTCTAAAAGAGGCAACAGTGACACCCACAGCTTCCTCTGGATGCCAAATACAAGGCTTTTTCTGCTAGAACTTTGGCCGTTTGATATCTTCAGATATCTGACATTAAAAAATATGTGTTTAACATGGTTACCCCACCAACCTGTTTCAATACTTTGCCATCTAAAAACCATAAGCATATATTGGTTCAAATACCTAAACATACGTAAATATTTTTCCTGAACAGAGAAGTATTCAAGCTGTCTTCAGAAAATGGTTCATCTGAGATTTGAGGTTTGTAACCTGTAGTCTCTATGCCTGTTCCAGGGGAAACACTAGGAATCCCAGACACAGTAATGGGCCTTACTTTGTTGGCAGCAGGGACAAGCATACCAGATACAGTCAGCAGTGTGTTAGTTGCAAGAAAAGGTAAGACTAGAGGTCTTTTACCATAAAGCAAGTCAAGGTAAATGAAGTAAAACTTCCTCAATAACTTACGTTAAAGAAAAAGGAAGAGACTCAGGGGAAGCATTTTGTTTTTAATAGGTTAATTCCACCAACCTAACCCCCCACAGACCATTGACCTGAAATGTGCATTAGATGGTAATTCACTGTCAAATGAGAATAAAAAGCAACAAGAAAGCTGCATACCTTATTAAAAATGGTTTAATAAATAAAGACAATTATTAAATAAATGTTAAGACTTTAAAATACTAACCCAAGGAAATACAAATTCAATAAGACTCTTGCTCTAACAATAACAGTTTTCTAAAACTAACCAACAAAAAAGTATCCAGTGTTTTTCTTATGAAGATTATTAATAAAATATAGTATTGATGTGCACATTTTAACAACATGCTATTCTTCTGCAGGTAAAGGAGACATGGCTATGTCTAACGTCGTGGGATCCAATGTGTTTGATATGTTATGCCTAGGTCTTCCCTGGCTTATTAAAACTGCACTTACGGATGCGTCTGCTCCTGTAGAAGTGAACAGCAAGGGACTCACTTATATAACCATCTCTCTCAACATCTCAATTCTCTTTCTGTTCTTAGCAGTTCATTTTAATGGCTGGAAACTAGACCGAAAGTTGGGGGTGGTCTGCCTAGTGTTATACTTAGGACTTGCTACTTTATCAGTTCTATATGAACTTGGAATTATTGGAAATAACAGAATAAGGGGCTGTGGAATTTGATATGTTTAATAGCGTTATGTGGAAAAGATGGAATGGTACAGGGGCAAGAAGAAAAAAATTCATGTCTTCATTAGGTCAAATAAAAAGCATCTTCAACTTTGGAGTGTAAGACCTAATTACTATTCTTTATAAGCAGAGAAAAGTAATTTAAAACAAACCAAAATCACATCCTAATTTGTCTGAGCCCTTTCTTTTCTTTAACAATTGCATACAAAGCAGAGATTTTAAAAGAAAAAAAAAGTATCTGTTAACTTACAATAAGGTTGGGGAAACTAGAACAGACAAAGTCTACTACTGAAAATAACAAATGGCTTAATTCATTAAAAATGGTATGTCCATCCATTGAAACTGAATGACGTGCTGTCTCTAAAAACTCAAACTTCAGAGAACAAAAGAAAAATCACAGTATGTTTTTCAACATTATACTGTTAAAAGCTGGTGGGAGTTTAAAAGTTCATTTTTACAGCATTTGTAAGCATACAACATTACTAAAAAAATGACTTTTACTAGGAGAGTCAACAAACAGATGAGGGAATGTTCCAACCATGCTTGAAATTATGCATTACGGTCCAAGCGCACATCGATCTCCCTGCCGCTGATCTTGATCCCGTTCATTATTCTGCAGGCCTTTTCCGCTGACTCTGGGGATTCAAACCTGACTGTCCCACAGCCTTTTGACTTGCCATTCTCCATCTTTATTTCTGCAAACATTACATGACCTGGAAAAAGGAGTCACACAATTACTAATCCATTTAAATGGATTCCATTTCACTAGACAAGTTTTGTGAACTCCTCACAGCAATGGAGCGATCACAGGTAATTTGGTTAAACATATTAAGAAATATAAGATGCATATGTGAGCATTATCATTTTACAGCTTGAATACAATTCCTATATAGTGACTACATATACATTTGCACTAGCATACATAAAACTGGAACGGAACTGAGTTTGGTTTTAAACCCTGAATTTCTGAAGTAGAAGTTACGGCAATAAGACTTAGCATAAATGCCAACAAACCACCATGACCCCGGACAAGATTACACCTTCCATCAAAATTACACAGCAGTTCATTATCCAATCTCCTGAATCTTCCTCCCTTCTCTTTTTATCTTCACTTCCTTTTGCACTTCATGAGAGCAACTATCCATAAGTGTAATTTCTGTCAGTTCATAAAAAGGACCATTAATTCTACTTTTCAAATACTGTGACAATATGGATTCAAAATCTTAAGGATGGCATCAAATAAGGAAAGGGTTATAAAACGATAGCAGATTTTAAAAAGTAAAGATAAAAACAATGATGTTAAAGAAACATCTCAGAAAAGCTAGCAGTCTTCAAACCCATCCATTACACAAGAGCTCTGCTGAGAACAAGCAGGAAGCAGTGTAATAACATGTAAAAGGGCAAGACAGACTAGTAAGACCACAGCTCAAGCCAACTGAGACGGACCGTGACCCAGTCCAGATGGCTGTAACCAGGGACAACCACTTATGGATACGCCCCCCACACTGGATGCATCTGTCATCAAATTATGCTAGACTTGGAATATTACAGCAGCTAGATTATTGTACTAATTTTAGTCTGTCAATCAAACCAGACAGACAAAAGGGATATTTTTTTCCTGTATTTTCTTTTTTATTTTACTAGTTGTGGATTAAGTTATTATTTCAATTTAGTAAAATAAAAAAGAAAATACAGGGAAAAATATCTAGTTGGGAGACCAAAAAAAAAAAAAAAAAAAAAAAAAAAAAAAAAAAAAAAAATCACAGAATGACACAGATATATCTGCTAAAAGAAAAAGTAATGAGTAATGGTTGTCTTGGTCAGAGTTACTATTGTATGATGAAACACATGGCCAAAAGCAAGTTAAAAAGGAAAAGGTTTCAGTTTACTCTTCCAAATCATAGTTCATCACCAAAGAAAGTCAAGACAGGAGCTCAAGCAGAGCAGGGCCCTGGAGGCAGGAGTTGATACAGAGGCCATGGAAGAAGGCTGCTTACTCCTCCTCATGGCTTGCTCAACCTTTCTTATAGAACCAGGACTAGCTCAGGAATGATCCCACCCACAATGGACCAGGCACTCCCACATCAATCACTAATTAAGAAGATGCCCAGCAGGGTTGCCTAGTGCCAGAGCTTATGAAGGAATTTTCAACTGAGGCTTCCTCCTCTCCAGGTGACTCTAGCTTGTCAAGTTGACATAAATGAGCCAGTTGAGTGGCAGACAATGCAATATCCAAAATCCTCCAGCACATAAGGAGCTGGTACTCTGAGGAGCACCTCCATTAAGGTGACACCTAGAGATCTCCAAGGATTGTGGAGAATTTTACAGGCTTTGAAGTTGCAGGTTCTTCTTATTCTTTACCTAAAAAATTGGGTTTTTCTAAGTTTCATAGCATAGGGTTATAAGCAACAATGGGGTTTATGTGAGCAAGAATATGAAAACATGCTACCTTCTCTTAAATAAATCATCTTTTAATCTTTCAGACAAGATTCTCTTTCCATTTCCTAACTATACCGTCCCTGTTGGCTAAGGAAACAATCAGGCATGCAGACTCCTAACCTCATGATGATCTCATGATCTACTTGACAGACTGCTTGGCTAAGACTCAAGAGATTTCTCAGTTTGGATACTTCACTACAGCGATCAGCCTACAGACATGTTTTTATAGACCCCATGACACCCAAGTAAAACAGATGCACAAAGAAACCTAAATTACTGGCTGGCCTGGTTCTTTCTCAGACTTGGGGGCTGAGCCCAGGCCTTCACATACAAGACAAAGGTGCTAATGCTGAGCCACATCAGAGCCTCAACTTTTGAATTTGTTTAGTTTCTTTTTTTTTTTTTTTAATCTTTTTAAGGCAGAGAGTCACTAATTGCCCAGGGTGATCTGTAACTTACTATATAACCCAAAGAGTCTGCCCACCTCAGCTATTCTGAGTGCTCAGACTACAGGCACTCACACACTACACTAAGGTAAACTTCACATTTCTCAACCATATGAAAACAGAAATATTTTCTTCTTAAAATAAATAATTTACGAGGGAAAATTTCAAATAATTAATATCAATCTCCTAATTTTTTGCATGCTGAGGTGACTTAATGGCCTACTGTCTTGCAAGATTACATGAAAATGAAAACAAAATGACAGTCAGCAACTGACAACAGCTTAGTACAGACTAAGCTCTGGCATAAATTCGAGAGCCACAAATCAGACACACAGCTGCCGCACAGAGCAAGCGTGAGAACGACTTAGCACATGATTAGAAAAATGAAAGCTTTCCAATTCTTTAAGTCCAGGCCATTACTTTTGGAAATGGTATGTATTTGAGGAAATATTGGCACCGACCACAACTAAAAATAAACTAAACTAATACTTTTATAAATAAATAAAATTTCCTGCCTGAATAAAGCTATGAAATTATTATCCAGAGTTCAATGTTGCCTTTTAGGGGCTTATTAAAATCTAAAACTTGCAAACAGAAATTTTCTCCACTATTCTTTCATCTTTAAGGAGATTTGAAAGTGTCTTTTCTGAACCATGAAGTTTGGTAAGATTGTACTGCTCTACCAAGGACAGTTCACTACATGCAGTTTACAAGCAAGGCGCCTGCCAGTAAGTTACTTCCTGGGAGATACTGTCTCGAGTACCACGGGAGTCTTCCTCAGCAAGAACATTTACTTGGCTAGCTTGGACTCAGGAAAATAAAACAGCAAATAAATCAAACAAAAACACCTGCCTTTATGGCTAGAGAGGTCATTACTTGCTTGTATCAGGTTAAAACAATACTATATTAAAACAGAAAAACTCCTTAAGATTCATACATAATGTGGAAACTGTTGGTTCATTTCAAACCTATCAGATAATCCTCTGACAATAATAATGATTTAATTCCGTATTACTTTAACTCACTTCCTTTGCCATTCATGGTTTAAAACAATGGGATGATATGGAATTATATAAATATGATACTAAATATAAAAACTAAATAGCAGCTTTTATAACAGATTTGAAGTAAAAATACAAACAACCCAAAAAAAAAAAAAAAAAAAAAACCAGTAACAGCAAAAAAACCCTCATTGACCTTCTAACTATTAGTGTATTAGCTGATTTTACATGTTGACTTGACACAAGTTAAGAGTCATCAAAGAGGAAGGAGCCCCAGCTGAGGAAATGCCTCCATGAGATGCAGCTGTAAGATGTTTTCTCAATTAGTGATCAACAGGAGGCTCCCAACCTTTCCAAACAACTGCCAACTTACTTGCTTCTGACAAGGTTTTAATCAGAACTGCCTCTTCCTAAAATTTTAAATTAATGTCAAATGAAAATGCCGTCAACAGAACCCATAGTGCAGCTTCTTCACAAACGTCAGTACTGGACTATTTACCTCCAAAGGCCTAGCAGACGGCCAAAAATGCAGTCATCTAATCAGAGAATCTGTGAACATCTATAGCTCTTATATAGAGATAATAAAAAATACTACCTAAAAAAACCTCAATCGGGGTGAAAGAAAATTAGTAATTATTATAATAAAAGCTAAAATAAATGCAGGTATAAAAAACTAACCCTGTGGATATTATTCCTGAGAGCAACTCACAAAGACTTTTTATTTCCTTCAGTTTTCCCTATATGCTTGGAACTGAACCTAGAGATGGACAATAGGCCAGCACCCTACCACTGAGCAACTCCATCTCTTGTAATTTTTGTTTTGTTTTTTAAATTATTCTAAATAACTTCTTTTGGTTTGATTTTTAATTTTTATTGAAAACTAAACTCTTCTCTAATACAATACATCCTAACTTCCACTTCCCCTCTCTCCACTCCTCCCTACACTCCCCTACGTCATCCCCCCCCCCCTCCAGAAAGAGCAGTCCTCCAAGAGATGACAGCAAAAAGGACAAGATACAGTAAAGTAAGGCAAGGCAAAAGCCCCCCTATCAAGCCTGAACAAAGCAACTCAAAAGGAGTTAAGATTCCCAAGAGCAGGCAAAGGAGTCAGGGATACAAATGTTCTCACTGTCAGGAGTCCCACAAAACACCAAACTAACAGCCATAACCTGGTGAAGACCCATACAGACCCCAGGATTACTGTTTCACTTCTGGAGCCCGTGAGCCTTGCTTAGTGGATTCAGTGGGCCATGTTTTCCCAATGTCCTCCATCCTCTCTTGGCTTTTATTTTTATGTTGAGACAGTCTCACTAAATTGTCCAAGCTGGCTTTCAATTGACTCTGTAGCCCAGGCAGGCCTTCAACTTGGCATATCCTGTCTCAGCCTCTCAAGTAGCTAGAATTACAGGCTGAACAACCAGCCTCAATTAGATAAGTTGTTGTTGTTATTGAAGAACATTAAAGGTGCCTATTATTTTATGTCTTTAAGAATATTTAAGATGTTGGGGATGGTGGTGCACAACTTTAATCTCAGCATTATGAAGGGAGCCAGGCAGATCTTCACTCTCTGAACTGTAAGAGAGGCCAGTGCACCACTTCCAGCCACCTTTCAGCATAATGTGCTCTATGTGCACCTTACTATTGTGATTTTAGGCTGGGATTCTATGTAATAGAAGGAAAACTATTGCTCTGTGCTGACCAGACAATTCCCCTATTTTCGTTCTCTCTTCCTCTCCTCCCTCTTTCAAACACACACACACATACACAGAAGGGGAGGAGCTTTTAAAACATGAGTATGGTACAGAAAAAACTTTATTTAAAATTAATGAACCAGCCAATATACAAACCTAAGGAAAAATTAAGGTCTGTAGTTAGTCTCATGATAGTCAAGAAGAGTTTTCAAAAAACTAGAAGAGCCACCAAAATGTACTTGTGTCTAACAGAGTCCTATGCTACTAGCTTAAGGTTTCTATGGTGTGCAAGCAATAGAGTATGGAATGGATCGCCCATCAACTATGCATCAGCACAGAAATAAATATGCCATTTACTTTCGTTTCCAATGGAAAAAAACAACCCTCCAATGCAAAACCATCAATCTCTTTAAAATCTGGTCATAAGAGACTGCATTATAACAAGTGAGGACAGGCTCCCCTGGTGAGTGAGATTGTACTAAGCCTGTTGCTTGCTCTAATCTACCAGACAGCACAACTATTACTCATCTGAGGTTGAATCGGACAAGACCATGACTGGGACAAGCCAAGATCTAAACATAGTATTTTAAAGTTTAAAAGTCAAATTTTCAATCAGCATAATCTGCAGCTACTGCTATACTTACCACATTGGCTGAATTTCTCTTTTAATTTCTGCCAAGTCAAGTCAAAAGGAAGCTAACATGAAAAAAAATTAGTAACACATGTTATATATAAATTTATATTTTCATATACATGAAAATAATAAAATGACAAATTAATAAATATTTTATATAGACAAGGATATAGAAAGAATTTTAACTTTGCAATACATTTATCCGCTTACATTTCTAACAAATATCTGGTTGCCTTTGGAGCCTAATCTGTCTCTCATTCCACTTCCCATGGGACCCGATAGAAAGCCTCGGTCCACGTCAATGCTCCTCTCCAGTATGGCCCCGATGCCCGGCCCCATCCTGTCGAAGCTGGAGCTCATGCGGTCCAGCCCCATGCCCATGCCGCCCGTCACGGTGCCCATGCCGCTCATGCTGCCGCCTGCAGTGCAACAAGGGCCGGAGTCGGGAGTTTCAAGGTTTAAAAACAAAACAAAAAGAGCAAAAGGAAAAACGGAAAGGAAGGAAAAGAGAATAAACGGTTTTGAAAATGGAGAGAAAAATTCATTTCTATAACAGAAAAATTATTTCCATACAGAAAATAAAACAAGTAATAGATTTCGGTATGCATTTCATTAATTGAGAAAACTTAATTTTTATATAACTATATATGCCTCTACAAAATAATATTCTAATAAGAAAACATCACATATTTAAACTTTCCAATCACTTTCATATTATAATAGTTTTTAATTCTTATATTTTTCAACATCACATATAGTAACTGTTGAAAACCCAAAGCAGAGATAAATGCATTGTTACATCTCGAGCACACATTCCTCTCCTCTCACCACACCACACTCTCCTACGCATCACCCACCCTTTCCTTACTCACCCTTTACCTCAGTATGTGGAGCTCTGTTTCCCACACAACTTCAATTTTTATATCAAATTCAACTTTTAGTAATCATAGACAACTAATTATCCTCATCTCATTCTCCCCCTCAAGGTTCCTATGTGAGTATTAGAAAGTACTAAGACTTGCCAGCTGGCGCTCTGCTCCTGGCAGTGTAACTGGGGAAACAGAGATTTGAACACTGAGATAAAAGGGAGGATAGGACGGTCCTAGCGGAAATGAATGCTGCAGGATGGTGGGCAGAGCAGGAAATAAAAAGAGAAGCACATGGAAAAGCAAATGTATCCAGTGGACAGGATTTCACAATTCACACTTAGTAAGCTGACTTTCTGTTTCCTAAAATTTCACCACCCAAAGGAAGCCAGTAAGGTGTGGAGATTTCACAGGCTCAGCAACTCAGCAACGCCTGTCATAAACTCAGTCTAGCACGTATGCAGGCTTCATGTGAGGTTTACCACATAGGAGTGGGAGCTGATGGGAGGTATTGGGCATTCTCTAGAGCTGAGACACAGCCATGGTTTTGAAAGGTCTAGAAGAGAGGACAGCAATCATCTCTTCATTCTTACTCAACTTCAGGAGGTCCCTAAAATTTGTTGTTTTGTCTTCATCCTCCAAAAGGTATAAGGTGTACAGATGAAACAAACTAGTAGCTATTGGGCAAAATAAAGCACAACTGAGTCTGGTGTTCAAGGAATAGCAGTTTAGGACATGGGTGTGGAAAGACAGTTCTTGGACTGGCTACTGAATACGGAGTCTGGTGTTAGTTGAGAACAAAACAAACAAACAAACAAACAGTTAATTTTCAAACATCAATCAAGCTATGGCTCATTAAAGTTTCTCAAAATAAGGTAAGACACACTGACACATAAAAGCAAACTATTGCTGTACTACAATAACTACTCTTGCAAACTCCTTACAAGCACTCAAATACTACTCAGGAAATTCTATTAAAGTTTAAACCTACTTATTCCAGTTCCTACTGGACCCATGTTAGAAGCTCCTATTCTTCCTGCAAACCCTCCAATCATTGCACTACCTAAACAAGGATGAAAAGATAATATACTAATTAATTTAAACAGTGACACTTCAAAATGCCCAAGGTACTATACTCACAAATAACTAAACAGAAAACTTTCTGGAAATAGACTTTAAATATTAAAGATACTGTAAAAGAGAACCATGAAATTAAAATCTCTAAAGTGTTTTCTTCTAGTAACAAACTATGTAAGTTGTAACTTTTTAAAGATTTTTTTACACCAAAAAGAGCAGTTAAGACTATGACCTGCAAAAGGAAAAAAGTATACAACCAACCCTACCAAGTCTACCAAAGGAATCGCCAAAGCCTCGACTTAATCCAATATCACCACGGCCGAAATCTCGCTCCATGCTACTCGTCACTGCACCTCGGTACAGCTCTGCAAAGATGCACAACAAATTAGCCCTTCTTCAAGTGTCAATGCATGGGAACCATTGACAAGTGTGTCTACGCTAAATTGAGGAGGAAAAATCACAAGTTACCAATTCAAAATAGTGTGTGGCATACCAACTTACTTCATACACTCACTAGGCATCCCACTACCCATCACCCTTCCTACCATGTTTACAAGTGTCCTCTAGTGCTCATGTGCCTTCTGAAGGCTTCTATAGCATCTATACCCAGGTGTGTGTGTGTGTGTGTGTGTGTGTGTGTGTGTGTGTGAGAGAGAGAGAGAGAGAGAGAGAGAGTGAGAGTGAGTGAGAGAGAGAGAGAGAGAGAGAGAGAGAGAGAGAGAGAGAGAAATCTCAATACTAGAGAAAGCAAATATATCCCCTTAGTCCATTCACCTACCTCCCATTCGGCCAACTCCACCAAAGCCAGCCATGCTATTCATTGCTTCCAGACCACCAAACCCAACTCCTATGAAAGAGAGAATAGTTGTGAGACTTGACTGTAGCTCTGTAGATGACTGGGACATTCTGGAAATGGTAAGTCACCAGTAAGCGCTTCCTTCATTTCATGTTGAGCAAGTAGTTAACACAGCACCTTCCTTTAAGGGTGTGGGTGTATTAGGCTCAGTGTTTGCCAACTGCTTTTAGAACATGAGCGAACCATAAACCATGACTTTTTTCTACAATTCTCAACAGTTTCTACTTTCTTTAAATGGCCATGAGTACATGCAGAAACAAATACTTATACATACCTCCTCCAATTCTATTCACTCCTCCAAAACCCGGACCATCCATTCCCATACCTCAAACAAAATACATAGTATGGACTTTCAGTAAAACTTATTTTGTGACTAACGAATGACATTATAGCAAAGTAAATACCATTGGTTTAGTCACAACAGAACATTAGAGGAGCAGGTACAGGGTATATATAGAAGGATGGTTTACAGAGCTATATCATAGTGGCTAACCAGTCCCCAATCTTCAAAGCAGGCCTCTGAGCATCAGACAAAAGAAAAAGCTTACTGTTTACATATTACATCCAGTCTCTCTCAGATACACTGATGTTACAACAAAAGATTTAGAGATTGAGACTACAAAGTAAAGACGCCTCTAAACAGAGCAGCTAAGAGGCTGGTCAAATCAGTAACAAATAACTTGTGTTTAGATGGGAAGGATACAATAGCCTAAAAACAAGGAAGAAAAGGGGTTTTGTCTCAGAATGAGAAAGATCTTCATCACTACCTGGTAAATTACAAAGTTTGTATCATCCCAACAAAAAGACTATGACACATTTACCATCCCATAAACTGAAATGCAATCCTCAAAAGATAGTCTGGGAACCTCCGAATGGCCAAGAGGTCAAAATAATTTCCACAACTCAATACTTCTGAATTACATGTCTACTTCCCCTCATCCTCTCTTAATAGTGTGGATCTTTCCTTAAACTACCTGATGCATATTAGCACAGCAAACCCAAATGCAGACACAGCGGTACAACTATCTACATGAACCCAAACACTATGAAGAGATGCCAAAAACAGACTCACTCTTCTCACTCTTATTACAAAATAACTTTATTTTCTTAAAAATAATATTTATGCTAATTACACATTTCATAATATAAACATTGAATATAATTTTTGGGGCTAAGATTGTATTGTTATCAGAATAAATCATGACTTTTAAATGAGTAAGTCAATTTTTACAATTTTAAGTTTTTTATAGTATGGTAGGCACTGGGAAACAATCACATAAGTAAAATCATGTTAAAATTTTCAACAAACTTGAAAGAATGAAGTTTGCTGAGATTAAAAGTTGGAAAGCCAGTTTCTAAGGACAATTAAGAGTAACTAGTAGGCAAATAGCTACTTTGAAGCTACCTTCCAAAAGTAATACATTTAAATGCCTACCTATGACATGTTGCCACCCACCCGGCAGACCCTACAGTCCAGGATGCAGAGGGCACTATGTGGAGACGTCATCTACTTAGAGCTCTGTCAGTGCGCACATCCTCCCAGCTACCTTGCACATGCCTGTCCCCAGAGGCTGTCCTGACCTTCAGCCTTCTTGTCATGTCAGCTGCTCTCACAAGGTTTCTCTTCTTTTTCAGACAGAATTGACATCCTAAACATCTCTAAAACAGAGTTCTCTAAGCACTAAGACTAATAAATAAATATAAGCTTTATTAAACAGCAAAAACAGATCACTTACAAAGGTTTTTAAAAAAACTTACCACTTGGACCTAAATTTCCCATTACACCAGTTATGTTCAGCTGGCTGGCACTTATAGGCTGTCCACCTGGACCAAGTCCCATTCCAATGCCTCCAAGACCACCTAAATCACAAAGAACAACATTACCAAGAGTCACATAAAACTAACTGGTACTAACCTTTAAAAGTAGCTGTATGCTTGCAATAGTATCCTAAAAGGCTGCAAATAGCAAGGGTTCTTGTTTCCATTTAGAAAGCACCATACCTAAAGACTGTAATACCATTTATGAAGTTGGATCAGTTTACATTCACTTGAAGGTACTGAGAGAAGTGTAACAACCTGACAAGAGGAGGTGTGAGGAAATGGCTCCATGAGTAAAGATTACCCATGCTTCCACTGCAAACATGAAAACCTGCCTTCAATTCCCAGAATGCACTTTTTTTAAAGCCAGAATTATGTTGGGCATGGGTAATCTTAGATCTGGGACAGTAGCAGATCCCTAGGGTTCATTGGCTAGCCAGTCCAGCTTACACAGCAAGTTCTAGACAGTGGGAAACTGTCTTTAAAAAAAAAAAAAAGTAGACACTACCTGAAGAAAAACACCCAAGGCTCACTTCTAGCCCCACTTTCACACCTTCCCACTCCCAAACCCTGAAACACACACACACACACACACACACACACACACACACACAAATGCAGCCCAAGAAAGTTAAAAACACATATGGAACTCTCTTCTCCAAGGATGGTTATGACATCGCCATCTTAAGATCAGAGCAGTTGTGATCACCCACAGGAAACTCCCAAGATTGCGTCGACCAATATTCCTTCGTGTAAGGAAGAGAGCTCACAAATATACTTTTACCCTGGAGGAATTATTGGTTTTGGAAGTAGGGGGAGGGATGACACATATGACTATTTCTTGATGGTATTGCACCTGTAAGTTACCCATGATCCTATAAATTACCATGACTAAATGCACCAGTTCCCCAAACAAGACTTGGGTGAATCATTTAGTCTGTGGCTGGTACCCCCTTTCTGGTTGAAGATCCATTTCTCAGACATCCTCACATAGTCACACAGCATATACATACCTGAGAATAAGCATCTTGTTCAGTTTGTTGAACAACTAAAATATTAGTATTGCTTTCAAAATAGTCCAAATAAAATGGAAAAGTCAGCAATTATTGAAGATGTAATAAGAGCGAACTTATTCAGAGTACTCAGTACTTGAAGTCAGAGATGAGAGGACTGTGAGTGCAGGCCAGCCAACGCTAGAGAACAAGACCCCTATCTCACACAGCCAACACCAAATCCATTTTTAAAATCTGTTATAAGGGTCTGGAGAGATGGCTCACTGATTAAGAATACTTGTTACTCTTGCAGAGGACCTGGGTTCAGTTCTCAGAACTCAAATGGCAAATCACAAGCATGTATAACTCAGGTTTGTTGATTAAACACAATCTTCTGACATTGCACACACCTGATATAGGCAAACACTTATACATATATCTTTTAAAACCTACAACATTAAAAAAATCTGACTTTTTTTATCATGACATTTATTTATTACATTTACAAAATAAATGTTCTCATATCAGTCAATCCCTCTATATATCTATGTTCATTACTGCTCATTCACCATGAGAAAACAAAGGAACCAGACAAAATACTAAAAGATGGAAAGATAATGAATGTAGATTTATTCAGCTGCAAAGAAAAATAAGATTTGGAGAAAAACAAACTGGTGAACCTGGAAAGAATAATATAAAATGTGGTGAGCCAACTCAGAAAAAACCTGCATGTTTCTCCCTTATCTGCTGACCCCCCCCAACCTATAATGTATACATGACTAAAGTAAACAAGTACAGGACAGGTCAAGCCCAAAACTTCAGAAAGGAGACCAAAAATGGGCAATACTCGGTAATGATAAAGGATGCAATACAGACAGACTAAAGGACACGTCAGCCATTAAAGATGTTATAAATCTATTTTTGCCTATTTTCAAGATGCATATGTGAATTCAATGTTCTGTGCTCTGAAGTTGCATGAACCATTTCTGTACTCCCAGAGTCCAATATGGGTTAACCAATCCCTTAAGGAAATGATTCTAGAAGTTGGGCTTTCTTGAAATGCCACTACCATTACCAAAACAGGAATCAGACAGGACCAGCCACTGAGCCTTTCTGTTACACTGCATTGGCCCAGTTGGGGGTGGGGGGAAATGTAGCAATTAAGGCTTGGGGCTGAGAAAGAATTATATTCTGTAAGTTTTTAATTTTTTAAACATTGTACAGTCATGGTCATTTTAAACTGTACTGATTAATGTCAAGTAACTATGTTCCTACGCCTGACTGTGACCCAGACTTGACCATCGCCCATGCTCTTAAGTACAATTACCATCTTGTCAGTTCTGATATCACAGTAATTATAATCAAAGAACTAGAAAAGAAAAAGATTAAAAACTAGTATCAGAAGCATGCCACTTGCCAAGTTATAGTAAAATTTGAAACTGATGAAGAAAGCAAAAAACCTGAATCTATGGTAGCTCATAACTGTATTATAGCTCAAGACAAAAGAAAATAAGAAAATACAAATTATTAAAAAATGTAAAGTACACCTAATAGGATGTGATGGTTTGCATATGCTTGGCCCAGGGAGTAGCACTATTAGAAGGTGTGGCCTTGTTGGAAGAAGTGTGTCATTCTGGGGGTGGGCTTGGAGACCTTCCTCCTAGCTGCCTGAAGATGTAGTTTCCTTTGGATGAAGATATAGAACTTTCAGCATTTCTTGTACCATGCCTGCCAGGATGCTGCCATGCTTCCTGCCAATGATGACAATGGAATGAACCTTTGAACCTATAAGCCAGCTCCAATTAAATGTTGTCCTTATAAGACCTGTCTTGGTCATGGTGTCTGTTCACAGCAATACAACCCTAACTAAGACATAGAACATGTTTTTACTTTATTGTTTGGGAACTTCACACATGTAGTTCCCAATACACTTTGGTTGAATCATTGCCCCACTCCTTCTCCCAACCCCTACCATAGGCACCACTCTGCCTCCCAACTTCACACACTTCTTTGCTGCTTTAACCTACTACATCCACTTAATATATTGCATTTGCATGGGTATAGGGGACATCAACTGAAACATGGACATTCTCTCCAGGGCTGCTTTCTGAAGAAAACCAAGTCTCTCTACCCCAGCAACCATTAGTTCCTCAGCTAAGGGTGGGGTTGCTTGTGCTCCTTCATCAATCTCACCCAGGCTGAGACTATGCCTGGCTTGACTGTGCAGGTCTTGAGCACTAAAATTTACTATTAATAGAGGCAAACGCAGTCAGAATCTTGAACAAACTAAGCCTGACCAAGTTAACTGGGGAGAAACCTGCCTTACAAAGGAAGAAAAGGGAATATTCAAATATGCATGGTTGATAATTTTTCCACTCTAAAAGCTCAATAAGTAGCAATCCACACTCATACTGCAATAAAACTGTCAACCAGGAACCAAGACTTTAAAATTATCCCCATGAATAATAGACTACCTAAAAAAGGGGATAATTCAACAAAAAGCTTATCTGAATTATGAAGTAGCAACAGCAGAAAACAGAAGAGTAAACTATTTTCAAAGTGCTAAGATAAAGTAACTTAATTTTGAATTCTCTAACAAATCAAACTATCTCAGAAGACATTTACAGAACAGCCAAAATTAAAAGAATTTACTAACAATAAATCCTGGCTGAAAAAAAGGAAAATAAACGCTTAACAAATAGATGCTCCAGAAGAAAATGAACAGTAGCAGGTAACAGAAAAACATAACAAACTCCCCAAGAGGGTCAGTAGCATGCAGTTACTAAGAAAGGAAGTCAAGGAAGAAGATACAAAAATGAACTTAAGACTTTATACATACGTAATATCCAGGGTTAGCACTAAAACACAGACATGTATTTACAAAGTACAAAAGATGAAACCCAAAGAAAATGAAAACCCATCCAAATGAACCAATAAATGTGAAGAAATGTAATTCCTCAATTTCACATATAAGATTGTGAAGCCAATTTTTAAAGATGTAATTGAAGGTATAACATTTACACAGAGATCAGAAACAGTAATGTAAAATATGAAGAAATACAAAATTATATTTAGTATTATACAAGGACTTAAGGTAATTACAAAATCACCTGGTAATAAACTACTTAAATTTTTAAAATATTTCAAAATATTTTCAACAAGAAAAGGTGACTATATCTATCAATATAATGAAAAAAGTTACCATTAAACACTTTTCACTAACTGATAACCCAAATAGATAAAAGTATGAAACAAAAGAGAAAAGATACAAGACAATTTAAATGATTAACAACAAATAACTTAGCAAACATAGAAGACTTATAAAAATGGACCTATGGGGGCTGGAGAGATGGCTCAGCAGTTAAGAGCACTGAGTGTTCTTCCAGAGGTCCTAAGTTCAATTCCCAGCAACCACATGATGGCTCACAACCATCTGTAATGGGATCTGGTGTGTTTGAGGACAGCGACAATGTACTGTATTCACATACATTAAATTAATAAATCTTTAAAAAGACAATGGACCTATGGGTAGGCCAACCACAATGAAATTCTAAGAATATCACATAATGAATCACAACCATATGATTTACCACATTACCTAAGTTAAAAACCAGTATGAAGTAAAGAACTCATGAATTTGGAAATTTAAAACATATTTTCAAATATACAAGATTCAAGAATAACTGTAGTGGTTGGTAATTTATAAACACTGAACTATACTAAGAAAGTCCATGGAAGAACCTATGTATGGTAGCTAAATTTATAATTCTAATTGCTTATATTTAAAAAAAAAAAAAAAAAGGCTGAAAACTAGTGAAATACGTATCCAACTCAGAGTTAGGGCAAAAACAAACAAACAAACAAACAGGAGGAAAGAAATGATAAAATATATTGACAACATCCTTCACAAACACTGATAAACTGATAAGTTAGTTTCTAGAGATAATGAACCACTAAATGAAGACACTAAGAACATGCATTGCCTTTGCACAGACCCAAGTCTGGTTCCCAGCACCCACACACTATACAGCTCACAATCACCTGTAACTCTAGCACAAGGAGATCCAACACCCACTTATCTCTGTTAGGAATGAACTCACATATACCACCCCCCCCACACACACAAATTAAAATAAAAATCTTCATGAAAAGGATAAAAGAACTATGAATATAGAAAAAATTTAAGACAAAGTTATACTAACTAACTAAAGTTCAACAATGAGCCACGATGGGGTAGGAGGGGAGGTGTACCCACAACCAATCGGTGGATGGAGCATGTGGACTTTTATGGAGGAATAGGAGGAAGAATTTCAGGTTCTGAAGAGGAAAGGAACTCCACAGAAAACAATAGTCAACTGACCTGGACCCTTGGGGCTCTCAGAGTCTGAACCACCAACCAATGAACTTTCACTGGCTGGACCTAGGCCTCCCCGCACATATGTAGCAGATGTACAGTTTGGTCTCCATGTGGGTCTGAACAACTGGATTGGAGACTGTCCCAAAAGCTGTTGCCTCTACTTGGGATATGTTCTACTAGCTGGGCTGCCTTGTCTGGCCTCAGTGGGAAAGCACTTAGCTTTGCAGAGGCTTGAAGTACCCGGATTGGGGAGATACCCAGGGAGGCCCCTACCCACACAGAAGACAAGG
This sequence comes from Micromys minutus, assembly GCF_963924665.1. Lineage (NCBI taxonomy): Eukaryota > Metazoa > Chordata > Mammalia > Rodentia > Muridae > Micromys > Micromys minutus. The sequence continues at coordinate 32,229,048 of NC_137952.1, forward strand.
GGAGAGGGGATGAGGGAAGGTCTGTGGGAGAGGGTGGCCGGTTGGGGGCAGCGAGCAGGATGTAATGTGAATAAGTAAAAATTAAATTAAAAAAAAAAAAAGGAGAGTGTTTGCAGAATTCAGTTTCTGGAACCCACATAGTAAGAAAGACTTGGTCAGAGTTGTCCTCTGATCTCCCCAACAGAGCAATCACACCCACATACCCCCGCCCCATATACACACACAAACACACAAAATAAATGGTTTTTAAAACATTAATGTTCAAGACAGACAAAAATGGGGAAAATCCTTAAAGTTACCAAAAACTAACTCAAGCAGCAATAGAAAATTTGATGACTAAGTAAGTCTTCCCCAATATATATGGCAAGGCCAGTTTTACACAAATTTTAACAAAAACCAGGTAATTCTTAAAGAATATTCCAATTCAGTATTGTTTTTAATAGTTTAAAATGCAAATTAATCCAAAGAGCAGAAAAATATATAAAGTATCATCAGTTAAAATGAAGCTACCAGCTTTATCAATAAAAAGAGAATCAGGAACAAAACACAGTGAACCTGAACCATGAAATAACACATGGTATCACACTGAATTCTAATCCAGTAAAGTGGGTAATTAAATTACTAAAATCTGCATAACAAACATTCATGTGCTGTCCCCTCTAGGTAAGAAATACATTGAGAGGTGAAAATGGAAGTGGGACATCGAGGGTCTACCTGTAAAGTTTTATTTAATTATTAAAAATCCAATAAATATATAGCGTATGAAATCTATAAAATAATTTTACTTTTGTCTTCATGTTTAAAATATTTCATTAAACCTTGAATAATAACAAAAGAACAATAAGACAAACAATAGTGTACAGCAATATTCCAAGAGCAACAGCAAAAACAGAGTGCTTATGCTGGCTGCTCTTTTGTAATGCTTTGGAGTAATTAGTGGACATACAGTGACAGTTTGTACATCTAAATCTACTCTAGGATTTGTCTTCAGTGCTGGGGTTGGATTCAGGACCTCATGTAGGCTAATCAAGGACTCTACCACTAAATTTTACCACCAATACTCCAGCAGACATCTTAGTTTGGTGCTGAGGCTAGACCCAAGGACTTAAGCAAGGTAGGTGAAAACTCCTTCCACTGAGTCCATCTCCAGCCCTTATACTTCAGTCTGAGACAGGTCTCATTAAGTTATCCAGGCTGCCTAGGAATTCACTCTACAGTTGAGGCAGGCCTTAGACTTGAACTTTAGATTCTCCTGCCTTAGCCTTTTAAGGATCAGAGGCCTGTGCCACCAAGACTGACTTAGGACATCTAAAGAAAATAGTATTTTTCTATGAAAAGTATACTTTACTCTGTTGTGCTGGGTAACACATTTAAGATAATCTCAGAGGCACCAAAATATATCACTTCCACATTTAAGAATGAAGACAGACTTCCTCTTGGATTAATTTGACCATGACTGAACCCAAATTTGAATTTTCCACTTTTGTCTTTGTATCTTCCATCTGCCTGTAGTTTGTGGTTACTGAACTATCTACAGTGTGTCTACTGTAGGTGTCAGTGACTACCTAAATACTGTTCAGATGTCTGCCTGTCTTTGACAGAGCTTGGCCCTCTATCTAGCAGTGCAGAAACATGGCACTGGGGGCGGGGGGGGGATAAAAAGTTCTTCAAAAACCTGTAACAGATCTTTTACCCAGAATAGTAAACATGATGCAAACAGACATTACCAAGCTATAGTCTACGTTGGTTCCAACATTTATGGTGGATATTTAAGGTTCCTGCCAACCTGTTTTCAACAAATAATTACCACAATATACACACACATACATTGTTCTGGACCAGGGGCACGGAAGAAGACTTAAAAGTAAAGGCAGGGTGTTGTAGAAGCTGACTGCACAGGAGAACCAGCATATAATGAGCTTGGTTATTCACTGTTCTCTTAAAGACAAGTTAAACGGGCTGAGTACACAGTAGGATAACAGGCTAAACAGTCTAAAATATTCCAGATGTTATTAACTTGGCTGCGAGGTACAGTAAAAGTTCAGTCTCTAAGAATGTAATTATTATTTTCATGAAATTGCATCACACTGCTGGCTATTAAAAAAATAAAGATTAAAACATGTAAAACATGTGATTATAGTACACCAGTAAAAATATCTGGAAAGAATTTTCAACATGGAAAAATTATGTAATGTTTAATGTTAAGCCCAGCTCTAAATAACCTATATCCTAGTGCACATAGATAATGTACAAACATATATATGCAGGGAAAAGGAGAAAGAATAAACATAAAAATGTTAAAAATGGTAGATATCTATGATAAAATTATAGGTATTTCCCTCCTTGTATATGAACTCACCAAATACAGCTGAACTTATAGCTTATAGGCCAAAAAATAAATTAATTTAAAAGTCCCATCTTTCTTTTCAGTCTTTATATAACCAGAAGCAGCACACTGTCCAAAATCCCAAACTAATTTCAGAGATTGAACAACTTCAATGTAGGCATGAAAACAGACTTCTGCTTTATACATAACAAAGAAAAAGAAAGCTGTTTTCTAACAAGAGCTTTTACTTACGTGGTAATTGTGATGTCTTACTATCATGTGAACGGTAGTCTTCATGAGGGACAGATTTGTCATCCTAATTGCAAAAAGAAAAAAAGTTTATTATACATATAGTTAAAAAACAGCTAACGAGAGCTGTTATGTTGGGAAGAGATCTGAAGCAATCAGTAACTAAGGTTGAAATGAAAAGTGGGAACTCACCATTTTCACATGCATAGGTCTATCAAATAAAAACTGCCCATTGAACATGGCTGTTGATTCAGTCAAGGAAAGCCAATTAAGATAACTGTAAAATTGTACAGACAAATTATCATATTTACAGAGTGTGAATCTTTTTCTACTATCTTTGATTCATAACTTCATTTACCAACAGCAACTGCACTGATGTGCAGCAGAGTAAGTGTTAAGTACACGTGCGCACACTGCCAACAGCAGGATCAGCAAAAAACAAGGTCCTATCAGCCCTGAATAATGTGGCCAAAGCCATTTTGAGTGAGTGACTCTAGATCTCAAGGAACAAGCTTTCCTGCTGTAGACAAAAGCCTACATTTCTAAATGAGGTGACATTACGTAACATGAACAACTGTGCAAAGGCACTAAGCCTCTCCAACATCATTGAATGCTAAGATACACATGAGGATACAAATTGCTTGGACTGCTTCGATTGCCTGCTCAAAAGTGACAGTGCCCATGCCTCTGCTCTTGCCATCCTTGTCTTCTTTAATATCAGCCCGCTTTACAGTTCCAGCTATGCTGAACACTTCCTTTAGCTTCTTCCAACCAACTTTGAAGTCAAGCTTAACACAGAATGTATACAGTTAAATTCCTAACAAATGGCCCTCCTTCAGTGTAAAAACAAAATCATCTTTTCTAACCTCATAAATCCATAAACTGTAATTCTTGCTCAACAGTATACCAAGTGTTCAAATAAAAAAAGTTCTGTTTAAAATCAGTTCGGCTAAATCTATCTTGTTTCTCATCTTCATTGACATTCCTCAAATCATCTTTCAATTCCTCAATCCTATTCTGTACGTGGGAAACAGGCATTATTATGACTAAGGGAGAGTCCGGTTTGGAAAACATTGTCCATTTCATAAGACTTTCAAGAGCATAAACAAATGGCAAACTAACCATCACAGGCATTTACAAACAGGAGAACCACAAGAATAAAATTCAACTACCAAAATAAAGAGCTCACAAAACTGACATAGAATACTGTTCAATGTCTGTGATGTCCACAGTTGTGTTAAATGCTACTTGTATTTAGAGTCTAACTTCAAATTACATATATAAATTAGGCTTGACTTTAACATAATTATGACTTTTGTTTACTTTAGTTAAAAATAAACAATGATCTACAAACCTATCAGCATATATCTAACAAAATAACCTACTGATAAGAGTTAAGTATCAGAGCAACAAAAGCTTAAACTAAGGCTTAAACTTACATTAGCAACAAAAATTGTGGAACCAAGTCTACCAGCCTGCAAATTGCTGATAACCTCAGGAGGAATGTTTGGATTATTGAGAATGGAAGGTGGTAAATTCACCAACCCAGTTCCCACATCAGAGGCATGTGATCCTTGAAATGATGTTCCTGTTCGCTGCAGTGCACGGCGAGCATTTTCTCCATCGGGATCCTATAATGCGTAGTGAATGTTAACTGCTGGCAAATACATCAGTGAATATATACAATTCAAGTGGCTTAAAGTTGGACAGCAGCTAACCCATCTGGACCAAACTATCAACATCTGTGAAGACTAAGGGGTTTTTTTTTTTGTTGTTGTTATTTTTATCCAGAAAGTGAGTCCCATAAAAACCTGAAGACTGACCTCTCACCACCAGAGCACTGCTTGCTATAAACTCAGGTAGACTGTGATAAGAGGAAAAGTTAATTATCACTGGCTAACATCACTCCTAAATAAAATACAATAGCCCATTGTATAATCTCTGAGCTTCCTGAACAATGAGAAGGACTTGTGATGGGAAAGGGAATAACAGAAGGCCAAGTACCCAAGTAAAGAATAGCAAATATTTTTAGATTCATTAACTTTTAAAAGAAATATCCTTCATTAAAACAAATCAAAAGGCAGGTACATGTGCTTTACCCAGTCATTCCAATAGGTGTCGATCAACAGCAAAACAAATAAAATTACAGTAAGAGGACCATCATGTGCATGCAAATGATTAAGCCAACAATTCTACTTTCTTACTCATGAACTCAGCACTTATGCTTGCCTGAACATCAGACTAGCCAATACTCTAACATGGAACAAAAAGGGACTCAAGCTCCTACCCGTGAGGCATTTACTGGCAATTGATGGCTTCTAGAGAAAAAAGCCAGTTTTCTTTAAAGATGTGATCTCTGACAGGTTAACCATCAGAGGATCCCCCCCCCACACACATACACAAGAATGAGTGGACTCGGGTTTTAAAAGCTATTTGGGAGGAACACAAAGACAGTTGGGAGAGTAAGGAAATAGGAATGGATCTGGAAGGAGCTGGGGGAGTAAAGGGGCAAAATGATCAAAATACATTATTGCATGAAATTCTCAGAGAAAATATTCATCTGCTAACTCAGTCTATAAATACTGGTTTAAGAAAGTAAATAAGGAAAGATGACTTTAATAAATTCACCAGCATAGTGAGAATGACAAAAGGAAAAGAAATGAATGTGAGAATAAACATATGCTGACTCCAGTATGCTGCTTCATGATAGAAACTGAAAGGACTGTAGAAGTGAGTACATGTTACCAACGGATACAGTAGTCAGGATGCTTAGTGCCCATTCTGTTTGCCATCTGACAGACTCAGAATGGGGGGGGGGTGACTTCTGGGCATGCTTGTAGAAAATAACATTGATTACATCAATTATAACTAATTTTTCTTGTAAGCAGAACTATTTCCTGTACTAGATCCTGCAATGTATAAAAGAAAGTGAGTGGAGCACGCATTCATGTCTCTTTTTCATTATGATTTCAGCTGTTTCAGGATCCTGCTGCCTTGAATTCCCTACAATGACGGATCACCCTTCAAACTGTGATCTAAAATAAACTCTCCCATAAGTTGATCTTATTCTATTATTTTATCACAGCATCAAAAAAAAGAAAATAAGTCAGTCATATTTCAAATTTGAGAAAAACTTGTACAAGCACAAAATTTAAAAAATGGTTACCCATGAGGATTAAAAAGAGAGATTTAATTATTAAAAGGCATAGGTTGTTTTATTAAGTTAATAGTAGTATATTTTTTGTCACATGAAAACACAATATATTACACACATACACACATAAATCACATATAATCTTAGTTTTTATTCCTGTTTTCCCCTTGCTTTTCAGTCTGCCAATCACTAACTGCCAATGCTATTAGTGGGGATATTAATACATGTATGATTCCTATTCATCTCCATGTAGCTCAATAGAATACTAAAAAGCTACTAAGGAACACTGCAAATACACCTTCATTAGACAGCTACGCAAGCAGTCCTCCCCAGTTTTATCAGCCACTGATTTATAAATCAGACTTCTCAGGAACATGACCACCTTTGTTAATAAACATTAGCTGAGGAGTTAAATAAATCATTCATTATTTAGTAAAACTAAATTTGACCCCTTTTTCCCTTCTAGAATAGTTAAAAATAAAGGCATCCTAAACCTTCATTCTGGGGTCTCAATAACAGATCTGAGCTCTTCAATATGCTGCAACTTACAGTAACACAATCACCTGACCTAAGCCTCTAACACCCAGTCAATTTTGTCAATTAAAAACAGAAAGATATATAAACAGTATGCTTAGTGTCTATAGCATCTCTATGGAACTTTTATTATAATACTTGTTTCTTTTAAACAGAAACAAAATCATAAAATAGCAAATTATGATCATCAAATGATTAGATTATAAATTGTAACAAATTATTTAGGATTCTGAACATTTCTAAAGTTAAGTCCTGGCATATGCATAAAAGCACCAAATTAATGACTAGTCAAACCACAAATTTAAACATTCCCTACAAAATCTCTGCCAATTTTTTTTTTTAGGTAATTATAATCCCAGGATCAATGAGGATTCAAGAAATCTGAGGTTAACTCTAGTAAAGAATGTAGGATACATGCTATTTTTGGTACTAAGGCACTGAAGCTTATCACCACTAAAGAATAAGATACCAACAGTCACTAACAAGAATAGTTTTTACAGCTTACATTTATGATGGAGCTGGACAATCTTAAACACTGTGCTAACATAACAGCCTTCCATAGTATCAAAAGTATAGTAACTAGAAAACATAACCCTTTTGAGTTTTTACAACACTATCAGAGAGATTTCTAGTATTTCTCCTATCTTAGGGACAAGGAAACTAAGCAAATTTTATATGATTTGCTTTTCCTGGGTAATTTAGCTTTTCTAGTGACAGAGTGAGCTATAACTTATTTATCACACTTGATTTTCATAAAGTCACATTAGGTATTATCAGTGGCATTATAATAAATTAACTGACGTCTAGAGAAATCAGGTATTGTCACATAGTAAGTTAGAACTCAAAAATCCCTGCTCTCTTGTTGAATGCCAGCCAATGAATAGCATCAGTATTAGCTCAACATCACAGACTCAAAGTAACATTGCCTATTTCTTTCAATACAGGTTTAGCAAGGGTATGGTACAAGTGGGGTATAGTCAAACTAATATGGCAAAACAGCCAATGTAAGATAAAAGAGCCCATGAAACTGAGTGTTATTCAAGCTAATTATTACCAAGATCAACAACTGCTCCTGTAAGTGCTATTGTGTGAGGTACCTTATTTGTCAATCCATACTACAATTCTCTACAAAGAAAAACATCCCCATTGTAGATTACGCTAACTACACATCTCAGCAAGCTATAATGCTTCTTAAATCCTAACCTTACAGAATCTAAATTTAAAAATGAATACCAATCTTATTCAAATCCACAAAGCTATGTGTATTTTCAAGCAACCTGTAATCGACTATAATAACTATTGAATTTCAATTAAACTGCTAAAAACTGACAATGTTTATAGCAATAAAGTCTATACTTTACTTTGTTATCTTTAAATTTTTGGGTCCTGATTTTTATTTTATATTGAGGACCTCTATCTATCTGTAACTAGAAGCTAAATAAATATAAAGAATAACTTAAAGATTAAGAGCAAATCATCTTTTATGTAAAATAATCACAATCTATAATTCTTTAATAGGCATCTATGCTTTAAAAAGTAGTCATACAACTACATAAGAAAAAAATCAAATGAAGCATGTTCACATAATTAAATACTTAAGCTGCAAATACAAAAAACTTACTTCTTTAATATTCAGAGGCCTTCCACTAAGGTCATATTTATTCATAGTTTCCAATGCTTTCTTTACAAATTCTTCGTCTTTGAATTCAACCACGCTTAGTAAGGAAAAACATAAGAAATGCTTAAGTACAAAGATTTCTTATTCCCAATCAAGATTAACTTAACATAAGATACTTAAAAAAAAAATTCTTACCCACAACCCTGTATCCGGTAGATTGTCAATATATGCAAAAGAAAAAGAAACATTGTAGGTCAGTAGATGAATTTAATGACAAACTCTAATCTTTAAGTCATTAAGAAGTCATCAAGAACACCATTTTATCTTTTACCCCTCCAGAATGTAACAGGCAAGTGACCATTCATTTTCATTAAATCCATGTAACATGTTACAAGCTTGGAGTACATTTTTATTTTCAGGTGACTTTTATTAAAATTAAAGCTAGTACCACTTTATGAATTTAGTCACAGGTAAGTAAAGGAAGAAACTGAAGACTCCAATATCATGCTTTTATACTGTAATAAATATTTCAAAATATATTGAGCACAATATACTTTTTAAATCTAATTAAAATAGCAAATAAACATGAATTTTTAAAGTTATTATGTTATGTATATTATTTGCCTGCAGGTATGACTACAAGCAATGTGTGAGTCTGGCACCCACGAAGGCCAGAAGAAAGTTTTAGATCTCTTGGAACTTGAGTTCCAGATGGTTTGTGAACTGCCATGTGGTGCTAGAATTGAGCCCAAGTCCTCTATAAGAGCAGCCAGTGCTCTTAACTGATGAGCCATCTCTCCAGCCCCCATGAATTTTACTTTTAATAAAGTAATCTATTAGATTAAAGCTAGCTGCACACAATTTAGAAGCATCTATCTGGAAGCATGTAAAACAAATTAACCATGCTAAAGAAACTTACAGAATCATTTTTAAAAAATAATTCCAGTGATTACTGTTCAAGGTGCCACTTGAATGTGATGACAAAGTTTGTATTTCTCATGTACCCAACCACTTTGTGACTATGATGAGACGCTGTCACAGAGCTTTCCACTATATTCTTCGGTACTCATGCTGCTAAGTCAAAATCTATCATCAGCTTTCCAGGTCAACTTAGTCATAGCCATCATTCATACCAATTGGTCAGAGCACTGCCTCTTACATGGTCCTGCAGGCTAACAAGTTAAGCTTTTCAATAAAAGTTTCAAAATTATATTCTAAATTAACACCTTTAAGCCACAGGCCTCTCATAAAACGCTTAGGAAATATTATCAATTCAGTGACTTTTAAAATATCCCTGAAGTCATCAATATACAACAAAAAGCAGTATTAAATTTTTATTAGCTAAGAAAAAGCATAACCTTAAAGCATTAGAATAATGAATGCCCTTTATGAGCATTTACAAAACCCATCCCTTTCAGGTAGCTAGTTTGTTGGCATGTCAGACTTGCTAGGATAAAACCTCAAATCTTAAAGTAAAACAAAATGAAACTTAAGTTTCCAAAAGTCTGGTAGAGTAATATACAAAAGTAAACTGCTGAGGAACTTTTAAACCTCGAGCAGATTATGGCCCACAGCACTTACCCTTGATTTTCCTTCCGCATCCTTAAAGAGCTCCACGTATGTAACCTCACCAACTACATAAGACATACAAAAGGAAGATACCAAGAAACAATACATTTAAACACCAGTATCTTGCTTTACTGCACACCTGTGCACAACTCTACAGAAAGCACCTATTATTCACCAGCAATCAGGACCAGATCAACATACCTCCTATCGATAGCTATAGAAATTTAACTAATTTTCAGAAATTACCTCATCCACATTCTCTAAAAAGGCTAACAACCATATTAACCCAATTCATACTGCAGATCGTATTTGGCCAGCATGGTATGGTTGGTGAACAAATGCACATATACATACAAATGGTCCCTCAGCCTATCATATTAACAACTTTAGCACTTTTCAAATAACTGTGGTCAGCCTACAAACAACAGCTGTTTTAAGGTGACTTCCTACCTGAATGTCTTCAATCATGTTTGCCATCAGTAAACTAAATTTACAAGTAATGCTTCACAGCAAGCCACACACTTCTAAATAGTCAGTGAATAAAACCAGTCAAATAGTTGTCACCTTACAACAGATACACCAATGCAATTAAAAAAATTTATTAGAGAAGATCGCCCTCAAAGCCAAGTACATAGTTTTCAGGACTGTTGAACCTCAAATTTTCAAGAAATAACAGAACTAACTTTTACAAGATCAAGTATTGACATTATTTTCCCCCAAAACCAAGCATGTGTAGAAGATGAAGTTTTCACGGCAGCAGCAGTGACACATTTATACAGAGCTGCAAGGACAGCAGCGTGGCAGTCGTGACAATGCAAGCAAAATGAATTCCACAGCCAGATCCCAGACTCCACCGAAAACATCTTTGGGGAAAATCAACCTTATTATGCATACATTAACAAGCTAAATGCATTGCTTAGCTAATGCAATAGTCCTTTTAAAGTCTATTAAAAAACGTCAACAAGACAAAGCAATCACGTTAACAAAATTCTTGGTGGCATGCATATGCTGGCTTCACTATCCCACTAAAATGTCAAAAAGAAAAATACCTCATTAATCTATACTTCCTTGTAATGAAATTGCCAAGTGGAAGGAAAAAGAAAAGATTAATTCATATGTCAAGAAAGTCTCTCTTTTTTTTTGAGTCTGTGTGGCTAAGAGGAATAAAAAGTCTGCTTACTTCCTCCCCTTCCTATACAAAGAGTAAAACAGTAAGTTACTGAAGAAGTTGTTACCTTTTTCTCTCATCAAATCTTTAATAGCCTGCCATTTCATGTCATAGGGGATGTTGCTAATGAACACTCTGTTCCGATTTGGACCTTTCTTTTCTCCAGTGCCTGAATTCTTATCTTTTGAATAAGGATGAAACCGATTAGCCTTCTTATTTCCTGTAGACTTTTCTTTTAAATCAGATTTTTCTTCCTTCACTGATTCATCATTCTCCCTGTGAATTAGAAACAAACAAAAGCATCTTTAGTTGAGCCTCTAAGAATGGAACTCTGTATTGGTCACTCTCATCTGTCACTTCACAAATTCACAGCTAAGCTTATCAATTTCTCAGTTAACAGCTGGCATTTTTCTTCTGTTAATACTTGTAAGCATCCCCAAACCCAATTTTTTCCATGATGCTACTTAATAAATACTAACAGACCCAATGGAAGGAACATGTGAATTATCTCAGTACCTCATTTATGGAAGAATTAACTTCCTGAGCTTATTCAACTCTCAAGTCCAATTTGGACCACCAAGAGGGCACTTGCTATAGGAGCCTGATGGCCCATGGTAAAGACAGGAGAGAACTGACAAACTGTCCTCCAATATCAATAAACACGTCATGGCTTACACACACAAATCATACATACAACACACACACAAATGTGAATATAGAATTTCTTTAAAATGTCTTAATTAAATTAAAAGTTAGCTCATGTTAAAAAAAAATGGTGGCACATACTTAGAATTCTAGCACTCAGGAGACAGATGCAAGAAGATTACCACAAGTTCCAAGACAGCCTGGCCTATAAAGTCTAAGGCAGCCAAGCCAGAGCTATAATCAAGACTCTGCCTCCACCCCCATCACACCCACAAAAAAGTAAACAGATGATGAATCAATGATTATCTCAAAAGCTTTTACTTATATAGTAACAAAATTTCTCTAGATTTTTCTCCTTTCCTGAAAACCAGAATCAAAATATGCAGTCACATCTCTCTTGTGTACTCATAATCATTGTACGCTGAGTTTCATCTATTCCCTACTTAGTAAACAGAAAATTTAAGACATCTTTATATATCTTCATGTTGAACATAGGACAAGACATGTCATAGAATTGTGTCTGTTTTATTAGTGATACTATCTAAAAATGAAAGGCTAGGATTGAAGAGACAGGAGATAATTAAACACATCATGAGCCAGAATCTAACAGTCTTTTTTAATGGGCCTAATTGGGAAAAACTGATTTATAAGACTTCATCACAATGCAACTATCATGATGCCATGATACACAGGAATCAATAAGATATGGCTATATACCTAAAGTAATCCCTACAGATAAAAATCTGGATTTATATTTAACACCACAGTTTACAATTTAAAGCAATATGGGGTGCATGTGTACTCGCAGGTGCACACACATAGGCTTGTCTGTGAGTATCTGTATGGAGAGCAGCCTCAGGAATGTGACTCCTGTCCTTTGTGTGTCTGTCTTCAGACTGAAGCTCACCAGATGGGTGAGACCCAGGAATCCTGTCTCCTCCTTCCAAGCACTAGAATTACAAGGACACACAGCCAATATTTTCACATGGTTCTGGAGAGCAAACTCAGGGCCTTGTGAGGCAAGTACTTTTTCACCTTGCTATCTCCCTCAAAAGCAATCTTATTACAGAAACAACCATAGATTTAAATCTTAGATTGCTTTAGTCAACCTAAAGTAATTTCACCAACAAGTTAATTTAAAAGCTTTTTTTAATAAACTTTAAAGAGTCAAAATCTCTAAGAACAAATAAGAAAATAAAAACTTCATGGATTATTCTAACAACTAACTACATTTTATAATCTCAAGGTGAGCAATTTCGGAAGGTTATAAACAAACTTCCTACTGCATTAGTATGAAAAGGTCACTGTTTAAACAGCAGTGTCCAGACCAGGTGATAACACCGCCATAAATAAAGTACACAAAGTCTGTAAGAATAAAGCCTGTCCTCTGTGCTATCTACACTGCATCTAGAGTAACAACTGACTATGCCATATGTTGGATAAGTTGTAAATTTTCAATTGCCAGTTAAGGACCCACACTCTGGAAGCTGGAGGATAGCTCAGTTGGTAAAGTGCTTGCTTTGCAAAGCCGAGTTCCAAGGTTAGATCTCCAGCATCCACACATAAAAAGCTGGCCATGCAAATACACACCGGTAACTCCTATAGGGACAGGGGTTGGGGGAAGAATGATGGATTCCTGAACCTTACTGGTCAGCCATGCTAGCCTAAAATCAGTGAGATTTAGATTCAATGAAAAACCTGTCAGAAAGTATACAGGTGTGCATGCACATAGAGACATATACACACAGACACAAACCCAAACTCACTGAAAATAGTGGTACATACCTATATTACCAACATTCAAAGAAACTGAAGCAAAAGAACTGCTAAGAGCTGAGGGCCAATCTGAACTACTAGCACCAAGTTAGCCAGGGTTTAGATTAGACCCTATCCCAAAACCAAACAGAATCCATACTCTGAACAGATGGTGGCACCATCTTTGAGAAATGTTCCTACAATCAAGAAACAGTACCAAACTTTCTTCACCAGCTATTCAGATTTTGACAGGGACATCTTTTCTATCAACCTTATCCTCTTACAAGAAATGGCAAGATCTGAAAGGGGTCTTCTCAACTATTCTAGAATGTCCCTCCAAGTGAATAAAGTGGCATTTCTGAGAATAGAAACAAGTAGCCAAAATATACAAGGCCTCCTCTCTGGTTCCCAGCTACCACAGACAAAACAAACCTTTCTTTTTCATTCCTCTGAAGAACCATCTGCATAATAATGTGCTTCCACTGAATTCACTGCAGTCTCCAGTCTGAAGTCAGGTAAAAAGATATCTAGTTTTTGATAGAGTCCCTCCTTCTGTCTACTCTCACCTGGATGAATTCACTGTGAAAACCAAGTACTCACTAGGTTCCTCTAGTCTTCACCAGACTGAATGAAGGTTCTAAGACTGTAATAAACATTTGCTTACAATAATCTTGACAATTCATTAAAAAATGCATTTTTTAATTTTTAATAAATTTTAAATGATTTTAAAGGTTTCTTAAAAACCAGAAACCAAACTATAAAATGACCTAGAAATTAAATAAAATAATTTTTGTATTTAATGAAAAAAATAAAATCTCAATATCTGAACTAATATTCATTATATTTTAACAGTAATTACTAAAAGTCTGTTTACTAATCGAAGACTGGTCAAAGAAAACATGGGAGTGGGCATGTATATATCCCAGATGGATGGATGGATGGATAGATGGATGGATGGATGAATGAATGGATGGATAGATGGATAGATTCAGCCCTTAGAAGCAAAGCCTGCCATCTGCGGCAACCTGAAGGACAGCTTGCTAAGTGAAATAAGCCAGATACAGAAAACCAAATACTGCATGACATCAAAAACAAAACTCAAAGCATCAGGGTACAGTGATCATTACTACAAGTCTAATGAGATATTTGCCTAAGCATATAAATTTCCAATAATCAAGTTCTGGAGACAATGTGTAGTAAAATATTTGGAACAACTACAAAAGATGCTAGCTACATGAGCTCACAGGTATATTAGTTTAATTACAATAATCACTGTATACAGCAAATCAAAACATCTGAAGAACAAACGGTTATGACCTTCACTCATGATAAAACGGATGCTTTATTAGCAATCACTTCACCCTACCGTTGTGTTGAATGTTATAAACAGCACAATATAAATACACCTGTAATTATACAAGACTCATGAGGAGTCACAAGATAGGTGGATATTGCTTTCCTCCCAGTTTACTTGAATGTAGACAGAGGGAATAGAATCTTTAATTCCTGTCTAAAGGTGAACAAGCCAACTAAATCTTTTCCTTAGTTTCATGACCTTAAAATTTCTTCTTGTATTTCTTTAATGAATACTCACTGAACCTTTAAAATGTAAGGTTCAAGGATGAAAAGGACAGCCATGTCTGGTGTGACTGAATTAATGCAATACAAATCACTTCAGTTCCAACAGCAGCACATGGTCCACTTGGAAGCAGTGGGTGCTGTACAGCAGTGTAGGTTATCAAATGCTTTAATGACTTATTAAAAGCATGGGACAGCCCAAAGTTTAGGCTGTCAACCACCTCTACAGGTTCACTGCAGACACACATAAGATTTAAGGCCCTAAGTACTCTTTGACTACCCCATGCTGGCCCATCAGACTTGAAAGACATTCCTTAGAGTACATTGGTCTCTAGTCAACACTGAAAAATATGCAAAGAATGAACTAGAATAAGGAAACAATCTGTATTTACTGTTAACACCTGCCCCATATTTTCTCTCCTTGAATTAGAAAATGGTTCTTTCTCACTTCTTTTCCCATCCTGCAGTGCAACTGTAGACATTGTATTTTTGGATCTAATAGAGGTTTAGATGCCAGCATCACAAAGTACCAACATTATAGAATTCAATGATTATTTTCTTCAGGAAAAAAAGGGTGGCACACTCATGCTTACACACAAATTAATAATACCTGTCATCCCTCAGCCCCCTTCCTCCCACAGATTTTAAAAGTCCAAAGATGCTCAGGTCCTTTTCCCAAAATAATGTTTGCATGTGACTTAAACACAATCTCAAACATACTTTATTTAATCTCTTCCTTTTATAATACCTAAAACAATGTATAATTATATATGCTTACTTTCCATATAGATACAATATGTATGGGTATATAAGGCTGACTGTATTGTTACAATCAGGCCACTTTTTTTTTTCTACTTTTAATAACAAATCTCTAAAAAAGCCCATGATTGGCAGACATAAGAGATAAGCTTTCCTTGCTCTCTGATTTCTCAATGGTGGAGAAACATGCACACTCTTCATCCGGAAGCAAATTGCACTGACTTCCAATCCCTGCAAAACCATTACCTGCAAAATTCTGTTTCCTGCTCATAAGATGCTTCCTGTTCAAAAGTTACCGGGTGGCTAGGGAAACTAAAATCCATATTTAAGGTATTTCAAGCCAACTCAAAGGAACACAATGGACTGTGCCTAATGGGGCATTCTTAAGGTGCCTCTCCACATAGACCATTTCTGATGAATATAGGCATCAGAAAACAGCAAACACTGGACTTCTAAAGCTCAGGATAGGCCCCAGGGAGCTGGGGTAATTCCTCTTAAATACGCTGTCAGTGGTTAAGAGAAAATAACCAATGATGTCATCCTAAGAGCAAGACTGTCATAACAAAGCTGAGGAGAGCTACCCCATCTAATTTGCAATCAATTCAATTCAGTTCCAACAGACTGGTCCAAATGGTACCATCACCTCAAGTACTTCGACACAGAATAACCAGACAGACATTTTATTTTCCTCTCCTGATTTAATTCTGAGCATGTGTTCACTGATTGCTACTGAGGCAGAATTGAGAGGTGAAGGATGTTTCAACAAACTACTGACATCTTATCAACTTCAGTTTCACAGAATAAGCCATAGGGAAACGTTTGCCTTCACATCACCCCACGTGACAAGGGCAGACGAGCACAATCTGCCCCATCCTACACCCTTACAACTTAAGATCTTATGGATTAACGTCGACTGAATACTCTACATGGACACTGACGACAGATCCAACCTTCAACCCTTAGGCTTTCTAAAAAATCCACTGTGTTTTATGGGTTGGGGGTGTCATTTTTGTGGCCTAGCGCGCGAACGCACGAGGCCCTGTGTTCCATTCCCAGCTCTGCCAGACGCAGGTTTTAGTAATTTAATTATAGCATAAATGTGAGCGCATTACAGTAAAAAGAAGGCCACCACACACTGAGTTTGTGTTTAAAAACAAAACAAACAAAAACCAGCCTGCAGGGCCTACAACCACCGCCGGGTGGGTGGAGGAGACCAAGTCCCCCTTTTCCGAGAGCCAACCAAGAGGAACACAATGGGTTCGGTCAGCTCGAACGCTTTAGAAGCCAGCACCGCACACGCGGCCCTCAGCGGGGCTCGGAACCGGGCCGGGAGGGGAAAGGACCGATGATGTCATCCCTAGGTCCTCCCCGGGGATGAGGCTAGCCTCGGGCCTTTTAAAGGGCACAGTTTTCCGCGCGCCCGAGGCCGGGGCCGCCCGCGCCGCACCTGCTCCCGCACCCCGGCCGCCCGCGCCTCCCGCCCTGCCCGCTCGCCCGCCCGGGGGAGACAATACATTTTAACGCCGTTGGCGCTGCTGCGCGGCGGTTTCTCGGGCTCGCCGGGGTGCGGGTCTCGCCGCGGATCAGCCGGTTGCTGCTGCGGGCTGTCGTCACCCGCGGCCGCCTCGGGTTTGTCGGCATCGGCCATCCCGCCGCGGGCTCCGCCTCGGCCGCGCTGAGGGCTCCGAGCGCTACAATGGCGGCGGCCGGCGGAGCGGTAACGGATCGCGATTTGAAAAGGCCCCGAGCGCTCGGCGGCCCGGATCTCGCGAGAGCGGACGAGGCCCCCGCGACTTGGGGAGCGGGGGGCGGGGCTCCGGAGCGGCCACCTGCGGAGGGAGCGCGGGCTGCCTGGGGGCGCAGGGATGGGGGTCCTTCGGGGGCGGGGCGTTTGGAGCCGTGCATAGAAGCAGCTCCAATCACGGGAGGTGGATGCTCTATGAACCCGCCGGCGAGCATCTGCGGCTCAAGACAAGTCATCACGTTAACTACTTTCTTTGAGGGCTGAAGATTTCTGTAGACCTTAGCAATCAGCCTAAGAGGTTGACGCTTTTAAATTCTCAGGCCAGCCATCAATCTGGACAGTCCATCATTTCCTTAAGAAAGTCTGTGCAAGGGGCCTGGAGAAGCTCAGCAGGTAGGATAATTTGCTGCTTTTGCCAAGGACCCAGGTTCGGTTCCCAGCACCCACATAAAGAGCTCCAACAACCTCTTGTGACTCCACAGGCACTGGCGTGTATGTGGTGCACATATATAAATGCAGGCAGACCACATGCACACATGGAAAATCAAACATTTATAATGTTTTTAAAGTCTTATACAAGGTTAGCTACAAATGAAATATTTTGGTTTTGTTTATAGATTTCCCCCTAAATTTGAACACTCATAAACTTGAGTGTTATAATTACACTTCACGCTAAAATGGCCCTTTTCATTCAAAAAATGCCAGACCTCCTCAAATGTTTCCTTCTATTAAAAAAAAAAAAAATAACTGAACAGTATAGCAGGCATATTTTATTAGCGATGACAGTGACCTGTGAAATGCTGTCGTTGGTGCTCTACCCACATAGTGCCCTAAACACAACAGATGTGCTTGACTTGTGTTTCTGTACAGTCGCCCCTGGGGCCTAATGTTTGCAGTTAGCAGACAGATACTTGAATCTGGCCCAGACAATCAGAGCTAGGGTGACCTCTGCCACTTTCTCCTTGGCTGAGGCATTTCTTCATCTGGGGCCAAGTGCTACACTGTTACAGTCTCTATCTCTTAAGGCTCCCGTGGGGTTTCAGTCACAGAGAAACCAGATTCCCCCACCCCCAAGTAGCAAATTGCAATAACTTTCAAAGTATTCAACACTCTATTTATTCTTCTGCTATCATTGACTTTCACCAAGAAACCCAATCTGACAGTCCCTGGTCTAGTAGATTCCTGCAAAAACCCTTTTTCATGTTGCAACACTTTCTAAGAGTTCATTGTGACCAAACCATAATAGAAGGTTCAGAAGGGACACTAGATTCCTGCTGGAGGAGGACTTTGGGAAACAGCTCTATTGGAGAGTTATAATGGAGCTAAAAGCACAATGTAATTAAACACACACAAGACTCACCCATACTCCAGAGTATGCCAATTTAAATTTCCCATTAAAAGATCTATTCTTAACAACTGAGCTTTGGGCAGCAGTGTTGTTGGAATTTCCAACCCCAATAAGCCTATTTAAAAACCACACGATCAGTTATAACTCTGAGATACAAGCCTAGATTGGAAAGATCTAACACTACACTACTCCATTCCCCAGCTGTAAGACCCCTTTCTACTCACGGTTTCTCCTGGCCACGTGGTTCTGCTCCATCACAACTATGTCCTCCTCGTTTTCTTCCGTCTTCTCTCCTCCTCTCTCCTCTCTCTGCCTGTGGTCATTCTCAAAGACCTCACATCGCACTTTCCCCTCCACTGCCCAAATACAGGCTGTAGCCTTTACTGACAGTTCACATAAGATCACTTGAGTACTTGAGCAACTGCTCTTGGGGTCAACTGACTCTCCGCCTACAGTTTAGCCCTGATCTTGTGAATACATAAATATCAAAGGGCTTTCTCAACTGAGGATTCCAGAGGGGCTCCTAGATGAGATGGGCCCTGAAAGTCTGGGTCAGGTGGAGCAGCTTCCGTGCAGAGAAGAAGCTACCTGGTACCTTTCCTTCCTCCATGCTGTTGACTTCATACTTAAGTATAGTAAAGTCTACAAAGGACAGAGTGAAATTCAATTTCTCTACTTTCCTCACTGGGATTCTTTTTTTCAGTGTAGGTATGCACATCGAAAAAACTTATAGGTAACAGATGCTAAAGTTCCCCCCACCCCCCACTCCCCATGGTTCCTACTGCAGAATTGTTTTCCTCCACAATTACACAAAATACATTTCTAGTGCTTTGAATGAGAATGAGCCCCTTTCTTCTATGTGTTTGAACACTTGGACCCCACATAGCCCCTAGTTGGCAGTGCTGTCTTGGGAGACTTAGGAGACTTAGCCAGGTTGGAGGAAGTATGTCACTAAGGCAGGCTTTGAGAGTTTAAAGACACATACCATTCCCAGTTCACTTTGTGTGAGTACACATGAACACACTCCTGTGTGTCTCTGCTTCTTACAAGATACACACTCTCAGCTTGCTGTTCCAAACGCCGCCTGCCTGCTGCTATGCCTCCCCAACACAATGTCTCCTATCCCTCTGCAACTGTAAAACATAAGAAACTCTTCTGTCAGTTGCTTTGGTCCTAGAGATAATAGATTAAGGGATTTGGAGGCAACATCCTACCCAGCTAAATTTAGATCCAGGTATGGTAGTGCAGACCTTTAATCCCAGGAGACAAATCTGAACAGATCTCCAAGTTCAAGGCCAGCCTGGGATGAAGCAGGTTCTAGGTAAAGAAAAGCTTAAATCCAGGCACAATGTTACATGCCTTTAATTCCAGCATTAACCAAACAGAGACAAGCAGATCTCTGAGAATCTATAGAGCAAGTTCCAGGAAAGCCAAGCTTAGGCAGAGAGAGAGTTAGAAAACTTAAAGCTGGTGTGCTGACTGGTTTTGTGTCAACTTGACATAAGCTAGAGTTATCACAGAGAAAGGAGCTTCAGATGTGGAAATGCCTCCATGAGATTCAGCTGTAAGGATCTCAATTGGTGATCAAGGGGGAAAAGCTCAGCCCATTGTGGGTGGTGCCATCCCTGGGCTGGTAGAGAAAGATAGCTGAACAAGCCAAGGAAAGCAAGCTAGTACTTAACATCCCTCCATAGCCTATTTACCAGCTCCTGCTTCCTGACCTGCTTGAGTTCCAGTCCTGACTTCCTTTGGTGATAAACAGCGGGTGGAAGTATAAGCCAAATAAACCCTTTCCTCCCCAACTTGCTTCGTGGTCATGATGTTTTGTGCAGGAATAGAAACCCCGACTAAGACAGCTGGTAATAGAGTGGGGGAGGGTGGACATGTCCCAGACCCAGAAAGCTGAAGAACTTGGCAGCTTCGGCCATGTGGCTGTGGCTTTAGAATCAAGAATAAAAGGGACTACTGGGACAATTGGTGCTGGTAAAACTGGAGCTAAGAAATTAGTGGTGATTATGAAGACAGCAGCACCACTGAGGTGAAATCTTCTGGGAAGAGTTTTCTGAGAGCACAAAGAAGCTATGTTCCAGAGATAGTCAAGGTTGTACCTTGTGCTGCAGCTAAACCTGGTACTGTGTAAGTCACCCAGGTGGTACTGGTTTTGAAGGCTTGAAGGGGTCATGAAGAACAGCTGAGACTTGGCACTGGGAGAAGCCATGAAAGGACATTGGCGAAAGTGCAGCCTCAGTTGTAGTTGATGGCCCAGGACTCAAGGGGCCATGCTAAGGATTTGAGGTGTGGCAGCATGAAGAGAGCCTATGAGAGGTTATTGGTGAAACCTAGTTGCAGAGGAAGACCCCAACATTTTGGAGATGCCAGTACTGTGGGATGATCACCAAGAACAGCAGCAGCAGCAGTGGAGTGGATCAACCCGAGCTTAGAGTGCTACAGAGGGCGGAGCTGATTGATGCCAGCCTTTTGGAGGAGCCCAGAAGATCATGTGTGGATCCCAGACATTGGAACAAGAATATGCAACTGGAGAGATGGCTCAGCAGTTAAGAGCACTGGCTGCTCTTCCAGAGGTCCTGAGTTCAATTCCCAGCAACCACATGGTGGCTCACAACTATCTGTAATGGGATCAGATGCCCTCTTCTGGTGTGTCTAAAAACAGCTACAGTGTACTCACATAAAATAAATAAGTAAATCTAAAAAAGCAAAACCAAAAAAAAAAAAAAAAAAGAAAGAAAGAAAGAAAGAAAGAAGAAGCAAACAAGAAACTATAACATTGAAGCTGCCTAGGAGACACCAAGATGTTTGAGATACCAGAGTCATAGGATATCCCCTGAAGAAAGCTGCTAACAGGGTGTGGAACCAGCCCAGAAAAAACAGTTTGTTGCTGTCAACAAAGATGAAACAGGAGTTGGAAATCTGAAAACTGTTTTGACATCAAACATGGAGATGCAGGGTTTGAAGTTTGCCCAACTTGTTTCCTGTCTTGATTTGGAGATTACAGTTAAGTGATTAGAAGGCTCTTAGAAAAGATTTTGAACTTTTGTCTTTTGACATTGTTAAGACTGCTATAGGCTATGGACACTTTGGAAGTTGGAGTAAATATTTTTTATTATGCTATGGCTAAATATGGCCCCCATAGACTCATGTGCTTGAACAAGACTGTGGGGGCCAGGGAGTGAAATGTGATGGTTTGTATATGCTTGTCCCAGGGAGTGATACTATTAGAAGGTGTGGCCTTGCTGGAGTGGGTGTGTCACTGTGGATGTGGGCTTAAGACCCTTACCCTGGCTGCCTGGAAGTCAGTGTTCCACTAGCAGCCTTCAGATGAAGATGTAGAACTCTCGGCTCCTCTTGCCTCATTCCTGCCTAGACACTGCCATGCTCCCATCTTGATGATAATGGACTGAACCTCTAAGCCAGACCCAATTAAATGTTGTCCTTATAAGACTTGCCTTGGTCATAGTATCTGTTCACAGCAGTAAAACCCTAAGGCACTACTAAAGCCCATACTTTCTTCTCTACTTGCAGCTAAGAGAAATGTTGAATGAGCCATGTAGGAGATTTTTAGAGGAAAGGCATTGAGCAAGGATCATGGTGTCTCCTCTTTGGCCTCCTCCTGTCATTGGCTTAGAATAGATAAATTATGCTTTCAGCCACAATTACCATGTAGTGACCTCATAACTGGAAGCTAAGGATGAGGAGCAGGAAAAAAATGTCAGGAGGAGGCCATGAAATATACTACCCTGACATTCTCCTCCCCTTCCCCATCTTGTTTTCTATGACCACTAGTGCCCACGCTGAATAAATTGCTTCTTAGCATCTTCCTAATACACACAACTGAGCTTGATTGTGACAAGAATAACTTTCAATGGAAAAGGACTGATTTGCTCAATAGTTTCTTTTATATGATGTTCGAACAAATACAACTTTAAGATGTTTCTCTGATGACACCGTTCACATTTGGTTTTGACCAGCCTTTGCTTTGGGCCATAGAACCCAGCAAGTTCCTTGTCTCATGTGCATTCTCTACTGACAAATGCAGTTTTGCTTAGAGCTGTAATGTGCCTAGGTAAATGATGTGCACAACCACATGGCACAGATCTATCTACTAAGTTGTAAGGACAAGTATTCAAGGGATTCTAGATATGCTTAATTTCCTGATGAGTTCTTTGCTTTCCTTCCTCCCTATGGGACTGGAAAATTGACCGTGCATATGGAAACCATGGCTCAGCAAATGTAAGGGCAGATGTATATGTGAACAATCTGGGGGGAGGCAGATAGAGACTGGAAACTCCTGATATCAGAACCACTGCATAACCAAACATCATGTTTTGGGAGCAAAATAACTTCTCTCTCAGTACTCCAATTGGAATTCTGTTGAAGTTTAGCTCTTTTACAGCCCTTTAACAAAAGCCATTTATTATTGGTAGATACTTATCAATATAATTCATTGAAAGCAATGGTCTTTCAGTTGCTTATAAATGTGATTTATCTTATCATAATACATTACAGAAGAGTAGACTGAATTTATTTCATGTCAATGGGTTTTGTTCACAATTTAAGTATGTTAAGATATATGAATCTATTATTGTGAATAGAAACAAACTTGAGAGCATGTATTTCTATTGTTTTCATTTCTGTTTCAGGTATCAGAGGAAAAAGAACAGTTTCTGATTCATCCTTAAGAGGAAGGGCCTCATGCATGAACCTATATACTTTCATAACAACTACTTGGGTTGGGAGATCAGAAGTTGAGGAGCTATTGCTAAAGTTTAAAAAAAAAATAGGAAGGGCAGAAATCATGAGGAACCACCAGTATTGGTCTCTGTGAGCTGTGAAGGTCTGAAGACACCTAGAATGCTGGTACAACACCCTGTCCACACTTGTTCAGATCCACTGACTTAGGATTTCCATGATCCAGGCAATTCTTATAGAGGAAAACATTTCCCTGGGGCTGGCTTACAGTTCAGAGGTTCAGTCCATTATCATCACGGTAAGAAGCATGACAGTGAGAAGGTAGATATGGTGCTGGAGAAGGAGCTGAGAGTTCTCCATTTGATTCAGCAGGCACCAGGAAGTGACTAAAACACACTTCCCCCAACAAGGCCACACCTCCTCCAACAAGGCTACATCTAATAGTGCCACTTCCTATGGGCCAAGCATTCACACACACCTACGTCTATGGGGACATTCCTATTCA
This sequence comes from Micromys minutus, assembly GCF_963924665.1. NCBI lineage: Eukaryota > Metazoa > Chordata > Mammalia > Rodentia > Muridae > Micromys > Micromys minutus. Next base: position 32,252,707 of record NC_137952.1, read on the forward strand.
AACCATCATACCCACCAAGTTACCTGCAGCAGCTGCTGAGACAAACACTTACTTCCTCCTCTGCTTCCTGGAAAACTTACAACACTTCTTCATTGACAGAACTTAGGTTGGAACACAGCTGGAAAAGGATTTTGAAGAAGGTGAAGTTAGAAGGATGAGGACAATGTGACTAGTCAAAGATCAATCACACACAGTACAATTTCCATGCCACTTGTAAAAACCACTACAAAGGCATCTATAAACCTAAGGCAAATTATAATTAAAGCAGGAAAAATAAAATGTACTTTATGATATATTTAGACCTCACAGATTTGACTAAGAACAAAAATAATGGTGAGAATATGAGGGAAGATTGAGTTATGAAAAAATGATCAGGAAATAGCACTAAACAGGAATTTTCAAGATAGTCCAGGCAATCTAGATGATTCAAGGGGAAAGGGGCAGGGGTCATGAATGCGCCCTGAGCATTAGACCACGATCTCAAAGTTTGCCAAGGCCAGTTCAGCTATTTGGTTTTTACTTGGTAGTCAAAAGACAGAGAAAAGCAAGTATTAAACAACGATCTTCCTCAATCTCTTGACATCCCCATTTGTCAGTTATGTATTAATGGACTGATATTACAGAATCATATACTGTAACAGGAAAACAAGACTTATTTCAAAATAATTGAAGTCAGTGCCTATGTATTATACTGTTCGTGGCTCAAAAATTTGTGGAGACTGGGCTGAAAGTAACATACTCAATTTAACAGCTTGAGTTATGATTTAAATGAAACCATCAAAGCATATGGACAGTAACATTAAAACCAATTAAATGACACTTGATGTTAATAATAACCCAGTGCTGAAACATCGGATGCATTTTTCTTTGCAAAAATTTTTCTAACAAAAATGTAACATTGCCAATGAGACTCATCAAACAGGCCCATGCTAGATCATTATTCAGGCTGGGGCATCATCAGCTCAGCTCGAGTGGCTTCTCAGTCCACTCAGAACATTTTCTCAGTGTTGACAAAAGTCCAACACAGCCATTTCCTAATCCAATCCAATCATCCCATTACCAAACTCTCCCATCCCATTTCAGCACATTCAGCACCAGCTACTCCTGAGATTGAAGATGATAAAATGACCTGGGTGGGGGTTGGGGATCTTTAAGGGGAAAAAGAAAGAAAGAAGGCAAATAGTATGATTTAAAAGGAGTAGGAGGAGAAGGAGGGGGAAGAGGAGAAGAAGGGGGAGGAGGAGGAGGAGAAGAAGATGATGATGATGAAGGCTCTTTAAAGTACTCTTAACCTAACTGCAAAACTGGGGAGCTCCTGCTTCAACTATCATGGAGGTTTTGAGCTGAGCTCTTTGAATGACATTGGGAACAGCAGGAATGAATCTCCAGGGAGTATAGGATGTGAAGCAGAAAATCTGCAGTTGTGTCTCTTCTGGAGAAGTAACATATTTCTTACTAAAATTTCAGAAGCATCCTTCACCCTCCCTCCAAAGAGATGAAAATAACTGGTGGAGTGTGAAGGCAAAAGTGAGATTCAGGAATGATGGGGATATATTTCAAAGCAATCAACTCCACAATACAAATAATTGTCTAAATATATCCTAAAATCACTAGGTTCAAATTTTAAAAGGAAAAATAAATTACTCTAATAAAGTAACTATTCAAAAATTCATCTACATTTTTCTTCCACATATCAATTGTACTACTAATGTTTGAGTACTGTTCATTAAAAGGCCCAATCACATTAGACTACCTCAGTCAAACACCAACCAGACGAGATGTGTTCAGAAAAGAAGAAAGCATCATTTTGGCTTTATTGTGACTTCAGGAAATTATCCCAATATAAAAGACTCAAGAGCAAAAGTCTCCAGAGAAGAGTCTCCAGGCAAGTGGAGCATCCTCTAGAAAGCATCCTACACTGATTTGGTAGAAGAAAGTCTGGCTTTGCATTTCGCTGTAACATGATCTTATTCATTCCTGAGTGAGGTTGGCTCCAGTGCTTTCTAAGTTCCCAAATTTCCACACATAGTTACAAGGGAAGTAGAAATGAACACCTTCAGGGTTCATGGGGAGATGACTGTCTTAGTCAGGGTTTCTATTCCTGCACAAACATCATGACCAAGAAGCAAGTTGGGGAGGAAAGGGTTTATTCAGCTTACACTTCCACATTGCTGTTCATCACCAGAGGAAGTCAGGACTGGAACTCAAGCAGGTCAGGAAGCAGGAGCTGTTGCAGAGACCATGGAGGGATGTTACTTACTGGCTTGCTTTCCCTGGCTTGCTCAGCCTGCTTTCTTATAGAACCCAGGTCTACCAGCCCAGGGATGGCTCCACCCACAATGGGCTGGGCCTTCCCCCCTTGATCACTAGTTGAGAAAATGCCTTTCAGCTGGATCTCATGGTGGAATTTCCTCAGCTGAGGCTCCTTTCTCTGTGATAACTCCAGCTTGTGTTAAGTTGACCATCGAGTACACCAAGTAACCAAATAGAGAAATGAAACAAATTTTAAAGAACCCATGACCTAAATTTTAACTATTAATTTGACTCTGGTGTCACTGAGAAGTTAAAAACAAAAATAAAAAACAACAAACATGACTAGTCACCCAGAGGAAAAATCATTCTACCTATTCCATGTGAGTAAAATAAGGAGTGGGTATGGGAGTCCCATTTGCATTGCAAGCAAAACTTCTTAGGAAGTGCCCAAGGTTTCTAAAGTGCTCAACCTCTTAAAGAAAAAGTAGTAGGTGACATGTTGACTAGCAGATAGATAGATAGATAGATAGATAGATAGATAGATAGATAGATAGATAGATAGATAGATAGATAGATGAGATAAATAGATAGATCATTAACATAACAACTAAACATAATAACTCTAAGAAATCAAGAGGTTTGTGTAACTCAGGAGTCCTTCTAATAGGATATTTGTAGATGAGTCAGTGTAGCACTGAGGCATGTTAAAAATGATTTTGTCTGGGGTTGTACAAACATGTCAATCACATACTTGGTTTTTAATTCTGAAAGTAGATCATAGGCTTTGAAGCGCAGCTGAGCCTCATCCCTTTAGAAGGCCACTGCAGACTTCATTTCTCTCAGTAGCTTCAGGATGTTGTGCAGGAATTTAAAGGGCATGTGTTCATTGCAATTTTTACTTCTTCAATAGTCCTTTTGCAATGGAAATAAAACATAGTAGTACTCTCATTTCTGAAGTAGTATAACTTTGTAGAGGTCTCTACACTGCTTCGCAATGACAAACCTCCCCAAGGACAGATAGCACATCTAATTTATCTTTGGATCCCAGCACCTAGCAAAGGAAGTTGAGCATAATGGATTTTTAATCCATCCCATGCTCCTGGATGGTCCATCTTACAGACTTTTGAGAGCATCACTACCTTCCATATAGCTTGAAAAGGTCAAGGTCATGTGCTGATAACAACAAACCTAATTTACAGTTAAAGCTTTCCTTTGGCATCAATTCAGAAGCACTAACTGGAAGCACTATATTAAATGATGTATGGATTTTTAAAAATAGAAAGCCAGGGGGTGAAGAGACAGCTCAATGGTCAACAGCAAGTGTTTCCCTTGCAAAGGCCTGGGCTTAGTTCTTAGTACTTACATAGTGGTTTACAACCATTTACAGTTTCAATTCTAGGGGACTTTATGCTCTCTTTCAGCCTCCGTGGGCCCCAGGCATGCAAATGGTGCATATTCATACATGTCAAAATGTAGATTGATGTCAAGGCGCTACATGATTGGACACTGGAGAGGTAGGCGGGGAAAGAGGCTGGAGGAGCAGAAGAGAGGAAGAGAAGGTGAAGGTGGAGGTGGATGGAGGCAAGATGGAAGCCAAGGTGTATGTTTCTCCTGACGCATCTCTAGCTTGATGAGGTTGTTATGACTATTTCTAAGGGTTTCTATGGGTCTAATTTATCTTTTTTGGATGGACAGTTTATATATTGGTCTGCTGGTTGTAAGCTTATTGTGTAGAAGGTTTCTGGATTGAAAATTTACCATATAAACCTGTCTGAGAAGTTAATGGATGTAGAGTCATGTTTGTACTGGAAGTAGAGTAACGTGTGGGGCGGTCATATCACCCGGGCCAGAAGCAGCAGGGCCAGTGGAGTGAACCATGCCCGAGTTCTAAGAGGCAGCATGGAGCGCCAAGTTAGAGATCTCCATGTGACCCCACAGGAACCGGCACTAGTGCAGGATAAAATGTTTCCACTTTTTAATATTTACCGTAACATCAAGACACTCATACACATAAATTAAATCTTGAAAAAGAACATCCAGAGAAGCCTTCAATATCTACTTATGGACTTGTGACAGCTATAGTCAAGCAACATCACTGTCCCATTTCTCTCTCTCTCTCTCTCTCTCTCTCTCTCTCTCTCTCTCTCTCTTTCTCTCTCTCTGTGTGTGTGTGTGTGTGTGTGCGTGCGCAAATGTGTATGAGTGTGTGTGCATGTGTTTACGTGTAAGTGCATGCCACCCGTATGTGGGTACTCACAGACACAGGAATAAGGAAGCATCCCCTGGAGTCAGGGTCACAGGTAGTTGTTAGTTGCAGTGTACACTTTAACTGCTGAGTCATCATCTCCTTAACCCTAGCACCCAGGTAATTCAGGGTTAAGATTAAGAGCATTTACTATGGAACCATATTGAAAGCCATGAAATGACAACTAAAATCTCTAGTCATGATAATGATTTCTGAAGTGAGTGAGGTTCATGTCTATAGCAGATTCGTGTCACTTGGTTCTGACCCCTTCAGTGAGGCTCACAAAACTGATTGCAGAGAACAAGGAGGAAATACAGAATGGGCTGGCAGGATGGTTAAGCACTTACAGCTACTTCCTCCCAAGCCAATCTCCAGGACTCACATGAGACAGGACAAGAACTGACTCTTGCAAGTTGTATGTTGAGCTCTAACCATGGACCATGGGACATTTGCCCCCAGTGCACACATGCACAGAGAGAGAGAAAGGGAAGGAGGGAGGGAGGGAGGTGGAGAAGGAGGGGGAGAGGGAGAGGAGTCAAATATAGCCTGGGTCCATATACTTCCAAAATTAGAATGAAATTAATCATATTCATAAATATTTTATTAATGGTGTACAAACAGATAAATTGTTTACTTGAGTAATTGCTGGGCTTATTTACATAAGCTAGTTTTTTTTCTTAACAACAGCCTCTTCTTTAAGATTTATTTTTACTTTTTTATTCATGTATCCTATGTGTCTACATCCATGCATGCCATGTATGTACTGGTGTCCTAAGAGGCAGAAAGGGGAATCTGATCCCCTAAAACTGGAGTTACAATTGGCTGTAAGTTTTATCAGGTGGTTAGGAATCAAACTGGGGTCCTCTGGAAGAGCAATGTCTTAGCTACTTCTCTATCGCTGAGATAAGAGCCCTGCATAGTCTTAGGCAGCTTACGCCACAGCACGATCAAGGTGACTTGTAAAAGAAAGTACTTAATTCAGTACTTACAGTTTCAGACAGAGTCCATGACTATAATGGCAGGCAGCCATGACAGCAGGCTGGCAGGCACTGTGTGGAACAGCAGCTTCGAGCTCACATCTTAATCCACAAGTATGAGGCAGAGGGACAGCGGCACTGGGAATGGAAAGAGTCTTGAAATCTCAAAGCAAACCCCCAACAAGACCACCTCATAATCCTTCCCAAACCAGTTGCAGCAGCTGGGGGCCATGTACTGAAATATATGAGCCGGTGAGGACCATTCTTATTTAAACCAACACGGGCAGCAAGGGCCCTTAACCGCTAAGTCATCTCTCTAGCCGGGACAACAATCTTAAAATGTAGATGGGAGAAAATCCTCCTTGTTTGGACTCTACAAGGAACCGCATTGCTAGAATACAATACTTCTAGTGCTTTGCTATCTGAAGTGCTGTAGCAGGAGGAATGGATGATCTGAGACATGACCTCAACACCTACTTACTGAATTAGCATCTGCCGACTCTCCCCAGTGTGAGAGTCATAATGACATTGAAACTCAAGCAACCGGTTTAGTCCATAGGACACAGCTCTTAGCACGCTCAAGAAAAAGTTAGTAAAGCTCTGAGCATGCCACTGGAAGAAGAGGCATCCTCCGTTCCTCCACCGCAGGCCATTAGGTCAGCTACTCCTTAAGGTGTTTCATAGTTCTAAATGTAAAGAGGGACAGCTTTTCAAAAGAGTATCTCATATGAACCCCACATGCATTCTGTGTAACTTCTAAAATATGTAATATCTTATTGTATATTTGATAATGTTATAGAATATATGATCATATTCTATATATGAGGTCCACCACACATAATAAACTTACTCCCTCTCAACTTCATGCCCCCCCTTTCTAAATAATCCACCGAGTCCAATCTGTGCTGACCATATATTCCTACCCCTAGGTATGAGGCTATTCACAGAAATTTGATCAACCAACAAGGGGACACACCCTTAAAAATGTCTATTCCTTCCCCATTAGTGAGTGGCTGCTCATGATCCCCTCCCCACGCCAAGTTAGAATGCCAACTGGCTTGATCTCATGCAGATCTTGTGCAATACTGTGAGTTCATGGGTAAAGCAGACTTCATGAGTGAAGTAGACTTGTTCAGAAAACACCGGTTCACTCTTGTCCACCCTCTGGTTCTTATCATCTTTTTCTCTTCCTCTTGCTCAATAGTCACTGGGATTTGTAGGGAATAATGTAAACACTCAATTTGTGGCCGAGCACTCCTCTGACACTCTGTGCAACATCCTTGTAGGACTATTTAATTTCTTAAATGGTAATACTCCCGATAGTCATAAAAATCTGTCTTCGTTGTTAAATCTGGTCACAGCCGTGTTCTCAGCAAAATAACAACAGCGATCATAATGTACAAATTCTGTATCTGCAGTTGCTCAAATATTAACAATTGAATAGTTCCTAAGAGGATGAACAATTAAGTTTGTGGGGGATCTACAGGTGCTTGCCAAGGATGGGTTCTGGGAATAGTGTCAAACATGATCACAGTTAAGAATACTAAAACTGAGTGTGCAGGAACCTCTGGAGGAGAGATGAGGAGAGCCGTGTCTGTGTTGCTTTGGTGTGTTCTGCTTTGCTTCCAGTGCGGTGTGATTACAATGTGTATTATTCAACACTTTGGGGGGGAAACCTGCATCGCATCTACGCAATGGTTTGGTCACTGGTGGTTAAGTATCTTCTGGCAGCAAAGAGGTCAGCTTCAGCGTTTCAGCACTGCGGACAGCTCCAGGGCGTCAGCGGGAAGGGGTGGGGTAGAGTTAAGGGGCGTGGGTAGTGGAAATGAACACCAAACGACTTAGTGACGCATCAGTCTTCAGTCAAACCAGAACACTTTTCACGCCGTTTTTCCTTTGTTTGATCAAAGGAAGCAAAAAGCTTGCGCCTTCTAACAACCCGGACTGCTGTTTCCACTCAGAGCCAAATGCCTTCGGCACAGCTGGGTACATAGCAGAGGCAAGGATTTTCGCTATGAATTAATTAAATCCTCACTACCCTAGGAAGCATAAATAGTGACAAACCCTGATTGCTAAGCTTGGGGTACGATGTGAATGAAAATGAGCCCTTGTCTCTGCTTTTTCTAACGGACCTGAAGAGCAGACCCTGTTGCTGCTGCTAGAATCCCTTCCTCATCTCGCGTCCCACCTCTTCACATCTACATTCTCGCAAATATTTACACATCGTTACATGGAGAAAGGCACACAATCACACACATTTTCCTACAAACACTCGCGCAGAGGTCCTTCCGCGGCCGCCCGTGTACTGTCTCTCACCCAGACAGACATATTTACACACGTAGGCCAGGAAAGCGCTACCCACGGTCCTGTGACTTCACGCAGGTCCTCAGAACACGCCGTTTACACCGAACCCATCGGCGAGCACAGACAAACCTGCCAACAAGTCTACTGGCTGGAATTCATCTCCATGGCAACAAACATGGAAGGTGAGCCCATCCGTCCCTGCTGCCTGCGAAGTAACTTTCTCCCCCTTCCTCAGCATTCACCAACAGGGTTCCAGCGCCAGTCCCCAGGAGAAGAAGGTGTCCTTTTTTCCCTTGGATTTCAGAAACAAGAGAGCCGAGTGGGGGGCAGGGAGAGCCTGTAGGTTTGGTGAGCTCAAATTCTGAAAAGAAACGAATGCCTCTGCAGCGGCTGATGCTGTCAAAATGAAAAAAAGAAAGAGGAAAATGTGTTGTGTGCATACAGATTGCCATAGTGTCTTGTAGGAAGTTTCCATGTTTCCTGCAGCTTAATATGTAACTGGCGACAAGACGAGGTAGAACAGGAGCAATGGTCTAGGCTTCTTTAGTGAGGCATGTTGAGGATTTTCAGACCGAGCTTACCAGTGCTTTGGAAGGAATAGGTGTCTGAGGAGCCAGCCAGATATTCTCTTAAGGAAAATCTCTCCAGGTCCGAGGTTTGGGAACTCTAGGAAACCAACATGCGTGTACCTCAGCATGATGAAGACATCTGGGTTTGTAATTTAAGGTTTTCTTTTGATTCCAACACATCGGTTCCTAAATGATAGCTGTGTATGGATGTGGCTTCAGTGATGCTTCCTGCTGCGGTTCCTTATTTAAATAGGATTAAACAACCTTTGCATTTGATGAAGAGTCTGTTGTTTATGTACAGAAGGGCTCATGGTTTTTTTTTTTAAGCTCGAATTCGCATGTTTCATTTCATAAAATTCCAAGTATCCTCTCATTAGAGTGCAATCACATTGCACTCCAAGTGAAATGATTTCAGATTGAATGTTTGGGGTGTTATTGCTAGATAAATAAACAAGAGGGGGAAACCTGTTGATTAAAATAAAGACATGGGAGGTTCTTGTGTGTTTTTAAGAGGTGCATACACTTTACCATTAGCTTCTGCAATTGCATGCTTATTGTGTGGCAATTAAATAACTGTTTTTTTTGAAAAATGAATTTGATAGCTCCCAATCAGTAAATGATTCTCAGAGAAGAAAAAAATGACCACATTTACTCCCGGACATGAAAGGCTACATGGCAGGTAAACAAATAAATACTCTCTTTGGTTGGTTTCTGGCAATAATATGATGTAAACAACTGAGCCAAGAGGGTTTTGTTGTTGTCATGATCTGTTGCTAACTACACTGTAACTCCATGACATGGGCCCTTTGATATCTAGACGTCCTGCCATGGGCCAATGCCATGACTCATCAGGACTTCCAGAGCCCTGTATCTGACGTTTGCCATGAAAGAAAAGAGACACGTTGAACGTGCTTGCTCGCTGCCAAAGTCTTTAATCATTAATTCCAATGAACAATGTTTATCGGTAGCAGAAGTCATGTAACAATACACTTTAACATTTCAATCATTACATAGAGCAGTATTGATGACGTTACCCATTTAAAGCAACCCAGGGTGTATCACATTTAAAGTAGATTTCACCTGGATTCAGCTTACATTCAGTCCCTTTTTTAAAAATCCATTTATTCTTCTTATAACTGCTGTCATATGGGCTTTTGTAAAAAAAAAAAAAAAAATCCACAGCTTCATAATCTATTTCTCTCATTCATATTCTATGTCTCAGTGAACATGATATTAAAATATTATTTTCCTCCTGACATCAGCTTTACAGTATCTGTTCTATAGAACCTAATGAGTTTTTACTTTTCTATTTCTTCCAATTACAGAAAACTGAAAATGTGTCTTTAATCCCAGGTACAAGGTGGTGCTGAGGCCTTATTCACCATGAAGTGGTCACTGCTGTGACTGAAGACTTCCACTTGTTTATGATATTGTTACTGGCAATATATTATATAATATTATACTCCATACTAACGGACAGGGACAAAGCTCAAAAAACTTAGTGATATGTTTTCAAAAACTTCAGACTTGGTTGCTATAGAATTAAGACATGGGATTTATTTTGTATATCAAATAAAATATGAAAGCTTGGGAAATTCTTTGAAAAAAGCTAGGCCTCAGACACCAGTGTTTCAAGTGCTCAATGCATATCTTAAATATGAAGGCCAGTGGGTTTTCATGTTTGCTTCTATCTGCCTATGTAGACAGAGCTGGCCTCAACAAGCACGCCTCTTTGGGATCTTGGTATTTCTCCTTTCCAATCATTCTACTAGATCACCCCCCCCCCCATTTTTTAAAGAAGATTAAAGTCTCAGTTTTTTCTTTTAAGATATTAACAAAATCATTCTTTCTCAACTCAATTTTTGTTTAAAAATGGAAGCTACAGCAGTTCTTTAAGCATTGGATGAACTGATTTAACTCTCCTTCGCAAAACTAAGTTTCCTTATTGAAAATTATTAAATTTGAATGCATTATCCTTGTGCACCTTTAACTTTTATGCAAATAAAACCTGTTTTGTCGAATTTTATTACCGTCCAACTCCATCTTCTCTTAAACCATTATACCACATTTCCTTCAACCCATTAACAGTCTAGAAATTTCTATACTGATGAAACTGATATTGAGCCTTGTTTGTCAAAGCTGCTTCTATTCTTACTTCAGAATTAGAAAGTTTTTCAATGTTTCATCTAGAAATCATGGCTTTCTTATTTCTGTGTGAATTCCTACTGTGAGTTAATCTGTGATCCTGAGCACTTCTCTTTCACTGGCAGATATTACTTTCCCTCTGCAAGGGAAACATGGGTTATAGATTATTGGTAGTTTGTTTTTCTATATTCAGTCCTTCCTGGTAATAGCAAAGACTATCTTGCTGGACTTGCAACAACCTTGTCCTGGATCCGCCTTGAACAGGTCTATCCTAGAGCACACTTCAGATGTCTGATGTATCTACCACCTTCTTCAACGTTCTTTCAATAATCACCTTCTCTTAAGCAGACTTCTGGGTACTGGGATCTCTCTGTCAGGCATTTATTCATCTCTTCAAGTTTTACTCCATGATCATGCTAAAAGGATTAACCATATTAGAGATTTCTTTTTAAAATATATATATTTATTTATTTTATGTACGTGAGTACACCGTTGTCGCAGTCTTCAGACACACCAGAAGAGAGCATTGGATCCCATTACAGATGGTTGTGAGCCACCATGTAGTTGCTGGGAATTGAACTCAGGACCTCCGGAAGAAAAATCAGCATTCTTAACCGCTGAGTCATCTCTCCAGCCCAGTACTAGAGATTTTATGAGTTAACTCCTTACCTGAGAACCATAAGATGACAATGCCCAAATTTACATGTACGTTGTAAATCTATGATGTTTCTTCTTTTCTTCACTCTTGTTCAAGCTCAGTATAACAGAGCTATCGCCAATGGGTCTCTTCTCATGGTCCACTCCATTTCATTGGGTGCCAAATCCTATCTTGATGAATAGCTTTCAAACCCACATCCTCTCCCACATACCATACAGCCCTTTGTTGATTGCTTCTCACATGAAGCATTGTTCTTGATCCCTTCTAAATATTTAAAGATAAGAAAATTAATCAATATGGTTGTGAAGATAAAATATGTGTAAGTCACTACTACAAGAGAAAAATACAATAGATGTTGAATGTAATTTCTTTCTTCTTCATTACCTATAAGAAGACCGAATTGTTTTATACTTGGTAGAAGATGGCTTTTCTCTCTTGTTAGCTGGAAGCTCTTTGAGAGAAGAGGCAATATCTACCCCCATGTAACAACATTGCAATAAATATTTTGAATACCGATTACCTATTAAATCATTTTTGTTTGACTGGGGTATAATACTGATAGTATCATTCTGAATCCTTTGTTCCCATTCAAGCTAAGATTGTCTCTGCTTTTCAAGTGGCCACTTTATAGCCTCAGCTTATGTGAACTTTTGATTAATTGCAATGTGAATGTTTAGTTCATGTGAATTATCAAGCAGTATCTCCTCCATTTTCAGTTGACACATTTCCATCCTTCATATTCAAATTTGAGAACTTTGTAACTATTTCTACTAATCTCAGAGTTTAAGTCATCAGAATTGTTTTGAATCTCAACTCTGGTAACTCATAGGACTTCAGCCAAGTTTTATGTTAAGGCCTGTAATCATCACTTCAATGTCTTCAACCTAGTCACTGTTCTGAAACATGTAAGAGTGTGTAGGTGAGGCGAGACCTTTGTGATGCTACACTGAAGACCTGTCTTCATGGTTACAGAGCCCAATATTTAATAGGATAGCCCAGTGAATTGTGGATCTACATAGAACTCTAAAAAATAGGCATATCTCACATCTTCCTTACAATGAGATGATAAAAGAAGGCCCATGAACTGCCAATGTCATTAATTCACGCTGTCCCATGTCTCCAGTTCATCATTCTAGCAGCAAATTAACAAGGGATGATTTAGCTGTTGCTATATAAGGTTTTCCTCAAAGACCCACCTGTTAATGCCCAACTCTAAGCCATGGGGTTATTTGGAAAAAGTAAATCCCGTAGGAGGTGATGGGCTTTGTCAAAAGCAATTGGGTCACAGCAGAGATGACCTTGATGTGTTGAAGAAGACAGTGAGACCCTGTCCCTCCTTCTCTCCAGCTGCCAAGTGAACAAACGGCTCTTCTATGCCACACGCCAGAACCAAAAGCGGGGTCACATGATCATGTCCGAAACTACCAATTCCTAGGACCAAAATGAACTTTTTAAGTCAATGATTTGACATTTGCCTGCAATGGAAGGCTGAGGACTACAGTATCACCTCTTCCCCTTGTCCTCCTCAGTGTCTGCTTAGCACTGGCAGTCACCTAGTGAATGTCCATTAGTCACACATTACCAACGCATCATTTCTGTAATTTCCTCTTCCTCCTTTCAAAAAGTGCAACATTTATCTGAACTCCTAACTCTGGTTGCTTTCCCATTCTCCATCGTCTCTGAAAGCATGTCTGCAGGCTACGAAACACAGAGCAGGTTAAGGAGTCAAGTCTTTGCCATTTGTGACTTTAAAATAATTATGTCTGCCTCTTCCATAAAGGTATAGTGCTCACTGTGGCACGTCGTTACCAAGTTCTCCAGTACCTCACACCAAGGATAGTGCTAACGCACTTCGGGCTTCTCTTTGTTTTGTTTTGTTTTTCAGTGAAAAGGTTAAGAAAATAGTCTATGTTGCCTTAAACTCATTCAACCGTTAGCCTTCCTGGCCTCATCCTGAAAGATCTGCGTCACTTTGCAGCATCTGTTCTGATGTAGCACTGCGTTTCTTCTGGATTTGTTTCAGTCATAGAAAGATTGAGCGCTAACAAATTAGGTTTGTTGTCATAGTTACCTTTTTCATTTACTATGAAATTCTTTATCCACACACCTTTCACATCCCTACACAGTTCAGAAAATTTGAAATTTCTCACAATACCCTCATGGCAAAGGGTGACAGCCAAGGACAGGGCAGCAAGGAAGGGGTGACTACACCAGAAATTTTAAGCAAACTAAAAGAAAAAACATCACAGAGATCGAATATAAAGTTGACGTCTATTCTGGTACGGATTAATGTTAAGATGATAATGGTATAGTTTCCGTAGAAAATAAAGAGAAACTCGAAGAGTTGCTCGGGAACATCCACGTTCTTCACCTCTCAACATGAAGAATTGAGTCCTTTTGAGAGTGCCACATTAATCAGTTTAGTAGGAGAGTCCGGGAACAGTGATGGAGCTGCTGAATTGCTGAGCTTATCTTCAAGGCCAGACTTTGAAACCAAATGGAAGTTCTTTTGGTCATGTCAACTCCTAATAAATGAAACTTCAAGTTCTCTGGATAGTTCAGAATTAGGTTAAAAAAATAATAACCTTATTGTTTCCATCCACATAATTTATTCCAGTTCAAATACTGATGATATGCAAATTTGCAAAGGGCTCTTTTTCCATTAATTCATTAACTCACTTGCTGTCTAGGAATCTAAGAACAAAGCATGATGAGGTGTCCATAGACAAATTGCATACAAAAGGGGGGCTTTTGTATCTCTAGCTTGGAAGAGATTTTGTTTTAGTTCCGTCAAAACAAAGGAGCTGAATGGTTCGTTGTTGCTTCTGGAAAACACATTTTTTGTTGGCTTGCCATTTTAGTTGTTTGGAAGGTTTTATTAGGAATAAAGAGTCAGGACTGGTGAGGTTGCTCAGTGGTTAGAGCACTGACTGCTCTTCCAGAGGCCCCTGAGTTCAATTCCCAGTAACCACATGGTGGCTCACAACTATCTGTAATGGGATCTGATGCCCTTTTCTGGTGTGTCTGAAGAGGGCGACAGTGTCCTCACATACATAAAGGAAATAAATAAATCTTTAAAAAATGAAACAAAAACAGAGTCTACATGTTACTTACTAACCCAAGGCCAACTAGACTGCTAGAGTGCTTCTCCTGTGATCAGCTATGAGCCTATGGTTTTACAATGGCGGTCTGCTTAGGCCTTTTCTACACAGTGGCAAGATGAACAAAGCATTAACATTGCTCAGGTGTTCTAAGCTCTGTGATGCTGATTGTTGCAGTAACCAGACTTTAGTGGCTCAGATGTTTAGTAAGAAATGCTCTTCGGTTCCAAACCTGGAGAAGGTTGGAGAATGAAGCAGGTGTGGACAGAAGCCGAATTGTGATATGTGCCCAAAATATCCTCCACTGACAGCATGCGGAACTCCGGAGCTAGACACTTCTTCAGCATTTCTATCTTTGAGTCAAGATGGCTAGCCACACACCATACACTTGCTGAACAGCATCCCTCCCAGGAGGACACACCCTTGTTAGGGTGATTCTCTGCAGCCGAGGCAACTCTCGTAGGAAGAGAGCAGGTGTGGGGAATGCTGCCTGCTGCTAGGCAACAAGTTAAGCAAGCTTATTAGCCCCTATGTTTTTAGAGAATTTTTTTAAAGATTTATTTATTATATATAAGTACACTATAGCTATCTTCAGACGCACCAGTAGAGGGCATCAGATCTCATTACAGATGGTTGTGAGCCACCATGTGGTTGCTGGGATTCGAACTCAGCACCCCTGGAAGAACAATCTTAACCACTGAATCATCCATCTCTCCACCCCCCAGAGGATCATTTTTAATAAATCATGTGGGGGTTTGTAGGTACATGCACATGGGTGCTGCTTCCTTCAGAGGCTATGGTTACCCATGTTTATGAGTTGCTGCCGGACATGGGAGCTGGAAACTGATCTTTGATACTCTGGAAGGGTAATACCCCTTCTTAACCACTGGGTGTTATTGGCTCCTCTTACCTATACACTCTCAAAAATGTTACACATAGCCTACAGGAACCATTCATTTGACAATTAAAAAAAAAATCAGAAGCAGAAAATATTGCTTAATTTTATTTCTCATGCTATCCACAAGGTAAATAACAAAAGAACTCAGCCTTTGGCAAGATCACTCTGAATTACTTAAGGCTTAAAAAATATTTTTTAACTACAAAGCACACGTTTATTTGCTAGGGCATTGAAGAGGGATTTTAAAATGGTTTATCCTTTTATTGACCAAAAAGCCAGCCAATCAACCCGGCAGAAGAGGAGAGTATCTCTGCCATCGGTAGTTTGAAGATAGAACTCTTCTGTAATCTAAACCTTTATAAAATACACAGTGCTTATCTCTGATTTTGAGTTTGAAAGCTCCAAGCTTTCCTGTTACTCTCTCCGTTCGTTCTTATCAAGATCATGTTCTACCTCAGTGGTTTTTTAAAGTTTACTTTATTTTATGCATAGGGATGTTTCATACACCTATCTGTCCATCTACCACATGCATGCCTGGTGCCATTGTTAGCCAGGAGAACCAGATCCCCTGGAACTAGGGTTGTAGATATGTGTGTGTGCTGAGAATCAAACCCCCATCCTCTGCAAGAACAAATACCCTTAACCACTGAGCCATCTCTCCAGCTCCCTCAGTTGTTTTCCTGAAAATGGACAAGGATCTCCATTTAAATTAAAGTCAACTTTGTTAAAATGTTAGTTGTAGCTTTAGAATATCAATCATAGACAAGGGGGGTGGGGATGAGAGTCAGAAGGAGGACAAGCCAGTTGTCTTAAAGTTAGCAGAATTACAAAGTACACGCAACTCTATCTGGGATTTTATTTTTATGTAGGGCAGCAGTTCTCTACCTTCTCGACGCTGTGACCCTTTAATACAGTTCCTCCTGCTGTGGTGACCCCAACCATAAGGTTATATTTGTTGCTACTTCATACCTGTAATTTTGCTACTGTTAGGAATCATTCTGTAAATATCTGATATTTCCAGTAGTCTTTAGGGGAAATCTATAAAAGAAAGAGTCCTCTAATCCCTGGAGGGGTCATGACCCACAGGTTGAGAACCACTAGCTTAGCATTTTCTGAAAAATGAATGTAGATGTTGGGAGACAGCTAACGCCCACAGATCTGGGCTTGTCTCTTCCCAGTTGTGATTTTTTTTTTTGAGCATTGACTATATCCATGTAATTTTTAAAATATGCTTTTATCTTTGAGAATGTGACATTTAAACCAGGTGTGGTGGCTCTTGCCAGTAATCCTAGCATTCAGGAGAGCTGAGGCAGAGGGACTGCCATTCTGGAACAGCTGGAACTATGGAACTAGAGTGAGAATTTCCCTCTTACACATACACACATGCATCATGGAGAAGAAACCGTAAGTATGAAACCATGCAAGCAAGAGTTAAAAACAAAAAAAACTATATCGCAACTGTTTAAAGAATTAGATTATCAGACTCTGTTTTTGACAAAATGGTCCTGGAGAGATGCTCAGCGGTTAAGGGCACTGACTGTTTTTCCGAATGGACCCGGGTTCGAATCCCAGCACCTACAGTGGCAGCTCACAACTGTCTGTAACTCCAACAATCTCATAGAGACCTACATGCAAAACAGCTGTGTGCATACAAGTAAACAAGCTTTAAAAGATAGGTCTGGAGAGAGACCTTGAAGCTAGGACTTTAAACAGCGGTCACAGCGTCCGCTCAGTTTATTTGTGTTATTTTCTCCCAGTGCAAAAATGAAAGGGAAACTAGATGAAAATTCAGGTCAGAGGAGCAGTAGCAACTGCCTAGCGTTGAACCCAAGGCATTCTGTGATAATGGTATGGCGGTAGTGTCCAGGCTTGCCTTTCTGTTTGTTTGAGTATGCAGGCATGGATCTCTGTGTCCATGAATAATTCTGCAGTTGCTGCTATGGGGTACTCATTTCCAGTACCAATTTCATTCTAATTTATATCTGATACCTTCAAACATTGCTGACGCGTAAAGGGGGCTTGAAAATAACTGCTCTGGGGCTGGAGAGATGGCTCAGTGGTTAAGAGCACTGACTGCTCTTCCAGAGGTCCTGAGCTCAAATCCCACATGGTGGCTCACAACCATCTGTAATGGAATTTGATGCCCTCTTCTGGTGTGTCTGAAGACAGCTACAGTGTACTTACATAAAATAAATAAATAAATAAATATTTAGAAAAAGAAAATACCCGCTTTTATAGCTTCTTGTCCAGTGTCACACACGGATAAAACTAAACTGGGTCTCCTCTGTACCTAGGCGGAGAGCCAATTCCTGCAGGAACTCTGAAGAGCCACCACGATGCAGCCGTGAATGATGAGTAGCCCCTACTGTGGCAATTCTTCAGCAAAGATGAGCGTCCACGAAGTCTCCGAAACCTCCCTGTCCCTGGAGCAAAAGACCGGCTTTGCCTTTGTGGGCATCCTGTGCATTTTCTTGGGACTTCTCATTATCAGATGCTTCAAGATTCTGCTAGACCCATATAGTAGCATGCCCTCTTCTACATGGGAAGATGAAGTCGAAGAGTTTGATAAGGGGACCTTTGAGTATGCACTTGCCTGATGGTGGTTCCGATTCATGGTGTTCCCAGTTTTATTGCGACATGGGATAGACACACTTGTAATTAGCTTGCCTGTGCTGCTTGAGAGAGGGTCATTCCATTCATGACATTCAATAAACATTTGTGATTGATTTATCCACCATGCTCTGTGCAGTCCCGTGTTCTCCCTGGTCCTCCCCCTCGGTAGAGGTTTCTACCCATAGAGCGGAAACCAGACCCCTTCCACCATATTCCCTGATATCTTCCCTTGCTAATGAGCTCACTGAGGAATTTTGTAAAGCAAACCCACCTATCCTCTCCACATTCCAGACTGGAGTCACAGCACAGCTTTAGTGACCCTTGTGTTGTATGACACGGTTCTTGGACAGACCTGAACACAGTTCTACTCAGCCTGGTGATAGACTGGGGTCACTTCTGGGAATGTGGGTGAAGGGTTACTTACAGGAGCAGAAATGGCACAACAACAAAGTATCACCAATCGCAACAACAATGTATCACCAGTCACAACAACAATGTATCACCAATCACCTGTGCCAGCCAGAGTGAGTGACAGCTCACAAAGGCTGGGAACCTGGAGGTCAGGGCACAACCTGGGGAACTCCACTGGTTAGAAAGTGTTTGAGGCAGCTCAGGAGATCAGAAGCTCTCCAGGCAGCTCAGCTCACCTAAGAGTGCCTCTTGGCAGTTCTCATTGCTTATGTACCTTTGGGGAAGGAAAGAACTCCGGTATCTGGTCAGTTTCAGAAACTCCCTGAAGCCTTTGGGTTCCTTAACGGAATGTTTTGCCTCCCCTTACAGCATTCTGTGTCTTGAGGAGCCTTTTCTTAAGATGAAGGGGCTTGTCTCAGAGGAAATTGCTATACAACACTTGGTCTCAAAGGCCTTTGAGCCCCCGCTCCCTCCCCCTGCAAAAAAGAAAGAATTTTATTTCTTAAACAGGGATCGTAGGTCAGAAAGTTCACTGTGGAACGAATTCACAAAACTAACAGGCAACCCTAGCAAGCTTGCAGAGATGTGAAGGTTCTCAGAATTCCAGGCATTCTTCTCTGCTTCCGGGAACCTCCTATGGTGAAACCCTGTAGTGTAGACTCCCCACCAGTCCTGCCTCACGTAGACACTGGCTGCACCACCCCAGTATGTGGTTAAAGAAAGAGCTCCAGCATCGCCTAGTAGGAAGGACAATTGTAACTGAGGCAAGGTGTCCGGCCTGCCACCCCTGGAGCCATGACACCAGGAGCCAATTGTCTAATCCTATCAGACTTCATGGGAGAGATATCCATAGGGTGTGAAACTATTCTTGGGGAGACATAAACGCATGTCTACTCACCCCCAATGATAAACTCCAACAAGCTAAACATGGCACAACTGTATCTGGAGTCAGAGAGCTAAGGAGAGAATTGACATTGCCATGCACATCTTCCATGTTAGGAGTCAGGATTCGAAGGCTGGCTCACCCCATCAGCTAGCCTGAAAACCTAGAAAGTGACCGGAAGGCAGGTTACTCATCCAAGAAACAAGGATAAGAAGCCTGGGCTGTCTCTCAGGGATGCTGGCAACAGTACAGAAATGTAAAGAAGGGAAGGGTACTCTGAAAACTATAGAGCCGGTAAATGGATCAGCCTCTTTCTGTCTCCATCTCACTCCCAGCCCACGGAGGTTACACATGCTTCTCCCACACCACACTGACTTTTGCATGGGCTCTGGGGATCTGAACTCAGATCTCGGCCTGCACAGCAGGCATTTTTCCCGTTGAGCCAACTCCTTGGCCTCTACAATGTTTGACCAAGACTCCAGATCATGTCCGTGGCATCCAAAGTAGCAGCCCCAGAAAGATACCTGGTGGGTCGTTTGGTTGCTTGTTCTCTCCTAGTTGGTTTATAAAATATCTCTGTTGGCTATGGTTCCTCTGTTCCAAACTTTGATATCAAAGATGCTGTTGGTACCCCAGGTGGTACAGAGCGCCTGGCATTACCAGATTACAGCTGGTAATCTGGCCCAAGAATAACTCAGTAAATTGAGCTTAGCAGACCTTGCTGGAAGGCATCTGTGCCCAAACACAGGGCATCATCTTTGTGACATGGGTTTCTTCAGTGCCCCCCTAAGATTCGTATCCAATTGACAGAGGTTCCATTTGCTCCAGGGACAAAGACTTTCCATTATACAAGATCAGATTTTTATTTCAGAGAGAGAGAGAGAGAGGAGAGAGAGAGAGAGAGAAGGAAGAGAAGGAGAGAGAAAGAGAGATGGGGGTGGGGAGGCAGGACTATAAGGAATGCACCATTTCAGGTCACACTACCTCTCCCAGCATCACTAAGAAGAATGCACCCTGACAGAAAGTACTTGATTCATGGCCTTTTATTTTTCATTTGTGGATCTTGCTCTTGGGGTATAGGGGTAGAAAAATGGCCGCCATCTGTGTTTCCAGAGTGAGAAGTAATAACTGTAAGAAGTTGGTTATAATTGAGAAATAATACAGAAACTTCAAGAAATGTTAATGCCTCTAAGAATAGATGGCCAGCATCATCCCCAGATTAGCTTCTGTTGCCGCATACAAAAGCCTGTTAGGGCAAACAGGAAGAAAGATGGCGTTTGTACCTCCAGACAGTTTCCTTACCCATCTGCCTCAAAAGCTCGAGTTAAGCTCACCATCCAAGGTTGCGTTCGTGGATGATGTCATCTCAGTCATATCGCCTAACTATCTCCCAGCCACTTGAGAAGTCTGAACCCCCTTAATGAAGAACAGAGGCTATCATTTCCCCGGTAGAGATAAGAGCCTCAAATGAAAATGTCTGTTTGATGGAAGACTGAAACTGGAACTCATTCGTACACACCAAGGTCAGAGAGGATGCAGTAAGAAAAAGGGACCGACCCAGAGGCACTCCCAGGACCTGGGCACAGAAAAAGGCTGAAGAATGAATAAGGTGTTCCTGAAGGCAGGTGAAGGATGGGTAGTGCCAATCATCCCGGTACAGGGAATGGAACTTGTTTTGGTTCCCAGACTCATCAGTTATTGATGTATTAGGTATCCCAACCCCCCCCCCGCCACCGCCAAGCTGAATCTGACAACTGACCAGGTCTTATTCAGAATGCCCTTCTTCTAAGTGAAAGTTGCTACCCCTTATTGAAGAAATCAAGTTCTTCTATTAAAATGGTCTTTTTGAGAAGATGGGGCTGGCGAGGTTGCTCAGTAGGTAAAGGTGTTGGCTGCCAGTGCTGACGCTTGAATTTAAACTCTGGGACAAACTGGAGAACAGACTCCCCTGAGGCCGTCCTGTGATCTCTATATATCCCATATGGCATGTACACTCCCACCCCAAAACACAAATAGACAATTGTAAAACCAGAAAAGGAGAGAGAAGATCGAGTTACGGCTGTCCCTCCATCGCTCTGCTGCCGACAGAACATTGTGACTTTAGCTCGGTTTAGTACCAAGGCACTCGGCTGGCTAAGAGCATCAGCTGGATTTTCCTTTGGCATCTGCATGTCCCTTTGTACAATCCTGTGTTTGGTCACTAATTTACATTCCCCTTCATTTTAATAGGTATGACCCCTATCCGGGTCTTGAATGGTTGGTCTCAGGATCATGAGTGTGAATAAAAATAAAAGTTACCAACAGATAATAAATATAGATAAAGTAGCAGAAGCAAGGACTGCTTTCAAACCGTTGCTCTTTAGAAACAGATAGGAATTAGCTCCTGTGAGTCTCACGGTAACTCAGCAAGTCACATTATTGACTGCGTCCATGTTTGCATCCGAGGACTTTAAAGCTCACACAGTGAACGAGTCTCCTGAATTCACCCAGACAGGAAGTGGCTGGGCCCGAATTGAAATTGAGAATTCTTCACTCATAGCTCACACTTAATCACTACGGTCACACCACAGCAGAGCCACCAGGGCAACTGGAAATCACCTGGATAGCTTCCTATTATACCCAAAAGGGGACTCATTCAATCATCCTGATTGAAAACCAATGACAGAGCCGGCACAGAGGAATTGCATGTGCTGTCTTAATCGCCAGCTCACAGGATGGAGCCAAATCATCTTCTGAGCAAAACTTGGAAACTACATGTGATAAAAATGGATCCTCCAGGAGAAGTCACAAAAACCATTTAGTAGTGCCTCTGGGAAGTGTGCCCTGACTTGAGCAGCTGAAAGTGGTTTTCACGCTCAGCAGAAATCTTTTTAATACTTCACTAATTCTCCCCTCAATCTGCAGAGAGGAGGCAAAGTAGGTGAGGCCAAATAATACCGGGTGACAATCGTCCAGAGCAAGATGATGATGATGGAGCAGGCCTCTGCCTCCAGGCTGAAGTCAGGAGGATGTGAGGCTGCCTGAGGTAGAGTGAGCTCCGGCCAGCACAGGCAACTAGCAAGGTAAGTGGTAGGGTGCTTACTTAGAATGTGTGAGGCCCTGGGTTCAACTCCTGTTCCCAGAGAGAAGCAGAGAGAGAGAGAGAGAGACAGAGACAGAGAGAGTGAGAGACAGGGAGACAAACAGAGAGAGAGAGACAGAGAGAGACAGAGAAAGACAGGGAGACAGAGAGAGTGGGAGACAGGGAGACAGACAGAGAGAGAGACAGAGAGAGAAGAGAAGAGAGAGAGAGAGAGAGAGAGAGAGAGAGAGAGAGAGAGGGAGAGAGAGAAAGACAGACCGTGGAACTAAATTTATCTAGTCCCAGACAACTGAAGCAATGTTTTTTTAAGGATTTGTTGTTGTGCAATCTGTGACTTGAAGAAACTTTATTTTGTTTACTGTCTAAAAGGATTAATGATTTACTACTAGTGACTAGTTGATGTGGTACTTACAGTTCCTCAGGGCTAATGACTGGCGGGCTTCTCCCACTATTCCAGGCCAATGACTGAAAAGTCATCTCTTTCAAGAAAGTCTTTAACCAATCAGCAGAAGCTTAAGGCTGTGGGCTGAAAGCTAAGGCCCCATATATGCCTGTGCACTGCTAACGTGGATTACACTTCTTCAGAAGAAAGCGGCTGTACGGGTTGGTAAGTGTCTGGGCTGGGCGGAAACCTCACTTCACACCATGGCAACACACAGAGTCTGAGGACTGGACTGAAGGCCCAGGGACTGTGAGAAGCTCAGTGTTCTAAAGAGCTAAGAGACATGGGCTGCACTGGTAATTTCACCAGGAAAAATTCTTCAAGAGTTTAAGTTATGTGTATTTGTTTGTTTGTTTTACTCAAAGAAATGCTTTAAATTACTGTGCAAGAGCCAAGTTTTTTTTTTTTTTTTTTTTTTTTTTTTTTTTTTTGTTAATAGTGTTCTCATTTTCTAGTTTTCTTTGGGGAAAAATCAAAATTTCAGGTATCTACAAAGAAATATTACTCTAAAGACAGTATTTAAGGTTGGTGAATACTGTAGAAATGTGAAAATTACCGGGTGGTTTATTGAACTCATAAAACATTGCATTAAAAGGAGCCAGTAGAACACAGGCCTTCCCTGGGAGCTATGACTTATTTTTGTATCCCAAACACTCACTTTTTTAAGGCTTCCATAATAGCATTTATTAAAAAGTCTGTGAGCAAATGGGATGCTTCAAAGGCTTCGAAAAATTCTTAAAATTCACAGAACATCATCTTAAGAGACTTAGTTTTCCTTTTTTGGTTTTTGTTTGTTTTAATTTCATGTTCTAAAATGTAACTTCTTACATGTTACAGGGATGAAAGTTTTTCTTTGATAATTTATCATTGATGATGTGTGGATTTTTTTTTATAATAAGCAAAATATACCTTTCAAAGTCTTTGTGTATCGGACAGCAGATGGTGCTATTAATGTAAAATGCTTTGCAATGTCAGCATTTAGACTCTCTGTGAACTCTCTTACTGTCCCCGAATACTAACGTGCTTTCTAAATGTCCCAGCGACTTCCAAGCAAACATGACCAACAGTCACATGCTGGTGACTTCACGGCAAGTCCTGTTTGCAGAACTCAGCCCCCTGCTATTTGTTAAATTTCCTTGCTCAGGTAGCAAGGATTCGAGGAGGAGAAATTTTTAGTGAAACAAACTTACAATTGGACATCTTACAAAGGAAAACTATACCTCAAGCCGCAGCCCTTCTTAAATATGTTTGCGTTGCCTGAAACAAACATAAGTTTCTTTCTTAATAGCAGCTTCTGAAGATTACATGGAAGACCACACACCAGCAACTCATCAGAATCTAGCTACTGGGTCACCTAGATCCAAAGCCAATTGCTCCGTATTGTAACCATACCGTTGTCTATTTTGAAGCAGAAATAAGTAGATTTTGGAAGATGTCAGTCAACATCCCTTCCAACTCAGCGCCTAGTACCGCCAGTCGTTTCCAAGTTCATGTGATAAACGAGGGCCACGGCGGTGGTGCGGCCGCGAGTGACAGCGCGGATCCCCCACATTACGAAGAGACCTCTTTCGGGGACGAAGCCCAAAACAGATTGAGAATCAGCTTTCGACCCGGGAATCAGGAGCGCTATGACAATTTTCTCCAAACTGGAGAGTCTGCTAAAGCAGACACCACGTTTCACACCTACGACTCTCACACAAACACATATTACCTACAAACCTTTGGCCACAACACCATGGACGCCGTCCCCAAGATTGAATACTACCGCAACACGGGCAGCGTGAGCGGGCCCAAGGTCAACCGGCCCAGCCTGCTGGAGATCCACGAGCAACTGGCTAAGGTAAGCATCCCCTGTGCCATTCCCGCGGGGTAAAAACACCGCACAAATCGCGGTCAAACGAACAGGCCTGGTCCGTGCCATCTATCCTCCTTTGGCATCTGATTCCCAAGAAAGAGAAAGTATACAGGCGCTTTGCAAATGCTTACCGTCTTGGGAAAGAAGTAAAGACTGAACTCGGGAAATTGGGCAATGTATCCTATGTTGTTTGTGGTAAGGATGCTCAGTGGGCTGACTGTGTCGCACTAAATCCTAAGCTGCTTCTGCTTTGGTGTTGAAGACTCAAGGCAATCCTTAAACAAACCGCTGTGCTTTCAGTGTTCATACTGTGGGGGCCAGCCTGCGGTCCAGCCATGGTGTGGCCTTAAGACTCAGCTTCTCTGGAAGCTGAGGCAGAGAGAATTATGACTAGTTTTCCTATTTTTAAAAGAAAGATGCGTAAGATTCAACCCTTGTATCCCTCTCTTCATATCTTTGCCTGAGATTCCTGACTCTACAGTTTAAGCCCAGAAGCAGAGAAGGGGCCAAACTTCCCATTTAAAGAATGCAAAGGGGTTCCAAAGTCTCTGAAAGACTCTATACCTCATTATTTTGAAGTTTGGATTTCTTCTGTGACTTCCTCAGAGATACACTGACAGACTTTCTCCTCCTACCTTTCTGACAGTTTTTGTAATGTACGTCTCTGCCTGATGTGCATGTGTACGTGTGCCTATTCGAATGTGCTTTTATGTGCCTTTGCAGGTGTGTGATGTTGGGCAGATTCCTCAGTTGCTTCACCTTATGCATTGAGGCAGGCTCTCTCGCTTGAACCCAAAGCTTGATGATTCAGTTAGTGTAGCTAGCCAGTTTCCTCTGGAGATCTCCCGCCCCCACTTCCTCGGTGGGGGAAGCACAGGTGGGGGCCATATCGGCCTCTTTACGTGAGAGCAGGCAGTGCAAACTGACCTTTACACTTACCAGCAAATGCTTTACCCACTGAGCCGTCTCCCCAGCCCTGAACATCACTTTGTGGAACATGGTTGCTCTCTGGGAAGATAACTGAATAGTAGTTTCAAATGTTCATTTACTTGCAGCCAAGCTTTCAGGAGAATGAAGAGAGCACAGTTTATTTCATATCCATTCATTTATTCGTTTATCCATTCTGGTTCTTAAAATTTAGAAAATCAAAACAAAACAAAAACAGGTTGTGGTTGCTGAGACCTTTAATCCCAGCACTCCAGAGGTAGAGGCTCGAAGATCTCAGAGTTTGAGGTAAGCTTGGTCCTAGAGAGTGGGGAGGTGGGGTGGTAAACCAAAGTGAAACAGCCTCCCATCGCCCCCCAGCCGGGCCCAGGACAGGTTCTCTAAATGATCTGCTAAAGGCACTGGCTCTTTCTTTAGTTTCTTTTCACCTTCTTCCCAGAGGAGAAACATCTCCAAAATTTACTCCCTGAGCTGCAGGGGGCCCAACTCTCTACTAGGACTTCCAAAGGAAAGGCTCCTGTGCTCTCCCTCTGA
The DNA here is from genome assembly GCF_963924665.1 of Micromys minutus. NCBI lineage: Eukaryota > Metazoa > Chordata > Mammalia > Rodentia > Muridae > Micromys > Micromys minutus. The sequence goes on from NC_137952.1 coordinate 32,278,622, forward strand.
TCTTATACCCCACAAAACTTCCTTTGCTGGCCAGTGTACTGCATCAGTGTCTGGGAATCAAGAGGAAAAAAAGAGCGTCATAGTTATTCTGTATCGGCTGCCGTTTAGGGTTTTTTTTTTTTTTTTTTTTTTTTTTAAATAATTTGAAACTTCAAACAAACTGCTTGTCGGTTTCTTTTTCTAAATGAAGAGAAGGAAAGGACACTGGAAGGGACAAGAAGAGAAGAAGAGGGGACAGGAATAAAACAGTGGAGACCGGCACCACACGTGACGATTATTAGTTCTGGCAGGGGCAGAAAGAGAAGTTAAATATTACAAGGAGCTTCCAATTATCTAAAGAAGGAAAAAGAACCAAAAATGTCCAGAAAAAGACATGAAGTTCTACCCCACCAAGTCTTGTACACTACACTTACCTTATAAAGCCGCCACTCCATTAAAAGTCATTACAAAATTTTAAACGCTCATTTATCCAGCCCCACAATTTTCAACAACAACAACAAAATAATAATACTTTAGCCTTTATTCAGAAGAAACTGGAAGCAGGGCCTGGTAGTTCAGGTCAGCAATCCCACTTAACCCCGGACATGATTTCCAAGTCAGAAAATTGTGACGAGGGTTGTCCTGATGGGTAAAATGAAGGTAGCGAAGTAAAAGTTCAGAGTTACAGAAGATCAGGAGCAGCTAGAACAACCGGGTAAGACCCTGTCTCAGAACTGAAGCATGAATTTCAAACAAAAGAAAGCAAACAATCCGAAAGGCTTAGTGGGGCTGGGCTTGCCCAGAATGTATAAAACTATAGGTTCAGTCTCCATTAAGGAAAAGGGTGGGAGTACATTTATGTCAACGCCAGTGACCTTGAGTTTTTGTAACTATGTTTTCTTTGTGACTAATGTTTAATAGTAAGTTTACAAGAAGCTGACTGTAAATACAGAAGCAGAAAATTTCTGTACCTTAGAAACTACACATGGAATCTAATTTTTCATGAAACTAATTCAGGGCATGTCCTACAACAATCTATTTTTCCTTTCTTAGAAAGTAGAAATGAGAATACATCCAAGATTTTTTTTTAAAATATTACCTCGAAGTAGTTTAAGGCAGAATCACCTTTTCTATAAAAGGGCAAGTGACTAAGGCTTTCTCGTGCGACCCCAGCCATAGGAATGGAGATTGAGTAGAACATTGGTGATCATAAAGTAGACTCTCCAACTAAGCGGCAGAAATGCATTCTCTAACCAGACCACTCCTTCACTCATATTAGCACATCTGTAAGTGTCACGCTTTTGAAGACTGTGCGTTTCAGTCATGGGAAGTAAAAGCAGTGGCTAGGCTAGAACACTTACAGCACTACCTGGCATGGGTGAGTAGGGCTGAGTCCAACTGGCAACAGACAGAGGTAGAACCAGGAGACTGCCTTTCCAGATGCTCTGAGCCAGTCAGCCTGCCATCCACAGAACAAAGAAACCCTGTTTCAATCAAGGCAGAAGGCAAGGACCAGCATCCAAGGTCGTCCTTTGACTCTAACACACGTGCCTCAACAAGTTCTTGTCTGCATCATACACACAAACACAGGCACATATGCACATACATCTTAATCATATGGCACAAATGCATACATCATTCATACTCACACACCTGTATTCATACACACACACATATGCACACACATCCTACATAATACAATGGCAAATATCATATAACTCACACACATCAGAAACATAGACATGCACACATCACTCGCAACTGAAAGTAAAATTTGCAGGTGACTTCTAGCTTCTTTATGTTTCTAGAATTTATTAAAAGAGAAACACTTTCTACTTGATGTGTGAAAAGTACCTAATGCTTCCATCAGAAACTGACTGTGCTGTGTAAGCCTGTGTTGAGGTAACCCACGCATGACCCTAGCTACGGACCACTGGGAATGAGGCTAGGCTAAGCCAAGATGTGCAGTCAATGAAACATGCACATTGGTTTTTAAGTTTTTAGTGTAAAAAATATCTCTAGAAAACCTTCCTGGTTCTTTATACTGATTGTAAGTCTGAATGGTAATATCTTGTACAGATTCAACTGAGTAAAGTAGAACCTAAAATCCCTTGGGATTCCAGCCCCTAATACAAAGTGAGGGGCCATGACTGCTAACACACCGTTACGTTTCAAATATCAGTAATACACTTTCCTGTAAGAATCTAAAAATCTGATTATTTCTATCTAAACCTAAGCTATTACCCTTGAAGATTTTTCTCTGTCTTTGTAGCTTTTCTCCCTTGACTCCATCATCTTGTTTAATCTTTCTGCATTTTAAATTCCTTTAAATTGGACCACTTTTGTGTTGTTAGAGGCAGGATGGCCCCAGTTCTGTGGACCATTCTTCAGCCTTAGGCATGACTGGAAATTACTCACAAAGGGAAGCCACTAGCTCCCAGGGTAAAGATACAATAACAACAAAACTATTTGCTGAGGTTATTGAAATTTTTTTTTCCTAGAGTTTTATGGCCATTGTTTTGATTTGGCTTTGAATGTTTTTAAGAAACAGTTTGTTGATCCACTGCTATCCTCCCCCCAACCCCCAATGCAGAATGTGTCTGTGGCCCCTGGTTCAGCTGACAGGGTTGCCAATGGAGATGGGATGCCTGGAGACGAGCAAGCAGAAAACAAGGAAGAAGACACAGCTGGTGTTGTGAAGTTTGGATGGGTGAAAGGTGTGCTGGTGAGCAAAGTCCTGTGTTCACACTGAGAGCCATGTCCTGCGATCCTGCTCACACTGAGAGCCACCCCCCCTAGGATCCTGTTCACACTGAGATCCATCCCCTAGGATCCTGTTCACACTGAGAGCCACCCCTAGGACACTGTTCACACTGAGATCCACCCCCTAGGACAGTGTTCACACTGAGATCCACCCCCTAGGATCCTGTTCACACTGAGAGCCACCCCTAGGATCTGGTTCACACTGAGAGCCACCCCCTAGGACACTGTTCACACTGAGATCCATCCCCTAGGATCCTGTTCACACTGAAATCCATCCCCTAGGATCCTGTTCACACTGAGAGCCACCCCTAGGACACTGTTCACACTGAGATCCACCCCCTAGGACACTGTTCACACTGAGATCCACCCCGTAGGACACTGTTCACACTGAGATCCACCCCCTAGGACACTGTTCACACTGAGATCCACCTTCTAGGATCCTGTTCACACTGAGATCCATCCCCTAGGATCCTGTTCACACTGAGAGCCATCCCCTAGGATCCTGTTCACACTGAGAGCCACCCCCTAGGATCCTGTTCACACTGAGAGCCACCCCCTAGGATCCTGTTCACACTGAGAGCCACCCCCTAGGTGAGCCCACCAGGTTCACCAGCCAGCCCTGAACTAGAGTGACCAGGAAGGTTAGCTAGGCTTGGTCTGGGATGCTCAATGCTTGCTGTCATCCACAGGTGCGGTGCATGCTGAACATCTGGGGAGTCATGCTCTTCATCCGGCTCTCCTGGATTGTAGGGGAAGCTGGAATTGGTGAGCAATTTTCCCTCCTAAATAATGTTTATGTAAATGGCAGGCTTAATAGCCAACTTGGTTTGCCTTCAGTGCTGCAGAAGATGAAGGTCACAGAAGTCTTTTACACTTGAGCGCTTTTTTTTACAATGTCAGGGAGGAGAGATGGGAGCACTAACTCCTACAAGACTGGAATTTTCCAGTTTTCCCTGTAAGTGAATAGTCAGGTGAATAGTTCTAGCTTTCTATAGAGTTTCAAGCACATGAGTGGATAAAGCATATTCATTTCAAAGAACTATGGTCACACGTTGGGACATACTGATATTTGTATTTTATTTGCCTCAGACTATCCCGCTTATAAAGACTGGCAAAACTTCACTACACAAAAAGGACCAGTGGAGAACTGGTAAAGATGATTACACAAATATCTATGTGATATGATTAATAAAGTGTGCATTAATGAACATTTTATGAAGAAAATAGCTATTACCGTCACATACAAGCAGTAAAAAGCAAGTTTTCAAACTATTCCCAACTATCAGCTTAAAATGATAGTTGAAATGTCCCCAGTCACTGCAAATGACAACTTACAATGTAGGTAACAATTTTTTTCTGAATAGAAAAAAAAAGGTGCTATTATTCCAGGAGTGATGAATTAATAATCCTTTTCAATCACACTCCAATGAAAACATTCGGTTGTATAGATTTTTTTTTATTAGAAAGGTAAATTTTATTTAGAAAAGCTACTTGAGCTTAACCAAATTTCTTAATTTACGGCGATAAAAACTCAACAGTTCTATATGTGTGAAAACATTTGGATTGAGC